>NW_028318371.1:1925000-3142427 GCF_062004578.1 Staurois parvus
TGGTGAGGCCGTGGGAGAGGGGTGAAGAGGGGGTAGCTAAGTGAGGGGGAAAGGGGTTGGAGGGAGTTTGAGCAGCGACGAAGTCCCTGCGGGTAATGTCGAGGGGGAGGGGGGATGATGGGGTAGCTGTGTGAGAGGGGACGGGTTGAGAGGGCGTGTGAGTTGTGGCAATGTCCTTGCAAATTGTGTCAATCTTGTTTTTGAAGTGATTGGCAATATCAAGGGCGGTGAGTGAGGTGCTGGGTGGAGGTGGGGGTGGAGAGAGTAGAGAGTTGAAGGTGGAGAAGAGTCGGCGAGGATTGGAGGAGAGGGCCTTGATGAGGGTCAGGAAGTAGGCTTGTTTGGCTGCGTGGAGGGAGGAGGTGTAGGTGCGGAAGGCAGATTTGTAGCAGGTGAAAGCTTGTTGGGATTTGGTTTTGCGCCATAGTCGCTCCAGGGCACGACTGCGTCGTTTGAGGGTTTTGGTGTGATCAGTCTGCCAGGGCTGGAGCGGTCGGAGTCTGATGTTGCGTGTGGTTAAAGGCGCTAGTGAGTCAAGGGCTGCTGACAGCGCGTTGTTGTAGGCAATCATAGCCAAGTCGGGGCAGGACAGGGGGAGGATGCGGTCGTGGAGTTGATCAGCTGCAGAGTGGAGGGGGGCAGGGTTAAGGTTGCGGAGGTTACGTCTGGTAGTAGTGTGACATTTGGAGGGGTAGGCGTTGGAGGACGAGGAGATAGAGAAGGTGATCAGGTTGTGGTCAGAGAGAGGGAAGGGGGTGTTAGTGAGGTTGTGGGGAGCGCAGCGGTTGGAGAAGACAAGATCAAGGATATTACCGTCGGAGTGGGTGGTGGATTGTATGCACTGTGCAAGTGCAAAGGAGGAGGTTAAGTGGAGGAGACGGGCTGTGTCTGGGTTGTCAAGGTTGACAGGGATGTTGAAATCCCCAAGAATGATGGTGGGTAGCTCAGAGGAGAGGAAGAAGGGTAGCCAGGAGGAGAAGTCATCCAGGAAGCGGGGTATGGATCCAGGAGGCCGGTATATCACAGCAATCTTCAGGGGGGTTGGGGAGAATAGTCGGACGCAGTGGGCCTCGAAGGAGGAGAAGGATAGGGAGGGGGGGTTTGGGAGGACTCGGAAGGTGCTCTGCGGTGACAGGAGCAGACCAACCCCACCACCTTTACGACCGTTAGGTCTGGGTGAGTGGGTCCAGGTGAGACCTCCATAGGAGAGTGCAGCAGGGGAGGTAGAGTCAGTGGGCTGGATCCAGGTTTCCGTGATCGCCAGGAGGTTGAGGGAGCGGGAAACAAAGAGGTCGTGGATGGCGGTAAGCTTGTTGCACACCGATCGGGTGTTCAGGAGTGCACAAGAAAACGGGGGGGAGATTTTAGGGAGCAGGGGGACAGATACTAGGTTGCGGTAGGACATGGAGGCGGGAGGGTGTTGTGCGGGTGAGGGAGGTGGTGGAGGGCCAGGATTTGGGGAGATGTCTATATATATATATATATATATATGTGTGTGTGTGTATATATATATATGTATATGTGTGTGTGTGTGTATATATGTGTGTATACATATATATATATATATATATATATATGTGTGTGTGTGTGTGTGTGTGTGTGTATATGTATGTCTTCCCGTACTCTTTTAACCACACAGTGTCACCTTACAACAATGGTATAATCACATTGTTGCTGAAACAGTTGGTTAATTAATTGCCAATCAGCCCACCTCCCCCTGCTTGATAAAGGAGCGCACTTCCGCCTCTCCAGGCCAGCGCATGCTCTGAAACGCGTCGCAGTGCACCTTGGGTAACTGGCGTCATCACGCCCACGTCGTCGCTGCGTTCCAGAGTGCGTTCCCCCCGGCTTTGAGGAGGACGTGCACGCCGGCCGGCTCCACAGCTGTCCCCCTCCAGCCACCACGCTGCTCCAGCGGAACGCTGACACATTGTTACCGATGACAGCTCAGTGACACCGATGACAACCCCCTCCTGTCCCATGTTACACCACACCACTTTATTTCATGCATTACTTGTACCTCATACATGGGAGGGTTCCTACTTCTCATCTTCATTAAAGTGTTATGCTGCACTTAGAGGCGCTTCTTCTCCTTCTCTCATCCTAACAGAGAGAGTCACTGCCCTGTTCATAGAGCTCAGGAGACAACTGGAGGACCTGGAGAAGAGAGTCCTGAGGGAGATCGCCAGCCAGGAAGAGCGGCTTTCATGTCCATTGTCTGAGATGATCCATCAACTGGAGATAAAGAAGAAGGATCTGTCCAGGAAGATGGGGGACATTGAGGAGCTGTGTAACATGACCGACCCCCTGACTGTCCTCCAGGAATCAGACACAGGGGACTTGTGTGATACTGAGGAGGGAGATGATGAGGACAGAGAGAGACATGATAGACTCCTCCATGATGGAGGGGATCTGGATGTGGCTGGAATCTCACACACATTACACACAGGGATATCTGATATGATAAAAGGGGGAAATGTATGCTTCTATACACAGAAAGCTTCAGACTTATTACTGGATGTGAACACAGCTCAGAATAATCTACAGATATCAGATGACATGAAAACTGCATCCAGGTCAGATATAGAGCAGAATCGTCCAGAAACACCAGAGAGATTTCAGTTCTGGGAACAGGTATTAAGCAGTCAGAGTTTTTCCTCGGGGCGACATTACTGGGAAGTGGATGTCAGTGAGGCAGAATATTACAGAGTCGGGATGTGTTATCCCAGTATAGAGAGGGGAGGAGAGCTGTCAGGGATTGGAGACAATAACAAGTCCTGGAGTTTGTGGAAGTATAACAGTGTGTGTAATCTATTACATGATGATAAAAGAATCCGCATATCTCCCGATACCCCCCCTGTTAGAGTCAGGATCTATGTGGATTATGAGGCCGGGCAGCTGTCCTTTTATGATCTGTGTGACCCCATCAGACACCTCCACACCTTCACCACCACCTTCACTGAGCCCCTCCATGCCGGGTTATGGGTAATAAAAGGTCGTATAAAGATCTCTGGGGGGGTCAGGAGACATGTAAAATGATTATATGACAGGAAATCCGACCTGAATCTGGTGAAATCTGCTGAGAAATGTGAATCTGGTTCATAGGATGACACCGTTTGTAGAGATAATATATTTCTTCAATCGGTAGATCTGGTAGATCTCAGCCGAGGAGAGTGTCCTCCATCACTTCCACACCCAACAAGGCAAGATTTGGGGGGGGGGGTTATTTAGCATTAGACTGACCACACACTATACAATCTGATTGTACAATAACGGTTAGATCTACCATCAGCTGTGCAGTATACGGGTCTGCCTGATGTGACCCAATAAAGAGCCGATTCACACATGTGCGGTGCGGATTGAAGCTTAGGATTCACAGCTAATTGGCACAGTAGTTGTTCAGCGGTTCAGATCAGGTTTACATCAGGTTCAGGAAAGGTTCAGGTCAGGATTTTATCCCGTTCACACATGTGCGGTTTAGAAACGGCTCCCATAGAAGTCAATAGCCTGTAATCCGCACCTGAACCGGACCGCACTGCTCAGAAATCGCACATGACTCCTTCTCACCGCCAGTGCACCGGACCTATGTGGACAGGCACCATAGAAAGCAATGTTATGTCACATGTCATGCGGATTGGATGCGGTTCAAACCAATCCAATCCACATATGTGTGAACCGGCACTCAGAGGATTGTTTAAGTTTGTCTTCATAGGAGATAGTTTTGGTAAAGCGAAAGGGATTTGGTGGTGTAGAGTGTGGTCAGCCTTAGATTTACCAAAAGTGTGTCATAGAAAGCCGGACATGAGCAATCCACTCATATTGTATTCAGGCAGACCCTCGCATTACATACAGTAGTTGCTGGAAGATCCATACAGATTGTATAGTGTATGGTCAACTTTAGGGGTTCAGGTTGGGGGTTATGTTATGGTTGGGGGTTATGTTGAGGTTGGGGGTCATGCTACGATTGAGGGTTATGTAACTTTAGCTCCTGCCCCCTGTTTTCTGAACTTTTGGACAAGCTGTATAAATTCTGCACTTTGAACAGATGTAGAGAAGAGAAGACTGCAGATACACAGGTACAACTTATGTAGGAGGATTTGTTTCCTCTCTGTGTATCTCCTGAGGCCAGTCACTGCACTGGGTATAGGTAAGGGTTTACAACCCCTTTGAAGATTTAATCATGAGTCGGTTTTATGGCCCTTTTACCTGTCTGACTGCTGAACAGCAGAGATTATGCTGGATGGTTATTCACTGTTATAAATAAGTCATCTAGAAAGGTGAAAATATTTTATTCTGTAAAGTGGTTATAAGGGAAGGACATTCTGTACCTCAAAGCCGTATTAAACCCAAAGGGAAACATTTGTTATATTGCAGCTTACCAATTCTTAGATGTGACGGCTGCATTAGTTTTATTTTTTAGGCTTTCTTTCCTCTATTTTTATCTGGTGATCCTGCCAGTATGTCTGTTGTTTTTCAAAGGAACAAGCTCTCTTCCAGATATAGCGGTTACAGGGATGAGACAAACCATCTGCCAATGACAGGGGTGATTACAATACTCAGCTTTTATTTATGTAAAAACTTTATCCTAAAAGGGAAAGCATGTTTGGTGTAACTGCTTGGAGTTTGGCTTCAATTTGTTAGTGTGTTTAAATCTGCTAGTCCATTTAGCACTCCCCTCCCCCCAGACAGAAAATGCTGCTGTCCAAAGGGTCCCCCTGTGCTCCTTCTTCCAGAGTGGGGGCGCTCTAATACAGGAGATGTGTTACTGACCAGCAGTGCCGGGACAAGATCATCTAGAGCCCAGGGTGAACATGCTGACTTGCGCCCCCCCAAGATATATGAGCATTATGTGTTAGCAAAAATCTCATCCCCCACAAAAAAATGGACTAATCTGCCTGCTTATCCCCTAAGCATTTTCCCTCCTCCCAGTACAAATCTGCTCCTTGCTGAAATCCCCTTCCCAGCACACATATTTGCCCTCCCACCCCCCAGCTCAAGTCCACTCATTCCTCATATGCCCCCAGCACAAATCCACCCCCTCCTGAAAAAAATTCCCCGTTCCTGGTACAAATCCTCTACCTCTCACCTCAAATTTCACTTCTGAAAACAAATCCTATCCCTCACTCTAAATCCCCCCTCCCAGCAAAAATTCTCCCCAATCCTCCATCCTAACACAAATCCTCCCAAATTTCCCCTGCTAGCACAAATCCCCCTCCAACGAAAAATAATTTCCCTACTTACACAAATCCCTCCCCCAAACTCCTTTTGGTGCCCCCACCTCACATGATATCACAGTGCCCAGGGCAGCCGCCCCCCTACCCACCCCTTTTCCCAGCCCTTCTGACCACATCACCAGGTGAAAACAGAGGGGGAAAAAAAACCTAAAAAAGAAATCTAATGCAGCCAAGAGAAAAACACATCGGGTGGTAAAAAAAAGCAAAATCAGCCTGTTGCTTGTCTCTGTGGAATTCTACTGTGATTTGATTTTAGCTTTTTAAATGTGTTGTTTTATATATTTCATGGATTTTAAGGTTTTAGATTCCAGTTTTATGCATTTTATCTTGTCTCTATTTTTGTGCCATTTTATGTTCTCGGATTTGATTATTGTGAGCTGACATTTTATTGTACATTTTATTGTCCAACTTTCATCTTTGATGGTTCAATAAAGTTTTGTTGAAACCTTGAAGTGTTTGTTTTAGTATTTTGAAGCGTTCATTTTCAGTCTTTGGATACAATTAGAGATGAGCGAATCGAACTTGGCAAAGTGGAATTCGTTTTGAATATTAGGAAAAATTCGATTCGCGCCGAATCCGAAAATTAGCAGACTTCGGATGCGCAAATCGAAATTTTTCCAAAAATGGCGGCGACATGTGTGGCGACGGAGCGGGGATCTCTGGGAAGGCGCGCAGACAAGGCGCGCTGACCCATAATGCATTCATTCATGACATGTGATCGCATTAGCCAATCAGCAGCCAGCCAGCCAGCACTGTGTAATGGTGGAGCTATAAATTGAGGCCATCTTACAATTCTCCATTTGCCTCCGGTCATTCAAGAGAGACAGACCTCTCTGTATTAGGGACAGAGTTAGGGCCACAGATACTTTAGGGACACAGAATCGTTACTCAGGGACACAGAACTGTTACTCAGGGACACAACTGTTACTCAGGGACACAGAACTGTTACTCAGGGACACAGAATTGTTACTCAGGGACACAGAACTGTTACTCAGGGACAGACACAGAATTGTTACTGAGGGACACAGAATTGTTACTGAGGGACACAGAATTGTTACTCAGGGACAGACACAGAATTGTTACTGAGGGACACAGAACTGTTACTCAGGGAAACAGAACTGTAACTCAGGGACACAGAACTGTTACTCAGGGACACAGAATTGTTACTCAGGGACAGACACAGAATTGTTACTGAGGGACACAGAATTGTTACTGAGGGACACAGAATTGTTACTGAGGGACACAGAATTGTTACTCAGGGACACAGAACTGTTACTCAGGGACACAGAACTGTTACTCAGGGACAGACACAGAATTGTTACTGAGGGACACAGAATTGTTACTGAGGGACACAGAATTGTTACTCAGGGACAGACACAGAATTGTTACTGAGGGACACAGAACTGTTAACTCAGGGACACAGAACTGTTACTCAGGGACACAGAACTGTTACTCAGGGACACATAATTATTACTCAGGGACAGACACAGAATTGTTACTGAGGGACAGACACAGAATTGTTACTGAGGGACACAGAATTGTTACTGAGGGACACAGAATTGTTACTCAGAGACAGACACAGAATTGTTAGTGAGGGACACAGAACTGTTACTCAGGGACACAGAACTGTTACTCAGGGACACAGAACTGTTACTCAGGGACAGACACAGAATTGTTACTGAGGGACACAGAATTGTTACTGAGGGACACAGAATTGTTACTCAGGGACATAGAACTGTTACTCAGGGACACAGAACTGTTACTCAGGGACAGACACAGAATTGTTACTGAGGGACACAGAATTGTTACTGAGGGACACAGAATTGTTACTGAGGGACACAGAATTGTTACTCAGGGACAGACACAGAATTGTTACTGAGGGACACAGAACTGTTACTCAGGGACACAGAACTGTTACTCAGGGACACAGAATTGTTACTCAGGGACAGACACAGAATTGTTACTGAGGGACACAGAATTGTTACTGAGGGACACAGAATTGTTACTCAGGGACAGACACAGAATTGTTACTGAGGGACACAGAATTGTTACTGAGGGACACAGAATTGTTACTGAGGGACACAGAATTGTTTCTCAGGGACACAGAATTGTTACTCAGGGACACAGAACTGTTACTCAGGGACACAGAATTGTTACTCAGGGACACATAACTGTTACTCAGGGACACAGAATTGTTACTCAGGGACAGACACAGAATTGTTACTGAGGGACACAGAATTGTTACTGAGGGACACAGAATTGTTACTGAGGGACACAGAATTGTTACTCAGGGACACTGAATTGTTACTCAGGGACACAGAACTGTTACTCAGGGGTACAGAATTGTTACTCAGGGACAGACACAGAATTGTTACTGAGGGACACAGAATTGTTACTCAGGGACACAGAATTGTTACTCAGGGACACAGAACTGTTACTCAGGGACACAGAATTGTTACTCAGGGACACAGAACTGTTACTCAGGGACACAGAATTGTTACTCAGGGACAGACACAGAATTGTTACTGAGGGACACAGAATTGTTACTGAGGGACACAGAATTGTTACTCAGGGACACAGAATTGTTACTGAGGGACACAGAATTGTTACTCAGGGACAGACACAGAATTGTTACTGAGGGACACAGAATTGTTACTGAGGGACACAGAATTGTTACTGAGGGACACAGAATTGTTACTGAGGGACACAAAATTGTTACTCAGGGACACAGAACTGTTACTCAGGGGTACAGAATTGTTACTCAGGGACAGACACAGAATTGTTACTGAGGGACACAGAATTGTTACTGAGGGACACAGAATTGTTACTCAGGGACACAGAATTGTTACTCAGGGACACAGAACTGTTACTCAGGGACACAGAATTGTTACTCAGGGACACAGAACTGTTACTCAGGGACACAGAATTGTTACTCAGGGACAGACACAGAATTGTTACTGAGGGACACAGAATTGTTACTGAGGGACACAGAATTGTTACTCAGGGACACAGAATTGTTACTGAGGGACACAGAATTGTTACTCAGGGACACAGAATTGTTACTCAGGGACACAGAATTGTTACTTAATTGACACAGAATTGTTACTCAGGGACACAGAATTGTTACTCAGGGACACAGAACTGTTACTCAGGGACACAGAATTGTTACTCAGGGACACAGAATTGTTACTTAATTGACACAGAATTGTTACTCAGGGACACAGAATTGTTACTCAGGGACACAGAACTGTTACTCAGGGACACAGAATTGTTACTCAGGGACAGACACAGAATTGTTACTGAGGGACACAGAATTGTTACTGAGGGACACAGAAATGTTACTGAGGGACACAGAATTGTTACTCAGGGACACTGAATTGTTACTCAGGGACACAGAACTGTTACTCAGGGGTACAGAATTGTTACTCAGGGACAGACACAGAATTGTTACTCAGGGACACAGAATTGTTACTGAGGGACACAGAATTGTTACTCAGGGACACCGAGTTGTTACTCAGGGACACAGAATTGTTACTCAGGGACACAGAACTGTTACTCAGGGACACAGAATTGTTACTCAGGGACAGACACAGAATTGTTACTGAGGGACACAGAATTGTTACTGAGGGACACAGAATTGTTACTGAGGGACACAGAATTGTTACTCAGGGACAGACACAGAATTGTTACTGAGGGACACAGAATTGTTACTGAGGGACACAGAATTGTTACTGAGGGACACAGAATTGTTACTGAGGGACACAGAACTGTTACTCAGGGACACAAAATTGTTACTCAGGGACACAGAACTGTTACTCAGGGGTACAGAATTGTTACTCAGGGACAGACACAGAATTGTTACTGAGGGACACAGAATTGTTACTGAGGGACACAGAATTGTTACTGAGGGACACAGAATTGTTACTCAGGGACACAGAATTGTTACTGAGGGACACAGAATTGTTACTCAGGGACAGACACAGAATTGTTACTGAGGGACACAGAATTGTTACTGAGGGACACAGAATTGTTACTGAGGGACACAGAATTGTTACTGAGGGACACAGAACTGTTACTCAGGGACACAAAATTGTTACTCAGGGACACAGAACTGTTACTCAGGGGTTCAGAATTGTTACTCAGGGACAGACACAGAATTGTTACTGAGGGACACAGAATTGTTACTGAGGGACACAGAATTGTTACTGAGGGACACAGAATTGTTACTCAGGGACACAGAATTGTTACTCAGGGACACAGAACTGTTACTCAGGGACACAGAATTGTTACTCAGGGACACAGAACTGTTACTCAGGGACACAGAATTGTTACTCAGGGACAGACACAGAATTGTTACTGAGGGACACAAAATTGTTACTGAGGGACACAGAATTGTTACTCAGGGACACAGAATTGTTACTGAGGGACACAGAATTGTTACTCAGGGACACAGAATTGTTACTCAGGGACACAGAATTGTTACTTAATTGACACAGAATTGTTACTCAGGGACACAGAATTGTTACTCAGGGACACAGAACTGTTACTCAGGGACACAGAATTGTTACTCAGGGACACAGAATTGTTACTTAATTGACACAGAATTGTTACTCAGGGACACAGAATTGTTACTCAGGGACACAGAACTGTTACTCAGGGACACAGAATTGTTACTCAGGGACAGACACAGAATTGTTACTGAGGGACACAGAATTGTTACTGAGGGACACAGAATTGTTACTGAGGGACACAGAATTGTTACTCAGGGACACTGAATTGTTACTCAGGGACACAGAACTGTTACTCAGGGGTACAGAATTGTTACTCAGGGACAGACACAGAATTGTTACTCAGGGACACAGAATTGTTACTGAGGGACACAGAATTGTTACTCAGGGACACAGAGTTGTTACTCAGGGACACAGAATTGTTACTCAGGGACACAGAACTGTTACTCAGGGACACAGAATTGTTACTCAGGGACAGACACAGAATTGTTACTGAGGGACACAGAATTGTTACTGAGGGACACAGAATTGTTACTCAGGGACACAGAATTGTTACTGAGGGACACAGAATTGTTACTCAGGGACAGACACAGAATTGTTACTGAGGGACACAGAATTGTTACTGAGGGACACAGAATTGTTACTGAGGGACACAGAATTGTTACTTAGGGACACAGAACTGTTACTCAGGGACACAAAATTGTTACTCAGGGACACAGAACTGTTACTCAGGGGTACAGAATTGTTACTCAGGGACAGACACAGAATTGTTACTGAGGGACACAGAATTGTTACTGAGGGACACAGAATTGTTACTCAGGGACACAGAATTGTTACTCAGGGACACAGAACTGTTACTCAGGGACACAGAATTGTTACTCAGGGACACAGAACTGTTACTCAGGGACACAGAATTGTTACTCAGGGACAGACACAGAATTGTTACTGAGGGACACAGAATTGTTACTGAGGGACACAGAATTGTTACTCAGGGACACAGAATTGTTACTGAGGGACACAGAATTGTTACTCAGGGACACAGAATTGTTACTTAATTGACACAGAATTGTTACTCAGGGACACAGAATTGTTACTCAGGGACACAGAACTGTTACTCAGGGACACAGAATTGTTACTCAGGGACACAGAATTGTTACTTAATTGACACAGAATTGTTACTCAGGGACACAGAATTGTTACTCAGGGACACAGAACTGTTACTCAGGGACACAGAATTGTTACTCAGGGACAGACACAGAATTGTTACTGAGGGGCACAGAATTGTTACTGAGGGACACAGAATTGTTACTGAGGGACACAGAATTGTTACTCAGGGACAGACACAGAATTGTTACTGAGGGACACAGAATTGTTACTGAGGGACACAGAATTGTTACTGAGGGACACAGAATTGTTACTCAGGGACACAGAATTGTTACTCAGGGAAACAGAACTGTTACTCAGGGACACAGAATTGTTACTCAGGGACAGACACAGAATTGTTACTGAGGGACACAGAATTGTTACTGAGGGACACAGATTTGTTACTCAGGGACACAGAATTGTTACTGAGGGACACAGAATTGTTACTCAGGGACACAGAATTGTTACTTAATTGACACAGAATTGTTACTCAGGGACACAGAATTGTTACTCAGGGACACAGAACTGTTACTCAGGGACACAGAATTGTTACTCAGGGACACAGAATTGTTACTTAATTGACACAGAATTGTTACTCAGGGACACAGAATTGTTACTCAGGGACACAGAACTGTTACTCAGGGACACAGAATTGTTACTCAGGGACAGACACAGAATTGTTACTGAGGGGCACAGAACTGTTACTGAGGGACACAGAATTGTTACTGAGGGACACAGAATTGTTACTCAGGGACAGACACAGAATTGTTACTGAGGGACACAGAATTGTTACTGAGGGACACAGAATTGTTACTCAGGGACACAGAATTTTTACTCAGGGACACAGAATTGTTACTCAGGGACACAGAATCGTTACTCAGGGACACAGAATCGTTGAATTAAAGAGTATGTCAGACAACACGCAGAGGAGTGGCAGAGGAGGCAATGTTTCAGGAGCGAGCAGACGTGGCAGCAGAGGAAGGGGTCGAGGCAGAACTAGTCGCAGCCAGAGGCCAGTGCTCCCGGTGTCATCCAGCGGTCGTGTCTCCACCGACAACCCTGCCGTCATCGATTGGTTGGCTCGGTCGTCTTCCTCTTCCCAGGTCACCTCTGACACCTACAGCCAACGGTCGGTGGGTACGTCAGACACAACCGTTAGTTGGCATGGCCCGGGAGCAAGCCCACTGAAATCACGTGTCCTCTACCTGCCCCTGTCCTTTGGTGTTCCCTCACCAAGCGAAGTATCGCATGCTGTGGGCTCAGCCCCACTGTACAGTGAGGAAGAGCTAACAGAGGGCGGTCAGGAACGGGGGGAGACATCCGCCTCTTCAGCAGCCAGGCGAAGAAGTACTGGCGAGGAGAGTGGCTCGGTAGCCGGTCTAGAGACAGGTCTGTCTCCTGACCCACACGCAGCTGAGGGGGCTAGTAGTGAGGCGGAGACCCTAATTGATGATGATGAGGCTGATCGCACTTGGCAGCCTCGTCATCATCAGGCTATTGCTTCGGCATCATCAGGAGAAGAGGGTGCCAGCTTGGCAGCGAGCAAAACAGTCGGTGGGTTGCCCACGAGGCAGCAGGGTAGCAGCAGTGTCAGTGGAGGCAAACGGCCACGGAGTAGAGCACCAGCTCCACTGCTGGTGGGTTCCATTTTGTCATAGGGTGCTGGCAGATTACGGGCCTCCCATTGCTGCTGCCAGGCCCCTAATCTGCCATGGGCCCCTGTACCACCTCCTCATGCTGCTGCCAGGTCCAGAGTGTGTCATGGGTCCCTGTACGGCCTCCCATTGCTGCTGTCTCCATCGCCACACTCTGCCATGTGCCATTTTCAGGTCTCCTCACACTGCTGGTGGGTTCCATTTTGTCATAGGGTGCTGGAAGATTACGGGCCTTCCATTGCTGCTGCCAGGCCCGTAATCTGCCATGGGCCCCTGTACCGCCTCCTCACGCTGCTGCCAGGTCCAGAGTGTGTCATGGGTCCCTGTACGGCCTCCCATTGCTGCTGTCTCCATCGCCACACTCTGCCATGTGCCACTTTCAGATCTCCTCACACTGCTGGTGGGTTCCATTTTGTCATAGGGTGCTGGCAGATTACGGGCCTCCCATTGCTGCTGCCAGGCCCCTAATCTGCCATGGGCCCCTGTACCGCCTCCTCATGCTGCTGCCAGGTCCAGAGTGTGTCATGGGTCCCTGTACGGCCTCCCATTGCTGCTGTCTCCATCGCCACACTCTGCCATGTGCCACTTTCAGGTCTCCTCACACTGCTGGTGGGTTCCATTTTGTCATAGGGTGCTGGCAGATTACGGGCCTCCCATTGCTGCTGCCAGGCCCGTAATCTGCCATGGGCCCCTGTACCGCCTCCTCACGCTGCTGCCAGGTCCAGAGTGTGTCATGGGTCCCTGTACGGCCTCCCATTGCTGCTGTCTCCATCGCCACACTCTGCCATGTGCCACTTTCAGGTCTCCTCACACTGCTGGTGGGTTCCATTTTGTCATAGGGTGCTGGCAGATTACGGGCCTCCCATTGCTGCTGCCAGGCCCGTAATCTGCCATGGGCCCCCGTACCGACTCCTCATGCTGCTGCCAGGTCCAGAGTGTGTCATGGGTCCCTGTACGGCCTCCCATTGCTGCTGTCTCCATCGCCACACTCTGCCATGTGCCACTTTCAGGTCTCCTCACACTGCTGGTGGGTTCCATTTTGTCATAGGGTGCTGGCAGATTACGGGCCTCCCATTGCTGCTGCCAGGCCCGTAATCTGCCATGGGCCCCTGTACCGCCTCCTCACGCTGCTGCCAGGTCCAGAGTGTGTCATGGGTCCCTGTACGGCCTCCCATTGCTGCTGTCTCCATCGCCACACTCTGCCATGTGCCACTTTCAGGTCTCCTCACACTGCTGGTGGGTTCCATTTTGTCATAGGGTGCTGGCAGATTACGGGCCTCCCATTGCTGCTGCCAGGCCCCTAATCTGCCATGGGCCCCTGTACCGCCTCCTCATGCTGTGACGTTGCAACAAGGTGGAATTCAACCCTACATATGTTAGACCGCCTTCACGAACAGCGAAAGGCCATCACCGATTTCCTGATGTTACAAGCGGATAAAGGTACTCCCCTGTGTAACTTAGATGTCAGCCATTGGCAGCTCATGCGTGACACCTGCCGCTTGCTCAGGCCCTTTGTGGAGGCCACGCTATTCGTGAGTCGGCAGGACTATGGGATGAACGACGTCATTCCTCTTTTGCACGTCCTGGAACAAATGCTGTTAACAATGGCTGGTCAGGGTGCGGTAGACGTGGCGCACAGATCTCAACGCCACATGACCCCTGTGGGGGCAGGACAGGAAGAAGAGGAGGAGGTAGAGGAGGACATTGGTGCTCAGGAATTATTGAGTGAAATGGGTGCTTTTTCCACTCAGCGGACAGGAGTGGAGGAGCAGGAGCATCTGGTAGAGGAGGAGGAGGAGACAGAGGACCCAGACGCACCGTGGCAGTATGCTGTGGAGATGGAGGCAGGGAGTCCCTCGCATTCCTTGGCACAAATGGCCCATAGCATGCTCGGTTGCTTGCGTAGTGACAGCCGAATAATAACCATCAGACAGAGGGATGACTTTTGGCTGTCCACCTTGTTGGACCCTCGCTACCGTTCAAAAATGGTGGCCTTTTTCACACCTGCTGAGAGGGAGGCCAAAATGACGTACTATAAAAACCACCTATGTAGTCAGTTGGTCTCTGCCTTTGTGCGCCAACGTCCACCCTCAGACACTGTGGGCCCTGTGCGCTCGCGTTCCGCTGCCATGGCAGCAGGGGAGGGGTGGGGTGGTAGGAGCAGTGGCAGCTCCACCATCAGCGGCTGCCTCAGTCTGCAGTCGATGATGAGTAGCTTTCTTCACCAGCGCAGTGAGGAAACTACTAACCAGCCGCAGCAGCAGCAGCAGCAGCATCAGGTGGACCTGGAGCAGGACCTCAAACAACAGGCTTGGGCCTACTTGGACAGCACCCTGCCAACCGAGGTAGACAATCCCCTTGACTACTGGGCAACGAAACTTGACCTTTGGCCCCAACTAGCTGAATTTGCCCTTGAAAGGCTGTCATGCCCGGCCAGTAGCGTGGCATCGGAGCGCGTGTTTAGTGCAGCAGGAGGTATTGTAACTCCGCGGAGGACACGACTGTCCACCCAAAGTGTGGAGAGACTCACGTTTGTGAAAATGAATCAGGCGTGGATTAGTCTGGATTTCAAACCACCAGTTCCTGACACAACTGACTAAATCCGCCATGACTCATGCCCCAAACATGTGCCACTTTCAGGTCTCCTCACACTGCTGGTGGGTTCCATTTTGTCATAGGGTGCTGGCAGATTACGGGCCTCCCATTGCTGCTGCCAGGCCCGTAATCTGCCATGGGCCCCTGTACAGCCTCCTCATGCTGCTGCCAGGTCCACAGTGTGTCATGGGTCCCTGTACGGCCTCCCATTGCTCCTGTCTCCATCGCCACACTCTGCCATGTGCCCCTTTCAGGTCTCCTCACACTGCTGCTGGGTTCCATTTTGTCATAGGGTGCTGGCAGATTACGGGCCTCCCATTGCTGCTGCCAGGCCCCTAAACTGCCATGGGCCCCTGTACCGCCTCCTCATGCTGCTGCCAGGTCCACAGTGTGTCATGGGTCCCTGTACGGCCTCCCATTGCTGCTGTCTCCATCGCCACACTCTGCCATGTGCCACTTTCAGGTCTCCTCACACTGCTGGTGGGTTCCATTTTGTCATAGGGTGCTGGCAGATTACGGGCCTCCCATTGCTTCTGCCAGGCCCCTAATCTGCCATGGGCCCCTGTACAGCCTCCTCATGCTGCTGCCAGGTCCACAGTGTGTCATGGGTCCCTGTACGGCCTCCCATTGCTGCTGTCTCCATCGCCACACTCTGCCATGTGCCACTTTCATGTCTCCTCACACTGCTGCTGGGTTCCATTTTGTCATAGGGTGTTGGCAGATTACGGGCCTCCCATTGCTGCTGCCAGGCCCGTAATCTGCCATGGGCCCCTGTACCGCCTCCTCATGCTGCTGCCAGGTCCACAGTGTGTCATGGGTCCCTGTACGGCCTCCCATTGCTGCTGTCTCCATCGCCACACTCTGCCATGTGCCACTTTCAGGTCTCCTCACACTGCTGCTGGGTTCCATTTTGTCATAGGGTGCTGGCAGATTACGGGCCTCCCATTGCTGCTGCCAGGCCCGTAATCTGCCATGGGCCCCTGTACCGCCTCCTCATGCTGCTGCCAGGTCCACAGTGTGTCATGGGTCCCTGTACGGCCTCCCATTGCTGCTGTCTCCATCGCCACACTCTGCCATGTGCCACTTTCAGGTCTCCTCACACTGCTGCTGGGTTCCATTTTGTCATAGGGTGCTGGCAGATTACGGGCCTCCCATTGCTGCTGCCAGGCCCCTAATCTGCCATGGGCCCCTGTACCGCCTCCTCATGCTGCTGCCAGGTCCACAGTGTGTCATGGGTCCCTGTACGGCCTCCCATTGCTGCTGTCTCCATCGCCACACTCTGCCATGTGCCACTTTCAGGTCTCCTCACACTGCTGCTGGGTTCCATTTTGTCATAGGGTGCTGGCAGATTACGGGCCTCCCATTGCTGCTGCCAGGCCCCTAATCTGCCATGGGCCCCTGTACCGCCTCCTCATGCTGCTGCCAGGTCCACAGTGTGTCATGGGTCCCTGTACGGCCTCCCATTGCTGCTGTCTCCATCGCCGCACTCTGCCATGTGCCACTTTCAGGTCTCCTCACACTGCTGCTGGGTTCCATTTTGTCATAGGGTGCTGTATGGCCTCCCATTGCTGCTGCCAGGCCCCTAATCTGCCATGGGCCCCCCTACCGCCTCCTCATGCTGCTGCCAGGCCCGTAATCTGTCATGGGCCCCTGTACCGCCTCCTCATGCTGCTGCCAGGTCCAGAGTGTGT
This sequence comes from Staurois parvus, assembly GCF_062004578.1. Lineage (NCBI taxonomy): Eukaryota > Metazoa > Chordata > Amphibia > Anura > Ranidae > Staurois > Staurois parvus. The sequence continues at coordinate 1,941,827 of NW_028318371.1, forward strand.
CATGGGTCCCTGTACCGCCTCCTCATGCTGCTGCCAGGCCCGTAATCTGCCATGGGCCCCCGTACCGACTCCTCATGCTGCTGCCAGGCCCGTAATCTGTCATGGGCCCCTGTACCGCCTCCTCATGCTGCTGCCAGGTCCAGAGTGTGTCATGGGTCCCTGTACGGCCTCCCATTGCTGCTGCCAGGAGGCAGCAGGGTCGCAGCAGTGTCAGTGGAGGCAAACGGCCACGGAGTAGAGCACCAGCTCCACTGCAGCCTACCACCACGGCCAGTAGTGGTGCCGGTGTGCACGGAGGAAGTAGCAGTCAGCCAGTGAGGAGTAGCGGGGGCAAAGTTTCCTACTCGGCGGTGTGGCAATTTTTCGTCAAGCCGCCCGAGGAAGTAAACGTAGCCGTATGTCGACTATGTGGCCAGAAAGTCAAGCGTGGCCAGGGGTCCCATGTTGGGACTACAGCGTTGCGTCAGGATATGCAGCGTCGCCATTAGGTGGCCTGGGAAAACCGTGATAAAAATACAGCGGTTCTGCCTGCCCCAGCCCAGGGTTCCATTTTGTCATAGGGTGCTGGCAGATTACGGGCCTCCCATTGCTGCTGCCAGGCCCGTAATCTGCCATGGGCCCCCGTACCGCCTCCTCATGCTGCTGCCAGGCCTGTAATCTGTCATGGGCCCCTGTACCGCCTCCTCATGCTGCTGCCAGGTCCAGAGTGTGTCATGGGTCCTTGTACCGCCTCCTCATGCTGCTGCCAGGCCCGTAATCTGCCATGGGCCCCCGTACCGACTCCTCATGCTGCTGCCAGGCCCGTAATCTGTCATGGGCCCCTGTACCGCCTCCTCATGCTGCTGCCAGGTCCAGAGTGTGTCATGGGTCCCTGTACGGCCTCCCATTGCTGCTGCCAGGCCCGTAATCTGCCATGGGCCCCCGTACCGACTCCTCATGCTGCTGCCAGGCCCGTAATCTGTCATGGGCCCCTGTACCGCCTCCTCATGCTGCTGCCAGGTCCAGAGTGTGTCATGGGTTCCTGTACCGCCTCCTCATGCTGCTGCCAGGCCCGTAATCTGCCATGGGCCCCCGTACCGACTCCTCATGCTGCTGCCAGGCCCCTAATCTGTCATGGGCCCCTGTACCGCCTCCTCATGCTGCTGCCAGGTCCACAGTGTGTCATGGGTCCCTGTACGGCCTCCCATTGCTGCTGTCTCCATCGCCGCACTCTGCCATGTGCCACTTTCAGGTCTCCTCACACTGCTGCTGGGTTCCATTTTGTCATAGGGTGCTGTATGGCCTCCCATTGCTGCTGCCAGGCCCCTAATCTGCCATGGGCCCCCCTACCGCCTCCTCATGCTGCTGCCAGGCCCGTAATCTGTCATGGGCCCCTGTACCGCCTCCTCATGCTGCTGCCAGGTCCAGAGTGTGTCATGGGTCCCTGTACCGCCTCCTCATGCTGCTGCCAGGCCCGTAATCTGCCATGGGCCCCCGTACCGACTCCTCATGCTGCTGCCAGGCCCGTAATCTGTCATGGGCCCCTGTACCGCCTCCTCATGCTGCTGCCAGGTCCAGAGTGTGTCATGGGTCCCTGTACGGCCTCCCATTGCTGCTGCCAGGCCCCTAATCTGCCATGGGCCCCCGTACCGACTCCTCATGCTGCTGCCAGGCCCGTAATCTGTCATGGGCCCCTGTACCGCCTCCTCATGCTGCTGCCAGGTCCAGAGTGTGTCATGGGTCCCTGTACGGCCTCCCATTGCTGCTGCCAGGCCCCTAATCTGCCATGGGCCCCCGTACCGACTCCTCATGCTGCTGCCAGGCCCGTAATCTGTCATGGGCCCCTGTACCGCCTCCTCATGCTGCTTCCAGGTCCAGAGTGTGTCATGGGTCCCTGTACGGCCTCCCATTGCTGCTGCCAGGCCCCTAATCTGCCATGGGCCCCCGTACCGACTCCTCATGCTGCTGCCAGGCCCGTAATCTGTCATGGGCCCCTTTACCGCCTCCTCATGCTGCTGCCAGGTCCAGAGTGTGCCATGGGTCCCTGTACGGCCTCCCATTGCTGCTGCCAGGCCCCTAATCTGCCATGGGCCCCCGTACCGACTCCTCATGCTGCTGCCAGGCCCTTAATCTGTCATGGGCCCCTGTACCGCCTCCTCATGCTGCTGCCAGGTCCAGAGTGTGTCATGGGTCCCTGTACCGGCTCCTCATGCTGCTGCCAGGCCCGTAATCTGCCATGGGCCCCCGTACCGACTCCTCATGCTGCTGCCAGGCCCGTAATCTGTCATGGGCCCCTGTACCGCCTCCTCATGCTGCTGCCAGGTCCACAGTGTGTCATGGGTCCCTGTACGGCCTCCCATTGCTGCTGTCTCCATCGCCACACTCTGCCATGTGCCACTTTCAGGTCTCCTCACACTACTGGTGGGTTCCATTTTGTCATAGGGTGCTGGCAGATTACGGGCCTCCCATTGCTGCTGCCAGGCCCGTAATCTGCCATGGGCCCCTGTACCGCCTCCTCATGCTGCTGCCAGGTCCACAGTGTGTCATGGGTCCCTGTACGGCCTCCCATTGCTGCTGTCTCCATCGCCACACTCTGCCATGTGCCACTTTCAGGTCTCCTCACACTGCTGCTGGGTTCCATTTTGTCATAGGGTGCTGGCAGATTACGGGCCTCCCATTGCTGCTGCCAGGCCCGTAATCTGCCATGGGCCCCTGTACCGCCTCCTCATGCTGCTGCTAGGTCCACAGTGTGTCATGGGTCCCTGTACGGCCTCCCATTGCTGCTGCCAGGCCCGTAATCTGCCATGGGCCCCCGTACCGACTCCTCATGCTGCTGCCAGGCCCGTAATCTGTCATGGGCCCCTGTACCGCCTCCTCATGCTGCTGCCAGGTCCAGAGTGTGTCATGGGTCCCTGTACGGCCTCCCATTGCTGCTGTCTCCATCGCCACACTCTGCCATGTGCCACTTTCAGGTCTCCTCACACTGCTGCTGGGTTCCATTTTGTCATAGGGTGCTGTATGGCCTCCCATTGCTGCTGCCAGGCCCGTAATCTGCCATGGGCCCCCGTACCGACTCCTCATGCTGCTGCCAGGCCCGTAATCTGTCATGGGCCCCTGTACCACCTCCTCATGCTGCTGCCAGGTCCAGAGTGTGTCATGGGTCCCTGTACGGCCTCCCATTGCTGCTGTCTCCATCGCCACACTCTGCCATGTGCCACTTTCAGGTCTCCTCACACTGCTGGTGGGTTCCATTTTGTCATAGGGTGCTGTATGGCCTCCCATTGCTGCTGCCTCCACCGCCACACTGTGGCTCCACACTCTGGTTTTGGCCCCGTGACTGCCCAAATGAGTGAAGTGTGCGGTGATTCTAAGATCGACGGCACTCATCTGCATGTCATACTGACTGACAGTATTATTTCTCTTCCCCAGCAGACTCCAAGGGCATTTAAATTAAAGGTACAGTGTTCTGCACTAATATAAAGGCTCTCTGAAGCCTAGAAACACCCTTTTATAAGTTAAATTCGCAGCGAATATATTCGACTCGAATCAAATTTTTTCCACGAATTCGCCGAATCAGTCGATTCAAATTTTTGAATAATTCGCTCATCTCTAGTTACAATGTATCTAAAGCCTTCCCTTTTTTTTAGTTTTGATAGAGTAGGGAAGGGTTAGAACCTCACTCAGTTTTGTTTTTTTTGCATATTTTCATTTCCTGTTCACAGAGACACAAGGAAATCTCTCCGAGGTCAGAGGAATCCCCCTCTTAGTCTAGGGTCACACCTATGCAGGTTGTGTTTGATGTGTTTCTGCATTGCGTTTTGCATTGTGTTTTGCGTTTTTGCCAAGTTTTTGATGCATTTTGTGGTTTTTTTTGGGGGGGTTTCATTTTTTCTTGTTGCTAGGCAGATTTAAAATGCAAAACACAGCAAAAAAGCAGCAAATACGCAATACATGCTTTTCTGTAGAGTTCCCATTGAAGTCTATAGAACCAAAAAAAGCAATGTTTTGTGTTAAAAAATGTCCCTGACCCTTTCCAAAAAACGCACCGGGTGAAAACGCAGAGATGTGAACCTGTCCCATAGGAAATCATGTTAAATGGACTGCTGTGTGTTTCTTCAAAATGCTGCAGAAAATGCTTAGGTGTGAACCTAGGGTTAGATAGGTATCACTGGAACACATGGGGGGGGGGGGGGATTTATGAAAACTGGAGCACTCAGAATCTGGTGCAGCTGTGCATGGGAGCCAATCAGCTTCTAGCTTCTGCTTGCTCAATGAGCTCTTTGAAGCCTAAAGGTAAAACAATTGTTAATGCCTAAGCACAATTTTACAACTTTGACATGTGTTAGTGAAACCGTACATATCATCACTACTACTGTGTGCATCCAGGTGGATTATACAGCGATTTCTTTCCGGATAATTTGCGCTTTCATTTGATGGTAAATGGTAACAGATATCTCCTGATTTTTTTTATTTTTATGGAAGGAAAACTGACCCAAAATAATACTTTTTTTTTAAATGTAGCTGTATATTTCCTGCTGCTGCCATAACCTATCACCAAAGAACAACCCAAAATAAATTCTCCTGCTCCTGATGATCGCAGTGATACCACATGTGTGTATGTTAGTTGTTGTTTGTACCCGTAGTACAGCCCAGAATCAACAGTGCGCATTCTGATTTTCTTATCCTACCTAAAACACACCGACACTAACTGACACTGACACTAACTGACACTGATTTAAAAATAAAAAATTGTGCTAAAAAAATACTGATTCTGACCCAAACACTAACCCTGGCACTGACCTAGACCAAACCTTGATCTAGGATTTTTTTAAATTATTATTTATTTCTTTTAATAATTTTTTTACAGTTTTTTTTTCTCTCTGCAAGGAGAGAGAGAGAGAGAAAATGTTTCAGAGAGAGAAAACACGTGGGCCGGCTTCACAGTGACTGATCACTGTGATAGCCAATCAGAGGCCATCGCAGCAATCAGGTGACCTGGAATTGGTCTATGTGCTGGGAGAGAGCAGCATTTAGAGGAGAGGGCAGAGCTCCCCCCTCCAAACTGGGGGAGTGGACCCTGATGGATGAAAGGGGGGCTCTGGGGACCCTGATGTAAGCAGGTCATAAGTACCATGTACCCAGACTGGTCTGGAGAGGTAAGTGGGGTACCCAAGGCTCTGTCCTGGGACCTCTTCTGGTGAACTTATTCATACATAATCCAGAGGTCGGTACGCTCTAAAAACGAATGTTTTGGCTCAACAAATAAAATGAACACAACAGTTTGCGCCGAGCTTTTTAAGTGACGACAATGTCTGGTGAAATGAAGTGGAAGCAACAAACTACATTGCATAGAGGTCATTCGCTTTCCTGCTAGAAATAAATGCATTTTTATTTACCGCCAACTTCATTCCTGACATTATAAACTCATTTGTAAGTTGAATACTTAAACATATTAAGTCACTTCAAATAGTTTTTCCAGTTTTTATAAGAAACCTTCAAGTCACGTGGACTTAATTGCTACAATTATCAGCAAGTTTTTCAAAGTGAATAAGCAGTTACAAATCAAGTTGGTCCAAATTGATTTTCTGTATTAGTTTTTACCTTTTTGTTTTTTTATACTAGCTTTCAGAAATGAATTCATCCAGTTTAGGCTCACACTAGAATGTGGTGCAGAAAACCTGCAATCCGTGTGCGTTTCGCGCACTGCATTCAAATCGCACTGCCCTTGCAATCCGCAGTGGGTGTCAGTGCATTCTTAATGACACCCTCAAATTCAGGTTGGAAACGTAGTGCATTTGCCTGCACCAGATTGCATGGTACCAAACAAACATGCAATCCGGTTGCACTGCGGTTCCAAAATCGCTGCATTCACGTCTTTGGTGCGATGTGGTGTGATTTGAGCTCATTCAAAATGAATGGACTCAGATTGCATTGCACTGAATCACATGAGAATTGCACAGGAGTGTGTTGCAGTTCCTTCGTGTTTCACTTGCACTTCATTGTGTGAACCAAGGCTCAGCAATACAATTGTTACACAATGAACATTTTTACAGAAGTTTACAGAAAAGTAAAGTACAACAGATGGCATAGTACGTATACATGCGTCCATTATCAACCATCAATAACAAATGACATCCCATCTCTTACAAAGAACAATATATACCTATGTGTGATGTCACTTTAGACATGGAGGGAAACACAATATATTGTATAAGATTGGAGCCAGTAAGAACAAAGATTTTTATATACCTAAACATTATCCTGAATATATATTTGCAAGCATCAGTAACAAACCTATAATGCTCATATCTGAATGGCCAATTGCCAGAAAGAAACGCAAAGGCCAATCTTATCCCTAAAATAAAAAAAGGGAAATATTACTAGTAAGTAATCCAATGAAAGCAGCAATATTAGAAGGTCATGTTGGAGCTGAGGTATCAAATACAAATTCACAGAGAACTATGTTGTTAGAAATACTTTTTGCCCCAAATGGGGTCTGAGAAGCGAAAGGACAAAATGAACAAATGTAACCAAAAACCCAAAGAAACATAGAAAACTGGTAATATCCCAGAGCCGCTCTGTTATCCACCAACCTCACAGTTGTGACATTACATAAAAAAGAAAAAAAAAAAAGCACCAGAGAGACCTTCAATGGATCCTTGAAGCCTTAAGAGTAGATAACCAAACGTTCTATAAAGCTGTTATATGATTTAATTAGGTGTGTGACAACATTTGTTACATTACTCAAACTCATTTTTTTTCACACCAAAATCAAATCCTCAAAGTTGTACTGATGAATGAGTAAGCACTTTGCATTAAGATTGTTTTATATTGTCTGTCTGGTGCAGAAACTGTTTCTCTACCAGACCTTTGCTATGTGTTGCAACAAATTGTGGCAATACAGCGCAGCTATTGGTGGATATTGAAAGCTGATATGTTGGAGCTTTCTTACAATTTGCTATATTCTTTCCGCATTATCCTGTGGCAACCATTTTGTGAACTGAAATAAAAGTGAAAAATGTCATCTGAGAACAGTGTGAATGCGCTATAGAACTCGTACGTTCTTCATAAAATACTGTACTTGAGACCAGGGGCAGACTGACAACTCATGGGGCCACCGGACAATAGGGGATCATGGGACCCCTGTGTCCTTGCCCACACTCAAACCACTCCCAAAAAAGTCTATGTAAGGTACCAGGGGCATCTCATGGGGCCCCCTACTGACCCCGGGTCCTCGTGCAATGCCCAAGTGTCCGAATGGTCAGTCTGCCCCTGCTTGAGACCCATTACTTTTGCACTGGCTTTCAGTCCATCAAGTTCAAGGAACAGTTTCTGAAACACTTGAAAAGTGTATTTAATTTCCTTGGGATAGCACAGATTCAGAGCATATATTATACCCATCAGCAAAGCACGGCACCTTGGAATATTAAATCCCTCCAGGATTTTGGTTTCCTCCACCAGAATGGTTGCTGTCTTGTGGTCATATCCTGAGGTGGGCTGGTTACCGATGATAGCAATTTTCATCACTTGCATGTCAAAGTTTGCTCTGAACTCTTCCAAAACCTTGTAAAAGGAATTCAAAGAAATGTTAGCTTGTTGAAGATGATGAATTTGATAATTACCACGGACTTCTTTGTACTATGACACCCTTTATTCTATTGTAAACCTGGCCATACATTCTACAGTTTTTTTGTACAATTTCTGAACAATCTCCTCTAGATTTACCTTCAGCTATGTAGTGTGAGGGCCTGCCTGACTGGATAGAAATTGGAAGTGTTGTTTAGGTTTGACCTCATATTATATGGTTTTGTGAATCTAAAGAAAATGATCCGTTAAGATGATATAATATATGGCCATCCTAAAAGAGAAATACAGGGTTTAAAAAAATGATCCTCATCTAGGTGGATGCAGCATTGGACTGACTTATCAAAGACCGCTGATCTTTCAGTTCTCAGTCTTCTGTGAGCAGAGAGTGGTGACCGTCAGTCACCGGCTCTCTACTCTGCCCCTCCAGCATTCACTGGAGCGCTGGGCTGTGGAGAGGAAAGGCTCTCAGGCTCTCAGCGGCATGCTGAGAGGTTGAGTCAGCTGCTGGTCAATAAATCTGGGTGGATCCTGACCATATCATTGGGTTCTTTTGGGAGCCTGAACCGGCTATGTGACATCTGTCGACAGCAAGCTTTAGGCCACTGTCAGCTGTAAACAGGTCATAGGAGTGCAGAATGAACTGCAGTTCTGTGATCCATAGAAGAAGTACAACCAAAAGAGCTTTGGCCATACTGATCCATGAAGTCTTAAGCAGACCATAGATTACCACAGGTAGAAGGAGAGAAAATTGTTTGTTTCCCTCATCAACCCATTTAGAGTTGATGGGGGAATCCCTCCTGAAGCACTATTGTGTTCTGCCAGTGAGAAGCCTTCCCCACAACGCAGGCTATAGCTGGTGGCACTAATCATTTGGGAAAACTCCAGCCAAATCTCCATCTATGTAGGGCCAGCTTTAGAGCAGCACACACAAAAACACACACAGGTATTCAAATTAGCTAAATTAACAGGTTGCATAAATAACTACAGGGGGGGGAGGGGAACTATGAAATGATTGAAAACAAACAAACAACAACACCCACAAGCATGGTTTTGTTTGTCACACAAGTAGAATAGCATAGTTTATAGTATTACGGAGCGATATGCTTCTATAAATGTTAATGGCTCAACATCAAGCTAATCAAGGCTAATCACATTGCTGACTTAGGTGCTCTAATTATATCTAACAATGGCAAAGCAGAATGTGCTTCTCACCTATGTACAGTCACGGGGAAAGGAAATGAATCATTTGGAATTTCCTGGTTTTGTACCTAAATTGGTCATAAAACATGATATGATCTTCATCTTAGTCACAGAAATAGACAATGTACTTCAGCAATACTGCAAATCTGTCATTTGGAACGTCCCAATCAGTGCCCAGACCTCAATCTAATAGAGATGCTGTGGAATGACTTCAGGGAGCCATTGACACCAGACATCCTAGGAATATGGCTGAGCTAAAGCTGCTCTGTGAGGAAGAATGGTCCAAACTTCATCCTGAACATTATGAAGGTCTGATCCATAGCTACTGGAAGAACTTGTTTGACATTAATGCTGCCAGAGTAGCTGCGACCCGTTATTAAATCCAGGGGGTAACTTACTTTTTCATCCACCACTTGGACTGTTTAGTGGGCGTGTTCAATGAAGTCGGGAAAATGTATCATTGTTTGTGCAGTATTAGCTGAAGCAGATTGTGTTTGTCTATACTTGACACTCCGATGAAGACCGTCTTACATTGATGACCAATTTTATGTAGAAAAACAGGTCATTCCAGATGTTTTTACATTTCCTTGAGACTGTATATTGTGTTTTGAGGGTTAATGCCTATAATTTATTCTGCTGACGAGTTCATGTCTAAAACACATCCTCATTTGCAGTAAATGGAAGTTATGGTTTCTCTCAAACTCTGTCTTAGTTTTGAGGATTTGTCCATAGTTACCATTGGTTATCAACGAGAACTCAGGAAACCAAAAGTAAAATGAAAGTGGAAGTTAAGACAAAACGTAACTAATCTTCTCCCACCCCCATTCTAAGGTATTCTGTCTACCCTTTAACCTTCCTGGTGGTCTGATTATGTCAATATTTTGGAATGTCAAAGCTGTACATTGTTTTGCATGGGAAATTGTTGTTTTATATCGTAGGCCTGTAGGCCTGTAATTCTTAGGAATAACTCACTTAAATCTGTCCAAACAAGAGTCTAGTAAACATCCCGGGTATGATAAAGTTTGAAGCACAAAATCATAAACTATAATATAATAAATAATTATAAAAAATAATAATAATACATTTAATTCAATAATGTAATCAAACCAAAAACACTGACATTTGTCCAAACAAGGGGGCAATATTACTAGACACTGCATATTGGTTTAGTAAACATCCCGGGTATGAAACATTGGACTGCACAAAGTCTGACATCACAATCAGGACAATGAACCTGGTTTCCTTTCTGATTTTCTTTCCACGGTCATCTCTCTTCAAGCAACAAACCACGCACATCCTTGTAGGTGCTGACTTTTTCTCGGTTGGTGGGATGTAGTCTATGAAGTTACGACCAGTCAGGCGTTCTGGGTTGACAACGCCAGCAGCACAGCGTCTAGCTCTATTCACAGCCATTGATGGTGTTTGGTGGTTCACAAAGATACATTTGACAACTTTCCAAATTAAGTCAAAAGGAATCAGAGGCATTCCACAAGCATTGCTCAAGAAGATGTCTGAACATCTTCTTGTAGTACTTCCTTTGCTGTTTCCTCATTGCTGGATAGTATGTCATTGCTTGGTCAGCTCTGTCGACACCTCCCATGGTGTTATTGTAGTCTATCACTACTTGTGGCTTCATGATTTCTTTCCCACCTTTTGTGCGTACCATAACAGTGGAGGTATTATGAATTGTACTCATTAGGCACACATCTTTCTTGTCACGCCATCCCAGTGCCATCATTTTGCCTTTCTGCCAGGCAACCATTTCTCCAGTCTTCAGCTTCTTATTGCCAAACATTGGCGGCATGTCGCACCGGTTAGCCCTAACGGTTCCATAGGCATCTGTTTTGTTTTGCGGAAGAAACTCATAAAGTTCAGGAGACGTATAAAAGTTGTCGGTTGTTACACAACAGCCCTGATTAAGCAATGGATCAATGCGTGAAAGAACTGAAGATGTTGCCTTTCCATAGTTGCTGTATTTTGGAATGAATTTTGTTCCTTTTCCAGTGTATATGACTGAATTCCAAATGTAGCCAGTTGACGATTCGCATAGCATGTAGGATTTTATGCCAAATCGTGCTCTTTGATACAATGTATTGTACCCAGCTGAGCCTTCCCTTGTAGGCCATTAGACTTTCATCTATGCTGATATCTCTTTCTGGCACATAGCTCCATTGGAAATTTTTTAGACTCATTTGAGATACTTCCAAAATTTTCTTTAGTTTTGGTGCAGGATGAGTAGTTTCATCAAATTCTTAGTTTTTTTCGAAGTGTAAAAATTTCATGCTCAGGGAAAATCTGTACTCTGACATGACCGTGCCAAAGAATGGAGTGGCAAGTCATTTATTAGTTGTCCAATACCACTTCTGCAGGGGTTTCCCCACCACTCCCTGAAGTATTATTAGACCCAGAAATTTCCAAATGTCATCTTTGGTCACTGGTTCCCACTTTCTGCTTCTTGGAAACTTCTGATGCAGAGTAGCCAATTGTTGCTCTTGGTACCGGTTTGTCTAAGTAACTATTTTTTCAATAACCTCATCGGTCAGAAATAAGTTTAAGTATGCCAAGAGGTTGTCGTGTTCAACGTCTACTTTCATACCAGATGCTCCAGTAAATGGGAATCTTGGGGGCGCTGCCTGATCCGTACCACAGTCAATAGAGCACCAAGTTCACACATCACTGAGCTCAGTCACAGAATGGTCACCACTTTCAGTGTCTGATGACGAATTTCCCCACCAATCATTATCGCTCAATTCTGCAAGTGATTCTAATTCACTATCACTGTTTTCTAGCCGGTCTAAAACCACTTTTGACCTAAAGGGACGCTTTTTGGATGCCATGGACGTTCTCAAGTTTCCAGGCAGAGAGAATGGTAAAAGTGCAGGCAGGGCGCAGGACAAAGCACTCGGGACAAAACTGAGGGGGAATGGTTTGATACAGTAATGGAATCCTAACAGATGACAATGTATTGTGTGTATGTCGTGTTTTGTTTACTTTTTTGAATCTCCCGTCAGTTCCGCCCCCTGCGTCACGGCACTCGCAGGGAAGGGAACCCGGAAGATGGATGCCAGCATTGGCTGGAGGACACAGTGGGAGGACATCAGGGCGTCGCAGGGACAAGGTACGTTACACTACAATGTAATCCCGAGTGTGACTCGGGGTTCCCACTTTTGGTACTGAAAATTAACCCCGAGCCACACTCAGGATTACCGCCAGAGAGGTTAAAGAAAAGATCTGTATACTTCCATTAGCTATTCTGAAGCCGCTACGGTTCTGTCACATGGTCTCTCCAGCGGTGGCTTCTGTGTACAGAAGAGATCGCCAACAACAGCTGGAAATGCCTAGGAGATGACATCACCCATAGGCTTACTCTGGGGCATCCATTGTTGGCTGCCTCTCCTCTACTCCGGAGCTGCCACTGACAGCTCATACTGGGACCAGGCCAGAGTGGCTTCAGAATAGGTAAGTATACAGATCTTTTCTTTACAGGGTTACATAGAATCGCCTTAGAATGGGGGATGGGAATAGGTGGAACCTAGATTTTGCTGAAGATTTCACTTTCATTTAAAGTCATCAATAATTAATATCAGCTTAAGTTTATGAATGAAATATTTTACTATTTGAATAAATTCAGAGAATACAGACAGCTGTTCTCCTGGGTGTTTCAGTGTGGATTGAATGTTTGCCAGATATTTACTTACACCAAACTCCTGGAGAAGTCTTCCTCCCTCTCTCCAAGGTACAGGATAAGGCAGCGGATGGTGACTTTTCTGTGTATTTCATTGTATTGTGCTAATGAGGAAACAAGTGTAACAAGGATCAGGAGAACGTCCCTTTAACCCAGTGTTTCTCAACTCCAGTCCTCATGGACCCCCAACAGGTCATGTTTTCAGGATTTCCATTATTTTGCACAGGTGATTTGATCAGTTTCACTGCCTTAGTAATTACCACAGCTGTTCATCTGAGGGAAATCCTGAAAACATGACCTGTTGGGGGTCCATGAGGACTGGAGTTGAGAAACACTGCTTTAACCCCTTCAATACCGGGCACTTTTACCCCTTTTCTGCCCAGGACAATTTTCAGGTTTCAGCACTCTCACACTTTGAATGACAATTGCGCGGTCATGCAACACTGTACTCATATGACATTTTTATCATTTTTTCACACAAATAGAGCTTTCTTTTGGTGGTAATAAATTGCCGCTGGGGGTTTTATTTTTTGCGCTATAATAAAAAAAGCAAATTTGAAAAAAAAGGTTTTTGTTGTTTCTATTATAAAATTTTGCAAATGGGTCATTTTTCTCCTTCACTGATATGCGTTGATGAGGCTGCATGGATAGGCAGCACTGATGGGCACTGATAGGCAGCACTGATGGGCACTGATGAGGTGGCACAGATAGGCAGCATCGATAGGCAGCACTGATGATGCTGCACTGATGGGCACTGATAAGGTGGCACAGATAGGCAGCACTGATGGGCACTGATAGGTGGCACTGATGGGCAGAGCTATTGGGTGGTACTGCTGGGCACTGCTGGATGGCACTTCTGGGCAGCACTGATGAGTGGCACTGCTGGGCAGCACTGATGAGTGGCACCAATGGGCAGCACTGATGAGTGGCACCAATGGGCACAGCTGGGTGGCACTGCTAGGCACAGGTGTGTACCAATAACTGGCAACTGTATTTACTCGGTGATCTGCTGTATCATTGGACACAGCTGATCATGTGGTAAAAGGCCCCCGTGATTGGCCGTTTACCGTATCCTGTGATCAGCTGTGTATCCATGTTCTACATTTTCACAAGTAAAACTACGAGGGATTAAACTGCCGTGTCTTATTGGAGTGTTGAGCTGTCTGTGGTGAACGCTGACCCAGCAAGTGATCATATTGGCCAGACAGACGGAGGTCTAACGGAGGAATGTGAATGCACAAAGCAGTGCTGTAAACAGAACAATATTAGTATAGAACAATAGAATATACCAAAAAGGAAAAGGGGGAAAGGAAACGTGTGTACTATCTCATGTTTTTCAAGCCACTTTGGAGATTTATTTCAGATTGCCTAAAAAATAAATAAATAAATAAAAACAACTAACAAATAAAATTAATAAAACTTAAGGAAATTACCAAACAACATTTTAAAAGCAATCAAATAAAATTATAAACACTCCACAGCGCAAATACATTTAAAATTAAACTAGAAAATTAAATCCAAAAAATAAAGTCCAAAAAAAGTATTTTCAAAATATATGAATTGTGCTCAATCCCCCCAAAAAAGTGCTCCAAAATTCTTCAAACAAATGTGCTCCCCCCATCCGTGATGAATGCTCCTCCCCCCTCACCAGATGGAATGGACTCTTCCTGATATGGCACAAGAGTCAGACAAGCTTAGAATGAGTGGGCGTGTCCTCCCAGATAACTCTGTACTCAATATCCTCCAGAAACGACTCCCACGATTGGATGACAATGGAAAACAAAACAAAAACAACAAATAGTGCAATACTGTAAAAAATCTTTAATTTTAAAAAACAAGTCTGCCTTCTATACACTCACATGATACAAAATATAGTCAGGCTTCATAATAGGCCCAGAGGCTCATATTATATGACAGATTTCCATTTGTAGAAGTGGACTGGCAAAGATAGATAGAAATCCCTTCTAGACAAGCAGGAAGTCACTCCGGAACACTGCAAACCAGCGAGCGCTCCACTCACCTCATCCTTCCAATCCACTTCCCAATTACAATCTCCAAACTAGCATACACATACCAATATCAATATTTTAATTCCACAGACACCTAATTACCTCTCTATTTATTTTAAATCATAATAACAAAAATTTACTGCATACTAATTAATCTAATAGACCCCAAACAATAGTTCTAATAGAAAACATTATATTAAAAAATATAAATAAATAAAAATAAATATAAAAATACAAAATAAAAAAAATAGGAAATATAATAAAAATAAATCTAAAAATAAAAAAAGATAAAAATAAAAATAAATTAAATAAATTAAAATAAAAATTACACAATTACACAATAAACAACAATCAAGGAATTCATATCTAATAGATACTACCAATTAGACAAGAAAAAATTAAGATCAACATCTATATTCAACAACTTAGGGGATAAAGTATTCAATTTTAGAATCCATCTTGTCTCATTCTGTGAAATCGACCTAGTCATATTTCCACCACGCCAATGTGGCTCAACTTTGTCAATCCCACAGAACCTGAGCAAAGATGGATCCCTATTGTGGCACTTCCTAAAATGGTAGGACAAACTGTGACGCCTAAAACCTTTGATAATGTTTCTAATATGCTCCCCCAGTCTTACAGATAATTTTCTAGTTGTTCTTCCCACGTATTGAAGGTGACAGGGACATTCCAACAAATACATTACATGATGTCTATCACATGAAACAAATTTCTTATTATTATATAATTCCCCTTTAGCCTGTGACTGAAATTGTAAGATGTTCCTATTCCTGTCACCCTTCATCACTTTACAAGCCATACACCTCCCACATTTGAAAAATCCCACCTGATCCACAAAAGTAATTTTCTTGGAAGGTGGGTCTGGGACATTCCTCACAAGTTTATTCCTAATAGTTGGTGGTCTCCTATAAAATGAAATTTTATGAGATATAAATTCTTTGATTGTTGTTTATTGTAGAATTTTGGTTTTTTACTTTTATTATTTTGTCTTTATTTTTGTTTTATTTTATTTTTATATTTTTTTATTTTAATTTTATTTTTTGGTGTTTTTTTTTCATTTTTGTTATTTATATTTATTTTTGTTTTTTTTTCTTATTTTTGTTATATTTAATATTTGTTTTATTTTTTTTATTTTTCATGTATTTTATTCTTTGTATTAGATTAATTGGTATGGAGTAATATTTGTTATTATTAAAATAAATAGAGGTAATTAAGTGTTTGTTGTTTATAATATCGATATTGTTATGTGTATTTGGGCTTGCAGATTGTAATTGGGAAGTGGATTGGAGGGATGAGCCTCGGGGCCTATTATGAAGCCTGACTATATTTTGTATCATGTGAGTGTATAGAAGGCAGACTTGTTTTTAAAATTAAAGAGTTTTTTACAGTATTGCACTATTTGTTGTTTTTGTTTTGTTTTCCGTTGTCATCCAATCGTGGGAGTCGTTTCTGGAGGATATTGAGTGCAGAGTTATCTGGGAGGACACGCCCACTCATTCTAAGCTTGTCTGACTCTTGTGCCATATCAGGAAGAGTCCATTCCATCTGGTGAGGGGGGGAGGAGCATTCATCATGGATGGGGAGTACATTTGTTTGAGGAATTTTGGATCACAGGTTTTTTTGGGGATTGAGCACAATTCATATATTTTTGGAAAAAATAATTTTTTTTGTGTTGACTTTATATTTATTTTTTAGTACTTTTATTTATAGTATTTTAATTTTTATATATAATTTATTTGCGCTGTGGAGTGTTTATAATTTTACAAAAATAATTACATGTCCATGTTCTGTGTGAGACCAGATATAGTGAATGCGGGGGGCCGGGCAGAGCGGATATAGTGAATGCAGGGTCTGGGGGAGCGGATATAGTGAATGCAGGGTCCAGGGAGAATGGATATAGTGAATGCAGGGTCCGGGCAGAGCAGATATAGTGAATGCAGGGTCCGGGGGAGCAGATATAGTGAATGCAGGGTACGGGGAGAGCGAATATAGTGAATGCAGGGTCCGGGTAGAGCAGATATAGTGAATGCAGGGTCCGGGGAGAGCAGAGATAGTGAATGCAGGGTCCGGGGAGACCAGATATAGTGAATGAAGGGTTGAGGGCAGACCAGATATAGTTGAGGGGAGAGCACATATAGTCAATGCAGGGCCCTGGGAGAGCGGATACTGTGAATTCAGGGTCCGGGGAGACCAGATATAGTGAATGGAGGGTCCAGGGAGACCAGATATAGTGAATGCAGGGTCCAGGGAGACCAGATATAGTGAATGCAGGGTCCAGGAAGACTGGATATAGTGAATGCAGGGTCCGGGGAGAGCGGATATAGTGAATGCAGGGTTCCAGAGAAAGCGGATATAGTGAATTCAGGGTATGGGGAGAGTGGATATAGTGAATGCAGGGTCCGTGAAGACCTGATATAGTGAATGCAGGATCCAGGGAAAAACCAAATACCAGTACAGGGAGACTAGATATTGTGGATGCAGGGTCCGGGGAGACCATATATAGTGAATGCAGGGTCCGGGGAGACCAGATATAGTGAATGCAGGGTCCGGGGAGACCGGATATAGTGAATGCAGGGTCTGGGGAGACCAGATATAGTGAATACAGTGTCCGGGAGACCAGATATAGTGAATGCAGGGTCCGGGGAGAGCGGATGTAGTGAATGCAGGGTCCGGGGAGAGCGGATGTAGTGAATGCAGGGTCCGGGGAGAGCGGATATAGTGAATGCAGGGTCCGGAGAGAGTGGACAGAGTGAATGCAGGGTCCAGGGAGATCGAATATAGTGAATGCAGGGCCCATGGAGAGCAGATATAGTGAATGCAGGGTCCTGGGAGACCAGATATAGTGAATGCAGGGTCAGGGGAGACCAGATACAGTCAATGCAGGGTCCTGGGAGATCAGATATAGTGAATGCAGGGTCCGGGGAGAATGGATATAGTGAATTCAGGGTCCGGGGAGAGCGGATATAGTGAATGCAGGGTCTGGGGAAGAGTGTGCGGATGACGTCATGACGTTACCATTCATCGGGACATCAGTTATAGTACTCTGTAAGCGGCTCCTGGAACGACATTACAGCAGGCAATAGCATTCATTAAGTGGCCCCGTGCTTTGCCTGGCATTACATTATGGATGGGGTCTGGTTTGAGCATGTACAGGACTCTGCTGCTGAGATGATA
Source organism: Staurois parvus (assembly GCF_062004578.1). NCBI lineage: Eukaryota > Metazoa > Chordata > Amphibia > Anura > Ranidae > Staurois > Staurois parvus. Next base: position 1,959,482 of record NW_028318371.1, read on the forward strand.
CTGCCATCTAGTGTCTAATCAGTACATCACTGGATGTTCATCATACCTGGTGCAATATACACCTCCGGAACGTGAGTGCATTTCATATGTTTAATTGATGAATAAAAGTGTAAAAGGATAAAGCACTATGTGGAGTTCTTTGTAATGAGGAATACGGCTGATACAAAGACGCTTATCAGGAGGGAGATTACTTTGGAGTCTTCATTCAACAAGCTGATCTTCTGAGTCTAAATGGGACCAAAAGTGCAGTTAGAGGTAACATTGTATAATGTGCGGTCACACTGCGTGAGGTGAGCAGATATATGGTGGAGGATGTCTTTGCACGGGAATTGATGACAGATGCACATATTTTTCATTATCCAAAGGAGGGTTCATAGAAGAACACTTTATTGATTGAACTTCAGTTTTTGAATGACTGTTGCTTGGTACATACTTAAAAAATACTTTTTGATTTTTTTTTGTGGTCCTTGTTTATATATATATAGTTTTATTTACTTAATTCTTTTTTCAATAATTTTTATTTTATTATTTATTTTTTCCCTTTGCTTTTTGATATATAGGAATTGTGCAATTGTTTCATGTAGCTCATTGTTTTCACTTCATAATATGATAGTGAATGCAGGGTCTGGGGGGACAAGATATAGTGAATGAAGGGTCTAGGGATAGTGGATATAGTGAATGCAGGGTATGGGGAGAGCAGATATAGTGAATGCAGGGTCTGGAAAGAATGGATATATAGTGAATGCAGGGTCCGGGGAGACCAGATATATTGAATGCAGGGTCCTGAAAGACCAGTAATAGTGAATGCAGGGTCCGGGGAGACCAGATATAGTGAATGCATGTTCCAGGAAGACAAATTACAGTGAATGCAGGGTCCGGGGAGAGCAGATATAGTGAATTCAGGGTCCGGGGAGAGCAGATATAGTGAATGCAGGGTCCGGGGAGAGCAGATATAGTGAATGCAGGGTCTGGGGAGAGCAGATATAGTGAATGCAGGGTCCGGGGAGAGCAGATATAGTGAATGCAGGGTCCGGGGAGACTGGATATAGTGAATGCAGGGTCTGTGAAGACCGGATATATTGAATGCAGGGTTGGAGGGGGGGGGGACCGGAAATAGTGAATGCAGTGTCCGGGAAGACAAGATATAGTGAATGCAGTGTCCGAGGAGAGCAGACATAGTGAATGCAGGGTCTGAGGAGATCGGATGTAGTGAATGCAGGGACCGTGGAGACCAGATATAGTGATTGCAGCATCAGGGGAGAGCAGATATATAGTGAATGCAGGGTCCGGGGAGACCAGATATATTGAATGCAGGGTCCTGGAAGACCAGTAATAGTGAATGCAGGGTCCGGGGAGACCAGATATAGTGAATGCATGTTCCAGGCAGATCAATTATAGTGAATGCAGGGTCCAGGGAGAGAAGATATAGTGAATGCAGGGGACGGGGAGAGCGGATATAGTGAATGCAGGGTCCGTGAAGACCAGATATAGTGAATGCAGGGTCGGAGGGGGGGACCGGAAATAGCGAATGCAGTGTCCGGGAAGACAAGATATAGTGAATGCAGCGTCCAAGGAGAGAAGACATAGTGAATGCAGGGTCCGTGGAGACCAGATATAGTGAATAAAGGGTCCGGGGAGATTGGATATATTGAATGCAGGGTCTGGGGAGAGCGGATATAGTGAATGCAGGGTCCAGGGAGAGTGGATATATTGAATGCAGGGTCCTAGGATAGCGGATATAGTGAATGTAGAGCCCGGGGAGACCAGTTACAGTGAATGAAGTGTCCAGGGAGAGTGGATATAGTGAATGTAGGGTCCGGCTAGAGCGGATATAGTGAATTCAGGGTCCTGGGAGAGCAGATATAGTGAATTTAGGGTCCTGGGAGAGCAGATATAATAAATGCAGTGCCTGGGGAGAGTGGATATTGTGAATGCAGGGTTCAGAGAAACCAGATATAGTGAATGAAGGGTTCGGGGAGAATGGATATAGTGAATGCAGGGTCAGGAGATAGTGGATATAGTGAATGCAGGGTCCAGGGAGAGCAGATATAGTGAATGCAGGGCACGGGCAGAGCTGATATAGTGAATGCAGGGGCCAGGGAGAGCAGATATAATGAATGCAGTGTACAGGGAGGAGTGTGTGGATGACATCACAATGTTACCATTCATCGCGACAGCGGTTATAGTACTCTGTAAGCAGCTCCTGGAACGACATTCCAGCAGCCAATAGCATTCATTAAGTGGCCCCGTGCTTTGCCTGGCATTACATTACAGATGGCTTCTGGTTTGAGCATGTACAGGACATTGCAACTGAGATGATACTGCCATCTAGTGTCTAATCAGTACATCACTGGATGTTCATCATACCTGGTGCAATATACACCTCCGGAACGTGAGTGCATTTCTTATATTTAATTGATGAATAAAAGTGTAAAAGGATAAAGCACTATGTGGAGTTCTTTGTAATGAGGAATACGGCTGATACAAAGACGCTTATCAGGAGGGAGATTACTTTGGAGTCTTCATTCAGCAAGCTGATCTTCTGAGTCCAAATGGGACCAAAAGTGCAGTTAGACGTAACACTTTATTGATTGAACTTCAGTTTTTGAATGACTTTTGCTTGATTCATACTTAAAAATACATTTTGATCATTTTTTGTGTGGTCCTTGTTTATATATATATATATATATATATATATATATATATATATATAGTTTTCTTTACTTAATTTTTTTTCAATAATTTTTATTTTAATATTTATTTTTTCCCTTTGCTTTTTGATATATAGGAATTGTACAATTGTTTCATGTAACTCATTTTTTTCACTTCATAATATGATAGTGAATGCAGGGTCTGGGGGTACAAGATATAGTGAATGCAGGGTCCTGGGAGAGCAGATATAGTGAATGTAGGGTCTGAAGAGACCAAATATAGTGAATGAAGGGTCTAGGGATAGTGGATATAGTGAATGCAGGGTCTGGGGAGAGCGGATATAGAGAATGCAGGGTCCTGGGAGACCAGATATAGTGATTGCAGGGTCTGGGAAGAGCGGATATATAGTGAATGCAGGGTCCGGGGATACCAGATATATTGAATTCAGGGTCCTGGAAGACCAGTAATAGTGAATGCAGGGTCCAGGGAGACCAGATATAGTGAATGCAGGATTTGGGGAGAGCGGATATAGTGAATGCAGGGTCTGGGGAGACCAGATATAATAAATGCAGGGCCCATGGAGAGCAGATATAGTGAATACAGGGTCCGGGGAGACCAGATATAGAGAATGCAGGGTCCTGGGAGAGTGGATGTAGTGTATGCAGGGTCTGGGGAGTTCAGATATAATGAAAGCAAAGTCCGGGGAGAGCAGATATAGTGAATGCAGGGTCCAGGGAGAGCGGATATAGTGAGTGCAGTACGCGGGAGGAGTGTGCGGATGACGTCACCATTCATCGGGACAGCGGTTATAGTACTCTGTAAATGGCTCTTGGAACGACATTACAGCAGCCAATAGCATTCATTAAGTGGCCCCGTGCTTTGCCTGGCATTACATTACGGATGGGGTCTGGTTTGAGCATGTACAGGACTCTGCTGCTGAGATGATACTGCCATCTAGTGTCTAATCAGTACATCACTGGATGTTCATCATACCTGGTGCAATATACACCTCCGGAACGTGAGTGCATTTCCTATGTTTAATTGATGAATAAAAGTGTAAAAGGATAAAGCACTATGTGGAGTTCTTTGTAATGAGGAATACGGCTGATACAAAGACGCTTATCAGGAGGGAGATTACTTTGGAGTCTTCATTCAACAAGCTGATCTTCTGAGTCCAAATGGGACCAAAAGTGCAGTTAGACGGTAACATTGTATAATGTGCGGTCACACTGCGTGAGGTGAGCAGATATATGGTGGAGGATGTCTTTGCACGGGAATTGATGACAGATGCACATATTTTTCTTTATCCAAAGGAGAGTTCACAGAAGAACACTTTATTGATTGAACTTCAGTTTTGGAATGACTTTTGCTAGATTCATACTTAAAAAATACTTTGATTTTTTTTGTGTGGTCCTTGTTTATATATATAAAGTTTTTTTTACTTAATTCTTTTTTCAATTATTTTTATTTTATTATTTTTTCACTTTGCTTTTTGATATATAGGAATTGTGCAATTGTTTCATGTAGCGCAGCATTTTTTTCACTTCATAATATGATAGTGAATGCAGGGTCTGGAGAGAGAGGATATAGAGAATTCAGGGTCCGGGAAAACCAGATATAGTAAATGCAGAGTCTAGGGAGACCAGATATAGTGAATGCATGGTCTGGGGAGAGCGGATATATAGTGAATGCAGGGTCTGGGGAGACCACTTACAGTGAATGCAAGGTCCGGGGAGACCAGTTATAGTGCATGCAGGTTTCCGGGCAGACCAATTGTAGTGAATGCAGGGTTGAGGGAGACAAGATATATTGAATGCAGTGTCCAGGGAGAGCAGATATAGTGAATGCAGGGTCCAGGGAGAGCAGATAGAGTAAATGCAGGGTCCGGGGGGACAGCAGGTAGTGAATGCAGGGTCTGGGGAGAGCAGATATAGTGAATGCAGGGTATGGGGAGAGCAGATATAGTGATTGCAGGGTCTGGAAAGAACGGATATATAGTGAATGCAGGGTCCGGGGAGACCAGATATATTGAATGCAGGGTCCGGGGGGAGAGCAGATATAGTGAATGCAGGGTCCGGGGAGAGCAGATATAGTGAATGCAGGGTCCGGGGAGACTGGATATAGTGAATGCAGGGTCCGGGGAGACTGGATATAGTGAATGCAGGGTCTGTGAAGACCGGATATAGTGAATGCAGGGTTGGAAAGGGGGGGGGGACCGGAAATAGTGAATGCAGTGTCCGGGAAGACAAGATATAGTGAATGCAGCATCCGAGGAGAGCAGACATAGTGAATGCAGGGTCTGAGGAAATCGGATGTAGTGAATGCAGGGACCGTGGAGACCAGATATATTGAATGCAGGGTCCTGGAAGACCAGTAATAGTGAATGCAGGGTCTGGGGAGACCAGATATAGTGAATGCATGTTCCAGGCAGACCAATTATAGTGAATGCAGGGTCCAGTGAGAGAAGATATAGTGAATGCAGGGGACGGGGAGAGCGGATATAGTGAATGCAGGGTTCGGGGAGACCGGATATAGTGAATGCAGGGTCCGGGGAGACCAGATATAGTGAATGCAGGGTCGGAGGGGGGGACCGGAAATAGCGAATGCAGTGTCCGGGAAGACAAGATATAGTGAATGCAGCGACCAAGGAGAGAAGACATAGTGAATGCAGGGTCTGTAGAGATCGGATGTAGTGAATGCAGGGTCCGTGGAGACCAGATATAGTGAATAAAGGGTCCAGGGAGATTGGATATATTGAATGCAGGGTCTGGGGAGAGCGGATATAGTGAATGCAGGGTCCAGGGAGAGTGGATATATTGAATGCAGGGTCCTAGGATAGCGGATATAGTGAATGTAGAGCCCGGGGAGACCAGTTACAGTGAATGAAGTGTCCAGGGAGAGTGGATATAGTGAATGTAGGGTCCGGCTAGAGCGGATATAGTGAATTCAGGGTCCTGGGAGAGCAGATATAGTGAATTCAGGGTCCTGGGAGAGCAGATATAGTGAATTCAGGGTCCTGGGAGAGCAGATATAATAAATGCAGTGCCTTCGGAGAGTGGATATTGTGAATGCAGGGTTCAGGGAAACCAGATATAGTGAATGAAGGGTTCGGGGAGAATGGATATAGTGAATGCAGGGTCAGGGGATAGTGGATATAGTAACTGCAGAGTCCGGGGAGACCAGATATAGTGAATGCAGGGTCCAGGGAGAGCGGATATAGTAAATGCAGGGTCCGGGGTGAATGGATATAGTGAATGCAGGGTCCGGGGACACTGGATATAGTGAATGCAGGGTCCGGGGAGAGCAGATATAGTGAATGTGGAGTCTGTGGAGACCGATTATAGTGAATGCAGGGTCTGGGGAAACCGGATATAGTGAATGCTGTGTCCGGGGAGACCATGCATAGTGAATGCTAGGTCCAGGGAGACCAGATATCGTGAATGCAGGGTCTGAGGAGACCAGATATAGTGTTTGCAGGGTCCTGGGAGAGCGAATATAGTGAATGCAGGATCCAGTGAGAGCAGATATAGTGAATGCAGGGTCCAGGGAGAGTGGATATAGTGAATGCAGGGTCTGGGGAGAGCGGATATAATGAATGCAGGGTCTGGGGAGACCAGATACAGTGAATGCAGGGTCCGGGGAAAGCGAATATAGTGAATGCAGGGTCCGGGCAGAGCGGATATAGTGAATGCAGGGGCCAGGGAGGAGTGTGCGGATGACGTCACGACATTACCATTCATCGGGACAGCGGTTATGGTACTTTGTAACCGGCTCCTGGAACGACATTACAGCAGCCAATAGCATTCATTAAGTGGCCCCGTGCTTTGCCTGGCATTACATTAAGGATGGGGTCTGGTTTGAGCATGTACAGGACTCTGCTGTCGAGATGATACTGCCATCTAGTGTCTAATCAGTACATCACTGGATGTTCATCATACATGGTGCAATATACACCTCCGGAATGTGAGTGCATCTCTTATGTTTAATTGATGAATAAAAGTGTAAAAGGATAAAGCACTATGTGGAGTTCTTTGTAATGAGGAATACGGCTGATACAAAGACGCTTATCAGGAGGGAGATTACTTTGGAGTCTTCATTCAACACGCTGATCTTCTGAGTCCAAATGGGACCAAAAGTGCAGTTAGACGTAACACTTTATTGATTGAACTTCAGTTTTTGAATGACTTTTGCTTGATTCATACTTAAAAAATACTTTTTGATCATTTTTTGTGTGGTCCTTGTTTTTATATATATATATATATATATATATATATATATATATATATTTTTTTTTTTTTTTTTTTTTTTTTTTTTTTTCTTTACTTAATTTTTTTTTCAATAATGTTTATTTTAATATTTATTTTTTCACTTTGCTTTTTGATATATAGGAATTGTACAATTGTTTCATGTAACTCATTTTTTTCACTTCATAATATGATAGTGAATGCAGGGTCTGGGGGTACAAGATATAGTGAATGCAGGGTCCTGGGAGAGCAGATATAGTGAATGTAGGGTCTGGAGAGACCAAATATAGTGAATGAAGGGTCTAGGGATAGTGGATATAGTGAATTCAGGGTCTGGGGAGAGCGGATATAGAGAATGCAGGGTCCGGGGAGACCAGATATAGTGATTGCAGGGTCTGGGGAGAGCGGATATATAGTGAATGCAGGGTCCGGGGAGACCAGATATATTGAATGCAGGGTCCTGGAAGACCAGTAATAGTGAATGCAGGGTCCGGGGAGACCAGATATAGTGAATGCATGTTCCAGGAAGACCAATTATAGTGAATGCAGGGTCCAGGGAGAGAAGATATAGTGAATGCAAGGTCCGGGGAGACCGATATAGTGAATGCGGAGCGGAAGTGAGGACGTCGATGACGAAACGCGTAGGGCGGAGCTTGATTGATGTGACGTCATTCCGTTTTTGGCTGCCAGCTACTGCGCATGTGCTGAGTAGCCAGGCTCGTTTATGTGATTGCTGTTATGCTGTTGATGCTGGTGTCGGCTGGGACACCTCTTGAGTAAGTGCAATGAGTACCTAATAAAGGAATTGGTTTTTATAATATTGCACCATGAAGTCTTTCTGTTTCTCCCGAGTGCTTGGCATTTCCCCCCATGGATACGATTGAAGGTGGTCTTTTCTTTTGGAGAAGTGGATTTCCGATTAACTACAAAGTTTCTGATCCTGTTATTTGATCGATGAGGATCGGTGTGTTGCTGAGTTTTCGCTTCTGAAAATATATTTATGGATGATCTGCCATCATATTATCAAGGTTTTTTGGTGAAATTCTTCAAGTTTAGACACTTTTTTTGCACAAAAGTTTTTTGCACTTAAAAGTTTTTTTGCACTTTTTTGTGGTATTGGTATATATATTTTTTCTGTACTTATGATTTGATGATTTTTTCATATATATATTTTTTTATATATTTATATACATTTACTAGCGCAAATTATTTATTAATTGGTACACTTTATATATGGTGGTTTTTTGCAGCTGGTACACTATAAGTAAGTTATATAATTTTGACCATAGGCGCTATTATTAATTTTTCCTACAGATATAGTGAATGCAGGGTCCGGGAGGAGAGCAGATATAGAGAATGCAAGGTCCAGGCAGACCAGATATAGTGAATGGTTAGCATTTCCACCTGGCAGTACTAGGGTCGCTGGTTCAAATCCCAACCACTGGGTCTGGGGGGAGCGGATATAGTGAATGCGGGGTCTGGGGATAGCGGATATAGTGAATGCAGGGTCCGGGGAGACCGGATATAGTGAATGCAGGGTCCGGGGAAACCGGATATAGTGAATGCAGGGTCCGGAGAGAGCAGATATAGTGAATGCAGGGTCCAGGCAGACCAGATATAGTGAATGCAGGGTCCAGGCAGACCAGATATAGTGAATGGTTAGCATTTCCACCTGGCAGTACTAGGGTCACTGGTTAAAATCCCAACCACTGGGTCTGGGGGGAGCGAATATAGTGAATGCGGGGTCCAGTGAGTGCGGATATAGTGAATGCAGGGTCCGGGGAGAGCGGATATAGTGAATGCAGGGTCCGGGGAGAGCGGATATAGTGAATGCAGGGTCCGGGGAGAGCGGATATAGTGAATGCAGGGTCCGGGGAGAGCGGATATAGTGAATGCAGGGTCCGGGGAGACCGGATATAGTGAATGCAGGGTCCGGGGAGACCGGATATAGTGAATGCAGGGTCTGGGTAGAGCGGATATAGTGAATGCAGGGTCCGGGGAGACCGGATATAGTGAATGCAGGGTCCGGGGAAACCGGATATAGTGAATGCAGGGTCCGGAGAGAGCAGATATAGTGAATGCAGGGTCCAGGCAGACCAGATATAGTGAATGCAGGGTCCAGGCAGACCAGATATAGTGAATGGTTAGCATTTCCACCTGGCAGTACTAGGGTCACTGGTTCAAATCCCAACCACTGGGTCTGGGGGGAGCGAATATAGTGAATGCGGGGTCCGGTGAGTGCGGATGTAGTGAATGCAGGGTCCGGGGAGAGCGGATATAGTGAATGCAGGGTCCGGGGAGAGCGGATATAGTGATTGCAGGGTCCGGGGAGAGCGGATATAGTGAATGCAGGGTCCGGGGAGAGCGGATATAGTGAATGCAGGGTCTGGTGAGAGCGGATATAGTGAATGCAGGGTCTGGTGAGAGCGGATATAGTGAATGCAGGGTCTGGGAGAGCGGATACTGTATCTACATCAACATTAGTGATATCAGCACTGGCCACCATATCATCACCAGCATCATCCACATCATTACCAGTTACACCATCATGAACACCGGTCCCCCCCAGCGTTGATCTCACCATGCGAATTGGGGGTAGCAACACTGTTCACATGATCCATGTGCTGGCAGTCCACCATGTCGCTTCTCTGGGTTTCCTGTACTGTGAAAGTCCGCTGGGTTGAACTAACACTCCTGCTATCCTCCAGAGCTGGAGTCTTTCCTTCAGGAAGCACATTTGTTGGCACCGTGCATTGGACCAGTTCCCCAGAGTCTGACTCTGAAGAAGACTCAATCTTTACACTTAACTACACCTCAAACCAATTGTGATTCTGATACACCTCCCCCACTGGTCCGAGTTCTTCCAGAACAGCATCAATGTCCTTTGATATACTGGCCAGTTCAATGCCCAGGGAGTTTAGTTTGCCATCATATAGGACTTCTTTCTTGGGGTTGGCAGCCTTGAGTCTGTAGACAGAGTCAATCTATTTCTGGATCTTTGCCTTAGTTTTCCTCAGGGTCTCCATTCCCTTCATCAGAGCAGGAATCTTATCAGCCAGGTGCAGCACAGGTGATGACTTTAACCCTTTCTGCTTCATATCTGCAGGACATTTGAAATGATGATCCCCATCAGCAGTACTTGGCTGAGGGTCTCTGCCGGGTATAGGACTACGCCGGGGCAGACTGTGGAGGGTTATTGGTGCCATCATCTTTATTCTGCTGGGATTTGGAGCGTGATGAGCATTCCTGGCCACTAACAAATATAGGGTAAAATATACAGTAAGCGCTCAACAATAGTGGCAGCAGCTGAACATAAAGGAAAACGCATATAAAGTCCCACAATTCATATATATAAAAATGCAGCGCTTAAAGAAAGTGATGATAAAACACAGTCCAATGAAAGAAGTGCTCCGTGATTCCTAGTGCAAATGGTAAAAATTTACACTAACCAGACAGCGTAAAAATATACGCATGTGTGTATATATCCTGTAGAATCCCCTTCTCCACTCGGATCTGGTCAAATGAATAGCCGGAAAAGATAGACGTCCTACGCCCTCATGTGGTGAAAGAGTGGTCACACTGACCCGGCGGCTTAGTGTCAACGGCGTCCTGGGCATAGGTGGGACCCAGGACGCCGTTGACACTAAGCCGCCGGTGCCACGAGGAGGCCCGGCGGCCATCTTTAATACCAAAGGGTCAGTGTGTTCATTCATACCTGCCAATACCCTGTTCACTGTGCACCTATGTTTTCATAATAAAGCCTTACCTACTACACTATGAGTACTTCCCTATGTCTCCTGTGAGGAGCTTCCTCAATTCTTACAGCCCCAAGTGATCCCTGTGTCAACTCCTGTGAAGGGGGAGGCTTACTCAGATTGATATTTCTCTGACCTGCTGGACCACTCTTTCACCACATGAGGGCGTAGGACGTCTATCTTTTCCGGCTATTCATTTGACCAGATCCGAGTGGAGAAGGGGATTCTACAGGATATATACACACATGCGTATATTTTTACGCTGTCTGGTTAGTGTAAATTTTTACCATTTGCACTAGGAATCACGGAGCACTTCTTTCATTGGACTGTGTTTTATCATCACTTTCTTTAAGCGCTGCATTTTTATATATATTCCTGGCCACTACCCACCATTACACACTGCTGACTGCTGTAAGTTCTCCTTCAAGGTTTTCTGCTCCAGCTAAGTCCTTGCATATTTGCGTGGAGTACTGGGAGTGACAGATGCCTCTGCTCTGCTTTGAACTGTATGGGCACTGCTGGGAATGGGCTGGGTTCTGTGTGGCATGGGCTCCGCTCTTCTGGGCTTGATTTTGTTGTAATGGCTGACTTCCTTTAGTTGCACTTCCAGAGCTTGGAGCGTGCTGGGTGACAATGTCACTTTTCTGAGCCATATGAACTGTATGGGCTCCGCTTTGCATGGCATGGGCCCCGCTACTGGGCTTTCTGTGGCTGTAATGGCTTACTGCATTAAGTTTTGGACCTCCATGGCTTGGACTGTGCTGGGTGACAACATTACATTGCTGAGCCGTATGAACTGTTTGGGCTCTGCTCTGCACGGCATGGGCTCTGCTAGGCTTGCTTTGGTTGTAATGGCTGATTGCCTTGAGTTGCACTTCCAGAGCTTGGAGTGTGCTGGGTGACAACAATACATTGCTGAGCCGTATGGGCTCCGCTCTGCACAGCATGGGCCCTCTACTGGGCTTTCTGTGGCTGTAATGGCTGACGGTATGGAGTTGGACTTCCATGGTGTGGACTGGGCTGGGTAACTACATTACATTGCTGTATAGACTGAACTGACTGGGCTCCACTCTGCCTGGCTTGCTGTTGCTGTAATGGCTGACTGCCTTGAGTTGCACTTCCAGAGCTTGGAGTGTGCTGGGTGATATTACATTGATGTTTAGACTGAACTGAATGAGCTCCGCTCTGCACGGCTTGGGCTCTGCTGGGCTTGTTTTGGTTGTAATGACTGACTGCCTTGACTTGCACTTCCAGAGCTTGGAGTGTGCTGGGTGAAATTTCACTTTTCTGAGTCATAAGAACTGTGTGAGCTCCACTCTGCACGGCATGGGCACTGCACTTTATAGGCTCTGCTGGGCTTGTTGTGCCTGTAATGGCTGACTACATGAAGTTGGACCTCCATGGCTTGGACTGTGCTGGGTGACAATATTACATTGCTGAGCCATATGAACTGTATGGGCTTCGCTCTGCACGGCATGGGCCCCACTCTGCTGGGCTTTCTGTGGCTGTAATGGCTGACAGCATGGAGTTGGACTGTGCTGGGTGACAACATTACATTGCTGGATAGACTGAACTGACTGGGATCCGCTCTGCTTGGCTTGCTGTGGTTGTAATGGCTGACTGCCTTGAGTTGCACTTCCAGAGTTTGGAGTGTGCTGGGTGACATTACATTGCTGTTTAGACTGAACTGAATGAGCTCCGCTCTGCACTGCATGGGCTCTGCTCTGCTGTGCTTGCCGTGCCTGTAATGGCAGACTGCATGGAGTTGGACCTCCATGGCTTCGACTGTGCTGGGTGACAACATTGCTGAACTGACTGGGCTCTACTGGGATGTAGGGGGTGTATGGGATGTACGGGCTATAGGGGATGTATGTGATGTATGGGGTGTACAGGATGTACTGGGTGCATGTGATGTATGGGGTGTATGGGATGTACAGGGTATATGGGATGTACGAGATGTATGGCATGTACAGGATCTATGAGCAAGAAGATATTCTGACAGGAAGTTTCAATGAACTTTCACAGCACCCCACAGCACTGTAGTAGTTCATGGAAAACTACAAGCTCACAGCCGCTAAGGCTGCCGGGACTTGCAGTTCATTCATTCACAGAAGTCTGTAAATGAATGATGCAGCTGTGTGAGCGGAGCCTCGCACAGCCACACTGTTTACAAATTTGACAGATAGTATGGGGAGACTTTTCCCCGTATTATCTGTTACAGGGAGGGGGTGCGGCTGTGGGAACATATTACATGTTCCACCCTAAAAACAGGTGGAACATGTAACATGTTCCCAAAGGTGAACTTATCCTTTAAATATAATGTGTATAGTACTTGAATGTGATCTGGTATCAGCCTTCACAGCAGAGCTTGGGCGGGGGGGGGGAGCAGCACAAGGAGTATTAAAATAAACCCCAATTATTGGTGGCAGCAGACATTAAAATAAAACCTAAAAGAAAATTAACGTAACCCGCCGGTGTCAGTGGGAGCAATAATGAAACATTGGTATCAGTGATTGTGGTTCTTAAATCCCCAGTATTGGTGTTGGCTCTCTACAGACACCAGAACTGGAAGGATGGTATCGCTGTGGGGATGGAGATCACTCCACCTGACAGCACCATTGCAGTGACGGGTTCTGGAATACTCCACGTTTCAGCATCAGGCACTTTTCTCAGACATTTGCTGCCCTCATCGATGAACACAGTCAGGTTTTTGTTTTTTTTAATAAAAATACAGATGGTTCTCAACAATGACCAGGGAGGAATACAAAACAAATGTTTAAAAAAAAATTGGCAATATAGGAAATGGGACACTTTGTCCTGCCCTGTACACAGCTCAGCATTTATCTGATGGTAATCAGCCAGGAGTGCGAAAGTCCACATTGCTGCCAAGACCGTGTAACATTTTCTTCTCACCGCCATTACTGCTACTGTAGAACTACTACTCCCAGGAGTCTACTGTCCACGTCTATAACAAAGTTGCTACCTACTGCTGCAGAGTCTCCAGCTATCCACCCTCAGACTGGAGGAGTCAATGTGTCCTTTTACTACTGCTAGTGACAGAGAAGTGTACTTATGTGCAAAGGATTTTGGAGTACTAGACTCCCTCAAGAGTTGGTTCTGGTCAGATCAGTGGATTGCTGTAGGAAAGTCCTGGATTATTTCTTGGATACACAGAATATAACTGGATATAACATTTTATAGGGAAAGTTGATCCAGGGAATATCCGATTACCTCTCGGGGGATCAGGAAGGAATTTCTTTTCCCTGCAGGAGCAAATTGCATCATACTTTGCTGGGTTTTTTGCCTTCCTCTGGATCAACTGTGGGTGCAGGATTATAACTATTTTTTTTTTTTTTTATGGTTGAACTTTTTTTTTCAGCCAGACTAACTATGTAACTATGTACAGTAACTATGTATCACACACCCCTTCACCGCTATTTGTTACAAGTTTTTTTCAGCAATAAATTACAAAAACATTCCATAGGCTGATTATCGAGCCAGAATGAGTGAACTGTTGCCATGTGCCTGGCTGCTCTGCACTAACCTTGGGAATAACTAGTTAGGATCCGGTGTCTCCTATGGGTGTAGCACAACATTCTGCCAAATGAAGAAATGACTTGTTTACCAGCCAGGTATGGTGGAGGGAGACGGTAGAGAGAAGAGGGTAGGAAATGTGAAAATTGGGAGGAGGTGAAGGAAAGGGGATAAAAGCAGAAGAGTATATGATGAGATGAAGTGGGGGGGTTAAAAAGGAAGAAAAAGATGAGGGGGGGAGAATTGGAAAGGACAGAAGAGGGGTGGGGGCAGAACGGGGTAGGAGAGGAAAGTGGAAGAGCTGGAAAAATGAGAGGGAAGGAGAGGAATGGAGAGGAAATGGCAAAACTAGGAGAAGAATAGAGAAGAATGGAAAGGAGAGAAGCAGAATGGAATGGAAGGGAGAAGGAGGGGAGTGAAGAGTAATGGAGAGCAGAGGAGAGGACAGGGGATGGGAGAAGTAAGAACAATGAATGAGAAAGGAGAGAAGATGGGAGGAGAGGAAAGGACAGGAGATGGGTGGAGAAAGGAAAATGAATGAGAGAGGAGAGGCAGGAGAGAGAAGAGTAGAGGAAAGAAGAGGAGAGGCAGAAGAAAGAGAGGAGAGAAGAAGATAGGTGAGGCAGAAGAAAGGAGAGAAGAGGAGAGGAGGGGAAAGGCAGAAGAATGAGGGGAGAAGAGGAGAGGCAGAAGAAAGAGGGGAGGAAGAGATAAGAGGAGAGGCAGAAGAGTGAAAAGGAGAGGAGAGGCAGAAGAATGAGGGGAGGAGAGGAGAGGCAGAAGAGAGAAGAGGAGATGAGAGGCAGAAGAATGAAGGGAGAAGAGGAGAGGCGGAAGAGAGGAAAGGCAGAAGACAGAATAGCAGAGGAGAGAGAGAGAGAAGAGGAGAGGAGAGGCAGCAGAAAAAGGAGATAAAAGGAGAGGCAGAAGTAAAAGGGGGAAGACAAAGGAGAGGAAAGAAGAAAGGTGAATGGAGGGGAGGAAACTTTCAAATGGACCATGGCACATGTAATCGTAAACCATTGTATAATACATAATATTTATAGAGTTATGTTGCCTAAAGTAAATTATGTAGAATATCCCCGCATTAGATAAATACCAATACTAAAGTGCAATGTGAAAAATTACTAATCTACCAAATTATTCCAATAATGCAATATCAATAGATTGCCAGGTATTAAATCAGCACCTGAGGAGTCAGACCGATTAAATAAAAAACACAATGAAATGAAAAGAAAAATATATAAAACTTTTTTAAAACTTTCCCAAGTTGCTAGATAAATACTACCCCCCCCCCACCCCCACCCCCAGGTAGACAAAGGTCACACAGTATAAATTCCAGCACTTTAAACTAAGTCCACAGTTCAATTCTTCAATCTTAATAACAGTCCATGTTCAATTCTCCGTATGCTCTCACCAGATGATGAAGTTGATCAAGCCCTTCAATCAATATACAGTATATGTGTATCAGTATCTCCTCTTCTCCCCAAATGACTTCTCTGTGCCTCTCCCACCATGTAAAAGTATATATAAATCACAGATAGTGTATTATCTTCCAATAAAATATTCAATCAAATATTAATTGCACTCACATAAAATAAATAATGTGCCAAACTCATCCACCGCGTGAAAGAACTCCAGTGTCCATCACCCCTACTCGTACCCTCATTCCAAGATCTTCTTGTGTCTATATAAAAATCCTTCTGCTATTCTTCCTTTCTACTCTCTTCCAAATGGAGTCCCTGTAAAGAAAAGCTGTATAGTGTAATACCGCTATATAAAGTAAAATAAGTGCATAAACATATGTAATCGCCCCAAAATGTGCCTACCATCCACCTGGTGCACTCCACACCTCACTCCTTTTAGACCATGCACCTTACCAGATTTCCTTCCAAACAGGGTATATACTGTAAGAATATCTAGATGGCTCTTTCCACTTCTGCACTTCCGAGCAGCGCTATCCCTCCATGAATGTACAAGTCATGTGGAATCAAACAAAATGTCCATAGCGCAGTATATTCTTGAAATAGAGCTCTTTATTGTCCAAAATTGTACGCTTACGATATAAAAATTATCAGCATACAAAGCCTGATCCAAGACCTTATCCAAAATGGCCACTGATAGACTTCCGGTTTGTGTCTGATGTCACTTTGTGACGTCATTCCTTTGAGGCAGTTGTAATGATGAAATGCATCACGATGCTGTTCTATATAGAATGTTCAGGGTTCCCTGCCATGGTGAGCATACCCCTGAAGTAGGGCTTTTCAGGGACTGGGTTCCAAAGTGACGGACCAAAGCACTGGACCTATATAAGCACCCTGCATTAACTCAACACATTGCACCAAGTGCCAATGTGAGTGCCCCATGCAGGATCCAGTGCCTAAAACAACATTACAGGCTGTCTCCACAGTGTAGGGTCCAGGTACGACTCCCAAGGTTTTACCAAAGTTGCACCAATTAGGATACGTTGCTTGTGTGTAAACAAGACAGTGAAGGTTGGTTGAACAATTCGAAGTTAAAATAGGAAAGAAAAATAACAAACTTATGAAGCTGGTTTCTCAGGGAAGATGAAGAGGTTCACCTATAGACATTAGCAAGCAAAGAGGACTCATGGAAAGGGATAGGACTATAGGAGAGGTGCCCCAAGGGGGCATGTTCTCAAAAGCCTACCAATGTCCAGTCACCTGGAGGTGTGAGCCTACAACCCATGGTGTATGAATACGTGTCCTGTACTGTACAATTAAGATATTTCTTTGCATGGTTGGTGATGTCCCAGCCTTGTCTATTGTCCAATGGGTGCACTTTGTATAATTTACAGAAGAACAGGCTGAGTTCCGAGAAATGTCCTGACAATCTTCCTGTATCCTTTGGTGGGGATGTACAGGGTGGGTATGATCGGGCGGGCACTGAATTCTTCAGCATGGTTCAGCAGGGCATCCCTCACTATTTCATAACCACAGAGGACCACCACCGGCTCCGACAGTTTCCAGATGGTGAATATTGAGCCGTACTTTTGGCTGAGCTGTCATAGATAAAAGAAATAGAGAGTCAGAAGTCAATAATGACAGGAATTCTGCTTCTGCAGGAATAGAGACTTACAGAGAAGACCCAGCCCACGCCTTGTTGTCATTGTCAATTAACAAGTAGCAGCTAAACCCATTATTTAGTGAAGATGTCCGAGAACATGTCTGTTCCCTGGTTGTCTCTGGATGCAAGGCTTTCTGAGTTCCTGACAAGTATGCAGCAAAGGCAAAACTTCTGATTTGCATCCATGTTTTGGTGTTGGCCCAGAGCCTCAGAAAACATTGAAGCCAGAGGATCAGAATGGCAACAAGGTAACAAACATTTTTAATCAGAGAGGTCAGGGATGTCATTGCATATCTTTCTCAGGACACATATCCTTTAAGCAAGTAAAACTGCGGGGAGGGGGGACTGAGCTGCTGAGCCATTGCTGATGGGAGGGGGCTGGGGGTGTAGAGGTATTAAAGCTGAGCTCCACCCAAAAAGGGAAGCTGCACTTGTTTTCACCCTCCCCTGCCACATTTTGCACTTTTTTGGGGGGAGCAGGTACCTGGTTTTGACAGGTACCTGCTCCCACTTTGGGCTCAGTTCACCACGGCAAACTGAGCCAGAAGTTCAGCCCCCCTCCTTCCCCCCCCTGCAGTTTTGTGGGATACTTAACAGGTCCCAGAAGACTACAGGACCAATTACAAGGCGCAGTGCGGATCACGCATGCATAGTAGGGAACCAGCTGTGAAGCTGCTAGGTGTCACTTCTGGTTTCCCTTACTTGCAATGCTGGTTCAGGGAACCTGGAGGCTAATGAAGAACTAGCCCAGGTGATGATGGCGCTGGACCCCTGGACAGGTAGTTGTCCTTGTATTAAAAGTCAGCAGCTACAGTATTTGTAGGCGCTGCCTTTTCATTTTTTGGAGGGGAGCCTATACTCCTCTTTAAGCTGGAAGGAGGAAACAATAGGAGATGAGATGATGAGTCAATGCTGGGAGGGAAAAACAGGTGGAGATTGAATACTGAGTCACTACTGGTGCAAGAAGGGGGGATTGCCAAGAGAAAGAACTGAAGGCCAACGCTTCTGCTTTGAAAGATGGACTGCTCCATAGTACTTGCAGCAACAGAGGTCAGTGAAACATGGCCGGATCTAGGGGGGTGCTGGGGTGAGCTGCGTCCCCCCAGATTTCATTTGAGCACCCCGGTCTTGCCACCCCACTGAAATTCTGCCTGGCTGCTGAGCTCCTCTTCCCATTTCTGCACTTTAGTGTGGCAGGTTGTGAGATCTCACACATGTGAACAAAGGCCATGAGGTCTCTGCCAAAAGGCTGGCAGTCACCCATGGTTTGTCTGCACATGCACGGGGAAGGGGGGGAGGGGCTTCAATGTCACCATGGCCTAAGTGAGGACCTAATAAGTAAAAAAATGTTTACTGATTTAATGCTTGTGAGGGATGTCTATAGGATGACCACTGAGCAATGCTGTCTAATGTGATAAAAGAAACTTTGACCAGCAGACATATTGCTAGTGTGTGAGAGATAACATTACAATCAGTGTTTCTACTGCATAACTCCTGGGAATAAAAGACTACATACAGAAGTCATACTGCGTTACTTCTTGTGTCTGCCCACCAGCCATCAGGTTGTCACAAATCTATACGCTGATCCGCCATAACAATATGACCAGCCACTGTAACCCCTCATGGTATGGACTCCACTAGACCTCTGAATTAGAGATGAGCGAATCGAACATGACGAAGTGGAATTCGTTTCGAAGATTTGGAAAAATTTGATTCGCGACGAATCCGAAGATTAGCAAACTTCGGATGCACGAATCAAATTTTCCCAAAAATGGCGGCGACATGTGTGGTGACGGAGCGGGGATCTCTGGGAAGGCGCGCAGACAAGGCGCGCTGACCCATAATGCATTCATTCATGACATGTGATCGCATTAGCCAATCAGCAGCCAGCCAGCAAGCACTGTGTAATGGTGGAGCTATAAATCGCGGCCATCTTAGAATTCTCCATTAGCCTCCGGTCATTCAAGAGAGGCAGACCTGTGTGTATAAAGGGACAGAGTTAGGGCCACAGAGACTTTAGGGCCACAGAATCGTTACTCAGGGACACAGAATCGTTACTCAGGGACACAGAATCGTTACTCAGGGACACAGAATCGTTACTCAGGGACACAGAATTGTTACTCAGGGACACAGAATTGTTACTGAGGGACACAGAATTGTTACTGAGGGACACAGAATCGTTACTGAGGGACACAGAATCGTTACTGAGGGACACAGAATTGTTACTCAGGGACACAGAATTGTTACTCAGAGACACAGAATTGTTACTCAGGGACACAGAATTGTTACTCATTGTTACTCAGGGACACAGAATTGTTACTCAGGGACACAGAATTGTTACTCAGGGACACACAATCGTTACTCAGGGACACAGAATTGTTACTCGGGGACACAGAATCGTTACTCGGGGACACAGAATCGTTACTCGGGGACACAGAATCGTTACTCGGGGACACAGAATCGTTACTCAGGGACACAGAATCGTTACTCAGGGACACAGAATCGTTACTTAGGGCCACAGCTATCAAAGAATCGAAAATTTAAAGTGACATACACCCTTTTTTTTTTTGGTGGCTGTCGTGCACAGTTGGTGCTGCAGTTTGCCGATTGTGCAAAATAAACTGACTTTCTGCTTCACAACCACTATTGTATGTTCAAAGAGTTAGATCCATTTACACGCCGGGTGGCGGTAATATTTTTTGGGTGATTAGTGCATTCCAGTGACAGAAACGTACAGTTTCCAGCCAACGGCAAGCTGCAATTGACCGATTGTGTACAATAAACTGACTTTCTGCTTCACAACCACTATTGTACATTCAAAGAGTTAGATCCATTTACACGCCGGGTGGCGGTAATATTTTTTGGGTGATTAGTGCATTCCAGTGACATAAACGTACAGTTTCCAGCCAACGGCAAGCTGCAATTGACCGATTGTGCTAAATAAACTGACTTTCTGCTTCACAACCACTATTGTACGTTCAAAGAGTTAAATCCATATACACGCCGGGTGGCGGTAATATTTTTTGAGTGATTAGTGCATTTCAGTGACATAAACGAACAGTTTCCAGCCAACGGCAAGCTGCAATTGACCGATTGTGCTAAATAAACTGACTTTCTGCTTCACAACCACTATTGTACGTTCAAAGAGTTAGATCCATTTACACGCCGGGTGGCGGTAATATTTTTTGGGTGATTAGTGCATTCCAGTGACATAAACGTACAGTTTCCAGCCAACGGCAAGCTGCAATTGACCGATTGTGTACATTAAACTGACTTTCTGCTTCACAACCACTATTGTACGTTCAAAGAGTTAAATCCATTTACACGCCGGCTGGTGGTAATATTTTTTGGGTGATTAGTGCATTCCAGTGACCTAAACGTACAGTTTCCAGCCAAAGGCAAGCTGCAATTGACCGATTGTGCTAAATAAACTGACTTTCTGCTTCACAACCACTATTGTACGTTCAAAGACTTAAATCCATTTACACGCCGGCTGGTGGTAATATTTTTTGGGTGATTAGTGCATTCCAGTGACCTAAACGTACAGTTTCCAGCCAAAGGCAAGCTGCAATTGACCGATTGTGCTAAATAAACTGACTTTCTGCTTCACAACCACTATTGTACGTTCAAAGACCTAAATCCATATACACGCCGGGTGGCGGTAATATTTTTTGGGTGATTAGTGCATTCCAGTGACCTAAACGTACAGTTTCCAGCCAACGGCAAGCTGCAATTGACCGATTGTGTACAATAAACTGACTTTCTGCTTCACAACCACTATTGTACATTCAAAGAGTTAGATCCATTTACACGCCGGGTGGCGGTAATATTTTTTGGGTGATTAGTGCATTCCAGTGACATAAACGTACAGTTTCTAGTCAACGGCAAGCTGCAATTGACCGATTGTGCTAAATAAACTGACTTTCTGCTTCACAACCACTATTGTACGTTCAAAGAGTTAAATCCATTTACACGCCGGCTGGCGGTAATATTTTTTGGGTGGTTAGTGCATTCCAGTGACAGAAACGTACAGTTTCCAGCCAACGGCAAGCTGCAATTGACCGATTGTGTACAATAAACTGACTTTCTGCTTCACAACCACTATTGTACATTCAAAGAGTTAGATCCATTTACACGCCGGGTGGCGGTAATTTTTTTTGGGTGATTAGTGCATTCCAGTGACATAAACGTACAGTTTCCAGCCAACGGCAAGCTGCAATTGACCGATTGTGCTAAATAAACTGACTTTCTGCTTCACAACCACTATTGTACGTTCAAAGAGTTAAATCCATATACACGCCGGGTGGCGGTAATATTTTTTGGGTGATTAGTGCATTCCAGTGACATAAACGTACAGTTTCCAGCCAACGGCAAGCTGCAATTGACCGATTGTGTACAATAAACTGACTTTCTGCTTCACAACCACTATTGTACGTTCAAAGAGTTAAATCCATTTACACGCCGGCTGGTGGTAATATTTTTTGGGTGATTAGTGCATTCCAGTGACCTAAACGTACAGTTTCCAGCCAAAGGCAAGCTGCAATTGACCGATTGTGCTAAATAAACTGACTTTCTGCTTCACAACCACTATTGTACGTTCAAAGAGTTAGATCCATTTACACGCCGGCTGGCGGTAATATTTTTTGGGTGATTAATGCATTCCAGTGACATAAACGTACAGTTTCCAGCCAACGGCAAGCTGCAATTGACCGATTGTGCTAAATAAACTGACTTTCTGCTTCACAACCACTATTGTACGTTCAAAGACTTAAATCCATATACACGCCGGGTGGCGGTAATATTTTTTGGGTGATTAGTGCATTCCAGTGACATAAACGTACAGTTTCCAGCCAACGGCAAGCTGCAATTGACCGATTGTGCTAAATAAACTGACTTTCTGCTTCACAACCACTATTGTACGTTCAAAGAGTTAGATCCATTTACACGCCGGGTGGCGGTAATAATTTTTGGGTGATTAGTGCATTCCAGTGACATAAACGTACAGTTTCCAGCCAACGTCAAGCTGCAATTGACCGATTGTGCTAAATGTGGTGGTTTATGTAAGGATATATTTTATTTATAAAGGGCGTGTCCCTTTCCCTTAGATGAAATATTACAGTGCCTCCAGCCGTTAAAATACGGCAAATATTTAGTAAACCAATAATTTGGACACCTTGATCATTTGATCACCACTTATTATTATACCTTGAATTCTTTTAGCCAATATGATTTCGTACCATACACACAAAATTTGCCTTATAATAGATAAATATAAAAATTTATTTATGTACAAAAATTATATGTATATTAACACAAAACGCAAAAGACTGGTGATAAATGAATATTGGTACACACAATCAAAGATATACCCTACCAATGTAATACACAATAATAAGGTTTCTAACTAATTACATCAATATCACAATTTTTAAATGATCTGATTATTTATTAAATTTATTAATAATTAATAATTTCGAGTATCTCAAAGGTTATATTCTCACAAGCCGTGGCCATAGGATTGCAAGAAGCTAGCCCTTGATATTTTATACTCTGATTATTAATATTCAATAAATTATGAAATATGGAAAAAATTATAATATGGCAACAAACAATTTTTAACAGTAAAACAGGATCTCTCTACATATATCTAACTACCCAATATTGTGATACACTAAGGTAATTTTATGATTCCACACAACAGAGAAAATAGGTAATACAAAATCAAATAAACAATCTCACTGCACCCGGCATTCAGACTAGGCAACTCTCCCGTGGATTTAGCTGGCAGTGGAACGCCTTTAGAAATGATATTATAGGGCAAGTGATAGATATTTAGTATGGGAGAATGTAGGAAGTTATAAGGATAGAGGTTTAGAAATTTAGTAAAGTTTTAGGAAGTTTGAAAGTATGGAAGAGTAGTTATTCAGAATCAGGTCTTTCTTCAGTCAGGTTTTCTTTTGCTGAGGTCTTTTCTTTTGATGAGTTTTTTCTTGATGAGGTTTTTTCTTGATGAGGTTTTTTTTTTCTTAAAGGTACAAGGGCTTTTATACCAACTAATCCATTGTTCTAAGATACCTTCCCACCAGGCTTCTTGATTGGCTAGTTGAGAAATGTGTGTACATAAGCTATTTCTCACCTGCCCGCCAGGTGGCGGTCATGTATCATAGAACAATTTGAGTATTTGAGATGACTCATACCTCGGGTGGAATCTTAAGGTAATTTCAGGGATCAAATATACGTCTTTTTCCAGATATAAGTGATCATACCTATAATATTCTAAATAGGGACCATGGAATATAGGTGTATATTCAGTTATTCCTTCTTGAAATACCATCCTGTTTGTTTCCTGATAAGACATGTAACTAATGCTAGTTTATAATACATCTTACTTTCCATCATCTCAATACTCAAGTTAGTGATATATAGTTCCCATTGCTGAATATTTAGTGGTGTATAAAACCTATAACATCTCATTTATAATATGTTTTTGTAGTATATCTTTGTAATTATATACAGTCAATTTTTAGACTTAAATGTTCTGAATTTCACTTCTTTGTTTTAGAACCAACATTTTCTATGTGTAGGGAAAAACTCTCTGTTTGCCTGGCTCTTGTATTGGAATCACGGTAAACAACTGTTAATGCTTTCACCCTTGGTGGACAATAGTATATTGTGATAGTTTCAGAGGTCTGTTGGTTTATCACACTCTACAAGGTTTGGGTAAGCTCTCAGACAATCAGTTTGGTTCCTCTATTGTCATGTCCAGACCTTGTATATGTTTACCTGCTTATTGAAGTCTGAATAATGGTGTTTGACCACCTGTAGAACTTCAAAATAGTATTGTCTCTAGGAGGAGGAAAAAATCCCTTCACCCACCGTCATCTCTCCAGCCAGATGGTCATTCGACTTTCCAACCAAGACAAATTAACCCTTAACATCCGGCTATGCTGACTTGATGTTATATAGGATTATGTCTTGATAAAATCATGTTTTTGAGACATAATTTCAAAAGCCCACAACATAAATAAACTGACTTTCTGCTTCACAACCACTATTGTACATTCAAAGAGTTAAATCCATATACACGCCGGCTGGCGGTAATATTTTTTGGGTGATTAGTGCATGCCAGTGACATAAACGTACAGTTTCCAGCCAACGGCAAGCTGCAATTGACCGATTGAGTACAATAAACTGACTTTCTGCTTCACAACCACTATTGTACGTTCAAAGAGTTAGATCCATTTACACGCCGGCTGGCGGTAATATTTTTTGGGTGATTAGTGCATTCCAGTGACATAAACGTACAGTCTCCAGCCAACGGCAAGCTGCAATTGACCGATTGTGCTAAATAAACTGACTTTCTGCTTCACAACCACTATTGTACGTTCAAAGAGTTAAATCCATATACACGCCGGGTGGCGGTAATATTTTTTGGGTGATTAGTGCATTCCAGTGACATAAACGTACAGTTTCCAGCCAACGGCAAGCTGCAATTGACCGATTGTGCTAAATAAACGGACTTTCTGCTTCACAACCACTATTGTACGTTCAAAGAGTTAGATCCTTTTACACGCCGGGTGGCGGTAATAATTTTTGGGTGATTAGTGCATTCCAGTGACATAAACGTACAGTTTCCAGCCAACGGCAAGCTGCAATTGACCGATTGTGCTAAATAAACTGACTTTCTGCTTCACAACCACTATTATACGTTCAAAGAGTTAAATCCATATACACGCCGGGTGGCGGTAATATTTTTTGGGTGATTAGTGCATTCCAGTGACATAAACGTTCAGTTTCCAGCCAACGGCAAGCTGCAATTGACCGATTGTGCTAAATAAACTGACTTTCTGCTTCACAACCACTATTGTACGTTCAAAGAGTTAGATCCAATTACACGCCGGCTGGCGGTAATATTTTTTGGGTGATTAGTGCATTCCAGTGACATAAACGTACAGTTTACAGCCAACGGCAAGCTGCAATTGACCGATTGTGTACAATAAACTGACTTTCTGTTTCACAACCACTATTGTACGTTCAAAGAGTTAAATCCATTTACACACCGGCTGGCGGTAATATTTTTTGGGTGATTAGTGCATTCCAGTGACATAAACGTACAGTTTCCAGCCAACGGCAAGCTGCAATTGACCGATTGTGCTAAATAAACTGACTTTCTGCTTCACAACCACTATTGTATGTTTAAAGAGTTAAATCCATATACACGCCGGGTGGCGGTAATATTTTTTGGGTGGTTAGTGCATTCCAGTGACATAAACGTACAGTTTCCAGCCAACGGCAAGCTGCAATTGACCGATTGTGCTAAATAAACTGACTTTCTGCTTCACAACCACTATTGTACGTTCAAAGAGTTAGATCCGGTTTTATTTTTGGGGTGCTTATTGAATTAAAGAGTATGTCAGACAACACGCAGAGGAGTGGCAGAGGAGGCAATGTTTCAGGAGCGAGCAGACGTGGCAGCAGAGGAAGGGGTCGAGGCAGCACTAGTCGCAGCCAGAGGCCAGTGCTCCCGGTGTCATCCAGCGGTCGTGTCTCCACCGACAATCCTGCCGTCATCGATTGGTTGACTCGGTCGTCTTCCTCTTCCCAGGTCACCTCTGACACCTACAGCCAACGGTCGGTGGGTACGTCAGACACAACCGTTAGTTGGCATGGCCCGGGAGCAAGCCCACTGAAATCACGTGTCCTCGACCTGCCCCTGTCCTTTGGTGTTCCCTCACCAAGCGAAGTATCGCATGCTGTGGGCTCAGCCCCACTGTACAGTGAGGAAGAGCTTACAGAGGGCGGTCAGCAACGGGGGGAGACATCCGCCTCTTCAGCAGCCAGGCGAAGAAGTACTGGCGAGGAGAGTGGCTCAGTAGCCGGTCTAGAGACAGGTCTGTCTCCTGACCCACACGCAGCCGAGGGGGCTAGTAGTGACGCGGAGACCCTAATTGATGATGATGAGGCTGATCGCACTTGGCAGCCTCGTCGTCATCAGGCTATTGCTTCCGCATCATCAGGAGAAGAGGGTGCCAGCTTGCCAGCGAGCAAAACAGTCGGTGGGTTGCCCAGGAGGCAGCAGGGTCGCAGCAGTGTCAGTGGAGCCAAATGGCCACGGAGTAGAGCACCAGCACCACTGAAGCCTACCACCACGGCCAGTAGTGGTGCCGGTGTGCACGGAGGAAGTAGCAGTCAGCCAGTGAGGAGTAGCGGGGGCAAAGTTTCCTACTCGGCGGTGTGGCAATTTTTCGTCACGCCGCCCGAGGAAGTAAACGTAGCCGTATGTCGACTATGTGGCCAGAAAGTCAAGCGTGGCCAGGGGGCCCATGTTGGGACTACAGCGTTGCGTCAGCATATGCAGCGTCGCCATTCGGTGGCCTGGGAAAACCGTGATAAAGATACGGCGGTTTTGCCTGCCCCAGCCCCCGCTCCATCACCCGCTCCGTTACTTGCTCCGTCACCCGACGTCAATCGCCCTCTATCAGCCAGTCAAGGCTCCAACACCTCTGCTGAGGGGAGTTGTCGCTCGTTGGCATCTTCCGCTCGTTCAGATGCTCCTTCTCCTGCTACTCCTCTTCACGGATTCCTTCAGCAGTCTTTCTTGGAATCCGTTTCCAAGAGACAACAGTTTGCGAGCACGCACCCCACGGTGCAGAAGCTGAACGTCCTCCTGTCCAAGTTGCTGGTGCTGCAGTCCCTCCCTTTCCAAGTGGTGGACTCAGCACCTTTCCGAGAAATGATGGCTTGTGCCGAGCCGCGGTGGAGAGTGCCAAGCCGGCATTTCTTCGCCAAAAAGGCAGTGCCAGCCCTGCATTCACATGTAGAAGAGATGGTGGGCCAGTCTTTGAGCATGTTGGTCTCTGCCAAAGTGCACGGCAGCGCCGACGTGTGGAGCTGTAACTACGGTCAGGGACAGTACATGTCATTTACGGCCCACTGGGTGAACGTGGTGCCGGCACAGCCGCACCAGCAACTTGGACAGGTCACGCCGCTTTTGCCTCCACGTTTGCACGTCCTTGGTCCAGCAAAGATGTCCGCCTCTACCACCTCTTCTTCCGCCGTGTCCTCAGCCGCCATCCCCGTGCCAAGTCCCATTACCCGACCGGCATATCACATGTGCAGGGCGCAACGGTGTCACGCTGTGCTGCACCTGATATGCCTTGGCGAACGTAGTCACACAGGGGAGGAACTTCTGAGTGTAATGAACAGAGAAATCGACAGATGGCTGTCTCCGCGCAAACTGAAAATCGGAACCATGTTGACCGACAACGGAAAGAACATGGTGTCTGCTCTGCGTCAAGGAAGGTTGTGCCATGCGCCATGCATGGCTCACGTGTTCAATCTGGTTGTCAAGCGGTTCCTAAAATCCACCATCCCACTGCAAGACATCCTTAAAATGTCACGTAAACTTTGCATGCATTTCAGCCATTCCTACACCGCAAAGCACACCCTCCTTGAGCTGCAGCGGCAGAACGGAATTCCACAGCATCGCCTGATCTGCGACGTTGCAACAAGGTGGAATTCAACCCTACATATGTTAGACCGCCTTTACGAACAGCGAAAGGCCATCACCGATTTCCTGATGTTACAAGCGGATAAAGGTACTACCCTGTGTAACTTAGATGTCAGCCATTGGCAGCTCATGCGTGACACCTGCCGCTTGCTCAGGCCCTTTGAGGAGGCCACGCTATTCGTGAGTCGGCAGGACTATGGGATGAACGACGTCATTCCTCTGTTGCACGTCCTGGAACAAATGCTGTTAACAATGGCTGGTCAGGGTGCGGTAGACGTGGCGCACAGATCTCAACGCCACATGACCCCTGTGGGGGCAGGACAGGAAGAAGAGGAGGAGGTAGAGGAGGACATTGGTGCTCAGGAATTATTGAGTGAAATGGGTGGTTTTTCCACTCAGCGGACAGGAGTGGAGGAGCAGGAGCATCTGGTAGAGGAGGAGGAGGAGACAGAGGACCCAGACGCAGTGTGGCAGTATGCTGTGGAGATGGAGGCAGGGAGTCCCTCGCATTCCTTGGCACAAATGGCCCATAGCATGCTCGGTTGCTTGCGTAGCGACAGCCGAATAATAACCATCAAACAGAGGGATGACTTTTGGCTGTCCACCTTGTTGGACCCTCGCTACCGTTCAAAAATGGTGGCCTTTTTCACACCTGCTGAGAGGGAGGCCAAAATAACGTACTATAAAAACCACCTATGTAGTCATGCAGTATATAGCCCTATCGGCCACTTTCTGGCATCCAGTTGCTGTAGCCCCCATCACCACACTGTGCCACGGGCCCCTGTACCGCCTTCTCATACTGCTGCCAGATCCATCCTCTGCCATGTGCGTCTTTGTCGTCTGCTCACGCTGCTGGGTTCCAGTTTTAAACCTAGGCCTGTGTATGGCTTCCGAATACTGCTGCCTCCACCGCCACCCTGCGCCATGTGCCTCTGTCGTCTGCTCACGCTGCTGACGGCTTCCGCTTTTTAAACTAGTCCTGTGTATGTCTTCCGAATACTGCTGCCTCCACCGCCACCCTGCGCCATGTGCCACTTTCAGGTCTCCTTACACTGTTGGTGGGTTCCATTTTGTGATAGGGTGCTGTATGGCCTTCCATTGCTGCTGCCTCCACCGCCACCCTGCGCCATGTGCCTCTGTCGTCTGCTCACGCTGCTGACGGCTTCCGCTTTTTAACCGAGGCCTGTGTATGGCTTCCGAATACTGCTGCCTCCACCGCCACCCTGCGCCATGTGCCTCTGTCGTCTGCTCACGCTGCTGACGGCTTCCGCTTTTTAACCGAGGCCTGTGTTTGGCTTCCGAATACTGCTGCATCCACTGCCACCCTGCGCCATGTGTCTCTGTCGTCTGCTCACGCTGCTGACGGCTTCCGCTTTTTAACCTAGGCCTGTGTATGGCCTTCAATTGAAGCTGCTTCTGCTCCGCCACTCTGCCATTGGACTCTTGATAGTCGTCTCCCCACGCTGCTGCTGGGGGGACTTTTTAACATCTGCCATGGGCCCCCGTACCGACTCCTCATGCTGCTGCCAGGCCCGTAATCTGTCATGGGCCCCTGTACCGCCTCCTCATGCTGCTGCCAGGTCCAGAGTGTGTCATGGGTCCCTGTACGGCCTCCCATTGCTGCTGTCTCCATCGCCACACTCTGCCATGTGCCACTTTCAGGTCTCCTCACACTGCTGGTGGGTTCCATTTTGTCATAGGGTGCTGTATGGCCTCCCATTGCTGCTGCCTCCACTGCCACACTGTGGCTTTGGCCCCGTGACTGGCCAAATGAGTGAAGTGTGCGGTGATTCTAAGATCGACGGCACTCATCTGCATGTCATACTGACTGACAGTATTATTTCTCTTCCCCAGCAGACTCCAAGGGCATTTAAATTAAAGGTACAGTGTTCTGCACTAATATAAAGGCTCTCTGAAGCCTAGAAACACCCTTTTTATAAGTTAAATTTGCAGCGAATATATTCGGCTCGAATCGAATTTATTCCGCGAATTCGGCGAATTAGCCGAATCGAATTTTTGAATAATTCGCTCATCTCTACTCTGAATGCATGCTGTGGTATCTGACACCAAACCATCTGTAAAGGATCCTTTAAGTTGTAAGTTGTGAGGAGTGGCTACCATGGATTGGGCTTGTTTTTCCAGCACTTCCCACAGATGCTCAAATGGATTGAAATCTGGAGAATTTGGAGGCCAAGTCAGCATCTCAGACTGGTTGTGTTCCTCAAACCATTCTTGAATTCATCAAACCAGGCCACCTTCTTCCATTGCTCTGTGGTCCAGTTCTCCTGCTCACATGTCCATTGTAGGTGCTTTTAGCTGTGGACACGGGTCAGCATGGGTACCCTGACCGGTCTGCAGCTACACAGCCCCATACACCACAAACTGCAGTGTTCTAACACCTTTCTATCGGAACCAGAATTAACTTTTTCAGCAATTTGATCTACAGCAGCTCTTCTATTGGACCAGCCATCCCTAGCTCTCCATATACATCAATGAGCCTTGGCCGCCCATGACCCTGTCACCAGTTCTTCACTTTTCCTTCCTTGGACCACTTTTGGTCGGTCCTGACCACTGCAGACCTCCCTCAAGAGCTGCAGTTTTTGCTCTAAACCCAGTCATCTAATCAGGTTTGCACAGGGTGATAGGGTTGCATTACAATTTGGCCCTTGTCAGTGCACCCCCAAACCTTACTCTTGCCAATTTTTTTCTGCTTTCAACACATCAACTTCAGGGACAACATGTTCACTTGATGCCTAATATATCCCGTCCACTGAAAGATGAAATTGGCATGAGATAATCAATGTTATTCACGTTACCTGTCAATGGTCAGGATGTTATGGCTGATCGGTGTAAACATAAAACTGTTACATAGAAACTGCATAGAAATGAAGACTGATGTGCGTCTACATTTGTTACTTATTAACTTGATACATTCTTTTCTAGGAACACGCAGGTATAAAGTTCTCAGACACGGGAAGAGTTCAATGTTCAGAGTTAGTGTTCGTGAAACTTTCATGAATTTCCTCTCACCCAGTCTATGCAAAACAGCAAAAAAACAAAGCAACGTGATATACGATAACAGCACGACAAAAAGTGTAGAAGAAGAGGGAAGTTTGGTAGAAATGATTCTCGTTGTAATCTTTGTTATGGAGCCTTCCAACTCAACTCTTTAGAGAGAATGCCCTGTTGTGGACCCCCCACCAAAAACGTAGAAAATTCAAACTGATTTAACCAAATCTGCTCTAGAGAATTTTTTTTTTTAATTTTTTGTTCAAAAGTTAAAATTTCATTTTTTGGCTACAAAATGTCCTAAAACCTCCCAGAAAATGTTATATTTTCATCAACGCGAGGCCCTGTAGAATGAAAAGATGGCAGTTGCATTTTTTATGATGTATAATTGCTCAACTTACCAACCTGCCTGCAACCAACCGAATTGTGCTGTCAATATTGGGGTGCCGTGAAGAGGCGCTGCAGCTTACGCATGTATTTGCAAATTTATGCAAACTAAACTCCTGTTTTTAACACAAACAGTTAGACGGGACAATTTGGTTGGTTGCAGGCTGGTTGGTAAGTTGAGCTGGGAAGTTTTCTTTTTTGTTGTTTGACATGCGTCACCCTTCCAAGTGCTTTTTACTGCAAAGGCCAGTTATAGATTGGGGCAGTGGCCATTTGTTTGTACTGTTGCTATACTGGTGAGGGGCACACTGGACATCTTGGCTGCCATTGTACTGGGTGTCCAGTGCGCCCCTGTGCCTTTATGGAGGGGGGGCTCCCTCCAGGCCCTCAATCTGTCCATTATTACACATGTCTTTTCTATTATGGAGGCTCTCAAAATTTATAGAGTTAGGAACTGCAGAATATTGGGGTGCCATGAAGAGGCATTGCAGTTCACGCATGTATTTGCAAATGTGTGCTAACCAAACCCCTGTTTTTAACACAAACTGTTAGACAGGACAATTTGGTTGATTGCAGGCTGGCTGGTAAGTTGAGCTGGGAATTTTTCTTTTTTTGTTGTTTGACATGCATCACCCTTCCATATACTCCTTCCTGTAAAGACCAGACATAGATTGGGGCAGTTGCTGTTTGTTTGTAATGTGTGATATTTGCACAAATTTTTATCAAATCTATGTTTTCAGGAAAAATACATTAAACATTTTTTTTTATTGCATACAAACACAGTTTAATCCTCATTCTTTTGTACAAGATAAATGAAGATGTAGTGTAGATTATATAGATACCAAATGTGTCGAGCCAAGCTCAAAACTGTGTGTACTCATTGAATGGATAAAACTAGGGTACCCAAAATTATCAACAGGCAACCCGGTAAATGCTTCTACAGCTCATCAGGTTGGTATCAACTCTAATTAATGTCCCTAGAATTATTGTTTTCCCTCTGACATTCATGGTGATATGTAATGTGAGGTGCAATTGCATACATGTGCATTATTTGCTTGTGTTTGCATTTGCGTGTGTGCACCAAGTGACAGGGTTGCTTTGAATTTTTTTTTATTATTATTTTTATAAAATTGTATTATTATTTTATTTTTTTTTTCATTTAACTTTATTGCTATCACAAGAGGTGACTTTGGTGTTCATTCTACAGTGAAATCAATGCAGCGTTGTCACACTGTGGACAGGGTAGTTTTAGATGGACATGGTAAGTGTCAAACAAATTAAAGCCCAAATCCAGCTAACACTTTTAAAGCAATCAGGTGTGGGAAACCCACGAGTTGCAATTGCAACAAATGCCAATTTTATCTACCTCCGTTCCGGAAGGTTTTACCCCCTTCATGACCAGGCCATTTTCTGCTGTTCAGCACTGAACTATTTTAACTGGCAATTGTGCAGTCATGCAACACTGTACCCAAATTATTTTACTATAATTTTTTTCACACAAATAGAGCTTTTTTTTTGTTGGCATTTGATCACCACTGGGTTGTTCATTTTTTTGCAATATAAATGAAAAATTACCGAAAAGCAAAAAAAAAAAAAACAATTTTTACTTTCTGCTATAAAACGTATTCAGTAAAAAAATCTAATTTCTTTCTAAATTTAGGCCAAATGTATTCTACTACATGTCTTGGACAACAAAGAAAAAATCCCAATAAGTGTTTATTGGTTTGCGTGAAAGTTATATATATAGTTATAACTATGGTACATACTGTATATAAATTTTTTTTATTTTAAACTACTAATGTCAGTGATCAGCGACTTATAATGGGACTGCAACAGTGCAGCTGGCAATCTGACACTAACTGACACTGAAGGGAGCTGAGTAACTGCCACTGACATCTCCAGTGACACCAATACAGTGATCAGTGCTAATACTATGCACTGTCACTGTACTAATGACACTGGGCAGGAAGGGGCTAACATTTAGGGTGAACAAGCGGTTAAATATGTTCCTAACAATGTTTAATGTGTGCTGCTTTTACTAACAGGTCTCTTTATTTCTTGTTCCTGCTTTTGCAACAGAAACAGAGAGATTGTTCCATCTGTCCAGAGTCCTGTGTTGATTGTCAACACAGGGCTCTGGGCTCTGATTGAACACAACAGATCAACAGGTCCTGACCATGAGTCATTGACTGGGACTTACTGACAGACTCCCGCTATGTACAATCACAGCAGGTATCGGGGGGGGGGGGCATGTATGTGCGCGCCCTAAATCCAGACGCAGGCAGTGACATACTAGTACGTGGCTTTGCCTGCACCGCCAATGAGTCCACCATCCCTGCCTCATACCCTGTGTGTGAGCTCTTGGGCCTCTGGCTCCTTCAGTTACTCCTTCTCTTTCTCCTGGGGGGAAGGGGTTTGGTGGGTCCCCCCTCCTTTTCTTTAGACCAGGGATCTCCAAACTGTGGCTCGAGGGCCGGATGTGGTCCTTTGCTAGCCTTTAACCTGCCCTTCGGTCACTATTCCTAACACTGCAACCAAAAGTGGGGCATAATTCCCCCAACTGACACCAGCAATGGGACTCTATTCTTTCCACTAATATCAATGATATAGGGGGGGACAATACATGGCACAGTACAACAATAACAAACAACGTAAGAGGGGTAAGAGGGCCCTACTCTTTTGAGCTTACAATCTAGGGGCCAATATTCCTTTCAGTGATAGCAATGATGGGGCACTACTCCTCCTCCTACTGACCACAGGCACTATGCAACTGAACACCACATCTGAGTCCTTGTTTACTCTTACTGATGTTGGCTCTGAGACTTTCTACCCCAGCTGACCACAATCCGGCCCCCTAAAGTCTGAAGGACAGTAAACTGGCCCTTTGTTTGGAAAGTTTGGAGACCCCTACTTTAGACCACATTGATTCATATTGGTCATATTTCAAAGCTTCCAATTTTCAAAGCTTTAAAGCATACTTCGTCCCTCCTGATGAAGATAAATGTGAAATGCGTAGAGATGTGACCACGTCCACATATAATGCAACTGCTTATTGTCATGTAATATGAACCTTTTTTTAAAGGTATTTATTTTAATTTGTTTTCATCAACAATTACAATAAACAAAGAAGAAAACAGGAGCCCCAAAGTGAGAACATCAGAGTAAAGGTTACATAAAAAGGGCAAACCAGTAAACAGATTGTTGTCAGGGGCTACATTGAGCCCCCTGAGAAAACTGTTTCAGTTGCAAATAGAAATATTCCATAGTGAATAGAGAAACCAAGATTAAACAAACACTCACACAGAACCAAACACACACAAACACATGTGCGCCTCCTACTCCTCAAAGACAACAGGAGAGATAAAGAGCCCATAGCAGTAGGGCAAAAAACCTCTCAAGTTGTAGAAACATGCAACAGTGACTGAGATAGCAGAATATCCCCCCAGAAAGAGTCTGAATTGTCCAGCTAGGGTTGCCATACTTTTTAAAGTTTTTTGGGGAAGTCCGACCCTTGTAGATCATCTTATATTTAGGTAGATCAAGATTAACCATACCACAGAATCTTTGTATAGAGAGCGGATTAGCATTTTTACAGTTTAACAAGACACGTTTTGTAGCATAAAACAGAAGCATGCGTATTAATATTCTAGGATGATTTTGAGGTATAAAGTCATTCAAAAGACCCACTTCCGGTGTATGAGGAACTGGCAAATGTAAAATATTATCAAAAAAAGCAAAGAGGTCCTGCCAATACGAAGCAAGAGCTGGAAAGGCCCAAAACATGTGCGATAGATCCACGCCCACAAGGCCACAACGAGGACGAGGCCGCAGATCCAAATCCCATACGGGCCAACCTAGCCGGGGTGTAATGAAGATGGTGGATAAACTTGAATTGAGTAAACCTATTAGAGGTGCTAATGAGAGTTTGGAAACAAACCTCCGTAGCCTCCTCCCAACCCTCTTCAAGAAGCCCAGGGAGCATCGCCTTCCACTTACGATGAGCAATATGAAAAGGGTTAATCCCGGCTGCCTGGGGACAGAAATAAAAAGTAGTGACCAGCTTAGCAATATCTGGGTCTGACAATAACTTTTCCAAGGACGATTCCAAGAGCTCAAGGATCAAAGTCCCAAATTTTGCCCATATAGTATGACATAGCAGAAAACATTTATTAAAACATTTACTAACCACCTTATACTGGGTCTTTAAGTCATCAAAAGACAGAATGCTACCATCAATAACATGTGAAAGATTAGTAACACCAAGATGACCCCACCAACATGAGTCAGGGTGACCCAGGAGCTCAGGGATATAAAGGTTGTGCCAAAGGGGAGTTTGTGGGGATACTCCAGGAGATGAGGATAACACTTTGCCCCCCTCCCACCAGACCAACAAGCTAGTATCTATCAAAGAGTGGTGGGAGCACCAGGAGACAACAGACCTATGAAGAGTGTCCCGAAGAAAGGATGCAGAGCCATACTGGGCAGACAGGAGAATGGTGGAGGAGGTAGGAGAGGAGTCATGAAACCAATCATACACATAGGCAAGTTGGGAGGCAATAAAATAGTTGCACGCCAAGCCCCCATCCATCTTGGATGCCTGAAGCGAGGACCTAGCCATTCGTGGGTGTTACCCATTCCAAAGGAAAGAAGTCAAAACGGAGTCAATTCTCTGAAATAGATTTCTAGGGAAAAAAATTGGAGAGGCCCTAAACACATCCGTGACTCATGTCGCAGCCATTATGAAAAAAAGGTTCCTGCACTACTTTTTGCTGACTTCATTGCGACTTGCATAGATTTCTGGTATATGAATTCACAATCGGTGGTGCAAATCACACTGATATGTGGCTGAGAGATTGCTCTGAAGTAGAGCCTTTTCAAAGCTGCACCAGTGTGAACCCGGGCTTAATGTAATCATGTTGTGTCGATTGTGCAGCAGATATGAAGAATGAGAAGAGACAAATCTTTACAGCAATCATTTGGTGAAATAGAAAGTAGGTTGCTTTGTTCTGCCCTTTATACGGACAGTTCAGCTTTTATCTAATGTTATCAGTCGCATTCAGTAATAACATAACATTGCTGATAACATTGTGCAATATTCTTTTTTCACCTTTCATTCACGTTGTCCATCAACTTGCTTGTTCTAATCACCCTTTTTCATATACATTCTGTAGACCGTTCTTGACCGTTCTTGATTTGTGCCTTTTTGACTACTGAGTACTCCAGAGCAGTACGTGGGGGCCCCATCATCCAATAGGACTTATTTCTGCCTGGTACTAACATGTCTTATTATATAGAAGAAATGTGGAGGAGTGGCCAAACCAGAATCTAAGTCTTTATTTGTCTAGGGTGGGGCTCAGCAACCAGTAGATCTTGGCCAGGTGATTGGTAGATCTCAGCCTAGGCTTGCTGACATGCCATCCCAGAGCATCACACAGAGTGCAATGCAGAGGAACTACTTGAAAAGTTGGAGCTGTAGTAGGAAGCTAGAGCCACATATTTTGATGTCTGCACTGTAGTGCTGCTCCTACGCTCTGTCATGGTTGGAGGCAGTGGTGTCTAGGCAACACAAAAAGGTGTACCCCTATGGAGAGAACCTGACATTGACCAACAACACCCCAGCCCACTCCCCACCAGAAAGAGCCTTCCACTAACACTAACCCCCCAACCCCACCCCCCGGCGAGAAAAACACTCACCTTCACAGCTACGGACATCCCCAGGAATAAGAGTTGGGTTTTGAATACACCATCAAGCAGCCCGCAACCTCTCTCAGATCCCACCTGGTCCCCATGCCGCATGTGTTCCTTCTTCCGCCCCTTCTACCGGGGGGCAGTGCTACCCTTCTGAAAAATGCTTCCCTAGGCAAATGCCTTCCTTGCCTTGTGGTAAATATGCCCCTGGTTGGAGGGTGTAGCACCAACCAAGTGTGACCCATTCAAGTGAATGAACTGTACATGTGAACAAGCCTTTAGTGTGCTGCTGCTTACAACTAAGGACTCAATCACAGGTTCAGTAGGCACTGCTGCTCCTCTGTGAAGTGATCCAAGTGCTTTTGACAGGTGGTGAGGAGGCGATATGTTGCCTCCTTATCACCTGATTTAAACCCACAATTGCCGTGCAATGCAGGCGATTGTGACACAGTAGTACAGCAGTTAGAGGTTTATATCAGGTGTGAGGCGGCAACACAGCTCTCAGTGATCTTTGACTTCTCTTGTGTTGTTCAGGTAGATCTGCACCTCTTTAAGGTTGCCTCCCCTTGGTCTAGGGAGTCTGGTTGTGAAGAAACCAGTGCCAATTTCCAGAAGCTTTTGGTGCAGTTGATGGTATATCAGCTTGTGGTGCTGGTATTTGGACCTTCACTAAAGTCTATTAAAATACATTTTCTGACCTGTTGACTTTAAAGTAGCTTTGTTTGAGGTTTACCAGTGATTCTAAATGACAGTTGTAACAGGTGGTTTGTAATTTTGCTTTTATTGGTAGTGTATCAATGCCATTTGATCTAATACGTTCCCTGAGTTCCTGTTATCTGTTCCTGATCTGAAATCCCATTGCCAACTTGGCCGCCTCTGACTCAGCTCGAACGCCGCCTGTACCAACCACTGGCTTGTCTCTGGACTATGCTCTGCCTGCTCCTTCTGTTTAGCCATCCTGCTGTTACCAACCTTGGCCAGTCTCCTGACTACTCTCCAGCCTGCCGTCTGAACCTGATCTGCCCACCAGTTGCAAACCCAGACTGCCTTACTATGGCTTGCTGCCATCTTGCTCCTGTGCTAAACCATTCTGCATTATTCAATGGCTCCAGCCCTTCAGCCTGTGGAGTCCAGTCATCTCTGCATTCCAGCGCACAGCAACACCTGCCAGCAAGAGACTTACTAGGCACTCATGTCATTTTGTGCTACCGCGCTCCCTGTCACTTTACCAGGGCTCCCGAGCCAGAGCTGTAAGAGAGACCTTCCCCAGTGCTTCAGACTCCATCACCAGCTTTAGTTGTCTTATTCATTTGCAATTTTTTTTTTTACATTCCAGAATCTTTTGGAGAACAGCTGCAATTTGCAGGAGCACAGTTGTTGGCAGGTGTAGTGCCTTTTATCTTTATGCCTCCTTTAGTGATGCAGTGGGTGAAGGTCATGCCCGGATCTAAGGTTGCGCTGGGGTGGGCATCCACTGGTCCATGAGTCAAGTCTGATGGGGATGATTGATGAAAGGGGTGCTCCAGTGGCAGCAACTGATGTTAGGGGACACCCTGATGAGGACATTTGATGTAACGGGACACTGTGATGGGGATAATTGATGTAAGAGGGCCCTCTGATGTGGACACTTAATGTAAAGGGAAACACTTATGGGGATATTTGAAGTAAGGGGGCATTCTGATGAGGACAACTAAAGTAATTGGGCACTCTGATGGGAATAATCCATGTAATGGGTCACTCTAATGGGGATCCTAATGTAAGGGTGGTTCTGATACGGGCACTTGATTTACAGAAGCATGCCAAGGAAACAGGGAACACTGGTTCCCTGCATCTCTGTCAAAACTGTGTAACAGACTGTCAGTGACTCTTACACAATGTTGACATTATGCCCTCTGACTCTTTTTTATTGCACCCCCAAATTAGGCTATCCCTGGTGAAGGTTAGTGCCCCTTTATATGCCAGTTGTAGGTGGAGCCCATTGTCTTGGGGGTATAGAAACTGGAAACGCCTGACTAGCATAATGCAGTCCTGTGTGCTGAGGGGAGGGATAGCCCTCTGCAGAGCTGAGCCACCAAGGTATCCAGAAGAGGATTCATAGGGGGGAGAAAGAGAAACCTTGCCACTCCTGACCTTTGCCTAGCAGGTCTTGTGGCTTGGTTTAGGGTGGCATTGGGGCCTATGTAAGGAGCACCCTATAAGAGGGAGGAAAACCCTGTTTCACCATCTGTGGAAAAATTATTGCAACATGTGAGAAGGTGGTTGCAACGTGTCATGGTCAGGGGTCAAGATCAGAGACCAGTAGCTATAGCAGTAGAGATGCTCCCACCAACTAGCTAGATTAATGCAGAAGCAGGTGACACTGGTGGAAGACATGGGCTCACCTAAAGTGCAGAGCCTAAGTACTAACCAGTGTTCACCAAAGCTCCTGCTGGTGGAGATGGGTTTTGCTGTGTGTTAGTGCCAGGTGGTCCCACCTATAGCAGGTAGGGAATCAAGCAGAAGTGTAGTCAGTAACAAGCCAATGGTTAGTAACAAGCAGAAGTATAGCTGAGGAACAAGTCAAAGGTTGGCAACAAGTGGTAGTGGAGATACGAACAGCATCAGGAGTGCAAGAGTGGGATATTGGCTGGAGAGAGCACAATAATTTGGCAGGCAAGAAGTGCAAAGGTGTGGCTCAAATGGGAATTTAATGGGAGGATCAAAAGGTTCAAGAAAAACATAATTCAGGGCGAGATTGTTCAAGGAATTGTCCAGGCTGCCGTCCACCATCCCAGGTGGCTCAGTAAGAAGAGACACTGCCAGACACATCAGAGGTTACAGGTTCAGACCTGGGTCCTGACACAACAGTTCTGTGATTTATATAAGTGTTCTGGACTTGAGGAACTACCATTCAGACAGTCATGTAATGCTGGTATAGTGTTCTGCACTTCAGACTTCTGCTCAGTGAGTCATGTTAATGATGCTCATTGTACCTAACTGATTACAAGAAATGTACTGATAACAGAGTTGTGCAGTAAAGCGTTTAAAAGACTACGGGACATTCTTTTATTCCGGGTAACAGGCCTCAGGCTGGGAATATGGAATATGCACGCCTCAGGACAGGAGAGTGGGGCACAACATGGCAGAGTATTTAATAAAACAACAGGTAGGGGACTATCCCAGTGAGGGACCTGCCACCCAATGAGGGACCCTTACACAACTGCATGATTGAGACTTGGCTAACTAGCATTTGCCTTGCCCTCAAATAATGGATAAGAGTCAAATTTCTGTCCCAGGATGATACAGTGCAATGTCCCCCTTATTCTCCAGTGTACAGTATGCTCAACTAGGCTGCAGTGGGCTGAGAGAGAGTTTAGTGCCGGGAACAAGGAGGCACTTGCATGTATTTGGCCACCCAATGACAGGATTAAGATCATGGCCACTCAACAAATGTGATCCTCTAGGCTGTTTGAATAGCAAAAATGTCACACTTGATTTGATTACACTTGCTAACTGTTATGTGTTGACTAGTAGCAGTAAGTCCCATTCATCTGGACTTGTAGGTGTAGCACCCTCCCAGTTAGTTTAGGTTGCCAGGAAAATTAGCTCCTCTGTAATCGATGGAGCAGGGGTTGATTGTTCTGGTCTGCTTGGTGTTTCACAGGCTGCTGGTCTGATTGCTTTCCCCTGCATTCTAGAATTGCAGTGGGAGGAAGAGTAGGGTAGCAGCCTGAATATTTATAGGGACCCAGCAATTCCTGGAGAGGTGTGTCCAGTA
Source organism: Staurois parvus (assembly GCF_062004578.1). Lineage (NCBI taxonomy): Eukaryota > Metazoa > Chordata > Amphibia > Anura > Ranidae > Staurois > Staurois parvus. Next base: position 2,000,105 of record NW_028318371.1, read on the forward strand.
GGGGGCTGGGAGCCCATAAATAGTATGAAGCCTGGAGCAGAGGATGTTCTGTTGGAGCCTCGGGTGAGCCACCAGAGGGGCTCTGCCCCTCTGGGCAGTCTGCTGGAGATGTTACTTGGAGGTCTTCAATGTCCCTGCTGTATTCTAAAATGGGGTGGCCTATTTCCAAAGTTTCTTAGGGTCAGGAGAATTCTCTGGAGGATACCCGATGGAGGCTGGTGGGAAGAGTGTCCAGTAGACTTGTGATATCATGAATCTGTGTCATGCTCACTGAAGAGGGCCCAGTGGATATCAGTCAGAGGCACCTTTGGCAGGAGCACAGGGGGCACCTTTGGACAACAGCATTGTAAGTCTTGGAGGAGGAGAGTATTATAAGGACTAGCAGATTTAGATTCACTAACAAATTGAATCCAGACTCTAGCTAACACAGCAAACAGTTTTGAAGGATGCTGTGAATACAGACTGGCTGTGTTTCATGCAGTATACAGAGGGAGACCACCTGCTGACACAGAAGTTGGTGAGAGGCCCCTGACCAAATCCACATTAAACTTTGATAAAAGAGGAACAGTGTTGCCCGCGAGTATCACAGCACCAGTATCACAGCGTCCCAATGTGCTGACCAGCAGAAGAAATAGAGTAGTACCTGCAATATTGACTGCAGAACTGTTGCATTGGTATACCCTCCGTTAGGATAATATAGGGTATAAGGTTCAGGAGGAGTTGCTTTATACCAAGTTTTGCTTCTGAAATACATTTCTTCTACTGTTATCCATTTGCAGTTTATTTCTTTTTACTGTTTGTCCAGTGTCAGAGCCTGCATCAGTTTTTAAAGGGACATTAACCTGAGTGCACTAACATAAGAGTTGGGCCACAATGTGCTGGCCAGCAGAAGAAATAGAGTAGTACATACACTATTGACTGCAGAACTGTTGCATTGGTATAACTTCTGTTAGGATGGTATAGGGTAAAGGGTTCAGGAAGTGTTGATTTATACCAATTATTGCTTCTGCAATACATGTCTTCTACTGTTTATCCATTTGCAGTTTATTTCTTTTACTGTTTATCCATTTTTCTTTATCCATGGACGTCCTCCCAGAACTAGACAACCACGCTGTAGCCATCCTTCATCTATAGCACGGTGGGGAACCGGTTAAGGTAAAATAAATGTTTAGGCTTTAGAACCACTTTAAAGTTGAACTAGGGGGCAGAATAAGGGAGGGCTATAACCCCTGACAGTTTCTTTTTTTTCATCTGTGTCCCATTTTGGAGATTTCCTTTTACTTCCTGTCCCATAGCCAAAACATGAAGTAAGAGGACATTCCCCAAAGTGAGGGAATCCCTGGATATCACCAGAGCTGGTGTCCCCATTGAAAGATTTCCCCTTTATTCCTGTTCTGGCGACAACCCAGAATTTGGGATTTTCTTTCCATTTCAGTTTTAACAACAAACAGGTCAAATAGAGAGGGTGAATCTCCCTAACGGTGGCACAGACAGAGATAAAAAACGGACAGGGGTTCTAGTCCCTCTCCACTCTGTCCAAAATGAAAAAAAAAATCTCTGGGGCGTCAGATAAAAAAAGATATTATTGGGGGGGTGGGGTTCTAAGTCATTTTCCAGCACAAAGAGCTTATTTTTTATACATGTAAACAAGAAGTGTCAGAAGAGGCCGGTCTTCACACTTGTGGGTTTTGTTAGATTAACGGCTTCCCGTCCGCCCTATAGCAGATATACTGCTACAGGGAAGCATGGGTGCGCAAAATCACTTGTATATACTTGATTTTGCATCTCTGTGTAGGGGGTGCGTGTCCATTCGTGGCCATGGCTGTCAATCACCAGGTTCTGGTCGGTGATTACTCGCCGGCGCCCAGTGATTGGCAAGCATCTCCGATGGGGAGGAGAACTGTTTGTAAATAAGCTTGTGAGCTTGTGCGTATGATTTGAATGGCTGCGCAAAGCACAGCACAGCCATACAAAGCAGTGTGCTTACAGTGAAGCACAAACACAGCCCAGTAGGCCATACAGCACACAGTTAACCCTTTGATCACCCCACATGTTAACCTCTTCCTGCCCAATGCTATTAGTACTTTTTATTAGCACTGATCACTGTATTGATGTCAGTGACACCAAGTCAGCTCCCCCCTGTGTCAGAATACCCGCTGCAGTCCCGCTATAAGTCGCTGATTGCCGCCATTGTAAAAAAAATTAAAACAATTTCCAGTATATATACCACCATTTGTAGACGCTATAACTATCACATAAACCAATAAATTTACACGTATTGGGATTTTTTGTTAGCAAAGACATGGAGCAGAATATATGGCCTAAATTTATGACAAAATTGGATTTTTAAATGTTTTTTACTAGATATGTTTAATAGCAAAAAGTCAAAAATATTGTTTTTTTTTCTCAAAATTGTGATTTTTTTTTTTTTTTTTTTTTTTTTTTATGGCACAAAAAATGCGCAGGCAATCAAATGCCAATGAAACAAATCTCAATTCATGGGAAAAAAAGGACATAAATTTAATTTGGGTGCAGCCTTGCATGACCGTCAGTTAAAGTAACGCAGTGCTGTAACGCCAAAAGTGACCTGGTCAGGAAGGGGGGGAAATCCTCAGGAGGGCGAGGGGTTAAAGCAAGCATAACTTTTTTTGTACTGCATATATCTGAATTCTGTGTGTTTTTTTTATTGAATTCAGCATTCAATTATCTCTAGACTGACATATAAACATTTGCATTTGGTGCAAAATAACATTTCCTATATGCCTGCAAAGCATAAAAATTTCTAAAAGTGTCCACAAGTTGTGTCTCCACTGTACACTAACACGGTGCAAATTCCCCCCCATGAAAGAATATAATATTGGTATTGCTAGGAACCGTGTGGGTGGAAGCATCGCACTGCCATGATCATTTTTATGCCACCAAATACATCAGAGCTTGGCATATTTACTGTTACTTGTCTTGAACCCGTCATTAAAATGTCAAAGTAAAACTATCGTGACCTCCGTATCATAAAAAATATAATATATGCTTTCTTGTATTCAAAACTATTTCTGTGTGCCATCTCTTCCATTCATTATTCTCCAGCTGGAGAAATGGATATCTGGCCTGCTCCCTAGGAAGGTACACTATATCTCCAAAAGTATTGGGCCGCCCTCCAAATCATGTGATTCAGGTGTTCCAAACCCCTCCAAATCATGTGATTCAGGTGTTCCAATCCCCTCCATGGACACAGGTGTATACAATCAAGCCCCTAGGCATGCAGACTGCTTCTACAAACATTGGCAAAAGAATGGGTCGCTCTCAGGAGCTCAGTGACTCCAAGCGTGGTCCCGTGATAGGTGGCCACCTGTGCAATAAGTCCATCCGTGACATTTCCTGGCTACTAAATATTCCACGCTCAACTGTTAGTGGGATTATAACAAAGTGGAAGCAACTGGGAACAAGAGCAACTTGGCCACCGAGTGGTAGGCCACGTCACATGACAGAGCGGGGTCAGCGCATGCATACTGATGCGCACAGTGTGAAGAAGTCGGCAACTGTCTGCAGAGTCATTAGCTAAATACCTCCAAACTTGGTGTGGCCTTCAGATGAGCCCAACAACAGTGCGTAGAGAGCCTCATGGAATGGGTTTCCATGGCCGAGCAGCTGCATCCAAGCCTTACATCACCAAGTGCAATGCAAAGCGTAGGATGCCATGGTGTAAAGCACGCCGCCACTGGACTCTAGAGCAGAGGAGACGTGTTCCCTGGAGTGACGAATTATGAATTAGGAAATGCTCTTACCCAAAGTACACGCCAATCTTATTACAGAGGAGGAATACACAGCTTGTATAACCTCAACAGAGATTAGAATCCCACTTGCACCGCATCTAGGGGGATTCACATGGTGGTGTTTGTGAGGTTGGACATTTTTTGATGATTCGCTATATTTCATTAGACTTTACAGAACTTTTGAACATTATATATGGATTCACAAATAGTATTTTTCATTTTTTTTTTCCATAATATATTTTCACATCACGAATATTGGGTGATTATGTTTCACATTTGAGTGTGTTGTTTATTTTATTATATAATATATGAATACATGTATACATTGTATTTTTTCATTGATCACTAGCGCTGTATAAGTTGGGGGCTTTTGGCTGTCCGTGGTCTTCCTATAGTTGCACTTATTTAATGTGTTTTTATTATAGCAGTTAAGTGGTAAATACTTTATGTAGCTAGATAGACATTTTGGGTGTTGTTGGTTTTGGCCATGGCACAGAAGGGTTTATCTATAGTGTCTTTATTTCACTATTCCCGCTTTTTCTGTGAATTTTTTGTTTTGTGCAATGTTGGGGTTTTAACATTTAATTTAGGTCGGAGTTTGTAAGGAGTAAAAACCCTTTGTATAATTTGAGGGGCTCCAAAAGAGGGAATCTAAATAGTTTGGAGGGTTATTTAAAGTTATTACAGGCATCACATTATAGAAACCCATTGGCAGCATTGTCAAAGCCCAACTTCGGGCTTCATGCTTTTCCAGGCTGAGACCCCCTCCCCCGCCAACCCTCTAGCATCTTTATTATATATTTTTTTAATTTGCCTTTTCTTCAGGCCTGACGTGTCTTCAGTCCTCTTCCTCTCTTCTCCAGTCTTGGCGGTCCTTACTAACGTAAATGGTATGAGTAATGACTTGCACTAGTACATCGTGAAATGAGCAAACTGTGTTGACCTTCCCTAAGGGGAGGTGGGTATTTGACCCCCGCTTTCCTTAGGCAGGCCATAGATGGTGCAAATTTCTTTCCTGTAACCACAGAGAGAGAAATTTGATTCCCCCATCAACACAGACAATGTTGACAGGGAAATCCCTCCCGCAGGAGCTGTTGTGTTCTCCCGGTTGGGGGGAGCCATCCCCGACCAGAAGAAGACAGTGATTATTGCTAGCAATATTATAGCAACAGCCGCTAGCAAAAATCACATGTAAAATCCGGCAGGCTGGTTGTACCCAAATTGATCGATCTACACATCGACACATTCACCCTGCCCATACATGGTTTGAACCTGCTGAACCGGTCAAGATTCGAACCGACTATGGCCGGTTTTAGCCTGAACATCATTCAGTCCAGAAGACTGAGAGTATCCTGTGACAAAGAAAAGGTACTGCATGGGGGCGACATGTGGTTGAGGGTAAATATTGTACACTTTTTTTTCTTTTAACACAGGATGGGGAAAATTTGGAACACAAATATTGTAGTTCGGCTTTAATTTGAACAAATTAATTTACCCGACATTTTCACTTCTAACATAGAAAAAAGAACAAAGCAGTATGTACCACACCATATAATATCCTTCAGAACTGTAAGCACTCTTTAGGCTGCTTTCACACCTGAGTGTCGTGTTTTTATGTGTTTTGTGTTTTTATGTGTGATTTTGAGCATTTTTGTACAGCGTTATAAAGCGTTTTTGAGCTTTGGCATTTTATTATTAGGCAACAGGGAAAAAAGTCATTTGTTTCATCAGTTGTTGCTATGTTTTTCAGTGTTTTCTACTTCTTCCTGGTGTTTTATTTATTATCAATATTCTTATTATTAATAATAATAAACAGGATTTTTATAGCAACAGTTTGTGCAGCGCTTTACAAAATGAAGGCAGACATTACAGTTACAATAAATGCAATATAAGTGATGTAGTGCTCACACAATGTAATAAATCAGTGACCTCAAAGTGATAAAAAACACACACGTACCAGGTCCTATCAATGAACCTTTTAAAGTGAGTGGTATATCAAGCAAGGTCACCCCCAATCCACATGGGGATACCTTTGAAATGTGACCCCTGGTACCCAATATGGGACACTAACCAATAATACGTGAATCCCTATGTGGGATCAAACCAATAAATTCAGTGTGAAACCAAATGATATCAATCGCATAATATAAAACAGTCCAATAATCGGTGTTGTATTCCTTCAGATCATGCAAGATGAGGACTGTGGGTGAAACAACACACCCAGAATGTGATCCCAAAATGGCTGCAATGGCCTCTCACCTCCACCCTGCGACCCTGCAGGGCCACAAAGCATATATGGATCACCTCTGGATCCCCTCAGTAGACAGCACTCCTTAAGGCCTGATAGCTTAAGCGACTTCCCTGGAATCAATATCCACCATTGAGAGATCTCCCTCTGGACCTGTTGGTATGCAGATCAAATGGATGTTCTCAGATAGATCATAGCTCCATTCCCCATAGAACAAGAGAAAAACACATTCTCCATAGTGTAAAACTGCTTTATTAACTGATAAAAGTAAGCCAAAATGCAAACTCACATAGTATAGCTGATATGAAGAGCATAAGAAAAAGGTGTTCCAAGATGGCGTCACGCCGGACGTACGTCACCATGCTATGCCGTCAACGTGTTGCGTCACGTGACCTTGTGACTTCGTCAGGACCAGTTGCAATACAATTTGGTAGAAGAGGAATCAGGGGGCTCGTTTTTCTTTCTTTCTTTTTTAAATTCACTTATAATTCTTTGCATTTATTATTTTTATTATTAAGTGTTCTTGCAAGAACACTTCCTGTTATCTCACATATATACAGTTGTGTCCAAAATTATTCAACCCCCAATGCTGTAAAGGGGTTTAGGGACTATAGTGTACATTTGGAATTGTATTCAGAATCAAATCCTACAAGGACGTTGTAACTACCCAAATGCAACTAAAATGACATCAATTGTTTATGTAATACAGTAGTAAATGGTTCTTATGTGGTTTCTTCATTGCCACAATTATTCAACCCCTTAAAGACTACCACTCTGAAGAACAGAGGTTCATACAGGTGCTTTCCATCAGGTATTGAAAACACCTGTGGATGTCACCGAGCAGCAATCAAGCATAATAAGCACCAATTAGGCAGCTTTAAAATGACTGTGATACTCAGCTCCTTCTAGACATTTACTGGTGTGGTTACAAACATGGTGAAGGCAAGAGAATGGTCCAGGAAGACAAGAGAAGAGGTGATTTCTCTTCACAGGAAGGGCAATGGCTATAAGAAGATTGCAAAGATGTTAAACATACCAAGAGACACCTTAGGAAGCATCATTCGCAAATTCAAGGCAAAGGGCACTGTTGAAACGCTACCTGGTCGTGGCAGAAAGAAGATGCTGACTTCGACTGCTGTGCGCTACCTGAAGCGTAGAGTGGAGAGAAGTCCCCGTGTGACTGCTGAGGAACTGAGAAAAGATTTGTCAGATGTGGGTACAGAAGTTTCAGCCCAGACAATAAGACGCACACTGCGTAATGAAGGCCTCCGTGCCAGAACTCCCAGGCGTACCCCCTTGCTGTCTCCAAAGAATAAGAAGAGTCGACTGCAGTATGCCAAAAGCCATGTGGACAAACCACAAAAGTTGTGGGATAGTGTTCTGTGGACTGATGAAACAAAATTAGAACTGTTTGGGCCCATGGATCAACGCTATGTTTGGAGGAGGAAGAACAAGGCCTATGATGAAAAGAACACCTTGCCTACTGTGAAGCATGGTGGAGGGTCAATCATGCTTTGGGGCTGTTTTGCTTCTGCAGGTACAGGGAAGCTTCAGCGTGTGCAAGGTACCATGAATTCTCTTCAGTACCAGGAGATATTGGATGGAAACGTGATGCAGTCCGTCACACACCTGAGGCTTGGGAGACGTTGGACCTTTCAACAGGACAATGATCCCAAGCATACCTCCAAGTCCACTAGAGCATGGTTGCAGAGGAAAGGCTGGAACATTTTGGAGTGGCCATCGCAGTCACCAGACTTAAATCCGATTGAGAACCTCTGGTGGGACTTAAAGAAAGCAGTTGCAGTGCGCAAGCCTAAGAATGTGACTGAACTGGAGGCCTTTGCCCATGAAGAATGGGCGAAGATACCCGTAGATCGCTGCAAGACACTTGTGTCAAGCTATGCTTCACGTTTAAAAGCTGTTATAACTGTAAAAGGATGCTGTACTAAGTACTAAGATTGAATGTCACTTGGGGGTTGAATAAAACTGATAATGCTGTGAGCACAGAAAAGACATTTGTGGTTATTTCATTATAACTGTTATGTTATATTTGTCTGACCTACAAGTGCCTCTTTAATGTAAATGTAAGCAAGATGACTGAATGATCAAAAGCAATGTCAAACTGGCCAAAACACTCAATTTCAGTGGGGGTTGAATAATTTTGGACACAACTGTATTCTTATTATTATAGCCAAATTTACCATCCTAACTCCTCCCACAGTTTTTACACTACATAGACAGTAATATACCGAAACGTGCGGATTGTTCCCGATTGGTGTGCTATTACTTTGTGGAACGTTTCGCCGAGTGGTTCACGAAATATCGCCGTTTTTGTGGTGAACTTTTCCCATAGGAATGAATGGCAGAATGTTCAAAACTAGAGTGGGAGCTGACAAAAGCTAGAGTGTGAGCTGAAAAATCAGGACATGATTTGTAAACTGCCATCACTCCCTCATTTTCAAGCCCATCTACACAAATCTTATATCAAAACGTTCAGCTATCAGTGCTGCCACTAAAAATGTCCACGGCTAAGCCATAGTCCTGATAGTTTTCACAATATGACCATTTGTTTGCAACTCACGCCGCCCATTGACATTCCTTGAAACTCCACTCTAGCCACCTCAAATTTGAAGGGTAAGTTCTAAACTGCGACTGTGCCTTCAGTTTTAATATTTCAGAGACATACTATGCATCAAAATGTAGGTCTGGGTCTTGTGATTCTCACAATATAAAGCTCTTCAGTGTAGGATTTTATAATTTTTAAACTACAACCGTTTGAAGATGGCAACCGCCAGTGAAGTGAGCAAGTTGGAGCAGTTTCTTTTTAACCGCTCTTCTCTGTCCTTGCTGTAGAGTGAGTTGCCATAGGAACCCAGGTGTGTGAGCAGGCAGCAGAGTGACTCAAGCCACTCCACCCAGTTACTCCGCCCACTCCAGTTGTAGACTACTGGTGGAGGCAAGAACATTTCACACAATTTCCCCAAAAATAGTAGCTTTTCTAGTTATTATTATTTTATTATTTATGTATTATTTAGTTTAATTTATTTATTGCATTTGAGCAGAAAAAATTGCCTTAAAGCTTGACAAAACATTCAAAAACACTCATTAACACTTGAAAAATGCTTCAAAATGCACCAGTCTACCCAAATCGAGCCTCCACAGTAGTTTCAAGACTTTTCTCAGCTTTAGGTGTTTGGTTTCAGGCGACTTGGAGCGTAGACTTGAACCAATTCCGCACAGATGCATTGAAGTTCTCTCCTCCATCATTTTGGTACTTTTAGCTACAGGTATCAATGGGGCCTTAGACTAAGTTCACACTTGTGCAGTGCAGGACACTGCATGTGATTTGCACAGGAATCACACCGCATTCCTCTGCATATCACATGCAATGTCTGTGCGGTGCAGTTTGAGCCATACATTTTTTTTTATGGCTCAAATTCCATTGTATCCTCACCAAAAAGGTGCAGGACCCGTTTATTCCTGCACCTGATTCACATCACATGGGTGTTCACACCAATTGGTATTTTCTGGTAATCTCATTGCCTTTTCCAATCTGTTTTAGGGTAACAATGATTTAACATTGACTCCAGATCACATGGACGACGTGCGATTGCAATGCAGTGCGGGAAACGTTCAGGATTCGCTGGGTTTCATGCACCACATTAGTGTGAACCAGGTCTTAAGGAGAAGCAGAAAGCTGCCATTGAGGACCTCTAACATTCAAATATTAGTTGCCTGGTTGTCATGCAGCTTTCTGACTCCAACACTTTTTTCGAACAAGTATTTTTGATTGAAAGTTCTCACCAAAATGTTCTAAAAGAAGGTCACCAGTAACACCGTCCATATATATCGCTCAGGACGGGTTTCTTTTAACTTTGGAAATGATTTTCTCTGAGGCCGGGTTCACACTGATGTGATTCACCACATCGTATGATATTCACCCAGGAATCGCACCACATTCCTGAGCAAATCACATGCCATTCTTTGCGGGGCATTTGATCCCATCATTTTGTATGGCTCATATCACACCACATCAACACGGAGAAGTGCAGGCACCTTTTTTTACCATGCTGGATTCGGATCGGAAGGATGTTCATACCCATGCGATCTGATTCAAGCAAATGCAATATGTTCTGCAACCTGCTTTTGGGTCATTGTTAACTTTTAATTGACACCTGCAGCAGATGGCATGAACACAGTGGGATTGCTATGTGGTGGGGAAATGCAGCGATTCCTTTGCGTTTGTGTGTGAACTCAGCCTTAACCACAAAATACAACAAACAGAAACATGCCAATAGCATTTCACGCTGCGGTATATAACCCAGTTTTATGTCTTGTCTGCAGATACAATTTACAATTTAAAATCAATACAATGTATAAAAAGAAATCAGAGATCAATTCACAAAAGTAGGAGGATGGGATCCCTTTAATTTATAACTGCACATTTTTATTGGTTATTCATTAAAAGACATAACAATATTATTTTGATATCAGTAAAGCGTGTGTACAAAGTCCATGCTGGAATATTTTACATAAATATAATAAACAAGTTCTCTTCCCAGCAGAAGTACTGCTACAGGGCAGCACGGGTTCGCAAAATCATATTCATATATATATATATATATATATACGCGTGACTTCGCATTTCCAGGTAGGGGGTGCACACGCCCTACCTGCACCACCATTTGTGGCCTCGGATGTCAATCACTGGGTCCCGGACGGTGATTACTCGCCGGTGCCTGGTGATTGCTGTGCATCTCTGACGGGGGGGGAGAACTGTTTGTAAACAAATCAGTTCTCTCCCATGTCAGCTCCTGCACACTGCTTTGTATAGCTCTGCACCAACACACAGCCCCTAGTAAAACAGACACAGCACACAGTTAACCCTTTGATCGCCCCGCATGTTAACCTCTTCCTGCCCAATGCCATTAGTACAGTGTCAGTGCTTTGTATTAGAACTGATCACTGTATTGGTGTCACTGGGGATGTCAGTGACACCAAGTCAGTTCCCCCCAGTGTCAGAATGCCTGCCGCAGTCCCGCTATAAGTTGCTGATCCCCACCATTACTAATAAAGATTAAAAAAAAAATTCCAATATATATATATATCGCCATTTGTAAACACTATAACTAGAGATGAGCGGATCGAACATGGCGAAGTGGAATTCGTTTCGAAGATTGGGAAATATTCGATTCGCGACGAATCCGAAGATTAGCCAACTTCGGATGCACAAATCAAATTTTCCCAAAAATGGCGGCGACATGTGTGGCGACGGAGCGGGGATCTCTGGGAAGGCGCGCAGACAAGGCGCGCTGACCCATAATGCATTCATTCATGACATGTGATCGCATTAGCCAATCAGCAGCCAGCCAGCCAGCACTGTGTAATGGTGGAGCTATAAATCGCGGCCATCTTAGAATTCTCCATTAGCCTCCGGTCATTCAAGAGAGACAGACCTGTCTGTATTGAGGGACAGAGTTAGGGCCACAGAGACTTTAGGGCCACAGAATCTTTACTCAGGGACACAGAACCGTTACTTAGGGACACAGAATCGTTACTCAGGGACAGACACAGAATTGTTACTCAGGGACACACAATCGTTACTCAGGGACACACAATCATTACTCAGGGACACAGAATTGTTACTCAGGGACACAGAATTGTTACTCAGGGACACAGAATCGTTACTCAGGGACAGACACAGAATTGTTACTCAGGGACACAGAATTGTTACTCAGGGACACAGAATCGTTACTCAGGGACAGACACAGAATTGTTACTCAGGGACACAGAATTGTTACTCAGGGACACAGAATCGTTACTCAGGGACACAGAATTGTTACTCAGGGACACAGAATCGTTACTCAGTGACAGACACAGAATTGTTACTCAGGGACACAGAATTGTTACTCAGGGACACAGAATTGTTACTCAGGGACAGACACAGAATTGTTACTCAGGGACACAGAATTGTTACTCAGGGACACAGAATCGTTACTCAGGGACACAGAATCGTTACTCAGGGACACAGAATTGTTACTCGTGGACAGACACAGAATTGTTACTCAGGGACACAGAATTGTTACTCAGGGACACAGAATTGTTACTCAGGGACAGACACAGAATTGTTACTCAGGGACACAGAATTGTTACTCAGGGACACAGAATTGTTACTCAGGGACACAGAATCGTTACTCAGGGACACAGAATCGTTACTGAGGGACACAGAATTGTTACTCAGGGACACAGAATCGTTACTCATGGACACAGAATTGTTACTCAGGGACACATAATCGTTACTCAGGGACACAGAATCGTTACTCAGGGAGGGACACAGAATCGTTACTCAGGGACACAGAATTGTTACTCAGGGACAGACACAGAATTGTTACTGAGGGACACAGAATTATTACTGAGGGACACAGAATCATTACTCAGGGACAGACACAGAATTGTTACTCAGGAACACAGAATCGTTACTCAGGGACACAGAATCGTTACTCAGGGACACAGAATCGTTACTGAGGGACACAGAATTGTTACTGAGGGACACAGAATCGTTACTGAGGGACACAGAATCGTTACTCAGGGACACAGAATTGTTACTCAGGGACACAGAATTGTTACTCAGGGACACAGAATCGTTACTCATTGACACAGAATTGTTACTCAGGGACACAGAATCGTTACTCAGGGACACAGAATCGTTACTGAGGGACACAGAATTGTTACTGAGGGACACAGAATCGTTACTGAGGGACACAGAATCGTTACTCAGGGACAGACACAGAATTGTTACTCAGGGACACAGAATTGTTGCTCAGGGACAGACACAGAATTGTTACTCAGGGACACAGAATTGTTACTCAGGGACACAGAATCGTTACTCATTGACACAGAATTGTTACTCAGGGACACAGAATCGTTACTCAGGGACACAGAATCGTTACTGAGGGACACAGAATTGTTACTGAGGGACACAGAATCGTTACTGAGGGACACAGAATCGTTACTCAGGGACAGACACAGAATTGTTACTCAGGGACACAGAATTGTTGCTCAGGGACAGACACAGAATTGTTACTCAGGGACACAGAATTGTTACTCAGGGACACAGAATCGTTACTCAGGGACACAGAATTGTTACTCAGGGACACAGAATCGTTACTCAGGGACAGACACAGAATTGTTACTCAGGGACACAGAATTGTTACTCAGGGACACAGAATCGTTACTCAGGGACACAGAATCGTTACTCAGGGACAGACACAGAATTGTTACTCAGGGACACAGAATTGTTACTCAGGGACACAGAATCGTTACTCAGGGACACAGAATCGTTACTCAGGGACACAGAATCGTTACTGAGTGACACAGAATCGTTACTGAGGGACACAGAATTGTTACTCATTGACACAGAATTGTTACTCAGGGACACAGAATCGTTACTCAGGGACACAGAATCGTTACTGAGGGACACAGAATCGTTACTGAGGGACACAGAATTGTTACTCAGGGACACAGGATTGTTACTGAGGGACACAGAATTGTTACTGAGGGACACAGAATCGTTACTGAGGGACACAGAATCGTTACTCAGGGACACAGAATCGTTACTCAGGGACACAGAATTGTTACTGAGGGACACAGAATTGTTACTGAGGGACACAGAATCGTTACTGAGGGACACAGAATCGTTACTCAGGGACACAGAATTGTTACTCAGGGACACAGAATTGTTACTCAGGGACACAGAATCGTTACTCAGGGACACAGAATCGTTACTCAGGGACACAGAATCGTTACTCAGGGACACAGAATCGTTACTGAGGGACACAGAATCGTTACTGAGGGACACAGAATCGTTACTGAGGGACACAGAATTGTTACTCAGGGACACAGAATTGTTACTCAGGGACACAGAATCGTTACTGAGGGACACAGAATCGTTACTGAGGGACACAGAATTGTTACTCAGGGACACAGAATTGTTACTCAGGGACACAGAATCGTTACTCAGGGACACAGAATCGTTACTCAGGGACACAGAATTGTTACTGGGGGACACAGAATTGTTACTGAGAGACACAGAATCGTTACTGAGGGACACAGAATTGTTACTCAGGGACACAGAATTGTTACTCAGGGACACAGAATCGTTACTCAGGGACACAGAATCGTTAGGGACAGACACAGAATCGTTACTCAGGGACACAGAATTGTTACTCAGGGACACAGAATTGTTACTCAGGGACACAGAATTGTTACTCGGGGACAGACACAGAATTGTTACTCAGGGACACAGAATTGTTACTCAGGGACACAGAATCGTTACTCAGGGACACAGAATTGTTACTCAAGGACACAGAATCGTTACTCAGGGACAGACACAGAATTGTTACTCAGGGACACAGAATCGTTACTCAGGGACACAGAATCGTTACTCAGGGACACAGAATCGTTACTCAGGGACAGACACAGAATTGTTACTCAGGGACACAGAATTGTTACTCAGGGACACAGAATCGTTACTCAGAACAGACACAGAATTGTTACTCAGGGGCACATAATTGTTACTCAGGGACACAGAATTGTTACTCAGGGACACAGAATCGTTACTCAGGGACACAGAATTGTTACTCAGGGACAGACACAGAATCGTTACTGAGGGACACAGAATTGTTACTGTGGGACACAGAATCGTTACTCAGGGATACAGAATTGTTACTCAGGGACACAGAATTGTTACTGAGGGACACAGAATCATTACTCAGGGACACAGAATTGTTACTCAGGGACAGACACAGAATTGTTACTCAGGGACACAGAATTGTTACTCAGGGACACAGAATTGTTACTCAGGGACAGACACAGAATTGTTACTCAGGGACACAGAATCGTTACTCAGGGACACAGAATCGTTACTCAGGGACACAGAATTGTTACTCAGGGACACAGAATTGTTACTCAGGGACACAGAATCGTTACTCAGGGACACAGAATCGTTACTCAGGGAGGGACACAGAATCGTTACTCAGGGACACAGAATTGTTACTCAGGGACAGACACAGAATCGTTATTCAGGGACACAGGATTGTTACTGAGGGACACAGAATCGTTATTCAGGGACACAGGATTGTTACTGAGGGACACAGAATTGTTACTGAGGGACACAGAATCGTTACTGAGGGACACAGAATCGTTACTCAGGGACACAGAATTGTTACTCAGGGACACAGAATTGTTACTGAGGGACACAGAATTGTTACTGAGGGACACAGAATTGTTACTCAGGGACACAGAATTGTTACTCAGGGACACAGACTCGTTACTGAGGGACACAGAATCGTTACTGAGGGACACAGAATCGTTACTCAGGGACACAGAATTGTTACTCAGGGACACAGAATTGTTACTCAGAGACACAGAATCGTTGAATTAAAGAGTATGTCAGACAACACGCAGAGGAGTTGCAGAGGAGGCAATATTTCAGGAGCGAGCAGACGTGGCAGCAGAGGGGTCGAGGCAGCACTAGTCACAGCCAGAGGCCAGTGCTCCCGGTGTCATCCAGCAGTCATGTCTCCACCGACAACCCTGCCGTCATCGATTGGTTGGCTCGGTCGTCTTCCTCTTCCCAGGTCACCTCTGACACCTACAGCCAACGGTCGGTGTGTACGTCAGACACAACCGTTAGTTGGCATGGCCCGGGAGCAAGCCCACTGAAATCACGTGTCCTCTACCTGCCCCTGTCCTTTGCTGTTCCCTCACCAAGCGAAGTATCGCATGCTGTGGGCTCAGCCCCACTGTACAGTGAGGAAGAGCTAACAGAGGGCGGTCAGGAACGGGGGGAGACATCCGCCTCTTCAGCAGCCAGGCGAAGAAGTACTGGCGAGGAGAGTGGCTCGGTAGCCGGTCTAGAGACAGGTCTGTCTCCTGACCCACACGCAGCCGAGGGGGCTAGTAGTGAGGCGGAGTCCCTAATTGATGATGATGAGGCTGATCGCACTTGGCAGCCTCGTCGTCATCAGGCTATTGCTTCCGCATCATCAGGAGAAGAGGGTGCCAGCTTGGCAGCGAGCAAAACAGTCGGTGGGTTGCCCAGGAGGCAGCAGGGTCACAGCAGTGTCAGTGGAGGCAAATGGCCACGGAGTAGAGCACCAGCTCCACTGCAGCCTAGCACCACGGCCAGTAATGGTGCCGGTGTGCACGGAGGAAGTAGCAGTCAGCCAGTGAGGAGTAGCGGGGGCAAAGTTTCCTACTCGGCGGTGTGGCAATTTTTCGTCAAGCCGCCCGAGTGGCCAGGGGGCCCATGTTGGGACTACAGCGTTGCGTCAGCATATGCAGCGTCGCCATTCGGTGGCCTGGGAAAACCGTGATAAAGATACGGCGGTTCTGCCTGCCCCAGCCCCCGCTCCATCACCCGCTCCGTTACTTGCTCCGTCACCCGATGTCAATCGCCCTCTATCAGCCAGTCAAGGCTCCAACACCTCTGCTGAGGGGAGTTGTCGCTCGTTGGCATCTTCCGCTTGTTCAGATGCTCCTTCTCCTGCTACTCCTCTTCACGGATTCCGTCAGCAGTCTTTCTTGGAATCCGTTTCCAAGAGACAACAGTTTGCGAGCACGCACCCCACGGTGCAGAAGCTGAACGTCCTCCTGTCCAAGTTGCTGGTGCTGCAGTCCCTCCCTTTCCAAGTGGTAGACTCAGCACCTTTCCGAGAAATGATGGCTTGTGCCGCGCCGCGGTGGAGAGTGCCAAGCTGGCATTTCTTCGCCAAAAAGGCAGTGCCAGCCCTGCATTCACATGTAGAAGAGATGGTGGGCCAGTCTTTGAGCATGTCGGTCTCTGCCAAAGTGCACGGCAGCGCCGACGTGTGGAGCTGTAACTACGGTCAGGGACAGTACATGTCATTTACGGCCCACTGGGTGAACGTGGTGCCGGCACAGCCGCACCAGCAACTTGGACAGGTCACGCCGCTTTTGCCTCCACGTTTGCACGTCCTTGGTCCAGCAAAGATGTCCGCCTCTACCACCTCTTCTTCCGCCGTGTCCTCAGCCGCCATCCCCGTGCCAAGTCCCATTACCCGACCGGCATATCACATGTGCAGGGCGCAACGGTGTCACGCTGTGCTGCACCTGGTATGCCTTGGCGAACGTAGTCACACAGGGGAGGAACTTCTGAGTGTAATGAACAGAGAAATCGACAGATGGCTGTCTCCGCGCAAACTGAAAATCGGAACCATGTTGACCGACAACGGAAAGAACATGGTGTCTGCTCTGCGTCAAGGAAGGTTGTGCCATGCGCCATGCATGGCTCACGTGTTCAATCTGGTTGTCAAGCGGTTCCTAAAATCCACCATCCCACTGCAAGACATCCTTAAAATGTCACGTAAACTTTGCATGCATTTCAGCCATTCCTACACCGCAAAGCACACCCTCCTTGAGCTGCAGCGGCAGAACGGAATTCCACAGCATCGCCTGATCTGCGACGTTGCAACAAGGTGGAATTCAACCCTACATATGTTAGACCGCCTTTACGAACAGCGAAAGGCCATCACCGATTTCCTGATGTTACAAGCGGATAAAGGTACTCCCCTGTGTAACTTAGATGTCAGCCATTGGCAGCTCATGCGTGACACCTGCCGCTTGCTCAGGCCCTTTGAGGAGGCCACGCTATTCGTGAGTCAGCAGGACTATGGGATGAACGACGTCATTCCTCTGTTGCACGTCCTGGAACAAATGCTGTTAACAATGGCTGGTCAGGGTGCGGTAGACGTGGCGCACAGATCTCAACGCCACATGACCCCTGTGGGGGCAGGACAGGAAGAAGAGGAGGAGGTAGAGGAGGACATTGGTGCTCAGGAATTATTGAGTGAAATGGGTGGTTTTTCCACTCAGCGGACAGGAGTGGAGGAGCAGGAGCATCTGGTAGAGGAGGAGGAGGAGACAGAGGACCCAGACGCACCGTGGCAGTATGCTGTGCAGATGGAGGCAGGGAGTCCCTCGCATTCCTTGGCACAAATGGCCCATAGCATGCTCGTTTGCTTGCGTAGCGACAGCCGAATAATAACCATCAGACAGAGGGATGACTTTTGGCTGTCCACCTTGTGTGACCCTCGCTACCGTTCAAAAATGGTGGCCTTTTTCACACCTGCTGAGAGGGAGGCCAAAATAACGTACTATAAAAACCACCTATGTAGTCAGTTGGTCTCTGCCTTTCTGCGCCAACGTCCATCCTCAGACACTGTGGGCCCTGTGCGCTCGCGTTCCGCTGCCATGGCAGCAGGGGAGCGGTGGGGTGGTTGGAGCAGTGGCAGCTCCACCAGCAGCGGCTGCCTCAGTCTGCAGTCGATGATGAGTAGCTTTCTTCACCAGCGCAGTGAGGAAACTACTAACCAGCCGCAGCAGCAGCAGCATCAGGTGGACCTGGAGCAGGACCTCAAACAACAGGCTTGGGCCTACTTGGACAGCACCCTGCCAACCGAGGTAGACAATCCCCTTGACTACTGGGCAATGAAACTTGACCTTTGGCCCCAACTAGCTGAATTTGCCCTTGAAAGGCTGTCATGCCCGGCCAGTAGCGTGGCATCAGAGCGCGTGTTTAGTGCGGCAGGAGGTATTGTAACTCCGCGGAGGACACGACTGTCCACCCAAAGTGTGGAGAGACTCACGTTTTGTGAAAATGAATCAGGCGTGGATTAGTCTGGATTTCAAACCACCAGTTCCTGACACAACTGACTAAATCCGCCATGAATCATGCCCCAAACATGTTATTATTTTTAACATAGGCCTCTGTATGGCCTTCAATTTAAGCTGCTTATGCTTCGCCACTCTGCCATGGGCCCCTGTACCGCCTCCTCTTGATGCTGCCAGGTCCAGAGTGTGTCATGTGTCCCTGTACGGCCTCCCATTGCTGCTGTCTCCATCACCACACTCTGCCATGTGCCACTTTCAGGTCTCCTCACACTGCTGGTGGGTTCCATTTTGTCATAGGGTGCTGGCAGATTACGGGCCTCCCATTGCTGCTGCCAGGCCCGTAATCTGCCATGGGCCCCGTACCGACTCCTCATGCTGCTGCCAGGCCCGTAATCTGTCATGGGCCCCTGTACCGCCTCCTCATGCTGCTGCCAGGTCCAGAGTGTGTCATGGGTCCCTGTACGGCCTCCCATTGCTGCTGTCTTCATCGCCACACTCTGCCATGTGCCACTTTCAGGTCTCCTCACACTGCTGGTGGGTTCCATTTTGTCATAGGGTGCTGGCAGATTACGGGCCTCCCATTGCTGCTGCCAGGCCCGTAATCTGCCATGGGCCCCCGTACCAACTCCTCATGCTGCTGCCAGGCCCGTAATCTGTCATGGGCCCCTGTACCGCCTCCTCATGCTGCTGCCAGGTCCAGAGTGTGTCATGGGTCCCTGTACGGCCTCCCATTGCTGCTGTCTCCATCGCCACACTCTGCCATGTGCCACTTTCAGGTCTCCTCACACTGCTGGTGGGTTCCATTTTGTCATAGGGTGCTGGCAGATTACGGGCCTCCCATTGCTGCTGCCAGGCCCGTAATCTGCCATGGGCCCCCGTACCAACTCCTCATGCTGCTGCCAGGCCCTTAATCTGTCATGGGCCCCTGTACCGCCTCCTCATGCTGCTGCCAGGTCCAGAGTGTGTCATGGGTCCCTGTACGGCCTCCCATTGCTGCTGTCTCCATCGCCACACTCTGCCATGTGCCACTTTCAGGTCTCCTCACACTGCTGGTGGGTTCCATTTTGTCATAGGGTGCTGTATGGCCTCCCATTGCTGCTGCCAGGCCCGTAATCTGCCATGGGCCCCCGTACCGACTCCTCATGCTGCTGCCAGGCCCGTAATCTGTCATGGGCCCCTGTACCGCCTCCTCATGCTACTGCCAGGTCCAGAGTGTGTCATGGGTCCCTGTACGGCCTCCCATTGCTGCTGCCAGGCCCGTAATCTGCCATGGGCCCCCGTACCGACTCCTCATGCTGCTGCCAGGCCCGTAATCTGTCATGGGCCCCTGTACCGCCTCCTCATGCTGCTGCCAGGTCCAGAGTGTGTCATGGGTCCCTGTACGGCCTCCCATTGCTGCTGTCTCCATCGCCACACTCTGCCATGTGCCACTTTCAGGTCTCCTCACACTGCTGGTGGGTTCCATTTTGTCATAGGGTGCTGTATGGCCTCCCATTGCTGCTGCCTCCACTGCCACACTGTGGCTCCACACTCTGGTTTTGGCCCCGTGACTGCCCAAATGAGTGAAGTGTGCGGTGATTCTAAGATCGACGGCACTCATCTGCATGTCATACTGACTGACAGTATTATTTCTCTTCCCCAGCAGACTCCAAGGGCATTTAAATTAAAGGTACAGTGTTCTGCACTAATATAAAGGCTCTCTGAAGCCTAGAAACACCCTTTTTATAAGTTAAATTCACAGCGAGTATATTCGACTCGAATCAAATTTATTCCTCGAATTCGCCGAATCAGCCAAATCGAATTTTTGAATAATTCGCTCATCTCTAACTATAACTTTCATGTAAACCAATTCATTTACACGTATTGGGATTTTTTTTTTAGCAAAGACATGGAGCAGAATACATTTTGACCTAAATTTATGATGAAATTTGATTTTTAATTTGTTTTTACTGGACATGTTTAACCTCCTTAGCGGTATTCCCGAGTGTAGCTCGGGGTAAGATTTGAGTACGAAGAGCGGTAACCCCGAGCTACACTCAGGAATACCATGCGGCGTTGCTCAGGGGGTCCCTGCAGCACTTACCTTGTCCTTCGCTCCCGCGATGTGTCCCCTGCAGCGTCCCCGGCTATCTCCTCCGGCCGATGCCGGCATCCGGCTTCCGTGTTCCGGTCCCTGGGACTTCGGGACTTACAGGCGCCGGAACCGGCGGGACATTTGAATTTTTTTAAAAATTTAATTTTTGCTGTCATTGCTGTTTCAATGCATTTCACATATATTTTGTCCCTACTGCTTTGTCCTGTGCCCTGCCTGCATTTTGTCTGTTCTTTCTGCCTGGAAACTTAGAAAAGTCCATGGTGTCCAAAAAGCGTCCCTTTACGTCAAAAGCGGTTTTAGAACAGCGATAGTAAATCAGAACCACTTGCAGAATTGAGTGATAATGATTCGTGGGGGAAATTCCTCATCAGACACTGAAAACAATTTTGCGACTTTGCTCAGCGATGTGCGAATTTGCCTCTGTATTTCAAATTTCAGTGTTTTTGGTTTGATTATATTATTGAATTAAATTCTTTATTATTATTATATTATTTTTTATAATTATTTATTAAATTATAATTTATGATTTCGTGTTTCAAGTTTTATCATACCCGGGATGTTTACTAGACTCTTGTTCGGACAGATTTCAGTGAGTTATTCCTAAAAATTACAGCCTACAATAAAAAACGACATATTTCCATGCAAAAAAAATGGTACCGCTTTCAGCACAAAAAGTCGGAAAGAATCATACCGCCGAGGAGGTTAATAGCAAAAAGTCAAAAATATTGTTTTGTCAGTTAAAGTGCCGTAACATAAAAAATGGCCTTGTTGGGGGGGGGGGTAAATCCTCTGGTGGGCGAGGGGTTAATGTGCCAACATTATATATTATTTTATTATACCCTGCTTACCCCTTGGTGGGTAGGATCCTTTTGATTGAAATGTAGGTGCTGCCTGGTCTGTGCAATCATATGCCAATACCACATGTGTAAATGTGAACCGCAGATCAATACATAACATTAGGAATAAAATAGTGAAATATGCAAATATAAATGAATAAATAAAGTTTTTTCATTTATAAACATTTACTTTATCCACAAACTTCCAGGCATGAGGAAAAAACAAGTTAAAAAATATATTATAAAAATGCTAGGGGGTTGGTGGGGGAGGGGGGGCTCAGCCTGGAAAAGTATGAAGCCTGAAGTTGGGCTTTGACAATGCCGCCAATGGGGTTCTATAATGTGATGCCGGTAATGACTTTAATAACCCTCCAAAGTATTTTGTTTCCTCTCTTTTGGAGCCCCTCAAATTATACAAAGGGTTTTTACTCCTGACAAACTCTGACCTCTAAATTAAATATTAACACCCCAACACTGCATGAAAAGAAAAAAATCACAGCAAAGGTGGAAATAATAAAATAAAGACATTGTAGATAAACCCAGCTCAGCCCCGCCCTGTGCTGAGAAATGTGAGATGACCTTTAGATTTTCCGTGTCGGAGACTTTTTCATTTCATTTCTCTCTTCTGCGGTCAGCGATGGCGTCTGCTGATCTGAGAGAGGAGCTGGACTGTTCCATCTGTCTGAACATTTATACTGATCCTGTAAACCTGAGATGTGGACACAACTTCTGCCGGGTCTGTATTGATCAATCGTTGGATACACGGGAGGGGTCTGGAGGTTATTCCTGTCCTCAGTGCAGAGAAGAGTTCCAGGATCGGCCTGCATTGCAGAGGAACATCACACTACGTAACATAGTGGAGACCTTCCGTTCTACTCAGCCAGATGAGAAGAAGACTGGAATCTTCTGTACTTACTGCATTCACTCTCCTGTACCCGCTGTTAGATCCTGTCTGATGTGTGAAGCTTCTCTGTGTGATAATCACCTGAGAATCCACAGCAAGTCACCAGAACATGTCCTAACTGACCCCACCACTTCCATGGAGAACAGAAAATGCGCCATCCATAGGGAGCTTCTTAAATATTACTGTGCTGTAGATGCCGCCTGTATCTGTGTGTCCTGCAGTTTGGCTGGAGAACACCAGGGACACAAGGTGGAGACTCTGGATGAGGCTTCTGAGAAGAAGAAACAGAAACTGAGAAAAGTTCTGCAGAAACTGATGACAGAGACAGAGAAGATGGAGAAAAGAGTCCAGAGTCTGCAGGAACGTAAGGGAAAAGTACAAGAAAAATCAGCTGGTCTAACAGGTCTAACAATTTTTTATTTATAATTTTTTATTTATATTCTATTTTTTCAAATTGTTTTTCATTATTATTTTTTCCGATTTTTTTTTTTTTTTTTTAATTTTCCCAACTCCGTCCCAGATTATATGGTCCTTCTACCACAACATCGTGATCCTATCTATGCATCATCCCCCCGCTGCTTCATAAATAATTAATAATTCCATTCCCCATACCTACATATATATATATATATATACATATATATAAATAAAATAAAACATTATATAATTTATTATCTGGCCATACTAGCCGTATCAACTTACTTTCATTATATTATCACTAGAGATGAGCGAATCGAAGTAGGCGAAGTGGAATTCGTTTCGAATATTAGGAAAATCCGAAAATAAGCAGACTTCGGATGCGCGAATCGAAATTTTTCCTAAAATGGCGGCGACATGTGCGGCGACGGAGCGGGGATGTCTGGGAAGGCACGCAGACAAGGCGCGCTGACCCATAATGCATTCATTCATGACATGTGATCGCATTAGCCAATCAGCAGCCAGCCAGCACTGTGTAATGGTCGAGCTATAAATGGCGGCCATTTTAGAATTCTCCATTTGCCTCCAGTCATTCAACAGAGGCAGACCTGGCTGTATTCAGGGAGAGAGTTAGGGACAGAGAAACGTTACTTAGGGACACAGAAACGTTAGTTAGGGCCACAGAATCGTTACTTAGGGCCACAGAAACGTTACTTAGAGCCACAGAATCGTTAGTTAGTGCCACAGAAACGTTACTTAGGGACACAGAATTGTTACTCAGGGACAGACAGAATTGTTACTGAGGGATACAGAATTGTTACTGAGGGCCACAGAATCATTACTTAGGGCCACAGAAACGTTACTTAGTGCCACAGAATTGATACTTAGGGACAGACACAGAATTGTTACTGAGGGACACAGATTTGTTACTGAGGGCCACAGAATCGTTACTTAGGGCCACAGAATTGTTACTTAGGGACAGACACAGAATTGTTACTGAGGGACACAGATTTGTTACTGAGGGCCACAGAATCGTTACTTAGGGCCACAGAAACGTTACTTAGGGCCACAGAATTGTTACTTAGGGACAGACACAGAATTGTTACTGAGGGACACAGATTTGTTACTGAGGGCCACAGAATCGTTACTTAGGGCCACAGAAACGTTACTTAGGGCCACAGAATTGTTACTTAGGGCCACAGAATTGTTACTTAGGGACAGACACAGAATTGTTCCTGAGGGACACAGATTTGTTACTGAGGGCCACAGAAACATTACTTAGGGCCACAGAAACATTACTTAGGGCCACAGAATCGTTACTTAGGGCCACAGAAACGTTACTTAGGGCCACAGAAACGTTACTTAGGGCCACAGAATTGTTACTTAGGGACAGACACAGAATTGTTACTGAGGGACACAGATTTGTTACTGAGGGCCACAGAAACGTTACTTAGGGCCACAGAATCGTTACTTAGGGCCACAGAAACGTTACTTAGGGCCACAGAAATGTTACTTAGGGCCACAGAATTGTTACTTAGGGACAGACACAGAATTGTTACTGAGGGACACAGATTTGTTACTGAGGGCCACAGAAACGTTGCTTAGGGCCACAGAAACGTTACTTAGGGCCACAGAATCATTACTTAGGGCCACAGAAACGTTACTTAGGGCCACAGAAACGTTACTTAGGGCCATAGAATTGTTACTTAGGTTCAGACACAGAATTGTTACTGAGGGACACAGATTTGTTACTGAGGGCAACAGAAACATTACTTAGAGCCACAGAAACGTTACTTAGGGCCACAGAATCGTTACTTAGGGCCACAGAAACGTTACTTAGGGCCACAGAATTGTTACTTAGGGACAGACACAGAATTGTTATTGAGGGACACAGAATTGTTACTGAGGGCCACAGAACCGTTACTTAGGGCCACAGAAACGTTACTTAGGGCCACAGAATTGTTACTTAGGGACAGACACAGAATTGTTACTGAGGGACACAGATTTGCTACTGAGGGCCACAGAAACGTTACTTAGGGCCACAGAAACGTTATTTAGGGCCACAGAATCGTTACTTAGGGCCACAGAAACATTACTTAGGGCCACAGAAAGGTTACTTAGGGACACAGAATTGTTACTCAGGGACAGACACAGAATTGTTACTAAGGGACACAGAATTGTTACTGAGGGACACAGAATTGTTACTGAGGGACACAGAATTGTTACTCAGGGACAGACACAGAATTGTTACTCAGGGACAGACACAGAATTGTTACTGAGGGACACAGAATTGTTACTGAGGGACACAGAATTGTTACTGAGGGACACAGAATTGTTACTGAGGGACACAAAACTGTTACTTAGGGACACAGAACTGTTACTTAGGGCCACAGAAACGTTACTCAGGGACACAGAATTGTTACTCAGGGACAGACACAGAATTGTTACTCAGGGACAGACACAGAATTGTTACTGAGGGACACAGAATTGTTACTGAGGGACACAGAATTGTTACTCAGGGACAAAGAATTGTTACTCAGGGACAGACACAGAATTGTTACTCAGGGACACAGAATTGTTACTGAGGGACACAGAATTGTTACTGAGGGACACAGAATTGTTACTGAGGGCCACAGAACTGTTACTTAGGGCCACAGAAACGTTACTCAGGGACACATAATTGTTACTCAGGGACACAGAATGGTTTAATTAAAGAGTATGTCAGACAACATGCAGAGGAGTGGCAGAGGAGGCAATGTTTTAGGAGCGAGCAGACGTGGCAGCAGAGGAAGGGGTCGAGGCAGCACTATTCGCAGCCAGAAGCCAGTGCTCCCGGTGTCATCCACTACAGTGAGGAAGAGCTAACAGAGGGCGGTCAGGAACGGGGGGAGACATCCGCCTCTTCAGCAGCCAGGCGAAGAACTAGTGGCGAGGAGAGTAGCTCGGTAGCCGGTCAAGAGACAGGTCTGTCTCCTGACCCACACGCAGCCGAGGGGGCTAGTAGTGAGGCGGAGACCCTAATTGATGATGATGAGGCTGATGGCACTTGGCAGCCTCGTCGTCATCAGGCTATTGCTTCCGCATCATCAGGAGAAGAGGGTGGCAGCTTGGCAGCGAGCAAAACAGTCGGTGGGTTGTCTCCATCGCCACACTCTGCCATGTGCCACTTTAAGGTCTCCGCACACACTGCTGGTGTGTTCCATTTTTTGTCATAGGGTGCTGGCAGATTACGGGCCTCCCATAGCTGCTGCCAGGCCCCTAATCTGCCATGGGCCCCTATACCGCCTCCTCATGCTGCTGCCAGGTCCAGAGTGTCTCATGGGTCCCTGTACGGCCTCCCATTGCTGCTGTCTCCATCGCCACACTCTGCCATGTGCCACTTTCAGGTCTCCTCACACTGCTGGTGTGTTCCATTTTTTGTCATAGGGTGCTGGCAGATTACGGGCCTCCCATAGCTGCTGCCAGGCCCCTAATCTGCCATGGGCCCCTATACCGCCTCCTCATGCTGCTGCCAAGTCCAGAGTCTCTCATGGGTCCCTGTACGGCCTCCCATTGCTGCTGTCTCCATCGCCACACTCTGCCATGTGCCACTTTCAGGTCTCCTCACACTGCTGGTGTGTTCCATTTTTTGACATAGGGTGCTGGCAGATTACGGGCCTCCCATAGCTGCTGCCAGGCCCCTAATCTGCCATAGGCCCCTGTACCGCCTCCTCATGCTGCTGCCAGGTCCACAGTGTCTCATGCCATGTGCCACTTTCAGGTCTCCTCACACTGCTGGTGTGTTCAATTTTTTGACATAGGGTGCTGGCAGATTACGGGCCTCATATAGCTGCTGCCAGGCTCATAATCTGACATGGGCCCCTATACCGCCTCCTCATGCTGCTGCCAAGTCCAGAGTCTCTCATGGGTCCCTGTACGGCCTCCCATTGCTGCTGTCTCCATCGCCACACTCTGCCATGTGCCACTTTCAGGTCTCCTCACACTGCTGGTGTGTTCCATTTTTTGTCATAGGGTGCTGGCAGATTACGGGCCTCCCATAGCTGCTGCCAGGCCCCTAATCTGCCATGGGCCCCTGTACCGCCTCCTCATGCTGCTGCCAAGTCCAGAGTCTCTCATGGGTCCCTGTACGGCCTCCCATTGCTGCTGTCTCCATCGCCACACTCTGCCATGTGCCACTTTCAGGTCTCCTCACACTGCTGGTGTGTTCCATTTTTTGTCATAGGGTGCTGGCAGATTACGGGACTCCTATAGCTGCTGCCAGGCCCCTAATCTGCCATGGGCCCCTGTACCGCCTCCTCATGCTGCTGCCAGGTCCACAGTGTCTCATGCCATGTGCCACTTTCAGGTCTCCTCACACTGCTGGTGTGTTCAATTTTTTGACATAGGGTGCTGGCAGATTACGGGCCTCCCATAGCTGCTGCCAGGCCCCTAATCTGCCATGGGCCCCTATACCACCTCCTCATGCTGCTGCCAAGTCCAGAGTCTCTCATGGGTCCCTGTACGGCCTCCCATTGCTGCTGTCTCCATCGCCACACTCTGCCATGTGCCACTTTCAGGTCTCCTCACACACTGCTGGTGTGTTCCATTTTTTGTCATAGGGTGCTGGCAGATTACGGGCCTCCCATAGCTGCTGCCAGGCCCCTAATCTGCCATGGGCCCCTGTACCGCCTCCTCATGCTGCTGCCAGGTCCACAGTGTCTCATGCCATGTGCCACTTTCAGGTCTCCTCACGCTGCTGGTGTGTTCAATTTTTTGACATAGGGTGCTGGCAGATTACGGGCCTCCCATAGCTGCTGCCAGGCCCCTAATCTGCCATGGGCCCCTATACCGCCTCCTCATGCTGCTGCCAAGTCCAGAGTCTCTCATGGGTCCCTGTACTGCCTCCCATTGCTGCTGTCTCCATCGCCACACTCTGCCATGTGCCACATTCAGGTCTCCTCACACTGCTGGTGTGTTCCATTTTTTGTCATAGGGTGCTGGCAGATTACGGGCCTCCCATAGCTGCTGCCAGACCCCTAATCTGCCATGGGCCCCTATACCGCCTCCTCATGCTGCTGCCAAGTCCAGAATCTCTCATGGGTCCCTGTACGGCCTCCCATTGCTGCTGTCTCCATCGCCACACTCTGCCATGTGCCACTTTCAGGTCTCCTCACACACTGCTGGTGTGTTCCATTTTTTGTCATAAGGTGCTGGCAGATTACGGGCCTCCCATAGCTGCTGCCAGGCCCCTAATCTGCCATGGGCCCCTGTACCGCCTCCTCATGCTGCTGCCAGGTCCACAGTGTCTCATTCCATGTGCCACTTTCAGGTCTACTCACACTGCTGGTGTGTTCCATTTTTTGTCATAGGGTGCTGGCAGATTACGGGCCTCCCATTGCTGCTGCCAGGCCCCTAATCTGCCATGGGCCCCTGTACCGCCTCCTCATGCTGCTGCCAGGTCCAGAGTCTCTCATGGGTCCCTGTATGGCCTCCCATTGCTGCTGTCTCCATCGCCACACTCTGCCATGTGCCACTTTCAGGTCTCCTCACACTGCTGGTGTGTTACATTTTTTGTCATAGGGTGCTGGCAGATTACGGGCCTCCCATTGCTGCTGCCAGGCCCCTAATCTGCCATGGGCCCCAGTACCGCCTCCTCATGCTGCTGCCAGGTCCACAGTCTCTCATGGGTCCCTGTACGGCCTCCCATTGCTGCTGTCTCCATCGCCACACTCTGCCATGTGCCACTTTCAGGTCTCCTCACACTGCTGGTGTGTTCCATTTTTTGTCATAGGGTGCTGGCAGATTACGGGCCTCCCATAGCTGCTGCCAGGCCCCTAATCTGCCATGGGCCCCTATACCGCCTCCTCATGCTGCTGCCAAGTCCAGAGTCTCTCATGGGTCCCTGTACGGCCTCCCATTGCTGCTGTCTCCATCGCCACACTCTGCCATGTGCCACTTTCAGGTCTCCTCACACTGCTGGTGTGTTCCATTTTTTGACATAGGGTGCTGGCAGATTACGGGCCTCCCATAGCTGCTGCCAGGCCCCTAATCTGCCATAGGCCCCTGTACCGCCTCCTCATGCTGCTGCCAGGTCCACAGTGTCTCATGCCATGTGCCACTTTCAGGTCTCCTCACACTGCTGGTGTGTTCAATTTTTTGACATAGGGTGCTGGCAGATTACGGGCCTCATATAGCTGCTGCCAGGCTCATAATCTGACATGGGCCCCTATACCGCCTCCTCATGCTGCTGCCAAGTCCAGAGTCTCTCATGGGTCCCTGTACGGCCTCCCATTGCTGCTGTCTCCATCGCCACACTCTGCCATGTGCCACTTTCAGGTCTCCTCACACTGCTGGTGTGTTCCATTTTTTGTCATAGGGTGCTGGCAGATTACGGGCCTCCCATAGCTGCTGCCAGGCCCCTAATCTGCCATGGGCCCCTGTACCGCCTCCTCATGCTGCTGCCAAGTCCAGAGTCTCTCATGGGTCCCTGTACGGCCTCCCATTGCTGCTGTCTCCATCGCCACACTCTGCCATGTGCCACTTTCAGGTCTCCTCACACTGCTGGTGTGTTCCATTTTTTGTCATAGGGTGCTGGCAGATTACGGGACTCCTATAGCTGCTGCCAGGCCCCTAATCTGCCATGGGCCCCTGTACCGCCTCCTCATGCTGCTGCCAGGTCCACAGTGTCTCATGCCATGTGCCACTTTCAGGTCTCCTCACACTGCTGGTGTGT
The DNA here is from genome assembly GCF_062004578.1 of Staurois parvus. Lineage (NCBI taxonomy): Eukaryota > Metazoa > Chordata > Amphibia > Anura > Ranidae > Staurois > Staurois parvus. The sequence goes on from NW_028318371.1 coordinate 2,029,780, forward strand.
TCAATTTTTTGACATAGGGTGCTGGCAGATTACGGGCCTCCCATAGCTGCTGCCAGGCCCCTAATCTGCCATGGGCCCCTATACCACCTCCTCATGCTGCTGCCAAGTCCAGAGTCTCTCATGGGTCCCTGTACGGCCTCCCATTGCTGCTGTCTCCATCGCCACACTCTGCCATGTGCCACTTTCAGGTCTCCTCACACACTGCTGGTGTGTTCCATTTTTTGTCATAGGGTGCTGGCAGATTACGGGCCTCCCATAGCTGCTGCCAGGCCCCTAATCTGCCATGGGCCCCTGTACCGCCTCCTCATGCTGCTGCCAGGTCCACAGTGTCTCATGCCATGTGCCACTTTCAGGTCTCCTCACGCTGCTGGTGTGTTCAATTTTTTGACATAGGGTGCTGGCAGATTACGGGCCTCCCATAGCTGCTGCCAGGCCCCTAATCTGCCATGGGCCCCTATACCGCCTCCTCATGCTGCTGCCAAGTCCAGAGTCTCTCATGGGTCCCTGTACTGCCTCCCATTGCTGCTGTCTCCATCGCCACACTCTGCCATGTGCCACATTCAGGTCTCCTCACACTGCTGGTGTGTTCCATTTTTTGTCATAGGGTGCTGGCAGATTACGGGCCTCCCATAGCTGCTGCCAGACCCCTAATCTGCCATGGGCCCCTATACCGCCTCCTCATGCTGCTGCCAAGTCCAGAATCTCTCATGGGTCCCTGTACGGCCTCCCATTGCTGCTGTCTCCATCGCCACACTCTGCCATGTGCCACTTTCAGGTCTCCTCACACACTGCTGGTGTGTTCCATTTTTTGTCATAAGGTGCTGGCAGATTACGGGCCTCCCATAGCTGCTGCCAGGCCCCTAATCTGCCATGGGCCCCTGTACCGCCTCCTCATGCTGCTGCCAGGTCCACAGTGTCTCATTCCATGTGCCACTTTCAGGTCTACTCACACTGCTGGTGTGTTCCATTTTTTGTCATAGGGTGCTGGCAGATTACGGGCCTCCCATTGCTGCTGCCAGGCCCCTAATCTGCCATGGGCCCCTGTACCGCCTCCTCATGCTGCTGCCAGGTCCAGAGTCTCTCATGGGTCCCTGTATGGCCTCCCATTGCTGCTGTCTCCATCGCCACACTCTGCCATGTGCCACTTTCAGGTCTCCTCACACTGCTGGTGTGTTACATTTTTTGTCATAGGGTGCTGGCAGATTACGGGCCTCCCATTGCTGCTGCCAGGCCCCTAATCTGCCATGGGCCCCAGTACCGCCTCCTCATGCTGCTGCCAGGTCCACAGTCTCTCATGGGTCCCTGTACGGCCTCCCATTGCTGCTGTCTCCATCGCCACACTCTGCCATGTGCCACTTTCAGGTCTCCTCACACACTGCTGATGTGTTCAATTTTTTGACATAGGGTGCTGGCAGATTACGGGCCTCCCATAGCTGCTGCCAGGCCCCTAATCTGCCATGGGCCCCTATACCGCCTCCTCATGCTGCTGCGAAGTCCAGAGTCTCTCATGGGTCCCTGTACGGCCTCCCATTGCTGCTGTCTCCATCGCCACACTCTGCCATGTGCCACTTTCAGGTCTCCTCACACTGCTGGTGTGTTCCATTTTTTGTCATAGGGTGCTGGCAGATTACGGGCCTCCCATAGCTGCTGCCAGGCCCCTAATCTGCCATGGGCCCCTGTACCGCCTCCTCATGCTGCTGCCAGGTCCACAGTGTCTCATGCCATGTGCCACTTTCAGGTCTCCTCACACTGCTGGTGTGTTCCATTTTTTGTCATAGGGTGCTGGCAGATTACAGGCCTCCCATAGCTGCTGCCAGGCCCCTAATCTGCCATGGGCCCTTATACCGCCTCCTCATGCTGCTGCCAAGTCCAGAGTCTCTCATGGGTCCCTGTACGGCCTCCCATTGCTGCTGTCTCCATCGCCACACTCTGCCATGTGCCACTTTCAGGTCTCCTCACACTGCTGGTGTGTTCCATTTTTTGTCATAGGGTGCTGGCAGATTACGGGCCTCCCATTGCTGCTGCCAGGCCCCTAATCTGCCATGGGCCCCTATATACCGCCTCCTCATGCTTCTGCCAGGTCCAGAGTCTCTCATGGGTCCCTGTACGGCCTCCCATTGCTGCTGTCTCCATCGCCACACTCTGCCATGTGCCACTTTCAGGTCTCCTCACACTGCTGGTGTGTTACATTTTTTGTCATAGGGTGCTGGCAGATTACGGGCCTCCCATTGCTGCTGCCAGGCCCCTAATCTGCCATGGGCCCCTGTACCGCCTCCTCATGCTGCTGCCAGGTCCACAGTCTCTCATGGGTCCCTGTACGGCCTCCCATTGCTGCTGTCTCCATCGCCACACTCTGCCATGTGCCACTTTCAGGTTTCCTCACACACTGCTGGTGTGTTCAATTTTTTGACATAGGGTGCTGGCAGATTACGGGCCTCCCATAGCTGCTGCCAGGCCCCTAATCTGCCATGGGCCCCTATACCGCCTCCTCATGCTGCTGCGAAGTCCAGAGTCTCTCATGGGTCCCTGTACGGCCTCCCATTGCTGCTGTCTCCATCGCCACACTCTGCCATGTGCCACTTTCAGGTCTCCTCACACTGCTGGTGTGTTCCATTTTTTGTCATAGGGTGCTGGCAGATTACGGGCCTCCCATAGCTGCTGCCAGGCCCCTAATCTGCCATGGGCCCTTATACCGCCTCCTCATGCTGCTGCCAAGTCCAGAGTCTCTCATGGGTCCCTGTACGGCCTCCCATTGCTGCTGTCTCCATCGCCACACTCTGCCATGTGCCACTTTCAGGTCTCCTCACACACTGCTGGTGTGTTCAATTTTTTGTCATAGGGTGCTGGCAGATTACGGGCCTCCCATAGCTGCTGCCATTCCCCTAATCTGCCATGGGCCCCTGTACCGCCTCCTCATGCTGCTGCCAGGTCCACAGTGTCTCATGCCATGTGCCACTTTCAGGTCTCCTCACACTGCTGGTGTGTTCAATTTTTTGACATAGGGTGCTGGCAGATTACGGGCCTCCCATAGCTGCTGCCAGGCCCCTAATCTGCCATGGGCCCCTATACCGCCTCCTCATGCTGCTGCCAAGTCCAGAGTCTCTCATGGGTCCCTGTACGGCCTCCCATTGCTGCTGTATCCATCGCCACACTCTGCCATGTGCCACTTTCAGGTCTCCTCACACTGCTGGTGTGTTCCATTTTTTGTCATAGGGTGCTGGCAGATTACGGGCCTCCCATAGCTGCTGCCAGGCCCCTAATCTGCCATGGGCCCCTGTACCGCCTCCTCATGCTGCTGCCAAGTCCAGAATCTCTCATGGGTCCCTGTACGGCCTCCCATTGCTGCTGTCTCCATCGCCACACTCTGCCATGTGCCACTTTCAGGTCTCCTCACACACTGCTGGTGTGTTCCATTTTTTGTCATAGGGTGCTGGCAGATTACGGGCCTCCCATAGCTGCTGCCAGGCCCCTAATCTGCCATGGGCCCCTGTACCGCCTCCTCATGCTGCTGCCAGGTCCACAGTGTCTCATGCCATGTGCCACTTTCAGGTCTCCTCACACTGCTGGTGTGTTCCATTTTTTGTCATAGGGTGCTGGCAGATTATGGGCCTCCCATTGCTGCTGCCAGGCCCCTAATCTGCCATGGGCCCCTGTACCGCCTCCTCATGCTGCTGCCAGGTCCACAGTCTCTCATGGGTCCCTGTACGGCCTCCCATTGCTGCTGTCTCCATCGCCACACTCTGCCATGTGCCACTTTCAGGTCTCCTCACACACTGCTGGTGTGTTCCATTTTTTGTCATAGGGTGCTGGCAGATTACGGGCCTCCCATTGCTGCTGCCAGGCCCGTAATCTGCCATGGGCCCCCGTACCGACTCCTCATGCTGCTGCCAGGTCCACAGTGTCTCATGCCATGTGCCACTTTCAGGTCTCCTCACACTGCTGGTGTGTTCCATTTTTTGTCATAGGGTGCTGGCAGATTACGGGCCTCCCATTGCTGCTGCCAGGCCCCTAATCTGCCATGGGCCCCTGTACCGCCTCCTCATGCTGCTGCCAGGTCCACAGTCTCTCATGGGTCCCTGTACGGCCTCCCATTGCTGCTGTCTCCATCGCCACACTCTGCCATGTGCCACTTTCAGGTCTCCTCACACTGCTGGTGTGTTCCATTTTTTGTCATAGGGTGCTGGCAGATTACGGGCCTCCCATAGCTGCTGCCAGGCCCCTAATCTGCCATGGGCCCCTGTACCGCCTCCTCATGCTGCTGCCAGGTCCAGAGTCTCTCATGGGTCCCTGTACGGCCTCCCATTGCTGCTGTCTCCATCGCCACACTCTGCCATGTGCCACTTTCAGGTCTCCTCACACTGCTGGTGTGTTACATTTTTTGTCATAGGGTGATGGCAGATTACAGGCCTCCCATAGCTGCCGCCAGGCCCCTAATCTGCCATGGGCCCCTGTACCGCCTCCTCATGCTGCTGCCAGGTCCACAGTGTCTCATGCCATGTGCCACTTTCAGGTCTCCTCACACTGCTGGTGTGTTCAATTTTTTGACATAGGGTGCTGGCAGATTACGGGCCTCCCATAGCTGCTGCCAGGCCCCTAATCTGCCATGGGCCCCTATACCGCCTCCTCATGCTGCTGCGAAGTCCAGAGTCTCTCATGGGTCCCTGTACGGCCTCCCATTGCTGCTGTCTCCATCGCCACACTCTGCCATGTGCCACTTTCAGGTCTCCTCACACTGCTGGTGTGTTCCATTTTTTGTCATAGGGTGCTGGCAGATTACGGGCCTCCCATAGCTGCTGCCAGGCCCCTAATCTGCCATGGGCCCCTGTACCGCCTCCTCATGCTGCTGCCAAGTCCAGAGTCTCTCATGGGTCCCTGTACGGCCTCCCATTGCTGCTGTCTCCATCGCCACACTCTGCCATGTGCCACTTTCAGGTCTCCTCACACTGCTGGTGTGTTCCATTTTTTGTCATAGGGTGCTGGCAGATTACGGGACTCCTATAGCTGCTGCCAGGCCCCTAATCTGCCATGGGCCCCTGTACCGCCTCCTCATGCTGCTGCCAGGTCCACAGTGTCTCATGCCATGTGCCACTTTCAGGTCTCCTCACACTGCTGGTGTGTTCAATTTTTTGACATAGGGTGCTGGCAGATTACGGGCCTCCCATAGCTGCTGCCAGGCCCCTAATCTGCCATGGGCCCCTATACCACCTCCTCATGCTGCTGCCAAGTCCAGAGTCTCTCATGGGTCCCTGTACGGCCTCCCATTGCTGCTGTCTCCATCGCCACACTCTGCCATGTGCCACTTTCAGGTCTCCTCACACACTGCTGGTGTGTTCCATTTTTTGTCATAGGGTGCTGGCAGATTACGGGCCTCCCATAGCTGCTGCCAGGCCCCTAATCTGCCATGGGCCCCTGTACCGCCTCCTCATGCTGCTGCCAGGTCCACAGTGTCTCATGCCATGTGCCACTTTCAGGTCTCCTCACACTGCTGGTGTGTTCAATTTTTTGACATAGGGTGCTGGCAGATTACGGGCCTCCCATAGCTGCTGCCAGGCCCCTAATCTGCCATGGGCCCCTATACCGCCTCCTCATGCTGCTGCCAAGTCCAGAGTCTCTCATGGGTCCCTGTACTGCCTCCCATTGCTGCTGTCTCCATCGCCACACTCTGCCATGTGCCACATTCAGGTCTCCTCACACTGCTGGTGTGTTCCATTTTTTGTCATAGGGTGCTGGCAGATTACGGGCCTCCCATAGCTGCTGCCAGACCCCTAATCTGCCATGGGCCCCTATACCGCCTCCTCATGCTGCTGCCAAGTCCAGAATCTCTCATGGGTCCCTGTACGGCCTCCCATTGCTGCTGTCTCCATCGCCACACTCTGCCATGTGCCACTTTCAGGTCTCCTCACACACTGCTGGTGTGTTCCATTTTTTGTCATAAGGTGCTGGCAGATTACGGGCCTCCCATAGCTGCTGCCAGGCCCCTAATCTGCCATGGGCCCCTGTACCGCCTCCTCATGCTGCTGCCAGGTCCACAGTGTCTCATTCCATGTGCCACTTTCAGGTCTACTCACACTGCTGGTGTGTTCCATTTTTTGTCATAGGGTGCTGGCAGATTACGGGCCTCCCATTGCTGCTGCCAGGCCCCTAATCTGCCATGGGCCCCTGTACCGCCTCCTCATGCTGCTGCCAGGTCCAGAGTCTCTCATGGGTCCCTGTATGGCCTCCCATTGCTGCTGTCTCCATCGCCACACTCTGCCATGTGCCACTTTCAGGTCTCCTCACACTGCTGGTGTGTTACATTTTTTGTCATAGGGTGCTGGCAGATTACGGGCCTCCCATTGCTGCTGCCAGGCCCCTAATCTGCCATGGGCCCCAGTACCGCCTCCTCATGCTGCTGCCAGGTCCACAGTCTCTCATGGGTCCCTGTACGGCCTCCCATTGCTGCTGTCTCCATCGCCACACTCTGCCATGTGCCACTTTCAGGTCTCCTCACACACTGCTGATGTGTTCAATTTTTTGACATAGGGTGCTGGCAGATTACGGGCCTCCCATAGCTGCTGCCAGGCCCCTAATCTGCCATGGGCCCCTATACCGCCTCCTCATGCTGCTGCGAAGTCCAGAGTCTCTCATGGGTCCCTGTACGGCCTCCCATTGCTGCTGTCTCCATCGCCACACTCTGCCATGTGCCACTTTCAGGTCTCCTCACACTGCTGGTGTGTTCCATTTTTTGTCATAGGGTGCTGGCAGATTACGGGCCTCCCATAGCTGCTGCCAGGCCCCTAATCTGCCATGGGCCCCTGTACCGCCTCCTCATGCTGCTGCCAGGTCCACAGTGTCTCATGCCATGTGCCACTTTCAGGTCTCCTCACACTGCTGGTGTGTTCCATTTTTTGTCATAGGGTGCTGGCAGATTACAGGCCTCCCATAGCTGCTGCCAGGCCCCTAATCTGCCATGGGCCCTTATACCGCCTCCTCATGCTGCTGCCAAGTCCAGAGTCTCTCATGGGTCCCTGTACGGCCTCCCATTGCTGCTGTCTCCATCGCCACACTCTGCCATGTGCCACTTTCAGGTCTCCTCACACTGCTGGTGTGTTCCATTTTTTGTCATAGGGTGCTGGCAGATTACGGGCCTCCCATTGCTGCTGCCAGGCCCCTAATCTGCCATGGGCCCCTATATACCGCCTCCTCATGCTTCTGCCAGGTCCAGAGTCTCTCATGGGTCCCTGTACGGCCTCCCATTGCTGCTGTCTCCATCGCCACACTCTGCCATGTGCCACTTTCAGGTCTCCTCACACTGCTGGTGTGTTACATTTTTTGTCATAGGGTGCTGGCAGATTACGGGCCTCCCATTGCTGCTGCCAGGCCCCTAATCTGCCATGGGCCCCTGTACCGCCTCCTCATGCTTCTGCCAGGTCCACAGTCTCTCATGGGTCCCTGTACGGCCTCCCATTGCTGCTGTCTCCATCGCCACACTCTGCCATGTGCCACTTTCAGGTTTCCTCACACACTGCTGGTGTGTTCAATTTTTTGACATAGGGTGCTGGCAGATTACGGGCCTCCCATAGCTGCTGCCAGGCCCCTAATCTGCCATGGGCCCCTATACCGCCTCCTCATGCTGCTGCGAAGTCCAGAGTCTCTCATGGGTCCCTGTACGGCCTCCCATTGCTGCTGTCTCCATCGCCACACTCTGCCATGTGCCACTTTCAGGTCTCCTCACACTGCTGGTGTGTTCCATTTTTTGTCATAGGGTGCTGGCAGATTACGGGCCTCCCATAGCTGCTGCCAGGCCCCTAATCTGCCATGGGCCCTTATACCGCCTCCTCATGCTGCTGCCAAGTCCAGAGTCTCTCATGGGTCCCTGTACGGCCTCCCATTGCTGCTGTCTCCATCGCCACACTCTGCCATGTGCCACTTTCAGGTCTCCTCACACACTGCTGGTGTGTTCAATTTTTTGTCATAGGGTGCTGGCAGATTACGGGCCTCCCATAGCTGCTGCCATTCCCCTAATCTGCCATGGGCCCCTGTACCGCCTCCTCATGCTGCTGCCAGGTCCACAGTGTCTCATGCCATGTGCCACTTTCAGGTCTCCTCACACTGCTGGTGTGTTCAATTTTTTGACATAGGGTGCTGGCAGATTACGGGCCTCCCATAGCTGCTGCCAGGCCCCTAATCTGCCATGGGCCCCTATACCGCCTCCTCATGCTGCTGCCAAGTCCAGAGTCTCTCATGGGTCCCTGTACGGCCTCCCATTGCTGCTGTCTCCATCGCCACACTCTGCCATGTGCCACTTTCAGGTCTCCTCACACTGCTGGTGTGTTCCATTTTTTGTCATAGGGTGCTGGCAGATTACGGGCCTCCCATAGCTGCTGCCAGGCCCCTAATCTGCCATGGGCCCCTGTACCGCCTCCTCATGCTGCTGCCAAGTCCAGAATCTCTCATGGGTCCCTGTACGGCCTCCCATTGCTGCTGTCTCCATCGCCACACTCTGCCATGTGCCACTTTCAGGTCTCCTCACACACTGCTGGTGTGTTCCATTTTTTGTCATAGGGTGCTGGCAGATTACGGGCCTCCCATAGCTGCTGCCAGGCCCCTAATCTGCCATGGGCCCCTGTACCGCCTCCTCATGCTGCTGCCAGGTCCACAGTGTCTCATGCCATGTGCCACTTTCAGGTCTCCTCACACTGCTGGTGTGTTCCATTTTTTGTCATAGGGTGCTGGCAGATTATGGGCCTCCCATTGCTGCTGCCAGGCCCCTAATCTGCCATGGGCCCCTGTACCGCCTCCTCATGCTGCTGCCAGGTCCACAGTCTCTCATGGGTCCCTGTACGGCCTCCCATTGCTGCTGTCTCCATCGCCACACTCTGCCATGTGCCACTTTCAGGTCTCCTCACACACTGCTGGTGTGTTCCATTTTTTGTCATAGGGTGCTGGCAGATTACGGGCCTCCCATTGCTGCTGCCAGGCCCGTAATCTGCCATGGGCCCCCGTACCGACTCCTCATGCTGCTGCCAGGTCCACAGTGTCTCATGCCATGTGCCACTTTCAGGTCTCCTCACACTGCTGGTGTGTTCCATTTTTTGTCATAGGGTGCTGGCAGATTACGGGCCTCCCATTGCTGCTGCCAGGCCCCTAATCTGCCATGGGCCCCTGTACCGCCTCCTCATGCTGCTGCCAGGTCCACAGTCTCTCATGGGTCCCTGTACGGCCTCCCATTGCTGCTGTCTCCATCGCCACACTCTGCCATGTGCCACTTTCAGGTCTCCTCACACTGCTGGTGTGTTCCATTTTTTGTCATAGGGTGCTGGCAGATTACGGGCCTCCCATAGCTGCTGCCAGGCCCCTAATCTGCCATGGGCCCCTGTACCGCCTCCTCATGCTGCTGCCAGGTCCAGAGTCTCTCATGGGTCCCTGTACGGCCTCCCATTGCTGCTGTCTCCATCGCCACACTCTGCCATGTGCCACTTTCAGGTCTCCTCACACTGCTGGTGTGTTACATTTTTTGTCATAGGGTGATGGCAGATTACAGGCCTCCCATAGCTGCCGCCAGGCCCCTAATCTGCCATGGGCCCCTGTACCGCCTCCTCATGCTGCTGCCAGGTCCACAGTGTCTCATGCCATGTGCCACTTTCAGGTCTCCTCACACTGCTGGTGTGTTCAATTTTTTGACATAGGGTGCTGGCAGATTTCGGGCCTCCCATAGCTGCTGCCAGGCCCCTAATCTGCCATGGGCCCCTATACCGCCTCCTCATGCTGCTGCGAAGTCCAGAGTCTCTCATGGGTCCCTGTACGGCCTCCCATTGCTGCTGTCTCCATCGCCACACTCTGCCATGTGCCACTTTCAGGTCTCCTCACACTGCTGGTGTGTTCCATTTTTTGTCATAGGGTGCTGGCAGATTACGGGCCTCCCATTGCTGCTGCCAGGCCCCTAATCTGCCATGGGCCCCTATATACCGCCTCCTCATGCTTCTGCCAGGTCCAGAGTCTCTCATGGGTCCCTGTACGGCCTCCCATTGCTGCTGTCTCCATCGCCACACTCTGCCATGTGCCACTTTCAGGTCTCCTCACACTGCTGGTGTGTTACATTTTTTGTCATAGGGTGCTGGCAGATTACGGGCCTCCCATTGCTGCTGCCAGGCCCCTAATCTGCCATGGGCCCCTGTACCGCCTCCTCATGCTGCTGCCAGGTCCACAGTCTCTCATGGGTCCCTGTACGGCCTCCCATTGCTGCTGTCTCCATCGCCACACTCTGCCATGTGCCACTTTCAGGTTTCCTCACACACTGCTGGTGTGTTCAATTTTTTGACATAGGGTGCTGGCAGATTACGGGCCTCCCATAGCTGCTGCCAGGCCCCTAATCTGCCATGGGCCCCTATACCGCCTCCTCATGCTGCTGCGAAGTCCAGAGTCTCTCATGGGTCCCTGTACGGCCTCCCATTGCTGCTGTCTCCATCGCCACACTCTGCCATGTGCCACTTTCAGGTCTCCTCACACTGCTGGTGTGTTACATTTTTTGTCATAGGGTGATGGCAGATTACAGGCCTCCCATAGCTGCCGCCAGGCCCCTAATCTGCCATGGGCCCCTGTACCGCCTCCTCATGCTGCTGCCAGGTCCACAGTGTCTCATGCCATGTGCCACTTTCAGGTCTCCTCACACTGCTGGTGTGTTCAATTTTTTGACATAGGGTGCTGGCAGATTACGGGCCTCCCATAGCTGCTGCCAGGCCCCTAATCTGCCATGGGCCCCTATACCGCCTCCTCATGCTGCTGCGAAGTCCAGAGTCTCTCATGGGTACCTGTACGGCCTCCCATTGCTGCTGTCTCCATCGCCACACTCTGCCATGTGCCACTTTCAGGTCTCCTCACACTGCTGGTGTGTTCCATTTTTTGTCATAGGGTGCTGGCAGATTACGGGCCTCCCATAGCTGCTGCCAGGCCCCTAATCTGCCATGGGCCCTTATACCGCCTCCTCATGCTGCTGCCAAGTCCAGAGTCTCTCATGGGTCCCTGTACGGCCTCCCATTGCTGCTGTCTCCATCGCCACACTCTGCCATGTGCCACTTTCAGGTCTCCTCACACACTGCTGGTGTGTTCAATTTTTTGTCATAGGGTGCTGGCAGATTACGGGCCTCCCATAGCTGCTGCCATTCCCCTAATCTGCCATGGGCCCCTGTACCGCCTCCTCATGCTGCTGCCAGGTCCACAGTGTCTCATGCCATGTGCCACTTTCAGGTCTCCTCACACTGCTGGTGTGTTCAATTTTTTGACATAGGGTGCTGGCAGATTACGGGCCTCCCATAGCTGCTGCCAGGCCCCTAATCTGCCATGGGCCCCTATACCGCCTCCTCATGCTGCTGCCAAGTCCAGAGTCTCTCATGGGTCCCTGTACGGCCTCCCATTGCTGCTGTCTCCATCGCCACACTCTGCCATGTGCCACTTTCAGGTCTCCTCACACTGCTGATGTGTTCCATTTTTTGTCATAGGGTGCTGGCAGATTACGGGCCTCCCATAGCTGCTGCCAGGCCCCTAATCTGCCATGGGCCCCTGTACCGCCTCCTCATGCTGCTGCCAAGTCCAGAATCTCTCATGGGTCCCTGTACGGCCTCCCATTGCTGCTGTCTCCATCGCCACACTCTGCCATGTGCCACTTTCAGGTCTCCTCACACACTGCTGGTGTGTTCCATTTTTTGTCATAGGGTGCTGGCAGATTACGGGCCTCCCATAGCTGCTGCCAGGCCCCTAATCTGCCATGGGCCCCTGTACCGCCTCCTCATGCTGCTGCCAGGTCCACAGTGTCTCATGCCATGTGCCACTTTCAGGTCTCCTCACACTGCTGGTGTGTTCCATTTTTTGTCATAGGGTGCTGGCAGATTACGGGCCTCCCATTGCTGCTGCCAGGCCCCTAATCTGCCATGGGCCCCTGTACCGCCTCCTCATGCTGCTGCCAGGTCCACAGTCTCTCATGGGTCCCTTTACGGCCTCCCATTGCTGCTGTCTCCATCGCCACACTCTGCCATGTGCCACTTTCAGGTCTCCTCACACACTGCTGGTGTGTTCCATTTTTTGTCATAGGGTGCTGGCAGATTACGGGCCTCCCATTGCTGCTGCCAGGCCCGTAATCTGCCATGGGCCCCCGTACCGACTCCTCATGCTGCTGCCAGGTCCACAGTGTCTCATGCCATGTGCCACTTTCAGGTCTCCTCACACTGCTGGTGTGTTCCATTTTTTGTCATAGGGTGCTGGCAGATTACGGGCCTCCCATTGCTGCTGCCAGGCCCCTAATCTGCCATGGGCCCCTGTACCGCCTCCTCATGCTGCTGCCAGGTCCACAGTCTCTCATGGGTCCCTGTACGGCCTCCCATTGCTGCTGTCTCCATCGCCACACTCTGCCATGTGCCACTTTCAGGTCTCCTCACACTGCTGGTGTGTTCCATTTTTTGTCATAGGGTGCTGGCAGATTACGGGCCTCCCATAGCTGCTGCCAGGCCCCTAATCTGCCATGGGCCCCTGTACCGCCTCCTCATGCTGCTGCCAGGTCCAGAGTCTCTCATGGGTCCCTGTACGGCCTCCCATTGCTGCTGTCTCCATCGCCACACTCTGCCATGTGCCACTTTCAGGTCTCCTCACACACTGCTGGTGTGTTCCATTTTTTGTCATCGGGTGCTGGCAGATTACGGGCCTCCCATTGCTGCTGCCAGGCCCCTAATCTGCCATGGGCCCCTGTACCGCCTCCTCATGCTGCTGCCAGGTCCACAGTCTCTCATGGGTCCCTGTACGGCCTCCCATTGCTGCTGTCTCCATCGCCACACTCTGCCATGTGCCACTTTCAGGTCTCCTCACACTGCTGGTGTGTTCCATTTTTTGTCATAGGGTGCTGGCAGATTATGGGCCTCCCATAGCTGCTGCCAGGCCCCTAATCTGCCATGGGCCCCTGTACCGCCTCCTCATGCTGCTGCCAGGTCCAGAGTCTCTCATGGGTCCCTGTACGGCCTCCCATTGCTGCTGTCTCCATCGCCACACTCTGCCATGTGCCACTTTCAGGTCTCCTCACACTGCTGGTGTGTTACATTTTTTGTCATAGGGTGATGGCAGATTACAGGCCTCCCATAGCTGCCGCCAGGCCCCTAATCTGCCATGGGCCCCTGTACCGCCTCCTCATGCTGCTGCCAGGTCCACAGTGTCTCATGCCATGTGCCACTTTCAGGTCTCCTCACACTGCTGGTGTGTTCAATTTTTTGACATAGGGTGCTGGCAGATTACGGGCCTCCCATAGCTGCTGCCAGGCCCCTAATCTGCCATGGGCCCCTATACCGCCTCCTCATGCTGCTGCGAAGTCCAGAGTCTCTCATGGGTCCCTGTACGGCCTCCCATTGCTGCTGTCTCCATCGCCACACTCTGCCATGTGCCACTTTCAGGTCTCCTCACACTGCTGGTGTGTTCCATTTTTTGTCATAGGGTGCTGGCAGATTACGGGCCTCCCATTGCTGCTGCCAGGCCCCTAATCTGTCATGGGCCCCTATATACCGCCTCCTCATGCTTCTGCCAGGTCCAGAGTCTCTCATGGGTCCCTGTACGGCCTCCCATTGCTGCTGTCTCCATCGCCACACTCTGCCATGTGCCACTTTCAGGTCTCCTCACACTGCTGGTGTGTTACATTTTTTGTCATAGGGTGCTGGCAGATTACGGGCCTCCCATTGCTGCTGCCAGGCCCCTAATCTGCCATGGGCCCCTGTACCGCCTCCTCATGCTGCTGCCAGGTCCACAGTCTCTCATGGGTCCCTGTACGGCCTCCCATTGCTGCTGTCTCCATCGCCACACTCTGCCATGTGCCACTTTCAGGTTTCCTCACACACTGCTGGTGTGTTCAATTTTTTGACATAGGGTGATGGCAGATTACGGGCCTCCCATAGCTGCTGCCAGGCCCCTAATCTGCCATGGGCCCCTATACCGCCTCCTCATGCTGCTGCGAAGTCCAGAGTCTCTCATGGGTCCCTGTACGGCCTCCCATTGCTGCTGTCTCCATCGCCACACTCTGCCATGTGCCACTTTCAGGTCTCCTCACACTGCTGGTGTGTTACATTTTTTGTCATAGGGTGATGGCAGATTACAGGCTTCCCATAGCTGCCGCCAGGCCCCTAATCTGCCATGGGCCCCTGTACCGCCTCCTCATGCTGCTGCCAGGTCCACAGTGTCTCATGCCATGTGCCACTTTCAGGTCTCCTCACACTGCTGGTGTGTTCAATTTTTTGACATAGGGTGCTGGCAGATTACGGGCCTCCCATAGCTGCTGCCAGGCCCCTAATCTGCCATGGGCCCCTATACCGCCTCCTCATGCTGCTGCGAAGTCCAGAGTCTCTCATGGGTCCCTGTACGGCCTCCCATTGCTGCTGTCTCCATCGCCACACTCTGCCATGTGCCACTTTCAGGTCTCCTCACACTGCTGGTGTGTTCCATTTTTTGTCATAGGGTGCTGGCAGATTACGGGCCTCCCATAGCTGCTGCCAGGCCCCTAATCTGCCATGGGCCCTTATACCGCCTCCTCATGCTGCTGCCAAGTCCAGAGTCTCTCATGGGTCCCTGTACGGCCTCCCATTGCTGCTGTCTCCATCGCCACACTCTGCCATGTGCCACTTTCAGGTCTCCTCACACACTGCTGGTGTGTTCAATTTTTTGTCATAGGGTGCTGGCAGATTACGGGCCTCCCATAGCTGCTGCCATTCCCCTAATCTGCCATGGGCCCCTGTACCGCCTCCTAATGCTGCTGCCAGGTCCACAGTGTCTCATGCCATGTGCCACTTTCAGGTCTCCTCACACTGCTAGTGTGTTCAATTTTTTGACATAGGGTGCTGGCAGATTACGGGCCTCCCATAGCTGCTGCCAGGCCCCTAATCTGCCATGGGCCCCTATACCGCCTCCTCATGCTGCTGCCAAGTCCAGAGTCTCTCATGGGTCCCTGTACGGCCTCCCATTGCTGCTGTCTCCATCGCCACACTCTGCCATGTGCCACTTTCAGGTCTCCTCACACTGCTGGTGTGTTCCATTTTTTGTCATAGGGTGCTGGCAGATTACGGGCCTCCCATAGCTGCTGCCAGGCCCCTAATCTGCCATGGGCCCCTGTACCGCCTCCTCATGCTGCTGCCAAGTCCAGAATCTCTCATGGGTCCCTGTACGGCCTCCCATTGCTGCTGTCTCCATCGCCACACTCTGCCATGTGCCACTTTCAGGTCTCCTCACACACTGCTGGTGTGTTCCATTTTTTGTCATAGGGTGCTGGCAGATTACGGGCCTCCCATAGCTGCTGCCAGGCCCCTAATCTGCCATGGGCCCCTGTACCGCCTCCTCATGCTGCTGCCAGGTCCACAGTGTCTCATGCCATGTGCCACTTTCAGGTCTCCTCACACTGCTGGTGTGTTCCATTTTTTGTCATAGGGTGCTGGCAGATTACGGGCCTCCCATTGCTGCTGCCAGGCCCCTAATCTGCCATGGGCCCCTGTACCGCCTCCTCATGCTGCTGCCAGGTCCACAGTCTCTCATGGGTCCCTTTACGGCCTCCCATTGCTGCTGTCTCCATCGCCACACTCTGCCATGTGCCACTTTCAGGTCTCCTCACACACTGCTGGTGTGTTCCATTTTTTGTCATAGGGTGCTGGCAGATTACGGGCCTCCCATTGCTGCTGCCAGGCCCGTAATCTGCCATGGGCCCCCGTACCGACTCCTCATGCTGCTGCCAGGTCCACAGTGTCTCATGCCATGTGCCACTTTCAGGTCTCCTCACACTGCTGGTGTGTTCCATTTTTTGTCATAGGGTGCTGGCAGATTACGGGCCTCCCATTGCTGCTGCCAGGCCCCTAATCTGCCATGGGCCCCTGTACCGCCTCCTCATGCTGCTGCCAGGTCCACAGTCTCTCATGGGTCCCTGTACGGCCTCCCATTGCTGCTGTCTCCATCGCCACACTCTGCCATGTGCCACTTTCAGGTCTCCTCACACTGCTGGTGTGTTCCATATTTTGTCATAGGGTGCTGGCAGATTACGGGCCTCCCATAGCTGCTGCCAGGCCCCTAATCTGCCATGGGCCCCTGTACCGCCTCCTCATGCTGCTGCCAGGTCCAGAGTCTCTCATGGGTCCCTGTACGGCCTCCCATTGCTGCTGTCTCCATCGCCACACTCTGCCATGTGCCACTTTCAGGTCTCCTCACACACTGCTGGTGTGTTCCATTTTTTGTCATAGGGTGCTGGCAGATTACGGGCCTCCCATTGCTGCTGCCAGGCCCCTAATCTGCCATGGGCCCCAGTACCGCCTCCTCATGCTGCTGCCAGGTCCAGAGTCTCTCATGGGTCCCTGTACGGCCTCCCATTGCTGCTGTCTCCATCGCCACACTCTGCCATGTGCCACTTTCAGGTCTCCTCACACACTGCTGGTGTGTTCCATTTTTTGTCATAGGGTGCTGGCAGATTACGGGCCTCCCATTGCTGCTGCCAGGCCCGTAATCTGCCATGGGCCCCCGTACCGACTCCTCATGCTGCTGCCAGGCCCGTAATCTGTCATGGGCCCCTGTTGTCGCTTGTTGGCATATTCCGCTCGTTCAGATGCTCCTTCTCCTGCTACTCCTCTTCACGGATTCCGTCAGCAGTCTTTCTTGGAATCCGTTTCCAAGAGACAACAGTTTGCGAGCACGCACCCGACGGTGCAGAAGCTGAACGTCGTCCTGTCCAAGTTGCTGCTGCCAGGCTCGTAATCTGTCATGCGCCCCTGTACCGCCTCCTCATGCTGCTGCCAGGTCCAGAGTGTGTCATGGGCCCCCGTACCGACTCCTCATGCTGCTGCTAGGCCCGTAATCTGTCATGGGCCCCTGTACCGCCTCCTCATGCTGCTGCCAGGTCCAGAGTGTGTCATGGGCCCCCGTGCCGACTCCTCATGCTGCTGCCAGGCCCGTAATCTGTCATGGGCCCCTGTACCGCCTCCTCATGCTGCTGCCAGGTCCAGAGTGTGTCATGGGCCCCCATACCGACTCCTCATGCTGCTGCCAGGCCCGTAATCTGCCATGGGCCCCCGTACCAACTCCTCATGCTGCTGCCAGGCCCGTAATCTGTCATGGGCCCCTGTACCGCCTCCTCATGCTGCTGCCAGGTCCAGAGTCTCTCATGGGTCCCTGTACGGCCTCCCATTGCTGCTGTCTCCATCGCCACACTCTGCCATGTGCCACTTTCAGGTCTCCTCACACTGCTGGTGGGTTCCATTTTGTCATAGGGTGCTGTATGGCCTCCCATTGCTGCTGCCTCCACCACCACACTGTGGCTCCACAGTCTGGTTTTGGCCCCGTGACTGCCCAAATGAGTGAAGTGTGCGGTGATTCTAAGATCGACGGCACTCATCTGCATGTCATACTGACTGTCAGTATTATTTCTCTTCCCCAGCAGACTCCAAGGTCATTTAAATTAAAGGTACAGTGTTCTGCACTAATATAAAGGCTCTCTGAAGCCTAGAAACACCCTTTTATAAGTTAAATTCGCAGCGAATATATTCGACTCGAATCAAAATTTTTCCACGAATTCGCCGAATCAGTCGAATTGAATTTTTGAATACTTCGCTCATCTCTAATTATCACCTAAGGGCGGATTATGCATAGACCATTATCATCATTATTGTTATTAGTACTTTTATTTTTATAATATTGTCATTGTTCTATTTGATTATCATCATTACCGTTACCATGGTTATACTGCATTTTTTACTCACCTAATTATTTTATATACCACTGTTGCAAGGTGATCTTCACATCCTATGCCACTAGCTAAATTTATGAGCCATCTCACCAAGCATACACCATTGTGTGGGACATCGCCACTACACAGACACTCACCCCACTTACCGTTCCTCGTACCATACCTCCCTCAACACTTTCCTCGTTTGACCTCGCTACCACCGAAGAGGTCCTTAAGGTCTTCTCAGACAACCTTCTCGACCCCTTACAGTCTGGCTTTCGCCCCCTACACTCCACCAATACTACCCTACTAAAGCTGTCTAATGATGTACTAACTGCAAAAACCAATGGCCACTATTCAATACTCCTACTACTCGACCTCTCCGCGGCTTTTGACACGGTTGACCATCCCCTCCTCCTCAAAAAACTCCACTCTTTTGGCCTCAGAGACTCTGCTCTCTCCTGGTTCTCCTCCTATCTATCACAGCGCTCCTTTACTGTTACCTATAATGCTGCCACCTCCTCCTCACTCCCTCTCTCTGTAGGGGTCCCCCAAGGTTCTGTCCTTGGACCCCTTCTCTTCTCCATCTACACCTCCTCCCTTGGTCTCTTGATAAACTCCCACGGCTTCAACTACTATCTCTATGTTGATGACACACAAATCTATCTGTCTACACCTCACCTCACCCCTTCAGTCTCCTCTCGCATCGCTAGCCTACTAAGAGACATTTCGGCTTGGATGTCACTCCACTTCCTCAAACTCAACCTTTCCAAAACTGAGCTCCTAGTATTCCCCCCAGCCCCGCCACCCCCACTGACTTCACCATAAATATCGCTAACACCATCCTCAGTCCATTCCCTCATGCCAGGGTACTAGGTGTAATCCTAGACTCCCATCTGTCCTTCCAGCCCCAGATAAAATCGCTGACAAAATCATGTAGACTTCACCTCCGCAACATCTCCAAGATACGACCGTTCCTAACCTCGGAAATCACTAAGCAACTTATTCACTCCCTTGTTATCTCTCGCCTCGACTATTGTAACTGCCTCTTCATTGGCCGACCTCATCGCAGGCTATCCCCCCTCCAGTCTATCATGAATGCTGCTGCCAGACTCATCCACCTCACTAATTGTTCTGTATCTGCCACCCCTCTGTTCCAATCCCTCCACTGGCCTCCACTCAGTGTCCTCCACCGCTCTCTGCCAATCCCTCCACTGACCTCCACTCAGTGTCCTCCACCCCTCTCTGCCAATCCCTCCACTGACCTCCACTCAGTGTCCTCCACCCCTCTCTGCCAATCCCTCCACTGACCTCCACTCAGTGTCCTCCACCCCTCTCTGCCAATCCCTCCACTGACCTCCACTCAGTGTCCTCCACCCCTCTCTGCCAATCCCTCCACTGACCTCCACTCAGTGTCCTCCACCCCTCTCTGCCAATCCCTCCACTGGTTCCCACTTGCCCAATGCATAAAATTCAAAATACTAACAATGACATATAAAGCCATCCACAACACTGCCCCAATTTACATATCCAATCTTATCTCTAAATATCACCCAAACCGTCCTCTCCGCTCCTCGCAAGACCTTTTGCTCTCTAGCTCCCTTATCTCCTCCTCCCACGCTCGTCTCCAAAGACTTCTCCAGGGTGTCACCCATCCTCTGGAACTTCCTACCCCAATCTATCAGACTATCACCTACTCTACTTGCCTTTAGGCGATCACCGAAAACCTCTCTCTTCAGGGAAGCCTATCCCGCTCTCTGATAATTCTGGAATTCTCTACTCTTCCAACCACTCCATCCCACACAGTGACTACCTACTGTACCATTCACCCCTCCCTCCTAGAGGGATCAGGGCCCTCAAATCCCTCTTGTATTGAACTGTATTGTTACTATATTGTCTCCCACTATAAAACGTAAAGCACTGAGCAAACCGTTGGCGCTATATAAATCCTGTATAATAATAACAATAATAATATCTAGTTTTATATATATTTTAATTTTAATTATTTTTAAATTTTTAATTTTTATTAACTTTTATTTTATTTACTTATTTTTTATTTTTCATTTTTATATTTTGATTATTTTTAAAATTTTACAGTTTATAATTTTTTAATTTCCCAATGTATATATATTTTTCATGTATTTTTATTTTTTATTTTATAATAATTTTTTGTGTATATATATTTTTTAATATATATATATATACACACATTTTATTTATTTTTTGCATATATATTATTAAATTTGATTTTACATTGTGGTGGTTTATGTAAGGATATATTTTATTTATAAAGGGCGTGTCCCTTTCCCTTAGATGAAATATTACAGTGCCTCCAGCCGTTAAAATACGGCAAATATTTAGTAAACCAATAATTTGGACACCTTGATAATTTGATCACCACTTATTATTATACCTTGAATTCTTTTAGCCAATATGATTTTGTACCATACACACAAAATTTGCCTTATAATAGATAAATATAAAAATTTATTTATGTACAAAAATTATATATATATTAACACAAAACGCAAAAGACTGGTGATAAATGAATATTGGTACACACAATCAAAGATATACCCTACCAATGTAATATACAATAATAAGGTCTCTGACTAATTACATCAATATCACACTTTTTAAATGATCTGATTATTTATTAAATTTATTAATAATTAATAATTTCGAGTATCTCAAAGGTTATATTCTCACAAGCCGTGGCCATAGGATTGCAAGAAGCTAGCCCTTGATATATTATACTCTGATTATTAATATTCAATAAATTATGAAATATGAAAAAAATTATAATATGGCAACAAACAATTTTTAACAGTAAACAGGATCTCTCTACATATATCTAACTACCCAATATTGTTGTGATACACTAAGGTAATTTTATGATTCCACACAACAGAGAAAATAGGTAATACAAAATCAAATAAACAATCTCACCGCACCCGGCATTCAGACTAGGCAACTCTCCCGTGGATTTAGCTGGCAGTGGAACGCCTTTAGAAATGATATTATAGGGCAAGTGATAGATATTTAGTATGGGAGAATGTAGGAAGTTATAAGGATAGAGGTTTAGAAATTTAGTAAAGTTTTAGGAAGTTTGAAAGGATGGAAGAGTAGTTATTCAGAATCAGGTCTTTCTTCAGTCAGGTTTTCTTTTGCTGAGGTCTTTTCTTTTGATGAGTTTTTCTTGATGAGGTTTTTTTTCTTAAAGGTACAAGGGCTTTTATACCAACTAATCCATTGTTCTAAGATACCTTCCCACCAGGCTTCTTGATTGGCTAGTTGAGAAATGTGTGTACATAAGCTATTTCTCACCTGCCCGCCAGGTGGCGGTCATGTATCATAGAACAATTTGAGTATTTGAGATGACTCATACCTCGGGTGGAATCTTAAGGTAATTTCAGGGATCAAATATATGTCTTTTTCCAGATATAGAAGTGATCATACCTATAATATTCTAAATAGGGACCATGGAATATAGGTGTATATTCAGTTATTCCTTCTTGAAATACCATCCTGTTTGTTTCCTGATAAGACATGTAACTAATGCTAGTTTATAATACATCTTACTTTCCATCATCTCAATACTCAAGTTAGTGATATATAGTTCCCATTGCTGAATATTTGGTGGTGTGTAAAACCTATCCTTTATAACATCTCATTTATAATATGTTTTTGTAGTATATCTTTGTAGTTATATACAGTCAGTTTTTAGACTTGAATGTCCTGAATTTAACTTCTTTGTTTTAGAACCAACATTTTCTATGTGTAGGGAAAAACTCTCTGTTTGCCTGGCTCTTGTATTTGAGTCACGGTAAACAATTCTTAATACTTTCACCCTTGGTGGACAATAGTATATTGTGATAGTTTCAGAGGTCTGTTGGTTTATCACACTCTACAAGGTTTGGGTAAGCTCTCAGACAATCAGTTTGGTTCCTCTATTGTCATGTCCAGACCTTGTATATGTTTACCTGCTTATTGAAGTCTGAATAATGGTGTTTGACCACCTGTAGAACTTCAAAATAGTAGATTGTCTCTAGGAGGAAAAAAAAATCCCTTCACCCACCGTCTACACCTCTCCAGCCAGATGGTCATTCGACTTTCCAACCAAGCCAAATTAACCCTTAACATCCGGCTATGCTGAGCTGCTTGTCATATAATATTATGTCTTGATAAAGTCATATTTTTGAGACATAATTCAAAAGGCCCACAACAACATTATTATTTTTCATTTTGACCATTTCTATTTCTATTCACATTTTATAAATATTGATACCCAAATGTCTTTTTTCCTTGTTCTTTTCTTTTCATTTCCTCTATTTTCCATTTTCATTTTTTCCCATACCATTTTATTTTCATTATTAATAACGTCTTATTTTTCATCCATTTACAATTTTAATTCTCTTCCCGTACTCTTTTAACCACACAGTGTCACCTTACAACAATGGTAGAATCACATTATTGCTGAAACAATTGGTTAATTAATTGCCAATCAGCCCATCTGAGGATTAACTCCGTATATATACAACTATCGGACTCACACTTCCCCCTGCTTGATAAAGGAGCGCACTTCCACCTCTCCAGGCCAGCGCATGCTCCAAAACGTGTCGCAGTGCACCTTGGGTAACTGACGTCATCACGCCCACGTTGTCGCTGCATTCCAGCGTGCGTTGCCCCCGGCTTTGAGGAGGACGTGCATGCCGACCGGCTCCACAGCTGTCCCCCTCCAGCCACCACGCTGCTCCAGCGGAACGCTGACACATTGTTACCGATGACAGCTCAGTGACACCGATGACAACCCCCTCCTGTCCCATGTTACACCACACCACTTTATTTCATGCATTACTTGTACCTCATACATGGGAGGGTTCCTACTTCTCATCTTCATTAAAGTGTTATGCTGCACTTAGAGGCGCTTCTTCTCCTTCTCTTATCCTAACAGAGAGAGTCACTGCCCTGTTCATAGAGCTCAGGAGACAACTGGAGGACCTGGAGAAGAGAGTCCTGAGGGAGATCGCCAGCCAGGAAGAGCGGCTTTCATGTCCATTGTCTGAGATGATCCATCAACTGGAGATAAAGAAGAAGGATCTGTCCAGGAAGATGGGGGACATTGAGGAGCTGTGTAACATGACCGACCCCCTGACTGTCCTCCAGGAATCAGACACAGGGGACTTGTGTGATACTGAGGAGGGAGATGATGAGGACAGAGAGAGACATGATAGACTCCTCCATGATGGAGGGGATCTGGATGGGGCTGGAATCTCACACACATTACACACAGGGATATCTGATATGATAAAAGGGGGAAATGTATGCTTCAATATACAGGAAGCTTCAGACTTATTACTGGATGTGAACACAGCTCATAATAATCTACAGATATCAGATGACATGAAAACTGCATCCTGGTCAGATACAAAGCAGAATCGTCCACAAACACCAGAGAGATTTCAGGACTATAGCCAGGTATTAAGCAGTCAGAGTTTTTCCTCGGGGCGACATTACTGGGAAGTGGATGTCAGTGAGGGAGATTGCAGAGTCGGGATGTGTTATCCCAGTATAGAGAGGAGAGGAGGGCAGTCAGGCATTGGAAGGAATAACAAGTCCTGGGGATTGTGGATGTATAACAGTGAGTGTTATCTATTACATGATAATAAACCAATCCGCATATCTCCCAATACCCCCCCTGATAGAGTCAGGATCTATGTGGATTATGAGGCCGGGCAGCTGTCCTTTTATGATCTGTGTGACCCCATCAGACACCTCCACACCTTCACCACCACCTTCACTGAGCCCCTCCATGCCGGGTTATGGGTAGGAAAAGGTCGTATAAAGATCTCTGGGGGGGTCAGGAGACGTGTAAAATGATCATATGACAGGAAATCTGACCTGAATCTGGTGAAATCTGCTGAGAAATGTGAATCTGGTTCATAGGATGACACCGTTTGTAGGGATAATATATTTCTTCAATCGGTAGATCTGGTAGATCTCAGCCGAGGAGAGTGTCCTCCATCACTTCCACACCCAACAAGGCAAGATTTGGGGGGGAGGTTATTTAGCATTAGGCTGACCACACACTATACAATCTGATTGTACAATAACCTTTAGATCTCCCATCAGCTGTGTAGTATACGGGTCTGCCTGATGTGACCCAATAAAGAGCTGATTCACACATGTGCGGTGCGGATTGAAGCTCAGGATTCACAGCTAATTGGCACAGTAGTTGTTCAGCGGTTTAGATCAGGTTTACATCAGGTTCAGGAAAGGTTCAGGTCAGGATTTTATCCAGTTCACACACGTGTGGTTTAGAAACGTTTCCCATAGAAGTCAGTAGCCTGTAATCCGCACCTGAACCGGACCGCACTGCTCAGAAATCTCACATGACTCCTTCTCACCGCCAGTGCACTGGACCTATGTGGACAGGCACCATAGGAAGCAATGTTATGTCACATGTCATGCGGATTGGATGCGGTTCAAACCAATCCAATCCACATATGTGTGAACCGGCACTCAGAGGATTGTTTAAGTTTGTCTTCATAGGAGATAGTTTTGGTAAAGCTAAAGGGGATTTGGTGGTGTAGAGTGTGGTCAGCCTTAGATTTACCAAAAGTATGTCATATAAAGCCGGACATGAGCAATCCACTCATATTGTATCCAGGCAGACCCTCGCATTATATACAGTAGTTGCTGGAAGATCCGAAACAGATTGTATAGTGTATGGTCAGCTTTAGAGGTTAGGGGTCCAGGTTGGGGGTTATGCTATGGTTGGGGGTTATGCTGAGGTTGGGAGTTATGTAACTTTAGCTCCCGCCCCCTGTTTTCTGAACTTTTGGACAAGCTGTATAAATTCTGCACTTTGAACAGATGTAGAGAAGAGAAGACTGTAGATACACAGGTACAACTTATGTAGGAGGAATTGTTTCCTCTCTGTGTATCTCCTGAGGCCAGTCACTGCACTGGGTATAGGTAAGGGTTTACAACCCCTTTGAAGATTTAATCATGAGTCGGTTTTATGGCCCTTTTACCCGTCTGACTGCTGAACAGCAGAGATTATGCTGGATGGTTATTCACTGTTATAAATAAGTCATCTAGAAAGGTGAAAATATTTTATTCTGTAAAGTGGTTATAAGGGAAGGACATTCTGTACCTCAAAGCCGTATTAAACCCAAAGGGAAACATTTATTATATTGCAGCTTACCAATTCTTAGATGTGATGGCTGCATTAGTTTTATTTTTTAGGCTTTCTTTCCTCTTTTTATCTGGTGATCCTGCCAGTATGTCTCTTGTTTTTCAAAGGAACAAGCTCTCTTCCAGATATAGCGGTTACAGGGATGAGACAAACCATCTGCCAATGACAGGGGTGATTACAATACTCAGCTTTTATTTATATAAAAACTTTATCCTAAGAGGGAAAGCATGTTTGCTGTAACTGCTTGGAGTTTGGCTTCAATTTGTTAGTGTATTTAAATCTGCTAGTCCATTTAACACTTCCCTCCCCCCAGACAGATAATGCTGCTGTCCAAAGGTGCCCCCTGTGCTCCTTCCTCCAGAGCGGGGGCGATCTAATACAGGAGGTGTGTTACTGACCAGCAGTGCCGGGACAAGATCATCTAAAGCCCAGGGTGAATATGCTGAATTGTGCCCCCCCCCCCAAGATGTATGAGCATTATGCGTTAGCAAAAATCCCCTTCCCCACAAAAAAATTGACTAATCTGCCTGCTTATCCCCTAAGCATTCCCCCTCCTCCCAGTACAAATCTGCTCTTTGCTGAAATCCCCTTCCCAGTACAAATATTTGCGCCCCCCCCCCATCCAACCCCCCAGCTCAAATCCACTCATTCCTCATATTCCCCCAGCACAAATCCACCCCCCCCAAAAAAAAAAATCCCTGCTCCTAGTACAAATCCTCTACCCCTCATCTCAAATTTCACTTCTGAGCACAAATCCTCTCCCCCTCTCTAAATCCCCCCTCCCAGCACAAATTCTCCCCAATCCCCCTGTAGTGGATTGTGATAGACAGTCCACGTTCTATTAGATGATCAGTAAAATGACAATTTTATAGTCTTGCTACTTTCTGCTTCTTGCTCTTTATAATTCCTTACTCTCTTAAGTAAACAATCAGATATAGGTTGACAGAACAATGATGATAATTAAGATGGCGCCTTCATCCGGAGTCTCACCCTTGGTGACTCATTAGGAGAAAAGTATCTTTTAATGTAAACAACCCCCATAAAAGGGAATGAGTCTTTTTGGGGACAATGATTGGAAGATATCAACACGGATGGAAGAACACGCAGAAACCCAGTGGACTTTTCACCCAATCAATGTATATGCTTTGCCTGCATCATAAGCCCTATAAATGATACTGTTAGTTCCTCAATAAAACAGAATTTTAGAAAGTTGACAAACTGCAACAGTGTCAGTGTCTTTCTTCCACGTGCACGTAATTCTCTATTAATTTGGCTCACTGGTAGATCACGGTAAATGGTCTGTAAGTGACTGAGTCCAAAACATTTTGGCGCCCAACGTGGGGCCCGGGTTTTGAACACCGGATCAGCCGACCGAGAGTGGACGAGGGGGACCGTGGAGCATTCCAGACGCGGAGACTGATCACCTCCTAAAGTGGTAAGTGAATTTTTATGTCTAATTATTCCTTACCTGCGTAGTCTGGAATTGCCCAGCGGGACTACTCACCCGTCTGGCTGTCTGTTGGTCAGCAAAGGACAGGTATACTTGCCTGGGGCTCTTTTGAACCCACCTGTCTGTGTAACGTCATCTACCAGTGTGATATGTCTTGTCTTTTGTGTTGTCTGTGTGTACCAGTGTGATTGGTTGGGTTGTTGTTGATGTGCCTGTGAGGGAGGGGAGAATTACGGCACAATATTCCTCATCAGGAGTGGACAGGATACACCCTGATTTGAGAGAGGGTGCGGGGAACTCGCAGTCGCAGTAATGGCGACACGAGGGGACTCGCAGTCACAGTAATGGTGACACGAGGGGACTCGCAGTCGCAGTAATGGCGACACGAGGGGAACTGAACTCGCAGTCGCAGTAATGGCGACACAAAATAACCACAGCCAGGGATTGGTCTTGTGGGGGAAAAAAAAAAATTTTACTCCCGACAGGCGTGTCTGAAATACTATGTCATGGTCACACTATGTATGTGGATTATTGGTGTACATGAAAGAGTGAGGATTGGTGAAAGTAGTACAGTGACGCTCGTATCTTAGCTCCTGATATATTGCTTTACAGGGTTAATGTACATTACTCTCAGTGGAGCTGAAAAATAGGGAAGTCACTGGGAGGAGAAGCAGGGGGGGAAGTGCTGCGTGCTGTCCGTGGGTTCTGCTTAAACTGTCTCATGACACTGCACTCTCAGAACAAGAGGGAGTGACGGCTTTGGGGTCCACCTTAGGGTCCCCGGGAGGGAAGTAAAACAAAATGGGACAGAAACTTACAAAGCCAGAGAACAGTTCATTTGCTTGTGAACTGGTGGAGGAAACTGTGTAAAGAGAAGAAGGGCTTCTAATGAAGCATAACATGTTAAAGACAGCAGAAACTTGGTTTAATGTGGCCCGCGCCCTACATCAGGAGGGGTGGGTGGAGCAAAAACTGAATCAGGACGGGGGAGTTGTATATGTATATTACAGGAAAGGAGATGCGCCCGGCAAGGTGCCGCCCCCCTATGATGATGGCCCGTCCTGGAGGTGCGAGGCATGTGGAAATACAGGAAGGCCCCACCCCGAGAGTCCAGATTTTTGCATACCGTGTAGTCAGAACCTCCGGATATGTAAGGGGTGTTCAGTTAAGAATCCGGGGTGGGAGGAGATTTGCAAGGGATGTGACCAGAAGCTGACTATGCAACATCTGATGCTTCCAACTCAGTCACCTCCATTTCCGCCTCCGGCCCCGCCCCTTCCGCTTCCGCCCTCATCAAAGATGAGGCCACCAGAAGCCATGTTGTCTCTGGGCCTAGCACACCGATATACCACACACACCTCATGCCAGCTGCCCCCCCTTGCCCAGTGCTTACTGTCCCTGGCTCCCAACCACCTTCAGCGCTCCATACACCCCTAATGCCTGTAATAACCTCAGACCAGTTTAAACCAAAAATGCCCAGGACATGGAAGGGCTGGAAGTTTACCAACCCGGACTCCCTGACCCCCCAAATAGATAGAAGGGCCCCAGAAGTGACAGCAGCTACGGCGGATCGCCGGGTCACACAGGCAGATGATGCCAGCTCCATCTGCCCCCAACAGGACTATCCTCCCCCAAAGTTTACCTATGTATGAGTCTGATATGGGGGCATGCACGATGCCCCAGTCCCCCACTCCCCTACTTACCCCCATATCTGATGCCCCTATCATGTATGTGGCCTTCACCCCATCCCAAGCACCTTCGCTGTTCACTACTCTCCCAAACCCGGAAAAACACCCGATGCCTTTTTACCGGCGCATAGCCCAGATCCACAAGACCTATTCCACAGCTTGGAGGGACCTAGTGAGTCTGTGTGAGATCAAGGCTGGGGATGCATATTGGCCTATAATGGAAGAAGACATCACCAGAGTAAGGCCAAATGAGGACACCACTTATGCCTCGGGAACTTCCTTCTGTGACCAGTTGCAGCAGTGGGCCAGAGAGAGACTGGCGGACCAGGCCACCACGTTGCAGGACATTACCCAAGACATGACTGAGTCGGTGGAAAAGTTCCATACCAGACTAACACAGGTGTTTACAGACCTGGGATTCAGTGTCCATAACAAGGTACATACTCAAATGCTGGCCTCTGCATTTGTATCAGGACTAAAGGAGTCTGTTCGCAAGGGCTTGATCACTGCCTGTCCAGAGTACCGTACCCTCCACCTGGATATACTGCTATTAATGGCAAAGGGTCTGGAGACCACCCAGGTGGCCCGGAAGCCGACACCGCTCATGTTGTCAGCTAGAGAGCAGGTCCCCAGAAGAAACCCACTTGTTTGTTTCAACTGTGAAAAACCAGGACATTTAAGAAGGGAATGCAGAGCTCCCAGACGTTCACGATGACTCAATGAAGAGTCTGCAATGCCACCACCTCCACCGCTTCCAGGATCCCCACGGACAGGTCCTACCCAAGAACATCTGAATCTTCTCCAATAGGACAGGGGCAAGCCTGTGTCCACTCCCCCTATGACAGTTTCTTCTCATGGATATTGTGCTAGTGGGCCCCTAGCAAAGGTCACTGTCCCCATTGAGGGACATCCTACACAATTCTTAGTGGACACAGGTGCAGCCAGAAGCGTTTTGCGGAGAGAAGATTTACCCAATGAAACATACCTCTCAAACATTGATGATTCCTGCGTTGGAGTAGACGGCTGCCCACAACGCAGTTGGCTTACAAAACCTCTACATATCGGCACCTTACCCAATCTTCTGTCTCGCTTTGTGGTGTCAAATAATTGCCTGTTGAACCTGCTGGGAGCTGATGTCTTGTCCAGGTTGCAAGCAACTATATCCTACCAACCAGATGGCACCATTCAGCTCTCCACCCCCTTGGGAGAGGAGGACACCTCGGCTCTATGTTCATTACCACTGATGATGTCTCTACAGGAAGTTTCAGGCCGCCCCTTGCCAGACCATGTAGAACAGGCCTTACAGGAGCTGCCACTCACTCTTTGGTCCACCGGCCCTGAGGATATTGGCCATCTGAAAGTTGCTCCAGTGTTAGTCCAGCTTAAGCCTGGAGCACCATTGCCACGGAAGCCCCAATACCCTCTGAAGCAAGCCCAGATGGACGCCATCTCCAAACAAGTCAATATACTTCTGGAAAACGGGGCATTAATTCCCTGTGTGTCCCCATGCAATACACCCCTTTTCCCAGTGAAGAAAAGAACTCCAAAGGGTGAGCCCACCAAATATCGCATGGTTCAAGATATGAGAGCGGTCAATGAGGCAACTATTTTGGAAACCCCCATTGTACCAAACCCCCACACCCTGCTTGCAGGGGTACCTCACACAGCCCAAGTGTTCACAGTTATTGACTTGGCAAATGCCTTCTTCAGCGTTCCGCTGGACCCCTCCTGCATGTACCTCTTCGCCTTTACCCATGCTGGCCGACAGTATACCTGGAGAGTTATGCCCCAAGGGGCCCAAAATTCGCCAAGCCAATTTACAAAGGCCATGACAACTATCCTCAGCACCTGGCAACAGTCACACCCGGAAGTCATAGTGCTCCAATATGTGGATGACTTGCTCCTATGTGCCACCAACCACTCTGAAGGAAAAATCGCCTCTCTGAGCCTCCTCCACCACCTGGCTGAACAGGGCTGCAAGGTTTCTAAGGACAAGTTACAGTGGTGCCAAACTTCTGTCATTTTCTTGGGACATTGCATTTCCCAAGCCACTCGTCACCTCACGCCGGATAGAGTACGGGCTATCCAGAATGTCCCAATACCTCAGGGACCAAAAACCCAGCATGCTTTTCTAGGGTTGGTTTCCTATTGTCGTTCCTGGATCCCAGAAGCCTCCATCTTGATGCAATCCCTTTATGATGCCCTGAAATCTGAACCCTTTTTCCTGACAGAAGAAGCTGTACTTGATTTCTATCGCCTGGAAAAAGCCATCTCCACTGCACCTGCATTAGGTCTACCAGATTATGATGAGCCCTTCAAACTTTTTGTGGCTGAGAGACAGGGTTATGCAACAGGAGTTCTGGCACAACGCCATGGGGGTCGCCTCCGGCCTCTGGGTTATTACTCCTGCAGGCTAGACCCGGTTGCACGGGGTGGTCCCTCCTGTCTGAGGGCTGTTTTTGCTGCTCATCTTCTCCTGGATAAAACAGCAGATTTGGTCTTAGGACATCCACTCACACTTCTGACCCCCCATGACATTACCGCAATACTGAACCAAACCCAACCAAAACATCTATCTCCCGCCAGGCATCTGCGACTGCAAGGCTCCCTTCTTTTACCTGATCATGTCACCCTGGTCAGATGCACCCAGATAAACCCTGCAACTCTTCTCCCTCTTCCAGGGGGGGGGGGTAGAAGAAACAGAAGAAGACACCGAAGACATGGCACCAGAGGATGTGGTGCATGACTGTTTGGAACTTATGCAGGCAGAAACTACACACATACCAACAGTTTATGATATGCCCCTATCAAATCCTGACCTAATACTTTTTGTGGATGGATCCCGCTTTGCAGATAATGCTGGCACCTACCACACTGGATATTCTGTGACTACCGACACAATGGTACTGCAAGCTAGACCTCTTCCTCCTTTTATGTCTGCACAAGAGGCTGAACTAAGGCCCCTCACCAAAGCCTGTGAATTAACAAAAGGAAAGACAGCTAACATTTACACGGACTCCAGATATGCACTGGGGGTTGCACTTGACTTTGGCCTAATCTGGAAAATGAGGGGCTTTCTCACGGCAGCTAGGATTCCTGTAAAGCATGGAAAGGCGATCAACCGCCTTATGGAAGCACTCTTACTACCAGCCCAAGTGGCCATACTGAAGGTGAAGGCCCACGGTAAATTGACCACTATGGAAGCAAAAGGAAATCATCTGGCAGACATGGCTGCTAAGCAAGCTGCGGTCAGGGAGCAGGAAGAGGATGAAGAGATGTGCAGTGAGGAGGTGCCTGTGTTAATTCATCAGCCCAAGGACAACCAACTCCGGGAAGCCCAGGATAACGCTTCAGAAGAAGAAAGGAAGGAATGGATACAGAAAGGAGTAGTTGAGGACAAAGGATTGTGGGTGGTGGGGAAGAAGGTTTTGTTTCCCAGATCTTTATATCCAGCTACAGTGCAGTGGGCACATGGAGTGTCACACCTGTCCAAGATGCTAATGAACTCTTTGATCAGTAAATACTACGTGGCATCTGGAATTACGGCTTACACAGACAGATTCTGTAAGTCTTGTGTTGTATGTGCCAAGTGCAACCCTGGAAGACCTGAGAAACCTCCAAGCAAACATCTGGCCAGGGCACTATATCCATTTCAGAGGATCCAGATAGACCATATCCAGATGCCAAAAAGTGGACGATTTGAATATGCCCTAGTGGTGGTGGATATGTTCTCAGGATGGCCAGAGGCATTCGCAGTAACCAACCAGACGGCAAGAACCACTGCCAAGAAGCTGCTCACGGAGATAGTCTGCAGATTTGGGGTGCCCGAGGTGGTTGAAAGCGATCAGGGACCGGCTTTTACTGCCAATGTCACAAAAGAGATCTGGGGGGCTCTGGGGGTCACACTTGCGTTTCACACACCCTATCATCCCCAGAGTAGTGGGAAGGTAGAGCGCCTGAATGGGGTCCTGAAGTCAAGAATGTTAAAAATGGCCCAAGAGGTAGGCATGGGATGGCCGGACAGCTTGCCTATTGCTCTTTTCAGCGTTAGATACACACCAAGGGGGAGTCATGGGTTGTCTCCCTATGAGATTTTGTTTGGGTACGCCCCTAGACTGGGTACCTACTATCATCAACAATTACAATTGCAGTCTGACTCATTGACAAAGTATGTGATATCTTTGGCACGTGTGTTGACTAATATCCATGTGCAAGTATTCTCCTCCATTCCAGATCCTGAGGCGGACATAGGAACACACACTTTGCAACCTGGAGACTGGGTCTTGGTCAAGAAGTTTCTGCAAAAACATACATTGGAACCCAGATATGGCGGTCCTTTCCAGGTGCTCCTAGTGACTGCCACTTCAGTGAAGTTGGAGGGAAAGTCCACCTGGATACACGCCTCACATTGCAAGAAGGTTCCAGCTCCAGAGGACGAGGCCCTGTCCGTGTCACCCACACCACAATGATTGTGTTGCATATCCTTTTTTTTGGTGGAAATGGGAGGGGGTCAACAGGTGGCCATCACTCACAAGGGTGACTCCACCCAGTTTTGGTATAATTCATCCAACACACAAGTAGCAACATTTTTCTTCAATCATAGCCTGTGCAAGAACACACCTGTCCCCATTGCCTCCACAATACTGTATATATATGTGTTAGAGATAACTATTGGGGAGCAGATTGTGGCTACTGGGGATCAGCGGGATGGAACACGGGACCGGATTGGGGGTATAAGCCACAAAGTGCAGTAGAGAGGAAAGACCAATATGGAAAATCTCTAATTTCCTGAATGACACTCACTTACCCCTAAGGTAGATAGGTGATCCACAAAAATGAACAAGCAATTCAATGTAGCCATCCCCCTTACTCTGACCATAGAGAAACCCAGTCCGGGAGATCAGGGAACTTACCTTCTAGGGGTGTTATACCCCGGAGGCCATAACTATATGTCCACCATTGTGCGTTCCAACTGAAAGATATGTACCTTTCAAAAGAGTGGTTGGCCCCCCTTAATCATTCTCTCCCTTCTCCCAATCCCTTGATGCCTAAATTTCAGGAGTTGGGAGAAATGGTGGCTCTGGCAAACCCATCCTTTGAGGACACTATGGCAGTAGAGACAGGATTCTCAGACATTAACTTGTGGTTAGAATGTATGAGGTATAATGCCAACTCTCATAATAGGTCCAACTGTTATGTGTGTGGTCATGCCAGACCACATCTGGGGACGGTGCCACTAACCCTACCAGATTCCATAGAGGAGTGTGTCTTAAGCCTGTATACTAACATCTCTACGAACCAGTCTTTATGTGAGGACTGGAAGAAGCGTTACCCCCTAGTCCAAGGAGACGAAAAGGCCCCAAATGGTTTAACTATATATCCCGGTAATTATACCTGCTATGCCAATTACGAGGGAGGAGGAAGGTTCCTGGGGAATTTCACAAAGGGATTCTGCGCTGCTTATAGTACAGCCCAGTCGGATCTAACCCAGAACCAGGTCATATCATTGGGGGATATAGTCTGGATCTGTGGTGATCAGAAGATTAGGACCCGACTGACAGGGAAATGGAGAGGGGAATGTACCCTTGCCAATGCCATAATGCCACTGCACATCCTCTCAGATCCATTACTTAAGGGGCCGCTCAACCCCCCATGCAACCAAGCACAAACAAAGTGCCCCACAAGGGAGTTTTGACCCCCATGTCTATATAGACGCAATAGGAGTCCCAAGGGGGGTACCCGATGAATTCAAGGCCAGAGACCAGGTGGCCGCAGGATTTGAATCCCTATTCCTCTTCATCACTGAGAACAAGAATGTAGATTGGATAAACTACATCTACTATAATCAACAACGATTTGTAAATTACACACGAGATGCCCTAAAAGGGATAGCAGCGCAGTTGGAGGCTACTTCTAACATGGTCTTTCAAAATCGTATGACACTCGATATGTTATTAGCTGAAAAAGAGGGGGGTCTGTAAAATGATACCAAAGACCATGACCTGCTGTACGTATATCCCAGATAACACAGGCCCAAATGGGAAGGTGACGCTGGCCATCAAGAGGAAAACTCAGGTATTACACATCCCTGGGATCAGTGGTTTGGATGGCTGAGTGGCTGGCAGAAAGCCCTTGCCCAAGCAGGGGTGGTTATCCTGGGTATTATCATTCTAATGGCAGTAGTCTGCTGTGTGATCCCTTGCATTAAGAGGCTAATAGGGAAAGCTGTGAACGAGATCTCCCCTACATTCCTGAACTATAACAATGTTGAACTCCCCGTGAAGAAAGGGAATCCTATACTCCCTTACAGACCATGGCCCCTGATCATCATATTTCAGACTTATAAAAAAAAAAAAGGAATACTACAACTTTCCCCCCAAAAGACAACTATAAGCAGGGAAAGACAGTGCCTGACTGTGACCTTCTTAGGACGCATCGAGACTCTAGGGATGGATTAGCCACTCAGGGGCTCTATATGCGTCTTAAAAGAGTTCCAAGGGGAGGGCCACCAGGCAGTTAGGACATCAGAAGACATAGGGACAGTCAGGAATAAAATAGCCATTTTAAGGGGGGATTGTAGTGGATTGTGATAGACAGTCCTATGTTCTATTAGATGATCAGTAAAATGACAATTTTATAGTCTTGCTACTTTCTGCTCTTTAAAATTCCTTACTCTCTTAAGTAAACAATCAGATATAAGTTGACAGAACAATGATGATAATTAAGATGGCGCCTTCATCTGGAGTCTCACCCTAGGTGACTCATTAGGAGAAAAAGTATCTTTTAATGTAAACAACCCCCATAAAAGGGAATTAGTCTTTTTGGGGACAATGATTGGAAGATATCAACACGGATGGAAAAACACGCAGAAACCCAGTGGACTTTTCACCCAATCAATGTATATGCTTTGCCTGCATCATAAGCCCTATAAATGATACTGTTAGTTCCTCAATAAAACTGAATTTTAGGAAGTTTACAAACTGCAACAGTGTCAGTGTCTTTCTTCCACGTGCACGTAATTCTATATTAATTTGGCTCACTGGTAGATCACGGTAAATGGTCTGTAAGTGACCGAGTTCAAAACACCCCATCCTAACACAAATCCTCCCAAATTTCCCCTCCTAGCACAAATCCCCCAATCATCCCTGCTAGCACAAATCCCCCACCCCACCTCACAAAAAAAACCTCCCCTACTTGCACAAATCCCACCCCCAACCTCCTTTTGGTGCCCCCCCACCTCACATGATATCACAGTGCCCAGGGAAGCCGCCCCCCCTACCCACCCCTTGTCCCAGCTCTGCTGACCAGATCACCAGGTGAAAACAGAGGGAAAAAAGCCTAAAAAAAAGAAATCTAATGCAGCCAAGAGAAAAAAAACACATTGGGTGGTAAAAAAGCAAAATCCACCTGTTGGTTGTCTCTGTGGAATTCTACTGAGAAGTCATTTTACCCTTTTATATGTGTTGTTTTATATATTCCATGCATTTTAAGGTTTTAGATTCCACTTTTATGCATTTTATCTTGTCTCTATTTTTGTGCCATTTTATGTTCTGGGATTTGATTATTGTGTGCTGACATTTTATTGTACATTTTATTGTCCAACTTTCATCTTTCATGTTGCAATAAAGTTTTGTTGAATCCTTGAAGTGTTCGGTTTAGTATTTTGAAGCGTTCATTTTCAGGCTTTGGTTACAATGTATCTAAAGCCTTCCTTTGTTTTAGTTTTGATAGAGTAGGGAAGGGTTAGAACCTCGCTCAGTTTTTTTTTACATATTTTCATTTCCTGTTCACAGAGACACAAGGAAATCTCTCTGAGGTCAGAGGAATCCCCCTCTTAGTCTAGGGTCACACCTATGCAGGTTGCGTTTGATGTGTTTCTGCATTGCGTTTTGCATTGTGTTTTGCATTTTTGCCACGTTTTTGATGCATTTTGTGTTTTTGGGGGGGTTCATTTTTTCTTGTTGCTAGGCAGATATAAAATGCAAAACACAGCAAAACCACAGCAAAAATGCAATACATGCTTTTCTGCAGCGTTCCCATTGAAATCTATAGAACCAAAAAAGCAATGTTTTGTGTTCAAAAAAGTCCCTGACCCTTTCCAAAAAATGCAACGGGTGAAAACGCCGAGATGTGAACCTGTCCCATAGGAAATCATGTTATATGGACTGCTGTGCATTTCTTCTAAATGCTGCAGAAAACGCTTAGGTGTGAACCTAGGGTTAGATAGGTGTCACTGGAACACATGGGGGGTACAAGAACTGGAGCACTCAGAATCTGGTGCAGGTGTGCATGGGAGCCAATCAGCTTCTAGCTTCTGCTTGCTCAATGAGCTCTTTCAAGCCTAAGGGTAAAACAAATGTTAATGCCTAAGAACAATTTTACAACTTTGACATGTGTTAGTGAAACCGTACATATCATCACTACTACTTTGTGCATCCAGGTTTAGCTGTATATTTCCTGCTGCTGCCATAACCTATCACCAAAGAACAACCCAAAATAAATTCTCCTGCTCCTCATGATCGCAGCGATACCACATGTGTGTATGTTAGTTGTGTTTGTACCCGTAGTACAGCCTAGAATCAACAGTGCGCATTCTGATTTTGTATCCTACCTAAAACACACCGACACTAACTGACACTGATACTGATTTAATAAAAAAAAATGCTCAAAAAAATACTGACTCTGACCCAAACACTAACCCTGGCACTGACCTAGACCAAACCTTGATCTAGGGTTTTTGTATTTTTTTTTTAATTATTTTTTATTTTAAATAATTTTTTTTACAGTTTTGTTTCCTCTCTGCAAGGAGAGAGAGAGATAAAATATATTTATCTCCTCCATTCAGAGAGAGAAAACACGGGGGATGGGCTTCACACTGACTGACCCTGACCTTGACCCAAACACAAACCCTGGCACTGACCTAGATCAAACCTAGATTTATTATTTTTTTTTTTTAACTGTATTATTTATTTATTTTAATAATATTTTTTACACACAGTTTTTTTTTCTCTCTGCAAGGAGAGAGACAGATAAAATGTTTCAGAGAGAGAGAAAACATGGGGGCGTGCTTCACAGTGACAGATCACTGTGCTAGCCAACCAGAGGCCATCACAGCAATCAGGTGACCTGGAATCGGTCTATGTGCTGGCAGAGCGCAGCATTTAGAGGAGGGGGCAGAGCTCCCCCCTACAAACCTGGGGAGTGGACCCTGATGGAAGAAAGGGGGGGGCTCTGGGAACCATGATGTAAGCAGGGGGATTCTGGGGGACCCTGATGTAAGCAGGGGGACCCCAATGTAAATGGGGGAGGAAACTCTGGGGATGGTCATAAGTAGCGTGTCCCAGACTGGTCTGGAGAGGTAAGTGGGGTACCCAAGGCTCTGTCCTGGGACCTCTTCTGTTGAACTTATTCATACATAATCCAGAGGTCGGTACGCTCTAAAAACTAATTTTTTGGCTCAACAAAAAAAATGAACACAACAGTTTGCGTCGAGCTTTTTAAGTGACGACAATGTCTGGTGAAATGAAGTAGAAGCAACAAACTACATTGCATAGAGGTCATTCTCTTTCCTGCTAGAAATGAATGCATTTTATTTACCGCCAACTTCATTCCTGGCATTATAAACATGTTTGTAAGTTGAATACTTAAACATATTAAGTCACTTCAAATAGTTTTTCCAGTTTTTATAAGAAACCTTCAAGTCACGTGCACTTAATTGCTACAATTATCAGCAAGTTTTTCAAAGTGAATAAGCAGTTACAAATCAAGTTGGTCCAAATAGATTTTCTGTATTAGTTTTCACTTTTTTGTTTTTTTTATACTAGCTTTCAGAAATGAATTCATCCAGTTTGGGCTCACACTAGAATGTTGTGCAGAAAACCCGCAATCTGTGTGCATTTCATGCATCGCATTCAAATCGCACTGCCCTTGCAATCCGCAGTGGGTGTCAGTGCATTCTTAATGACAGGTTGCAAAAGCAGTGCATTTGCCTGCACCAAATTGCATGATACAAAACAATCAGGAATCCGGTTGCACTGCGGTTCCAAAATCGGTGCATTCACATCTTTGGTGCGATGTGGTGTGATTTGAGCTCATTCAAAATGAATGGGCTCAGATTGCATTGCACTGAATCACATGTGAATTGCACAGGAGTGTGTTGCAGTTCCTTCATGATTCACTTGCACTTCATTGTGTGAACCAAGGCTCAGCAATACAATTGTCACACAATGAACATTTTTGCACACAATAGTTGTGTATTCCAACATAAGTATTAAACAAACGTCAATGAACTGGCACTTTATGTTTCAATGTTCTTATTAGGTTTACAGAAAAGTAAAGTACAACAGATGGCATAGTACGTATACATACGTCCATTACCAACCATCAATAACAAATGACATCCCATCTCTTACAAAGAACAATATATACCTATGTGTGATGTCAATTTAGACATGGAGGGAAACACAATATATTGTATAAGATTGGAGCCAGTAAGAACAAAGACTTTTATATACCAAAAAAAGCACCAGAGAGACCTTCAAGGGATCCTTGAAGCCTTAAGAGTAGATAACCAAACGTTCTATAAAGCTGTTATATGATTTAATTAGGTGTGTGCCAAAATTTGTTACATTACTCAAACTCATTTCTTTTCACCCCGAAATCAAATCCTCAAAGTTGTAGTGATGAATGAGGAAGCACTTTGCATTAAGATTGTTTTATATTGTCTGTCTGGTGCAGAAATTGTTTCTCTACCAGACCTTTGCTATGTGTTGCAGCAAATGGTGGCAATACAGGGAAGCTATTGGTGGATATTGAAAGCTGATATTTTGTGAGCTTTCTTACAATTTGCTATATTCTTTCCGCATTACCCTGTGGCAACCATTTTGTGAAATGAAATAAAAGTGAAATATGTCATCTGAGAACAGTGTGAATGCGCTATAGAACTTGTACATTCTTCAGAAAATACTGTACTTGAGACCAGGGGTGGACTGACAACTCATGGGGCCCCCGGACAATAGGGGATCATGGGGCCCTGTGTCCTCGCCCACACCTAAACCACTCCTACAAAATCCTATGAAAGGTACCAGGGGCATCTCATGGGGCCCCCTACTGACCCCGGGCCCTCGTACAATGCCCGAGTGACCGAATGATCAGTCCGCCCCTGCTTGAGACCCATTACTTTTGCACTGGCTTTCAGTCCATCAAGTTCAAGGAACAGTTTCTGAAACACTTCAAAATTGTATTTAAGTTCCTTGGGATAGCACAGATTCAGAGCATATATTATACCCATCAGCAAAGCACGGCACCTTGGAATATTAAATCCCTCCAGGATTTTGGTTCCCTCCACCAGAATGGTTGCTGTCTTGTGGTCATATCCTGAGGTGGGCTGGTTACTGATGATAGCAATTTTCATCACTTGCATGTCAAGGTTTGCTCTGAACTCTTCCAAATCCTTGTAAAAGGAATTCAAAGAAATGTTAGCTTGTTGAAGATAATGAATTTGATAATTACCACGGACTTCTTTGTACTATGACACCCTTTATTCTATTGGAAACCTGGCCATACATTGTACAGTTTTTTGTACAATTTCTGAACAATCTCCTCTAGATTTACCTTCAGGTATGTAGTACAAGGGCCTGCCTGACTGGATAGAAATTGGAAGTGTTGTTTAGGTTTGACCTCATATTATATGGTTTGGTGAATCTAAAGAAAAATGATCCGATAAGATGATATAATATATGGCCATCCTAAAAGAGAAATACAGGGTTTAAAAAAATGAAGCTCATCTCAGACCAATGCTGCATCTATCCCCTGCCACTTCTAAGACTGAGAACTGACTTATCAAAGACTGCTGATCTTTCAGTTCTCAGTCTTCTGTGTGCAGAGAGTGGTGACCGTCAGTCACCGGCTCTCTACTCTGCCCCTCCAGCACTCACTGGAGCGCTGGGCTGTGGAGGGGGAATGCTCTCAGGCTCTCAGCGGCATGCTGAGAGGTTGAGCCAACTGCTGATCAGGCATCCGGGTGGATCCTGGCCATATCATTGGGTTCTTTTGGGAGCCTGGACTGGCTATGTGATGTCAGCCAACAGCAGGCTTTAGGCCACTGTCAGCTGAAAACAGTCACAGGAGTGCAGAACGAACTGCAGTTCGGTGATCCATAGAAGAAGTACAGCCAAAAGAGCTTTGGCCATACTGCTCCATGAAGTCTTAAGCAGGCCATAGATTACGCAGTTTTCTTTCCTTCTACCACAGGTAGAAGGGAAGAAAATTGTTTGTTATGGTTTCTCTCAAACTCTGTCTTAGTTTTGAGGATTTGTCCATAGTTACCATTGGTTATCAACGAGAACTCAGGAAACCAAAAGTAAAATGAAAGTGGAAGTTAATGTAAAACCTAACTAATCTACTCCCACCCCCATTCTAAGGTATTCTGTCTACCCTTTATATTCAAATATTCTTTATTGAAGGGTTTTAACATATAAGTGGGGATATAGAAACATAAACATGAAAGGTTCACATTGGTATGAGCACAGCATAAGGGGTAGAAAACATAATGATCCCCGCTAATAGGCCGGGGACCTAGAGGTTCTTGTCTTTAATACATGAGAGGTATGCTTGATGAAATGTGAACCAAGTTGGTGCAGTAGTAGCGTGTAGTTAGGAAAACAAATTAAGATATCAAATAAACATGGGGGGGGGGTGAGGGGGGGAATAGGGAGGCACCAAAACAGTTAGGATAGGATATGATAGGTCAGTATTTGTTGGCTATCAGTGTAATGAGCAATTGGGATTTTTTAACCATCGAGACCACTGGTTGGTGAACTTGTGGTAAGAAGAGTTGTGGAGGGAAAATCTTTTTTCCATCTCACATTGGTGATTTAAATCTGATATGAGGCGAGACAGAAGGGGAGTGGTGGTGGATCGCTATAGTTTGGTGATGTTAATTTTTGCGGCTGCTAGAGTATGGATGATAATGGTACGTGAATTTATAGGGAATTTATCGATTCCGATGTGGAGAAGAGCTAGAGCCGGATTAGGGGTTACCTGAGTTCCCGTGATTGAGGAGATTATCTGAAAAATCTTGTTCCAATAGGATTTGAGGGATTTACATGCCCAGAGTAGGTGGAGGAGTGAGCCCGTTTCTCCGCAGTGTCTCCAACAGGCTTGAGAATGTTGGGGGTAGTATAAAGATAGTTTGGTAGGGGTTAGGTACCATTGGTGGAGGGTCTTCAGATATGCCTCCCAATGGGTGCTGCATTTTGAAGCTTTAAAAGTGATGGTGAACGTTTTTTCCCATGTGTGTGGAGTTATTGATTGGGAAAGATTTTTTTCCCAGTTGGTTATTGAAGTGGTATATGTGGTGAATAGTGATTCAATTATCATTGTGTAGAAAGTTGAGATTCCTTTCTTCGGGTGGGATGTTCTCTGAAAGAAATGGTGCGCCTTTACGGAGATGTTCACTGCCAGTGGTAAGTTTGTTCCGTGCAGTGCGTGGGCTATTTGCATGTATGTAAATTGTTCTTTATCAGTGAGGTGAAACTTCTTTTGGATATTAGAGAATGAGTCTAATGTATTTTTAGTATGGATGTCCTGCATATGGAGTAAACCAGCAGCTTTCCACATTGTCAGGTTTAGTTGAGGAATGAGGAAATGTAGGGAAGATAATGGGGTAGGGATTCGCAGGGCGCCTTTGTTTAGCTGGTTACACTTTAAAAAGTCAAACCAAGCAGTCAAAGAGGCTTGTATGCAGGGGTGTTTTTGTAGAGGCTTAGGTTGGAGTATTTGGGGTATGAGTAGACTGTCAGTTAGTTTATGTGGTAAAGTCAGGGAGGTTTCCATAGTGGACCAGGTCTTTTCAGAGGTAGGGTGCCACCAGAAAAAAAGTTGGTCTAGTAGGGCAGCTTGATAATACGATTTCAAATGCGGGAGTCCAGCTCCTCCCCTGGAGGGTGGACGTATGAGGAGATTCGTGGTATATCTGGGTCTTGTTGAGTCCCATAAGAATTTGTTTAGAGTTACTTGTATTTTAGAAAAGAAAGTGCTGGGAACCGGGATAGGGAGTGTACGGAATATATAGAGAATTTTGGGCAGTATGCACATTTTCAAGGTAGCTATTCTGCCTAGTGTTGATAACATGGATGTGCGAAGGTTTTTGAGCTCCTGTGGGATAGTGTCAAGCAGTGGTTGGTAATTATTGGTATAAAGCTGATTGGTAGAAACAGTGAGTTTGATCCCCAGGTAGAAGATGCTGTTTGTTTCCCAGGTGAACAGGAAATGTTTAGAGATTAAATTTTGGGTTGCAGTAGGTGTATAAAGGTTCAGTATAGATGATTTGGGTTCATTAAGTTTATAATATGAGACTGCCGTATAGTTATGGATATGGGTGTGTATTGACTGATGCGACTTATAGGGATTTGTGACCATTAGATAATGTCATCCGCAAACAGACTAATTTTGTGTTCCTTATGTAGATAGGTGAAACCCGTGAAGTTCGGGTCATTTCTAAGGTTATATGCTAACGGTTCAATAAGTAGGGCAAAAATTATAGGGGAAAGTGGACAACCTTGTCTGGTTCCGTTAGATATAGAAAAGGGTTGTGAGAGAGTGCCGTTGGTTAGGACTCTGGCAGAAGGATTTGAATAGAGGGATAGAATTGCCGATAGCATCCAATCCGTTATTCCAAATTTTTGGAGTGTAAGTGTCATAAATTGCCAATGGATTCTGTCAAATGCTTTTTCCGCATCTAATGATAGGAGGAGGGAAGGTTGTTTATTAGACTCGAGGTGGTGTAGAAGGGATATAATTCGCCTGGTAGCGTCTGGTGCTTGTCTACCCGGTATAAACCCCACCTGATCTGGGTGGATCAGTTTAGGTAAAAGAGGAAGCAATCGTTGAGCGATTATTTTGGCGTATATTTTTATGTCCGTGTTGAGAAGTGAAATCGGTCTATAATTTAGGACTAATTGGGGATCTTTGCCAGGCTTCGGGATAGTAGTGATTATTGACTGGAGCATATCGGGGGGAAATTCCCCTTTAGAAGCAACATGATTATATAGGACAGAGAGATGTGGCGTAAGGTTGAGTGTAAAAGTTTTGTAAAATTCATTTGTGAAGCCGTCATTGCCTGGTGATTTGTTTAAGGGGAGGGTTTTTATGATTTTTTCAATTTCTATGGAAGAGATCGGCTCAGAAATAGATTCAAGTTGAGACTGAGTAATTTGGGGTAGGTCGATGTTGGATAAAAAATGTTCAATGGACAATTTTGTTGGTTGGGTTGTAATTGGGTCGTCTTTTATGTTATATAGTGTTTGGTAATATGAGGCAAAAGCATTGGCTATATCCTGTGGGTTTGTTAGCGGGGTGTGTGTGGTGGGGTGCTGGACTGTGGAGATTTTGGTTTTAAGGCATTTTTGCTTAATGGTTTTGTTTAAAAGAGAGCTTGCCTTGTTACCAAGAGCATAAAATTTGGATTTCGTTTTTTGAAGGTTAATATCGTAGTAATGGAGTAAGATGGTGCGTAATTTGTTTCTGTCTCGGTTTAGGGCCGTGGCAGTGGAGGGAGTTGGGTTCTTTTTGTTGATCTCTTCATTCGATTGAATGGAGTTTAGTAGTTGGTCAATTTGTTGGGATCTTTGTCTGTTAATACGGGAATTCAGCTGTATGAGGATACCTCTCATGTAAGCTTTGTATGTTGACCAAAGTGTAGTGATAGAGATATCAGGGGTGGAATTTATGTCAAAAAAGAGATTATGGGCTTCTAGCAGATGTTTCTGGTTCTCTGGATTCTTCAGAATTGCGGAGTTTAGTCTCCATATGGGCGGGATTGCCGAGCGTTGATTGCTGTCCAAGGATATATTGATTGGAGCGTGGTCAGACCAAGTTATAGTGCCGATTTTGGACGATGTTACGTGTTGTAGGGTCCATTTGTCAGTCACAAAAAAATCGATTCTAGAGTATGACAGATGAGGCGGGGAATAGTATGTGTAGTCTCTTTCAGTACCGTGATGACATCTCCAGATGTCATACAGGTCATGGTTATGCAGAAATTGATTAAAGTTGAGTTTGGTGGGTCTTTGGCTGGAGGATGAGTCTAGATGTGGGTTGTTCAGGATGTTAAAGTCACCA
Organism: Staurois parvus; assembly: GCF_062004578.1. Taxonomy (NCBI): domain Eukaryota; kingdom Metazoa; phylum Chordata; class Amphibia; order Anura; family Ranidae; genus Staurois; species Staurois parvus. The sequence goes on from NW_028318371.1 coordinate 2,073,939, forward strand.
CCAATAATAAGTCTGCCTTGTTTATGGCGGGCAACGACTTTGTGGAGCTTATGATAGAAGCGCATCTGCTTGCAGTTTGGGCCGTAGACGTTCACTAAGGTGTAGGTTATGTCATTAAGCTGGCATACAAGGATGTGGTAGCGCCCTTGTGGATCGGCTATTTGCGAGATGATGCGGCATGAAACAGAGTCATTAATGGCAGTAAGAACTCCATTCTTCTTTTGGATGTTGGTTGCCAAAAACATTTGGGTGAAGCGGTGAAGAAATAATTTGGGAGTTTTTCCCGTAGCGAAGTGGGATTCTTGTATGAAGAGTATGTCGGCTTGGGATTTCCGGGCTTCTTTGGCTAGCATCGATCTCTTGAATGGAGAGTTTAGGCCTCGTACGTTGAGAGACGTGATATTAATCATTGGTACGTATTTTCTCTGGGTTCACAATTAGTCGGAGCGTTATTTGAAGGGATCGTAGGTTAACAGGTATTTCTATGAGAGAGAGGGCGGTGCAACTGTTGTAGTTTGAGTTAGGCTCGATTGGAGAATTAGGGTGAGCGTTCCAGACATGTGCGGGGTATTCAACGCTGGGGTTGTAGGTGCGCGTCTGATGGTGCCTCAACTGGGGGAAGGTAGGGATACAAAAAACAGTAAAAAAACACTTGCAAGAAATGCAAGTAGACCAAGTAGTATCCATTGCTACTTGGGAACTGGGGGGCGAGAGCAGGCTTTGACCACCGAAGGGGTCATGCCAATTAGAAAAATGTTGAACAGGTAACATCGGGTTTTGGCCGATCGCCAGAAAATGGTATGTTGGGAAAAAAAAGCCTCTAGGGAGAAGAGTATATATGTTTAAGGAGAAAGTGTGCCGCTTCCTGGTTACAGTTGTGACCAAAATTATTCAACCCCCACTGAAATTGAGTGTTTTGGCCAGTTTGACATTGCTTTTGATCATTCAGTCATCTTGCTTACATTTACATTAAAGAGGCACTTGTAGGTCAGACAAATATAACATAACAGTTATAATGAAATAACCACAAATGTCTTTTCTGTGCTCACAGCATTATCAGTTTTATTCAACCCCCAAGTGACATTCAATCTTAGTACTTAGTACAGCATCCTTTTACAGTTATAACAGCTTTTAAACGTGAAGCATAGCTTGACACAAGTGTCTTGCAGCGATCTACGGGTATCTTCGCCCATTCTTCATGGGCAAAGGCCTCCAGTTCAGTCACATTCTTAGGCTTGCGCACTGCAACTGCTTTCTTTAAGTCCCACCAGAGGTTCTCAATCGGATTTAAGTCTGGTGACTGCGATGGCCACTCCAAAATGTTCCAGCCTTTCCTCTGCAACCATGCTCTAGTGGACTTGGAGGTATGCTTGGGATCATTGTCCTGTTGAAAGGTCCAACGTCTCCCAAGCCTCAGGTGTGTGACGGACTGCATCACGTTTCCATCCAATATCTCCTGGTACTGAAGAGAATTCATGGTACCTTGCACACGCTGAAGCTTCCCTGTACCTGCAGAAGCAAAACAGCCCCAAAGCATGATTGACCCTCCACCATGCTTCACAGTAGGCAAGGTGTTCTTTTCATCATAGGCCTTGTTCTTCCTCCTCCAAACATAGCGTTGATCCATGGGCCCAAACAGTTCTAATTTTGTTTCATCAGTCCACAGAACACTATCCCACAACTTTTGTGGTTTGTCCACATGGCTTTTGGCATACTGCAGTCGACTCTTCTTATTCTTTGGAGACAGCAAGGGGGTACGCCTGGGAGTTCTGGCACGGAGGCCTTCATTACGCAGTGTGCGTCTTATTGTCTGGGCTGAAACTTCTGTACCCACATCTGACAAATCTTTTCTCAGTTCCTCAGCAGTCACACGGGGACTTCTCTCCACTCTACGCTTCAGGTAGCGCACAGCAGTCGAAGTCAGCATCTTCTTTCTGCCACGACCAGGTAGCGTTTCAACAGTGCCCTTTGCCTTGAATTTGCGAATGATGCTTCCTAAGGTGTCTCTTGGTATGTTTAACATCTTTGCAATCTTCTTATAGCCATTGCCCTTCCTGTGAAGAGAAATCACCTCTTCTCTTGTCTTCCTGGACCATTCTCTTGCCTTCACCATGTTTGTAACCACACCAGTAAATGTCTAGAAGGAGCTGAGTATCACAGTCATTTTAAAGCTGCCTAATTGGTGCTTATTATGCTTGATTGCTGCTCGGTGACATCCACAGGTGTTTTCAATACCTGATGGAAAGCACCTGTATGAACCTCTGTTCTTCAGAGTGGTAGTCTTTAAGGGGTTGAATAATTGTGGCAATGAAGAAACCACATAAGAACCATTTACTACTGTATTACATAAACAATTGATGTCATTTTAGTTGCATTTGGGTAGTTACAACGTCCTTGTAGGATTTGATTCTGAATACAATTCCAAATGTACACTATAGTCCCTAAACCCCTTTACAGCATTGGGGGTTGAATAATTTTGGTCACAACTGTATGATGCCTCCATATGTTGAATGGAGGCAGATGCAGTTCCTGTGCATCCGCGGGAAGGATGTTCCAGGCTTTAAGTAGGTCCAGGCCTGCTTCCAGGGTTTTTATCGTAAATATTCTGCCTAGGTGCCGTATTGTGAGCTTTGTGGGGAAACCCCATTGGTATGATATACCGTGGTTTCTCAGAGCTTTGGTTATGGAAATCATTTTTTTTCTATTGAGGAGTGTGGCTTTAGATAAATCCGCGTATAGTCGGAGATTAGCATGTGATGGCGGAACCGGGGGTGGACTCCTGGCCGCCATCATGATTCTTTCTTTAACATGGTAGAAATGTATACGGGCTAATACATCTCTTGGAATAGATGCTGACAAAAATGTCGGTTTTGGCAATCGGTGAGCACGATCAATTGCTAGCTCCAGGTCAGGAATTGATGGGATAAGGAATTTGATATATTGCTGTAAGTAGGGTAATAGTGTCTCATTAGTGACTGATTGGGGGATCCCTCTAAATTTAATGTTGTTGCGTCTTGATCGATCTTCCAGGTCAGCCAATTTTAGGTTAATTTGTTCGATGTCAGATGTGTGGTCAGCGTGAGCATCGATCAAATCATTGTGTGCTATTATTACGTCACCCATGTTACTTTCAATATGGCGAATTCTGCTTTCCTGACGCTGTACCGTGATTTGACTCAGCGATGTGGAGATATCATTATATAATGTTTGTCGCAGTGATGTCAGCATACTCTTCATAGAGATTTCCGTCAGCGGCTGATCTGACACTGGGAACAAATCAATGTCGGGCAATACTGCGTGGGGTGGCATAGGCGGAAGGTTTAGGGCCTGAAGTGAGGGTTCAAAGTCATGGTCTAGTCGTGGCCGAGACTTGGCTGGGCTACTAGTTGTGGGGGACAGTGGGGGTGACAACTCACCAGGGTCCCCTGGATAGAGCGAATGTCGCAGCCTGGCATCTGTTTGCTGGTCATTGTGGTCCCCCTCAGGCCTCCTGCTGCCTCCCTGGACGCTGCTGCCGGCGCCATCTTGGATTCCCGGCATGACGGCCGGGAAGAAGTTTGTGAGTTTACCCGGCTGTTCCGGGGTTTTCTGTCGGCGGGGCATGCCTGGAGAGTTGCGGGCACGCTTCAGGGATGACACCTTGGGATTGTTATCTCCCTGGGCCGGTGTGTGCCGGGTTAGTGCTGGCGGGTGGACGGAGCTCTCAGATCAGAGCGTCCATCAGAGCCGGCCGCGCATGCGCCCTCTCTCTGTCTACCCTTTAACCTCCCTGGTGGTCTGATTATGTCAGTATTTTTGAATGTCAAAGCGGTACACGGTACATTTGCATGGAAATTTGTTGTTTTATATTGTAGGCCTGTAATTCTTAGGAATAACTCACTTAAATCTGTCCAAACAAGAGTCTAGTAAACATCCCGGGTATAATAAAGTTTGAAACACAAAATTATAAATTATAATATAATAAATAATTATAAAAAAATAAAATAATAAATTTAATTCAATAATGTAATCAAACCAAAAGCACTGACATTTGTCCAAACAAGGGGGCAATATTACTAGACACTGCATATTGGTTTAGTAAACATCCCGGGTATGAAATATTTTGAAACATTGGACTGCACAAAGTCCGACGTCACAATCAGGACAATGGAACCTGGTTTCCTTTCTGATTTTCTTTCCACTGTCATCTCGCTTCCAGCAACAAACCACGCACATCCTTGTAGGTGCTGACGTTTTCTCGGTTGGTAGGATGTAGTCCATGAAGTGACGACCAGTCAGGTGTTCCGGGTTGACAACGCCAACAGCACGACGTCTAGCTCTATTCACAGCCATTGATGGTGTTTGGTGGTTCACAAAGATACGTTTGGCAACTTTCTAAATGAAATCAGAATGAATCACAGGCTTGTCACTCTTTTTTTTTAGCACAATGTAGTCATTCCCCAGCATTGCTCAAGAAGATGCCTGAAGATCTTCTTGTAGTACTTCTTTTGCTGTTTCCTCATTGCTGGGTAGTATGTCATTGCTTGGTGGGCTCTGTTGACACCTCCCATGGTGTTATTGTAGTCTATCACTACTTGTGGCTTCTTGATTTCTTTCCCACCTTTTGTGCGTACCATAACAGTGGAGGTTTTATGAATTGTACTGATTAGGCACACATCTTTCTTGTCACGCCATCGCAGTGCCATCATTTTTCCTTTCTGCCAGGCAACCCATTTCTCCAGTCTTCAGCTTCTTATTGCCAAACATTGGTGGCATGTCACACCGGTTAGCCCTAACGGTTCCATAGGCATCTGTTTTGTTTTGCAAAAAAAACTCATAAAGTTCAGGAGACGTATAAAAGTTGTCGGTTGTTACGCAATAGCCCTGATTTAGCAATGGATCAATGAGTGAAAGACCAGAAGATGTTGCCATTCCAGAGTTGCTGTATTTTGGATTGAATTTTGTTCCTTTTCCAGTGTATATGACTGAATTCCAAATGTAGCCAGTTGACGATTTGCATAGCATGTAGAATTTTACGCCAAATCGTGCTCTTTGATGCAATGTATTGTACCCAGCTGAGCCTTCCCTTGTAGGCCATTAGACTTTCATCTATGCTGATATCTTTTTCTGGCACATAGCTCCATTGGAAATTCTTTAGAATCATTTGAGATACTTCCCAAATTTTGTTTAGTTTTGGTGCAGGATGAGTAGTTTCATCAAATTCTTTGTTGTTTTCGAAGTGTAAAAATTTCATGATCAGGGAAAATCTGTACTCTGACATGACCGTGCCAAAGAATGGAGTGACAAGTCATTTATTAGTTGTCCAATACCACTTCTGCAGGGGTTTCCCCACCACTCCCTGAAGTATTATTAGGCCCAGAAATTTCCAAATGTCATCTTTGGTCACTGGTTCCCACTTTCTGCTTCTTGGAAACCTCCGATGCAGAGTAGCCAATTGTTGCTCTTGGTACTGGTTTGTCTAAGTAACTATTTTTTCAATAACCTCATTGGTCAGAAATAATTGTAAGTATGCCAAGAGGTTGTCGTGTTCAACATCTACTTTCATACCAAATGCTCCAGTAAATGGGAATCTTGGGGGCGCTGCCTGATCCGTACCACAGTCAATAGAGCACCAAGTTCGCACATCACTGAGCTCAGTTGCAGAATGGTCGCCACTTTCAGTGTCTGATGATGAATTTCCCCACAAATCACTATCGTTCAATTCTGCAAGTTATTCTAATTCACTATCGCTGTTTTCTAACCGGTCTAAAACCACCTTTGACCTAAAGGGACGCTTTTTGGATGCCACGGACGTTCTCAAGTCTCCAGTCAGAGAGAACGGTAAAAGTGCAGGCAGGGCGCCGGACAAAGCACTCGGGACAAAACTGAGGGGAAATGGTTTGATACAGTAATGGAATCCTAACAGATGACAATGTATTGTGTGTATGTCATGTTTTGTTTACTTTTTTGAATCTCCCGCTGATTCCGCCCCCTGCGTCACGGCACTCGCAGGGAACCCAGACAACAGATGCCGGCAATGGCCAGAGGACACAGTGGGAGGACATCGGGGGATCGCAGGGACAAGGTACATTACACTACAATGTAATCCTGAGTGTGTCTCGGGATTCCCTCTTTTGGTACTGAAAATTAACCCCGAGCCACACTCAGGATTACCGCCAGGGAGGTTAAAGAAAAGATCTGTATACTTCCAGTAGCTATTCTGAAGCCGCTACGGTCCGGTCACATGGTCTCTCCAGCGCTGGCTTCTGTGTACAGAAGAGATCGCCAACAACAGCTGCAAATGCCTAGGAGATGACATCACCCATAGGCTTACTCTGGGGCATCCATTGTTGGCTGCCTCTCCTCTACACCGGAGCTGCCACTGACAGCTCATACTGGGACCAGGCCAGAGTGGCTTCAGAATAGGTAAGTATACAGATCTTTTCTTTATAGGGTACATAGAATCGCCTTAGAATGGGGGATGGGAATAGGTGGAACCTAGATTTTGCTGAAGATTTCACTTTCATTTAAAGTCATCAATAATGAATATCAGCTTAAGTTTATGAATGAAATATTTTACTATTTGAATAAATTCAGAGAATACAGACAGCTGTTCTCCTGGGTGTTTCAGTGTGGATTGAATGTTTGCCAAATATTTACTTACACCAAACTCCTGGAGAAGTCTTCCTCCCTCTCTCCAAGGTACAGGATAAGGCAGCGGATGGCGACTTTTCTGTGTATTTCATTGTATTGTGCTAATGAGGAAACAAGTGTAACAAGGATCAGGAGAATGTCCCTTTAACCCCTTCCATACCGGGCACTTTTACCCCCTTCCTGCCCAGGACAATTTTCAGCTTTCAGCGCTCTCACACTTTGAATGACAATTGCGCGGTCATGCAACACTGTACCCATATGAAATTTTTATAATTTTTTTTCACACAAATAAAGCTTTCTTTTGATGGTATTTAATCGCTGCTGGGGGTTTTATTTTGTGCGCTATAATAAAAAAACAAAAAAACAAAAAAAAAAAGTTTTTCATTGTTTTTATTATAAAATTTGGCAAAACAGGTATTTTTTTCTCCTTCACTGATGAGGTGGCACGGATAGGCAGCACTGATGGGCACTGATAGGAGGCACTTCTGGGCAGCACTGATGGGTGGCACTGCTAGGTAGAACTGATGGGTGGCACCATTGGGAACAGCTGGGTGGCACTGATGGGCACAGGAGGGTGGCACTGCTAGGCACAGGTGGGTACCACAGGTGGGTGGCACTGCTAGGTACACTGTGGGTGGCATAGGTGGGTGGCTCTGCTAGGTACAGGTGGTTGGCACTGCTAGGCACGGGTGGTTGACACTGCTGGGTGGCACTGCAGGGAACAGGTGGGCTTCACTGATGGGTACAGGTGGGTGGCACTGCTGGGCACTGATCATCAGTGCCCTGATGATAAGTGTCGATCACTTCTCTGACAATTGCCGGTTATCAGCAATACTTTCTTCACTGTGCGACAGCGTGAGGAAAATGCAGCCAACAACCGGCAACTGTATGTACCCGGTGATCTGCTGTATCATTGGACACCGCTGATCACGTGGTAAAAGGCCGCCATGATTGGCTGTTTACCGTATCCTGTGATCAGCTGTGTATCCATGTTCTACATTTTCACAAGTAAAACTACGAGGGATTAAACTGCCGTGTCTTATTGGAGTGTTGAGCTGTCTGTGGTGAACGCTGACCCAGCAAGTGATCATATTGGCCAGACAGACGGAGGTCTAACAGAGGAATGTGAATGCACAAAGCAGTGCAGGAAACAGAACAATATTAGTATAGAACGATAGAATATACCAAAATAGAAAAGGGGAAAAGGCAACGTGTGTACTGTCTCATTTTTTTCAAGCCACTTTGGAGATTTATTTCCAATTGTCTAAAAAAAAAAAAAAAAAAAAATCGAAAAAAAAAAACCTTACACATAAAAGTAATAAAGCTTAAGGAAATGACCAAACAACATTTTAAAAGCAATCAAATACAATTATAAACACTCCACAGCACAAATACATTTTAAATTAAATTAGATACTATAAATAAAAGTCTAAAAATAAAGTCCAAACAAATTATTTTCAAAATCTATGAATTGTGCTCAATCCCTCCCAAAAAAGTGCTCCACAATTCTTCAAACAAATGTGCTCCCCCCATCCGTGATGAATGCTCCTCCCCCCTCACCAGATGGAATGGACTCTTCCTGATAGGGCACAAGAGTCAGACAAGTGTAGAATGAGTGGGCGTGTCCTCCCAGATAACTCTGTACTCAATATCCTCCAGAAACGACTCCCACGATTGGATGACAATGGAAAACAAAACAAAAACAACAAATAGTGCAATACTGTAAAAAACTCTTTAATTATAAAACAAGTCTGCCTTCTATACACTCACATGATACAAAATATAGTCAGGCTTCATAATAGGCCCAGAGGCTCATATTATATGACAGATTTCCATTTGTAGAAGTGGACTAGCAAAGATAGATAGAAATCCCTTCTAGACAAGCAGGAAGTCACTCCGGAACACCGCAAACCAGCGTGCGTTCCACTCACCAGACGTGACGTCACCACGCACCCACCGGAACTGGAAATATGTCAACACGTTTCACCCTCCTCCAAGACGTTATCCAAGACATCATTTTCCAGCTCTTAACATCTTATATACCTCCCCACTACTCCTCCCCTTTCTCCATTAAGCCAAATCCATCTCATTAACTTTCTAACACCTCATCCCTCCAATCCACTTCCCAATTGCAATCTCCAAGCCCACATACACATACCAATATTGATATTTTAATTCCACAGACACCTAATTACCTCTCTATTTATTTTAAATCATCATAATAACAAAAATTTACTCCATGCTAATCAATCTAATATACCCCAAAAACAATAGTTCTAATACAAAAAAATGATATATAAAAATAAAAGTAAATAAGAATAAAAAAATAAGAAAAATAATAAAAATAAAAATAGATATAAATAAATAAAAATAAAAATGAAAATAAAGATAAAAATAAAAACAAAAAATAAAAATAAAAAACAAAAAATAATAAAATAAAAAACTAAAAATATTTAAAATTTAAAAATTTAAAGTAAATAAAATAAAATAAATGAAAATAAAAACTACAAAATTACACAATAAACAACAATCAAGGAATTCATATCTAATAGACACTACCAATTGTACAAGAAACAATTAAGATTGACATCTATATTCAACCCCTTCAGGGATGAAGTATTCTATTTTAGGATCCATCTTGTCTCATTCTGAAAAATCCACCTAGTCATGTTGCCACCACGCCAATGAGGCTCAACTTTGTCGATCCCACAGAACCTGAGCAAAGATGGATGCCTATTGTGGCACTTCCTAAAATGGTAGGACAAACTGTGACGCCTAAAACCTTTTTTAATGTTTCTAATATGCTCACGCAGTCTTACAGATAATTTTCTAGTTGTTCTTCCCACGTATTGAAGGTGACAGGGACATTCCAACAAATACATTACATGATGTCTATCACATGAAACAAATTTCTTACTATTATATAATTCCCCTTTAGCCTGTGACTGAAATTGTAAGATTTTCCTATTCCTGTCACCCTTCATCACTTTACAAGCCATACACCTCCCACATTTGAAAAATCCCACCTGATCCAAAAAAGTCATTTTCTTGGAAGGTGGGTCTGGGACATTTCTCACAAGTTTATTCCTAATAGTTGGTGGTCTCCTATAAATGAATTTAGGGTGCCTCGGTAAAAGCCTCCCCAATACCTCATCTTGCAGTAATATTGGCTAGCCAAAGTGATGAAGGGTGACAGGAATATAAACATCTTACAATTTCAGTCACAGGCTAAAGGGGAATGATATAATTAGAGATGAGCGAATCGAACTAGGCGAACCGGAATTCGAGTCGAATTTCAGGAAATATTCGATTCGTGTCGAAACCGAAATTTTGCCTACTTCGGGTGCGCGAATCGAACATTTCCCGATCAGCCGGCAAAAGTGTCCCTGCAGTGAGCTCCGCTATTTCTGACAGTTCTCTGACAGAAGGAACACATGTTTAGCGGTTGAAACATTGTATCTATTAGTTTACATTTAGGATACAGATGTTTCAACCACTGTACATGTGAAGAAGTTGTGAGAGAACTGTCAGAAATAGAGGAACTCTGCACATACACTTTTTGCCGGCTTGGAATTATTCTTCTTTTCATCCTACTTCTTCTTCTTCTTCATCCTCAGAAGAAGAGGATGAGGATGAGGATGAAGAAGAAGAAGAAGAAGAAGAAGAAGAAGAAGAAGAAGTAGGATGAAAAGAAGAATAATTCCAAGCCGGCAAAAAGTGTATGTGCAGAGTTCCTCTATTTCTGACAGTTCTCTCACAGCTTCTTCACATGTACAGCGGTTGAAACATCTGTATCCTAAATGGAAACTAATAGATACAATTTGTATCTATTAGTTTCCATTTAGGATACAGATATTTCAACCGCTGTACATGTGAAGAAGCTGTGAGAGAACTGTCAGAAATAGAGGAACTCTGCACATACACTTTTTGCCGGCTTGGAATTATTCTTCTTTTCATTCTTCTTCTTCTTCCTCATCCTCATCCTCATCCTCATCCTCTTCTTCTGAGGATGAGGATGAAGAAGAAGTAGGATGAAAAGAAGAATAATTCCAAGCCGGCAAAAAGTGTATGTGCAGAGTTCCTCTATTCTGCAGATACACTTAGAGGAGCTCTGCAGATACACTTAGAGGAGCTCTGCACATACACTTTTTGCCGGCTTGGAATTAATCTTATTTTCATCCTACTTCTTCTTCTTCTTCTTCTTCATCCTCATCCTCAGAAGAAGAAGAGGATGAGGATGAAGAAGAAGAAGAAGAAGTAGGATGAAAATAAGAATAATTCCAAACCGGAAAAAAGTGTATGTGCAGAGCTCCTCTAAGTGTATCTGCAGAGCTCCTCTAAGTGTATCTGCAGAATAGAGGAACTCTGCACATACACTTTTTGCCGGAAACCGCTGTATGGAGTGAATGTCCCAGAACTGTCAGAAATAGACTATTTATGACAGTTCTGGGACATTCACTGCATACAGCTGTTTTAACCGCTGTATGGAGGGAATGTCATGGAACTGTCAGAAATAGACTATTAATGACAGTTCTGGGACTGTCCTTCAATGCAGCGGTTGAAACATTGTATGTATTTGTTTCCATAAATGGATCCATTTATGGAAACAAATACATACAATGTTTCAACCGCTGTATGGAAGGACAGTCCCACAACTGTCATTAATAGTCTATTTCTGACAGTTCCATGACATTCCCTCCATACAGCGGTTAAAACAGCTGTATGGAGTGAATGTCCCAGATCTATCAGAAATAGACTATTTATGACAGTTCTGGGACATTCACTGCATACAGCTGTTTTAACCGCTGTATGGAGGGAATGTCATGGAACTGTCAGAAATAGACTATTAATGACAGTTGTGGGACTGTCCTTCAATGCAGCGGTTGAAACATTGTATGTATTTGTTTCCATAAATGGATCCATTTTATGGAAACAAATACATACAATGTTTCAACCGCTGCATGGAAGGACAGTCCCAGAACTGTCATTAATAGTCTATTTCTGACAGTTCCATGACATTCCCTCCATACAGCGGTTAAAACAGCTGTATGAAGTGAATGTCCCAGATCTATCAGAAATAGACTATTTATGACAGTTCTGGGACATTCACTCCATACAGCTGTTTTAACCGTTGTATGGAGGGAATGTCATGGAACTGTCAGAAATAGACTATTAATGACAGTTGTGGGACTGTCCTTCCATACAGCGGTTGAAACATTGTATGTATTTGTTTCCATAAATGGATCCATTTATGGAAACAAATACATACAATGTTTCAACCGCTGTATGGAAGGACAGTCCCACAACTGTCATTAATAGTCTATTTCTGACAGTTCCATGACATTCCCTCCATACAGCGGTTAAAACAGCTGTATGGAGTGAATGTCCCAGATCTATCAGAAATAGACTATTTATGACAGTTCTGGGACATTCACTGCATACAGCTGTTTTAACCGCTGTATGGAGGGAATGTCATGGAACTGTCAGAAATAGACTATTAATGACAGTTCTGGGACTGTCCTTCCATGCAGCGGTTGAAACATTGTATGTATTTGTTTCCATAAATGGATCCATTTATGGAAACAAATACATACAATGTTTCAACCGCTGTATGGAAGGACAGTCCCAGAACTGTCATTAATAGTCTATTTCTGACAGTTCCATGACATTCCCTCCATACAGCGGTTAAAACAGCTGTATGGAGTGAATGTCCCAGATCTATCAGAAATAGACTATTTATGACAGTTCTGGGACATTCACTGCATACAGCTGTTTTAACCGCTGTATGGAGGGAATGTCATGGAACTGTCAGAAATAGACTATTAATGACAGTTCTGGGACTGTCCTTCAATGCAGCGGTTGAAACATTGTATGTATTTGTTTCCATAAATGGATCCATTTATGGAAACAAATACATACAATGTTTCAACCGCTGCATGGAAGGACAGTCCCAGAACTGTCATTAATAGTCTATTTCTGACAGTTCTATGACATTCCCTCCATACAGCGGTTGAAACCGCTGTATGGAGTGAATGTCCCAGAACTGTCAGAAATAGACAGAAACTGTCACAGAACTGTCCTTCTTCTCATCCTTCTCCTTCTTCTCATCCTTCTTCTCATCCTTCTTCTCATCCTTCTCCTTCTTCTCATCCTTCTCCTTCTTCTCATCCTTCTCCTTCTGCTCATCCTTCTTCTCATCCTTCTCCTTCTTCTCATCCTTCTCCTTCTCCTTCTTCTCATCCTTCTCCTTCTCCTTCTTCTCATCCTTCTCCTTCTCATCCTTCTCCTTCTCCTTCTCATCCTTCTCCTTCTTCTCATCCTTCTCCTTCTTCTCATCCTTCTCCTTCTCCTTCTTCTCATCCTTCTCCTTCTCCTTCTCATCCTTCTCCTTCTTCTCATCCTTCTCCTTCTCCTCATCCTTTTTCTTCTCATCCTTCTCCTTCTCCTTCTTCTCATCCTTCTCCTTCTTCTCATCCTTCTCCTTCTTCTCATCCTTCTCCTTCTTCTCATCCTTCTCCTTCTTCTCCTTCTTCTCATCATTCTCCTTCTTCTCATCCTTCTCCTTCTTCTCATCCTTCTCATCCTTCTTCTCATCCTTCTTCTTCTCATCCTTCTCCTTCTTCTCATCCTTCTCCTTCTCCTTCTTCTCATCCTTCTCCTTCTTCTCATCCTTCTCCTTCTTCTCATCCTTCTCCTTCTCATCCTTCTCCTTCTCCTTCTTCTCTTCCTTCTCCTTCTTCTCATCCTTCTCCTCCTTCTTCTCATCCTTCTTCTCATCCTTCTTCTTCTCATCCTTCTCCTTCTTCTCATCCTTCTCCTTCTCCTTCTTCTCATCCTTCTCCTTCTTCTCATCCTTCTCCTTCTTCTCATCCTTCTCCTTCTTCTCATCCTTCTCCTTCTTCTCATCCTTCTCCTTCTTCTCATCCTTCTCCTTCTTCTCATCCTTCTCCTTCTTCTCATCCTTCTCCTTCTCCTTCTTCTCTTCCTTCTCCTTCTTATCATCCTTCTCCTTCTTCTCATCATTCTCCTTCTTCTCATCCTTCTCCTTCTTCTCATCCTTCTTCTTCTCATCCTTTTCCTTCTTCTCATCCTTCTTCTTCTCATCCTTCTTCTTCTCATCCTTCTCCTTCTCATCCTTCTCTTTCTTCTCATCCTTCTCCTTCTCCTTCTTCTCATCCTTCTCCTTCTTCTCATCCTTCTCCTTCTCCTTCTTCTCATCCTTCTCCTTATTCTCAGCCTTCTTCTTCTCATCCTTCTCCTTCTCATCCTTCTCCTTCTCATCCTTCTCCTTCTTCTCATCCTTCTCCTTCTTCTCATCCTTCTCCTTCTCCTTCTTCTCATCCTTCTCCTTCTCCTTCTTCTCATCCTTCTCCTTCTTCTCATCCTTCTCCTTCTTCTCATCCTTCTCCTTCTCCTTCTTCTCATCCTTCTCCTTCTCCTTCTTCTCATCCTTCTCCTTCTCCTTCTCCTTCCTCATCTCCAAGGGCATTTAAATTAAAGGTACAGTGTTCTGCACTAATTTAAAGGCTCTCTGAAGCCTAGAAACCCTTTAAATAAGTCATCTTCGTAGCGGAGAAATTCGCATCGAATCGAATTTCACACTGGAATTCGCCGAATCAGCCGAATCGAATTTTTCATTTCTTCGCTCATCTCTAGATATAATATTCAGAAATTTGTTTCATGTGATAGTCATCATGTCACGTATTTGTTGGAATGTCCCTGTCACCTTCAATATGTGGAAGAACAACTAGAAAATTATCTGTGAGACTGGGTGAGCATATTAGAAACATTAAAAGAGGTTTTAGGCATCACAGTTTGTCCCACCATTTTAGGAAATGCCACAATAGGGATCCATCTTTGCTCAGGTTCTGTGGGATTGACAAAGCTGAGCCTCATTGGTGTGGTGGCAACATGACTAGGTCGATTTCACAGAATGAGACCAGATGGATCTTAAAATAGAATACTTTATCCCTTAAGGGGTTGAATATAGATGTTGATCTTAACTGTTTCTTGTCCAATTGGTAGTGTCTAGTAGATTTGAATTCTTTCATTGTTGTTTATTGTGTAATTTTGGGTTTTTTATTTGTAATATTTTATTGTAATTTTTTATTTTTATTTTATTTTTTTTCATTTTATTTTTTATTTATATTTTTATTTTTTTTTATTTTTTTCATTTTTGTTATTTTTATTTATTTTTGTTTTTTTCTTATTTTTTTAAATATTTGTTTTAAGTTTAATTTTTTTAATTCTTTCATTGTTGTTTATTGTGTAATTTGGGTTTTTTTATTTTTATTATTTTATTGTCATTTTTAATTTTAATTTTATTTATATTTATATTTATATTTTTATTTTATTTTTTTTTATTTTTATAATTTTTTTTCATTTTTGTTATTTTTATTTTTATACATTTTTGGGTTTTTTTCTTATTTTTGTTATTTTTTTTAATATTTGTTTTAGGTTTAATTTTTGTTCATGTATTTTATTCATCATATTAGATTAATTAGTGTGGAGTAATATTTGTTACTAATAAAATAAATAGAGAGGTAATTAAGTGTTTGTTGTTTATAATATCGAGATTGCTATGTGTATGTTGGCTTGGAGATTGTAATTGGGAAGTGGATTGGAGGGATGAGGTGTTAGAGGGTTAATGGGATGGATTTGGCTGAATGGAGAAAGGGGAGGAGTAGTGGGGAGGTATATAAGATGTTAGGAGCTGGAAAATGATGCCTTGGATAACGTCCTGGAGGAGGGTGAAACGTGTCGCCGTATTTCCAGTTCCGGTGGGTGCATGGTGACGTCACATCCGGTGAGTGGAACGCACGCTGGTTTGCAGTGTTCTGGAGTGACTTCCTGCTTGTCTAGAAGGGATTTCTATCTATCTTTGCCAGTCCACTTCTACAAATGGAAATCTGTCATATAATATGAGCCTCTGGGACTATTATGAAGCCTGACTATATTTTGTATCATGTGAGTGTATAGAAGGCAGAAATTTTTTTTTAAATTAAAGCTTTTTTACAGTATTGCACTATTTGTTGTTTTTGTTTTGTTTTCCATTGTCATCCAATCGTGGGAGTCGTTTCTGGAGGATATTGAGTGCAGAGTTATCTGGGAGGACACGCCCACTCATTCTAAGCTGGTCTGACTCTTGTGCCATATCAGGAAGAGTCCATTCCATCTGGTGAGGGGGGAGGAGCATTCATCACAGATGGGGGGGAGCACATTTGTTTGAGGAATTTTGGAGCACATTTTTTGGGATTGAGCATAATTCACAGATTTTTTAAAAAAATATTTTTTTTTTGTGTTGACTTTATTTTTTTTTTAGAACTTTTATTTATATTATTTAAATTTTTATATATAATTTATTTGCGCTGTGGAGTGTTTATAATTTTACTAAAATAATTCCATTTCCATGGTCTGTGTTCCATGGGAGACCGGATATAGTGAATGCAGGGTCCAGGCAGACCAGATATAGTGAATGCAGGGTCTGGGGAGAGCAGATATAGTGAATGCGGGGTCCGGTGAGCGGATATAGTGAATTCAGGGTCCGGGGAGACCAGATATAGTGAATGCAGGGTCCGGGGAGAGCGGATATAGTGAATGCAGGGTCCGGGGAGAGTGGATATAGTGAATGCAGGGTCCGGGGAGAGCGGATATAGTGAATGCAGAGTCCTGGGAGAGCAGATATAGTGAATGCAGGGTCCGGGGAGACCAGATATAGTGAATGCGGGGTCCGGGGAGAACAGATATAGTGAATGCAGGGTCCGGGGAGAGCGGATATAGTGAATGCAGGGTCCGGGGAGAGCGGATATAGTGAATGCAGGGTCTGGGGAGAGCGGATATAGTGAATGCGGGGTCCAGGGAGAGCGGATATAGTGAATGCAGGGCCCAGGGAGAGCAGATATAGTGAATGCAGGGTCCGTGGAGAGTAAATATAGTGAATGCAGAGTCCTGGGAGAGTGGATATAGTGAATGCAGGGTCCAGGGAGAGCGGGTATAGTGAATGCGGGGTCCGAAGAGAGAAGATATAGTGAATGCGGGGTCCGGGGAGAGCGGATATAGTGAATGCAGGGTCCGGGGAGAGTGGATATAGCGAATGCAGAGTCCTGGGAGAAAAGTTATAGTGAATGCAGGGTCCAGGGAGAGCGGATATAGTGAATGCAGGGTACAGTGAGAGTGGATATAGTGAATGTAGAGTCCTGGGAGACAAGATATAGTGAATGCGGGGTACGGCAAAAGCAGATCTAGTGAATGCAGGGTCCAGGGAGAGTGGATATAGTGAATGCAGTGTCCGGGAGGAGTGTGTGGATGACGTCACAACGTTACCATTCATCAGGACAGTGGTTATAGTACTCTGTAAGCGGCTCCTGGAACGACATTCCAGCAGGCAATAGCATTCATTAAGTGGCCCCGTGCTTTGCCTGGCATTACATTACGGATGGGGTCTGGTTTGAGCATGTACAGGACTCTGCTGCTGAGATGATACTGCCATCTAGTGTCTAATCAGTACATCACTGGATGTTCATCATACCTGGTGCAATATACACCTCCTGAACGTGAGTGCATTTCTTATGTTTAATTGATGAATAAAAGTGTAAAAGGATAAAGCACTATGTGGAGTTCTTTGTAATGAGGAATACGGCTGATACAAAGACGCTTATCAGGAGGGAGATTACTTTGGAGTCCTCATTCAACAAGCTGATCTTCTGAGTCCAAATGGGACCAAAAGTGCAGTTAGATGTAACATTGTATAATGTGCGTTCCCACTGCGTAAGGTGAGCAGATATATGGTGGAGGATGTCTTTGCGCGGGAATTGATGACAGATGCACATATTTTTCGTTATCCAAAAGGAGGGTTCACAGAAGAACACTTTATTGATTGAACTTGAGTTTTGGAATGACTTTTGCTAGATTCATACTTAAAAAATACTTTGATTTTTTTTTTGTGTGGTCCTTGTTTATCTATATAAAGTTTTATTTACTTAATTCTTTTTTCAATAATTTTTATTTTATTATTTTTTCACTTTGCATTTTGATATATAGGAATTGTGCAATTGTTTCATGTAGTGCAGCATTTTTTTCACTTCATAATATGACAGTGAATGCAGGATCTGGAGAGAGAGGATATAGAGAATTCAGGGTTCGGGGAAACCAGATATAGGAAATGCATGGTCTGTGGAGAGCGGATATATAGTGAAAGCAGGGTCTGGGGAGACCACTTACAGTGAATGCAAGGTCCGTGGAGACCAGTTATAGTGCATGCAGGTTTTCAGGCAGACCAATTGTAGTGAATGCAGGGTCCAGGGAGACAAGATATAGTGAATGCAGGGTCCAGGGAGAGCATATATAGTAAATGCAGGGTCCGAGGGGATAGCAGGTAGTGAATGCAGGTTCCGGGGAGAGCAGATATAGTGAATGCAGGGTCCGGGGAGAGCAGATATAGTGAATGCAGGGTCCAGGCAGACCAGATATAGTGAATGCAGGGTCCTGGCAGACCAGATATAGTGAATGGTTAACATTTCCACCTGGCAGTACTAGGGTCGCTGGTTCAAATCCCAACCACTGGGTCCGGGGAGAGTGGATATAGTGAATGCAGGGTCTAGGGAGAGCGGATATAGTGAATGCAGGGTTCCAGGGAATGCGGATATAGTGAATTCAGGGTATGGGGAGAGTGGATATAGTGAATGCAGGGTCCGAGGAGAGCAGATATAGTGAATGTAGGATCCAGGGAGACCTGATATAGTGAATGCAGGGTTCCAGGGAAAAATCAAATACCAGTACAGGGAGACTGGATATAGTGGATGCAGGGTCCGGGGAGACCATATATAGTGAATGCAGGGTCCGGGGAGACCGGATATAGTGAATGCAGGGTCCAGGGAGACCAGATATGGTGAATACAGTGTCCGGGAGACCAGATAGTGAATACAGGGTCCGGGGAGACCAGATATAGTGAATTCAGGGTCCGGGGAAAAGGGATATAGTGAATGCAGGGTCCGGGGAGAGCGGCTATAGTGAATGCAGGGTCCGGGGAGAGCGGACATAGTGAATGCAGGGTCCGGGGAAAGCGGATATAGTGAATGCAGGGTCTGCGGAGAAGGAATATAGTGAATGCAGGGCCCATGGATAGCAGATATAGTGAATGCAGGGTCCAGAGAGACCAGGTATAGTGAATGCAGGGTCCGGGGATAAGGGATATAGTGAATGCAGGGTCCGGGGAGAGCGGATATAGTGAATGCAGGGTCCGGGGAGAGCGGATATATTGAAGGCAGGGTCTGGAGAGAGTGGACATAGTGAATGCAGGGTAAGGGGAAAGCGGATATAGTGAACGCAGGGTCCGTGGAGAAGGAATATAGTGAATGCAGGGCCCATGGAGAGCAGAAATAGTGAATGCAGGGTCCGGGGAGATCAAATATAGTGAATGCAGGGTCAGGGGAGACCAGATATAGTGAATGCAGGGTCCGGGGAAAGGGATATAGTGAATGCAGGGTCCGGAGAGAGCGGACATAGTGAATGCAGGGTCCGGGGAAAGCAGATATAGTGAATGCAGGGTCTGCGGAGAAGGAATATAGTGAATTCAGGGCCCATGGAGAGCAGAAATAGTGAATGCAGGGTCCGGGGAGATCAAATATAGTGAATGAAGGGTCCTGATAGACCAAATATAGTGAATGCAGGGTCCTGGGAGACCAGATATAGTGAATGCAGGGTCCTGGGAGAGCAGATATAGTGAATGCAGGGTCAGGGGAGACCAGATATAGTGAATGCAGGGTCCTGGGAGAGCAGATATAGTGAATGCAGGGTCAGGGGAGAGCAGATATAGTGAATGCAGGGTCAGGGGAGAGCAGATATAGTGAATGAAGGGTCCGGGGAGAATGGGTATAGTGAATGCAGGGGCCGGGGAGGAGTGTGCAGATGATATCACAACGTTTCCATTCATCGGGACAGCGGTTATAGTACTCTGTATGCAGCTCTTGAAAAGTATGTGCATCTGTCATCAATTCCCGTGCAAAGACATCCTCCACCATATATCTGCTCACCTCACGCAGTGTGACCGCACATTATACAATGTTACGTCTAACTGCACTTTTGGTCCCATTTGGACTCAGAAGATCAGCTTGTTGAATGAGGACTCCAAAGTAATCTCCCTCTTGATAAGCGTCTTTGTATCAGCCGTATTCCTCATTACAAAGAACTCCACATAGTGCTTTATCCTTTTACACTTTTATTCATCAATTAATCATAGGAAATGCACTCACGTTCCGGAGGTGTATATTGCACCAGGTATGATGAACATCCAGTGATGTACTGATTAGACACTAGATGGCAGTATCATCTCAGCAGCAGAGTCCTGTACATGCTCAAACCAGACCCCATCCGTAATGTAATGCCAGGCAAAGCACGGGGCCACTTAATGAATGCTATTGCCTGCTGTAATGTCGTTCCATTATCCAAAGGAAGGTTCATAGAAGAACACTTTATTGATTGATCTTCAGTTTTTGAATGACTTTTGCTTGATACATACTTAAAAAATACTTTTTGATTTTTTTTTGTGGTCCTTGTTTATATATATATAGTTTTATTTACTTAATTCTTTTTTCAATAATTTTTATTTTATTATTTATTTTTTCACTTTGCTTTTTGATATATAGGAATTGTGCAATTGTTTTTTAATGTAGCTCAT
The DNA here is from genome assembly GCF_062004578.1 of Staurois parvus. Taxonomy (NCBI): domain Eukaryota; kingdom Metazoa; phylum Chordata; class Amphibia; order Anura; family Ranidae; genus Staurois; species Staurois parvus. The sequence continues at coordinate 2,094,247 of NW_028318371.1, forward strand.
TTTTTTCACTTCATAATATAATAGTGAATGCAGTGTCTGGGGGGACAAGATATAGTGAATGCAGGGTCCTGGGAAAGCAGATATAGTGATTGCAGGGTCTGGAGAGACCGAATATAGTGAATGCAGGGTCTAGGGATAATGGATATAGTGAATGCAGGGTCTGGGGAGAGCGGATATAGAGAATGCAGGGTCCGGGGAGACCAGATATAGTGATTACAGGGTCTGGGGAGAGCGGATATATAGTGAATGCAGGGTCCAGGGAGACCATATATATTGAATGCAGGGTCCTGGAAGACCAGTAATAGTGAATGCAGGGTCCGGGGACACCAGATATAGTGAATGCAGGGTCCGGGGAGACCAGATATAGTGAATGCATGTTCCAGGCAGACCAATTATAGTGAATGCAGGGTCCAGTGAGAGAAGATATAGTGAATGCAAGGTCCGGGGAGACCGGATATAGTGAATGCAGGGTCCGTGGAGACCGGATATAGTGAATGCAGGGTTTGGGGAGAGCGGATATAGTGAATGCAGGGCCCATGGAGAGCAGATATAGTGAATACAGGGTCCGGGGAGACCAGATATAGCGAATGCAGGGTCCTGGGAGAGTGGATATAGTGTATGCAGGGTCTGGGGAGACCGGATATAGTGAATTCAAAGTCCAGGGAGAGCAGATATAGTGAATGCAGGGTCCGGGGAGAGCGGATATAGTGAGTGCAGTACCCGGGGAGGAGTGTGTGGATGACGTCACCATTCATCGGGACAGCAGTTATAGTTCTCTGTAAACGGCTCCTGGAACGACATTACAGCAGCCAATAGCATTCATTAAGAGGCCCCGTGCTTTGCATGGCATTACATTATGGATGGGGTCTGGTTTGAGCATGTACAGGACTCTGCTGCTGAGATGATACTGCCATCTAGTGTCTAATCAGTACATCACTGGATGTTCATCATACCTGGTGCAGTATACACCTCCGGAACGTGAGTGCATTTCTTATGTTTAATTGATGAATAAAAGTGTAAAAGGATAAAGCACTATGTGGAGTTCTTTGTAATGAGGAATACGGCTGATACAAAGACGCTTATCAGGAGGGAGATTACTTTGGAGTCTTCATTCAACAAGCTGATATTCTGAGTCCAAATGGGACCAAAAGTGCAGTTAGAGGTAACATTGTATGATGTGCGGTCACACTGCGTGAGGTGAGCAGATATATGGTGGAGGATGTCTTTGCACGGGAATTGATGACAGATGCACATATTTTTCGTTATCCAAAAGGAGGGTTCACAGAAGAACACTTTATTGATTGAACTTGAGTTTTGGAATGACTTTTGCTAGATTCATACTTAAAAAATACTTTGATTTTTTTTTTGTGTGGTCCTTGTTTATCTATATAAAGTTTTATTTACTTAATTCTTTTTTCAATAATTTTTATTTTATTATTTTTTCACTTTGCTTTTTGATATATAGGAATTGTGCAATTGTTTCATGTAGCGCAGCATTTTTTTCACTTCATAATATGATAGTGAATGCAGGATCTGGAGAGAGAGGATATAGAGAATTCAGGGTTCGGGGAAACCAGATATAGGAAAAGCATGGTCTGGGGAGACCAGATATAGTGAATGCATGGTCTGGGGAGAGCGGATATATAGTGAATGCATGGTCTGGGGAGAGCGGATATATAGTGAATGCAGGGTCTGGGGAGACCACTTACAGTGAATGCAAGGTCCGGGGAGACCAGTTATAGTGCATGCAGGTTTCCAGGCAGACCAATTGTAGTGAATGCAGGGTCCAGGGAGACAAGATATAGTGAATGCAGGGTTCAGGTAGAGCAGATATAGTGAATGCAGGGTCCGGGGAGAGCAGATATAGTGAATGCAGGGTCCAGGGAGAGCAGATATAGTAAAAGCAGGGTCCGGGGAGAGCAGATATAGTAAATGCAGGGTCCAGGCAGACCAGATATAGTGAATGCAGGGTCCTGGCAGACCAGATATAGTGAATGGTTAACATTTCCACCTGGCAGTACTAGGGTCGCTGGTTCAAATCCCAACCACTGGGTCCAGGGAGAGCGGATATAGTGAATGCGGGTTCTGGGGAGAGCGGATATAGTGAATGCAGGGTCTAGGGAGAGCGGATATAGTGAATGCAGGGTTCAAGGGAATGCGGATATAGTGAATGCAGGGTCCGGGGAGAGCGGATATAGTGAATGCAGGGTCCGGGGGAGAGCGGATATAGTGAATGCAGGGTCCGGGGAGAGCAAATATAGTGAATGCAGGGTCCGGGGAGAGCAAATATAGTGAATGCAGGGTCAGGGGAGACCAGATATAGTGAATGCAGGGTCAGGGGAGACTAGATATAGTGAATGCAGGGTTCGGGGAGAGTGGATATAGTGAATGCAGGGTCCGGGGAGAGCAGATATAGTGAATGTAGGATCCAGGGAGACCTGATATAGTGAATGCAGGGTTCCAGGGATGTCATGGAAATTTTGTATTGTTGGTCGAACTTTAAATGTGTCATATATTCGTGTTATTCATATGTCTCTCGTGTGGCTTAATTAAAGCTCTGAAGGCTGCAATTGGGCCATGCGCATGTACAATGTATGTATTACAGTACTCGGCTTGGTAATGGATGAGATGGCAGATCTGCGCTTATAGACCGGCGTGTATACCACCACGGCATTCCATGCGAATGCTGCTGTCAGTAGACCGTGGGCCTGTATCCACATATCAGCAGCATGGTACCACGTGGGCTTCATAACGCAATGCGCAAGCGGTGTGAACTCCACGTGTAGGCTTATGCATATCTTACAACCCATTACCAACTTGAAACTGTATCTGGGATGGATGTGTTTTAATAAAGATCGTATCGGGCCCATCCAGGTACAGACTGATATTTTTAGGGAGTGCTTGTGCAGAGAATTTACATACCAATAGAAGCTAGTAGGACAGGAAATATGACCTCAGATGGCTCATAGGGGGGAAGGGGAGGAAGTCTGCTGACCTCAGAAGACTCATGGGGGAGGACCAGTGATAGATAATAGCAAAGGCTATGCTCCAATTGGAATGTATATCCTCTGTATAGGCAATCCCCATTGTATTGTTTGGTGGGAGGGATTGACTTTATTCATGTGGGGGGCATGTGTGTATTCTTAATAAAAACAGAGAGCTGAGCCTAAAGCCGGCCCTTATGTGGATTGCAACCAGCCTTAGAGTGTCGTGTGATCATTCTAGGGTAACGGAGCTCCATCACCCACAAATTCAACAGAACCAAAGTATTTGGATGGGCAGGAATCGTGTAGTTTGGCTGCAGTCGTGGTAAGCGAGATTCGCACAGCTTTATGGGGGATTTCTGCACATCCAACTGCGAGTACTCACGGTAAGGAGAAATTCGTTAAAGCGAATTTCCAAGACAGTTTGGCGAGCCTGGTGGATACTAACGCGTATTCTTGCGTAGCTAACCTAGAACGAGGGGGGAATGGCCATCATGAACTAGCAAAAAGTATGCCGGCACATTTCAGGTCTCTCTGCCATTAAGAGGATCGCTTTTTGCGTGTTCGTGTGGCTGATTTCGCTCTCTGTTAGCTAACAAGAAATACCGCTTAACAAGGACCTCGTTTTTTGTCCTAAACTCTTGATTTGTGGGTGAAAGACAAGGGTTTGTCTCTGCGGAACGCAGCAGAGGGGGGGGTTTTGGTTGGCTGGATTTGGTCAAGTTTAAAAAATCTTCCAACCAAAAATTAAACGGGTATATGTTTTAGTGGGTAAAAGTTGTTGCATAGTGTTAGGTAAGTATTTGTGGGCTGTAGGTACTGTGGTGATTGCTCTACCCCCCTCCACGTGAGGTAATTATTACAGTGCTGAAAGGCTTAGGTTAATTGTTAACTGTTGTAAGATCTGTGTTATGTGGTCTGTACAATGTTTTGTGGTACCACTGCTCCCAGCAAGCATGCAGCAGGGGGTCCTTTTTGTTACATGTGCATGTTAGTGTGATATGTTGGTGTTTTATGTCCGTTCTGTGATTGTGCCCAAATTGTGTTGTATGTGTGCTTCATATTGTTGTGTAATTGTCCAGTGTATGTTCTGTCTAAAAGTCTGTTTTATGTAAGAGGCAATTTTGAGGCTAGAGTCTGCCGTGTGCTCCTCTGTGGGGGGTCATTCTAGTATCTGCCATGTGCTCCTCTGTGGGGGGTCATTCTAGTATCTGCCATGTGCTCCTCTGTGGGGGGTCATTCTAGTATCTGCCATGTGCTCCTCTGTGGGGGGTCATTTTCTTGACTAAACCACATGGACTCCTTTTGTTTGGTGGCCATTTTGTTGGCTACCAAATGTGCAGTAATCTCTATGCAATGTGCATGAAGTTTCCTATATGCATTTGACCCATATTGTGTTTTTAATCCAAATTTTTTACAGTTTAAGTTGTTTGCTTTTAGCTTTAAATTTGCGTATTGCCAGCCAATTTAAAGTGTGTTAAGCGAGTTTTCCCTTCACGTGTTCCACATTTAGTGAGCGCGGTGAAGTCTGGGTTTTTGCACATAGATTTCTTGTATAGTGATTATGTTTTTCTTGTGTTTTTCCTGTTAAAAGTAGTTCCTTATTGTAAAGCGGGTTTGTTTTAAGCTGCTGTGTCGCGTGTTTCACGTCCAGCAGACTTTTTGTGTAAACGGTTCTAGGTGGTTGCAGTAAAGATTGCGTGTATAACGTGGATCGTTTAGCGGTGCTGATAGGAGTGATTTTTGAGTCAGCAACAAGGTTACTTTTGGCGCAGTTTTTCGGTTTACCTCGGTGTAATTGTTTTACTGTGAAACGTCCCGTGTTTTTCATAAGGATCCACTTTGTCCTTTTTAACAGTTTTTCAGGTTGAAAAAGGGTTTTTCTGTGTGTATTAGGAAAGTTTTTTTTTCTTTACACAAATTTCCTAAAGGTCAGTTAGCAGGTTTCTGCCCAACCAGTGACCCCTAAGTAACATCCAAGAACCCCTCTTTTTGTTTTGACTTGTGTTAGCTACTGTGTGCAGGGAGAGAAAAGCCACTTTCATCATTGTGCGGTGTGGCCTGCCAAACACAGTGGGTGATGAGAACCACATAAATTACGCTGTGTGAGTGGGCGGTCCAGGGAAATCCTGGTTACCACAAACACTTCGGGTGGTCAGAATCACACAAATTGCGCTGTGGGAGTGGGAGGTGTGCTCTCAGTCTGACCGCCACTTGATGCGCTTCGGGTGATCGATAAGTATCACATAAATTACGCTGTGCTGGGAAAGTGGTGGAATCAGGCCTCTCGGTAGGATCCCACCGAGTGCTCCAGGGGGTAAACAGGTACCCGGACGCGGGATATATACCAGTGACTAGTCACGATGGGCAGTAGTCAGTCCATGAAGAGAGAGGGGGAACCAGCCCTCTTCAGGGTAAGGACAGCTGCACAACTGATGAAGGTGAGTTTGGGGGGGAAGTCTACAGAACCCCTCAAAAGGTGGAATAAATGGTCGAAGGGTACCAGATGGGAAATTCCCCGGGAAGGTACATTTGACGCATGGAGGTGGGAAAAATTCATCTCTGAATTTGAACCACGGATGCAGGCGTCAGAACTAGAGATCGCACAGCTATGGCTTCACAGGTCAATCCGATTAGGGAAGCAGGGCATACATAAACTGGTGTCTGTCCGGAAGAACCAGGTGATGTATACCTGGCCTCCAGAGGGAATAAAACAGGAGGATCCAGTGTCAGAGGTGGAGGAAGCTCTTTCAGGGCTGACTCTACTAAGGCAGGCAGGATCAGGGTCTACTGGGGTCCCCCAACAACCAACAGTGGCTGAGATAAGTATAACTGCACCTGTCTCTTCTGTTAGTGACGTCACTCTTGACATACCTTCTGTGTCTTCTGTCTCTATGCCTCAGCCTCTGCCTCTACCTCTCCCTTCTCCCTGCTTCACCCCAGCTCCTTCTGTTTCCAACTATGAAGCCTACTCAACAACCGATTTGCAGACTATCTGTGAATCAAGGGGAATAGACACCCGGTTAAAAAACAGGGCGGATTGCATCAAAGCGCTACGAACCACTGATCAGACCCCTGCCCCCCAGCTATACCCTGATCTGAGGGACCTCAAACCTGAAGGTGCAGTAAGCGAGGTGGTTAATCTAAGCCCACCGATGATGCTGGGTCAGCCCTTGCACTCTTCCCGGACCGAGGCCTATCCAGTCAGGGTGCAGCAATTTGAAGGTCCTCCCAATGCACGGGGGGAACGGACTTTAGGGGAACGGGTAGTTTGGCATGTCCCCTTCACCCCGGCAGAGATCCGCACTATTCTGGCTGAGCTCCCGGACTATCGAGTCAATCCGAGAGGATTTGCTCGAATGTTTGGACAAAACCAGTTCAGCTATGGTATGAGCGGGTCAGATTGTGCGCAGATCCTACGGGCAAAGGTGGGCATGGAAGTGGCCAGTACAGTGATTGCAGGGTGCTCTATAACCACGCATGAGGAGATGACTTCAGGGGGCAAAGAGTTCTGTACACAGCTAAAGGCAAAGCTTCCAGAAATGTATGGTGCTACCTCTACTACGGACATGATGAAGCTCACCCAGGGTCCTAATGAGGAAAGCGCCTGCTTCTGGCAAGCAGACGGCACTGGATGCGGATCTGGAAGTTGGACCTGATGCTCCAACTGAAGGGGTAAAGGTGACCGCGACGCACATTCTGTTGCGGGCCAAATTTTTGGAAGGCATCAATATTAAAATTCGGGAAAGGCTGGTTCTGGCCCGACCCGAATATAATGAGATGTCTATCCCTGCTATCCTTTCCACTCTTGCGGCAATAGAGAGGGAAATGGATAGAAGAAAACAAGACAAGGCCAAAGTTCTTATGTCCCAGACCCCACACGAAAAACCAAGGGATCTGGGTCACAGGAAGGATAGGCCCCCACCCAGGTGCTTCCAGTGCTGCCAAACGGGGCACATGAGGAGGAGCTGTCCCCAATTACCTAAAGGTCGGTGGCAGTTCATTCCTGATGAGTCCTCCGCCCCTATGACCACCATGGTAAGTAACTCCTATGAATTCTTATAGGAAGTTGACAAATCGGTGTCGGCCCAGATCCATCTTTTTCTAGAGGAATTAAAATATCCCCTCCCTTGCCTCACTGACACCGGTGCAGCAAGAACGGTCCTGCGAAAACAGGACATCCAAGGCAAGGTACCCCTCTCAGGGGAAAGCCCTACTAACCTCACTATCAAACGATGCACTATTCTTAACCCAGCTTCTCTTCTTCCTGTGTTGGAAGATGAGAAGGGGGGGGAGGACAGCAATGACAGTGCTGAATTTTGCAACACAACTAACAATACTAACACCTCTTCTGCTAACATGTCTTCTTTGTCCACTACTAATCTCTCTTCCAAAGGACACGACTGCATTTCTTTGGTGGAACTGGAGTCAGCGGCGACACACCCCATATCACCCGAGAGTAGCGGTAAGGTTGAACGTCTTCCGATACCCAAAAACCTTGGCCTGAGTGTCTCCCCATTGCCCCCTATTCCATCCGGAATGCCCCTCGGCAACCACATGGGCTGTCACCCTACGAGGTGTTGTTTGGGGGACCTCCCAAAACAGGGTTGTACTTTCCTCAACAGTTGTCATCTTTGCATTCACAGCTTACAGGTTATGTGCAATCTCTGCAACGGGAGCTGCAGAAGATACACCATCGGGTTCGCGAATCGCTCCCCGATCCAAATGCAATAACAGGTGTTCTTTCTATTGAGCCAGGTGATTGGGTCGTCCTAAAGAAACATCAAAGAACCGGACTCGAGCCACGGTTCACCGGACCATACCAAGTCCAGCTGACGACACCTACCTCACTCAAACTCGAGGGACGAGACAACTGGGTGCACGCAAGCCACTGCAAGAAGCTTTTCAGCTACACCAGAGAATGAGGGGTGTCATTTTCCTTTTTCTTTTTGTTTGTATGTCATACATGTGTGTGAACGGAGGAAAATACGGCAGATACCCCAACCTTTTATTTAAAATGCACCTGCGTTTAGCCAGAACCGCCAACAAAACCAACTGTTGGGTATGCTCAAAGCCCCCACCCAGTCATCACATGTCCGCAATGGCCGCTGTTCATGCCCTATATGACATCCGCGTCGGCATGAAAAAGCAAGGGACCCCTGGTCAGCCCCCACGTAGACATTTGTCGGTAGAACTTAATGACACATTTTTAGCAGGTAACATCAGTTTCAGCACCAATATTAGCTCTAGCTCCTGTAGGACCCTCGTCAGTCCATTATGGGTAACTGGGCAGCTAGGCAGCCCTCAGGTGTGCTTTAACATCAGCTTTGGCACAGGTAACAAGTTTGTTGGGACTACCACCTGCGAGGGAGGTATAACTGTCAATCTGACTAACCAGACTTCCCTTCTGAGTAACCACACTGACCGACCAGACCACGTGTGTTGGAAGGACGGATGTGATGTGCAGACTGAGGGAGCAATCCCCCAGTCTGTGCAACTGTTGCTCAGTGCCAGAGGCCGAACGAGGAACTCTTCCTGCTCTGCTCTGACAGGTCCATACTATTTTCTGTGTGGTTCGGCAGCCTATAGAACATTTCCCCAGAACGCGAAAGGTTCGTGTGCCCTCATAAAGCTAGTCCCCGCATCCTATGTAGTGATGGATCATGAAGAGTTGATGGTCCACAAGAAGGTAAGGATGGCAGGGAGAGTTCGCAGAGAGCTGTTCTCTGAGGGCGACCAGGCATGGGCTTGGTTCCCCTCATGGACAGGATGGGGAATAGAACTTATGAAGCGCCTGAACAATTTTTCTGTCATTGTGGATAGTATGTTTAACGAGACCGTAGAGGCTGTCAGAGAAATTGCCCAAGAACAACGGCAGATGGGAATTTTAGTGCTTCAGGAGAAGATGGCCCTTGATTATCTTTTAGCCGCCAAAGGGGGGTTCTGTGAGTTCATCGGAGAGGATTGTTGTACTTGGATAGAAGACACCGATGACAAGGTCCAGGCCCATATGGACAAAGTTAGTGAACTACAGGGAAAAGCTAGAGCTATAGCTAGTGAGGGTTGGAATCCGTTCAAGGGTTTGGGAGGATTGGGAGATTTCCTGTTCTCCATCGGATCTTGGTTGAAGGAAGTGGGAGTGTATGTCCTGATGCTTCTCTTTTTCATCTGCCTTTTATATGCCGCGGTGAGATGTTCCTGTTGCCTCATCGACCGTGTAAACCAAGCTCGGGCAGACGACCACATCTCCATGCCCGCTCCTGGGATCCCACTCCAACCACTGATCGGAGGAAGACCTCACCAACCATCCACCTTCTCTACAGATTACGTCCTGGCTTCCCTCTAATTTATCTCCCTGAAGACCACATTCTCCAAGACCTTCAAGCAAGCTTCAAGCCTCATCATGGTTTGTGTCTGCGATTTGGAAAACTGTCTGGGTCGAGACCAGCCTTGTGTGGCCCCGTCTGCAGGGGCAATTTGAGAATCTATTGCTGGATCTCCCCAGACCACCGTGGGATCACAAGCCTTATTCATACCACAAGTCTGTTTGTGGTTTTTGCAAGAGCCTTCCTGTAGTGAAGGTTCCAACGCTCTTGAGGATCATTGCTTCAATCAAGCCTGTTTGCGTCGAGTCTGCGTCGGGTCTTGTTGTTTCAGGTACCCCGTGGAGCTTTATTCTCAGGGACAACTACAGGAACTCTTTGAGGTTTTGAGACTACACCCATCAAGCTGAAGAAGATCAAGAAGGGACACGAGGAGAATATGATAAAACAGGAGGGAATGTCATGGAAATTTTGTATTGTTGGTCGAACTTTAAATGTGTCATATATTCGTGTTATTCATATGTCTCTCGTGTGGCTTAATTAAAGCTCTGAAGGCTGCAATTGGGCCATGCCATGTACAATGTATGTATTACAGTACTCAGCTTGGTAATGGATGAGATGGCAGATCTGCGCTTATAGACCGGCGTGTATACCACCACGGCATTCCATGCGAATGCTGCTGTCAGTAGACCGTGGGCCTGTATCCACATATCAGCAGCATGGTACCACGTGGGCTTCATAACGCAAGGCGCCAAGCGGTGTGAACTCCACGTGTAGGCTTATGCATATCTTACAACCCATTACCAACTTGAAACTGTATCTTGGATGGATGTGTTTTAATAAAGATCGTATCGGGCCCATCCAGGTACAGACTGGTGTTTAGCTCAGGGAATACTTGTACAAAGGATTTACATACCAATAGAAGCTAGTAGGACAGGAAATATGACCTCAGATGGCTCATGGGGGGGAAGGGGAGGAAGTCTGCTGACCTCAGAAGACTCATGGGGGAGGACCAGTGATAGATAATAGGAAAGGCTATGCTCCAATTGGAATGTACATCCTGTGTATAGGCACTCCCCATTGCATTGTTTGGTGGGAGGGGATTGACTTTATTCATGTGGGGGGCATGTGTGTATTTTTAATAAAACAGAGAGCTGAGTCTGAAACCGGCCCTTATGTGAATTGCAACACTAGCCTTAGAGTGTCGTGTGATCATTCTAGGGTAACGGAGCTCCACCCCCACATTTCAACAGAAGCTAAAGTAGTTGGATGGGCAGGAATCGTGTAGTTTGGCTGCAGTCGTGGTAAGCGAGATTCGCACAGCTTTATGGGGGATTTCTGCGCATCCAACTGCGAGTACTCACGGTAAGGAGAAATTCGTTAAAGCGAATTTCCAAGACACTATCTTCTTATAGCCTTCTCCAGCTTTGTGAGCGTCAACTATTTTCAGTTTCAGTTTTCTAGACAACTGCTTAGAAGAACCCATGGTGCTGATTGTTGGGGCAAGGTCAGATGAGTCTGGGCATTTAAAACCTTTGAGATTGACGTCACCTGGTCTTCCCAGAGGATGATTGAGAACAATCCATGACACTGGCAGGTCTCAGCTTGGCAAAGGGGGCAGTGCATGCTATAAATTCTGCAGGGTGCCCAAACTTTTTTTGTTTTCTGTTATTTTGAAAGTGTAAATGATGGAAATAAAATCTAACTTTTGTTGACATATTATAAGAATGTCTAATCTGTAATTTGATGCCTTTTGGAGATTTTTCCATCTTTCCTTGGCTTCTTTATGCACATTAATACAAATTTTTAGCTGGGGTGCCCAAACGTTCGATACCCACTGTATATATACACACATACATACATACATACATATATATACACTCACATATGTACACACACACATATATATACCCCCCCAACACACATATATACACACACACACATATATACACACACACACACACATATATATATATATATACATACACACACACACACACAAATACATACATGTACACACACACACACATGTACACACACACACACACACATGTACACACACACATATATGTACACACACACACACATACATGTACACACACACACATGCATGTACATACACACACATACATGTACACACACACATACATGTACACACACACACACACACATATATATGTACACACACACACATACATGTACACACAAACACACACAAACATGTACACACACACACATGTACACACACACATATATGTACACACACACACACACACACACATACATGTACACACACACACACACACACACACATACATGTACATACACACACATACATGTACACACACACACACACACACACACACACACACACACATACATGTACACACACACATACATGTACACACACACATACATGTACACACACACACACACACACACACACACACGTACATACACACACATACATGTACACACACACACACACACACACACACACACGTACACACACACACATACATGTACACACACCCCCCCCCCATAGTCTGTAGATGTTATACCTTTCATACAAACCATCACTACACACTGATTGGATGTTATTTTCTTACCACAGACAAGCAGCAGAATACATTTTGCCCAACATTTCTGAAGAACATTTATTTATTGGATGTTTTGTAGCAGAAGATACATTTTTTTCCCCCCAAAAAAGGTTCATATTTTTTCAGTTTATATCACAAAAAATAAACATCCCAGTGGGGATCAAATACCACCTAAACAAAGCTCTATGTGTGTGAAATAATACTATAAATCTCATTTTGGTAAAGTTGCATGACCGTATAATTTTCAGTTAAAAGTAGCGCAGTGCTGAAAAGCAAATAAAAAGCCCTGGTCATAAAAGAGCTAAGCGCTAGTGCACACTAGATGCAATCCAGAGGGCTTTTTTCTGCATCAAAGATGCATGCACGGCGGATTCCATGTATTCCAATGTCCCTGATGATGGGCACTGATGGTGGGCAGCACTGATGTTGGGCACTGATGGTAGGCTGTACTGATGATGGGCACTGATGTGGGGCACTGATGATGGGCACTGATGGTGGGCAGCACTGATGGTAAACGGCACTGAAAGTAGGCTGCACTGATGGTGGGCGGCACTGATGTGGGGCACTAATGGTAGGCGGCACTGATGGTGGGCGGCACATATGGTGGGCACTGATGGTAGGCGGCACTGAAAGTAGGCTGTACTGATGATGGGCACTGAAGGTAGGCGGCACTGATGTGGGGCACTGATGGTAGACTGTACTGATGATGGGCACTGATGGTGGGTGGCACTGATGTGGGGCACTGATGGTAGGCGGCTCTGATGATGGGCTCTGATGGTAGGCGGCACTGAAAGTAGGCTGTACTGATGATGAGCACTGATGGTGGGCGGCACTGATGTGGGGCACTGATGGTAGGCGGCACTGATGTGGGGCACTGATGGTAGGCGGAACTGATGTGAGGCACTGATGGTAGGCGGCACTGATGATGGGCACTGATGGTAGGCGGCACTGAAAGTAGGCTGTACTGATGGGCACTGATGGTGGGCAGCACTGATGTGGGGCACTGATGGTATGCAGCACTGATGTGGGGCGGCACTGATGGTAGGCGGTACTGATGATGGGCACTGATGTGGGGCACTGATGGTAGGCGGCACTGATGTGGGGCGGCACTGATGATGGGCACTGATGGTGGGCGGCACTGTTGTGGGGCACTGATGGTAGGCGGCACTGATGGTAGGCGGAACTGATGTGGGGCACTGATGTGGGGCACTGATGGTGGGCGGCACTCATGGTAGGCGGCACTGATGTGGGGCACTGATGTGGGGCAGCACTGATGTGGGGCGGCATTGATGATGGGCACTGATGGTAGGCGGCACTGATGTGGGGCACTGATGGTAGGCGGCACTGATGTGGGGCACAGATGGTAGGCGGCACTGATGTGGGGCACTGATGGTAGGCGGCCCTGAAAGTAGGCTGTACTGATGGGCACTGATGGTGGGCAGCGCTGATGGTAGGCGGCACTGATGTGCGGCACTGATGGTAGGCGGCACTGATGTGGGACACTGATGGTAGGCGGCACTGATGTGGGGCACTGATGGTAGGTGGCACTGATGTGGGGCACTGAAAGTAGGCTGTACTGATGATAGGCACTGATGTGGGACACTGATGGTAGGCGGCACTGATGGTAGGCGGCACTGATGGGGGGCGGCACTGAAAGTAGGCTGTACTGATGGGCACTGATGGTGGGCAGCACTGATGTGGGGCACTGATGGTAGGCGGCACTGATGTGGGGCACTGATGGTAGGCGGCACCGATGTGGGGCACTGATGGTAGGCGGCACCGATGTTGGGCACTGATGGTAGGCGGCACCGATGTTGGGCACTGATGGTAGGCGGCACTGATGTGGGGCACTGATGGTAGGCGGCACTGAAAGTAGGCTGTACTGATGATGGGCACTGATGGTGGGCAGCACTGATGGTAGGCAGCACTGATGGGGGGAACTCTGATGATGGGCACTGATGGTAGGCGGCACTGATATCGGGCACTGATGGTAGGCGGAACTCATGTGGGGCACTGATGGTAGGCGGCACTGAAAGTAGGCTGTACTGATGGGCACTGATGGTGGGCAGCACTGATGTGGGGCACTGATGGTATGCAGCACTGATGTGGGGCGGCACTGATGGTAGGCGGTACTGATGATGGGCACTGAAGGTGGGCGGCACTGATGGTAGGGCGGCACTGATGATGGGCACTGATGGTGGGCGGCACTGATGTGGGGCACTGATGGTAGGCGGAACTGATGTGGGGCACTGATGTGGGGCACTGATGGTAGGCGGCACTCATGGTAGGCGGCACTGATGTGGGGCACTGATGTGGGGCAGCACTGATGTGGGGCGGCATTGATGATGGGCACTGATGTGGGGCACTGATGGTAGGCGGCACTGATGTGGGGCACTGATGGTAGGCGGCACTGATGTGGGGCACTGATGGTAGGTGGCACTGATGTGGGGCACTGATGGTAGGCGGCACTGAAAGTAGGCTGTACTGATGGGCACTGATGGTGGGCAGCACTGATGGTAGGCGGCACCGATGTGGGGCACTGATGGTAGGCGGCACCGATGTGGGGCACTGATGGTAGGCGGCACCGATGTTGGGCACTGATGGTAGGCGGCACCGATGTTGGGCACTGATGGTAGGCGGCACTGATGGTAGGCGGCACCGATGTGGGGCACTGATGGTAGGCGGCACCGATGTTGGGCACTGATGGTAGGCGGCACCGATGTTGGGCACTGATGGTAGGCGGCACTGATGGTAGGCGGCACTGAAAGTAGGCTGTACTGATGATGGGCACTGATGGTGGGCAGCACTGATGGTAGGCAGCACTGATGGGGGGACTCTGATGATGGGCACTGATGGTAGGCGGCACTGATGTGGGGCACTGATGGTAGGTGGCACTGAAAGTAGGCTGTACTGATGGGCACTGATGGTGGGCAGCACTGATAGGGGGGGGGCTCTGATGATGGGCACTGATGGTAAGCGGCACTGATGGTAGACGGCACTGATGTGGGGCACTGATGTGGGGCACTGATGGTAGGCGGCACTGATGTGGGGCACTGATGGTAGGTGGCACTGATGTGGGGCACAGATGAGGGGCGGCACTGATGGGGGGCGGCACTGATGGGGGGCACTAATGGTAGGCGGCACTGATGTGGGGCACTGATGGTAGGCGGCACTGATATCGGGCACTGATGGTAGGCGGAACTCATGTGGGGCACTGATGGTAGGCGGCACTGAAAGTAGGCTGTACTGATGGGCACTGATGGTGGGCAGCACTGATGTGGGGCACTGATGGTATGCAGCACTGATGTGGGGCGGCACTGATGGTAGGCGGTACTGATGATGGGCACTGAAGGTGGGCGGCACTGATGGTAGGGCGGCACTGATGATGGGCACTGATGGTGGGCGGCACTGATGTGGGGCACTGATGGTAGGCGGAACTGATGTGGGGCACTGATGTGGGGCACTGATGGTAGGCGGCACTCATGGTAGGCGGCACTGATGTGGGGCACTGATGTGGGGCAGCACTGATGTGGGGCGGCATTGATGATGGGCACTGATGTGGGGCACTGATGGTAGGCGGCACTGATGTGGGGCACTGATGGTAGGCGGCACTGATGTGGGGCACTAATGGTAGGTGGCACTGATGTGGGGCACTGATGGTAGGCGGCACTGAAAGTAGGCTGTACTGATGGGCACTGATGGTGGGCAGCACTGATGGTAGGCGGCACCGATGTGGGGCACTGATGGTAGGCGGCACCGATGTGGGGCACTGATGGTAGGCGGCACCGATGTTGGGCACTGATGGTAGGCGGCACCGATGTTGGGCACTGATGGTAGGCGGCACTGATGGTAGACGGCACTGAAAGTAGGCTGTACTGATGATGGGCACTGATGGTGGGCAGCACTGATGGTAGGCAGCACTGATGGGGGGGACTCTGATGATGGGCACTGATGGTAGGCGGCACTGATGTGGGGCACTGATGGTAGGTGGCACTGAAAGTAGGCTGTACTGATGGGCACTGATGGTGGGCAGCACTGATAGGGGGGGGGGCTCTGATGATGGGCACTGATGGTAAGCGGCACTGATGGTAGACGGCACTGATGTGGGGCACTGATGTGGGGCACTGATGGTAGGTGGCACTGATGGTAGGCGGCACTGATGTGGGGCACTGAAAGTAGGCTGTACTGATGGTAGGCGGCACTGATGGTAGGTGGCACTGATGTGGGGCACTGATGGTAGGCGGCACTGATGTGGGGCACTGATGGTAGGCGGTACTTAAAGTAGGCTGTACTGATGATAGGCACTGATGGTGGGCAGCACTGATGTGGGGCACTGATGGCAGGCGGCACTGATGGTAGGTGGCACTGATGTGGGGCACTGATGGTAGGTGGCACTGATGTGGGGCACTGATGGTAGGTGGCACTGATGTGGGGCACAGATGAGGGGCGGCACTGATGGGGGGCACTAATGGTAGGCGGCACTGATGTGGGGCACTGATGGTAGGCGGCACTGATATGGGGCACTGATGGTAGGCGGAACTGATGTGGGGCACTGATGGTAGGCGGCACTGAAAGTAGGCTGTACTGATGGGCACTGATGGTGGGCAGCACTTATGTGGGGCACTGATGGTATGCAGCACTGATGTGGGGCGGCACTGATGGTAGGCGGTACTGATGATGGGCACTGAAGGTGGGCGGCACTGATGGTAGGCGGCACTGATGTGGGGCGGCACTGATGATGGGCGGCACTGATGTGGGGCACTGATGGTAGGCGGCACTGATGGTAGGCGGCACTGATGTGGGGCACTGATGTGGGGCACTGATGGTAGGCGGCACTCATGGTAGGCGGCACTGATGTGGGGCACTGATGTGGGGCGGCATTGATGATGGGCACTGATGGTAGGCGGCACTGATGTGGGGCACTGATGGTAGGCGGCACTGATGTGGGGCACTGATGGTAGGTGGCACTGATGTGGGGCACTGAAAGTAGGCTTTACTGAGGATAGGCACTGATGTGGGACACTGATGGTAGGCGGCACTGATGGTAGGCGGCACTGATGGGGGGCGGCACTAAAAGTAGGCTGTACTGATGGTGGGCACTGATGGTGGGCGGCACTGATGGTGGGCGGCACTGATGGTAGGCGGCACTGATGTGGGGCACTAATGGTAGGCGGCACTGATGTGGGGCACTGATGGTAGGCGGCACCGATGGTAGGCGGCACCGATGGTAGGCGGCACTGATGGGGGGGCGGCACTGATGTGGGGCACTGATGGTAGGCGGCACCGATGTGGGGCACTGATGGTAGGTGGCACCGATGTGGGGCACTGATGGTAGGCGGCACCAATGTGGGGCACTGATGGTAGGCGGAACTGATGTGGGGCACTGATGATGGGCACTGATGGTAGGCAGCACTGAAAGTAGGCTGTACTGATGGGCACTGATGGTGGGCAGCACTGATGTGGGGCACTGATGGTAGGCGGCACTGGTGTGGGGCACTGATGGTAGGCGGCACTGATGTGGGGCACTGATGGTAGGCGGCACTGATGGTAGGTGGCACTGATGTTAGGCGGCACTGATGTGGGGCACTGAAAGTAGGCTGTACTGATGATAGGCACTGATGGTGGGCGGCACTTATGTTGGGCACTGATGGTAGGCGGCACTGATGGTAGGCGGAACTGAAGTGGGGCACTGATGGTAGGCGGCACTGAAAGTAGGCTGCACTGATGTGGGGCACTGATGGTAGGCGGCACTGAAAGTAGGCTGCACTGATGTGGGGCACTGATGGTGGGCGGCACTGATGTGGGGCACTGATGGTAGGCGGCACTGATGGTAGGCGGAACTGATGTGGGGCACTGATGGTAGGTGGCACTGATGTGGGGCACTGATGGTAGGCGGCACTGAAAGTAGGCTGCACTGATGTGGGGCACTGATGGTGGGCGGCACTGATGTGGGGCACTGATGGTAGGCGGAACTGATGTGTGGCACTGATGGTAGGTGGCACTGATGTGGGGCACTGATGGTAGGTGGCACTGATGTGGGGCACTGATGGTAGGCGGCACTGATGTGGGGCACTGATGGTAGGCGGCACCGATGTTGGGCACTGATGGTAGGCGGCACTGAAAGTAGGCTGTACTGATGATGGGCACTGATGGTGGGCAGCACTGATGGTAGGCGGAACTGATGGGGGGACTCTGATGATGGGCACTGATGGTAGGCGGCACTGATGTGGGGCACTGATGGTAGGTGACACTGAAAGTAGGCTGTACTGATGGGCACTGATGGTGGGCAGCACAGATGGGGGGGGCTCTGATGATGGGCACTGATGGTAGGCGGCACTGATGTGGGGCACTGATGATAGGCGGCACTGATGTGGGGCACTGATGGTAGGAGGCACTGATGTGGGGCACTGAAAGTAGGCTGTACTGATGGTAGGCGGCACTGATGTGGGGCACTGATGGTAGGCGGCACTTAAAGTAGGCTTTACTGATGATAGGCACTGATGGTGGGCAGCACTGATGTGGGGCACTGATGGCAGGCGGCACTGATGGTAGGTGGCACTGATGTGGGGCACTGATGGTAGGTGGCACTGATGTGGGGCACTGATGGTAGGTGGCACTGATGTGGGGCACTGATGAGGGGCGGCACTGATGGGGGGCGGCACTGATGGGGGGGCACTAATGGTAGGCAGCACTGATGTGGGGCACTGATGGTAGGCGGCACTGATGTGGGGCACTGATGGTAGGCGGAACTGATGTGGGGCACTGATGGTAGGCGGCACTGAAAGTAGGCTGTACTGATGGGCACTCATGGTGGGCAGCACTGATGTGTGGCACTGATGGTAGGCGACACTGATGTGGGGCACTGATGGTAGGCGGAACTGATGTGGGGCACTGATGGTGGGCAGCACTGATGTGGGGCACTGATGGTAGGCGGCACTGATGTGTGGCACTGATGGTAGGCGGCACTGATGGGGTGCGGCACTAAAAGTAGGCTGTACTGAGGGTGGGCAGCACTGATATGGGGCACTGATGGTAGGTGGCACTGATGTGGGGCACTGATTGTAGGCGGCACTGATGTGGGGCACTGATGGTAGGCGGCACTGATGGGGGGCACTAATGGTAGGCGGTACTGATGTGGGGCACTGATGGTAGGCGGCACCGATGGAAGGCGGCACTGATGTGGGGCACTGATGATGGGCACTGATGGTAGGCGGCACTAAAAGTAGGCTGTACTGATGATGGGCACTGATGGTGGGCGGCACTGATGTGGGGCACTGATGGTGGGCAGCACTGATGTGGGGCACTGATGGTATGCGGCACTGATGTGGGGTGGCACTGATGGTAGGCGGTACTGATGATGGGCACTGATGGTGGGCGGCACTGATGTGGGGCACTGATGGTAGGCGGCACTGATGGTAGGCGGCACTAAAAGTAGGCTGCACTGATGGTGGGCGGCACTGATGTGGGGCACTGATGGTAGGCGGCACTGATGTGGGGCACCGATGGTAGGCGGCACTGATGTGGGGCACTGATGGGGGGGGCACTGATGTGGGGCACTAAAAGTAGGCTGTACTGATGATGGGCACTGATGGTAGGCGGCACTGATGTGGGGCAGCACTGATGTGGAGCGGCATTGATGATGGGCACTGATGGTAGGCGGCACTGATGTGGGGCACTGATGGCAGGCGGCACTGATGTGGGGCACTGATGGTAGGTGGCACTGATGGTAGGCGGCACTGATGGGCACTGATGGTAGGCAGAACTGATGTGGGGCACTGATGGTAGGCGGCACTGATGTGGGGCACTGATGGTAGGCGGCACTGATGGGGGCCGGCACTGAAAGTAGGCTGTACTGATGATGGGCACTGATGGTGGGCGGCACTGATGTGGGGCACTGATGGTAGGCGGAACTGACGGTAGGCTGTACTGATGATAGGCACTGATGGTAGGCGGCACTGATGTGGGACACTGATGGTAGGCGGCACAGATGTGGGACACTGATGGTAGGCGGAACTGATGGTAGGCGGCACTGATGGGGGCGGCACTCAAAGTAGGCTGAACTGATGGGCACTGATGGTGGGCAGCACTGATGTGGGGCACTGATGGTAGGTGGCACTGATGTGGGGCACTGATGGTAGGCAGAACTGATGTGGGGCACTGATGGTAGGCGGCACTGATGATGGGCACTGATGGTAGGCGGCACTGAAAGTAGGCTGTACTGATGGGCACTGATGGTAGGCAGCACTGATGTGGGGCACTGATGGTAGGCGGCACTGATGTGGGGCACTGATTGTAGGCGGCACTGATGATGGGCACTGATGGTAGGCGGCACTTAAAGTAGGCTGTTCTGATGGGCACTAATGTTGGGCAGCACTGATGTGGGGCACTGATGGTAGGCGGCACTGATGGTAGGCGGCACTGATGGGGGGCGGCACTAAAAGTAGGCTGTACTGATGGTGGGCAGCACTGATGTGGGGCACTGATGGTAGGTGGCACTGATGTGGGGCACTGATTGTAGGCGGCACTGATGTGGGGCACTGATGGTAGGCGGCACTGATGGTAAGCGGCACTGATGGGGGGCACTAATGGTAGGCGGCACTGATGGTAGGCGGCACTGATGTGGGGCACTGATGGTAGGCGGCACTGATGTGGGGCACCAATGGTTGGCGGCACTGATGTGGGGCACCAATGGTAGGCGGCACTGATGGGGGCAGCACTGATGTGGGGCACTGATAGTATGCGGCACTGATGTGGTGTGGCACTGATGTGGGGCGGCACTGATGGTAGGCGGCACTGATGGTGGGCGGAACTGAAAGTAGGCTGTACTGATGGGCACTGATGGTGGGCAGCACTGATGGTAGGCGGCACTGATGGGGGGGCACTGATGGGGGGGGCTCTGATGATGGGCACTGATGGTAGGCTGCACTGATGGTGGGCGGCACTGATGTGGGGCACTGATGTGGGGCACTGAAAGTAGGCTGTACTGATGATAGGCACTGATGGTGGGCAGCACTGATGTGGGGCACTGATGGTAGGCGGAACTGATGTGGGGCACTGATGGTAGGCGGCATTGATGTGGGGCACTGATGGTAGGCGGCACTGATGTGGGGCACTGAAAGTAGGCTGTACTGATGATAGGCACTGATGGTGGGCAGCACTGATGTGGGGCACTGATGGTAGGCGGCACTGATGGTAGGCGGCAGTGATGTGGGGCACTGCTGGTAGGCGGAACTGATGTGGGGCACTGCTGGTAGGCGGCACTGATGGTAGGCGGCACTGATGTGGGGCACTGATGGTAGGCGGAATTGATGTGGGGCACTGATGGTAGGCGGCACTGATGTGGGGCACTGATGGGGGGCACTGATGGTGGGCGGCACTGATGGTGGGCGGCACTGATGTGGGGCACTGATGGTAGGCAGCACTGATGTGGGGCACTGATGGTAGGCGGCACTGATGTGGGGCACTGATGGTAGGCGGCACTGATGATGGGCACTGATGGTACGCGGCACTGAAAGTAGGCTGTACTGATGGGCACTGATGGTGGGCAGCACTGATGTGGGGCACTGATGGTAGGCGGCACTGATGATGGGCACTTATGTGGGGCACTGATGGTAGGCGGCACTGATGTGGGGCACTGATGGTAGGCGGCACTGATGTGGGGCACTGATGGTAGGCGGCACCGATGGTAGGCGGCACTGATGTGGGGCACTGATGGGGGGCGGCACTGATGGTAGGCGGCACTGATGTGGGGCACTGAAAGTAGGCTGTACTTATGATAGGCACTGATGGTGGGCGGCACTGATGTGGGGCACTGATGGTAGGCGGCACTTATGGTAGGCGGCACTGATGGGGGGCGGCACTAAAAGTAGGCTGTACTGATGGTGGGCAGCACTGATGTGGGGCACTGATGGTAGGTGGCACTGATGGTAGGTGGCACTGATGTGGGGCACTGATGGTAGGCGACACTGATGTGGGGCACTGATGGTAGGCGGAACTGATGTGGGGCACTGATGGTGGGCAGCACTGATGTGGGGCACTGATGGTAGGCGGCACTGATGTGTGGCACTGATGGTAGGCGGCACTGATGGGGTGCGGCACTAAAAGTAGGCTGTACTGAGGGTGGGCAGCACTGATATGGGGCACTGATGGTAGGTGGCACTGATGTGGGGCACTGATTGTAGGCGGCACTGATGTGGGGCACTGATGGTAGGCGGCACTGATGGGGGGCACTAATGGTAGGCGGAACTGACGGTAGGCTGTACTGATGATAGGCACTGATGGTAGGCGGCACTGATGTGGGACACTGATGGTAGGCGGCACAGATGTGGGACACTGATGGTAGGCGGAACTGATGGTAGGCGGCACTGATGGGGGGCGGCACTCAAAGTAGGCTGAACTGATGGGCACTGATGGTGGGCAGCACTGATGTGGGGCACTGATGGTAGGTGGCACTGATGTGGGGCACTGATGGTAGGCAGAACTGATGTGGGGAGGCACTGATGGTAGGCGGCACTGATGATGGGCACTGATGGTAGGCGGCACTGAAAGTAGGCTGTACTGATGGGCACTGATGGTAGGCAGCACTGATGTGGGGCACTGATGGTAGGCGGCACTGATGTGGGGCACTGATTGTAGGCGGCACTGATGATGGGCACTGATGGTAGGCGGCACTTAAAGTAGGCTGTTCTGATGGGCACTAATGTTGGGCAGCACTGATGTGGGGCACTGATGGTAGGCGGCACTGATGGTAGGCGGCACTGATGGGGGGCACTGATGGGGGGCGGCACTAAAAGTAGGCTGTACTGATGGTGGGCAGCACTGATGTGGGGCACTGATGGTAGGTGGCACTGATGTGGGGCACTGATTGTAGGCGGCACTGATGTGGGGCACTGATGGTAGGCGGCACTGATGGTAAGCGGCACTGATGGGGGGCACTAATGGTAGGCGGCACTGATGGTAGGCGGCACTGATGTGGGGCACTGATGGTAGGCGGCACTGATGTGGGGCACCAATGGTTGGCGGCACTGATGTGGGGCACCAATGGTAGGCGGCACTGATGGGGGCAGCACTGATGTGGGGCACTGATAGTATGCGGCACTGATGTGGTGTGGCACTGATGTGGGGCGGCACTGATGGTAGGCGGCACTGATGGTGGGCGGAACTGAAAGTAGGCTGTACTGATGGGCACTGATGGTGGGCAGCACTGATGGTAGGCGGCACTGATGGGGGGGCACTGATGGGGGGGGGCTCTGATGATGGGCACTGATGGTAGGAAGCACTGAAAGTAGGCTGCACTGATGGTGGGCGGCACTGATGTGGGGCACTGATGTGGGGCACTGAAAGTAGGCTGTACTGATGATAGGCACTGATGGTGGGCAGCACTGATGTGGGGCACTGATGGTAGGCGGCACTGATGGGGGGCACTGATGGGGGGCGGCACTAAAAGTAGGCTGTACTGATGGTGGGCAGCACTGATGTGGGGCACTGATGGTAGGTGGCACTGATGTGGGGCACTGATTGTAGGCGGCACTGATGTGGGGCACTGATGGTAGGCGGCACTGATGGTAAGCGGCACTGATGGGGGGCACTAATGGTAGGCGGCACTGATGGTAGGCGGCACTGATGTGGGGCACTGATGTTAGGCGGCACTGATGTGGGGCACCAATGGTTTGCGGCACTGATGGGGGCAGCACTGATGTGGGGCACTGATAGTATGTGGCACTGATGTGGTGTGGCACTGATGTGGGGCGGCACTGATGGTAGGCGGCACTGATGGTGGGCGGAACTGAAAGTAGGCTGTACTGATGGGCACTGATGGTGGGCAGCACTGATGGTAGGCGGCACTGATGGGGGGGCACTGATGGGGGGGGGCTCTGATGATGGGCACTGATGGTAGGAAGCACTGAAAGTAGGCTGCACTGATGGTGGGCGGCACTGATGTGGGGCACTGATGTGGGGCACTGAAAGTAGGCTGTACTGATGATAGGCACTGATGGTGGGCAGCACTGATGTGGGGCACTGATGGTAGGCGGAACTGATGTGGGGCACTGATGGTAGGCGGCATTGATGTGGGGCACTGATGGTAGGCGGCACTGATGTGGGGCACTGAAAGTAGGCTGTACTGATGATAGGCACTGATGGTGGGCAGCACTGATGTGGGGCACTGATGGTAGGCGGCACTGATGGTAGGCGGCAGTGATGTGGGGCACTGCTGGTAGGCGGAACTGATGTGGGGCACTGCTGGTAGGCGGCACTGATGGTAGGCGGCACTGATGTGGGGCACTGATGGTAGGCGGAATTGATGTGGGGCACTGCTGGTAGGCGGCACTGATTGTAGGCGGCACTGATGTGGGGCACTGATGGTAGGCGGAATTGATGTGGGGCACTGATGGTAGGCGGCACTGATGTGGGGCACTGATGGTAGGCGGCACTGATGATGGGCACTGATGGTACGCGGCACTGAAAGTAGGCTGTACTGATGGGCACTGATGGTGGGCAGCACTGATGTGGGGCACTGATGGTAGGCGGCACTGATGATGGGCACTTATGTGGGGCACTGATGGTAGGCGGCACTGATGTGGGGCACTGATGGTAGGCGGCACTGATGTGGGGCACTGATGGTAGGCGGCACTGATGTGGGGCACTGATGGTAGGCGGCACCGATGGTAGGCGGCACTGATGTGGGGCACTGATGGTAGGCGGCACTGATGTGGGGCACTGAAAGTAGGCTGTACTTATGATAGGCACTGATGGTGGGCGGCACTGATGTGGGGCACTGATGGTAGGCGGCACTTATGGTAGGCGGCACTGATGGGGGGCGGCACTGATGGGCACTGATGGTGGGCAGCACTGATGTGGGGCACTGATGGTAGGCGGCACTGATGTGGGGCACTGATGGTAGGCGGCATTGATGGTAGGCGGCACTGATGGGGGGCGGCACTAAAAGTAGGCTGTACTGATGGTGGGCAGCACTGATGTGGGGCACTGATGGTAGGTGGCACTGATGGTAGGTGGCACTGATGTGGGGCACTGATGGTAGGCGGCACTGATGTGGGGCACTGATGGTAGGCGGCGCCGATGTGGGGCACTGATGGTAGGCTGTACTGATGATGGGCATTGATGGTGGGTGGCACTGATGTGGGGCACTGATGGTAGGCGGCACTGATGTGGGGCACTGATGGTAGGCGGCGCCGATGTGGGGCACTGATGGTAGGCGGCACTGATGTGGGGCACTGATGGTAGGCGGCACTGAAAGTAGGCTGTACTGATGTGGGGCACTGATGATAGGCACTGATGGGCACTGATGGTAGGCGGCACTGAAAGTAGGCTGCACTGATGGTGGGTGGCACTGATGTGCGGCACTGATGGTAGGCGGCACTGACAGTAGGCTGTACTGATGGGCACTGATGGTGGGCAGCACTGATGTGGGGCACTGATGGTGGGCGGCACTGATGTGGGGCACTGATGGTAGGCGGCACTGATGGGCACTGATGGTAGGCAGCACTGAAAGTAGGCTGTACTGATGATGGGCACTGATGGTGGGCGGCACTGATGTGGGGCACTGATGGTAGGCGGCACTGAAAGTAGGCTGTACTGATGATGGGCACTGATGGTGGGCGGCACTGATATGGGGCACTGATGGTAGGCGGAACTGATGATGGGCACTGATGGTAGGCGGCACTGATGTGGGGCACTGATGGTAGGCGGCACCGATGTGGGGAACTGATGGTAGGCGGCACTGATGTGGGGCACTGATGGTAGGCGGCACTGAAAGTAGGCTGTACTGATGTGGGGCACTGATGATAGGCACTGATGGTGGGCGGCACTGATGGGCACTGATGGTAGGCGGCACTGAAAGTAGGCTGTACTGATGATGGGCACTGATGGTGGGTGGCACTGATGTGGGGCACTGATGGTAGGCGGCACTGACAGTAGGCTGTACTGATGGGCACTGATGGTGGGCAGCACTGATGTGGGGCACTGATGGTGGGCGGCACTGATGTGGGGCACTGATGGTAGGCGGCACTGATGGGCACTAATGGTAGGCAGCACTGAAAGTAGGCTGTACTGATGATGGGCACTGATGGTGGGCGGCACTGATGTGGGGCACTGATGGTATGCGGCACTGACAGTAGGCTGTACTGATGGGCACTGATGGTGGGCAGCACCGATGTGGGGCACTGATGGTGGGCGGCACTGATGTGGGGCACTGATGGTAGGCGGCACTGATGGGCACTGATGGTAGGCAGCACTGAAAGTAGGCTGTACTGATGATGGGCACTGATGGTGGGCAGCACTGATGTGGGGCACTGATGGTAGGTGGCACTGATGTGGGGCACTGATGGTAGGTGGCACTGATGTGGGGCACTGATGGTAGGCGGCACTGATGTGGGGCGCTGAAAGTAGGCTGTACTGATGATAGGCACTGATGGTGGGCAGCACTGATGTGGGGCACTGATGGTAGGCGGAACTGATGTGGGGCACTGATGGTAGGCGGCACTGATGGTAGGCGGAACTTATGTGGGGCACTGATGGTAGGCGGCACTGATGTGGGGCACTGATGGTAGGCGGCACCGATGTGGGGCACTGATGGTAGGCGGCACTGATGTGGGGCACTGATGGTAGGCAGCACTGATGGTAGGAGGCACTGATGGTAGGCGGCACCGATGTGGGGCACTGATGGTAGGCGGCACCGATGTGGGGCACTGATGTGGGGCACTGATGGTAGGCGGCACCGATGTGGGGCACTGATGTGGGGCACTGATGGTAGGCGGCACTGATGTGGGGCACTGATGGTAGGCGGCACCGATGGTAGGCAGCACTGATGTGGGGCACTGATGGTGGGCGGCACTGATGTGGGGCACTGATGGTAGGCGGCACTGATGGGCACTAATGGTAGGCAGCACTGAAAGTAGGCTGTACTGATGATGGGCACTGATGGTGGGCGGCACTGATGTGGGGCACTGATGGTATGCGGCACTGACAGTAGGCTGTACTGATGGGCACTGATGGTGGGCAGCACCGATGTGGGGCACTGATGGTGGGCGGCACTGATGTGGGGCACTGATGGTAGGCGGCACTGATGGGCACTGATGGTAGGCAGCACTGAAAGTAGGCTGTACTGATGATGGGCACTGATGGTGGGCAGCACTGATGTGGGGCACTGATGGTAGGTGGCACTGATGTGGGGCACTGATGGTAGGTGGCACTGATGTGGGGCACTGATGGTAGGCGGCACTGATGTGGGGCACTGAAAGTAGGCTGTACTGATGATAGGCACTGATGGTGGGCAGCACTGATGTGGGGCACTGATGGTAGGCGGAACTGATGTGGGGCACTGATGGTAGGCGGCACTGATGGTAGGCGGAACTTATGTGGGGCACTGATGGTAGGCGGCACTGATGTGGGGCACTGATGGTAGGCGGCACCGATGTGGGGCACTGATGGTAGGCGGCACTGATGTGGGGCACTGATGGTAGGCAGCACTGATGGTAGGAGGCACTGATGGTAGGCGGCACCGATGTGGGGCACTGATGGTAGGCGGCACCGATGTGGGGCACTGATGTGGGGCACTGATGGTAGGCGGCACTGATGTGGGGCACTGATGGTAGGCGGCACCGATGTGGGGCACTGATGTGGGGCACTGATGGTAGGCGGCACTGATGTGGGGCACTGATGGTAGGCGGCACCGATGGTAGGCAGCACTGATGTGGGGCACTGATGGTAGGCGGCACTGATGTGGGGCACCGATGGTAGGCGGCACTGATGATGGGCACTGATGGTAGGCGGCACTGAAAGTAGGCTGTACTGATGGGCACTGATGGTGGGCGGCACTGATGTGGGGCACTGATGGTAGGCGGCACTGATGTGGGGCACTGATGGTAGGTGGCTCTGATGTGGGGCACTGATGGTAGACGGCACTGATGGTAGGCGGCACTGATGTGGGGCACTGAAAGTAGGCTGTAGTGATGATAGGCACTGATGGTGGGCAGCACTGATGTGGGGCACTGATGGTAGGCTGCACTGATGTGGGGCACTGATGGTAGGTGGCACTGATGTGGGGCACTGATGGTAGGTGGCACTGATGGTAGGCGGCACTGATGTGGGGCACTGATGGTAGGCGGCACTGATGTGGGGCACTGAAAGTAGGCTGTACTGATGATAGGCACTGATGGTGGGCAGCACTGATGTGGGGCACTGATGGTAGGCGGCACTGATGTGGGGCACTGATGGCAGGCGGCACTGATGTGGGGCACTGATGGTAGGTGGCACTGATGTGGGGCACTGATGGTAGGCAGTGACATCCGGGGGGGGGGGGGGGTGGGTGTGAAGTGAAATCCCGGGGGGGGGGGGGGTTGGTATAGTGAAATCCCGGGGGGGGGGGGGTAGTGTCCGGTAGGTAGTGACATCCCGGGGGGGAGGGGGGCTGCACTGGCTCCGCGGACAGGTAAGTTGTACAGCCGCCGATCCCCCAAGACGAAGAGCGGACAGCGACGCTTAGAAGCTGGAGGTGGAACTGCAATTGGAATCGGCTCCTCCGGGGCGCACAGCAGGCACAGCGCGGATGCGGTTTTTCACTGCATTTGAATTCCAGCTGCCTGGCACGGGTACCGGTGTGCTCAGTATGGAGGGATGGCGGTAGAAGGCGGGGTGCCGGTGGGGTGTCGGTCCCTCCTCCCCGGTGTGCTCAGTATGGAGGGATGGCGGTAGAAGGCGGGGTGCCGGTGGGGTGTCGGTCCCTCCTCCCCGGTGTGCTCAGTATGGAGGGATGGCGGTAGAAGGCGGGGTGGAGGTGCTGCTCCGGGACGGTTGGTACACAGTTGCGGGGAAGTTGTCGGAGGTCTCCCCGGTGCTGAGCGCAGACCGGTCCGGGGACAACGGGGTGACCAATGGATCGTTCCGGGGCCCCTCCGAGCCCCCCCAGCCCGAGGCCATCGCCAACCAGAAGCGGGTGGTGTAGCCGGGCGGGCTGGGGATCCATGAAGGGGGGCCGGGAGAACAAGATGCCCGTCCTCATCTCCAACATCTTCCGCGGGCTGGCCGCCGACCTCACCCACTCCCTCTGTCGGGGGCGCCATCCTCTCCGTCACTGGCACCGACCTCCGGGATGACACACGTGACGAGGGCGGGCAGGGAGGTCACCCTGGAGGGTAAGTACCACCTGTGACATGGGATGGGGGGGCATGTATGTGTAGGGGACATGGGGGGTAAGTACCACCTGTGACATGGGATGGGGGGCATGTATGTGTAGGGGACATGGGGGGTAAGTACCACCTGTGACATGGGATGGGGGGCATGTATGTGTAGGGGACATGGAGGGGTAAGTATCCCCTGTCACATGGGATGGGGGGCATGTATGTGTAGGGGACATGGGGTAAGTACCACCTGTGGCATTGGACGGGGGGTCATGTATGTGTAGGGGGCATGGGGGGGTAAGTACCACCTGTGGCATGGGATGAGGTGTCATGTATGTGTAGGGGACATGGGGGGGGGTAAGTACCACCTGTGGCATGGGATGGGGGGGCATATATGTGTAGGGGACATGGTGGGGTAAGTACCACCTGTGTCATTGGACGGGGGGGCATGTATGTGTAGGGGACAAGGGGGGGGTAAGTACCACCTGTGCATGCGATGGGGGTCATGTATGTGTAGGGGACATGGGGGGGGGTAAGTACCACCTGTGCATGTGATGGGGGTCATGTATGTGTAGGGGGCATGGGGGGGTAAGTACCACCTGTGGCATGGGATACGGGGCATTTATGTGTAGGGGACATGTGGGGGTAAGTACCACCTGAGACATGGGATGGGGGTGCCATGTATGTGTAGGGGACTTAGGGGGTACGTCCCACCTGTGACATGGGATAGGGGGGCATGTATGTGTAGGGACATGGGGGGGTAAGTACCACCAATGGGATGGAGGTGTCGTGTATGCGTGGAGGACATGGGGGGTAAGTACCACCTGTGGCATGGGATGGGGGGTGCCATGTATGTGTAGGGGACATGGGGGGGTTAAGTACCGCCTGTGACATGGGATGGAGGGGTGCCATGTATGTGTAGGGGACATGGTGGGGTAAGTACCACCTATGGCATGGGATGGGGGGAATATATGTGTAGGGGGCATGAAAATGGGGGGCATGGGGGTAAGTACCATGTATGATAGGGGGGTGCCATGGTATTGGGGGCTCTGCCATGGCAGAGTCCTATTCTGCTGCCATTGGAGGGGGGAGGGTTGCCACAGCAATGGAAAAGTTTGATGAGGGGGAGTGGCCCCTCAGTCTACTGTGAATACTGTATACCATGGGGGGGGGACGACCTGGCATGGCAGAATCTTTTTGGGGGTCTTGCCATGGCATTGGGGAAGTCTTACCCAGACGGTTCTGCCATGGTAAAGTCTTTTTCTGTATGTCATCCAGGGGGGGGGGGACCTACCATGGTAATAGGAGAGTCGTTCTGGGAGGTCCTGCCCTGGGAAAGTCTTGTTCTGGTTCCATTGTAATGGGAGAGTCTTGCTGGGAGGGGTCCTGCCATGGCAAAGTCTGCTTTGAATAACATACACCAGTGGAGGATTTGGGGTCCTACCATTGTAATGGAAGACCCTTGCTGGGTGGCCCTTCCATGGGAAAGTCATCTTCTGGTACCTTTGGGGGGGGGGGGGTTGCCATGTCATTGAGGTGGGGGACCTGCCATCAGCATTGGGAAAGTGTTATTGGACTGGGGGCCCTGCCATGGCAAAATCGTATTCTATATACCATTGGAGGTCTGGCTGTGCCAATGAGAGAGTTCCCTTTGGAGGCTCCGCCATGGAAAGTCTTCTCCTGTATGTCATTGGAGGTTGGAGTCCTACCATGGTAATGAGAAAGTCTTATTGGGAGGTTCTGCCATGGAAAAATCTCTTTCTGGTGCTGCTGGGGGTCTTATTTTGGGGGTCCTGCTATGGGAAAGGCTTGTTCTGTGTACCTTTGTGGGGGCGGGTACCTACCATGGCAATTGGAGAGTCTTATGTGGGGTCCTACCATAGCAAAGTCTATTTTGAATACTGCACACCATGGGGGGGGGGGGGGGACCTGTCATGGTAAAACGGTCAACACATGTACAAAGGATTTGCAGATGAACGTTTGACAATCTACTAGTGTATGGCCAGCTTTACTGCTCTCCAGCCAACCAGGTTGGATGGGTTGACTGCCTTCTTCCTCATCTCAAACAATGGTTCTTCCCACCACGCTGGCTATGATGTGGCTGCAGGATGCCTGGACCACCATTTCCAAATATATATATAAAACAATGCCTTCAGTTATGACTGCGATCTCTTCTACAGGAGGAGGGATGCCCGCCCCCCTCCCCCACCACCAATTCCTTTCCTGGGCTCTCTCATTCCATTGGGGATCCTGGGACCGCTCCAACCGGCAGCACCGACTTCAATACACACAGAGAAAGGAGCTGATGTAGTTCCTCCCTCTCTGTGGGATCACACAATGGAAGCAACAAGGATTTTGTCACTTTTGGTTCTGGTTCTGTGTTTACTGGGCAGTTGGCGACCAGCTACTGTGCTGACCCATATGTGTCTGATCAGCTGCATTGGAGGCCAGAGGAGAGATCTGGGGTCTGATAGAGCCAGATGTCTCCATAAAGAGGACCTGTCAAAGCCCATGCTGTCACAAGGGATGTTGTACACCCTTGTCATAGCAATAAAGTTGATTTATAAAAAAAAAGGGACAGTTAAAAAAATTTTTTTAAATAAATTATTAAAAAAATGTTTTAAAGTGAACCCCCCCCCCCGGCTCATGTGCAAATACATACACATACGTAAATCCAGCACACATATGTAATTGGTGATCACACCATACATGTGAGGTATCGCCACGAACGTCAGAACAAGAACAATAATTCCAGCACCAGACCTCCTGCATCACTCTAAACTAGTAACCTGTAGAGGCTTTTAAAGTGTCACCTGTGGAGATTTGTAGGTCCCGTAGTTTGTAGATGTTCCACGAGTGTACTGCACAGTCTATTCCAAATCAAAACAGAAAGAAAAATGTTTCAAATTTGTTATTACTTTACAAAAAGTGAAGAAAAAGGAATATTTGGCTGTTCAATAAAAAACATGACCTCTTCAAGTATTCTGATGTATTCAAACTGATCCATGATCCCTGGTATGCGATAAATAGGCCCAACACTGTAGTATGAGAAACATCCCCATATCATGATGCTTGCACCACCATGCTTCACGGTCTTCACAGTGTACTGTGGCTTGAATTCAGTGTTTGGGGGTCGCCTGACAAACTGCAGCAGATCCAAAAAGAACAATCTTACTTTCATCAGTCTACAAAATGTTGCCCCATTTCTCTTTTGCCAGTCAATGTGTTCTTTGGTAAATTGTAACCTCTTCAGCACGTCGTTTTCCCAACAGTGGGACTTTGCGGGGGCTTCTTGCAGATAGCTTGGCTTCACATCGGCGTCTTCTAATTGTAACAGTCCTCACAGGGAACGTCACACCTTCTTTCATCTTCCCGGAGCTGATCATTGGCTGAGTCCGCGCCATTTTGGCTATTATTCGATCCATTCAAATGGCAGTTTTCTGTTTACTTTCACGTTTTGGTTTCCATTTTACAGCATTTGATATCATTTTAGCTGAGCAGCCTATCAGTTTCTGCACTTATTTATATATTTTCTCCTCTCCAATGAACTTTTTAATCAAAGTACGCTGTTGTTCTACACTTTGTCTGGAATGAGCCGTTCCTCAGATTTGTAGAGATATATTATATATAGAGGTATATTCCTTTCAGCAACACTGGCTATATCCATACGAACGTCCAACCTCCAGGAGCCACAATATACCGGGCAGAAAACAAACCTTCCTCACAAATTCACTATTCAGTGTCTCTCCAAAGAAAAGCCAAAGGGATCTGCAATAATGTTCTGCCATAAAAAATGTTCTTTATTAAACCCGACCGGTACTTACATAATAGGAAGAAACAAGAGCGACAATCATACAAAACGCACTCATATCTACATCTCATTGGTTTGTTTGTATTCCCACAGATGGGGGGCCCAGTTTTTATTTCTGGGGCCTGTTTGTTGCCACCTTAGGCAGACTGTAATGGTTATTATATGTGATTTATTTTGTTATTATATACAGTACATGTTGTTCCTTAAAGCCGTTAGGGTGGATCCTGTCATCTCTAGGTGCATGGAGTACACTCACAGTCCTAGAAAGCTGGACTCTAAATACAGATATGAGAAATGTTTTGCCTGTCAGAAGATTTTTATTTCTGTTCATCCATTGCTGGGATTTACACAGCTCTGCCAGACAGCACAGCCAAGCAGACAAGACTACTTACAGTTAGGAAATACAGTGATGTCCTCTGTTCAACCCCAACTGTCTGATTGGATGGTGAAACAACAGCAGCAGACTGATTAGGTCATCTCTTTGCTCTCTTCTCCTATCAGTATGTTCTATGTTGGTACATGTGCATGCAGCACACCTGATTGGCTCTCGGTTCTGCCCCTTCTTCTTCCAGTGCTGCTGCATAGTAAGAGGCTGATACCAAATCAATTTCAGGCACTTCCACTAGTGGCATTAAAAAACACACATTTCCAGATGTATTAACCCCTTCCTGTCGGATGTATGTATATATGTGGCAGCACAGAGATTGGCCGTATTCTGTGCCTCCACGTATACGCATACCTGTTTTGTGTTGGCAGCATGCCCCCAGCACTCTGACAGTACCGTCACTGACAATTGGAAGCTGGTAGGATGGGCTTCCAATTATCTAATCATCCAATCACAGTGATCACATGGTGCGGAAGCTGAGCAAGCAGGTGACGATGCTCCGGTGTTGCGATCTCTTAAAAGGCTGGGAAGAAGGGGTTAATGAATACAGAGTTGCATTCATTTGTGTCTGTTATATCTGTCTGGAGATTAGTCCAAAGATGTACAGTTTTTATTCAACTGTGTGTGGCAAAATATCCTAAAATCCAGAGCTATGAAC
Source organism: Staurois parvus (assembly GCF_062004578.1). Taxonomy (NCBI): domain Eukaryota; kingdom Metazoa; phylum Chordata; class Amphibia; order Anura; family Ranidae; genus Staurois; species Staurois parvus. Next base: position 2,128,143 of record NW_028318371.1, read on the forward strand.
AGGGGATTCTAAGAAGATCCTGGGATTTCCCGCTGTAAACGCATGTGTTCTGTATTGCAGACATCTAGAACTGCATTCACCTGATGCCAAGCATACTGCGGTGCTGCGAGCAAAAGATCCTGCGGCGGCCCAGACCGGGTTCAACGCAATTCACGGGGCGGTGACGGAACTTCTTCCCAAGGTGATGGCCGAAGTCCAAACTCAGCTGGGAATAAACGGAATCTCTGGAAGTCATGAAATTCGGCACATGGGCTGGCTAGCAGAAAAGGTCAGTTTGTTGTGTCTTTGGCTTTATATTGTTTATCTCACGAGCTAAATGACCACAAAAATGTCTCATCTGAAGTCTCTTTAACCCTTTTCCGCCTACTCCGGGGTCCTTGTACAAAGTTCTGAGTGCATGGGGGGCGGGAAGATTTTCGATCATGTGACTACTGTGTTTGGCTGTCATAGTGGTCACATGATCAGGAGTCGTTCCACCGGCTATGGATTATTAGTGAGGGCCGAGAGCTGTCTGTGACAGCCCAGTGTCTGTGCTGGGAGCTTGCAGTGAGCTTGTTCTCAGCACAGAAACATTGGCTGCCCAACAACGCACATGTGTGGGTGTTAAAGCCTGCCCTTGTGGCTGCAAATATGTGTTATTTGGGTGACAACAGGTTAAAGTGGAACTTAACCCCCCCAGGTTTAATTTTACTCTAAACCCCCTCCTACCTTGTGTGCTGGGGTGAACTTAAATAACATACCCAGCCATCAACTGCAGCATTGCCCTGCAGTAATCTGCTGAAAGCGGAACCCACAGGGCCTTGTGCCGCCATCATTGGAGCCAGCTTTCTCTTCCAGGTCCTAGCAAGCAGCTCCCGATGACACTCCACTGCGCATGCACAGCGTATTGTACATAGCCCCAAAGCCACCTGGGACACATGATGTTGGTATCCTAGGGGGCTTCAGGTGGGGTGGGGAGGATGTCATTCTTACCTAAGCGAGGAAGGCAAAAGCATGGAGTGTGTTCTCCTAAAAAAAGAAAGAAGTACAGGAGTTGGACAAAAATATGGAAACACTGCATAATTTGCAGGTGTGAATTGACATGGTTTACGTTGAAAGCGGAAGTGACGTAACATTCTTTTGCTTCCGCTGTGTGATGAGACACTTAGCTAACAGGTGGAAAGCCTCACGTCCGTCATTTACTGCGTGCGCAGCTAGTAATATGGAGTCATGTCAGAGCTTACTGAGCTTCAAAGAGGGCAAATTGTTGGTGCCGCTTAGCTGGTGCCTCTGTGACTGGATTTGCCAATTTATTTGCCGTGTCACGAGGTACAATATCAAAGGTTATGGCGGCATACACAGTTTCTGGGAAAACGATGTCTGGGCAGCCATACTGTATGTACAAATTTTGGCAGACTATGTGCACCTCATGGTGCAGACATTGTTTCCCGAAGACCGCGCCATTTACCAAGCTGACAATGCTCTGAATTCACACAGCTGGCGTTGTGAAATCACGGTTTGGCGAGGATGCAGACGAAGTCTCACACCTTCCCTGGGCGCCACAGTTGCCGGACTTCCATATCATAGAGCCATTATGGTCAACGAGATTTGGGCACGTTTTCGCCTCCGGCATCTCTGCGAGAACTGGAACGATTTGTGTATGAAGAGTAGTATCAGATTCCATTATCCACCACCCAAGACTTATATTTGTCAATTCCCAGGAGAATTCTGACCGTCTTGGATGCTAAAGGCAGTCCAACACTATAGGATCTAATGATTTTGTTCTTTTACCTAGTGTTTCCATAATGTTGTCCAACCCCTTTAACTGGGACTGAAGGTTCGTGTTAATATCTTAGTAGTCTGACGTCATCGTGTTCTTGCTCTATCTGTTTAATGTGCTGATTGTCTGCTTGTTATTTGGGTCCACTTTAAACTATGATCAGTTACTTAGGCGGAGACCTTTCTCTGCCACCTACTGGAATTTGTCATTTCTGTGCAATGTATGCGATTAAAGAGGGGACTCCGTATGCAGCTTTCATTGAATGTTGCCACTTAACAGCAAGCACTGAACACATCAAATATGCCACAGTCTCCTGGGAAGTGTAATTAGTCGGTTTGTTTGAATTTGGGGTTTTACTGTTACACTTAGGAATCGCGGGAGGCTGAGGATAGGGCCACTGTAGCTGACAAGCCCCCTTTGCCAGTCACACTCCGTGAACAGGGGATTGTGGCAGCTATGCTGTGTCTGAGGTCAATGTTAGTGACGCCCACTAATTGGGCATTCGTCGGGGAGGAGCAGAGAAGCTGGAAATTAAGGAACCAAAAAGAGATTTACTTCACATTTCAATACTGTTTCATTGGAGAAGTGAATACAGGCATTTAGACATGCAAGGATGGATCTGTATTTATGTTTTTAATTCCTTCAGGAGTTAATTTTTTAAGGCCCAACACTGGAAACACTTTTTAGTCGGTTATTGTGTACCGAGAATACTATCTCTACAGTCACTGACCTTACATTTTCCAAAATACAATATTTTCCCTAAAGCGGGCCTTTAACGTCTTAAGGGGCCATGCACGGTGCTTACAAGAAGGTGTCCGTTCCGATATTGGGAGCACGTGTAAAGGTAAAGGTACTCTGGGCTCTGATTTGGGTCACGCCGTGTACATCGTTCTCTGGGGAGGTACAGTAGTAAGTGTAGATGGTGAGACGACTTGTTCAGCTGAGCCAATGCAGATTTAATGAGCATCACACTTGTTAGCGTTGGCGGTTGGATTGGCTGGATGTTCGTAAAGACAGATGCATCCAGTGAATGCTTCCTGTTAATATGGAGGATGGACAGTCTAGGTGTTGATAGACATCGTTTATGTATTTACTTTGTACAGTTATTGTCATTTGCTTTTTACGAACACGTAATTTCCAAAAGTTTTGCCCATTTATAACAGTCCCTGAGCGATTTCTCTGCTCCTTTTTTGTTATGTTTCCACAGAAGTTGAAGCGTATCTAAACCTGAGAACAAAATCTTTTCCAGTTTACCAATCTTTAGATTTGGTGGCTGCCATTGTTTTATTTTTATTAGGATTATCTAGTTTTTATGTTAAGCTGGTAATCATGTTCACTTCCTGTCCTAGGGTGACAACACTCAATGTACTATATCTATTGTAATGTTTGGGGGTTGTTTAGCTCAGGGTAGCGCTCACCAGCAAGTAGAATCCACACCAGAAATTGTTGATTTAGAGTTTCTTGGCCCACTTTTATTAAAGAAAATAAAAAGTCCATGCAATGTATGTTTGCCACATCAACAGAAAACAACCAATCCAGCCTCCTGGCTTGCACTTGTAACAAAATAGTTCTTCAGCCTCCTGGCTTATGTACAGCAGTTCTGCTCAGCCTTCCACTATAGACCCTCGTCAGTCCCCCATAGACCACTTCCTCGCCAACACTGTCCACACAGCTGGCAGCCCCTTGCTGCCCTGATCCTCAGGCTCTGGACTCTGTCCTTTCCAATGCACATATGCACTCCTCTGGATTCTCCCTTGCACATACCTGGATTCCTCGGGAGGATAGAGCCCAGAACCCTGGTCCTGTCTCTACAAAAAGCCCAGATCCCACCTGCATAATCCGTGTTCTGGCTATTCCTAAAATCTAGTCCCAGGATTGCAGATTTCTTCCCACCAAGATCACTTTGAAATTTCCAGGCTCCAGGTCCCAAAATGGACCTTTATGAAACAATGAAGAAACTGAAAAGCCAGTTTCCTCTGCATTACACAAACTCCCTGGAGCCCCTTAACCTGCCTTGTTGAGGATCCTGGGTAGCATAATATCCTTTTACCAACATGACAGATCACCGCACTGTCACACTATGGAGAGCAGCATTGTCACCCTAGGACAAGAAGGGTGTCAGGGCTACAGAACAAACACGTGTCGGCTTGTGAGCTGCTATGTGAGTAATAAATCTTACCAAGTGCTGATTGTGAATCACCTGCACCTAACACATGCTCATACTAGTGTGTAAAAAAACAAAAACCCACAATGTGCCGCACTTCACTTCAACAATAATATGTGTATCCAATCACTAATATTTCTAATGCATATCCAAATATATAAATGAATATAAATATATGTAATTGTGCATCCAGTTACTATTAGTTATATATCAAAATAAATGCAAAAGTGAATAATCCAATGATGATTATCAACAACAGTGTCCATATGATTGTTATAAGCAGTCAAAAGAAAAAACCAAATATGAGTTCCTTCAAACGTGCAAACTTTGCTTTATCGTATAATATCCTGTGCTTCTTAAAAAGTATTTGGTGCGAATAACTTGCATAAACGTGCTACCCCCCCGGTTGTGCTCTCACCTCCAATATATGAACAAACCGTTAAGTAAGGTCATATAGCGCTTGTGTCCCTTTAAATGGACCAAACTCTGGATGGGACGGTATCCTGCTGTTTGGGGTCCTTCTCCACTCAAACAATAAACTCCCCTTCCACGGTGGTTATTATAGAGGAATACATCAAATCATAGTGTATTACCCTTTAAAAATCATTTTTATTAATAAAAGTAATGCACTCACATTTACTCTATGTTAAAACTGCTTTGTGCACAAAATGTGTCCTCCAGAACTTTTTCCCAGGTGAAAATCCTAAAATTGCCAGCTGGTGTCAGTATGGTACCATCGAGCATCGTGAGGGGCTTTGACGTCATGACGCTGGATGGAGAACGTTTATGCAAGTAACTGGATGCACAATTACATATATTTATATTCATTTATATATTTGGATATGCATTAGAAATATTAGTGATTGGATACACATATTATTTTTGAAGTGAAGCGCGGCACATTGTGGGGTTTTAGGACTACAGAACACCTCCCCCTTTCTCCATCTATACAAGGCTAGGGTCACACCCTCTCTATGCTCTTTCTCTAAAAAGTTATTCCCTATAGCGTATGGATGTATGTATATTAGAAGCCATAGGAATGACCGTTTCTGGCATTCCCGCCCCTTTCTCAAGCTCAATACACATTTGAAATTGTGAAAGGGCAGGAATTCCCAAAACTCAAGAAGCGGCTGATTAGGCGGTCGCCTAATGCCTCACCCTCACAGGGGCTTTGCGGCAGCATCATTTTCCTACAGCTAGGTTCACACATGTCTGGTGTGAATTTCCTGGTCATTTTCACTGCCAATTTCCAATGCTGCTATTCAGCGGTTCAGCTGCGGTTTTCAAATATGGTTCAGATGCAGATTTATGGAGCTGCTGGCCACTGGCGTCTTTAACAATACCTGGTCCACTTCATTGATATTGTGGGGCAGTGATCAGGGACACAGGGGAACTAAACTGGGGCACTGGGGAGGCTGGCAGTGCAGTGTGTGAGGGTACAAGCAGCCTGACATTCAGTGTAAACTCACACACTGCAGGATCGTTCACACTGAGAGCAGAGAGAAGCGATTGGTCACAGCAGTCACATGTGATACACCACGTGATCGCCCTAACACAGCGGTAATGTGATCCACTGTGTCCGGGCGACACACCGATCACCGGGTTTCGTGGTGAGCACTCTGTGAGCCGCACACGAGCCATCGATGCAGCCTAACATACAGGAACATTAGCCCGCATCTGCGCTGCTTCCCGTCTGCCGTCTATGTAGAATGTGCGGACGGGAAGAGGGTAAGGAGGGGGCCAGGTAGCTGGCTGCTTGTCCTGGTCTGGTATGGATTTTGAGGGTAACCCCATGCCAAAAAGAAAAACCTTATCGTAGCATGTGGTCGGGCTGGCCAGTAAAGAGGGGAGACCCCAGATCCTGCCAACCCAACTGCCCTCCCCCCCATGTGAATGAGTATGGGGTAAGTTGGGCATTTTTTCTGCTATTCCTCACTTCGCTTTATCTGGCAATAGCACGGTCATGCAACGCTGCACACGAATGATGTTTTTCATTTTTTCCCCACAAAAATAGAGCTTTCTTTTGGTGATATATGAACACTACGAGGTATTTATTATATAAATGAGAATTTTGAAACCAAAAAATATATATTTTTAACTTTTGTTATAAAACATATCCAATAAAAATGTAAACAAAAAAAATCAAATGTCTTTATAAATTTAGGCCAACATATATTCTGTTATGTTTTAGGTAAAAAAAAAAAAACGCAAATCAGTAAATGTGTATTAATTGGTTTGCGTGAAAGTTGTAGCGTCTACAAACAATGGGATAAATAATAAATACTGGAATTTTTCTTTATCTTTTACATTTATTTATGTTTATACTATTAATGGCGATGATGAGTGGGGCTGTGATAGTGCGCCGAGCAATCTGACACTTTGTCACAACTGACACTGACATCTCCAGTGACACTGATACAGTGATCAGTGTTAATACTATACACTGTCACTGTATAAATGACACTGACTGGGAAGGGGTAACATCTAGGGGCAATCAAAGGGTTAGCGGTGTGTACTGTGTGTAGTATGGGCTGCTTTTACTAATCCATGTGGATGTTTTTACTCTCTGCTTTGCAGGGAGAAAAAAATAGACACATCGCTGCTGTTTGTACAGAGGTCTGTGTTGCTTGTCAACACAGAGCTCTGCTAAGCCATTCAGCAGGTCCCAGCCATAAATCATTTGGCTGAACCTGCTGATTGGCTTGGGCTGTAGCGAATGGCAGCACAGACGGGGGTAACGGGCACACATGCCCCCTACCTAGAAATGAAAGATCACATACATGTACGTGATCTGGTGCAGAGGAGACCCCAGGCTGCTGTATATTTGCATGGGCCTGTCGGCAGCTGGTTAATTCATGGAACAGAGTTCTACTACCTAATAGTCTCTTATATGTTGTGGTGAGATGTCTGGAATCGGGATCCCAGATCTTCACATCCAGTGCAGCCATGACTAGAGGGTTCAACTCTTCTAGATGTGGGATTCATGTTATTGGATGGTCCATGCAGCAGAATTAGTGGGAACAGATGATACTATGAGAGACAGAAGAGGCCAGAGGGTGACTAAGCCCCGTAGACTCCACTGGGAACTAAAATATCATTTTTGGGTGGACTGACCCTTTAACTGTACAGGATATGGTGGTGGTACACAAATGAAAGGAGTGCGGGACACACGGAATGATAGAAATGCCAGTCACCACAGACTTGGAATTACACTGTATCTGAGCACCACAAAGAGAAAATGATCATTTATTCATTTGTAATAATCAAAGAAAACTCCCCCATCCATCCATGTTTCCATGCTTTATTTTACTGAGAAATCACTTTGAAAAACTCTTGTCTAGCATTTCTGGCTGTGACCACCTTGAGTAAGGGCAGATGACTGATGTAGCATTTACTTCCTGGAACCCATCTGCCCTTAGCTCAGGCATGAGGGTGTGCTTTGCTGAGAAAGCCCCTGCTCCACTCCTGAATACTCCTGGGATGTATGACTTCATTTGCCTAGGCTAGAAACCAGGAAGTAACTGAGGAATTGTTAATAAATAAGAATACGTTTAAAACAAGTAGATATGATCTACGTTCCTAAATACACTGCTCAAAAAAATTAAAGGAACGCTTTTTAATCAGAATATAGTGTCAAGTCAGTTAAACTTCTGGAATATTTATCTGGTCAGTTAAGTAGCAGAGGTGGTTGTAAATCAGTTTCAGCTGCTTTGGTATTAATGAAATGAACAACAGTTGCATTAGATGGGCAACAATGAGACGACCCCCAACACAGGAATGGTTTTACAGGTGGAGGCCACTGACATTTTTTTCCCTACTCATCTTTTCTGACTGTTTTTCACTAGTTTTGTATCATATGACGCCCTCCCAGAACTGGACAACCGCGCTCTATCCGTTATTCAGCTATAGCGCACTTGGCAAGTGGTTAAAAAGATATCCTAACATCCTCTGAGATCTCATGTTTCAGTCCATCTGATGCTGCCACGTTGCACCTCAGACTGTCCAGGAGCTCAGTGGTGACCTGGTCCAGATCTGGGAGGAAATCCTCCAGGACACCATCCATCGTCTAATTAGGACCCTCCCCCGACGTTGTCAGACATACATACAAGCATGTGGGGGCCACACAAACTACTGAGGACCATTCTGAGTTGCTGCAATACAATTTTAGCAAAATGGACTCGTCTGCTGCATTTTTTTTTCACTTTGATTTTCGGGGTGTCTTTGAATTCAGTCCTCTGTTGGTTGATCATTTTCATGAAACGATGGGGCGTCCTTATGTTCCTAACACATCACCCCGTCCATGTCAGTATAGAGACCCAACATGAGATTTTCCCCATTGAGATCTGATGTGTTCTCAAAGTGTTCCTTTATTTTTTTGAGCCGTGTATTTGCTAAGGATAGCAGCAGAAGGATTGAAAATAGCTCATGTTTATTGAGATTGAAGTGTATTTTATTTATTATTTATTTCAGGTACTTCTATATCGCCGTCAATTTACACAGCACTTTACATATATATTGTACATTCACATCAGTCCCTAACCCTCAAGGGGCGTCCAATCTAAGGTCCCAACTCACATCCATACATACACTGTCTATCCATCTATCTATCTATCTATCTATCTATCTATCTATCTATCCATCTATCTATCCAGTTGTATCCAACCCTTGGCGATTGCATGGACCGTCACTCGTAAGCGACTTTTTCCATGAATTCTCTTAGCAGTTATTTTACAGGGTAGGTTGCCAGGTCTTTCTCCCACCCCCACCATGCAGGAGATCCCACATGGCCAGGGATGAAACTAGGACAATTTAGACAGGAGCCAATTCACCTACCAGCATGTCTTTGGAGTGTGGGAGGAAACCGGAGTACCCAGAGGAAACCCACACAGGCACAGGGAGAACATGCAAACTCCAGGCAGGAGGTGCCGTGGTTGGGATTCAAACCAACGACCCAAGTACTGCCAGGCGGAAGTTTAGCCACTGTGCTGCCCAAGTTGTGCATTAAAGTTTTTCTGTTGCCTGAAGTTGCCCCTCCTCTGATCAATTTATTGTGTTCCATTGAACGGGCTGCCGCCACACGCCAGAATAGACCAAATATCGGACACGCATCGTTTCTTCTGACTAGATGTGCAGTGTGGTGCGCTGCAATGCATGTTTGTCAGATGTGCGTTCGGTTCCTATTGACAATGGATGGCACTGCAACACGCTAATGCATGGACCATGTGTCGACCTATGTTGCATGAATGCATCTTACCGCAACACAAAAGTGTGATTGGATGCTTCATGTAAGGTGCGCATAGGCAGGGCAATTCACAGAACGTTACAATACACAGAGTCCTCCAGCATACTTACCAGCCAGCCAGCAAAATTGGAAAAAGCCGAAAATGTTTCAGCAATTTGTGTTCAGTTTGTTGGATACATTTGCAAATATATGTGAAGCCGCAATGCCACGTCAAGGCTCCTCTGTACAGTGCGGTCCCTAACTCCACTCTAATGTCATTTCCAAATTGTGACATACAGAGCAAGAAATACATTCAGAATGTAAACTAGTTCAACAAAAATTAAATCAAAAACAGAGGTTTTGGTTGCATATATTTGCAATCATATACGAAACTACCATCTATAGACGTCTAAAACATGAGTGAAAAAAAAATACTGGCCTCCAACCTCCCCTTATAGCCAGTCCAACACACGCCTTTAAAAAAGAATACCGGCCTCCAACCTCCCCTTATAGCCGGTCCAACACACACCTGGAAAAAAAATATTGTAGCTCTCTTGTTGGTGAAGAGAGCTGGTGTAATTGCTTTCTTGGAGGCAGGTGCTGATGACAATCCTTCAATAGAGCGATGACGGAGTCTCCACGTAAATGTCACATGCTGACGGAGCCTCCACGTGAATATCACATGCTGACGAAGCCTCCACGTGAATATCACATGCTGACGGAGCCTCCACGTGAGTATCACATGCTGACGGAGCCTCCACGTGCTCGGCACATTCTGACGGAGCCTCCACGTGCTGGGCACATGCTGTCGGAGCCCCCACGTGCTCGGCACAAGCCGTCGGAGCCTCCACGTGCTCGGCACAAGCCGTCGGAGCCTCCACGTGCTCGGCACAAGCCGTCGGAGCCTCCACGTGCTCGGCACAAGCCGTCGGAGCCCCAACGTGCTCGGCACAAGCCGTCGGAGCCTCCACGTGCTCGGCACAAGCCGTCGGAGCCTCAACGTGCTCGGCACAAGCCGTCGGAGCCTCCACGTGCTCGGCACAAGCCGTCGGAGCCCCAACGTGCTCGGCACAAGCCGTCGGAGCCTCCACGTGCTCGGCACAAGCCGTCGGAGCCTCCACGTGCTCGGCACAAGCCGTCGGAACCTCCACGTGCTCGGCACAAGCCGTCGGAGCCTCAACGTGCTCGGCACAAGCCGTCGGAGCCTCCACGTGCTCGGCACAAGCCGTCTGAACCTCCACGTGCTCGGCACAAGCCGTCGGAGCCCCAACGTGCTCGGCACAAGCCGTCGGAGCCTCCACGTGCTCGGCACAAGCCGTCGGAGCCTCCACGTGCTCGGCACAAGCCGTCGGAGCCCCAACGTGCTCGGCACAAGCCGTCGGAGCCTCCACGTGCTCGGCACAAGCCGTCGGAGCCTCAACGTGCTCGGCACAAGCCGTCGGAGCCTCCACGTGCTCGGCACAAGCCGTCGGAACCTCCACGTGCTCGGCACAAGCCGTCGGAGCCCCAACGTGCTCGGCACAAGCTGTCGGAGCCTCCACGTGCTCAGCGCAAGCCGACGGAGCCCCAACGTGCTCGGCACAAGCCGTCGGACCCCAACGTGCTCGGCACAAGCCGTCGGAGCCCCAACGTGCTCGACACAAGCCGTCGGAGCTCCAACGTGCTCGGCACAAGCCGTCGGAGCCCCAACGTGCTCGGCACAAGCCGTCGGAGCCCAAACGTGCTCGGCACAAGCCGTCGGAGCCCCAACGTGCTCGGCACAAGCCGTCGGAGCCCCCACATGCTCGGCACAAGCCGTCGGAGCCTCCATGTGCTCGGCACAAGCCGTCGGAGCCCCAACGTGCTCGGCACAAGCCGTCGGAGCCTCCACGGGCTCGGCACAAGCCGTCGGAGCCTCCACGTGCTCGGCACAAGCCGTCGGAGCCTCCACGTTCTCGGCACAAGCCGTCGGAGCTTCCACGTGCTCGGCACAAGCCGTCGGAGCCTCCACGTGCTCGGCACAAGCCGTCGGAGCCTCCACATGCTCGGCACAAGCCGTCGGAGCCTCCATGTGCTCGGCCCATGCTGTCAGAGCCTTCCAGGCGGAAGTGCTAACCATTTAGCCAATGTGCTGCCTCCAACCATTTAGCTACCGGCCTCCAACCTCCCCTTATAGCCGGTCCAACACACACCTTGAAAAAAATATTGTAGCTCTCTTGTGGGTGAAGAGAGCTGGTGTAATTGCTTTCTTGGAGGCAGGTGCTGATGACAATCCTTCAATAGAGCGATGACATAGGGGACTTTCCGATGATGAAGATCCTCCTCTGCTTCACCTCCTAGTGTAAAATTTCTTCCAACTTCTTGGCCATCTTAACTCCCAGAACAGTCGCACCCTGGCCATTTAAGTGCAGTCCGTCCCTGCTGTAGAGCTGGTAACTGAACGAAAAGTCTGCCCAGTTCTCCATGAACTCAAACCCCTCCTCTCTGCACCAGTTCTTCAGCCACTTGTTAAGCTCTCTAATCTCATTCTGCCTCACTGGTGTGGCTCGAGGTACAGGCAGTATTTCTGAAAATACTGCCTTGGAGGTTCTTTTCTTCAATATAGCTCCCAAGTCTCTGAAATCTTTTTGTAGGGCGTTCCATCTTCCTCTGACTTTGTCGTTGGTACCGACATGTACGATGACAGCTGGGTCCTCCCCAGCCCCTTTCAGCAATCTGTCCATGCGATCTGCAATGTCCCGAACCTGAGCGCCTGGTAAACTACAGACTGTTCGGCAATGACGGTCTTTGTGACAGATTGCTTTCTCTGTACCTCTAAGAATGGAGTCCCCTACCACCAGTATATGTCTATCCTTTCTTGTATCCTTGTCCCCATCTTCACTGGAGGAGATGTTCCCCTGGCATTTTGGTAGGGTCTTGTCATTAACGTCGCGTTCTGTCGGAGTCTCCACGTGAATGTCACAAGCTGACGGAGCCTCCACGTGAATGTCACATGCTGATGGAGCCTCCACATGAATGTCAACTACTGACGGAGCCTCCACGTGCTCGGCACATGCTGTCGGAGTCTCCACGTGCTGGGAACATGCTGTCGGAGCCTCCACGTGTTGGGCACATGCTGTCGGAGCCTCCACGTGCTGGGCACATTCTGTCGGAGCCTCCACGTGCTGGGCACATGCTGTCGGAGCCTCCACGTGCTGGGCACATGCTGTCGGAGCCTCCACGTGCTGGGCACATTCTGTCGGAGCCTCCACGTGCTCGGCACATTCTGTCGGAGCCTCCACGTGCTGGGCACATGCTGTCGGAGCCTCCACGTGCTGGGCACATTCTGTCGGGGCCTCCACATGCTGGGCACATGCTGTCGGAGCCTCCACGTGCTCGGCACATTCTGTCGGGGTTTCCACGTGCTCGGCACATTCTGTCGGGGCCTCCACGTGCTCGGCACATTCTGTCGGAGCCTCCACGTGCTGGGCACATTCTGTCGGAGCCTCCACGTGCTGGGCACATTCTGTCGGAGCCTCCACATGCTGGGCACATTCTGTCAGAGCCTCCACGTGCTGGGCACATTCTGTCGGAGCCTCCACGTGCTGGGCACATTCTGTCGGAGCCTCCACGTGCTCGGCACATGCTGTCGGAGCCTCCTCGTGCTCGGCACATTTTGTCGGAGCCTCCACGTGCTCGGCACATGCTGTCGGAGCCTCCACGTGCTCGGCACATTCTGTCGGAGCCTCCACGTGCTGGGCACATGCTGTGGGAGCCTCCACGTGCTGGGCACATGCTGTCGGAGCCTCCACGTGCTGGGCACATGCTGTCGGAGCCTCCATGTCGATATCATATCTCTTCTCGCTCACTGTGGCAAGCCTGCCGGGTGAGCTGTGTTTGCAGTAAATATTGTTTACATCTACAATAAAAAAGAATTGAATTTAGCACCTTAATCTACATTTTATATATTTTTCTTTATACAAAATCAAAATACAGAGAAAGTTAGAAACACCTGTGCCAGGGACAGTAAGGAGACCTGACATGATAGGGACACAGGGATGACTATAGTGGCCTTCATATAAAAATGCTAGTTGGGTGGCAGTTATGCCAAGCCTCTACAATTAAATGACTGAAGAAACCGGCAAGTTAAATGAGTGGGCGGGTCACAAGGGAAGTGGCAGTAGGAAGTAGTGGTGTCACCTGCCTGGCTCTGCATTGTGGCTGGGGTTTGTGAATCATTGGGCCAGCTAAGCACAGCCTTTTTTTACTGGAATTTTTGCCCAGAAAGTGTCATTTATCAGCCCTGAGGTCAGACAGGATACGGGTCACCCACTATGGGGGGGTCATACACCAGCCTGACAACAGCTGATTGTTTGCGTTGGCAGGGAGAGTAAACACGTGACTAATGTAGTAGGAATATTTATGTCTAGTCATATGTTTTTATCAATGTTATATGGATATTCATACTTTTGCTGGTCGAGTTGCAATGTGAGCATCACGTGTATTCATGACCATCCATATACATGTGTGCATATGGGAATGTCAGCCGTCATCAGTGTCTATGACCATCTGTATACATGTGTGCATATGGGAATGTCAGCCGTCATCAGTGTCTATGACCATCCCTATACATGTGTGCATATGGGAATGTCAGCCGTCATCAGTGTCTATGACCATCCCTATACATGTGTGCATATGGGAATGTCAGCCGTCATCCGTGTCTATGGTGATCCCTGTACATGGATACATATGGGAATGTCAGCCGTCATCAGTGTCTATGGTGATCCCTGTACATGGATACATATGGGAATCCGAGCCGTCATCAGTGTCTATGGCCCAGGGATGTTGAAATCCTATCGCCCAACACCTTTTGCTGCGGGCAAAATAAATTTTTTTTCCCTCATTTTTTTAAATGTAAAGAATGAAAGGTACACCCAAGTACATATCATCCAATCCCCCCCCCCCCCAGACATATACACATGTACAAACGTAAAAGCACACGCTGGGGCGCCTACACATGAAAACATTGATTACAATACACGTTACATATCGCCGCACACGCCAGAATGAGCGCAATAATTCTAGCAGCAGACCCCCTCCATACACTATACTGATCACCTAGAAGGGGCTGTAAAAGCGTCAACTACAGAAAATGTCGGACTGTTACAGCCCCTTCTAGGTGATCAGTATAGTGTATGGAGGGGTCTGCTGCTAGAATTATTGCGCTCATTCTGGCGTGTGCGGCGATATGTAACGTGTATTGTAATCAATGTTTTCATGTGTAGGCGCCCCAGCGTGTGCTTTTACATTTGTACATGTGTATATGTCTGGGGGGGAGGGGTGTTATGTGATTGGGTGGAACTTTAATTTTTTCAATTAAAAAAAAAATTTTTTTTTTTTTCCTGAATTTGTTTCCATGACATAGGGAACAATGTGCCGTCTGGGATGTATTTTGGTGACAGGTTCTCTTTATGGAGACATCTGAGGTGTAATAGACCCCGGATGTCTCCCCTGTACTACACTGGATGGACTGCAATGCACATCGGATTCCATATGTCCCGCCCTCGGTGGGCGGGGATCTCTGACCGGTAACCAGGAAGTGACATCACACCGTCACTTCCTGGTCAGGACCAGACGGGGACGGGCGCTCTCCTCCTTCCTCTCCTGCTGAGGGTGGTGAGTCGGCCCCGGGGCCCGCAGGTGAGGGGGCGGAGCCCGGGAGATAGTGGGCGGGGGGAGGGTCACACGGGGGGGTCCGGCACTGTGTGGAAGCGGCTGCGCTGCCCCTCCAATGCTTCCACCTGACAGGTGAGCCCCGCAGCAGGGCTGAAGGGGAGAGGAAACTACCTGACCCACCCCCGGGACGTGTCCGGACATGCCCGGCCATATGAATTCCCCATCCCTGCTGGAATGTCAGCTCTCCTCAGTGTCTATGGGGATCCCTGTACATGTGTCCATATGGGAATGTCAGCCGGGAAAAAGGGGAAAAAAGGGTCCAGTGAGAGGAGGTGAGTTCCCTCGTCTCTCTCTAGATCCACAATACATACCATTTTGGTGTTCTGCCTTGTGGTGGCGCCCATTGACTTTCCAGCCGGCGCCTAAACATCCAGCAACGGCTCTGAAGCAGCCGCGCAGAAAAGCCCGAGTCCTCTTCATGGTGGTGGGCCTCTTGGTGGTGGGATCTGCAGACTGCTCAGTGATCCCTCCTTCCATAGGGGGCTTTCCTTCCCCCGATTCCTCTTTGGTGGTTTTCTGAGAAATAAACGTTTTAATCTTCAATTGTCTCATTACGGAAAATAATGAAACCCGCTTCAACCTGTGTGAGAGAGGAAGTGCAGCCAATCGGATCAAATCCGAACCGATGAGACTGCAAGCCAAACTCAGGAGAAGGACCAATCACGTCTGCTCTGTACCGGGTACAAGGAGCGACTGAAGGGACTCTGGGAGAGCTGGCTTAGGGGGAGAAAGGGGGGGGGGAGGGGGGAAGGGGGAGGGGTCAGGCGATGACATCACGGTGCTGGAGAGCCTTTTTTTTTCTTCAAAGTTTTCTTAAAGGGGCCACGTCCTTTTTAAATTCAGCCACCTGCAGGTTTAATTGAAAAACAAGGACGTGGCCCCTTTAAGAACTCTAGGTGACTGTTTTTTTTTTTTTTTTTTTTTCAAATCTCCTGGTACTCAGACAAACACAACTGACGATTATTCCTAAAGGGGCGGCAGTTATGTGAATGCAGCCTCAGTATATAGATCTCATATACCAGGAGAAGAGGTTTTTTCTTTTTTTTTTAATTTAAGTGAGTTATTTTGATTAATATTTCATCCTTACAGTCCCACGGCTTAAAATAAAGGTCTTTATTCCTATGAGAACTCTGTGATTGGAGCCTTATCGCTGAATAGAAAGATTTCCTGCCCAACAAATATTTTCATTTCTGTCTTGCTTTTTTTTTCTTTTATCGTTATTACCCTAAATTATGGACTTTTTTTTTTTTTTCAATGCGAAAACGCCTCCCATAGACTTTAATGCAAAATCCCCTCGCATAGACTTCAATGCGAAAACACCTCCCATAGATTTTAACCATTTCAATACTGTGCAATTTTACACCTTCCTGCACGGGCCATTTTTCACGTTTCAGCGCTCTCACACTTTGAATGAGAATTGCGCGGTCATACAACACTGTACCCAAACTAAAATTTTATCATTTTCTTCACACAACTAGAGCTTTCTTTTGGTGGTATTTAATCACCGCTGGGGTTTTTATTTTTTGCGAAATTAACAAAAAAAGACCAAAAATTTTGAATAAAAAACATGTTTTTCTTTGTTTCTGTTATAAAAGTTTACAAATAAATTATTGTTCTTCATAAATTTAGGCCGAGATGTATTCTGCTACATGTCTTTGGTGAAAATGACCCAAATTAGGATGTATTATTTAGTTTGTAGGAAAGTTATAGAGTTCACAAACTATGGGATAGATCTGAATATTGATCAATCCTGAAGTACTGACGGCCAATCTAATATCTTGAGGTCCCAGAATGTCAGAACAGTACAGATATCCCCCAAATGACCCCTTTTTGCAGAGTAGACAGTCCAGCGTACTTCATAATAGGAATGGCGAGTTTTTTGAAGTTTGTATTTTTTTTGTCATAATTTTTCGGAAAATGAAAAAATTTAAAAAATTATTTTTACTATTTTATTTTTTTTACATATTGTCACCAGTGCAGTACAGCGTCATCATATAACTGGCATGGTGGAGAACAGGGACACTGATTGGTGACAGTATGAAAAAAAAAAAATATTTTTTTTTTATTATTTTAAATTTATTACATTTTTTTTTTATTTTTTTTAAGATTTTTTTTTTGATATTTTACTATGGCCAATGTAGTACAATGTTACCATAGTAACATTGTACTACTTTGGGGAAGTAATCAGTATTTTATTTATTTATTTATTTATTTACACAATTTGCTTATAGCAAAGAATTACTTTGCTCTAAGCAAGCAATTACCTGAATGAAATCGATTCATTCAGGTTTTTTTTTTTTTTTGTGCTTAGCTGTGATTTGGTCACAGCTAATCACATGACATGTGCATGTGATTAGCTGTGACCATTCACAGCAGGTCACATGACAGTTGTATACATGAATGAAGCCATCCATTGTATACAACTGTCATGTGACCTGCTGTGATTGGTCACAGCAGGTCACATGGTACCAGCAACAGGGGTCGGTACTCAGATCTGTCATCGGCCATGTCCGAGGTACATGGCCGGTGACAGATTGCGTCGCTGCGCGGCTCTGCAGCCGCGCAAATTGCACATGTGCGGGAGCACGCCAAATGGCGTGCACCCGGAATAGCGAAGCACTTTTGCCGCTGCCAAACGGCCATTGGCCGGGCGGCAAATGGTTAATGCAAAATCACCTTTCAGCAGCCATCCTATGTGAACACTTATGTTCTCTTGAGGCTCTGCTCTATCACTTGTGATTCTGGAACGCACCGCAACAAACTCGCACGGAACCCTTTCCATAATGGCACTCAAAGCACAATGCGTGTGGGTGGCATCTGTGTGAACCTCCTCAATAGGAGCACATAATATCTCGCCTGTCATGTCAATCTGTGAGTTTGAAAATACATCCAGAATGGCATATGTGTGAACCAGGGCTGCTCCTTTCACATTTGGGCATTTTGGGATAGCGGCAGAATCGCTGTTATCGCAAAACGCAGGTTCAGGCGCCATTATTTATTATTAGGGCTCATGTACACGGGGCGTTTGGAAAACTCTTCTGACCGCTGGAAACTGACTGCTAGAAAACATAGATTAAAAAATGTCAGTTTAGCCGCGTTTGCATACCGCGTTTATGCGCGTTTACGTTTAGAAGCGGTTTTAAACAATAGCGTCAGGAAACCTTCCAAATGCCCAGAATGCACTGAAAAATAGTAAATATTGAACAATTTCAGACATTTTGAGAGGAATAGAGAGAGCAGAAGCAGAGAGAGCAGTATGTGTGGAGATGACCTGTCTTTTCTGGTTGTAGTCACTATGGATCCCATCATAATGCGACACGTTTTACCATTTTTTCCCTTCACGTGAAACCTGGACCTGACTGCGCTGGTGTACCGGGTCCATTGGAATACATGGAAAACGCTTTGCATGCACTTTTGATGAAGAAAATCGTCTCTGGACAGCATCTGGATATGGATCTGTCAAAAAACGCGTCTAAATGCAAACGCTTGTAAAGGCGGTTAACAGCGTTCATAAGCGTTTGGCGTTTGAAATGGCGGTAAAATCTACTCCTGAATGCAATTTTGGTGCGTTAAAAAAAAGCCGACTGAACTCATCTGCCTGTAAACGTCTGTAAACGCCTGTGTGTACATGGACACAGGGAGACATAAAGGAGAGTTCAGGGGCTGCTGAAAAATCTGCTCCACAGTTCCTGACCGTCAGTGTAGCAGCTGCAGTGTACATGAGCCCTGAAAACGTTTCAGTTTTGCCGTGATTGTCGCGCGGTAAGTCACATCGTGTGAAGCTTGTCCCCCAAAAGTCGCCTTGCCCCAGGAGCTGACAATCCACGCTACTCTTTACAAAAATCAGTCCGCTGGGTTGAATGAAAACAAAGCTTGTAGTGTGTACCCGGCTACAGCGCCCTCTGCTGGAGGTAGTGAGTAAACAGATGAAGGACTCCATCTCTTCCACTCTCTGCCCCTGATAACAGTCAGGTCTGCGATGGTTGAACAGTGACTGATGAAAGGTTATAGCCTGTGATAGCCGGGTGTGAAGAAGGGCAATAAACTCACAAATGATAATGTGTTCATTTCCAGGTCTTATCCCAGAGAGGTGCCTCTATGTCTGTACCACAGGGTGTTGCAGTTCATCTGCTCAGCCGGGATCAACTCTGTTGTCTCTCTTGTTACAAACTGTTCATGACCACTGTGGTTCTGGGTATGGTGCTGTGTGGTTCTGGGTATGGTGCCGTGTGGTTCTGGGTATGGTGCCGTGTGGTTCTGGGTATGGTGCCGTGTGGTTCTGGGTATGGTGCCGTGTGGTTCTGGGTATGGTGCTGTGTGGTTCTGGGTATCAGACTGTGAGGTCCTTGATATTGGGCTGTGTGGTTTTTGGTATGGTGTTGTGTGCTCCTGGGTATCGGGCTGTGTGTGTGGCTCCTGGGTATCGGGCTGTGTGTGTGGCTCCTGGGTATCGGGCTGTGTGTGGCTCCTGGGTATCGGGCTGTGTGTGGCTCCTGGGTATTGGGCTGTGTGTGGCTCCTGGGTATCGGGCTGTGTGTGGCTCCTGGGTATCGGGCTGTGTGTGGCTCCTGGGTATGGGGCTGTGTGTGTGGCTCCTGGGTATCGGGTGTGTGTGGCTCCTGGGTATCGGGCTGTGTGTATGGCTCCTTGGTATCGGGCTGTGTGTGGCTCCTGGGTATCGGGCTGTGTGTGTGGCTCCTGGGTATTGGGCTGTGTGTGGCTCCTGGGTATCGGGCTGTGTGTGTGGCTCCTGGGTATTGGGCTGTGTGTGGCTCCTGGGTATCGGGCTGTGTGTGTGGCTCCTGGGTATCGGGCTGTGTGTGGCTCCTGGGTATCGGGCTGTGTGTGGCTCCTGTGTGTCCTGACCCGGAAGTGACGTGATGATATGACTTCTGGGGCCCCATTGACAGACTCCTGACCATGGAGGCCAGGATAGAATGTAATGCAGTGCACTGTATTCCTGTCAGTGTAGTACAGGGGACACACCCGGGGCTTTTAGACCTTTGATGTCTCAATAAAGAGAACCTGTCACACAGAAAAAAAGTAAAAAAAAATAAAATAAAAGCAATAAATGAAAGTTACACCCAAGCACATCTCCTCCCCCCTACAAAAAAAAATTGAGACCCCCCCACATATATGCATGTTGAAATGTCTGAGCACACAGTGGGGCCCCTACACATGAAGATGTGGATTGCGATACACGTTACATATCAGCGCACACGCCAGGATGAGGCAATAATTCCAGCACCAGACCTCCTCCATACACTACACTGATGACCTTTAAGGGGCTCTAACCCCTCCCACCTGACCAATGTACATAAACGGCAAGCTGGGAGCTCTCCCGTTCTGATTGGACGTTCCTGTACGTCCCTCAGAACATGCGCTTGTGTGCGGCCCCGGGGCCACGCAACAGCACGGATCTGTGATGGCCGCGCCCGTCGGACTCAGCCCATTACGGATTGGGATATGGGCTCTCTGATTGGACCTTCCAATGGTGATGGCAGTGTCCAATCACAGCCATCTCTGAATGTCAGCTGACACGTGTCTCTGTAGCTGTTCCCTCAGCTGAGGTCTGTGAGAGCTCAGTGAGGGGGGGAGGGGGGGATGCTGCAAATTGTGACAGTTGATGTGTGTAGCTGATGATTTTATTCCTCCATTACACAGCTCTGCAGCCCCCCCACACCAGGACACCAAGCAGCATCTGTCCCTGTCCACATGTCAGCGTCTGTCAGTGTCCCACAAACATGTCATCACCTGTCAGTGTCCCACAAACATGTCAGCGTCTGTCAGTGTCCCACAAACATGTCATCACCTGTCAGTGTCCCACAAACATGTCAACGTCTGTCAGTGTCCCACAAACATGTCATCACCTGTCAGTGTCCCACACACATGTCATCACCTGTCAGTGTCCCACAAACATGTCATCACCTGTCAGTGTTCCACATACATGTCATCACCTGTCAGTGTTCCACATACATGTCATCACCTGTCAGTGTCCCACAAACATGTCATCACCTGTCAGTGTCCCACAAACATGTCATCACCTGTCAGTGTCCCACAAACATGTCAGTGTCCCACACACATGTCATCACCTGTCAATGTCCCACAAACATGTCATCACCTGTCAGTGTCCCACATACATGTCATCACCTGTCAGTGTCCCACAAACATGTCAGCGTCTGTCAGTGTCCCACAAACATGTCATCACCTGTCAGTGTCCCAGAAACATGTCATCACCTGTCAGTGTCCCACAAACATGTCATCACCTGTCAGTGTCCCACATACATGTCAGCGTCTGTCAGTGTCCCACAAACATGTCAGCGTCTGTCAGTGTCCCACAAACATGTCAGCGTCTGTCAGTGTCCCACAAACATGTCATCACCTGTCAGTGTCCCAGAAACATGTCATCACCTGTCAGTGTCCCACATACATGTCATCACCTGTCAGTGTCCCAGAAACATGTCATCACCTGTCAGTGTCCCAGAAACATGTCAACGTCTGTCAGTGTCCCACAAACATGTCATCACCTGTCAGTGTCCCACACACATGTCATCACCTGTCAGTGTCCCACAAACATGTCATCACCTGTCAGTGTTCCACATACATGTCATCACCTGTCAGTGTTCCACATACATGTCATCACCTGTCAGTGTCCCACAAACATGTCATCACCTGTCAGTGTCCCACAAACATGTCAGCGTCTGTCAGTGTCCCACACACATGTCATCACCTGTCAATGTCCCACAAACATGTCATCACCTGTCAGTGTCCCACATACATGTCATCACCTGTCAGTGTCCCACAAACATGTCAGCGTCTGTCAGTGTCCCACAAACATGTCAGCGTCTGTCAGTGTCCCACAAACTTGTCAGCGTCTGTCAGTGTCCCACAAACATGTCATCACCTGTCAGTGTCCCAGAAACATGTCATCACCTGTCAGTGTCCCACAAACATGTCATCACCTGTCAGTGTCCCACATACATGTCAGCGTCTGTCAGTGTCCCACAAACATGTCAGCGTCTGTCAGTGTCCCACAAACATGTCAGCGTCTGTCAGTGTCCCACAAACATGTCAGCGTCTGTCAGTGTCCCACAAACATGTCATCACCTGTCAGTGTCCCAGAAACATGTCATCACCTGTCAGTGTCCCACATACATGTCATCCCCTGTCAGTGTCCCACAAACATGTCATCACCTGTCACAGTGTACAGGGCACAAAAACATAAATAAAAAAAAACAATGTAAAGTGCCCCCTCCCCCCCTCGCTGAAGTGTAAAGGTGAACGCAGGCATTGGTGTCATACACATACATGACCAGTGATCACACCACACATGTGAGGTATCGCGGTGAATGTCGGAGGAGAGCAATAATTCTATCACCTGACCTCCTCTGTAACTCTAAACTGGTAACCTGGAACGGCTTATAAAGTGTCTCTATAAAGATTTGTATGTTTCAATATTTTTATTAAGTGTTTTCAGAGATAAACGGAAAAACAAAACATTGAAAAGAGAAATGGTTCCATCATCCAATATTGCAATAGACAAGATATGGCTGATGATTGTGTTGCGGTTCCCCCCGTTGGACGGAGGAGGTGTTGGTCTTATTTAGTAATATCATCAGAGGTATTCGTGTGCAATTGGTGAACCCCGGAGAGGAGATTGGTATATTAGGGGGGTTTTGGTGAGGGGGTGGGGGAGGATAGGATTGGGGGAGGAGATTGGTATATTAGGGGGGTTTTGGTGGGGGGATAGGATTGGGGGAGGAGATTGGTATATTAGGGGGGTTTTGGTGGGGGGGTGGGGGAGGATAGGACTGGGGGAGGAGATTGGTATATTAGGGGGGTTTTGGTGGGGGGGTGGGGGAGGATAGGATTGGGGGAGGAGATTGGTATATTAGGGGGGTTTTGGTGGGGGGGTGGAGGGAGGATAGGATTGGGGGAGGAGATTGGTATATTAGGGGGTTTTGGTGGGGGGGATAGGATTGGGGGAGGAGATTGGTATATTAGGGGGGTCTTGGTGGGGGAGGATAGGATTGGGGGAGGAGATTGGTATATTAGGGGGGTTTTGGTGGGGGGGGGGGGGGTTGGGGGAGGATAGGATTGGGGGAGGAGATTGGTATATTAGGGGGGTTTTGGTGGGGGGGGTGCGGGAGGATAGGATTGGTGGAGGAGATTGGTATATTAGGGGGGTTTTGGTGGGGGGGTGGGGGAGGATAGGATTGGGGGAGAAGATTGGTATATTAGGGGGATTTTGGTGGGGGGGGTGCGGGAGGATAGGATTGGTGGAGGAGATTGGTATATTAGGGGGGTTTTGGTGGGGGGGTGGGGGAGGATAGGATTGGGGGAGGAGATTGGTATATTAGGGGGTTTTGGTGGGGGGGTGGGGGAGGATAGGATTGGGGGAGGAGATTGGTATATTAGGGGGGTTTTGGTGGGGGGGAGGATAGGATTGGGGGAGAAGATTGGTATATTAGGGGGGTTTTGGTGGGGGGGTGGGGGGGAGGATAGGATTGGGGGAGGAGATTGGTATATTAGGGGGGTTTTGGTGGGGGGGTGGGGGAGGATAGGATTGGGGGAGGAGATTGGTATATTAGGGGGGTTTTGGTGGGGGATTTAGGATTGGGGGAGGAGATTGGTATATTAGGGGGTTTTGGTGGGGGGGTGGGGAGGATAGGATTGGGGGAGGAGATTGGTATATTAGGGGGTTTTGGTGGGGGGGTGGGGGAGGATAGGATTGGGGGAGGTGATTGGTATATTAGGGGGTTTTGGTGGGTGGGGGAGGATAGGATTGGGGGAGGAGATTGGTATATTAGGGGGGTTTTGGTGGGGGGGTGGGGGGGTTTAGGATTGGGGGAGGAGATTGGTATATTAGGGGGTTTTGGTGGGGGGGTGGGGGAGGATAGGATTGGGGGAGGAGATTGGTATATTAGGGGGTTTTGGTGGGGGGTGGGGGGGATAGGATTGGGGGAGGAGATTGGTATATTAGGGGGTTTTGGTGGGGGGGGATAGGATTGGGGGAGGAGTGATATAACTGGGTAATTGAGGAGACACCAGTCTCGGTATGGGATGTGATTCCATCTCATGAAAGGTCATCAGGGTTGTACAGGACATTTTGGGTGGTTTTCGGCTCCATTGGATAGTAGATGTGTGATGGGAAGAAGTGTTCATTGCGGATAATGTTTCCATCTGACATTGAATGTTAAGGTCTGTAATTAGTGAAGTGATTGGGGGGGATTGTTTGTGTTCCAGAATCTAGTAATATTCATTCTGGCAGCAAAGAGTATGTGGGTAATAATTGTTGGGGGATGGGAAGGGAGTTTCTCGATCCCGATGTGTAGGAGTGCTAATGAGGGGTTCGGGACTATCACGATTTTGTGTATTTCGGAGATTAATTGAACAGTAGTATTCCAGAAGGATGGAAGTGACTTGCATGACCACAGAATATGGAATGTGGAGCCTGGCTCACCACGTTGTCTCCAGCATGTAGGAGATTGTTTCGGGGAGTAGATGGAGAGTCTGACCGCGGTCAGGTACCATTGGTGGAGTATTTTTCGATATGACTCCCACTGGGAGCTGCATCGGGTCACTTTATAGGTCACGTTGAAGGTATTTTCCCAGCATTTTAAAGTTATTTGGTCTGATAAGATTTTTTCCCAGTTGGTTAGGGAGGTTGTTTGTAGAGTGAATTGTGAGTTTATGAGGTGTGTATAGAAGGTGGATATACAGGTGAAACTCCAAAAATTAGAATATGGTGCAAAAGTTCATTTATTTCAGTGCAGCAACTTAAAAGGTGAAACTAATATATGAGACTCATTACATACAAAGCAAGATAGTTCCAGCCGTGATTTGTCATCATTGTGATGATTATGGCTTACAGCTCATGAAATCCCCAAATCCACAATCTCAGAAAATGAGAATATTGTGAAAAGGTGGAATAATCTCGGCTCAAAGTGTCCCACTCTAATCAGCTCATTCAGCCATAACACCTGCAAAGGGTTCCTGAGCCTTTAAATGGTCTCTCAGTCTGGTTCAGTTGGAATCACAATCATCTGCCAGAGTCCTGTATCTCCCTGCTCTACACACCTGCTGACCCCATTATGAAGGGTTCCCACCATCCCTGCACCATTTTTTTTTTTTTTTTTTTTGCCATGCAGAATGTAACAGAAGGTGCTGGAATAAGTGGGTCAGGAACACCCAAAACTCCCACATGAGCAAGGCTGGGATTTATGGCTAGGACACCTTATTGTGGGCATATCTATGACATAAGGGGATGACATGACCTATAACTAAAAGATCACTTTTGGCTGGATAGCTCTCTAAATTAAATCTGTAGAAACATGGATCCAAGTGAAAATAATAGAAAATAAACTTTCTGCACTGCTATAGGTATATATAGGACTATTGAAAAAAAGCTGCAAACACCGAGACCTAGACACCACCAGCACAAGGAAACAAAACAAATAACATGGTGCTGTGCTAATATCAATAGTACGAAGGACACAATAATCCGAAGAGTGGGGAGACAGAGGAAATAACCCCAAAACAGAGGTGATAAGTATAAAGGCCTGAATCCAGACCTAATTGGGTGCAATATGAACTGTGACAAAGACAACGTGAGTAATAATCAGCAAGTGAACATAAATAATACATAAAAATGTAAAGGCCTGAACCCAGACCAAACTAAGTGCAATATAGATGTGATGAAATACAACGTGAACAATAATCAACAAGTGAACATAAATGATGTATTCAACATAATAGACTAACACGTCCTAAATAAAAGTGTACAAAAAACACCGTGCAAAGAAAACTGTGCCAAAATCAAAAAGCAAAAAAATATATGTGCAAAACTAATCATACAAGGTGCATGAAACTATAAATACATCATAAATAATACATATAAATGTAAAGGCCTGAAACCTGACCAAACTAAGTGCAATATGGATTGTGATGAAAACGTGCAGAATAATCAACAAGTGAACATAAATGATGTCTTCAACATAATAGGACTAACACGTCCTAAATAAAAGGGCACAAAAAGCACCGTGCAAAGAAAACTGTGACAATCAAAAAGCTAAGAAATATATGTGCAAAACTAATCATACGAGGTGCATGAAACTAAAAATGCCCCTTATAATCAGGATTGATGGCAGTGAAAATCGCACAGTGGAAATAAACGTGCATCAAAAAGCACAAAAAATAATGAAAGCAACGTGACATATAACAAATAATGAGCGACCATCAAACTAAACATAAGTGATCATCAAATCGGCATAAAGTCCATGTAAATAGACCGCCAACTCCAAAGGAACAAAGCAACTTGGTGAAATGAATGATAGATCCGTCACCGGATAAAATGTCTCCTCACCTCCACGCCAAGACCCCAAGGGGCCACACAGCTTTCAGGCCTCACACTCCCAGGGCCCTTAATAGATATCCAAGATGATAGAATCACACCGATCACAGGAATATGGCCTTCCTCACCATATAACCGGAATGATTTCAGTGGTGTTGACATTTGTAATTCTTTTCACAGGAACATCAGCCGGCTCAGACGCACCCCAGAGGAAGAAGAGAGAGCGCTCCCATAGTGTAGTCATTTTAAAGCAAAAACTAATGGAGAAATGACAAATGAACACTTACTGTACATCACATCAGTTGAAATCAGGCTCCAAACACATGTATTGATATGGGTTTATACTTCCAGGGTGTACCAAAATGGCGGCGACCATCACACGCTCCACTAACAGACCCACGCGCTACGTCACTGTCACGTGACTTCTTCAGGGTCAATTGGATAATCAGCCAGCAACCCAAAGCAACCTTCAATCAATGGAATATCAATGGCTCAAGGTCCGATCTGATGCAGGAAGAGTAATCTCAGAGGATTCTTGGACCAGAGACTAGCAGCAAGCGATCACCCACCCTATAGACACATTCAGTCCTTGGCATTGAAGATCTGACAAGTGGATGAGTGGAAAGTTTAAACTATGCGAGAGATCTGCCCGATCCAACCAAATCTGTGTGATGTGGAGCCGCCCCCCCCCCCCCCCCCGTGATCCCATATGATGGGGGTCTGCAGCATTCAGATGAGTGGGCGATCAGGGCGTAGCTGTCTATGCAGAGGTTCCAGAGCAGACAGCAGGCACAGACAGCTACGCCCTAAATGCTGCAGACCCTCATCATATGGGATCACGGGGGGCGGCTCCACATCACACAGATTTGGTTGGATCGGGCAGATCTCTCGCATAGTTTAAACTTTTCACTCATCCACTGGTCAGATCTTCAATGCCAAGGACTGAATGTGTCTATAGGGTGGGTGATCGCTTGCTGCTAGTCTCTGGTCCAAGAATCCTCTGAGATTACTCTTCCTGCATCAGATCGGAGCTTGAGCCATTGATATTCCATTGATTGAAGGTTGCTTTGGGTTGCTGGCTGATTATCCAATTGTTGTTTTTACAACTATTCAGCATTAAGGCGATTGACTTTCTCCTGAGTTTCCACTGCTGGTTATTCACCAGCTTCTGGTGAGTGTTGAATTCAATGGGGTGATAATCACTGCAGGATCACAATGATGGTGGATCAATGTTACTTTAAAGAGAGATCACATCACTGAAATGAACTGAACTTTTCACATTTTATTTTTGGTGGAAGTTTCTTTTTCTTTTTAATTATCTTGATTGGATATTGTTTGTCAGAATTATTCCTTTTATGACAGAACGCTGTTTATGTGATATGTTTTTAGTCACTGTTTATTGATTTGTTATTTAAAATGGCTGCTTTGTCTTACTACCTAAAATTTGTGTGACACTTTCACCCCCACTTTAGTGCGGAGATAGTGTGTCTTTTCTTGAATAACAGTATCTTTTGTCTATTTACAAAGTATATTTCACATTTTCCATAATCCGGGCCGTAACCCTAACCTGGATAGAATCCTTTGTGAAGAGTTTCTGAAGAGCATCACCGAAACTTTCATTTTGCTTCACTATAAATCTGGTAGAATCTATTATGGAATGGGAAGCTGGCGATGGAACCGCTGGTACTATGTAATTTTTTTTTCTCCGTTTATTTTTAGCCTCCAATAGTTTATTTGTTGAAGTTTTTAGTATTTTGGCTACATTTTCCCTATTCTTACATAGTTACATAGTTAGTCTGGCTGAAAAAAGACAAAAGTCCATCCAGTTCAACCATTTAAGAAAAAAAAAAAGTTATAATCCTACACCCACAGTTGATCCAGAAGAAGGAAAAAAAACCCAGCAAAGCATGATCCAATTTGCTCCTGCAGGGAAAAGAATTCCTTCCTGATCCCCCGAGAGGCAATCGGATATTCCCTGGATCAACTTTACCTATAAATGTTATATCCAGTTATATTCTGTGTATCCAAGAAAGAATCCAGGACTTTCCTACAGCAATCCACTGAGCTGGCCACAACCAACTCTTGAGGGAGTCTATTCCACATTCTCACAGCTCTCACTGTGAAGAAACCTTTCCGCATTTGGAGATTAAATTTCATTTCCTCCAGATGTAAAGAGCGCCCCCTTGTCCTCTGTGATGACCTCATGGTGAGTAACTCTACACCGAGTTCACTATATGAACCACTGATGTATTTATACATGGAGATCATATCCCCCCCTTATGTATTATACATGGAGATCATATCCCCCCCTTATGTATTATACATGGAGATCATATCCCCCTTATGTATTATACATGGAGATCATATCCCCCTTATGTATTATACATGGAGATCATATCCCCCCTTATGTATTATACATGGTGATCATATCCCCCCCTTATGTATTATACATGGAGATCATATCCCCCCTTATGTATTATACATGGAGATCATATCCCCCCTTATGTATTATACATGGAGATCATATCCCCCCTTATGTATTATACATGGAGATCATATCCCCCCCTTATGTATTATACATGGTGATCATATCCCCCTTATGTATTATACATGGAGATCATATCCCCCCTTATGTATTATACATGAAGATCATATCCTCCCCCTTATGTATTATACATGGAGATCATATCCCCCCTTATATATTATATATGGAGATCATATCCCCCCCTTATGTATTATACATGGAGATCATATCCCCCCTTATGTATTATACATGGTGATCATATCCCCCCTTATGTATTATACATGGAGATCATATCCCCCCTTATGTATTATACATGGAGATCATATCCCCCCTTATGTATTATACATGGTGATCATATCCCCCTTATGTATTATACATGGAGATCATATCCCCCCTTATGTATTATACATGGAGATCATATCCCCCTTATGTATTATACATGGTGATCATATCCCCCTTATGTATTATACATGGTGATCATATCCCCCTTATGTATTATACATGGAGATCATATCCCCCTTATGTATTATACATGGAGATCATATCCCCCCTTATGTATTATACATGGAGATCATATCCCCCCCCCCTTATGTATTATACATGGAGATCATATCCCCCTTATGTATTATACATTTATTTATTTATTTATCTAGTTTATATAGCGCCAAAGGGTTTGCTCAGCGCTGTACAATAGAGGGGGGGACAATACATGAAACAGTACAGTAACATCAAACAGCACACGAGGGGTAAGAGGGCCCTACTCTTTCGAGCTTACAATCTAGGAGGGAGGATGTAGTGGTACAGGAGGAAATGGCTGTGGGGGATGGAGTGGTAGGAGGAGGGAAGGGCAGCGGCTGTTAGGTGAGGGTGGGGTAGGCTTCCCTGAAGAGGTGGGTTTTCAGGGAGCGCCTGAAGGTGAGGAGGGAAGGTGACAGTCTGGTGGATTGGGGTAGTGAGTTCCAGAGGATGGGGGAGGACCTGGAGAAGTCTTGCAGTCGTGCGTGGGAGGAGGAGACCAGGGAGCAAGATAGAAGGAGGTCCTGTGAAGAGCGAAGGGTACGGGTAGGGTGGTACCTGGGAATCAGGTCGGTGAGGTAGTTAGGGGCAGTCTTGTGAATGGCCTTATAGGTCAGGGTGAGCAATTTGAATTTAATGCGTTGGGCAATGGGGAGCCAGTGGAGGGAGAGGCAGAGGGGGGTGGCAGAGGTGGAGCGGCTGGTGAGGTGGATGAGTCTGGCAGCTGAGTTCAGGATGGTCTGAAGCGGGGAGAGCCTGCACTGGGGTAGGCCGGTGAGGAGGGAGTTGCAGTAGTCGAGGCGTGAGATAATCAGGGAGTGTACGAGTAGTTTAGTGGTGTCTGGGGTAAGGAAGGAGCGTATCTTGGCGATGTTCCGGAGGTGGAGCCTGCATGTGTTTGTGAGTGATTTGATATGAGGTTGAAAGGAAAGGTTTGAGTCCAGAATGACGCCAAGGACCTTGGCTTGCTGGGCGGGATTGATGGTGGTGGTGTTGGTAGTGATGGAAAGGATGGGGGGGGGGGCGCGGGCTGGGGGGAAGACGAGAAGCTCGGTTTTGGAGAGGTTGAGCTTCAGGAAATGGAGCGACATCCAGTCAGAGATGTCGTTTAGGAGGTGAGTGATGCGGGCGGAGAATGTGGGGGTAAGGTGAGGGGTGGATAGGTAGATTTGAGTATCATCAGCGTAGAGGTGGTAATTGAAGCCGTGGGAGTGTATGAGTTTGCCAAGGGAGGAGGTGTAGATGGAGAAGAGAAGGGGTCCAAGGACAGAGCCCTGGGGGACCCCAACAGAGAGGGGGAGGGAAGAGGAGGTGGCATCGTTGTAGGAAACGCTGAAGGAGCGTTGGGATAGATAGGACGAGAACCAAGAGAGAGCGGTGTCTTTGATGCCAAGGGAGAGTAGCTTATTAAGGAGGAGGGGGTGGTCGACTGTGTCAAAGGCCGCGGAGAGGTCTAGGAGAAGGAGGACAGAGTAGTCGCCTTTGGCGGTTAGTAGATCATTGGTGATTTTGAGGAGGGCAGTTTCGGTGGAGTGTAGGGGACGGAAGCCGGACTGTAGTGGGTCAAGGAGGTTGCTGTCAGTTAGGTGCGCGCTTAGGCGATCGAAGACCAAGCGCTCAAGGAGCTTGGAAGTGAGTGGCAGCAGGGAAATTGGTCTGAGGTTGTTGAGGTCAGTGGGGTCCAGGGAGGGCTTTTTGAGTATGGGGGTGATGTGCGCATGTTTTAGGGGGGAGGGGAAGACGCCAGTAGAGAGGGAGAGATTGAAGATGTGGGTAAGGGAGCGGATGAGGGAAGAGGGGGGTGACAGGAGGAGTTGAGAGGGGATAGGGTCCAGGGGGCAGGTAGTGAGGCGGGCTTCTGAGAAGACTCTGGTGACTTCCTCAGTGGTAGTAGGGCTGAAGGAGTGCAGTGATGGGGGGGTTACGGTAGGCAGGGCCTTGGGTGTGGTGGGGGGCAGTGCCGTTGCGAGGTCAGAGGAGGGGAGAGATGAGGGGGTGATGGAAGGGGGGAGGCTAGATGGGAGGTAGATTGCAAGTTGACTATGTCCTTGCGGATTACGTCAATTTTGTTGTGGAGATGAGTGGCAATCTCGTGGGCGGTAAGTGAGGTACTGAGTGGAGGAGGGGGGGCAGAGAGCAGGGAGTTGAAGGTGGAGAAGAGTCGGCGAGGGCAGGTGGAGAGGGTGTTGATCAGGTCAATGAAGTAGGCCTGCTTGGCGGCGTGGAGGGAGGAGGTGTAGGTGAGGAAGGCAGATTTGTAGAGGGAGAATGCATGAGGGGACCTGGTTTTGCGCCATAGTCTCTCCAGCGCACGACTGCGACGTTTGAGGCATTTAGTGCTGTCATTCTGCCATGGTTGGAGCGGTCTGGGTTTAATGTTGCGTGTGGTTAGGGGTGCCAGAGAGTCTAGGGTAGCTGATAGTGAGTCGTTGTACGCGGTGGTGGCTAGGTCAGGACATGACAGTGGAAGGATGCTGTCGTGTAAGCGGTCGGCAGCCGAGTGGAGGGGGGCCGGGTGCAGGTTGCGGAGGTTGCGGCTGGTGATGGTTTGGCGCACTGGGGGGGGGGGAGTTAGGGGAAGGGGAGATGGAGAACGTGAGGAGGTGGTGGTCGGAGAGAGGGAAGGGGGTGTTAGAGAACTGGTTGAGGGTACAGAGGTGGGAGAAGACGAGGTCCAGGGTGTTCCCATTGATCTGGGTGGAGGATTGAGTGTATTGTGTGAGCGCGAAGGAGGAGGTTAGGTGGAGGAGTTGGGAGGTAGCCGGGGTGTTGTCGTTGATGGGGATGTTGAAGTCCCCGAGGATGATGGTCGGTAGCTCAGAGGAGAGGAAGAAGGGAAGCCAGGCGGCGAAGTCATCCAGGAAGCGGGCTATGGATCCGGGGGGCCTGTAGATCACTGCGATCCTTAGGGGGGTGGGTAAGAAGAGCCGGATGCAGTGAGCTTCGAAGGAGGAGAAGGTTAGGGAGGGGGGGTTAGGGAGGACCTGGAAGGTGCTCAGCGGTGATAGGAGCAGGCCGACACCACCACCTTTGTGACCGCTCAGTCTTGGTGAATGGGACCAGACGAGACCTCCATGGGACAGTGCCGCAGGGGAGGTAGTGTCAGTGGCCTGTACCCAGGTTTCGGTGATGGCTAGGAGGTTGAGGGAGCGGGAGATAAAGAGGTCATGGATGGCAGTTAGTTTGTTGCAAACCGAACGGGCGTTCAGAAGTGCAACCGAGAGAGGGGGGATGGATGCGGGGAGGAGGTGCACAGGTATGAGGTTGAGGGGGTTGCGGCGGCTGGCGGGGGCAGGGGGGTCCCTGGAGGGGGGGTTCCTGGAGGGGGGGAGAGGTGGTGAGGGGCCAGGGTTCGGGGAGATGTCCCCAGCGGATAGGAGAAGGAGAAGGGTGAGGAGGGTGGCATGAGAATGGGAGGTGTAGGAGCGTGTGGGTCTGGTAGTGGTGGCACGTGGGTCGACCGGGGAGTGGAGTACCAGGAGGAGGTGGTGAGTGCCGTAGTGGGGAGAGGGCAGAAGTGAAGGGGCAATGTAGAGCTGTTTTGGGGGGGTGGGCGGGTAGAGGGAGGCGATTTTTGGGATGGAGGAGAGGAAAACGAGGAGGAGAAGTGCAGGTGGCATGCTGGGGTGAGTGCAGTGCTGTTCGGGTCAGGGGAGGTGAAGGGATACGGGTCAGGGCGAGGTGATGTGGAGAGTCTGTATCACCGTGGAGGAGTCCACTAGAGTCCTTCTGTAGCTGCAATCTGTGGGTGCAGTATGCTGGCATCCGAGGGGTCTTCAGTGGTTCCGGTGGATCGGCGAGTGGAGGGGTCGTAGGGTGCGATGTCTGGGGGTGTTGGTAGGCACGGCGTCTGGTGATGCTGGCGGCTCGGTGACTGGAGATTTGCTGGGTGGTCCGGGAGATTCGCTGGGCGACGTCTTGATTCGCTGGGTGGTCCGGGTGTTGGGTGTCCAGAGGTGGTAGCCGGGTGCCCGGTAGCTGGGTGCTGGGTGTCCAGGGGTGGTAGCTGGGTGCCCGGTAGCTGGGTGTCCAGGGGTGGTAGCTGGGTGCCCGGTTGCTGGGTGTCCAGGGGTGGTAGCTGGGTGCCCGGTAGCTGGGTGCAGGGTGTCCAGGGGTGGGCCCAGAACCAATGTATGGGTTGGGCAGCGGAGCAGCGATCAGTGGGCCTGAGCTGGTTCCTGGTGGTCAGGGATGGACACAGGGCTAGTGGGGAGGGCCCTGCGGAGGCTGGCAGGTCTGTGGGGATCGGTGGTGGCAGCTTACCCGTTCTGGTGGTGCTGCCGTGCAGGTATCCTGGGGTGGTCCTGGGCTGCTGTCAGCTTGGTGGTCCTTGGACATCCCCTTATGTATTATACATGGACATCATATCCCCCCTTATGTATTATACATGGAGATCATATCCCCCCTTATGTATTATACATGGAGATCATATCCCCCCTTATGTATTATACATGGAGATCATATCCCCCCTTATGTATTATACATGGAGATCATATCCTCCCTTATGTATTATACATGGAGATCATATCCCCCCTTATGTATTATACATGGAGATCATATCCCCCCTTATGTATTATGCATGGAGATCATATCCCCCCTTATGTATTATACATGGAGATCATATCCCCCTTATGTATTATACATGGAGATCATATCCTCCCTTATGTATTATACATGGAGATCATATCCCCCCTTATGTATTATACATGGAGATCATATCCCCCCTTATGTATTATACATGGAGATCATATTCCCCCTTATGTATTACACATGGAGATCATATCCCCCCTTATGTATTATACATGGAGATCATATTCCCCCTTATGTATTACACATGGAGATCATATCCCCCCTTATGTATTATACATGGAGATCATATCCCCCTTATGTATTATACATGGAGATCATATCCCCCCCTTATGTATTATACAGGGAGATCATATCTCCCCTTATGTATTATACATGGAGATCATATCCCCCCTTATGTATTATACATGGAGATCATATCCCCCCTTATGTATTATACATGGAGATCATATCCCCCCCTTATGTATTATACATGGAGATCATATCCCCCCTTATGTATTATACATGGAGATCATATCCCCCCTTATGTATTATACATGGAGATCATATCCCCCTTTATGTATTATACATGGTGATCATATCCCCCCCTTATGTATTATACATGGTGATCATATCCCCCCCTTATGTATTATACATGGATATCATATCCCCCTTATGTATTATACATGGATATCATATCCCCCCCTTATGTATTATACATGGAGATCATATCCCCCCTTATGTATTATACATGTAGATCATATCCCCCCCCTTATGTATTATACATGGAGATCATATCCCCCCCCTTATGTATTATACATGGAGATCATATCCCCCCTTATGTATTATACATGGTGATCATATCCCCCCTTAATCTCCTCTTCTCAAGAGAGAATAAATTCAGTTCCTCTAATCTTTACTCATAGCTGATCTCCTCCATGCCTCTTATCAGTTTGGTTGCCCTTCTCTGTACTTTCTCTAGTTCCCCAATGTTCTTTTTGTGAATTGGTGCCCAAAACTGAACTTCATATTCCAGATGAGGTCTTACTAATGATTTGTACCGGAGTAAAGGAGTTGATTTGTACAGGGGTATTCTGTCTTGTTGTTACCATTTTTTTAAATAACAATTTTTTATTGAATATTTTAATTTTTAAATACAGGATACAGTTATACAGAAAAAAGAAGACAATTATGTAAGGACTGTCGGCATAGCTCAGCAAAAATCTTAGTACATTCAAAGAGAGTGCGCTATACGAGTGACATACAGGTGAAACTCGAAAAATTAGAATATTGTGCAAAAGTTCATTTATTTCAGTAATGCAACTTAAAAGGTGAAACTAATATATGAGATAGACTCATTACATGCAAAGCAAGATAGTTCAAGCCGTGATTTGTCATCATTGTGATGATTATGGCTTACAGCTCATGAAAACCCCAAATCCACAATCTCAGAAAATGAGAATATTGTGAAAAGGTGGAATATTCTCAGCTCAAAGTGTCCCACTCTAATCAGATAATTAAGCCATAACACCTGCAAAGGGTTCCTGAGCCTTTAAATGGTCTCTCAGTCTGGTTCAGTAGGAATCACAATCATGGGAAAGACTGCTGACCTGACACCATCACTGACACCCTCCATAAGGAGGGAAAGCCTCAAAAGGTAATTGCAAAAGAAGTTGGATGTTCCCAAAGTGCTGTATCAAAGCACATTAATAGAAAGTTATGTGGAAGGGAAAAGTGTGGAAGAAAAAGGTGCACAAGCAGCAGGGATGACCGCAGCCTGGAGAGGATTGTCAGGAAAAGGCCATTCAAAAGTGTTGGGGACTTTCACAAGGAGTGGACTGAGGCTGGAGTCAGTGCATCAAGAGCCACCACACAGAGACGGATCCTGGACTTGTCGTATTCCTCTTGTCAAGCCGCTCCTGAACAACAAACAACGTCAGAAGCGTCTTACCTGGGCTAAAGAAAAACAGACCTGGTCTGTTGCTCAGTGGTCCAAAGTCCTCTTTTCTGATGAGAGCAACTTTTGCATCTCATTTGGTAACCAAGGACCCAGAGTATGGAGGAAGAATGGAGAGGCACAAGGACCCCAAGTACGGAGGAAGAATGGAGAGGCACAAGGACCCCGAGTATGGAGGAAGAATGGAGAGGCCCAAGGACCCCGAGTATGGAGGAAGAATGGAGAGGCCCAAGGACCCCGAGTATGCAGGAAGAATGGAGAGGCACAAGGACCCCGAGTATGGAGGAAGAATGGAGAGGCCCAAGGACCCCGAGTATGGAGGAAGAATGGAGAGGCCCAAGGACCCCGAGTATGGAGGAAGAATGGAGAGGCCCAAGGACCCCGAGTATGGAGGAAGAATGGAGAGGCACAAGGACCCCGAGTATGGAGGAAGAATGGAGAGGCACACACTGCAAGATGCTTGAAGTCCAGTGTGAAGTTTCCACAGTCTGTGTTGATTTGGGGAGCCATGTCATCTGCTGGTGTTGGTCCACTGTGCTTCATTAAGTCCAGGGTCAACGCAGCCGTCTACCAGGAGATTTTGGAGCACTTCATGCTTTCTTCCGCAGACGAGCTTTATGGGGATGCTGACTTCATTTTCCAGCAGGACTTGGCACCTGCCCACGCTGCCAAAAGCACCAAAACCTGGTTCAATGACCGTGGGATTACTGTGCTTGATTGGCCAGAAATTTTGCCTGACCTGAACCCCATAGAGAATCTATGGGGCATTGCCAAGAGAAAGATGAGAGACATGAGACCAAACAATGCAGAAGAGCTGAAGGCCGCTATTGAAGCATCCTGGTCTTCCATAACACCTCAGCAGTGCCACAGGCTGATAGCTGCCATGCCACGCCGCATTGAGGCAGTAATTGCTGCAAAAGGGGCCCAAACCAAGTACTGAGTACATATGCAGCTTCTACTTTTCAGAGGTCCGATATTGTTCTATGTACAATCCGTGTTTTATTGATTGCATGGAATATTCTCATTTTCTGAGATTGTGGATTTGGGGTTTTCATGAGCTGTAAGCCATAATCATCACAATGATGACAAATCACGGCTTGAACTATCTTGCTTTGTATGTAATGAGTCTATCTCATATATTAGTCTCACCTTTTAAGTTGCTGCACTGAAATAAATGAACTTTTGGACGATATTCTAATTTTTCGAGTTTCACCTGTAGATGTTATAAGTTTCCATTCCAAGAGGAAGCCATTACCATTGATGAAGCAGAGCTGACATCGGCACATGAGTGACTATGGGAACATAATATGTAGATAATTCAAGTAAAGTGTATTGTAAGGTATTCTAAATGCAGCTTGAGACTTCCAGGTGGTAGTGATGGATCAAATGATCGATATTATAGCTATGCAACCAACCCAAACCACAGTAATATTGAAAAAAGGAAGGGAGTGAAAGAAGACCCCGGGATCTATTAAGATAGAACTTCTTGAGGATGCCACAATTCCCAAACCTGGTTATGTTCCTCTAACTTGTCCCCAAGGTGAGCAGTCAACATTTCCATAAGCTCCACATCCTTAATTCCAGCGTATAATGCTCCTTGAGATGGAGGAGAACTCTTTTTCCAGTTCAGAGTTATCAAACATTTGGTCGCTGTTAGGATGTGTCTCAGCAGCTGTTGTTACCATTTCTATGGTTTGCGTTGACCACCGTCATGAGAACTGCTATAGGCTAGAGGGGCAGATTGAGAAATAAGGCAAAGAGAGAATTTCACTTTGTTGGGGACATTTATAAATAACCGCCTTCTGATAACTCAGACCCAGTCACTGAAATCTGCCTCTGCATAGTTTCTGCCAACAATTCTTAACATTTGTGCCACTCAACATACAAATAACTACCAATTCCACCATAGAGATGCAAACAAGTGATAAAGAGAAACAATGTATCACATTAACTAATGTCCTTTTTAATAATACAACTGCAGCGGTTGTCTTAGATTTCCAGTAAGGTGAGGGTCACATCTTCTTAAAGTGTACCTGTCTTATGTCAAATCTTTATACATTTGCCTCGTATTGTGATAGAGGAGGGCACTTGGTCCCAGCATGTTTTGTACCATCAATGGGGCTCCAGTGCTCTCTTTGCAAATGACAACTTTTTTTGTAGAGCTGAAAATAGGCTTATCACCTCTAACAATGTAGTGTGGGGTCTCCCAACGAAGAGTTGGCTCTGTGTAGGGGGATGTCATTCCAGGGCTCCAGTGCTGCCCATGAAAGTTTGGAATCAATCAGTGAAGTTATCTAACTAAATCTGAATTATCAGGTGTCCCGGCTACTACTAGGTCAGGTTACTTTATTAACATTTTATTTTACCTTAATGGATGAGAAAAAACCAAGGGAATGCCATTGATGACCACCTGCTAAAAGAGCTCGCTGCCTGGCTGTGTGGCCTTCAGTGCTAGGACCTGTTACCCCCTACTGTCCTACTCCTTCCCTGAGCCTGTAAAGTGCATTGTATGTATTTATTACAGATATTCATATAGCACCAACAATTTACTGATGCTCATGTGCCCATTGTAGGCACTTATGGCTGTGGACACGGGTCAGCATGGGCACCCTGACCGGTCTGTGGCTACACAGCAAACTGCGATGCACTGTGTGTTCCAACACCTTTCTATCAGAACCAGCATTCACTTTTTCAACAATTTGAGCTGCAATACCTTTTCTCTTAGATCGGGCTACATGGTCAGCCTTTGCTCCCCCACCTCCATCACTGAGCCTTGCCCCCCCCCCATGAACCTGTCACCAGTTCGATGGTTGTCCTTCCTTGGACAGCTTTTGGTTGATCCTGACCACTGCAGACCGGGAACATCTCACAAGAGCTGCAGTTTTGAAGTTGCTCTGACCCGTCATCTAGACGTTACAATTTGGCTCGTGTCAAAGCCACTCAAATCCTTATACTTGTCCATTTTTTTTTCTGCTTTCAACACGACTTCATGGACAACATGTTCACTTGCTGCCTAATATATCCCACCCACTTTCAGATGTCATAGTAACCAGATAATCAGTGTTATTGGTTTTACCTGTCAGAGTCATAATGTTATGGCTGATCGGTGTATATTCTCATTATTATCTAGCTTTGGCCAATCATGCACCATGATACTGGGAGCTACATGACCAATTCAACCAATGCTTGCAATTACTGCACAGTGTAGAGCACGGGTGTCAAACTGGGGGCCCTCCAGCTGTTGCCAAACTACAAGTCCCATGAGGCATTGCAAGACTGACAGTTACAAGCATGACTCCCAAAGACAGAGGCATGATGGGACTTGTAGTTTCACAATAGCTGGAGGGCCGGCAGTTTGACACCCCTGGTGTAGAGGTTGCCAGACACATTTTCTCCTGTAATGAAAGACTTTGCTCTGTTGTCATAGAGATTCAAATACTGGTGTAAGCAAATAGCTGTGAATAAATTAAAAAAAGATCTCCCGAGTCTGTAGCTGACCCTGCTGCCCTTCAGATTGGCAGATGTAAGATTTTTCTCACTTGATGAAAAGCTTGAGCTGGTATATTTTTTATAAAAGTATTATTATACAGTATTTATATAGCACCAAAAAGTTTGCTCAGCGCTTTACATTATAGTGGGAGACAGAACATGAGACAATACAGTAACAATACAATACACGAGGGGTTCGAGGGCCCTGCTCCTTGGAGCTTTCAATCTAGGAGGGAGGGGTACACTCACTTGCCACTTTATTAGGTACATCTGTTCAGTTGCTTGGTAACACAAATCACTAATCAGCCAATCACATGGCAGCAACTCAATGCATTTAGGCATCTAGTGAAGACGACTTGCCAAAGTTCAAACCGAGCATCAGAATGGCGAAGAAAGGGGATTTAAGGGACTTTGAACATGGCATGGTTGTTGGTTCCAGACGGGCTGGTCTGAGTATTTCATAAACTGCTGATCTACTGGGATTTTCAGGCTCAACCATCTCTCGGGTTTACAGGGAATGGTCCAAACAAGAGAAAATATCCAGTGAGTGGCAGTTGTGTGGAGGAAAATGCCTTGTTGAGGTCAGATGAGAATGGGCACACTGGTCCTAGATGATAGAAAGGCAACAGTAACTCAAATAACCACTCTTTACAACCAAGGTATGCAGAATACCATCTCTGAACACATAACATGTCCAACCTTGAAGCAGATGGGCTACAGCAGCAGAAGACTACTCCGGGTGCCACTCCTGTCAGCTAAGAACAGGAAACGGAGGCTACAATTCGCACAGGATCACCAAAACTGGACAATAGAAGACTGGAAAAACGTTGAGTAGAGAAAAAACAAACAGAGGGCGCACCGGCCTAGTGCATTACCTTAAAAATGTTTAATGAATGTAAATAATAAGTATTATACTCACAAATGATCAATAAATAAAAGGCACATCATAAAGAAACAGCTCTGTCCAATTCACACTGCGTGTCTATCTGTAGTGAGAACTCTGGACATCCAAAGGACTGACGCGTTTCCAGGACTAGCCTCTTCCTCAGTGCTCACACTTCAACTGTCAGCAGGGGAACCCCCCTGACAGCTGAATGAGTGGTCGGGTGTTAGGGATGTGGGGGCCGGATTGTTTTGTGTTTGCAGGCTTTATTTGGTTTACATTTCAGCTGTCAATGGGGGAATCCCACTAACAGCTGAAAGAACCGAGCCTGAAGGTATTGGTTCCAGGTATTGGAGCTTTTGAAGGAGTACCGATACTCATGCAAAAGCTTCAAATCGGCACTGATACTGATACCGATATCAGTGAAACTCGAATTATTATTCTTTTTTTTTGGTTAAGTAAGGGGTTAGAGTTAAGGTTAGGTTTTAGAGTTGGGGGGTTAGAGTTAGGGTTAGGGATTAGAACTGGGGTTAGGGTTTGGGTTAGAGGTTAGGTGTTTTAGGGTTAAGCTTTGGGGTTAGGGGGTTAATATTTTATTTATTGTCTTCTTATTTGTTTATTATTAATTTATTGTTAGGGTGTTAATTTAATTACTATTAATAATAATAATAATAATAATAATAATAATAATAAATAATAAGTTACTGTTGTTTTTTTAGGGGGTTAAGCTAAGGGATTAATTACTATTTATTTATTATTACATATTTCTTTTTACATTTATGATTTTTTAAATTTGTGTTTTATTTAACATTTATTTATTCATTTATTATTATTATCATTATTACAGTATTTTTTTTTTTTTTTTTTTTTTTACATTTGTTCATTTGAGCAGAAAAAAGCTCCAAAAATATGCAACAATGCTCAAAAATGCACGAGTCGCACAGTTCCATTTATTTCTATGGAATTAATGTGCAAATCTGTCCAAGCAACAAAAAAAAGCTCCAGAACTTGGTTGAGCTGCAGGCATTTGGCTTCAGTTAACTTGGCTTGGACAAGTGAACCATTTTCATTGAGAATATTTGTCTTTTTTCTCCTCAAGCAGTTTGGAACTTGGAGCTACCAATCGCTCAGGTGTGAATGGGGCCTATCGCTCCTCAAGCTGCAGAGAAGAGTGCCAGCAGCTCAGAGGTAAGCAGACGTTCCAACCTATTATCTCCATCCTACCCTTATGGGTGTACAGGGCTGGTAGGTGTTTTAGGGTTACGATTAGGAGTTAAGTTTGGGGTTAATATTTTATTTATTGTCTTCTTATCATTTATTTATTATTAATTTATTGTTAGGGTGTTATTTAATAATACTAATAATAATAATCATACAAGTGCTTCATATACATCCCGCTCCCATCTTACTTTCCTCACCCTCCTTCTCCTAACTCTGGAGATATCTCCCCAACTCTGGTCCTCCAGTATCTCACCCCACACCAGGAACCCTCCTTCCTCTAGGAATAGCCGCAATCCCTTCAATTTAATATCAGTCCCCGTGCACCTAGAAACCACCCTCCCTCTTTCATGTGCGCTCTGGAATGCCCGCTCTGTCTGGAATAAGCTCACCTCTGTCCATGACCTTTGTGTCTCCCGCTCCCTTCACCTACTAGCAATTACAGAAACCTGGCTCCAAGCAGCAGATTCTTCTTCTCCCTCAGCACTTTCCTATGGAGGCCTCATCTGGACCCACTCACCCAGACCCAGTGGTTGGAAAGGTGGTGGGGTTGGTTTGCATCTATCCCCACTCAGCACCTTTGAAGTCCTCCATAACCCTCCTTCTCTATCCTTCTCTTCTTTCCAGACTCACCACATTCGGTTGTTTTCTTTCCAAACTCACTGCATTTGGTTGTTTTCACCCAGCACACAGTTAACCCTTTGATCGAACCTCATGTTAACCCCTTCCTGCCCAGTGCCATTAGTACAGCCTCAGAGCTTTTTATTAGCACTGATCACTGTATTGGTGTCACTGGGGTGTCAATGGCAGTTAGTCAGCTCCCCCCCAGTGTTAGAATGCCCACCGCAGTCCCGCTATAAGTCGCTGATCGCTGCCATTACTAGTAAAAAAAAATTTCAGCAAAGAAATGTCACAGAATACATTTTGGCCTAAATTTATGATGAAATTTGATTTTTTAAATTTTTTTACTGGACATGTTTAATAGCAAAAATTTAAAAAAATTGTTTCTCAAAATTTTCGATCTGTTTTTCTGTATAGTGCAAAAAATAAAAAATGCACAGGCGATCAAATACCACCAAAAGAAAGCTCTATTTCTGGGGGAAAAAGACGTAAATTTAATTTTGGTGCAGCGTTGCATGACTGTGCAGTTGTCAGTTAAAATAACACAATGCCGTAACACAAAAAATAGCCTGGTCAGGAAGGGGGGGAATCCTCAGGAGGGCGAGGGGTTAAAGAAGCTGGTGAGGAGGAGATACAACACCTCCTTGCTGCCTGCCAAATGCTCTCTGAAGAGTGATCTGAACACAGGTTGCTCTTCAGAAACCAAAGCTAGTGTGAAGGAGCTCTTAAAGGGATTGTGGGCAGGAGGGGGTTAAACAGAAGCATGGCAGACGTGTGAGTTAAATATCTCTCAGATTCTCCAACTAGCAGTCGGTCAGCCATCCGCAATAGTACTTCAGGTGTCCCTAGACAGGAAATCATGTCTGCAAAACCTTCTAGAACAGGGATGGGGAGAAGGAGGAAGATGGGGACAGGTCAGTCATAGAGCAGGGCTCACTCATCCCAAGCTGGGATCTGAAGACTCAGGCAACGTCATCCATCATGCAGAGAGGGTGGAGCTTCCAGGGGCTGGATTTCATATCTCCCGCCCACATTCCCTTTCTGAGGCACCGCACTGGCTGTGTGTAGGCGGGGAAGACCGAAGGAGAGGGGCGGGATCAGTTGGAACAGATCAAGTCCTGTCTCCTCTCCTGTCTATGCAGAGGGGAGGGGGGAGAAGAGCTCTTTACCTGGAGTCTGGGACACAGAGACTTGGCAGATGCAGCCAGCCGCCCCTACAGATTGCTTCCCTGACCAACGGTTTGGCAACCCTGCTTGGGCACAGTATTCATGGGGGGTTGCCTGGGTGGGCGCAGCTGCAATCTAGGGGGGGACATAGCCCACCCAAGCACCCCCCTAGAGCCAGCCATGGTTCATACCCATGTGATCTGATTCAAGCAAATGCAATATGTTCTGCAACCTGCTTTTGGGTTGTTGTTAAAGCGGAGTTCCAGCTGAACAAAAAAAATAATAGTCAGCAAATACAAAAACTGGAGCTTCTGACCTATAAAATACAGACACTTACCTGTCCTTAGGTCCAGCGGTGTCCTCACCACGGCTGCTTTTCTTCTCTCGGGGAGAGAGGGGGGTGGAGAACAACTTCTGCTAGGTGATCGCAGTGGAAGTGGGAGCGGGTACATGTCAATTTCGGGTACCCGCTTCCCCGGCTCCCCAAAGGTGCCAATCCTTAATGGGGAACGAGGGACGAAGGCTTAAAGCGGAACTTCCCCTTTTGGGTGGAGCTCCTCTTTAACTTTTAGTTGCCACCTGCAGCAGATGGCATGAACACAGTGGGATTGCTATGTGGTGGGGAAATGCAGCGATTCCTGTGCGTTTGTGTGTGAACTCAGCCTTAACCACAAAATACAACAAACAGAAACCTGCCAATAGCATTTCACGCTGCGGTATATAACCCAGTTTTATGTCTTGTCTGCAGATGCAATTTACTATTTAAAAGTCAATGACGTATAAAAAAAACAGATCAGTTCACAAATGTCAGAATATATCCCTTTAATTTATAAACATTTGCTTTATCCACAAACTTCCTGAAGATAAAACTGCAACACCAGCTCAGCCCCGCCCTGTGCTGAGAAATGTGAGACGACCTTTAGATTTTCCGTGTCGGTGACTTTCACTTTCATTTCTCTCTTCTGCTGTCAGCGATGGCGTCTGCTGATCTGAGAGAGGAGCTGGACTGTTCCATCTGTCTGAACATTTATACCGATCCTGTAATGCTGAGATGTGGTCACAACTTCTGCCGGGTCTGTATTGATCGATCGTTGGATACACAGGAGGAGTCTGGAGGTTATTCCTGTCCTCAGTGCAGAGAAGAGTTCCAGGATCGGCCTGCATTGCAGAGGAACATAGCACTACGTAACATAGTGGAGACCTTCCGGTCTACTCAGCCAGATGAGAAGAAGACTGGAATCTTCTGTACTTACTGCATTCACTATCCTGTACACGCTGTTAGATCCTGTCTGCATTGTGAAGCTTCTCTGTGTGATAATCACCTGAGAATCCACAGCAAGTCACCAGAACATGTCCTAACTGACCCCACCACTTCCATGGAGAACAGAAAATGCGCCATCCATAGGGAGCTTCTTAAATATTACTGTGCTGCAGATGCCGCCTGTATCTGTGTGTCCTGCAGTTTGGCTGGAGAACACCAGGGACACAAGGTGGAGACTCTGGATGAGGCTTCTGAGAAGAAGAAACAGAAACTGAGAAACGTTCTGCAGAAACTGATGACAGAGACAGAGAAGACGGAGAAAAGAGTCCAGAGTCTGCAGGAACGTAAGGGAAAAGTACAAGAAAAATCAGCTGGTCTAACAGGTCTAACAATTTTTTATTTATAATTTTTTATTTATATTCTAATTTTCTATTTTTTTTTTATTATTATTTTTTCCGATATTTTAATTTTCCCAACTCCGTCCCAGATTATATGGTCC
Organism: Staurois parvus; assembly: GCF_062004578.1. Taxonomy (NCBI): domain Eukaryota; kingdom Metazoa; phylum Chordata; class Amphibia; order Anura; family Ranidae; genus Staurois; species Staurois parvus. The sequence goes on from NW_028318371.1 coordinate 2,173,035, forward strand.
CTCTACCACAACATCGTGATCATATCTATGCATCATCCCCCCGTTTTTTCATAAATAATTAATAATTCCATTCCCCGTACCTACATTTATTTATATATATATATATTATTACCTTATTAATACCTTGTCATCCAGTCTTCGTTGTCTCTTCTCTACTTTTAACTCTCTACTTTCTCCACCTCCACCCCCACCCAGTACCCAGTAGGGGCATCGCCACTGCACAGACATCCATCCCACTTAGCATACCTTATACTAAACCTCCCTCAACACTTTCCTCTTTTCACCTTGCTACTACCGAAGAGGTCACTAAGGTTTTCTCAGAAGCCCGTCTCACTACCTGCCCCCTGGATCCTGTCCCCTCACAACTACTACGGTCACCCTCCTCTTCCATCCTATGCTCCCTCACTCACATCTTCAATCTTTTCCTCTCTACTGGTGCCTTCCCCTCCCCTCTAAAGCATGCGCACATCACTCCCATACTTAAAAAGCCCTCCCTGGACCCCACCAACCTGAACAACCTAAGACCCATCTCCCTGCTGCCATTTACCTGTAAACTCCTAGAACACTTAGTCTACAATCGCCTGAGCTCCCACCTCACCGACAACAACCTTCTTGACCCTTTACAGTCTGGCTTTCGCTCACTCCACTCCACTGAAACTGCCCTACTAAAGCTCTCTAATGATCTACTAACTGCTAAAACTAATGGCCACTACTCCGTACTCCTCCCAACCAATGACCACTACTCCGTACTCCTCCCAACCAATGACCACTACTCTGTACTCATCCCAACCAATGACCACTACTCCGTACTCATCCCAACCAATAACCACTACCCCGTACTCATCCCAACCAATGACCACTACTCCGTACTCATCCCAACCAATGGCCACTACTCCGTACTCTTACTACTTGACCTCTCTGTGGCTTTTGAAATGGATGAACATCCCCTCCTCCTCAAAAAACTTCACTCTCTTGGCCTCAGAGACTCCGCTCTCTCCTGGTTCTCCTCCTACCTATCGCAGCGCTCCTTCAGTGTTACCTATATAAAGTGGCCTCCTCCTCTTCACTCCCTCTTTCTGTAGGGGTCCCTCAAGGTTCTGTCCAAGTCCCTTCTCTTCTCCATCTACAACTCCTCCCTTGGTCACTTGATAAACTCCCATGGCTTTAAGTACCATCTCTATGCTGAGGACACGCAAATCTATCTTTCTACCCCTCACCTCACCCCTTTTGTCTCCTCTCGCATTATTAACCTACTAAGTGACATATCGGCATGAATGTCACTCCACTTCCTCAAACTCAATCTTTCCAAAACTGAGCTCTTAGTATTCCCTCCAGCCCGTGCCCCCTCCCCGGACTTCTCCATCAAAATCAGTAACGCAATCATCAGTCCATCCCCTCACGCCAGGGTATTAGGTGTAATCCTGGACTCCCATCTGTCCTTCCAGCCCCAAATCCAATCACTGTCCAAATCTTGGAGACTTCACCTCCGCAACATCTCCAAAATACGCCCGTTCCTAACCTCGGAAACCACTAAGCAACTTATCCACTCCCTTGTTATATCTCACCTTGACTATTGTAACTCCCTCCTCACTGGCCGACCTAATCGCAGGCTATCCCCTCTTCAGTCTATAATGAATGCTGCTGCCAGACTCATCCACCTTACTAACCGTTCTGTATCTGCCACCCCTCTCTGCCAATCCCTCCACTGGCCTCCACTCAGTGTCCTCCACCCCTCTCTGCCAATCCCTCCACTGACCTCCACTCAGTGTCCTCCACCCCTCTCTGCCAATCCCTCCACTGACCTCCACTCAGTGTCCTCCACCCCTCTCTGCCAATCCCTCCACTGACCTCCACTCAGTGTCCTCCACCCCTCTCTGCCAATCCCTCCACTGACCTCCACTCAGTGTCCTCCACCCCTCTCTGCCAATCCCTCCACTGACCTCCACTCAGTGTCCTCCACCCCTCTGCCAATCCCTCCACTGGCGTCCACTCAGTGTCCTCCACCCCTCTCTGCCAATCCCTCCACTGGCCTCCACTCAGTGTCCTCCACCCCTGTCAGGGACCATCGCGACGCATCGGTCTACACATGCGTAGGTGTCTGTCAAGACATGCAGGCAGCAGTGCACTAGGACCCAGGCGCACCCGTCGTCTATGACAGTACTGGGCAGGCATTAGGACCTAGGCTGCACCTGTCAGGTGCAGGGCGGGCTACTTAAATCAGCCCTGCACAGACACTTGTTGCCGAATGGTCTCTCTGCATATCCTGTTACCTGTGTTGTGAGTACTTTGATCCGGATTATCTGACCTAGCTGTCTTCTCCTGTCCTGACCCCTTGGCTTGCCTGACTCTGCTCCTGGATGTTCCCCTTTAGATTTGATCTCCTGTTATTGACCCTGCGTGTGACCCGACCATTCTTTGCCTACTGTTTTGTACCGCACCGACCCCCCGGCTACCGACACGGCTTGTTTGACTCTGCCCTTGCTCATTCCTCCATCCATCCATCCATCCCTCAGGGATCCCCGGGTCCCCTCACATCAGACTCTCACCCTGCAGGAGCCTCCAGCAGACTCCTCTACCACTGATAGAGATATCCGGTAGCTGCGACCTGGTCCCGGAGCGCTCCAAGTCCATCCCCACCATCAGGGGCCCTGGTGAACAAGTGCTCCGGAACTTAGACTCCGCACGCTGGAGAGGCTCTATCAGGGGACTGATAGAGGTGCTGTCGGGTGGTCCGTTACAACCCCTCTCTGCCAATCCCTCCACTGGCTTCCCATTGCCCAACGGATACAATTCAAAACATAACAATAATGTATAAAGCCATGTATGACTCTGCCCCAAATTAAATCACCGATCTTGTCTCTAAATATCACCCAAATCGTGCTCTCCACTCCTCGCCAGACCTACTCTCTAGCTCCCTTGTTTCCTCCTCCCATGCTCGTCTTCAGGACTTCTCCAGAGCCTCCCCCATCCTCTGGAACTCTCTACCCCAATTTATCAGACTATCGCCTACTCTGCTCACTTTTAGGCGATCTCTGAAAACCTATCTCTTCAGGGAAGCCTACCTTGCCCTCAGCTAATACTGGAATCTTCTACTCTTCCAACCACTCCATCCCCCACAGTTACTACCTTTTGTACCACTAACCCCTCCCTCCTAGATTGTAAGATCCAAGGAGCAGGGCCCTCAAATCCCTCTTGTATTGAACTGTATTGTTGCTGTATTGTCTCCCTTTATATTGTAAAGCGATGAGCAAACTGTTGGCGCTATATAAATCCTGTGTAATAGTAATACTTTTTTTTTTATTTTTATATATGTAATATTGTCATTATTCTACAGTATTTGATTATCATCATTACCATTACCATGGTTATACTGCATTTTTACTTACCTAATTATTTTATATACCACTGTTGCAAGGTGATCTTCACATCCTATGCCACTAGCTAAATTTATGAGCCATCTCACCAAGCATACACCATTGTGTGCAACATATCTAATTTTATATATATATTTTTTTAATTTTAATTCTTATTTTTTAATTTTTATTAATTTTAATTTTTTATTTTAATTTTGTATTTTTATTTTTCATTTTTTATTTATTTTATTTTTATTTATTTACTTATTTTTTTATTTTTCATTTTATATTTAATTGATTATTTTTAAAATTTTGCAATTTAGTTTTTTTTAATTTTACAGTTTATTATTTTTTAATTTCCCAATGTATATATATTTCATGTATTTTAATTTTATTTTGTTATTTTTTTTATTTTATCATTTTTTATAATTTTGTGTGTGTGTGTGTGTGTGTGTGTGTGTGTGTGTGTGTGTGTGTGTGTGTGTGTTATTTTTTACATATATATAATTACATTTGATTTTACATTATTATTTTTCATTTTGACCATTTCTATTTTTATTAACATTTTATAAATATTGATAAATAGATGTATTTTTTTTCCTTTTTCTTTTCATTTCCTCTATTTTCCATTTTCCCGTTTCATTTCTTCCCATACCATTTTATTTTCATTACTAATAACTTCTTATTTTTTCATCCATTTACAATTTGAATTCTCTTCCCGTACTCTTTTAACCACACAGTGTCACCTTACAACAATGGTAGAATCACATTATTGCTGAAACAATTGGTTAATTAATTGCCAATCAGCCCCTCTGAGGATTAACTCGGTATATATACAACTATCGGACTCCCACTTCCCCCGGCTTGATAAAGGAGCGCACTTCCGCCTCTCCAGGCCAGCGCATGCTCTGAAACGCGTCGCAGTGCACCTTGGGTAACTGACGTCATCACGCCCATGTCATCGCTGCGTTCCAGCGTGCGTTCCTCCCGGCTTTGAGGAGGACGTGCACGCCGGCCGGCTCCACAGCTGTCCCCCTCCAGCCACCACGCTGCTCCAGCGGAACGCTGACACATTGTTACCGATGACAGCTCAGTGACACCGATGACAACCCCCTCCTGTCCCATGTTACACCACACCACTTTATTTCATGCATTACTTGTACCTCATACATGGGAGGGTTCCTACTTCTCATCTTCATTAAAGTGTTATGCTGCACTTAGAGGCGCTTCTTCTCCTTCTCTCATCCTAACAGAGAGAGTCACTGCCCTGTTCATAGAGCTCAGGAGACAACTGGAGGACCTGGAGAAGAGAGTCCTGAGGGAGATCGCCAGCCAGGAAGAGCGGCTTTCATGTCCATTGTCTGAGATGATCCATCAACTGGAGATAAAGAAGAAGGATCTGTCCAGGAAGATGGGGGACATTGAGGAGCTGTGTAACATGACCGACCCCCTGACTGTCCTCCAGGAATCAGACACAGGGGACTTGTGTGATACTGAGGAGGGAGATGATGAGGACAGAGAGAGACATGATAGACTCCTCCATGATGGAGGGGATCTGGATGGGGCTGGAATCTCACACACATTACACACAGGGATATCTGATATGATAAAAGGGGGAAATGTATGCTTCAATATACAGGAAGCTTCAGACTTATTACTGGATGTGAACACAGCTCATAATAATCTACAGATATCAGATGACATGAAAACTGCATCCTGGTCAGATATAGAGCAGAATCGTCCAGAAACACCAGAGAGATTTCAGTCCTGGGGCCAGGTATTAAGCAGTCGGAGTTTTTCCTCGGGGCGACATTACTGGGAAGTGGATGTCAGTGAGGGAGGAAATTGCGGAGTCGGGATGTGTTATCCCAGTATAGAGAGGGGAGGAAGGCAGTCAGGGATTGGATGTAATAACAAGTCCTGGAGTTTGTGGAAGTATAACAGTGAGTGTGATCTATCACATGATAATAAAACAATCCTCATATCTCCCGATACCCCCCCTGATAGAGTCAGGATCTATGTGGATTATGAGGCCGGGCAGCTGTCCTTTTATGATCTGTGTGACCCCATCAGACACCTCCATACCTTCACCACCACCTTCACTGAGCCCCTCCATGCCGGGTTATGGGTAGGAAAAGGTCGTATAAAGATCTCTGGGGGGGTCAGGAGACGTGTAAAATGATCATATGACAGGAAATCTGACCTGAATCTGGTGAAATCTGCTGAGAAATGTGAATCTGGTTCATAGGATGACACCGTTTGTAGAGATAATATATTTCTTCAATCGGTAGATCTGGTAGATCTCAGCCGAGGAGAGTGTCCTCCATCACTTCCACACCCAACAAGGCAAGATTTTGGGGGGGGGGGTTTAGCATTAGGCTGACCACACACTATACAATCTGATTGTACAATAACCGTTAGATCTCCCATCAGCTGTGTAGTATACGGGTCTGCCTGATGTGACCCAATAAAGAGCTGATTCACACATGTGCGGTGCGGATTGAAGCTCAGGATTCACAGCTAATTGGCACAGTAGTTGTTCAGCGGTTCAGATCAGGTTTACATCGGGTTCAGGAAAGGTTCAGGTCAGGATTTTATCCCGTTCACACATGTGCGGTTTAGAAACGGTTCCCATAGAAGTCAGTAGCCTGTAATCCACACCTGAACCGGACCGCACTGCTCAGAAATCGCACATGACTCCTTCTCACCGCCAGTGCACCGGACCTATGTGGACAGGCACCATAGGAAGCAATGTTATGTCACATGTCATGCCGATTGGATGCGATTCAAACCAATCCAATCCACATATGTGTGAACCGGCACTGAGAGGATTGTTTAAGTTTGTCTTCATAGGAGATAGTTTTGGTAAAGCTAAAGGAGATTTGGTGGTGTAGAGTGTGGTCAGCCTTAGATTTACCAAAAGTATGTCATAGAAAGCCGGACATGAGCAATCCACTCACATTGTATCCAGGCAGACCCTCGCATTACATACAGTAGTTGCTAGAAGATCCGAAACAGATTGTATAGTGTATGGTCAGCTTTAGGGGTTCAGGTTGGGGGTTATGCTATGGCTGGGGGTTATGTAACTTTAACTCTCGCCCCCTGTTTTCTGAACTTTTGGACAAGCTGTATAAATCCTGCACTTTGAACAGATGTAGAGAAGAGAAGGCTGCAGATACACAGGTACTACTTATGTAGGAGGATTTGTTTCCTCTCTGTGTATCTCCTGAGGCCAGTCACTGCACTGGGTATAGGTAAGGGTTTACAACCCCTTTGAAGATTTAATCATGAGTCGGTTTTATGGCCCTTTTACCCGTCTGACTGCTGAACAGCAGAGATTATGCTGGATGGTTATTCACTGTTATAAATAAGTCATCTAGAAAGGTGAAAATATTTTATTCTGTAAAGTGGTTATAAGGGAAGGACATTCTGTACCTCAAAGCCGTATTAAACCCAAAGGGAGACATTTGTTATATTGCAGCTTACCAATTCTTAGATGTGACGGCTGCATTGGTTTTATTTTTTAGGCTTTCTTTCCTCTATTTTTATCTGGTGATCCTGCCAGTATGTCTGTTGTTTTTCAAAGGAACAAGCTCTCTTCCAGATATAGCAGTTACAGGGATGAGACAAACCATCTGCCAATGACAGGGGTGATTACAATACTCAGCTTTTATTTATTTATGTAAAAATTTTATCCTAAAAGGGAAAAACATGTTTGGTGTAACTGCTTGGAGTTTGACTTCAATTTGTTAGTGTATTTAAATCTGCTAGTCCATTTAACACTCCCCTCCCCCCAGACAGATAATGCTGCTGTCCAAAGGTGCCCCCTGTGCTCCTTCCTCCAGAGTGGGGGCGATCTAATACAGGAGGTGTGTTACTGACCAGCAGTGCCGGGACAAGATCATCTAGAGCCCAGGGTGAACATGCTGAATTGTGCCCCCCCCCCCCCCAAGATGTATGAGCATTATGTGTTAGCAAAAATCCCCTCCCCCACAAAAAATGGACTAATCTGCCTGCTTATCCCCTAAGCATTCCCCCTCCTCCCAGTACAAATCTGCTCCTTGCTGAAATCCCCTTCCCAGCACAAATATTTGCCCCCCCCCCAACCCCCCAGCTCAAATCCACTCATTCCTCATATGCCCCCAGCACAAATCTACCCCCCCTTTAAAAAATTCCCCCCGCCTAGTACAAATCCTCTACCCCTTACCTCAAATTTCACATCTGAGCACAAATTCTCTCCCCCCACTCTAAATCCCCCCTCCCAGCAAAAATTCTCCCCAATCCCCAATCCCCCATCCTAACACAAATCCACCCAAATTTCCCCTCCTAGCACAATTACCCCAATCATCCCTGCTAGCACAAATCCCCCCCCAAAAAAATTCCCCTACTTGCACAAATCCCAACCCCAGCCTTTTTTCGGTGCCCCTTCCCCACCTCACATGATATCACAGTGCCCAGGGCAGCCGCCCCCCTACCCACCCCTTGTCCCAGCCCTGCGGACCAGATCACCAGGTGAAAACGGAGGGGAAAAGCCTAAAAAAGAAAACTAATGCAGCCAAGAGAAAAAATGCATCGGGTGGTAAAAAAAAGCAAAATCCACCTGTTGGTTGTCTCTGTGGAATTCTAATGAGAAGTCATTTTACCCTTTTATATGTGTTGTTTTATATATTCCATGCATTTTAAGGTTTTAGATTCCACTTTTATGCATTTTATCTTGTCTCTATTTTTGTGCCATTTTATGTTCTGGGATTTGATTATTGTGTGCCGACATTTTATTGTACATTTTATTGTCCAACTTTCATCTTTCATGTTTCAATAAAGTTTTAATCCTTGAAGTGTTCGGTTTAGTATTTTGAAGCGTTCATTTTCAGGCTTTGGTTACAATGTATCTAAAGCCTTCCTTTGTTTTAGTTTTGATAGAGTAGGGAAGGGTTAGAACCTCGCTCAGTTTTCTTTTTACATATTTTCATTTCCTGTTCACAGAGACACAAGGAAATCTCTCCGAGGTCAGAGGAATCCCCCTCTTAGTCTAGGGTCACACCTATGCAGGTTGTGTTTGATGTGTTTCTGCATTGCATTTTGCTTTTTTGCACTTGTGTTTTTGTGCATTTTGTGGGTTTTTTTGTTGTTTTTTTTTGCTTGTTGCTAGACAGATTTAAAATGCAAAATGCAGCTTTTCTGCAGCGTTCCCATTGAAGTCTATAGAACCAAAAATGCAACGTTTTGTGTTAGAAAAGTCCCTGACCCTTTCCAAAAAACGCACCGGGTGAAAACGCCGAGATGTGAACCTGTCCCATAGGAAATCAGGTTAAATGGACTTCTGTGCGTTTCTGCAAAACTCTGCAGAAAATGCTTAGGTGTGAACCTGGGGTTAGATAGGTAATGAATGTCGATCTCCTCCTGCGCTTTAATGGATGATAGGAAATCTACTTATAGCTGCTGCCACTCAACTTAAACCAATAAGTGCTCAACATATCTGTGAATAGTGAAGCGCTATAACAATGTAATCTAACGCTGGTGCAATACTACCATACTATAGTAATACAAATCGTGCCAACATAACGAGCCACGTGACGCAACGCGTCGGTACGCCATTTCCGGTGCGAGGTGACACACTTCTGGTTGCAGCGGCCATCTTGCTCTACCCAGTTACCATGCAGTACACCCATAGGATGTGGTGAGAGGCGTTTTTTGCTGGGAATACATGTGTGTGCGATAGTAGTTATGTGTTCTTCCATGGCGATCACTTCCTGTTATCTCACATATATATTCTTATTATTATAGCCAAATTTACCACCCTAACTCCTCCCACAGTTTTTACACTACATAGATAGTAATATACTGAAACGTGCGGATTGTTCCCAATCGGATTGCTATTACTTTGTGGAACGTTTTGCCGAATGGCTCACGAAATATCGCCGTTTTTGTGGTGAAATTTGTCCCATAGGAATGAATGGAGCAACTTCAGCGGGAGCTGACAAAGCTAGAGTGTGAAAGGAAAAATCAGGACATGATTTCTAAACTGCCATCACTCCCTCATTTTCAAGCCCACCTACACAAATCTTATATTAAAACGTTCAGCTATCCCTGCTGCCACTAAAAATGTCCACGGCTAAGCCATAGTCCTGATAGTTTTCACAATATGACCATTTGTTTGCAACTCACGCCGCCCATTGACATTCATTGAATCTCCACTCGCAGCCACCTGAAATTTGAAGGGCAATTTCTAAACTGCAACTGTGCCTTCATTGTTAATATTTCAGAGACATACTATGCATCAAAATATAGGTCTGGGTCTTGTGATTCTCACAATATAAAGCTTTTCACTGTAGGATTTATAGTTTTAAACCTACAAGCGTTTGAAGATGGAAACCGCCAGTGAAGTGAGCAAGTTGGAGCAGTTTGTTTATAAAAGTTCCTCTGAAACCTAGGAAACCAGGTGTGTGAGCAGGCAGCAGAGTGACAAAAGCTACTCCGCCCACTCCAGTTGTAGACTACTGCTGCAGGCAAGAACACCTCACACAATTTCCCCAGAAATTGTAGATTTTCTAGTTATTATTTTCATTATACAGGATTTATATAGCGCCAACAGTTTGCTCAGCGCTTTACAATATAACGGGAGACAATACAGCAACAATACAGTTCAATACAAGAGGGATTTGAGGGCCCTGCTCCTTGGAGCTTACAATCTAAGAGGGAGGGGCTAGTGGTACAAAAGGTAGTAACTATGGGGGAAGGACTGGTAGGAGGAGTGGAAGATTCCATTATTAACTGAGGGCAGGATAGGTTTCCCTGAAGAGATCGGTTTTCAGAGATCGCCTAAAAGTGAGCAGAGTAGGCGATAGTCTGATAAATTGGCGAAGAGAGTTCCAGAGGATGGGGAAAGCTCTGGAGAAGTCCTGGAGACAGGCATGGGAGGAGGAGACAAGGGAGCTAGAGAGCAGGTGGTCATATGAGGAGCGGAGAGTACGGTTTGGGTGATATTTGGAAACAAGATCGGTGATGTAATTTGGGGCAGAGTTATAAATGGCTTTATATGTTATTGTTAATGTTTTGAATTTTATCCATTGGGCAATGGGAAGCCAGTGGAGGGATTGGCAGAGAGGGGTGGAGGACACTGAGTGGAGGTCATTGGAGGGATTGGCAGAGAGGGGTGGCAGATACAGAATGGTTAGTAAGGTGGATGAGTTTGGCAGCAGCATACATGATAGACTGAAGAGGGGATAGCCTGCGATGAGGTCGGCCAATGAGGAGGGAGTTGTAATAATCAAGGCGAGATATAACAAGGGAGTGGATAAGTTACTTAGTGGTTTCCGGGGTTAGGAACGGGTGTATCTTGGAGATGTTGTGGAGGTGAAGTCTACAAGATTTGGACAGCGATTGGATTTGGAGTGAAAGGACAGATGGGAGTCTAGGATTACACCTAGTACCCTGGCATGAGGGGAGGGACTGATGGTTGTATTATAGATCTTGATGGAGAAGTCTGGGGAGGGGACATGGGCTGGAGGGAATACTAGGAGCTCCATTTTGGAAAAATTGAGTTTGAGGAAGTCAAGTGACATCCATGCCGATATGTCGCTTAGTAGGTTAGTAATGCGAGAAGAGACTGAAGGGGTGAGGTGAGGAGTAGGAAGATAGATTTGTGTGTCATCAGCATAGAGATGGTACTTAAAGCCATGGGAGTTTATCAAGTGACCAAGGGAGGAGGTGTAGATGGAGAAGAGAAGGGGTCCAAGGACAGAACCTTGAGGGACCCCTACAGAAAGAGGGAGTGGAGAGGAGGAGCCAGAGTTATAGGGAACGCTGAAGGAGCGCTGCAATAGATAGGAGGAGAACCAGGAGAGAGCAGAGTCTCAGAGGCCAAGAGAGTGGAGTTTTTTGAGGAGGAGGGAAAGATCAACCGTATCAAAAGCTGCAGAGAAGTCAAGTAATAAAGAGTACGGAGTAGTGGTCATTGGATGGGATGAGTACGGAGTAGTGGCCATTGGTTGGGATGAGTACAGAGTAGTGGTCATTGGTTGGGATGAGTATGGAGTAGTGGCCATTGGTTGGGATGAGTACGGAATAGTGGTCATTGGTTGGGATGAGTACGGAATAGTGGTCATTGGTTGGGATGAGTACGGAGTAGTGGTCATTGGTTGGGATGAGTACGGAGTAGTGGTCATTGGTTGGGATGAGTACGGAGTAGTGGTCATTGGTTGGGATGAGTACGGAGTAGTGGCCATTGGTTTTAGCAGTTAGTAGATCATTAGTGAGGTTTAGTAGGGCAGTTTCAGTGGTGTGTAGTGAGCGAAAGTCAGACTGTAAAGGGTCAAGAAGGTTGTTGTCAGTGAGATAGGAGCTCATGCGATTGTAGACTAAGCTAAGAGTTTATAGGTAAAAGGGAGCAGGGAGATGGTTCTTAAGTTGTTCAGGTTAGTGGGGTCCAGGGAGGGCTTTTTAAGTATGGGAGTGATGTGCGCGTGCTTTGGAGGGGAGGAAAAGGCACCGTTAGAGAGGGAGAGATTGAAGATGTGAGTGAGGGAGCATAGGATGGAAGAGGGTGACCGTAGTAGTTGTGAGGGGACAGGATCCTGGGGGCAGGTAGTGAGATAAGCCTCTGAGAAAACCTTAGTGACCTCTTCGGTAGTAGCAAGGTCAAAAGAGGAAAGTGTTGAGGAAGGTTTAGTATAAGGTATGCTAAGTGGGATGGATGTCTGTGCAGTGGAGATGCCCCTACGAATTGCATCAATCTTGTTTCTGAAATGATTTGCAATCTTGTAAGCAGTGAGTGAGGTACTGGGTGGAGATGGAGGTAGAGAAAGTAGAGAGTTAAAAGTGGAGAAGAGACGACGAGGACTGGATGACAAGGTATTTATGAGAGTGACAAAGTAGGCTTGTTTGGCAGCATGGAGGGAGGAATTATATGTTAAAAAAGCAGATTTATATAGGGTGAAAGCTTGGTGAGATTTGGTTTTACGCCACAATCGCTCCAGTATGCTGATGATACACAAATCTATCTTCCTACTCCTCACCTCATGTCGTTTAAGATTTCTGGTGTTATCAGTCAAGGTTGTAATGGCCGGGGCCTGATGCTTCATGTTGTTAGAGGAGCAAGTGAGTCTAATGTAGATGAAAGCAGACTGTTGTAGACAGCAGTGGCCAGGTCAGGGCAGGACAAGGGAGAGATTCTGTCATAGAGGCGGTCAGTTGCAGAGTAGAAAAGAGCAGGGTTCAAGTTGTGAAGGTTTCTGCAGGTAATTGTTTACTGCTTGGAGGGATAGGTGTTTGAAGATGAGGATACTGTGAAGGTGATAAGATTGTGATCAGAGAGAGGAAAGGGGGTGTTTGTGAGAATGTAGGGAGTGAAACAATGAAAGAAAACAAGGTCTAATGTATTCCCATCAGAGTGAATGGAGGACTGTGCCCATTGCATTAAGGCAAAAGATGAGGTTAGGTTGAAGAGGAGAGAAAGTAGGGTAGCCAAGCAAATCAATGCAATCCTCAGAGAAATGGGAGAAAACAGCTGAATGCAGTGAGTCTCGAAAGAAGAGAAGGATAGAGAGGGAGAGTTCTGGAGGACTTGAAAGGTGCTCAGTGGGGATAGAAGCAAACCAACTCCACCTCCTTTCAGACCACTGGGTCTGGGTGAGTGGGTCCAGAGAAGGCCTCCATAGGAAAGTGCTGCGGGAGAAGCAAAATCTGCTGCTTGGAGCCAGGTTTCTGTAATTGCTAGTAGGTGAAGGGAGCAGGAGACAAAAAGGTCATGGACAGAGGTGAGCTTATTCCAGACAGAGCGGGCATTCCAGAGTGCAAATGAAAAAGGGAGGGTGGTTTCTAGGAGCACGGGGACTGATATTAAATTGAGGGGATTGCGGCTATTCCCGGAGGAAGGAGGGTGCCTGGTGTGGGGGTGAGATACTGGAGTACCAGGGTTTGGGGAGATATCCCCAGAGGTTAGGAAAAGATATAGGGTAAGGAATGTAAGATGGGAGTGGGGTGTATACGAGCGCACATGCCTTCAAGTCCTGGTGTTTGGGTCAGTAGGTGAGAAAAGTATCAGCAGGAGGTGATGACAGCAGTAGTAGGGAGATGGTGGCAGTGAGGGTGAGATGTATAAGCTTTGAGGTGGATCAGAGGGGTAAACAAATTAGATTTTGGGAACACAGGGTAGTAATATGAAGAGGAGGAGTAGAGGGGGCATATTAAAAGGTAGATGGAGTGGGAATCAGACTTGTAGAAGATGTTTCTCAAGGTGCTTGCAGTCCATCCAGCGTGCAGTAGAGTTCTTTGTTGTATCTTCCAGTTGCTTGGGTTATCCTGCTTTAGTTAAACTGTTGTGTTCAACTGCATCTTCACACTCCAGCATTAAACACATTCACGCAGATAACTGCACCCCATCTGTGACCTCCCCCCATGAGCTGGTCTAAATTTATAGGGAGATGGTCAAATGAGCAACCCCAATTAGGAAGTGTTAAGGATCACATGAATGGGGGGGGGATGTTTCTCAAAGACAGACCAGCCACAGACACAGGCCAGAGTCATAAAGAAGTGCAACAGGAGGTGAGAATCAATCACCACAAACAGACCAAAATATATACACTAATTGTTCTGAGATTTGCAGAAGGTCTATGCGTTGCTAGAGTTATAGTTTAAAGTGGAGATGAGAGCAGATGAGCAGCATTTACCTGTGAAAAAGCAGAGAAGATATGATTAGGGTGCTGTGTTCAACTGCATCTTCACACTCCAGCATTAAACACACTCACGCAGAAAACTGCACCCCATCTGTGACTGTGCCCCCTGTATAGTATTACGGACCAATATTCTTATATAAATGTTAATGGCTCAACATCAAGCTAATCAAGGCTAATCAAATTGGTGACTTTGGTGCTCTAATTATATCTAGCAATGGCAAAGCAGAATGTGCTTCTCACCTATGTACAGTCACGGGGAAAGTAAATGAACCATTTGGAATTTCCTGGTTTTGTATATAAATTGATCATAAAATGTGATATGATCTTCATGTTAGTCACAAAAATAGACAAACATAATGTACTTCAGCAATACTGCAAATCTGTCATTTGGAACGTCCCAATCAGTGCCCAGACCTCAATCTAACAGAGATGCTGTGGAATGACTTCAGGGAGCCATTGACACCAGACATCCTAAGAATATGGCTGAGCTAAAGCTGCTCTGTGAGGAAGAATGGTCCAAACTTCATCCTGAACATTATGAAGGTCTGATCCATAGCTACTGGAAGAACTTGTTTGACATCAATGCTGCCAGAGTAGCTGTGACCCGTTATTAAATCCAGGGGGTAACTTACTTTTTCATCCAGCACTTGGACTGTTTAGTGGGCGTGTTCAATGAAGTCGGGAAAATGTATCATTGTTTGTGGAGTATTAGCTGAAGCAGATTGTGTTTGTCTATACTTGAGACTTCCATGAAGACCGTCTTACATTGATGACCAATTTTATGTAGAAAAACAGGTCATTCCAAATGTTTTTACATTTCCTTGAGATTGTATATATTGTGTTTTGAGGGTTAATGCATATAATTTATTCTGCTGACGAGTTCATGTCTAAAACACATCCTCATTTGCATGAAATGGAAGTTATGGTTTGTCTCAAACTCTGTCTTAGATTTGAGGATTTGTCCATAGTTACCATTGGTTATCAACGAGAACTCAGGAAACCAAAAGTAAAATGAAAGTGGAAGTTAAGGCAAAACGTAACTAATCTACTCCCACCCCCATTCTAAGGTATTCTGTCTACCCTTTAACCTCCCTGGTGGTCTGATTATGTCAGTATTTCTGAATGTCAAAGCGGTACATTGTTTTGCATGGGAATTTGTTGTTTTATATTGTAGACCTGTAATTCTTAGGAATAACTCACTTAAATCTGTCCAAACAAGAGTCTAGTAAACATCCCGGGTATGATAAAGTTTGAAACACAAAATCATAAATTATAATATAATAAATAATTATAAAAAATAATAATAATACATTTAATTCAATAATGTAATCAAACCAAAAGCACTGACATTTGTCCAAACAAGGGGGCAATATTACTAGACACTGCATATTGGTTTAGTAAACATCCCGGGAATTAAACATTTGGAAACATGGGACTGCACAAAGGCTGACGTCACAATCAGGACAATGGAACCTGGTTTCCTTTCTGATTTTCTTTCCACTGTCATCTCGCTTCCAGCAACAAACCACGCACATCCTTGTAGGTGCTGACTTTTTCTCGGTTGGTGGGATGTAGTCCATGAAGTGACGACCAGTCAGGCGTTCCGGGGTGACAACACCAACAGCACGAGGTCTAGCTCTATTCACAGCCATTGATGGTGTTTGGTGGTTCACAAAGATATGTTTGGCAACTTTCCAAATGAAGTCAGAATGAATCACAGGCTTGTCACTCTTTTTTTTTTAGCAGGATGTAGGCATTCCACAAGCATTGCTCAAGAAGATGCCTGAAGATCTTCTTATAGTACTTGTTTTGCGGTTTCCTCATTGCTGGGTAGTATGTCATTGCTTGGTCGGCTCTGTCGACACCTCCCATGGTGTTATTGTAGTCTATCACTACTTGTGGCTTCATGATTTCTTTCCCACCTTTTGTGCGTACCATAACAGTGGAGGTATTATGAATTGTACTCATTAGGCACACATCTTTCTTGTCATGCCATCGCGGTGCCATCATTTTGTCTTTCTGCCAGGCAACCATTTCTCCAGTCTGCAGCTTCTTATTCCCAAACATTGGCGGCATGTCGCGCCGGTTAGCTCTAACGGTTCCATAGGCATTTGTTTTGTTTTGCAGAAGAAACTCATAAAGTTCAGGAGACGTATAAAAGTTGTCGGTTGTTACGCAATAGCCCTGATTTAGCAATGGATCAATACTTGTAAGAATGGAAGATGTTGCCATTCCATAGTTGCTGTATTTTGGATTGAATTTTGTTCCTTTTTCAGTGTATATGACTGAATTCCAAATGTAGCCAGTTGACGATTCGCATAGCAGGTAGGATTTTATGCCAAATCGTGCTCTTTGATGCAATGTATTGCACCCAGCTGAGCCTTCCCTTGTAGGCCATTAGACTTTCATCTATGCTGATATCTCTTTCTGGCACATAGCTCCATTGGAAATTCTTTAGAATCATTTGAGATACTTCCCAGATTTTCTTTAGTTGTGGTGCAGGATGAGTAGTTTCATCAAATTCTTTGTGGTTTTTGAAGTGTAAAAATTTAATGATCAGGGAAAATCTGTACTCTGACATGACCGTGCCAAAAATGGAGTGGCAAGTCATTTATTAGTTGTCCAATACCACTTCTGCAGGGGTTTCCCCACCACTCCCTGAAGTATTGTTAGGCCCAGAAATTTCCAAATGTCATCTTTGGTCACTGGTTTCCACTTTCTGCTTCTTGGAAACTTCCGATGCAGAGTAGCCAATTGTTGCTCTTGGTACCGGTTTGTCTCAGTAACTATTTTTTCAATAACCTCATCGGTCAGAAATAATTGTAAGTATGCCAAGAGGTTGTCGTGTTCAACGTCTACTTTCATACCAGATGCTGCAGTAAATGGGAATCTTGGGGGCGCTGCCTGATCCGTACCACAGTCAATAGAGCACCAAGTCCGCACATCACTGAGCTCAGTCGCAGAATGGTCACCACTTTCAGTGTCTGATGATGAATTTCCCCACCAATCATTATCGCTCAATTCTGCAAGTGATTCTAATTCACTATCACTGTTTTCTAGCCGGTCTAAAACCACTTTTGACCTAAAGGGACACTTTTTGGATGCCATGGACGTTCTCAAGTTTCCAGAAAGAAAGAACGGTAATAGTTCAGGCAGGGCACAGGACAAAGCACTCGGGACAAAACTGAGGGGAAATGGTTTGATACAGTAATGGAATCCTAACAGATGACAATGTATTGTGTGTATGTCATGTTTTGTTTACTTTTTTGAATCTCCCGCCAGTTCCACCCCCTGCGTCACGGCACTTGCAGGGAAGGGAACCCGGAAGATGGATGCCGGCATCGGCCGGAGGACACAGTGGGAGGACATCGGGGGATCGCAGGGACAAGGTACGTTACACTACAATGTAATCCCGAGTGTGGCTCGGGGTTCCCTCTTTTGGTACTGAAAATTACCCCCGAGCCACACTCAGGATTACCGCCAGGGAGGGTAAAGAAAAGATCTGTATACTTCCAGTAGCTATTCTGAAGCTGCTACGGTCCGGTCACATGGTCTCTCCAGCGCTGGCTTCTGTGTACAGAAGAGATCGCCAACAACAGCTGGAAATGCCTAGGAGATGACATCACCCATAGGCTTACTCTGGGGCATCCATTGTTGGCTGCCTCTCCTCTACACCGGAGCTGCCACTGACAGCTCATACTGGGACCAGGCCAGAGTGGCTTCAGAATAGGTAAGTATACAGATCTTTTCTTTACAGGGTTACATAGAATCGCCTTAGAATGGGGGATGGGAATAGGTGGAACCTAGATTTTGCTGAAGATTTCACTTTCATTTAAAGTCATCAATAATTAATATCAGCTGAAGTTTATGAATGAAATATTTTACTATTTGAATAAATTCAGAGAATACAGACAGCTGTTCTCCTGGGTGTTTCAGTGTGGATTGAATGTTTGCCAGATATTTACTTACACCAAACTCCTGGAGAAGTCTTCCTCCCTCTCTCCAAGGTACAGGATAAGGCAGCGGATGGCGACTTTTCTGTGTATTTCATTGTATTGTGCTAATGAGGAAACAAGTGTAACAAGGATCAGGAGAACGTCCCTTTAACCCCTTCAATACCGGCCACTTTTACCCCATTCCTGCCCAGGACAATCTTCAGCTTTCAGCACTGTCACACTTTGAATGACAATTGCGCGGTCATGCAACACTGTACCCATATGAAATTTTTATTATTTTTTTTCACACAAATAGAGCTTTCTTTTGGTGGTATTTAATCACCGCTGGGGGTTTTATTTTGTGCGCTATAATAAAAAAAGCAAAAAAATTTGAAAAAAAAAAGTTTTTCATTGTTTCTATTATAAAATTTGGCAAAACAGGTATTTTTTCTCCTTCACTGATGTACGTTGATGAGGTGGTACGGATAGGCAGCACTGATGGGCACTGATAGGCAGCATTGATAGGCAGCACTGATGATGCTGCACTGATAAGCTGCACTGATGGGCAGCACTATTGGGCGGTAGTGCTGGGCCCTGATAGGCGGCACTTCTGGGCAGCACTGATGGGTGGCACTGATGGGCACAGGAGGGTGGCACTGCTAGGCACAGGTGGGTACCTCAGGTGGGTGGCACTGCTAGGTACAGGTGGTTGGCACTGCTAGGCATGGGTGGTTGACACTGCTTGGTGGCACTGCAGGGCACAGGTGGGCTGCATTGATGGGTACAGGTGGGTGGCACGGGTGGGTGGCACTGCTGGGCACTGATCATCAGTGTCGATCACTTCTCTGACAATTGCTGGTTATCGGCAATACTTTATTCACTGTGTGACAGCGTGAGGAAAGTGCAGCCAATAACCGGCAACTGTATGTACCCGGTGATCTGCTGTATCATTGGACACCACTGATCACGTGGTAAAAGGCCGCCGTGATTGGCTGTTTACCGTATCCTGTGATCAGCTGTGTATCCATGTTCTACATTTTCACAAGTAAAACTACGAGGGATTAAACTGCCGTGTCTTATTGGAGTGTTGAGCTGTGTGTGGTGAACGCTGACCCAGCAAGTGATCATATTGGCCAGACAGACGGAGGTCTAGCGGAGGAATGTGAATGCACAAAGCAGTGCTGGAAACAGAACAATATTAGTATAGAACAATAGAATATACCAAAAAGGAAAAGGGGAAAACACAAAGTGTGTACTGTCTCATTTTTTTCAAGCCACTTTGGAGATTTATTTCCTATTGTCTAAAAAAAAAAATATAAAAAAAACCTAACAAATAAAAGTAATAAAACTTAAGGAAATGACGAAACAACATTTTAAAAGCAATCAAATAAAATTATAAACACTCCACAGCACAAATAAATGTAAAATTAAATTAGATACTATAAATAAAAGTCCAAAAATAAAGTCCAAAAAAATTATTTTCAAAATATATGAATTATGCTCAATATCCAAAAAAAAAGTGCTCCACAATTCTTCAAACCAATGTGCTCCCCCCATCCGTGATGAATGCTCCTCCACCCTCACCAGATGGAATGGACTCTTCCTGATATGGCACAAGAGTCAGACAAGCGTAGAATGAGTGGGCGTGTCCTCCCAGATAACTCTGTACTCAATATCCTCCAGAAACGACTCCCACGATTGGATGACAATGGAAACAAAACAAAAACAACAAATAGTGCAATACTGTAAAAAACTCTTTAATTATAAAACAAGTCTGCCTTCTGTACACTCACATGATACAAAATATAGTCAGGCTTCATAATAGGCCCAGAGGCTCATATTATATGACAGATTTCCATTTGTAGAAGTGGACTGGCAAAGATAGATAGAAATCCCTTCTAGACAAGCAGGAAGTCACTCCGGAACACCGCAAACCAGCGTGCGTTCCACTCACCGGACGTGACGTCACCACGCACCCACCGAATCCGGAAATACGGCGACGTGTTTCACCCTCCTCCAGGGCGTTATCCAAGACATCATTTCCCGGCTCCTAACATCTTATATACAGTGGGGATCGAAAGTTTGGGCACCCCAGCTAAACATTTGTATTAATGTGCATAAAGAAGCCAAGCAAAGATGGAAAAATCTCCAAAAGGCATCAAATTACAGACTAGACATTCTTATAATATGTCAACAAAAGTTAGATTTTATTTCCATCATTTACACTTTCAAAATAACCGAAAACAAAAAAATGGCGTCTGCAAAAGTTTGGGCACCCTGCAGAGTTAATATCTTGTACTGCCCCCTTTGGCAAGTATCACAGCTTGTAAACACTTTTTGTAGCCAGCCAAGAGTCTTTCAATTCTTGTTTGAGGTATCTTTGCCCATTCTTCCATACAAAAGTCTTCCAGTTCTTTGAGATTTCTGGGCTGTCTGTCACGCACTGCTCTTTTAAGGTCTATCCATAGATTTTCAATTATGTTGAGGTCAGGAGATTGTGAAGGCCATGGCAAAACCTTCAGTTTGATGTAATCCACCGTGAATTTTGAGGTGTGTTTAGGATCATTATCCATTTGTAGAAGCCATCCTCTCTTTAACTTCAGCTTTTTCACAGATGGCATCAAGTTACCATCCAAAATTTGCTGAAATTTTATTGAATCCATTTTTCCTTCTACTCGTGAGATGTTCCCTGTGCCACTGGCTGCAATACAACCCCAAAGCATGATTGATCCAACCCCATGCTTAACAGTTGGACAGAGGTTCTTTTCATTCAATTCTGTGCCCCTTCTTCTCCAAACGTACCTTTGCTCATTCCGGCCAAAAAGTTCAATTTTAACCTCATCGGTCCACAGAACTTGTTTACAAAATGCATCAGGCTTGTCTATATGTTCATTTGCAAAGTTCAAACGATGATTTTTGAGGTGAGGACGTAGAAGAGGTTTTCTTCTGATGACTCTTCCATGAAGACCATATTTGTACAAGTATCTCTTTATAGTGGAATAGTGTACCACAACTCCAGTGTCTGCCAGATCTTTCTGGAGGGATTGTGCAGTCAAACGTGGGTTTTGAATTGTTTTTCTCACAATCCTGCGAGCTGTTCTGTCTGATATTTTTCTTGGTCTTCCAGATCTTGCTTTAACTTCCACTGTTCCTGATGACTGCCATTTCTTAATTACATTCCGAACAGAGGATATTGACATCTGAAAACGCTTTGCTATCTTCTTATAGCCTTCTCCAGCTTTGTGAGCGTCAACTATTTTCAGTTTCAGTTTTCTAGACAACTGCTTAGAAGAACCCATGGTGCTGATTGTTGGGGCAAGGTCAGATGAGTCTGGGCATTTAAAACCTTTGAGATTGACATCACCTGGTCTTCCCAGACGATGATTGAGAACAATCCATGACACTGGCAGGTCTCAGCTTGGCAAAGGGGGCAGTGCATGCTATAAACTCTGCAGGGTGCCCAAACTTTTGCAGACGCCATTTTTTGGTTTTCTGTTATTTTGAAAGTGTAAATGATGGAAATAAAATCTAACTTTTGTTGACATATTATAAGAATGTCTAATCTGTAATTTGATGCCTTTTGGAGATTTTTCCATCTTTCCTTGGCTTTTTTATGCACATTAATACAAATTTTTAGCTGGGGTGCCCAAACTTTCGATCCCCACTGTACCTCCCCACTTCTCCTCCCCTTTCTCCATTCAGCCAAATCCATCCCATTAACCCTCTAACACCTCATCCCTCCAATCCACTTCCCAATTACAATCTCCAAGCCAACATACACATACCAATATCAATATTTTAATTCCACAGACACCTAATTACCTCTCTATTTATTTTAAATCATCATAATAACAAAAATTTACTGCATACTAATTAATCTAATAGACCCCAAACAATAGTTCTAATACAAAAAATTATATTAAAAAATAAAAATAAATCTAAAAATAAAAATACAAAATAAAAAAATAGGAAAAATAATAAAAATAAAAAAAAATAAAAATAGATATAAATAAATAAAAATGAAAATAAATATAAAAATAAAAAAAAGATAAAAATAAAAATAAAAACAAAAAATAATAAAAATAAAATAAACAAATAAAATAATAAAAATAAATAAAATACATTAAAATAAAAATTACAAAATTACACAATAAACAACAATAAAAAAAATACCCCAAACAATAGTTCTAATACAAAAAAATTATATGTAAAAATAAAAGTAAATAGGAATAAAAAATAAGAAAAATAAAAATATATATAATTATATAAAAATGAAAATAAATATCACAATAAAAAATAAAGATAAAAACAAAAAATAATAAAAATAAAAAAAAAAAATTATACAAATAAAAAACAAAAAATAATTAAAATTTAAAAATTTAAAATAAATTAAAATAAAAATAAAAACTTCAAAATTACATAATAAACAACAATCAAGGAATTCATATCTAATAGATACTACCAATTGGACAAGAAACAATTAAGATCAGCATCTATATTCAACAACTTAGGGGATAAAGTATTCAATTTTAGGATCCATATTGTCTCATTCTGTGAAATCGACCTAGTCATATTTCCACCACACCAATGAGGCTCAACTTTGTCAATCCCACAGAACCTGAGCAAAGATGGATCCCTATTGTGGCACTTCCTAAAATGGTAGGACAAACCGTGATGCCTAAAACCTTTGTTAATGTTTCTAATATGCTCACCCAGTCTTACAGATAATTTTCTGGTTGTTCTTCCCACGTATTGAAGGTGACAGGGACATTCCAAAAAATACATTACATGATGTCTATCACATGAAACACATTTCTGAATATTATATAATTCCCCTTTAGCCTGTGACTGAAATTGTAAGATGTTCCTATTCCTGTCACCCTTCATCACTTTACAAGCCATACACCTCCCACATTTGAAAAATCCCACCTGATCCAAAAAAGTAATTTTCTTGGAAGGTGGGTCTGGGACATTTCTCACAAGTTTATTCCTAATAGTTGGTGGTCTCCTATAAAATTAAATTTTATGAGATATGAATTCTTTGATTGTTGTTTATTGTAGAATTTTGTTTTTTTTACTTTAATTATTTTGTCTTTATTTTTTATTTTTGTTTTATTTTATTTTATATTTTTTTATTTTATTTTGTTTTTTTTTCATTTTTGTTATCTTTATTTTTATTTATTTTTGGGTTTTTTTCTTATTTTTGTAATATTTATTTAATATTTGTTTTAGGTTTAATTTTTTTTCATGTATTTTATTCTTCGTATTAGATTAATTAGTATGGAGTAATATTTGTTACTATTAAAATAAATAGAGAGGTAATTAAGTGTTTGTTGTTTATAATATCGAGATTGTTATGTGTATGTGGGCTTGGAGATTGTAATTGGGAAGTGGATTGGAGGGATGAGATGTTAGAGGGTTAATGGGATGATTTGGCTGAATGGAGAAAGGGGAGGAGTAGTGGGGAGGTATAAAGGATGATTGGAGCTGGAAAATGACGTCTTGGATAACGCCCTGGAGGGTGAAACGCGTTGCCGTATTTCCGGTTCCGGTGGGTGCGTGGTGACGTCACGTCCGGTGAGTGGAACGCACGCTGGTTTGCGGTGTTCCGGAGTGACTTCCTGCTTGTCTAGAAGGGATTTCTATCTATCTTTGCCAGTCCACTTCTACAAATGGAAATCTGTCATATAATATGAGCCTCTGGGCCTATTATGAAGCCTGACTATATTTTGTATCATGTGAGTGTATAGAAGGCAGAATTGTTTTTTAAATTAAAGATTTTTTACAGTATTGCACTATTTGTTGTTTTTGTTTTGTTTTCCATTGTCATCCAATCGTGGGAGTCGTTTCTGGAGGATATTGAGTACAGAGTTATCTGGGAGGACACGCCCACTCATTCTACGCTTGTCTGACTCTTGTGCCATATCAGGAAGAGTCCATTCCA
Organism: Staurois parvus; assembly: GCF_062004578.1. Lineage (NCBI taxonomy): Eukaryota > Metazoa > Chordata > Amphibia > Anura > Ranidae > Staurois > Staurois parvus. The sequence goes on from NW_028318371.1 coordinate 2,196,940, forward strand.
TCTGGTGAGGGGGGAGGAGCATTCATCAAGGATGGGGGGAGCACATTTGTTTGAAGAATTTTGGAGCACAGGGTTTTTTGGGATTGAGCACAATTTATATAGTTTTGGAAAAAAAAATTTTATGTGGGGATTTTATTTTTTTGTCACTTTTATTTATAGTATTTAAATTTTTATATATAATTTATTTGCGCTGTGGAGTGTTTATAATTTTACTAAAATAATTACATTTCCATGTTATGTGTTCTATGGGAGAGCAGATGTAGTGAATGCAGGATCCGGGGAGAGCAGATATAGTGAATGCAGGATCCGGGGAGAGCAGATATAGTGAATGCAGGATCCGGGGAGAGCAGATGTAGTGAATGCAGGATCCGGGGAGAGCAGATGTAGTGAATGCAGGATCCGGGGAGAGTGGATATAGTGAATGCAGGGTCCGGGGAGACCAAATATAGTGAATGCAGGGTCCGGGGAAGAGTGTGCGGATGACGTCACGATTCATCGGGACAGTGGTTATAGTACTCTGTAAGCGGCTCTTGGAACGACATTACAGCAGCCAATAGCATTCATTAAGTGGCCCCGTGCTTTGCCTGGCATTACATTACGGATGGGGTCTGGTTTGAGCATGTACAGGACTCTGCTGCTGAGATGATACTGCCATCTAGTGTCTAATCAGTGCATCACTGGATGTTCATCATACCTGGTGCAATATACACCTCCGGAACGTGAGTGCATTTCTTATGTTTAATTGATGAATAAAAGTGTAAAAGGATAAAGCACTATGTGGAGTTCTTTGTAATGAGGAATACGGCTGATACAAAGACGCTTATCAGGAGGGAGATTACTTTGGAGTCTTCATTCAACAAGCTGATCTTCTGAGTCCAAATGGGACCAAAAGTGCAGTTAGAGGTAACATTGTATAATGTGCGGTCACACTGCGTGAGGTGAGCAGATATATGGTGGAGGATGTCTTTGCACGGGAATTGATGACAGATGCACATATATTTCGTTATCCAAAGGAGAGTTCACAGAAGAACACTTTAATGATTGAACTTGAGCTTTTGAATGACTTTTGTTTGATTCATACTTAGAAAATACTTTTTGATTTTTTCTGTGATCCTTGTTTTAATATATATTGTTTATTTAAGTAATACTTTTTTCATTATTTTTTTATTTTATTATTTATTTTTTCACTTTGCTTTTTGATATAGGAATTGTACAATTGTTTCATGTAGCGCAGCATTTTTTTCACGTCATAATATGATAGTGAATGCAGGGTCTGGGGAGACCAGAAATAGTGAACAGGGTCCGGGGAGACCATTGTTAGTGAATGCAGAGACCGGGAAGACCAGTTAAAGTAAATGCAGGATCGGGGAGAGCAGATATAGTGAATACAGGGTATGTGGAGAGCACATATAGTGAATGTAGGGTCCAGTGAGAGTGGATATAGTGAATGCAGGGTCTGAGGAGAGCAAATATAGTAAATGCAGGATCCGGGGAGACCAGATATAGTTAATGCAGGGTCCTGGGAGAGCAGATATAGTGAATGCAGGGTCCATAGAGTGAATGCAGGGTCTGGGAAGAGGGAAGATAGTGAATACTGGTTCCAGGGAGAGTAAATATAGTGAATGTAGGGTCCAGGGAGACCAGATAATGTGAATGCAGGGTCCGTGGAGACCGGTTATAGTGAATGCAGGGTCCGGGGAGAGCGGATATAGTGAATGCAGGGTCCGGGGAGACGTGATATAGTGAGTGCAGGGTCCAGGTAGAGTGGATTTAGTGAATGCAGGGCCCAAATAGAGCTGATATATTGAATGCAGTGATCAGGGAGAGTGGATATAGTGAATGCAGGGTACAGGGAGAGCAGATATAGTGAATGCAGGGTACAGGGAAAGCAGATATAGTGAATGCCAGGTCCAGGGAGAGCAGATATAGTGAATGCAGTGTCCTGGGAGACCAGATATAGTGAATGCAGGGTTCTGGAAAAGCGGATATAGTGAATGCAGGGTCCTGTGAGACCAGATAAAGTGAATGCAGGGTCCTGGGAGCGTGGATATAGTGAATGCAGAGTCCTGGGAGAGTGGATATAGTGAATGTAGGGTCCTGGGAGAGAAAATATAGTGAATTCAGGGTCTGGGAACAGTGAATATAGTGAATACAGGGTCTGGGAAGAGAAGATATAGTGAATGCAGGGTCCGAGAACAGCGAACATAGTGAATGCAGGGTCCGGGGAGACAACATATAGTGAATGCAGGGTCCGGGGAGAGTGGATATAGTGAATGCAGGATTCCGGGACAGCGAATATAGTGAGTGCAGGGTATGGGAAGAGCAGATATAGTGAATGCAGGGTTCAGAGGGAGCAGATATAGTGAATGCAGGGTCCAGGAAGAGCAGATATTGTGAATGCATGGTCTGGGGAGACCAGATAAAGTAAATGCCATGTCTTGGGATACTAGATATAGTGAATGCAGGGTCTGGGGAGAGCGGATATAATGAATGCAGGGTCTGGAGTGAGCAGATATAGGGAATGCAGGGTCTGGAGAGAGCAGATATAGTGAATGCAGGGTCGGGGGAGACCAGATATAGTGATTGCAGGGTTCTGTGAGAGCAAATATAGTGAATGAAGGTTCCTGGGAGAATGACTATAGTGAATGCAGGGTCCTGGGAGACCAGATATAGTGAATGCAGGGTCCTGGGAGAGTGGATATAGTGAATGCAGGGTCCAGGGAGAGCAGATATAGTGAATGCAGAGTCCGTGGAGAGTGGATGTATTGAATTCAGGGTTCGGGGAGAGCGTATATATTGAATGCAGGGTCCGGGGAGACCAGATATAGTGAATGCAGGGTCCAGGGAGAGTGTATATACTGAATGCAGGGCCCGGGGAGAGTGAATATTGTGAATGCAGGGTCTGAGGAGAGTGAATATTGTGAATGCAGGGTCCGGGGAGAACGGTTATAGTGAATGCAGGGTCCAGGGAGGAGTGTGTGGAGGACGTCACGGCGTTACCATTCATTGAGACAGCGGTTATAGTACTCTGTAAACGGTTCTTGGAACGACATTCCAGCAGCCAATAGCATTCATTAAGTGGCCCCGTGCTTTGCCTGGCATTACATTACGGATGGGGTCTGGTTTGAGCATGTACAGGACTCTGCTGCTGAGATGATACTGCCATCTAGTGTCTAATCAGTACATCACTGGATGTTCATCATACCTGGTGCAATATACACCTCCGGAACGTGAGTGCATTTCTTATGTTTAATTGATGAAGAAAAGTGTAAAAGGATAAAGCACTATGTGGAGTTCTTTGTAATGAGGAATACGGCTGATACAGAGACGCTTATCAGGAGGGAGATTACTTTGGAGTCTTCATTCAACAAGCTGATCTTCTGAGTCCAAATGGGACCAAAAGTGCAGTTAGACGTAACATTGTATAATGTGCGGTCACACTGCGTGAGGTGAGCAGATATATGGTGGAGGATGTCTTTGCACGGGAATTGATGACAGATGCACATATTTATCGTTATCCAAAGGAGAGTTCACAGAAGAACACTTTATTGATTGAACTTGAGTTTTTGAATGACTTTTGTTTGATTCATACTTAAAAAATACTTTTTGATTTTTTCTCTGATCCTTGTTTTAATATATATTGTTTTATTTAAGTAATACTTTTTTCTATACTTTTTTATTTTATTATTTTTTTTTTCACTTTGCTTTTTGATATATAGGAATTGTGCAATTGTTTCATGTAGCGCAGCATTTTTTTCACGTCATAATATGATAGTGAATGCAGGGTCTGGAGAGACCAGAAATAGTGAATGCAGGGTCCGGGGAGACCATTGTTAGTTAATGCAGGGAATGGGAAGACCAGTTATAGTAAATGCAGGATTGGGGAGAGCAGATATAGTGAATGCAGGGTCCAGTTAGAGTGGATATAGTGAATGCAGGGTCTCAGGAGAGCAGATATAGTGAAAGCAGGATCCGGGGGGGACCAGATATTGTGAATGCAGGGTCCTGGAAGAGAGGATATAGCAATTGAAGGGTTCTGAGAGACCAGATATAGTGAATGCAGGGACCTGGGAGAGCAGATATAGTGAATGCAGGGACTGGGGAGATCAGATATAGTGAATGCAGGGTCCAGGGAGGCCAGATATAGCGAATGTAGGGTCCAGGGAGGCCAGATATAGTGAATGCAGGTTCTGGGGAGAGCGGATATAGTGAATGTGTGGTCCGAGGAGACTGGATATAGTGAATGCAGGGTCCGGGGAGACCAGATATAGCGAATGCAGGGTCAAGGGAGACAAGATAATGTGAATGCGGGGTTCGGGGAGATGGGATATAGTGAATGCATCGTCTGGGGAGACCAGATATAGTGAATGCAGGGTCCATATAGTAAATACAGGGTCCGGGAAGAGGGAATATAGTGAATACTGGGTACAGGGAGAGTGAATATAGTGAATGCAGGGTCCGGGGAGAGTGAATATAGTGAATGCAGGGCCCAAATAGAGCTGATATATTGAATGCAGTGATCGAGGAGAGTGGATATAGTGAATGCCGGGTCCGGGGAGAGCAGATATAGTAAATGCAGGGTCCTGGGAGACCAGATATAGTGAATGCAGTGTTCTGGGAAAGCGGATATAGTGAATGCAGGGTCCTGGATGAGTGGATATAGTGAATGCAGGGGCCGGGTAGAAAAGATATAGTGAATGCAGAGTCCTGGGAGAGTGGATATAGTGAATGCAGGGTCCAGGAAGAGAAAATATAGTGAATGCAGTGTCCGGGAACAGTGAATATAGTGAATACAGGGTCCGGGGAGAGAAGATATAGTGAATGCAAGGTCCGAGAAAAGCGAATATAGTGAATTCAGGGTCCAGGGAGACAACATATAGTGAATGCAGGGTCCAGGGAGAGTGGATATAGTGAATGCAGGATTCCGGGACCGCGGATATAGTGAATGCAGGGTATGGGGAGAGCAGATATAGTGAATGCAGGGTCTGGGGAGACTGGATATAGTGAATGCAGGGTCTGGGGAGAGCGGATATAGCGAATGCAGGGTCCTTGGAGAACGGATATAATGAATGCAGGGTCTGGGGAGACCGGATATAGTGAATGCAGGGTCTAGAGAGAGCGGATATAGTGAATGCAGGGTCCGGGGAGATCAGATATAGTGAATGCAGGGCCTGGGGAGAGCAGATATAGTGAATGCAGGGTTCTGGGAGAGCGAATATACTGAATGAAAGTTTCTGGGAGAATGACTATAGTGAATGCAGGGTCTGGGGAGACCAGATATTGTGAATGATGGGTCCTGGGAGAGCGGATATAGTGAATGCAGGGTCCAGGGAGAGCGGATATAGTGAATGCAGGGCCCTGGGAGAGCAGATATAGTGAATGCAGGGTCCAGGGAGAGCGGATATAGTGAATGCAGGGTCCTGGGAAACCAGATATAGTGAATGCAGAGTCCGTGGAGAGTGGATGTATTAAATTCAGGGTTCAGGGAGAGCGTATATAGTGAATGCAGGGTCCGGGGAGGCCAGATATAGTGAATGCAGGGTCCGGGGAGAGCGGATATTGTCAATGCAGGGTCCGGGGAAAGCGTATATAGTGAATGCAGGGTCCTGGGAGACCAGATATAGTGAATGCAGGGTCCTGGGAGACTAGATATAGTTTATGCAGGGCCCAGGGAGAGCAGATATTGTCAATGCAGGGTCCGGGGAGAGCATATATAGTGAATGCAGGATTTGGGTAGGAGTGTGCGGATGATGTCACAACATTACCATTCATTGGGACAGCGGTTCTAGTACTCTGTAAGCGGCTCCTGGAACGACATTACAGCAGGCAATAGCATTCATTAAGTGGCCCCGTGCTTTGCCTGGCATTACATTACGGATGGGGTCTGGTTTGAGCATGTACAGGACTCTGCTGCTGAGATGATACTGCCATCTAGTGTCTAATCAGTACATCACTGGATGTTCATCATACCTGGTGCAATTTACACCTCCGGAACGTGAGTGCATTTCTTATGTTTAATTGATGAATAAAAGTGTAAAAGGATAAAGCACTATGTGGAGTTCTTTGTAATGAGGAATACGGCTGATACAAAGACGCTTATCAGGAGGGAGATTACTTTGGAGTCCTCATTCAACAACCTGATCTTCTGAGTCCAAATGGGACCAAAAGTGTAGCTAGATGGTAACATTGTATAATGTGCAGTGATCAGAGAGAGTGAATATAGTGAATGCAGGGTCCAGGGATAACAGATATAGTGAATTCAGGGTCCAGGGAGAACAGATATAGTGAACGCAGAGTCCAGGGAGAGCAGATATAGTGAATGCAGTGTCTGTGGAGAGCGAATATAGTGATTGCAGGGCCCAGGGAGAGCAGATAAAGTGAATGCAGGTTCTGGGGCGACCACATATAATGAATTCACGGTCCATGGAGAGTGGATATAGTAAATGCAGAGTCCAGGAGAGTGGATATAGTGCATGCAGGGTCCGTGGAGAGTAGATATAGTGAATGCAGGGCCTTGAGAGAGCGAATATAGTGAATGCTGGGTCTGCAGAGAGTGGATCTAGTGAATGCAGGGTCCAGGAAGAGCGGATACTGTGAATGCAGGGTCTGGGAAGACAGGATATAGAGAATGCAGGGTCCTGGGAGAATGGATATAGTGAATGCAGGGTCTGGGAAGAGAAGATAGAGTGAATGCAGGGTCCGGGAACAGCGAATATAGTGAATACAGGGTGCGGGGAGAGCAAAAAAAGTGAATTCAGGGTCCGGGAAGAGAAGATATAGTGAATGCAGGGTCCGGGAACATCGAATATAGTGAATGCAGGGTCCAGTGAGACAACATATAGTGAATGCAGGGTCCGGAGAGTGGATATAGTGAATGCAGAATTCCGGGAGAGTGGATTTAGTGAATGCAGGGTATGGGGAGAGCAGATATAGTGAATTCAGGGTCTGGGGAGACCAGATATAGTGAACGCAGGGTCTGGAGAGACAAGATATAGTGAATGCAGGGTCCAGGGAGAGCAGATATAGTGAATGCACAGCCTGGGGAGACCAGATATAGTGAATGCAGGGTTCTGGGAGAGCGAATATAGTTAATGCAGGTTCCTGGGAGAATGAATATAGTGAATGCAAGGTCCAGTGAGACCAGATATAGTGAATGAAGGGTCCTGGGAGAGCGAATACAGTGAATGCAGGTTCCGTGAAGAGCGGATATAGTTAATACTGGGTCCGGGGAGAGCGGATATAGTGAATGCAGGGTCCGGGGAGAGCAGATATAGTGAATGCAGGGTCCGGGGAGAGCGGATATAGTGAATGCAGGGTCCAGGAAGAGCGAATATAGTGAATACAGGGTACGGGGAGAGCGAATATAGTGAATGCAGGGCCTGGGGAGAGTGGATATAGTGAATGCAGGGTCCGCGTGAAAACATAGTAAATGCAGGGCCCGAGGAGAGCTGATATATTGAATGCAGTGATTGGGGAGAGTCGATATAGTGAATGCAGGGTACAGGGAGAGCAGATATAGTGAATGCCAGGTTCGGGAAGAACAGATATAGTGAATGCAGGGTCTGGGGAGACCAGGTAAAGTAAATGCCACGTCTGGGGATACCAGATATAGTGAATGCAGAGTCCGGGAAGAGTGGATATTATGAATGCAGGGTCCGGGGAGAGCAGATATAGTGAATTCAGGGTCTGGCGAAACCGGATATAGTGAATGCAGGGTCCTGGGAAAGTGGATATAGTGAATAAAGGGCCCGGGGAGAGTATATAAAGTGAATGCAGGTTCCTGGGAGAACGGATGTAGTGAATGCAGGGTCTGGGGAGAGCGGATATAGTGAATACAGGGCCCTGGGTGAGCAGATATAGTGAATGCAGGGTCCGGGGAGAGCAGATATTGTGAATGCAGTGTCCGTTGAGAGTGGATATATTGAATTCAGGGTTCGGGGAGAGCGAATATAGTGAATGCAGGGGCCGGGTAGGAGTGTGTGGATGAGGTTACGACATTACCATTCATTGGGACAGCGGTTATAGTACTCTGTAATCAGCTCTTGGAACGACATTACAGCAGGCAATAGCATTCATTAAGTGGCCCCGTGCTTTGCCTGGCATTACATTACGGATGGGGTCTGGTTTGAGCATGTAGGGACTCTGCTGCTGAGATGATACTGCCATCTAGTGTCTAATCAGTACATCACTGGATGTTCATCATACCTGGTGCAATATACACCTCCGGAACGTGAGTGCATTTCTTATGTTTAATTGATGAATAAAAGTGTAAAAGGATAAAGCACTATGTGGGGTTCTTTGTAATGAGGAATACGGCTGATACAAAGACGCTTATCAGGAGGGAGATTACTTTGGAGTCCTCATTCAACACACTGATCTTCTGAGTCCATATGGGACCAAAAGTGCAGTTAGAGGTAACATTGTATAATGTGCGGTCACACTGCGTGAGGTGAGCAGATATATGGTGGAGGATGTCTTTGCACGGGAATTGACAGATGCACATATTTTTCGTTATCCAAAAGGAGGGTTCACAGAAGAACACTTTATTGATTGAACTTGAGTTGTTGAATGACTTTTCTTGATTCATACTTAACCTCTTGCCGTCCGCCTGATGTATATAAATGGCAGGGCGGTGGCATTCCAGGGGCGGGTTGCCGTTCATAAATGGCACCCGCCTTTTCTAGCTGTGCGCGCTCCCTGGGAGCGCGCAGCACCGCGATCCAGTGCCTGCTGTGTCCTCTGGACACAGTGAAACACCGATCGACGGACGGGACCTCTGTACAAAGACCCGATCATGTGATCACTGATTGGCCAATCAGTGATCACATGCAAAGTAGTAAGCAAGATGTCACTTGTGACATCATTGCTTACTACGTGTGAAATCTGTGAATGATCACAGAGGTCACATGGTACAAGGCTTTTCACAACAGCCTTGTACCATGTGACAAGCTGTGACCAATCACAGCTCACTCAGTACTTCTCAATGAAGATAGAGAGAAAGAGAAATGATTGCTTTTACAGCCTATATGGGTGTAAATGCAATCAGTGTAAAAAAAAAAAAAAAAAAAAAAAATCTTCATCACCCCCCACAAGTAGTACAGTGTCACCATGGTGACACTGTACTGCTAGGGTGACAGAATGTAAAAAAATAAATAAATAAAAAATAATAATATAAAAAAAATAAAATAAAAATGTAAAAAAAATGTTTAAAAATTATAATTTTTGGTTATAAACTAATTTGGATTTTTTTTTTTTAACTAAAAAAAACCAGAATAAATGTTGGCCAAGATTTATGATGAAATATTATGTATTTGCAAAATTTTATTAAAAAAAAACAATTTTTTTCAAAATTTTTGGACTTTTTCATTTACATAGCAAAAAAAATAAAAATCCCAGCAGTGAATAAATGCCACCAAAATAAAGCTTTATCTGTCTCAAAAAAATGGTAAAAAATTCATATGGGTACAGTATTGCATGACCGCGCAATTGTCATTCAAAGTGTGATAGCGCTTAAAACTGAAAATTGCCCTGGACAGGAAGGGTGTAAAAGTGTCCGGACAGGAAGTGGTTAAAAAATACTTTTTGATTTTTTTTTTGTGGTCCTTGTTATATATATATATATATATATATATATATATATATAGAGTAGAGATGAGCAAATCGAAGTAGGCGAAGTGGAATTCGAGTCGAATATTGGAAAATTTTCGATTTGCGCCGAATCCGAAAAATAGCCTACTTCGGACGCGCGAATCAAAATTTTTCCTAAAATGGCGGCGGACATGTGCGGCGACGGAGCGGGGATGTCTGGGAAGGCGCGCAGACAAGGCGCGCTGACCCATAATGCATTCCTTAATGACATGTGATCGCATTAGCCAATCAGCAGCCAGCCAGCCAGCACTGTGTAATGGTCGAGCTATAAATAGCGGCCATTTTAGAATTCTTCATTTACCTCCAGTCATTCAACAGAGGCAGACCGCTCTGTATTAGGGACAGATTTAGGGCCACAGAAACGTTACTTGAGGACAGAGAAACGTTACTTAGGGACAGAGAAACGTTACTTAGGGACAGAGAAACGTTACTTAGGGACAGAGAAGCATTACTCAGGGACACAGAATTGTTAATGAGGGCCACAGAATCGTTACTTAGGGCCAAAGAAACGCTAGTTAGGGCCACAGAATTGTTACTCAGGGACAGACAGAATTGTTACTGAGTGCCAGAGAATTGTTACTTAGGGCCACAGAAACGTTAGTTAGGGCCACAGAATTGTTACTCAGGGACAGACACAGAATTGTTACTGAGGGCCACAGAACTGTTACTTAGGGCCACAGAAACGTTATTAGGGCCACAGAATTGTTACTCAGGGACAGACAGAATTGTTACTGAGTGCCAGAGAATTGTTACTTAGGGCCACAGAAACGTTAGTTAGGGCCACAGAATTGTTACTCAGGGACAGACACAGAATTGTTACAGAGGGCCACAGAACTGTTACTTAGGGCCACAGAAACGTTAGTTAGGGCCACAGAATTGTTACTCAGGGACAGACACAGAATTGTTACTGAGGGCCACAGAACTGTTACTTAGGACCACAGAAACGTTATTAGGGCCACAGAATTGTTACTCAGGGACAGACAGAATTGTTACTGAGTGCCAGAGAATTGTTACTTAGGGCCACAGAAACGTTAGTTAGGGCCACAGAATTGTTACTCAGGGACAGACACAGAATTGTTACAGAGGGCCACAGAACTGTTACTTAGGGCCACAGAAACGTTAGTTAGGGCCACAGAATTGTTACTCAGGGACAGACACAGAATTGTTACTGAGGGCCACAGAATTGTTACTTAGGGCCACAGAACCGTTACTTAGGGCCACAGAATTGTTACTCAGGGACAGACACAGAATTGTTACTCAGGGACACAGAATTGTTACTGAGGGCCACATAACCGTTACTTAGGGCCACAGAAACGTTACTCAGGGACACAGAATTGTTACTGAGGGCCACATAACCGTTACTTAGGGCCACAGAATTGTTACTCAGGGACAGACACAGAATTGTTACTGAGGGCCACAGAACCGTTACTTAGGGCCACAGAATTGTTACTCAGGGACACAGAATTGTTACTGAGGGCCACAGAACTGTTACTTAGGGCCACAGAATTGTTACTCGGACAGACACAGAATTGTTACTCAGGGACACAGAATTGTTACTGAGGGCCACAGAACCGTTACTTAGGGCCACATAAACGTTAATCAGGGACACAGAATTGTTACTGAGGGCCACAGAACCGTTACTTAGGGCCACAGAATTGTTACTCAGGGACAGACACAGAATTGTTTCTTGAGGGACACAGAATTGTTACTGAGGGCCACATAACCGTTACTTAGGGCCACATAAACGTTAATCAGGGACACAGAATTGTTACTGAGGGCCACAGAACCGTTACTTAGGGCCACATAAACGTTAATCAGGGACACAGAATTGTTACTGAGGGCCACAGAATCGTTACTTAGGGCCACAGAATTGTTACTCAGGGACAGACACAGAATTGTTACAGAGGGCCACAGAACTGTTACTTAGGGCCACAGAAACGTTAGTTAGGGCCACAGAATTGTTACTCAGGGACAGACACAGAATTGTTACTGAGGGCCACAGAACTGTTACTTAGGACCACAGAAACGTTATTAGGGCCACAGAATTGTTACTCAGGGACAGACAGAATTGTTACTGAGTGCCAGAGAATTGTTACTTAGGGCCACAGAAACGTTAGTTAGGGCCACAGAATTGTTACTCAGGGACAGACACAGAATTGTTACTGAGGGCCACAGAACTGTTACTTAGGGCCACAGAAACGTTATTAGGGCCACAGAATTGTTACTCAGGGACAGACAGAATTGTTACTGAGTGCCAGAGAATTGTTACTTAGGGCCACAGAAACGTTAGTTAGGGCCACAGAATTGTTACTCAGGGACAGACACAGAATTGTTACAGAGGGCCACAGAACTGTTACTTAGGGCCACAGAAACGTTAGTTAGGGCCACAGAATTGTTACTCAGGGACAGACACAGAATTGTTACTGAGGGCCACAGAATTGTTACTTAGGGCCACAGAAACGTTACTCAGGGACACAGAATTGTTACTGAGGGCCACAGAACCGTTACTTAGGGCCACAGAATTGTTACTCAGGGACAGACACAGAATTGTTACTCAGGGACACAGAATTGTTACTGAGGGCCACATAACCGTTACTTAGGGCCACAGAAACGTTACTCAGGGACACATAATTGTTACTGAGGGCCACATAACCGTTACTTAGGGCCACAGAATTGTTACTCAGGGACAGACACAGAATTGTCACTGAGGGCCACAGAACCGTTACTTAGGGCCACAGAATTGTTACTCAGGGACACAGAATTGTTACTGAGGGCCACAGAACTGTTACTTAGGGCCACAGAATTGTTACTCGGACAGACACAGAATTGTTACTCAGGGACACAGAATTGTTACTGAGGGCCACAGAACCGTTACTTAGGGCCACATAAACGTTAATCAGGGACACAGAATTGTTACTGAGGGCCACAGAACCGTTACTTAGGGCCACAGAATTGTTACTCAGGGACAGACAGAATTGTTTCTTGAGGGACACAGAATTGTTACTGAGGGCCACAGAACCGTTACTTAGGGCCACAGAAACGTTAATCAGGGACACAGAATTGTTACTGAGGGCCACAGAACCGTTACTTAGGGCCACATAAACGTTAATCAGGGACACAGAATTGTTACTGAGGGCCACAGAATCGTTACTTAGGGCCACAGAATTGTTACTCAGGGACAGACAAAGAATTGTTTCTTGAGGGACACAGAATTGTTACTGAGGGCCACAGAACCGTTACTTAGGGCCACAGAAATGTTAATCAGGGACACAGAATTGTTACTGAGGGCCACAGAACCGTTACTTAGGGCCACAGAATTGTTACTCAGGGACAGACACAGAATTGTTTCTTGAGGGACACAGAATTGTTACTGAGGGCCACAGAACCGTTACTTAGGGCCACAGAAACGTTAATCAGGGACACAGAATTGTTACTGAGGGCCACAGAACCGTTACTTAGGGCCACAGAATTGTTACTCAGGGACAGACACAGAATTGTTACTGAGGGACACAGAATTGTTACTTAGGGCCACAGAAACGTTACTCAGGGACACAGAATTGTTACTGAGGGCCACAGAACCGTTACTTAGGGCTACAGAATTGTTACTCAGGGACAGACACAGAATTGTTACTCAGGGACACAGAATTGTTACTGAGGGCCACAGAACCGTTACTTAGGGCCACAGAAACGTTACTCAGGGACACAGAATTGTTACTGAGGGCCACATAACCGTTACTTAGGGCCACTGAAACGTTACTCAGGGACACAGAATTGTTACTGAGGGCCACATAACCGTTACTTAGGGCCACAGAATTGTTACTCAGGGACAGACACAGAATTGTTACTGAGGGCCACAGAACCGTTACTTAGGGCCACAGAATTGTTACTCAGGGACACAGAATTGTTACTGAGGGCCACAGAACTGTTACTTAGGGCCACAGAATTGTTACTCGGACAGACAGAATTGTTACTCAGGGACACAAAATTGTTACTGAGGGCCACAGAACTGTTACTTAGGGCCACATAAACATTAATCAGGGACACAGAATTGTTACTTAGGGCCACAGAATTGTTACTCAGGGACAGACACAGAATTGTTTCTTGAGGGACACAGAATTGTTACTGAGGGCCACAGAACCGTTACTTAGGGCCACAGAATTGTTACTCAGGGACAGACACAGAATTGTTTCTTGAGGGACACAGAATTGTTACTGAGGGCCACAGAACCGTTACTTAGGGCCACAGAAACGTTAATCAGGGACACAGAATTGTTACTGAGGGCCACAGAACCGTTACTTAGGGCCACATAAATGTTAATCAGGGACACAGAATTGTTACTGAGGGCCACAGAACCGTTACTTAGGGCCACAGAATTGTTACTCAGGGACAGACACAGAATTGTTACTGAGGGCCACAGAACTGTTACTTAGGGCCACAGAATTGTTACTCGGACAGACACAGAATTGTTACTCAGGGACACAGAATTGTTACTGAGGGCCACAGAACCGTTACTTAGGGCCACAGAAACGTTAATCAGGGACACAGAATTGTTACTGAGGGCCACAGAACCGTTACTTAGGGCCACAGAATTGTTACTCAGGGACAGACACAGAATTGTTACTGAGGGACACAGAATTGTTACTGAGGGCCACAGAACCGTTACTTAGGGCCACAGAATTGTTACTCAGGGACACAGAATTGTTACTGAGGGCCACAGAACCGTTACTTAGGGCCACAGAATTGTTACTCAGGGACACAGAATTGTTACTGAGGGCCACAGAACTGTTACTTAGGGCCACAGAATTGTTACTCGGACAGACACAGAATTGTTACTCAGGGACACAGAATTGTTACTGAGGGCCACAGAACCGTTACTTAGGGCCACAGAAACGTTAATCAGGGACACAGAATTGTTACTGAGGGCCACAGAACCGTTACTTAGGGCCACTGAATTGTTACTCAGGGACAGACACAGAATTGTTACTGAGGGACACAGAATTGTTACTGAGGGCCACAGAACCGTTACTTAGGGCCACAGAATTGTTACTCAGGGACACAGAATTGTTACTGAGGGCCACAGAACCGTTACTTAGGGCCACAGAATTGTTACTCAGGGACACAGAATTGTTACTGAGGGCCACAGAACTGTTACTTAGGGCCACAGAATTGTTACTCGGACAGACACAGAATTGTTACTCAGGGACACAGAATTGTTACTGAGGGCCACAGAACCGTTACTTAGGGCCACAGAAACGTTAATCAGGGACACAGAATTGTTACTGAGGGCCACAGAACCGTTACTTAGGGCCACAGAATTGTTACTCAGGGACACAGAATTGTTACTGAGGGCCACAGAACCGTTACTTAGGGCCACAGAATTGTTACTCAGGGACAGACAGAATTGTTACTCAGGGACACAGAATTGTTACTCAGGGACACAGAATCGTTGAATTAAAGAGTATGTCAGACAACATGCAGAGGAGTGGCAGAGGAGGCAATGTTTTAGGAGCGAGCAGACGTGGCAGCAGAGGAAGGGGTCGAGGCAGCACTATTCGCAGCCAGAGGCCAGTGCTCCCGGTGTCATCCAGCGGTCGTGTCTCCACCGACAACCCTGCCGTCATCGATTGGTTGGCTCGGTCGTCTTCCTCTTCCCAGGTCACCTCTGACACCTACAGCCAACGGTCGGTGGGTACGTCAGACACAACCGTTAGTTGGCATGGCCCGGGAGCAAGCCCACTGAAATCACATGTCCTCTACCTGCCCCTGTCCTTTGGTGTTCCCTCACCAAGCGAAGTATCGCATGCTGTGGGCTCAGCCCCACTGTACAGTGAGGAAGAGCTAACAGAGGGCGGTCAGGAACGGGGGGAGACATCCGCCTTTTCAGCAGCCAGGCGAACAAGTACTGGCGAGGAGAGTGGCTCGGTAGCCGGTCTAGAGACAGGTCTGTCTCCTGACCCAGACGCAGCCGAGGGGGCTAGTAGTGAGGCGGAGACCCTACTTGATGATGAGGAGGTTGATCGCACTTGGCTGCCTCGTCGTCATCAGGTAATTTCTTCCGCATCATCAGGAGAAGAGGGTGCCAGCTTGGCAGCGAGCGAAACAGTCGGTGGGTTGCCCAGGAGGCAGCAGGGTCGCATCAGTGTCAGTGGAGCCAAACGGCCACGGAGTAGAGCACCAGCTCCACTGCAGCCTACCACCACGGCCAGTAGTGGTGCCGGTGCGCACGGAGGAAGTAGCAGTCAGCCAGTGAGGAGTAGCGGGGGCAAAGTTTCCTACTCGGTGGTGTGGCAATTTTTCGTCAAGCCGCCCGAGGAAGTAAACGTAGCCGTATGTCGACTATGTGGCCAGAAATGCAAGCGTGGCCAGGGGGCCCATGTTGGGACTACAGCGTTGCGTCAGCATATGCAGCGTCACCATTCGGTGGCCTGGGAAAACCGTGATAAAGATACGGCGGTTCTGCCTGCCCCAGCCCCCGCTCTATCACCCGCTCCGTTACTTGCTCCGTCACCCGACGTCGTCAATCGCCCTCTATCAGCCAGTTAAGGCTCCAACACCTCTGCTGAGGGGAGTTGTCGCTCGTTGGCATCTTCCGCTCGTTCAGATGCTCCTTCTCCTGCTACTCCTCTTCTCGGATTCCGTCAGCAGTCTTTCTTGGAATCCGTTTCCAAGAGACAACAGTTTGCGAGCATGCACCCGACGGTGCAAAAGCTGAACGTCCTCCTGTCCAAGTTGCTGGTGCTGCAGTCCCTCCCTTTCCAACTGGTGGACTCAGCACCTTTCCGAGAAATGATGGCTTGTGCCGCGCCGCGGTGGAGAGTGCCAAGCCGTCATTTCTTCGCCAAAAAGGCAGTGCCAGCCCTGCATTCACATGTAGAAGAGATGGTGGGCCAGTCTTTGAGCATGTCGGTCTCTGCCAAAGTGCACGGCAGCGCCGACGTGTGGAGCTGTAACTACGGTCAGGGACAGTACATGTCATTTACGGCCCACTGGGTGAACGTGGTGCCGGCACAGCCGCACCAGCAACTTGGACAGGTCACGACGCTTTTGCCTCCACGTTTGCACGTCCTTGGTCCAGCAAACATGTCCGCCTCTACCACCTCTTCTTCCGCCGTGTCCTCAGCCGCCACCCCCGTGCCAAGTCCCATTACCCGACCGGCATATCACATGTGCAGGGCGCAACGGTGTCACGCTGTGCTGCACCTGGTATGCCTTGGCGAACGTAGTCACACAGGGGAGGAACTTCTGAGTGTAATGAACAGAGAAATCGACAGATGGCTGTCTCCGCGCAAACTGAAAATCGGAACCATGTTGACCGACAACGGAAAGAACATGGTGTCTGCTCTGCGTCAAGGAAGGTTGTGCCATGCGCCATGCATGGCTCACGTGTTCAATCTGGTTGTCAAGCGGTTCCTAAAATCCACCATCCCACTGCAAGACATCCTTAAAATGTCACGTAAACTTTGCATGCATTTCAGCCATTCCTACACCGCAAAGAACACCCTCCTTGAGCTGCAGCGGCAGAACGGAATTCCACAGCATCGCCTGATCTGCGACGTTGCAACAAGGTGGAATTCAAACCTACACATGTTAGACCGCCTTTACGAGCAGCGAAAGGCCATCACCGATTTCCTGATGTTACAAGCGGATAAAGGTACTCCCCTGTGTAACTTCGATGTCAGCCATTGGCAGCTCATGCGTGACACCTGCCGCTTGCTCAGGCCCTTTGAAGAGGCCACGCTATTCGTGAGTCGGCAGGACTATGGGATGAACGACGTCATTCCTCTGTTGCACGTCCTGGAACAAATGCTGTTAACAATGGCTGGTCAGGGTGCGGTAGACGTGGCGCACAGATCTCAACGCCACATGACCCCTGTGGGGGCAGGACAGGAAGAAGAGGAGGAGGTAGAGGAGGACATTTGTGCTCAGGAATTATTGAGTGAAATGGGTGGTTTTTCCACTCAGCGGACAGGAGTGGAGGAGCAGGAGCATCTGGTAGAGGAGGAGGAGGAGACAGAGGACCCAGACGCACCGTGGCAGTATGCTGTGGAGATGGAGGCAGGGAGTCCCTCGCATTCCTTGGCACAAATGGCCCATAGCATGCTCGGTTGCTTGCGTAGCGACAGCCGAATAATAACCATCAGACAGAGGGATGACTTTTGGCTGTCCACCTTGTTGGACCCTCGCTACCGGTCCAAAATGGTGGCCTTTTTCACACCTGCTGAGAGGGAGGCCAAAATTACGTACTATAAAAACCACCTATGTAGTCAGTTGGTCTCTGCCTTTGTGCGCCAACGTCCATCCTCAGACACTGTGGGCCCTGTGCGCTCGCGTTCCGCTGGCATGGCAGCAGGGGAGGGGTGGGGTGGTAGGAGCAGTGGCAGCTCCACCAGCAGCGGCTGCCTCAGTCTGCAGTCGATGATGAGTAGCTTTCTTCACCAGCGCAGTGAGGAAACTACTAACCAGCCGCAGCAGCAGCAGCAGCATCAGGTGGACCTGGAGCAGGAGCTCAAACAACAGGCTTGGGCCTACTTGGACAGCACCCTGCCAACCGAGGTAGACAATCCCCTTGACTACTGGGCAACGAAACTTGACCTTTGGCCCCAACTAGCTGAATTTGCCCTTGAAAGGCTGTCATGCCCGGCCAGTAGCGTGGCATCGGAGCGCGTGTTTAGTGCGGCAGGAGGTATTGTAACTCCGCGGAGGACACGACTGTCCACCCAAAGTGTGGAGAGACTCACGTTTGTGAAAATGAATCAGGCGTGGATTAGTCTGGATTTCAAACCACCAGTTCCTGACACAACTGACTAAATCCGCCATGAATCATGCCTCAAACATGTGCCACTTTCAGGTCTCCTCACACTGCTGGTGTGTTGAATTTTTTGACATAGGGTGCTGGCAGATTACGGGCCTCCTATAGCTGCTGCCAGGCCCCTAATCTGCCATAGGCCCCTATATACCGCCTCCTCATGCTGCTTCTAGGTCCAGAGTCTCTCATGGGTACCTGTACGGCCTCCCATTGCTGCTCTCTCCAGCGCCACACTCTGCCATGTGCCACTTTCAGGTCTCCTCACACACTGCTGGTGTGTTGAATTTTTTGACATAGGGTGCTGGCAGATTACGGGCCTCCTATAGCTGCTGCCAGGCCCCTAATCTGCCATAGGCCCCTATATACCGCCTCCTCATGCTGCTGCTAGGTCCAGAGTCTCTCATGGGTCCCTGTACGGCCTCCCATTGCTGCTGTCTCCATCGCCACACTCTGCCATGTGCCACTTTCAGGTCTCCTCACACTGCTGGTGTGTTGAATTTTTTGACATAGGGTGCTGGCAGATTACGGGCCTCCCATAGCTGCTGCCAGGCCCCTAATCTGCCATAGGCCCCTATATACCGCCTCCTCATGCTGCTGCTAGGTCCAGAGTCTCTCATGGGTCCCTGTACGGCCTCCCATTGCTGCTGTCTCCATCGCCACACTCTGCCATGTGCCACTTTCAGGTCTCCTCACACACTGCTGGTGTGTTGAATTTTTTGACATAGGGTGCTGGCAGATTACGGGCCTCCCATTGCTGCTGCCAGGCACGTAATCTGCCATGGGCCCCCGTACCGACTCCTCATGCTGTGACGTTGCAACAAGGTCAACGCATAATTCAACCCTACATATGTTAGACCGCCTTTACGAACAGCTAAAGGCCATCACAGATTTCCTGATGTTAAAAGCGGATAAAGGTACTCCCTGTGTAACTTAGATGTCAGCCATTGTCAGCTCATGCGTGACACCTGCGCTTGCTCAGGCCCTTTGAGGAGGCCACGCTATTCGTGAGTCGGCAGGACTATGGGATGAATGAGGTCAAATCGGCCATGGGCCCCCGTACCGCCTGTTCACACTGATGCTGGTCCCACAGTGTGACCTGGGTCCCTGTACGGCCTCCCATTGCTTCCACTCTGCCATGTGCCACTTTGAAATCTCCTCACACTCCTGCGGTTGTCCATTTTGTCATAGGTTGCTGGCAGATTAGCGGCCTCCCATAGGTGCCGCCAGGCCCCATATCGGCCATGGGCCCCCGTACCTCCTGGTCACGCTGCTGCTGGTCCCACAGTGTGACCTGGGTCTCTGTACGGCCTCCCATTGCTTCCACTCTGCCATGTGCCACTTTGAAATCTCCTCACACTCCTGCGGTTGTCCATTTTGTCATAGGTTGCTGGCAGATTACAGGCCTTCTATTGATGCCGCCAGGCCCCATATCGGCCATGGGCCCCCGTACCTCCTGGTCACGCTGCTGCTGGTCCCACAGTGTGACCTGGGTCCCTGTACGGCCTCCCATTGCTTCCACTCTGCCATGTGCCACTTTGAGGTCTCCTTACACTCCTGCGGTTTTCCATTTTGTCATAGGTTGCTGGCAGATTAGCGGCCTCCCATAGGTGCCGCCAGGCCCCATATCGGCCATGGGCCCCTGTACCGCCTGGTCACGCTGCTGCTGGGCCCACAGTGTGACCTGGGTCCCTGTACGGCCTCCCATTGCTTCCACTCTGCCATGTGCCACTTTGAAATCTCCTCACACTCCTGCGGTTGTCCATTTTGTCATAGGTTGCTGGCAGATTAGCGGCCTCCCATAGGTGCCGCCAGGCCCCATATCGGCCATGGGCCCCCGTACCTCCTGGTCACGCTGCTGCTGGTCCCACAGTGTGACCTGGGTCTCTGTACGGCCTCCCATTGCTTCCACTCTGCCATGTGCCACTTTGAAATCTCCTCACACTCCTGCGGTTGTCCATTTTGTCATAGGTTGCTGGCAGATTAGCGGCCTCCCATAGGTGCCGCCAGGCCCCATATCGGCCATGGGCCCCCGTACCTCCTGGTCACGCTGCTGCTGGTCCCACAGTGTGACCTGGGTCTCTGTACGGCCTCCCATTGCTTCCACTCTGCCATGTGCCACTTTGAAATCTCCTCACACTCCTGCGGTTGTCCATTTTGTCATAGGTTGCTGGCAGATTACAGGCCTTCTATTGATGCCGCCAGGCCCCATATCGGCCATGGGCCCCCGTACCGCCTGGTCACGCTGCTGCTGGTCCCACAGTGTGACCTGGGTCTCTGTACGGCCTCCCATTGCTTCCACTCTGCCATGTGCCACTTTGAAATCTCCTCACACTCCTGCGGTTGTCCATTTTGTCATAGGTTGCTGGCAGATTAGCGGCCTCCCATAGGTGCCGCCAGGCCCCATATCGGCCATGGGCCCCCGTACCTCCTGGTCACGCTGCTGCTGGTCCCACAGTGTGACCTGGGTCCCTGTACGGCCTCCCATTGCTTCCACTCTGCCATGTGCCACTTTGAGGTCTCCTTACACTCCTGCGGTTTTCCATTTTGTCATAGGTTGCTGGCAGATTAGCGGCCTCCCATAGGTGCCGCCAGGCCCCATATCGGCCATGGGCCCCCGTACCGCCTGGTCACGCTGCTGCTGGGCCCACAGTGTGACCTGGGTCCCTGTACGGCCTCCCATTGCTTCCACTCTGCCATGTGCCACTTTGAAATCTCCTCACACTCCTGCGGTTGTCCATTTTGTCATAGGTTGCTGGCAGATTACAGGCCTTCTATTGATGCCGCCAGGCCCCATATCGGCCATGGGCCCCCGTACCTCCTGGTCACGCTGCTGCTGAGCCCACAGTGTGACCTGGGTCCCTGTACGGCCTCCCATTGCTTCCACTCTGCCATGTGCCACTTTGAGGTCTCCTTACACTCCTGCGGTTGTCCATTTTGTCATAGGTTGCTGGCAGATTACAGGCCTTCCATTGGTGCCGCCAGGCCCCATATCGGCCATGGGCCCCCGTACCGCCTGGTCACGCTGCTGCTGGGCCCACAGTGTGACCTGGGTCCCTGTACGGCCTCCCATTGCTGCTGCCAGGAGGCAGCAGGGTCGCAGCTTTGTCAGTGGAGGCAAACGGCCACGGAGTAGAGCAGCAGCTCCACTGCAGCCTACCACCACAGCCAGTAGTGGTGCCGGTGTGCACGGAGGAAGTAGCAGTCAGCCAGTGAGGAGTAGCGGGTGCAAAGTTTCCTACTCGGCGGTGTGGCAAGTTTTCGTCAAGCCGCCCGAGGAAGTAAACGTAGCCGTATGTCGACTATGTGGCCAGAAAGTCAAGCGTGGCCAGGGGGCCCATGTTGGGACTACAGCGTTGCGTCAGCATATGCAGCGTCGCCATTCAGTGGCCTGTGAAAAACGTGATAAAGATACGGCGGTTCTGCCTGCCCCAGCCCAGGGTTCCATTTTGTCATAGGGTGCTGGCAGATTAGTGGCCTTCCATAGGTGCCGCCAGTCCCCATATCGGCCATGGGCCCCCGTACCTCCTGGTCACGCTGCTGCTGGTCCCACAGTGTGACCTGGGTCTCTGTACGGCCTCCCATTGCTTCCACTCTGCCATGTGCCACTTTGAAATCTCCTCACACTCCTGAGGTTGTCCATTTTGTCATAGGTTGCTGGCAGATTAGCGGCCTCCCATAGGTGCCGCCAGGCCCCATATCGGCCATGGGCCCCCGTACCTCCTGGTCACGCTGCTGCTGAGCCCACAGTGTGACCTGGGTCCCTGTACGGCCTCCCATTGCTTCCACTCTGCCATGTGCCACTTTGAAATCTCCTCACACTCCTGCGGTTGTCCATTTTGTCATAGGTTGCTGGCAGATTACAGGCCTTCCATTTGTGCCGCCAGGCCCCATATCGGCCATGGGCCCCCGTACCTCCTGGTCACGCTGCTGCTGAGCCCACAGTGTGACCTGGGTCCCTGTACGGCCTCCCATTGCTTCCACTCTGCCATGTGCCACTTTGAAATCTCCTCACACTCCTGCGGTTGTCCATTTTGTCATAGGTTGCTGGCAGATTAGCGGCCTCCCATAGGTGCCGCCAGGCCCCATATCGGCCATGGGCCCCCGTACCTCCTGGTCACGCTGCTGCTGGTCCCACAGTGTGACCTGGGTCCCTGTACGGCCTCCCATTGCTTCCACTCTGCCATGTGCCACTTTGAGGTCTCCTTACACTCCTGCGGTTTTCCATTTTGTCATAGGTTGCTGGCAGATTAGCGGCCTCCCATAGGTGCCGCCAGGCCCCATATCGGCCATGGGCCCCCGTACCGCCTGTTCACGCTGCTGCTGGGCCCACAGTGTGACCTGGGTCCCTGTACGGCCTCCCATTGCTTCCACTCTGCCATGTGCCACTTTGAAATCTCCTCACACTCCTGCGGTTGTCCATTTTGTCATAGGTTGCTGGCAGATTACAGGCCTTCTATTGATGCCGCCAGGCCCCATATCGGCCATGGGCCCCCGTTCCGCCTGGTCACGCTGCTGCTGGTCCCACAGTGTGACCTGGGTCTCTGTACGGCCTCCCATTGCTTCCACTCTGCCATGTGCCACTTTGAAATCTCCTCACACTCCTGCGGTTGTCCATTTTGTCATAGGTTGGTGGCAGATTAGCGGCCTCCCATAGGTGCCGCCAGGCCCCATATCGGCCATGGGCCCCCGTACCTCCTGGTCACGCTGCTGCTGGTCCCACAGTGTGACCTGGGTCCCTGTACGGCCTCCCATTGCTTCCACTCTGCCATGTGCCACTTTGAGGTCTCCTTACACTCCTGCGGTTTTCCATTTTGTCATAGGTTGCTGGCAGATTAGCGGCCTCCCATAGGTGCCGCCAGGCCCCATATCGGCCATGGGTCCCCGTACCGCCTGGTCACGCTGCTGCTGGGCCCACAGTGTGACCTGGGTCCCTGTACGGCCTCCCATTGCTTCCACTCTGCCATGTGCCACTTTGAAATCTCCTCACACTCCTGCGGTTGTCCATTTTGTCATAGGTTGCTGGCAGATTACAGGCCTTCCATAGGTGCCGCCAGGCCCCATATCGGCCATGGGCCCCCGTACCTCCTGGTCACGCTGCTGCTGAGCCCACAGTGTGACCTGGGTCCCTCTACGGCCTCCCATTGCTTCCACTCTGCCATGTGCCACTTTGAAATCTCCTCACACTCCTGCGGTTGTCCATTTTGTCATAGGTTGCTGGCAGATTAGCGGCCTCCCATAGGTGCCGCCAGGCCCCATATCGGCCATGGGCCCCCGTACCTCCTGGTCACGCTGCTGCTGGTCCCACAGTGTGACCTGGGTCCCTGTACGGCCTCCCATTGCTTCCACTCTGCCATGTGCCACTTTGAGGTCTCCTTACACTCCTGCGGTTTTCCATTTTGTCATAGGTTGCTGGCAGATTAGCGGCCTCCCATAGGTGCCGCCAGGCCCCATATCGGCCATGGGCCCCCGTACCGCCTGGTCACGCTGCTGCTGGGCCCACAGTGTGACCTGGGTCCCTGTACGGCCTCCCATTGCTTCCACTCTGCCATGTGCCACTTTGAAATCTCCTCACACTCCTGCGGTTGTCCATTTTGTCATAGGTTGCTGGCAGATTACAGGCCTTCCATAGGTGCCACCAAGCCCCAAATCGGCCATGGGCCCCCGTACCGCCTGGTCACGCTGCTGCTGGGCCCACAGTGTGACCTGGGTCCCTGTACCGCCTCCCATTGCTCCCACTCTGCCATGTGCCACTTTCAGGTCTCCTCACGCTCCTGCTGGTTTCCATTTTGTCATAGGTTGCTGTATGGCCTCCCATTGCTGCTGGCTCCACCGCCACACTGTGGCTCCAAACACTGGTTTTGGCCCCGTGACTGGCCAAATGAGTGAAGTGTGCAGTGATTCTAAGATCGACGGCACTCATCTGCATGTCATACTGACTGACAGTATTATTTCTCTTCCCCAGCAGACTCCAAGGGCATTTAAATTAAAGGTACAGTGTTCTGCACTAATATTAAGTCTCTCTGAAGCCTAGAAACACCCTTTTTTAAGTTAAATTCACAGCGAATTTATTCGACTCGAATCGAATATTGTCCACGAATTCGCCGAATCAGTCGAATCGAATTTTTCATTTCTTCGCTCATCTCTAGTCATCATCTTCTTCCTCTTGGGCGCCCCGGAGGAAGCTTTCGCAGGTGCACAGCGCTTAGGCGGCATTATAAGGGCTCCTTCATGCAGGGATCCTTCTCTCTCGCGCATCAGCACAATGTGGCTGCTGACCCGCGAAGAACTGAAGCCGCAAAACATGAAGCGCGAAGTGGCGAGGGATCACTGTATTACTTTATTTATTTCTATAAAATTGTTACATGGCATCTCTTGCTACAAAGACGCAGTATACTCAGAGAACAAGGCGGCGGCTGTAGCTGTCAATAAAAGCAGTCTGACAGTGTTTATAAATAATACATCTCCAGGCCCTGATTATACAAACATACAAAGTAACAGATTGTTACATTTGTATCTTTCTGTTCATTTATCTGCATATCAAAGTGATGAACATATACTCACTGGCTTCTTTATTAGATCCACCTTACTAGTGCCAAGAAAATCTCCCCCACACCATGACACCACCACCACCAACCTAAACCAATGATACAAGGCAGGATGGATCCATGCTTTCATGTTGTTTACAACATGTGACCCTACCATCTGAATGTTGCAGCTAAACCAGTCTGCCCATTCTCCTCTCACCTCTGACATCAACAAGGCATTTTCCTCCACACAACTGCCACTCACTGGATATTTTCTCTTTTTTGGACCATTCTCTGAAAACCTTAAAGATGGCTGTGTGTGAAAATCCCAGTAGATCAGCAGTTTTTTAAATACTCAGACCAGCCCGTCTGGCACCAACACCCATGCCACATTCAAAGTCATTTAAATCCCCTTTCTTCCCCATTCTGATGCTTGGTTTGAACTTCAGAAAGTCTTCTTCAGCATGTCTAGATGCCTAAATGCATTGGATTGCTGCCATGTGATTGGCTGATTAGCAATTTGGGTTACCAAGCAATTCAACAGACATACCTAATAAAGTGGCCCGTGAGGGTACATCTGCAGATGATGTCAATTAAAACAACCTGACAAGTAAAAAAAGTTTTTTTTTAATACAATATTTTTCTGTCGAACCCCATATTAACCCTTAGTGTACTCTAATCAGCCCTAATTACCTCCCATAGTCTCCTTCTCTCTTTAACTATTATTTTCCTTCTATTTTTTTTAATTAACTGCTAATATGGAAACTTTTTGTTTTGTTTTGTTTGTTTGTTTTTTACTCATTCAACATATATTTACATATTCCCATTTAAAAATAGCACACAATTGAAAAAAACAAAACAAAACATTTTATTTCACTTGTTAATAACTTTGCAATGCTTTGTACCAGAACCATAATTTTGGTGTCATTTTAAACAGGACAAATTGAAGCATAAAAGGCACACATTTCATGTGCAGGAACATGATTTATTTTTAAACTAGCATTGCTCAATAAGAGAAAATGTAGTTTGTTTACATAGTTACATAGATGGTAAGGTTGAATAAAGACTCCAGTCCATCCAGTCCATCCTGTGTGGGTGTGTATGCGTGTGTGTATGTCCATATCATGTCCCATATTCCTGTATACTACATTCACCCAACTAATAGTTTAAAAAAAAACTATCTATACTTCCCACTGACACCACCGATTGTGGAAGAGAGTTCCACATCCTTACCGCTTTAGCAGTAAAGAACCCCCATTGCAGTTTAAGATTTAACCACTTCTCCTCCAGTTTCATGGAGTGGCCATGTGTTTTCTTAAGCATGCAAAAACTGAATCGTTTTCTCCCTATGCTGGAATCACCCAGGACTGCTGTTAGAAACCACTGGGCCCCATACAGCCAACCTGGCAGGTTCCTCCCCCCCCCCCCCCCAAACAAAACAGGTTTTTATGCTTCAGTTATGAATGAACACAGTGAGTGATTGGTGCCATTGTGTTCATTCAGGAAAGGAAGGGGATGATAAATGTGCCATATTTACCGGACCCTTCCCCCACTCTCTATCCTGAAGGATCCTATTGTGTGCTTGCAGATGCCGGAGGGAAGGAGAGGAGGGGAGCACTGTGGGGGTGGGGGCACACAAGGGGGCCTGGGCAACAGGGTAAAATGTGTGGTGCACAGTGAGGGTAATGGGTGCAGCAGGGTGGGGGGGTTATTTACTGAAACTGATCCCCTGTATGGCTCTCTCTGCTATGGCTGAAAAATGTCAGGACGGAGAGGAGAAGAAGCCAGCTTTCAGCTGCTGCAAAGAGAGCCATACAGGGGATCAGTTCCAGTAATTGCCCCCCCATTGTGCTGATAACACAAATTCACTTTGGTGCCACAGGGACTGCACTGTTGCAGCCTGTCAGTGCCGTTTGGTCTATTGCATTCCTGATACCAGTTACTGACTGATCTTCTGTTACTGACCTGATGTGCCCCTGATTCTGCTCTGATTGTTGCTTGTACCAACCCTTGGCCTGTTCTTGGATTACATCTCTGCCTGCTCCTCCTGTCATATACCATCTGCTGTTACTGACTCTGACTTGACTTCTGACTACGCTCCTGCCTGCCACTTCATTTACTTGCAAGTTGCCGACCCGGACCGTCTGACCCTGCCTTGTGCCTGTCCTTCAGCTGCCTCTGCCATCCTGTGTCAGCACCAGTTCCAGTTTATCTGCAGCCTATCCAGTCCCAGGCTCCTGCTCTCCTGATGATACATCAGCATCAACCAGAAAGAGGCTTTCAGGCACTCCTTCCACCCCATGCTCTGGGGTTCCCTGTCAACTTACCAGGGGCTCCTTAACAGGGGCTGTAAGAGAGGCCTTCCCCCGCACTCCAGGCTCCTCCATCAGGTACATTACATCACCTCGGAGGTATTTGTATATCGCTCTCATATCTCCTCTCAAGTGTCTCTTCTTCAGGGAGAATACATTTTGTGTTTATAGTCGTTCCTCATAATTGAGGTCCTCCAGTCCCCTTATTAGCTTTGCTTCCCTTCTCTGGACTCTCTCCAGTTCCAGCACATCCTTCCTGAGGACTGGTGACCAGAACTGGACGGCACACTCCAGATGTGGCCAAACCAGAGTTTTATAAAGTGGTAGAATTATAGTCCTATCTCTGGAGGAGATTCCATGATTAATGCACGCTAATATTCTGCTGGCTTTGCTTGCTGCAGCTTGGCATTGCATGCCATTGCTGAGCCTGTGATCTACTAAGACCCCCAGATCCTTTTCCATCCCGGAATCCCTCAATGGCTCTCCTCCCAGCGAGTAACTTGCTTTCATATTTTTGGACCCCAAAGTGCATTACTTTACATTTCTCAACATTAAACCTCATTTGCCGTGTAGTTGGCCACCCCTTTATTTTATGGAGGTCTTCATGTAAGGTTCCTACATCCTGCTGGGAGGTTATTGCCTGCTTAGCTTTGTATCATCAGAAAACACTGAGATTGAGCTTTTTATACGCTCTAAAAAGTAGGGTCCTGTTACCACCATTTAATTAAATGTGTATTTCCAAGATAAAAATCCTAATTTATTGGTTTAAATAGACTTTTTAATATAAAAACCTACTTTCATGAGTTGTGTTTAGATTGTAATGTTGGAAATTACAGCAACTTAACCAGTTCCCTACTGCACTATAGCTGAAGGAGGGCTACAGCACGGTTGTCTGGTTCTAGGATGACGTCCATGGACTTCATTCCAGAACACGCCCCCTTTGCGCCCTCAGCAGCGAGCACCCAGCGCCGCCAGTGATCTCTGTGTTATACAGACACAGCTGATAATGGGATATGATAAACAGCCAATCACAGCGGCCTTTTACCACGTGATCAGCTGTGTTCAATGACACAGCAGATCACTGGGTAAATACAGTTGCCGGTTATTGGCTGCACTTTCCTCATGCTGTCACAGAGTGAGGAAAGTATTTCCGATAACTGGCAATTGTCAGAGAAGTGATCGGCACTGATCATCAGGGCACTGATGATCAATACCCTGATGATCAGTGCTCAGCAGTGCCGCCCACCTGTGCCCAGCATTGCTGCCTACCTGTACCCATCAGTGCCGCCCACCTGTACCCATTCAGTGCCTCCCACCTGTGCCCATTAGTGCCTCCCACCTGTGCCCATCAGTGCCACCTAGCAGTTCCACCCACCTGTGCCTAGCAGTTTCACCCACCTGTGCCACCCACCTGTGCCCAGCAGTGCCGCCCATCAGTGCCCATCAATGCTGCCTATCAGTGCTCATCAGTGCTGCCTATCAGTGCAGCCTTATCAACGCACATCAGTGAAGGAGAAAAATTACCTGTTTGCTAAATTTTATAATAGAAGCAAAGAAAACCTTTTTCTTTTTCACATTTTTTGCTCTTTTTTTTTTGTTTAATAGTGCAAAAAACAAAACACCCAGCAGCAATGAAATACCACCAAAAGAAAGTTGTATTTGTGTGAAAAAAAAAATGATAAAAATGTTATATGGGTGCAATGTTGCATGACCGCGCAATTGTCATTAAAAGTGTGACAGCGCTGAAAGCTGAAAATTAGCCTGGGCAGGAAGGGGGTAGAAGGCACAGTAGGCGAGGGGTTCATATTGTACGTCATGTACACTCACATTTCTGCATTCATTGTTGTACATGACACTTAAGTTGACATTTAAGTTGAGGAACCTTAATAACATTGACTCGGGAAGTGAATTTTGCTCCACATTAAGAGCTGTATTGCGAGTCTCCTCCAACATTCACTGAACACAAAAGAAGTCTAGGCGTGTCAGGACATCTTACAGGGGACAATTATTTGCTTTAGAAAGAAAGTCTACTATATGGAATGTCTTCTAGCCTATAGCTAGTGGACTAATAGGTAAAAGGCCACATCGGCTAACACCCCCCCCCCTCCCCCAATCTCTTGCTGGTTTCTCCAGTGTTGCTTTTGCTGCAGGAGATGGTATGAATGATCATATTGGAGTGGAATTTAGGACTTGTTCTTGAATGATTGTTATGTTGTCATACAACTTTGTATTTCTCCTGGTCTTCAAAGGTGTATGCCGAATGTGGGAGGAGTGTGATTGTGTTAGTATTTCCCGATGTGTATCTACACCTAGAAGATATTTCTCATTAACCACTTGCCCTCCAGAGGATTTACCCCCCTTAATGAACAGATCTCTTTTTGCTATTCTGCGCTGCACTGTTTCAACTGATAATTGCGCGGTCATGCAATGCTGCACTCAAACAAAACGTATGCCCTTTTTTCACCCAAATAGAGCGTTCTTTCAGTGGTATTTCCGCACCTGTGCACTTTTTATTTTTTGCACTATAAACAAAAAAAGACCGAAACGTTTGTTAAAAACAATATTTTTTACTTTTGGCTATACAGAATATATAGTGAACTTAAAGTTAGTTATAAATTTAGGCCAAAATGTATTCTGCTTCATGTTTTTGGTATAAAAAAGCCCAATAAGTGTATATTGATTGCTTTGTGTGACAGTTATAGCGTCTACAAACTATGGTATAGATTAGAGATGAGCGAATCGAACTTGGCGAAGTGGAATTCGTTTCGAATATCAGGAAAAATTTGATTTGTGGCGAATCCGAATATTAGCATACTTCGGGTGCGCGAATCGAATTTTCCCCGATCAGCCGGCAAAAAGTGTCCCTGCAGAGAGCTCCGCTATTTCTGACAGTTCTCTGACAGTTCCTTCACATGTACAGCGGTTGAAACATTTGTTTCCATTTAGGATACAGATGTTTTTATTCGGAAACAAATAGATACAATGTTTCAACCGCTGTACATGTGAAGGAACTGTCAGAGAACTGTCAGAAATAGCGGAGCTCTCTGCAGATACACTTTTTGCTGTACTGGAATACTTCTTCTTTTCATTCTTCTTCTTCTTTTCATTCTTCTTTTCATTCTTCTTCTTCTTCTTTTCATTCTTCTTCTTCTTCTTTTCATTCTTCTTCTTCTTCTTTTCATTCTTCTTCTTTTCATTCTTCTTTTCATTCTTCTTCTTCTTTTCATTCTTCTTCTTCTTCTTTTCATTCTTCTTTTCATTCTTCTCATTCTTCTTTTCATTCTTCTTTTCATTCTTCTTCTCATTCTTCTTTTCATTCTTCTTCTTTTCAATCTTCTTCTTCTTTTCTTTCTTCTTTTCATTCTTCTTCTTCTTCTTTTCATTCTTCTTCTTCTTCTTTTCATTCTTCTTCTTCTTCTTTTCATTCTTCTTTTCATTCTTCTTCTTCTTTTCATTCTTCTTCTTCTTCTTTTCATTCTTCTTTTCATTCTTCTCATTCTTCTTTTCATTCTTCTTTTCATTCTTCTTCTCATTCTTCTTTTCATTCTTCTTCTTCTTCTTTTCAATCTTCTTCTTCTTTTCTTTCTTCTTTTCATTCTTCTTCTTCTTCTTTTCATTCTTCTTTTCATTCTTCTTTTCATTCTTCTCATTCTTCTTTTCATTCTTCTTTTCATTCTTCTTCTCATTCTTCTTTTCATTCTTCTTCTTCTTCTTTTCATTCTTCTCCTTCTTCTTTTCATTCTTCTTTTCATTCTTCTCATTCTTCTTTTCATTCTTCTTTTCATTCTTCTTCTCCTTCTTTTCATTCTTCTTCTTCTTCTTCTTCTTTTCATTCTTCTTTTCATTCTTCTTCTTCTTCTTTTCATTCTTCTTCTTCTTCTTTTCATTCTTCTTTTCATTCTTCTTCTTCTTTTCATTCTTCTCATTCTTCTTTTCATTCTTCTTTTCATTCTTCTTCTTCTTTTCATTCTTCTTCTTCTTTTCATTCTTCTTTTCATTCCTCTTCTTCTTCTTTTCATTCTTCTCATTCTTCTCTTCATTCTTCTTTTCATTCTTCTTCTTCTTCTTTTCATTCTTCTTCTTCTTCTTTTCATTCATCTTCTTCTTCTTTTTATTCTTCTTTTCATTCTTCTCATTCTTCTTTTCATTCTTCTTTTCATTCTTCTTCTCATTCTTCTTTTCATTCTTCTTCTTCTTTTCATTCTTCTTTTCATTCTTCTTCTTTTCATTCTTCTTCTTCTTTTCATTCTTCTTTTCATTCTTCTCATTCTTCTTTTCATTCTTCTTCTCATTCTTCTTTTCATTCTTCTTCTTCTTCTTTTCATTCTTCTTTTCATTCTTCTTCTCATTCTTCTTTTCATTCTTCTTCTTCTTCTTTTCATTCTTCTTTTCATTCTTCTTCTGCTTCTTTTCATTCTTCTTTTCATTCTTCTTCTTCTTTTCATTCTTCTTCTTCTTCTTCTTTTCATTCTTCTTCTTCTTCTTCTTTTCATTCTTCTTCTTCTTCTCATTCTTCTTCTTCTTCTTCTTCTTCTTCTTCTTCTTCTTCTTCGTCGTGCCCCGTGACTGGCCAAATGAGTGAAGTGTGCGGTGATTCTAAGATCGACGGCACTCATCTGCATGTCATACTGACTGACAGTATTATTTCTCTTCCCCAGCAGACTCCAAGGGCATTTAAATTAAAGGTACAGTGTTCTGCACTAATATAAAGGCTCTCTGAAGCCTAGAAACCCTTTTAATAAGTTAAATTTGCAGCGAATTAATTCGCATCGAATCGAATTTCTTCCTTAAATTCGGCGAATCAGCCGAATCAAATTTTTGAATAATTCGCTCATCTCTAGTATAGATACTGCAATTTATGCCATTTTTGCTATACAAACTGACAATTGCGTGGTCATGCAATGCTGCATCCTTTTTTTCACACAAATAGAGATTTCTTTTGGTGGTATTTGATTACCTTTGCGCTTTTTATTTTTGGTACTATAAACAAATACCAAAATTTTGAAAAAAAAATTATATTTTCTCATTTCTGTCACAAAAAATATCCAAAAAACTCAAATTTCATCATAAATTTAGACCAAAATGTATTCATCTACATGTTTTTGGTAGAAAAAATCCCAATAAGTGTATATTGATTGCTTTGTGTGAAAGTTATAGCGTCTACAAACTATGGTATAGATAATGGAATTTAAACAGCTTTTACTTTCTGACTGCCCATCACATTTCTTGAGGTGCTAAAACACCAGGATAGTACAAACACCCCCAAATGACCCCATTTCAGAAAGTAGACACCCTAAGCTATCTGCTGAGAGGCATATTGAGTCCATGGAAGATTTTTTTTTTTCCTCAAGTTTCTGGAAAATGACAAACATTTTTTTTTTTTTACACAAAGTTGTCATTTAAATGATTTATTTCTCGCACAAGCCATGAGTATATGTGGAATTACACCCCAAAATACATTCTTCTACTGAGTATGGGGATACCACATGTGTGAGACTTTTTGGGAGCCTAGCCACATACAGGAGCCTGAAATCCAATGACCACTTTGAATGCCTGAAGGTGTGTAACGTTCTCATTTCACTTCCTCATTACCTATCACAGTTTTGAAGGTCCTGACATGCCAGGATAGCACCAAACCCCCCCCCCCCCAAATAACCCCTTTCTGGAAAGTAGACACCCCAAGAAATTTAAAAAGAGGCATGATGAGTATTTTGAAGATCTCATTTTTTCTCACAAGGTTTTGAAATATTAAAAAAGAAAAGAAAAAATATGTTTTTGTTTTTTTTCTTCATTTTCCAAAAACTTGTGGCAACAAATGAGATCTGCAAAATACTTACCAGGCTTCTTATCAAATTCCTTGGGGTGTCTATTTTCCAAAAAGGGGTCATTGGGGGGGGGGGGGGTTAGGTGCTATCCTGGCATTTCAGGGCCTCTGAAACTGTGATAGGTAGTCAGGAAGAGTAATGAGGAAATAAAGCCCTTTAAAAGCCTGAAGGTGCTTATTGGATTTTGGGGTCCTGTACTTGGCTAGACTGCCAAAACGTCTCTCATGTGGTACCCCCACACTCGGGAGAAGTAGCAGAATATATTTTTGGGAGTAATTCCACATATACCCATGGCATGTGTGAGCAGTAAATCATTTGACAATTTTGTGTAAAAAAAAAATAAAAAAATTTTTTTTTTGTCATTTTCCAAAAACTTAGTAAAAAAAATACATTCTTCTATTGATTCAACATGCCTCTCAGAAAATAGTTTGGGGTGTCTACTTTCCAAAAAGGGGTCATTTTGGGGGGTGAGGGCGTTTTATGCCCAGCATTAGAAGTTTATGCCACACATCACTCACTCTTCTAACCACCTGAAGATCAAGCCTTTTCTGACACTTTTTGTTCACATGAAAAAAATCAGTATTTTTTGCTAGGAAATTAATTTAAACCCCAAAACATTATATATTTTTTTAAAGCAGACACCCTAGTGAATAAAATGGTGGGTACTACAATTTTTTTTATGGCACATAGTACTCACGCAGCGATTTTTCAAAAGCATTTTTTTTTAAAAAATACACTTTTTTACTTTTAATGCACAAAAACACAAAATATTGGCCAATTATTTAGTGAACTATAAAAGATGATGGTATGCTGAATAAATAGATACCAAACATGATATGCTTTAAAACTGTACATGCTCCGTGCAATGGCAACAAACTGCATACATTTTTAATATCCATAGGCAACGTTTTACAAAGCCATTACAAGCTACCATTTTAGATTTACAGAGGAGGTCTAGTGTTAGAATTACTGCCCTTGATCTGACATTCGTGGCGATACCTCACATGCATGGTGCAACCACTGTTTCCATACTGGCACAGGGTCAACGCTCACGAACACATATGTGCGGGGGGGCGAAGGTACTTTTTTTTTTTAGTTATTTAGATTTTTTTTATTATTTGTACACTGTCCCTTTAATTTATCACTTTTAATGCTATCACAGGGAATGCAAATATCCCCTATAACTTCAATGGGCATTGTCATATATTCTTTTTTCAGAAATCTGGGGTCTATCAGACTCTAGATATCTCCTCTGCTCTTACATTATCTAATCAAACCAAGATCGGTGTGATCAGATGCTTTCCCAATTTACAAATGCCGCTGTTTATATCCTGTGAAACTGAAGTGATGAAATGCTCGTAGCTTCCGATTTCTTAGGCTATAGAGATGATTGGCACCATTCTGGTCTCCAATCAGGTCTATGGTCAGCTGGTAGAAACACCGGCTGCATTCTCAGGTTGCCCCAATGGCACAGGACTGCCCGAGAATTCTGTGGAAGGCAGTGGGGGAGGGGGGCATCATTTCCCGCTACTTGTAAAAGCAATCCTACAGCTAATTAGCCACTAGGATTGCTTTTACCTGATTGCCGGCTGAAAAAACGATACCAGGATGATGACTGCAGCTGTAGGCATCATCCTGGTATTACCATTCAAAGTACAGTGATGTACCAGTATGTCGCTGGTCCTTGTTGGGTATACAGTAATACCTCGGATTACAAATTTAATTTGTTCTGCAGGACATTTCGTATAGCGAAGAATTCATAAACCGAAACATCATTTCCCATAGAAATGCATTGAAAACCAATTAATCCATTCTGAAGGTTAGAAAAACAGTAAACGCTACTAAAATACTGCATGAGTTATTTTATTAGCTCATGAAGTATTTTAGTAGTGACAACCATGTGTTAATTTTTCAGATGTCAGCGGGGTTCCCCACTGACAGTTGAATGTAAAAGAATTGCTGCCAATTAAAAAAATAATTTTACACTCAGCTGTCAGGTGCTAGTTTTTAAATGAAATTACCTTTTTTTTTTTTTTTTCTTCACTATACAGTACTTCAGAAATCCATCTGTCACTTTCCCCCTCCAGCTGAAAGAGAAAGCTTCTTTTAGTTTATTTACCCAAGATAAAACATACAATGTTTCCTTTCAGTTTCTTAAAAGATACAAAGTATCTGTTAGCTTCCTGGAAACTGACAGCTAATGTTGTGAGCTATAGCGAAGAAAAAAAAAAAGACGGCAATTGCATTTAAAAATCAGCACTGACATACACTTCGTATTGTGAAAAAAAAATAGTAAAAAAAAATATTTTCAGTGAATTGTTAACAGAGGCATTTGTAAGCCGAGGTATTACTGTATATGCTATGTTCTTTTTTTTTTTTGTATGCAGCCTGTGGACTGAATGAAAAAAAGAAGAAATCTCTGCAAGAAAAAGTGTGTGGTATGCCCACCATTAGAATATACCGCCCTGCATCCACCCACTTCTAATGGTGGGCACACATTTGGTCACATGATGCCACATGTGCCAGTTCCAAGAT
This sequence comes from Staurois parvus, assembly GCF_062004578.1. NCBI lineage: Eukaryota > Metazoa > Chordata > Amphibia > Anura > Ranidae > Staurois > Staurois parvus. The sequence continues at coordinate 2,232,590 of NW_028318371.1, forward strand.
TGTACAAATGTCTAAACAGTGGCACGCTTGAATAAAAATTATCCATGTATAAGTGGTAACACATATGGGAAAAGAATCACACCAAGTCCCAAACTATCTCGCCACTGCTCCCCATGTAGTCTGGGCATCCGGGGGGCTCTATGTGACTATCTTTTCCCTCGTAAATCCAAAATTTATAAGTATAGCCTCTTGTCCTCTCACAGGTCTTCTACATCTTGACCCCATATCTGGCACGCTTGCTGGGAGAAATTGTTTGAATGCAAGGCGGCCAGAAAAATTAATTAGGGACTCATCAACGCAGATTTTTTGCTGGGGAGTATAGACATCTGCAAATTTTTGGTTAAGGTGATTTGCAAGGGGCTGAATTTTATGGAGCCGGTCAAATTCAGGGTTACCCCGAGGATGACAGAGTGTATTGTTGTTGAAATGTATAAAACACTTTATACTCTCATATCTATACCTGGCCATGGCAGCAGAGAACACGGGCATATGATGAATTGGGTCTGTGGACCAATACAGCAGCAATAATTTTTTTTTAGTAATGCCCATGTTGAGGGTTAGGCCCCCCAAAAATTTAAATTTGGAAACCGTAATGAGTTTCCATGCGAATGGTCTGGCAAGGTTTGAATCTGGGTTGGCGGCGATAAACTGTTGTGCATACAAATTTCTTTGATGCACAATCAATGCATACAGATCTTCCATGGAAAAACAGCTCCAAAAAATCAAGGGGAGTAGTTAAATTTGCTGTTTCCATCTGAATTCTGGGTTGGGCAGTGAATAGGGGAAGTACAGGTGCTGCAGAATTTGTGGGTTGCCAATCGAAAGGATACTAGGAGCTCTATGGGCCTGTGTGCGAATTCTTGGTGACTGCAGGACAATACTTGTGCTCACCACTGCACCAGCTTGTACTGCACTTATGGGACTCACCACATCACCAAGTCATACTGCAGTTCTGGTATTATTATTATTATACAGGATTTATATAGCGCCAACAGTTTGCTCTGCACTTTACAATATAACAGGAGACAATACAGCAACAATACAGTTCAATACAAGAGGGTTAGGAGGGCCTGATCCTTGGAGCTTACAATCTAGGAGATATGTGAAAGACCAAGAAATACTAGGCCAATAATACTCGACAGTTCACCAAAAGGTAGTGTGGCACTAGTACTGGCACTCTGCTGCATATGAGAGTCATCAAAATTTACAGATTTAATGATTCTGCCAACACTGCGGCTTGTGTGCAATGTATGACCTACTGACACTGCACTTGCTGGGGGAGAAGGGGGAGGTAAGCGTAGGGGCTAAACGCAGGTGCTGGCAGGTGGGGATTTTTGGGGATGCTATACTAATGTGAATGCTGGTATAGTGCTGATCTGATCAAAGATTTTGATCCGTTCAGACACTATACTAGCAATGGAGGTTTATTGTGTATAAGCATCCTCCTGGCAATCAAGGGGTTAAATGTGATTACTGGTGTACTGACGGGTAATCTGCTAGGAGGGGCATGAAAACTACAGGAGCGCAAATCACGTATATATATGGGATTTTTCACACCTGTGCCGCAATGTAGCAGTATTCCTGCTATAGGGTGGTCAGGAAGCAGTTACAGAAGCGGTTTGTGTTATGGCGTTGTGTCACTTTAACTGACAACTGCGCAGTCATGCAACGCTGCACCAAAATGAAATTTACATAATTTTTTCCCTGTGAATTGGGCTTTCTTTTGGTGGTATTTGATGGCTTGTGCTTTTTTTATTTTTTGTGCTAAAAAAAAAATCTCCGACAATTTTGAGAAAAAAACAATATTTGGGACTTTTTGCTATTAAACATGTCCAGTAAAAAATGTAAAAATCAAATTTCATCATAATTTTCAGCCAAAATGTATTCTGCGACATGTCTTTGCCAAAACAAATCCCAATACGTGTAAATTAATTGGTTTACGTGAAAGTTATAGTGTTTACAAATGGCGGTAAAGAAACTGGATTTTTTTTCTGTATACTAATAATAGCGGCGATCGGTTCTTGTCTAAATTGTCCTAGTTTCATCCCTATCCTTGTGGGATCTCCTGCATGGTGGGGGTTGGGGAAAGACCTGGCAACCTACCCTATAAAATAATTGCTAAGAGAATTCATGGAAAAAGTCGCTTGTGAGTGACGGTCCATGCAATCTCCAAGGGTCCCAAGGGTCGGATATGACTGAATGGATAGATAGATAAATAGATAGATAGAATAGCAGTGATCAGTGACTTATGGTGGCAATCAGTGACTTATGGCAGGACTGCGGTGGACATTCTGACACTGGGGGGAACTGATTTGGGGTCACTGACATCCCCAGTGACACCAATACAGTGATCAGTGCAAAAAAAAAAACCCACTGGCACTGTACTAATCACACTAGGGAGGACGCGGTTAATATTCTTAAGCAATCAAAGGGTTAACTGTGTGAGAGGAGTGTGTCTTACTAGTGGGCGGGGGGGGTGTACTTCACTGTTGCATGCTGTCCCGGAAAGCTAATCTCTGCTCTCTGGGACAGTGTGCTGGAAACTGACAGGGAGCAGAGCTGCATTGAAAACAATGCAGCTGTGCTCTTTGTCACTGTTTGCAGGCAATTGCCGGGACCCAGCAGGTAATCTCCGGCCGGGACCCAGTGATTGACTCCCGTGGCCTCACGTGCACCCCCTAGCATGTAAACAAGGATCACGTTTATATTTGTGATCCTGCCTACAGGGACCGCTTTGTCGCAGTATATATACTGTGGGTGGTCCCCTAGTGGTTAAAAGGGGGCTATAATAATAATAATAAATGAGGTGCCATGGCACACTTTGCAGAGTATATTTTCTTTAACCCACAGAAATCTAGCCCTTTAATGAAAGTTCCATTTGGTGGTGTTGATGCCTTCCCCCCTTCCTAGTCCTTTCATGAACATACTGAACTCTCGGTACAGAACCGTGTCAGATAGGGACGTGGCAGTACTCTCTCACAGAATAGTATGAGTATGGAAGGTGACTCCTAATTAATTTGCATGAGGGCTGTACTAAGTCATTATATTGTGTTTATGGAACAGTCTGATGTCACTCATATCTGTTGCTCCCTGTAGGGTGTCCTTGGCTCTGCTGCTTGCTATTTACTGTGTATCTGTGTAGTACTACCCTCTTCTAGGGCCTCTGGATTTGATTGGGTTCCCCTTAGCTCTGCACAGCCAGGCAACACACATTTTCCACATTTTCTCTCTGGGGTGGTAAAACAGTCCTTGAGTGTTTTTGTTGTTTTTATTAAAGAATTAAAAACTTGGATAGGGTCTAGGGCAGGGGTAGGAAATCCCCGGCATTAGTGCCAGAGGTGGGACATGACAGCATCAAGCATGGCACCCAAAGGGAGTCCTGGGAGACTCACCTCCCAAACAATAGAGCTGGCCATTGGCTGCATACAGAAGAAGGAGCGCGGCTGTTGCCCATCTGCCTCTCTTCCCTCTGGTGTTGGTTCCTGCATTGCTCTCTCCACACTGAAGCTGTGTAGAGTCAGATTCCCCAGGCTGATTGTTCTCACTTTGAAGGGTAATAATATTCTGTATTTTTCCTCCTCTGTTGTACAGCACTCCTTTAGCCTGAGCCGGCTCATGGCCAGGCTTTTACTATCGGTGTACCTGCCTTCCCTCTGAATATTTCTCTCCCTCAACATCCATGTGCCTGGCTCAGCTTGGAGGGGATATACCCAGAGAGTTTTATCTTAAAATGGCTATTAACCCCTTCCACAGCAATCTTTTATGAGTAACTCAATGCAAAGAAAGATTTAATGTGGAGGGAGAAGGGTTTTAAAGTCCTTTCTGACCTAACAGCTATTGGGAATTACTGATTTAGGCTCCATTCACATGAGCATTTAGCTACGGTGCGAATGGCAGTGACAGGAATCTGCTGTTTTTTACACCATTAAGCAGTTAGCTGCAGCCTCCAGGCCCATACAGTACATTACAATGACAGGTTACTGGGGAATGCAGCTATTCCTGACTGTTCACACAGTCAGTGATTACCCACGGCGATGGCTGCTGAACACACATTGACCACAGGTAATCACTGCTTGTGTGAACAACCACAAATAGCTACGGCCGCCAGCAACTTGTCATAAAAGTGTACTATACGGGCTCAATGGCTGCAGCTAAGAGTTCACAAGTGTCAAAAACAGCAGATTCCTGCCACTGCCATTCACCGTGGTGTCCAAATAGAAGAAACTACAGCTGTAAAACAAGGTTTAGTAAATACTACTTTAGAACTTCTATTGGGAACTACAACTTCAGAACAGATATTGGGAACTACAACCTTAGAAAAAGCAATTAGGAACTGCAGGAGCTAACACTCAATTCTCCAATTCTACTGCATGGTATAGGCGGTGCTGTCATGACTGGATCATTGGCTGGTGTTCATTTCTGGAGCATCTAGGGGGAAACGGTTTTGACCATTTATGCAGGAAGGTGCAGGAATTGGGGCTGATCTGAGGTCTGAAGGAACAGATATTGGGGCTGATCTGAGGTCTGAAGGAGCAGATATTGGGGCTGATCTGAGGTCTGAAGGAGCAGATATTGTGGCTGATCTGGGGTGTGAAAGTGCAGGACCTGGTGTGGGCTGAGGTGTGAAAGTGCATTAATTAGGTAATCATAGGTGTGAAGTTTTTGGGGAGATATCACCCCTAAGGGTGCAGGAATTGGAGATTATCAGAGGTGTAAACGTGTAGGTATTTGGGTGATCTGAATTGAGAAAGTGCAAAAACTGGAGCTGATCTGAGGTTTGTAGAAGCAGAAATTGGACCTGATCTGGGGTGCAAAACTGCAGAATTTGGGGTGATTGGAGGTGTGAAGGTGCAGGAATTGGGTTAATATGAGGTGTGAAGGTACAGGAATCAGGGCTGATCTGTGGTGTGAAAGTGCAGGTATTGGGTAATCTGATGGGTAAAGCTGCAGTAATTGGGGTGATCTGAGGTATGAAGGTGCAGGAATTGGGGTGATCTGAGGTATGAAGGTGCAGGAATTGGGGTGATCTGAGGTGTGAAGGTGCAGGAATTGGGGTGATCTGAGGTGAGAAGGTGCAGGAATTGGGGTAATCTGAGGTGTGAAGGTGCAGGAATTGGAGTGATCTGAGGTATGAAGGTACAGGAATTGGGGTGATCTGAGGTGTGAAGGTGCAGGAATGAATGATTTAGGGTCTGAAGGTGCATAGGTTTGATCTGAGAGAACTTTATTAGGGTGACCACTATCACCTCACACTTAATTTTCAACTGTATATTTTCCTCGGTTGACATATTCATTTCAACTTTACCATACTTGCCTCACAGCACATGTGTTCTAGAAAAGGGGTAAGTTACCATTTACTGTACCATCCTTGAAAGCTCAATGTTTTCTGTTATTCAAATAGTTTACAGTATTTACTGTATAAAAAATCCTTTCCATGATTGAGTGTGTAAAGTTGACATTTTTTTTATATAACTGGCACTCTCAATTTCTGCAAAAACATTTTTCTGCACACTGTTCTTGAAAGGTTGCCTACCCCTGCTCTAATGTTCTATAAAATTGTTACATTGCATCTCTTGCTACAAAGACGCAGTATACTCGGAGAACAAGTCGGCGGCTGTAGCTGTCAATAAAAGCAGTCTGACAGAGTTTATAAATAATACAGCTCCAGGCCCTGATTATACAAACATACAAAGTAACAGATTGTTACATTTGTATCTTTCTGTTCATTCAGCTGCAGTTTAAAGGGATGAACATAGATCTACAGATGATGATAATTAAAGCAACCTGACAATTAAAAAAAAAAATAGTTTTTTTAAAATAAAATATTCCTCTGTTTAACCCCTTATTAACCCCTAGTTTACTCTAATCAGCCCTAATTAACTCCATAGTCTCCTTCGCTCGTCAACTATTATTTTCCTGATGATTTTTTTGTTTCTATTTTATTAACTTAATACTGTAGCTTTTTTTGTTTCCTTTGATACTTTTGTTTTCACATTTAACATACATTTACACATTTCCCATTTATAAATAGCACACCATTTAAAAAACAAACAAACAAACAAACACTTTATTTCATTTGTAAATATCTTTGCAATGCTTTTAACAGAATCATAATTTTAGCGTCATTTTAAATATAACAAATTAAATAATAAAATACACACATTTTATGTGCAGTAACACTATTTATTTTTAGACTAACCTATTGTATGTATTTTGTTATCTTTTTAGTAAAAACAAAATAAGCCAAATTAGTTTATAACCAAAAATTATAATTTTTTTAATTTTTTTTTTATTTTTTTATATTATTATTATAGGATGTAAAAGCAATAATTTCTCTTTCTCTCTGTCTGCATTCTTGCAGCTATTGAGAAATACTGAGTGAGCTGTGATTGGTCACAGCTTGTCACATGGTACAAGGCTGTTGTGAATAGCCTTGTACCATGTGACCTCTGTGATCATTCACAGATTTCACATTTAGTAAGCAATGATGTCACAAGTGACATCTTGCTTACTACTTTGCATGTGATCACTGATTGGCCTATCAGTGATCACATGATCGGGACCTCATACAGAGGTCCCGTCCGACGATCTGTGTTTCACTGTGTCCGGAGGACACAGCGGGCACTGGATCGTAATGCTGCGCAGTCCCAGGGAGCGCGCACAGCTAGAAATAGCGGGTGCCATTTATGAACGGCAACCAGCCCCTGGAGTGCCACCGTCCCTGCTGTTTATAAAAAGCAGGCAGACGGCAAGTGGTTAAGCTCTCAGAAACTGAATAGTTTTCTCCCTATGCTGGAATCACCGTTGAGGTATTTGTACTGTATATCGCTCTCATATCTCCTCTCAAGCGTCTCTTCTCCAGGGAGAATATATTTAGTATTTACAGTTGTTCCTTTTAACTGAGGTCCTCCAGTCCCCTTATTAGTTTTGCTTCCCTACTCTGGACTCTCTCCAGTTCCAGCACATCCTTCCTGAGGACTGGTGACCAGAACTGGACGGCACACTCCAGATGTGGCCAAACCAGAGTTTTATAAAGTGGTAGAATTATAGTCCTATCTCTGGAGGAGATTCCATGTTTAATGCACGCTAATATTCTGCTGGCTTTGCTTGCTGCAGCTTGGCATTGCGTGCCATTGCTGAGCCTGTGATCTACTAAGACCCCCAGATCCTTTTCCATCTCGGAATCCCCCAATGGCTCTCCTCCCAGTGAGTTACTTTCTTTCTTTTTTTAGCCCCCAAGTGCATTACTTTACATTTCTCAACATTAAACCTCATTTGCCGTGTAGTTGCTCACCCCTTTATTTTATGGAGGTCTTCATTTAAGGTTTCTACATCCTGCTGGGGGGTTATTGCCTGCTTATCTTTGTATCATCAGAAAACACTGAGATTGAACTTTTTATACCAACCTCTGGATTATGTTTTCCTTTATTTTCACCTCTGCAATCAGATCTGTGTTATTTGTACTGAGTAGAGCTAGCTGAGCATTATTTCTAGTTGAGGCATCCACCAATTGTCACATAAAATTGTCCTACATGACATTTAAGAAATGGCAAGTCTTAAAAGAGTGAGCAGTGTCTTCTGCCCAGTCCATCTTTGGAAAGTTGAAGTCCCCTATTATGATAACATTGCCCTTCCTCTCCGCCATCCTTGTGATATGAGGTGAAACTCCTCCTCATCCTTCAAGTTAGGGGGCCTGTAGCATACACCCACTATTAATTTTCAGTTTTGTTGTGTTTTATTGTCTAAGGACTGGGGAAAAATCATTGTTGCTAGACAATATCATGAAAAGAAAGCCTTGTTATTGCTGAATGAACAAGCCCATAGCAGAAATGTAAACATTGCTCTCTGGTCCATAGGGGGTGAACAGGTGTGAGAGGTGATGTGGTTAAAGAACATTTGAACACAGAACAAATGTACATGGAGATCCACTGGACCAATGGCTATGCAAATTGTTTCATAAATAGACCCGTAAGTGTTGGGTAACACTCATTTCACTTTGTGTCCAATGCTGCAATCAGTAGCAGGAAGGCGATGCAGGATTTGCAGATGGCCGTTCAAGTTGACCATCACCCGGCCCACATGGGGTATTTTATTAATTTACATCTTCAAGGAATGGTTTTTCAGCCACCAATAGGAGACATTATGGAAGTCTCATTCTGAAATGACAGATTATTATTATTATACAAGATTTATATAGCACCAACAGTTTGCTCAGCGCTTTACAATATAACGGGAGACAATACAGCAACAATACAAGAGGGATAGGAGGGCCCTGCTCCTTGGAGTTTACAATCTAGGAGGGAGGGGCTAGTGGTACAAAAGGTAGTAACGGTGGGGGATGGACTGGTTGGAAGAGTAGAAGATTCCATTATTAGCTGAGGGCAGGATAGGCTACCCTGAAGAGATAGGTTTTCAGAGATCGCCTAGAAGTGAGCAGAGTAGGCGATAGTCTGATAAATTGGGGTAGAGAGTTCCCGAGACTGGGGAAGCTCTGGAGAAATCCTGGAGATGAATATAGGAGGAGGAGATAAGGAAGCTAGAAAGTAGGAGGTCTTGCGAGGAGAGTACGGTTTCCGTGATATTTGGAGACAAGATTGGTGATGTAATTTGCGGCAGTGTTATGAACGGCTTTTTACGCTATTGTTAATGTTTTAAATTTTATCCGTTGGGCAACTGAAAGCCAGTGGAGGGATTGGCAGATAGGGGTGGAGGACACTGAGTGGAAGCCAGTGGAGGGATTGGCAGAGAGGGGTGGAGGACACTGAGTGGAGACCAGTGGAGGGATTGGCAGAGAGGGGTGGCAGATACAGAGCAGTTAGTAAGGTGGATGAGTCTGGCAGCAGCATTCATGATAGACTGAAGAGGGGATAGCCTGCGATGAGGTCAGCCAATGAGGAGGGAGTTACAATAATCAAGGCGAGATATAACAAGGGAATGAATAAGCTGCTTAGTGGTTTCCGAGGTTAGGAACGGCCAGATCCCACAATACATAATTTTCTGACCTTTTAATGGGGATTCTGGATCTTACTGAAGTTTTTATATATACAATCACATATTATCATCTTAAATAAAAGACAGCAATGCCGTGACATCACAAACAGTGATAACTAACAAATATTATCTCTGATCTTCCATGAAATGGGATCTGTACATCTCTATGGCCTCCTCATTGCTCGGTGGTCTGATGGTGATTTATATCTGCCTATAACAGGTAAAATAACATTTACTTTGGGTCCCGTGTCTATAAATTGGGTGAAAGGAAAGTTTTCTGTGTTGCCCTTATCAGCCAATCAGATTTCATTTGTTTCGAGTGATGGTTGGAGAGTAAAAAAGAGGAATCTGATCAGAGCCGGATCTAGTCTGTTTGATGTGGGGGTGCAGTAGATACTGTAAGGGTGGCTGAGGATGGGAGTTCAGCTGAGCAGTATACAGGGGTCAGCTGTTTCTATTGCAGTGTACAGGGGCCAGAAGGGTGTAAGACAGGGGTCAGAAGGGCAGTGTACTGGGTCTGCTGGGTGGAGGACAGGGGTCAGAAGGGCAGTGTACTGGGTCTGCTGGGTGGAGGACAGGGGTCAGAAGGGCAGTGTACTGGATCTGCTGGGTGGAGGACAGGGGTCAGAAGGGCAGTGTACTGGGTCTGCTGGGTGGAGGACAGGGGGTCAGAAGGGCAGTGTACTGGGTCTGCTGGGTGGAGGACAGGGGGTCAGAAGGGCAGTGTACTGGGTCTGCTGGGCAGAGGACAGGGGTCAGCAGAGCGAAGGACAGGGGCCAGTAGTAAGGGAAGCAAAGTTCAGAGGTCAGTAGTAAGTGACACAGAGGACAGATTTTGTCTAACAGTTGGAGGAACTCGTGGGAGTGGATGATCACCCCCTTACATTATTATTATTATTATTATACAGTATTTATAAAGCGCCAATAGTTCACTCAGTGCTGTACATTACAAAGGGGGACAGAACATGTGACAGAACAATACCAATACAATGCAAAACATGAGGGGATCGAGGGCCCTGCTCTTTCGAGCTTACAATCTAGAAGGGACGGGATAGTGGTACAGGAGGAGATAGCTGTGGGGGATGGAGTGGTAGGAAGAGTGGAGGAGGTCGGTCAGGTTAGCAGGGGGTAGGCTTCCCTGAAGAGATGGGTTTTCAGGGTGCGCCTAAAGGAGAGGAGAGTAGGTGATAATCTGATGGGTTGGGGAAGGGAGTTCCAGAGGATGGGTGACACCCTGGAGAAGTCCTGGAGGCGGGCATGGGAGGAGGAGACCAGGGAACTAGAGAGAAGGAGGTCTTGTGAGGAGCGGAGTGTGCGTGCTGGGCGGTACTTGGATATTAGGTCGGTGATGTAGTTCGGGGCAGTATGGTGGACGGCTTTGTACGTCAGTGATAGGATTTTGAATTTGATCCGTTGCGCAATCGGAAGCCAGTGGAGGGATTGGCAGAGGGGGGTGGCGGAAACGGAGCGGTTGGAAAGGTGAATGAGTCTGGCAGCCGTATTCAGGATCGACTGAAGCGGGGATAGCCAGCGGCGAGGCAGGCCAGTGAGGAGGGAGTTGCAGTAGTCGAGTCGTGATATGATGATGGAGTGGATGAGCTGTTTAGTGGTTTCTGGGGTTAGGAACGTGCAGATTTTGGCGATGTTGCGGAGGTGGAGTCTGCATGAGTTTGTTAAAGATTGGACTTGGGGCTGGAAGGATAGGTTGGAGTCCAGAATGACACCCAGTACTCTGGCCTGCAGGGCGGGTTTGATATTGGCGTTGTTGGATGTGATGGAGAAGTCAATGGGGGGTGGGGTTCGGGCTGGGGGGAAGACAAGAAACTCGGTTTACATTAAGAATCCCCATCAGTGTTCCCCCTCAGAGTCCCCCCTAATATCAGAGTCCCTCGAGTTACCCCCTTAGGTCAGGACCCCCAGAGCCACCCAAAATAACAAGGTCCCCAAGTCTTCAGAGTTTACCTGGTTAAATCAGGGTCCCCCCTCCTCCCTACATCAGGGTCCTCAAGGCCCCTCCTTACATTGGGGTTCCCAGTGCAATCCCCCCTTCCATCAGGGTCTCCAGGCTCCCTTTCATTCCATCAGACTCCCCTGTTCCCCCTTCCTTCTATCAGGCTTCCCAGAGCCCCCTTTCCTTCCATCAGGGTCCACTCCAAAGAGCCCCCTCCCTTCTTTACCTCAGGGTCCATTCTCCAAAGCCCCTACTTCCTTACATAAGGTCCACTCCCCATCGGGGTTCCAAGGACATTGCTCCTTACATCAAGGTCCCTATATTCACCCCCAACTTACATCAAGGTACCCTCCTTCCGTCAGGGTCCCCAGAGTTTTCCCCGTTTACAACAGGGTCCACAGAGTCCCTCTGCTTACATCAGGGTCCCCAGAGCCCCCCCCATCCTTCCATGAGGGTCCACTCCCCAGAGCCCCTAATACCTTACATCAGGAGGATGCGGGGCACTGCCAGCAGGTTTGGAGGGGGAAGCTCCGCCCCTCCTCTAAATGCAGCACGCTCCCAGCAAAGAATGATTCCAGGTCAACTGATTGCTGTGATGGCCTTTGATTGGCTATCACATGATCAGTCATTGTAAAGCCCACCCCCGTGTTTATTCTCTCTGAATGTAGGAGAGATACATTTTATCTACCTCTCTCCTTGAAGAGAGAAAAAACAACAACAACTGTGTGTAATAAATATTATAAAAAAAAATAATTTAAAAAACAAAACCTAGATGGAGGTTTGTCAAACCTCAGCCAGTACCAGGGTTAGTGTTTGGGTCAAGGTCAGGGTCAGTATTTTTTTGAGCAGGATTTTTTTTTCTAAAGCAGTATCAGTGTCAGTTAGTGTCAGTGTCAGTTAGTGTCGGTGTGTTTTATGTAGGATAAAAAATCAGAATGCGCACTGTTGATTCTAGGCTGTACTACGGGTACAAACACAACTAACATACACACATGTGGTATCACTGCGATCGTCAGGAGCAGGAGAATTTATTTTGGGTTGTTCTTTGGTGATGGGTTATGGTAGTAGCAGGAAATATCCAGCTAAATTAAAAAAAAATGTATTTTACTATTTTGGGCCAGTTTTCTTCGATAATAATAAAAAATATCAGGAGATATCCGTTACCATTTACCATCAAATGAAAGCGCAATTTTTCCTGAAAAAAACTGCGGTATAAGCCACCTGGATGCACACAGTAGTAGTGATGATATGTACGGTTTCACTAACACATGTCAAAGTTGCAAAATTGTGCTTAGGCATTAACATTTGTTTTACCCTTAGGATCAAAGGGGTTAATTGAGCAAGAAGAAGCTAGAAGCTGATTGGCTCTCATGCACAGCTGCACCAGATTCTGAGTGCTCCAGTTTTCATAAATCTCCCCCCCCCCATGTGTTCCAGTGACACCTAAACTAATGCAGGCCATAGACGGGGAGAAAAACGGCAGATTTTTCTTTTAAAAAATGAAAAATCGGTCATTCAAGCGGCCGACGTTACCATCAATGGTAAAAAAAATCGGCTGATTTTCTTCCTGTCTACAGCCGGCAAAAAGTGTCCCTGCAGAGAGCTCCGCTATTTCTTTGACAGTTCCTTGACATTTACAGAGGTTGCAACAATGTATCTTCTTCATCATCATCCTCTTCTTCTTCTTCTTCTTCTTCATCATCCTCACCCTCTTCTTCTTGTTCTTCATCATCATCATCCTCTTCTTCTTGTTCTTCATTGTCATCCTCTTCTTCTTCTTCATCATCCTCTTCTTCATCATCATCATCATCACCCTCTTCTTCTTCATCATCATCATCATCATCCTCTTCATCATCATCATCATCATCATCATCATCCTCTTCTTCTTCTTCTCCTTCTTCGTCATCATCATCATCCTCTTCTTCTACTTCTTCTTCCTCTTCTTCATCATCATCCTCTTCTTCTACTTCTTCTTCCTCTTCTTCATCATCATCCTCTTCTTCTTCTCCTTTTTCTTCATCATCATCATCCTCTTCTTCTTCATCATCATCATCCTCTTTTTCTTCTTCTTCTTCATCATCATCCTCTTCTTCTTCTTCATCATCACCCTCTTCTTCATCATCATCTTCATCCTCTTCTTCTTCCTTTTCTTCTTTTTCTTCTTTTTGTCTTCCTCTTGCAGGTAACTGCTCATGCGCAGATTTTTTATCGGTAAAAAATCGGCCGATTTGCCCATCATTGCCGCGAAAATCGGCTGATCGGCAAAATCGGCCGATTTTTTTTCAAACTTTACCGATAAAAAAAAACGGCCAAAATACCGAAAAACGGCCAAACAAATAGCCCACTAACGATCCGAAAATCGGCCGATTTTATTTTCGGCCGAAAAATCGGCCGATTTTCGACCCATCTATGGCCTGCATTAGAGGGGGATTCCTCTGCCCTCGGAGAGATTTCCTTGTGTCACTGTGAACAAAAAATGAAAATATGTAAAAAAAACAAAAAAAACTGAGCGAGGTTCTAACCCTTCCCTACTCTATCAAAACTAAAAAAAAAGAAGGCTTTACATACATTGTAACCAAAGCCTGAAAATGAACGCTTCAAAATACTAAACCGAACACTTCAAGGATTCAACAAAACTTTATTGAAACGTCAAAGATGAAAATTGGACAATAAAATGTACAATAAAATGTCAGCACACAATAATCAAATCCCAGAACATAAAATGGCACAAAAATAGAGACGAGATAAAATGCCTAAAAGTGGAATCTAAAACCTTAAATTGCATGGAATATATAAAACAACACATATAAAAAACATTTGTTTTATTTTTTTACGTTTTTTCCTCTCTGTTTACACCTGGTGATCTGTTCCGCAGGGCTGGGACAAGGGGTGGGCAGGGGGGTGGATGCCCTGGGCACTGTGATATCATGTGAGGTGGGGGGGGGCACCAAAAGAAGGTTTGGAGTGGCATTTGTTTTTTGGGGGGAGAGAATTTGTGCTCAGAAATGAAATTTGAGCTGAAAGGTAGATGATTTGTACTAGGCGGGGGGAATTTGTGCTGGGGGCATATGAGGAATGAGTGGATTTGAGCTTGGGGGGGGGCAAATATTTGTTCTGGGAAGGGGATTTCTGCAAGGAGCAGATTTGTACTGGGAGGAGGGGGAATGCTTAGGGAATAAGCAGGCAGATTAGTCCATTTTTTTGTGGTGGAGGGGATTTTTGCTAACACATAATGCTCATACATCTTGGGGGGGGGGGCACAATTCAGCATGTTCATCCTGGGCTCTAGATGATCTTGTCCCGGCACTGCTGGTCAGTAACACTCCTCCTGTATTAGAGCGCCCCCACTCTGGAGGAAGGAGCACAGGGGGAACCTTTGGACAGCAGCATTATCTGTCTGGGGGGAGGGGAGTGTTAAATGGACTAGCAGATTTAAATACACTAACAAATTGAAGCCAAACTCCAAGCAGTTACACCAAACATGCTTTCCCTTTTAGGATAAAGTTTTTACATAAATAAAAGCTGAGTATTGTAATCACCCCTGTCATTGGCAGATGGTTTGTCTCGTCCCTGTAACCGCTATATCTGGAAGAGAGCTTGTTCCTTTGAAAAACAACAGACATACTGGCAGGATCACCAGATAAAAATAGAAGAAAGAAAGCCTAAAAAATAAAACCAATGCAGCCGTCACGTCTAAGAATTGGTAAGCTGCAATATAACAAATGTTTCCCTTTGGGTTTAATACGGCTTTGAGGTACAGAATGTCCTTCCCTTATAACCACTTTACAGAATAAAATATTTTCACCTTTCTAGATGACTTATTTATAACAGTGAATAACCATCCAGCATAATCTCTGCTGTTCAGCAGTCAGACGGGTAAAAGGGCCATAAAACCGACTCATGATTAAATCTTCAAAGGGGTTGTAAACCCTTACCTATACCCAGTGCAGTGACTGGCCTCAGGAGATACACAGAGAGGAAACAAATCCTCCTACATAAGTTGTACCTGTGTATCTGCAGTCTTCTCTTCTCTACATCTGTTCAAAGTGCAGAATTTATACAGCTTGTCCAAAAGTTCAGAAAACAGGGGGCGGGAGCTAAAGTTACATAACCCCCAACCTTAACATAACCCCTAACCATAGCATAACTCCCAACCATAGCATAACTCCCAACCATAGCATAACTCCCAACCTCAACATAACCCCCAACCTTAAAATTGTTGGGAATGCAACAGCATGTACCATAATGTACTGTATATAGTATTTCTGTGTTAATATCACTTGACCAGTAGATGGCACTGTACACTAAGGTCACTAGTTGTGCATATGTGTAAGACTTGTTGGTTCTCTCTCTTCTCTATCTCTCTTCAGGAAGTAACATGTCTGCTATTATAGTCTGCTGAAATGTGCTCTGTATGTTTGCATCTTAAGCCACACAAGTAAAGTCATAGTTCTGCCTCATCACTACCAGTGTCTTCTCTAACACATAACCAACAGGTTATGGGCCCAGCTCCAGACACTGGAAAAAGGAAAACTACAAGCAAGTGCTGCATTTCCAATCCTACCAAATCCTGTGTGAGGAGACAAGAGCTGTATCCAATTCACTGAAAGATGGCAAGTGCTTCAGATATGAAGTTTACAATAGCAAAGCTCAACAATACCAACTACCAGCTATGGAAGTTTAAGCTTGAAATGCTGTTATCCAAAGATGACTTGTGGCAGGTACTAGATACACACAGACCCAATGACAACCCGGAAGAATGGGACAGAAAAAACAGGCAAGCAAAAGCAGTCATAAGCCTGTTAGTGGAGGACGATCAGCTCATTCATATAAGGAAAGAAAGCACAGCTAAAGGTATGTGGACTGCGTTACAAAAACTGCATGAACGTGCAAACCTAAACAGTAAACTATATCTGCTACGCAAACTGTATAAGATGAGGCTGGAAAAAGGGCCGGAAATGGGTGAACATGTAAATGCTATGCTAGAAATTGTGGACCAGCTGGGTGCAATAGGTGAAGAAATAAAAGACAACCATGTTGTTTCAATACTACTATGCAGCCTTCCAGAATCATACAGTGCCCTTATAAATGCTCTAGAAACTAGACCGGAAACTGAACTGACGCTAGAATATATTAAGGGAAAATTAATTGATGAATACAGCAGAAGAAAGGAAAATTTGCATAGTGAAGAGAACGAGAGACCAGAGGCAGCTCTGAAGGTGCATGAAGGCAGAATACAAAGCAAAGAAACCAGGGTGTGTTTTCGCTGCAAAAAGGCCGGTCACCTGAAAAAGAACTGTTCAATCTGGAAAGCTGAGCAGCGAAAGCGGGAGCTACCCACAAGAGAAAGAGCTAAAGTGGTCATGAAAGAAAATGAAAGTGCATCATGGAGTGGAACTTTTAAAGTGACTCAGAATAGTACCTCACACAGATGGTACATTGATTCAGGGGCAACAAGTCACATGACAAGCGACGAGACATTCTTCACAGAAATTGATTTTAGTGTAAAAGATAAAGTCTTCCTAGCAAATGGGAAAAGTATTACAGCAGAAGGTAAAGGTCAGGGATTTCTGAACTGCAAAACGCCATCAGGGGGCAAGCAGAGCATCCTTGTAAAGAATGTTCTATATGTTCCAAGCCTAGAAGGAAGCCTCCTATCAGTTAGAACCCTTGCAAGCAATGTACTCACTGTCCAGTTCAGAGGTAATGAATGCACAATTCAAAATGGAAAGCAAATTCTAGCAAGAGGAAGATTACATGAACATCTGTACAAACTCGTCACTGAAAGTGAGTAGGCTAATGCGGCAACTCATAACCCACATGACAAGTGCATCCACCTGTGGCATAGAAGATTGGGGCATCGAAACCCAGAAGCTATAAAGGACTTTGCAAAGAGAGGTCTATCAGAAGACATGAAAATATTGCCTTGCCACACACTCAGCAAGTGCACGTGTTGCATCAAAGCAAAGGCCACCCGAACCTCTCTTCCACAGACCAGTCAGAGTCAAACCATTAAACCCATGGAACTGATACACAGTGATGTGTGCGGACCAATGAAAACCATCACACCTGGCGGGAACAGATATTTACTGACTTTCATTGACGATTATTCCAGGTACACAACAACGTATCTAATGAAGCAAAAAAGTGAGACATTAGAAAAACTTCAAGAGTTTGTAGCTATGACAAGCAACAAGTTTCAAAGGAAACCTGGAATAATACGCACTGACAATGGAGGAGAATATATGAATAAAGAGATGGAATCATACCTAAAGAAACAAGGTATTATACACCAAACAACTGTACCATACACTCCTGAGCAAACCGGTGTAGTGGAAAGAAAGAATCGCACTCTTGTAGAAATGACAAGATGTATGATTACGGACGCTGCCTTACCTAACAAATACTGGGGAGAAGCAATAATGACTACAACATACCTACAAAACAGGCTCCCATCAAAAGCTATTGAGAGTACACCATATGAAATGTGGAATGGATCAAAACCTAATGTAGGACACATCAGAGTGTTTGGCTGTAAAGCATATGCCCACATTCCAAGTCAGAAACGCTCCAAGTTGGAGAACAAAGCCATAGAGGGCATTCTGGTGGGCTACAGTGAGCAGAGTAAGGGATATAGAATCCTTTGTCCAAAGACCAACAAGGTCATAGTAAGCCGCAGTGTTTATTTTGATGAAAGTGAAGCACCAGATAATACAATTCTTGAGAAATGTGGAGAGGATTTACGTGCTGAATCGGCAAGAGACACTGACCCATACGAAGCAGGACAAGAGCCAGAACAAGAAGTGGAACTGACAATCAACGAGCCAATAGAACCCACTGAACAACAAGAAATCAGAAGATCCTCTCGAATGACAAAAGGGATACCACCCCGCAGGTTATCATACGCTGCTAAAACACATCAAACACAGGAGCCAACATCCTGGGAAGACATAGAAACTTTACCGAGAAGGGAAGCCAATCAGTGGAGAAAAGCAGCTGAAGAAGAAATAAAATCACTTCAAGAAAATATAACTTGGTCACTAACAGAACTCCCTCCTGGTCGCAAAACCATCGGAAACAAGTGACTGTTGCACTCTCTTCAATTGAAGCGCAATACATAGCAGCAGCACATGCATGTCAAGAAGCCATTTGGATTCGTCAACTTCTACTAGACATGGGACTGAATATGTCACAACCCACACCCATCTTTGAAGACAATCAGGGATGCATAAAGCTTACACACTCTGAGAAGATCAACCCAAGAACCAAGCACATTGATGTAAGATATCATCTGCTCAGAGACATGCAAGAACAAGGGGTTATCGACATCCAGTACTGCCCATCAGACGAGATGACTGCAGACGCACTCACCAAACCTTTGCCAAGGGAACGTCATTGTTTTCTACAAAAGAGACTAAATGTCATATAATTATGCACATGCCGTTGAGAAGGGGTGTTGGGAATGCAACAGCATGTACCATAATGTACTGTATATAGTATTTCTGTGTTAATATCACTTGACCAGTAGATGGCACTGTACACTAAGGTTATTAGTTGTGCATATGTGTAAAACTTGTTGGTTCTCTCTCTAGGAAGTAATATGTCTGCTGAAATGTGCTCTGTATGTTTGCAACTTAAGCCACACAAGTAAAGTCATAATTCTGCCTCATCACTACCAGTGTCTTCTCTAACACATAACCAACAAAAATAACCCCCAACCTGAACCCCTAAAGCTGACCATACACTATACAATCTGTTTCGGATCTACCAGCAACTACTGTATGTAATGCGAGGGTCTGCCTGGATACAATGTGAGTGGATTGCTCATGTCCGGCTTTCTATGACATACTTTTGGTAAATCTAAGGCTGACCACACTCTACACCACCAAATCTCCTTTAGCTTTACCAAAACTATCTCCTATGAAGACAAACTTAAACAATCCTCTGAGTGCCGGTTCACACATATGTGGATTGGATTGGTTTGAACCGCATCCAATCGGCATGACATGTGACATAACATTGCTTCCTATGGTGCCTGTCCACATAGGTCCGGTGCACTGGCGGTGAGAAGGAGTCATGTGAGATTTCTGAGCAGTGCGGTCCGGTTCAGGTGCGGATTACAGGCTACTGACTTCTATGGGAACCGTTTGTAAACCGCACATGTGTGAACGGGATAAAATCCTGACCTGAACCTTTCCTGAACCTGATGTAAACCTGATCTGAACCGCTGAACAACTACTGTGCCAATTAGCTGTGAATCCTGAGCTTCAATCCGTACCGCACATGTGTGAATCAGCTCTTTATTGGGTCACATCAGGCAGACCCGTATACTACACAGCTGATGGGAGATCTAAAGGTTATTGTACAATCAGATTGTATAGTGTGTGGTCAGCCTAATGCTAAATAACCCCCCCCCCCCAAATCTTGCCTTGTTGGGTGTGGAAGTGATGGAGGACACTCTCCTCGGCTGAGATCTACCAGATCTACCGATTGAAGAAATATATTATCTCTACAAACGGTGTCATCCTATGAACCAGATTCACATTTCTCAGCAGATTTCACCAGATTCAGGTCAGATTTCCTGTCATATGATCATTTTACACGTCTCCTGACCCCCCCAGAGATCTTTACATGACCTACTTCTACACATAACCCGGCATGGAGGGGCTCAGTGAAGGTGGTGGTGAAGGTGTGGAGGTGTCTGATGGGGTCACACAGATCATAAAAGGACAGCTGCCCGGCCTCATAATCCACATAGATCCTGACTCTATCAGGGGGGGTATCGGGAGACATGCGGATTGTTTTATTATCATGTAATAGACAACACTCACTGTTATACTTCCTCAAACCCCAGGATTTGTTATTATATCCAATCCCTGCCTGCAATCCTCCTCCTCTCCTCTCTATACTGGGATAACACATCCCGACTCCGCAATGTTCTCCCTCACTGACATCCACTTCCCAGTAATGTCGCCCCGAGGAAAAACTCTGACTGCTTAATACCTGACCCAACCACTGAAATCTCTCTGGTGTTTCTGGACGATTCTGCTTTGTATCTGACCAGGATGCAGTTTTCATGTCATCTGATATCTGTAGATTATTATGAGCTGTGTTCACATCCAGTAATAAGTCTGAAGCTTCCTGTATATTGAAGCATACATTTCCCCCTTTTATCATATCAGATATCCCTGTGTGTAATGTGTGTGAGATTCCAGCCACATCCAGATCCCCTCCATCATGGAGGAGTCTATCATGTCTCTCTCTGTCCTCATCATCTCCCTCCTCAGTATCACACAAGTCCCCTGTGTCTGATTCCTGGAGGACAGTCAGGGGGTCGGTCATGTTACACAGCTCCTCAATGTCCCCCATCTTCCTGGACAGATCCTTCTTCTTTATCTCCAGTTGATGGATCATCTCAGACAATGGACATGAAAGCCGCTCTTCCTGGCTGGCGATCTCCCTCAGGACTCTCTTCTCCAGGTCCTCCAGTTGTCTCCTGAGCTCTATGAACAGGGCAGTGACTCTCTCTGTTAGGATGAGAGAAGGAGAAGAAGCGCCTCTAAGTGCAGCATAACACTTTAATGAAGATGAGAAGTAGGAACCCTCCCATGTATGAGGTACAAGTAATGCATGAAATAAAGTGGTGTGGTGTAACATGGGACAGGAGGGGGTTGTCATCGGTGTCACTGAGCTGTCATCGGTAACAATGTGTCAGCGTTCCGCTGGAGCAGCGTGGTGGCTGGAGGGGGACAGCTGTGGAACCGGCCGGCGTGCACGTCCTCCTCAAAGCCGGGGGGAACGCACGCTGGAACGCAGCGACGACGTGGGCGTGATGACGTCAGTTACCCAAGGTGCACTGCGACACGTTTCGGAGCATGCGCTGGCCTGGAGAGGGGGAAGTGCGCTCCTTTATCAAGCAGGGGGAGGTGGGAGTCCGATAGTTGTATATATACCGAGTTAATCCTCAGAAGGGCTGATTGGCAATTAATTAACCAATTGTTTCAGCAATAATGTGATTCTACCATTGTTGTAAGGTGACACTGTGTGGTTAAAAGAGTACGGGAAGAGAATTAAAATTGTACATGGATGAAAAAATAAGAAGTTATTAATAATGAAAATAAAATGGTATGGAAAAAATGAAACAGAGGAAAATGAAAAAATGGAAAACATAGGAAATGAAAAGAAAAGAAAAAGGAAAAAAGACATTTGGTTATCAATTTTATAAAATGTGAATAAAAATAGAAATGGTCAAAATGAAAAATAATAATGTAAAATCAAATGTAATTATATATATGTAAAAAATAAAATATATAAAATGTATATATATATATATATATATATATATATATATTAAAATATATATATATATATACACAAAAAAATTATAAAAAATTATAAAATAAAAAAAAATTAAATTAAAATACATGCAATATATATACATTGGGAAATTAAAAAATAAACTGTAAAATAAAAAAATTACTAAATTTAAAAAATAATCAATGAAATATAAAAATGAGAAATAAAAATTAAGTAAATAAATGAAAAATAAAAAATAAAAATTAACATTAATAAAAATTAATTGAAAATTAAAAAATAAGAATTAAAATTAAAAAAAAATATATATAAAATTAGATATGTTGCTCACAATGGTGTATGCTTGGTGAAATGGCTCATAAATTTAGCTAGTGGCATAGGATGTGAAGATCACCTGGCAACAGAGGTATATAAAATAATTAGGTGAGTAAAAAATGCAGTATAACCATGGTAACGGTAATGATGATAATCAAATACAGGTGAAACTCAAAAAATTTGAATATCTTGCAAAAGTTAATTTATTTCAGTAATACAACTTAACCACCTCCCATCCGGCCGTTGTATATAAACAGCTGGACGGTGGCACTGCAGGGTCGGGTGGCCATTTATAAACGGCCTCCCCGCACCCTGCTTGTGCACGCTCCCTGGGAGCACGCAGCACCACGATCCGGTGCCCGCTGTGTCCTCCAGACACAGTGAATCACTGATCATCGGACGGGACCTCTGTACGAAGGCCCGATCATGTGATCACTGATTGGCCAATCAGTGATCACATGCAAAGTAGTAAGCAAGATGTCACTTGTGACATCATTGCTTACTACGTGCGAAATCTGTGAATGATCACAGAGATCACATGGTACAAGGCTATTCACAACAGCATTATACCATGTGACCAGCTGTGACCAATCACAGCTCACTCAGTAGTTCTCAATGGCTGCAGGAATGCAGACAGAGAGAAAGAGAAATGATTGCTTTTACATCCTATATGGGTGTAAATGCAATCAATGTAAAAAAAAAAAAAAATCTTCATCACCCCCCACAAGTAGTACAGTGTCACCATGGTGACCCTGTACTGCTAGGGTGACAGTATGTAAAAAAAAACAAATCATAAATAATAATAAAAAAATAAAATAAAAATGTAAAAAAAAATGTTTAAAAATTATAATTTTTGGTTATAAACTAATTTGGCTTATTTTTTTTTTTTATTACTAAAAAGATAACAGAATAAATTTTGGGCAATATTTATTATGAAATATTATTTATTTGCAAATTTTTATAAGAAAAACACTTTTTTTCAAAATTTGTGGACATTTTCATTTACCGTATTTTTCGCTCCATAAGACGCACTTTTTTTCCCCCAAAAAAGGGGGGAAAATGTCAGTGCGTCTTATGGAGCGAATATAGAGCGGCCGGTCCGGTATTTCCACCGCCGCCGTGTCAGAATACCGGGCCGGCCGCTCAGCTCTGCAGTGGGAACTTACCTGTCCCTCTATCCAGCGGCGCGCTGTCTTCCCGGCTTCTGTAGTGTGCGTGACAGCCGGGTCCCAAGTGCGCATGCGCAAGAAGCAGTGCTCTTTGTGAATGGTAAGGCGGTATCTGGGACACATGACAGATCCCAGAAGCCGCCGGACCAATCACAAAACGCAGCGCTTCTCGCGCATGCGCACTGGGCATCTGGCTGTCCCGACGAGTGCCCACACTACAGAAGGCGGGAAGACAGCGCGCGGCTGGATAGAGGAACAGGTAAGATAAAAAAAAGTAAGAGCGGGTACCTGTCAAATTCAGGTACCCGCTCCCCACCTCCCCAAAGGTCAGCAGTCTTCTGTACTGTCTGCAATCTCTGGTCATCTCCTGTACTATGTCCACAGTCTCTGGACATCCCTGTGCTGTCCGCAGTCTCTGGTCATCTCCTGTACTGTGTCCGCAGTCTCTGGTCATCTGTACTATGTCCGCAGTCTCTGGTCATCTGTACTATGTCCGCAGTCTCTGGTCATCCCTGTACTGTGTCCGCAGTCTCTGGTCATCCCTGTACTGTGTCCGCAGTCTCTGGTCATCCCCTGTACTGTCCGCAGTCTCTGGTCATCCCTGTACTGTGTCCGCAGTCTCTGGTCATCCCCTGTACTGTCCGCAGTCTCTGGTCATCCCCTGTACTGTCCGCAGTCTCTGGTCATCTCCTGAACTGTCCGCAGTCTCTGGTCATCCCTGTACTGTGTCCGCAGTCTCTGGTCATCCCTGTACTGTGTCCGCAGTCTCTGGTCATCCCTGTGCTGTCCGCAGTCTCTGGTCATCTCCTGTACTGTGTCCGCAGTCTCTGGTCATCTGTACTATGTCCGCAGTCTCTGGTCATCCCTGCGCTGTCCGCAGTCTCTGGTCATCCCTGTACTGTGTCCGCAGTCTCTGGTCATCTCCTGTACTATGTCCGCAGTCTCTGGTCATCTCCTGTACTATGTCCGCAGTCTCTGGTCATCTCTTGTACTATGTCCGCAGTCTCTGGTCATCTCCTGTACCGTGTCTGCAGTCTCTGGTCATCTCCTGTACTGTGTCCGCAGTCTCTGGTCATCCCTGTACTGTGTCTGCAGTCTCTGGTCATCTCCTGTACTGTGTCCGCAGTCTCTGGTCATCCCTGTACTGTGTCTGCAGTCTCTGGTCATCCCTGTACTGTGTCCGCAGTCTCTGGTCATCCCTGTACTGTGTCTGCAGTCTCTGGTCATCCCCTGTACTATGTCCGCAGTCTCTGGTCATCTCCTGTACTATGTCCGCAGTCTCTGGTCATCTCCTGTACTGTGTCCGCAGTCTCTGGTCATCTCCTGTACCGTGTCTGCAGTCTCTGGTCATCTCCTGTACTGTGTCCGCAGTCTCTGGTCATCCCTGTACTGTGTCTGCAGTCTCTGGTCATCCCCTGTACTGTGTCTGCAGTCTCTGGTCATCTCCTGTACTGTGTCCGCAGTCTCTGGTCATCCCTGTACTGTGTCTGCAGTCTCTGGTCATCCCCTGTACTGTGTCCGCAGTCTCTGGTCATCCCTGTACTGTGTCTGCAGTCTCTGGTCATCCCCTGTACTATGTCCGCAGTCTCTGGTCATCTCCTGTACTATGTCCGCAGTCTCTGGTCATCTCTTGTACTATGTCTGCAGTCTCTGGTCATCTCCTGTACTATGTCCGCAGTCTCTGGTCATCTCCTGCACTGTGTCCGCAGTCTCTGGTCATCCCTGTACTGTGTCCGCAGTCTCTGGTCATCCCTGTACTGTGTCCGCAGTCTCTGGTCATCCCTGTACTGTCCGCAGTCTCTGGTCATCTCCTCTACTATGTCTGCAGTCTCTGGTCATCTGCTGTACTATGTCTGCAGTCCATTAGTTCAGAATTTTTTTTTCCTGTTTTCTGCCTCTAAAACCTAGGTGCGTCTTATGGTCAGGTGCGTCTTATGGAGCGAAAAATACGGTACATAGCAAAAAAATAAAAATCCCAGCGGTGAATAAATACCACCAAAATAAAGCTTTATCTGTCTCAAAAAAATGGTAAAAAATTCATATGGGTACAGCGTTGCATGACCGCGCAATTGTCATTCAAACTGTGATAGCGCAAAAGCTGAAAATTGCCCTGGACAGGAAGGGGGTAAAAGTGTCCGGACTGGAAGGGGTTAAAAGGTGAAATTAGTATATGAGACTCATTCCATGCAAAGCAAGATAGTTCAAGCCGTGATTTGTCATCATTGTGATGATTATGGCTTACAGCTCATGAAAACCCCAAATCCACAATCTCAGAAATGAGAATATTCCATGCAATCAATAAAACAAGGATTGTACATAGAACAATATCGGACCTCTGAAAAGTAGAAGCTGCATATGTACTCAGTACTTGGTTTGGGCCCCTTTTGCAGAAATTACTGCCTCAATGCGGCGTGGCATGGAAGCTATCAGCCTGTGGCACTGCTGAGGTGTTATGGAAGACCAGGATGCTTCAATAGCGGCCTTCAGCTCTTCTGCATTGTTCGGTGTCATGTCTCTCATCTTTCTCTTGGCAATGCCCCATAGATTCTCTATGGGGTTCAGCTCAGGTGAGTTTGCTGGCCAATGAAGCACAGTAATCCCACGGTCATTGAACCAGGTTTTGGTGCTTTTGGCAGTGTGGGCAGGTGCCAAGTCCTGCTGGAAAATGAAGTCAGCATCCCCATAAAGCTCGTCTGTGGAAGGAAGCATTAAGTGCTCCAAAATCTCCTGGTAGATGGCTGCGTTGACCCTGGACTTAATGAAGCACAGTGGACCAACACCAGCAGATGACATGGCTCCCCAAATCAACACAGACTGTGGAAACTTCACACTGGACTTCAAGCATCTTGCAGTGTGTGCCTCTCCATTCTTCCTCCATACTCGGGGTCCTTGTGCCTCTCCATTCTTCCTCCATACTCGGGGTTCTTGGGCCTCTCCATTCTTCCTCCATACTCGGGGTCCTTGGGCTTCTCCATTCTTCCTCCATACTCGGGGTCCTTGGGCCTCTCCATTCTTCCTCCATATTCGGGGTCCCTGGGCCTCTCCATTCTTCCTCCATACTCAGGGTCCTTGGGCCTCTCCATTCTTCCTCCATACTCAGGGTCCTTGGGCCTCTCCATTCTTCCTCCATACTCGGGGTCCTTGGGCCTCTCCATTCTTCTTCCATACTCGGGGTCCTTGGGTCTCTCCATTCTTCCTCCATACTCGGGGTCCTTGGGCCTCTCCATTCTTCCTCCATACTCGGGGTCCTTGGTTTCCAAATGAGATGCAAAAGTTGCTCTCATCAGAAAAGAGGACTTTGGACCACTGAGCAACAGACCAGGTCTGTTTTTCTTTAGCCCAGGTAAGACGCTTCTGACGTTGTTTGTTGTTCAGGAGCAGCTTGACAAGAGGAATATGACATTTGAAGCCCATGTCCAGGATCCGTCTGTGTGTGGTGGCTCTTGATGCACTGACTCCAGCCTCAGTCCACTACTTGTGAAAGTCCCCAACACTTTTGAATGGCCTTTTCCTGACAATCCTCTCCAGGCTGCGGTCATCCCTGCTGCTTGTGCACCTTTTTCTTCCACACTTTTCCCTTCCACACAACTTTCTATTAATGTGCTTTGATACAGCACGTTGGGAACATCCAACTTCTTTTGCAATTACCTTTTGAGGCTTTCCCTCCTTATGGAGGGTGTCAGTGATGGTGTCAGGTCAGCAGTCCTTCCCATGATTGTGATTCCTACTGAACCAGACTGAAAGACCATTTAAAGGCTCAGGAACCCTTTGCAGGTGTTATGGCTTAATTAGCTGATTAGAGTGGGAAACTTTGAGCCGAGAATATTCCACCTTTTCACAATATTCTCATTTTCTGAGATTGTGGATTTGGGGTTTTCATGAGCTGTAAGTCATAATCATCACAATGATGACAAATCACGGCTTGAACTATCTTGCTTTGTATGTAATGAGTCTATCTCATATATTAGTTTCACATTTTAAGTCGTATTACTGAAATAAATTAACTTTTGCACCATATTCTAATTTTTCGAGTTTCACCTGTAGAATAATGACAATATTACAAATATAAAAATAAAAGTATTATTATTATTATTATTATTATACAGGATTTATGGCGTCATCAGTTTGCTCAACGCTTTACAATATAATGGGAGACAATACAGCTACAATACAGTTTAATACAAGAGGGACTTGAGGGCCCTGCTCCTTGGATCTTACAATCTAGGAGGGAGGGGCTAGTGGTACAAAAGGTAGTAACTGTGGGGGATGGACTGGTTGGAAAACTGGAAGATTCCAGTATTAGCTGAGGGCAGGATAGGCTTCCCTGAAGAGATTGGTTTTCAGAGATTGCCTAAAAGTGAGCAGAGTAGGTGATAGTCTGATAAATTGGGGTAGAGAGTTCCAGAGGATGGGGGAAGCTCTGGAGAAGTCCTGGAGATGAGCAAGGGAGGAGACAAGGGAGCTAGAGAGTAGGAGGTCTTGTGAGGAGTGGAGAGTATGGTTTTGGTGATATTTAGAGACAAGATCGGTGATGTAATTTGGAGCAGAGTTTGACTTTATATGTTATTGTTAATGTTTTGAATTTTATCCGTTGAGCAATGGGAAGCCAGTGGAGGGATTGGCAGAGAGGGGGGGAGGACACTGAGTGGAGGTCAGTGGAGGGATTGGCAGAGAGGGGTGGAGGACACTGAGTGGAGGTCAGTGGAGGCATTGGCAGAGAGGCATGGAGGTCACTGAGTGGAGATCAGTGGAGGGATTGGCAGAGAGGGGTGGAGGACACTGAGTGGAGGTCAGTGGAGGGACTGGCAGAGAGGGGTGGAGGACACTGAGTGGAGACCAGTGGAGGGATTGGCAGAGAGGGGTGGCAGATACAGAACAGTTAGTAAGGTGGATGAGTCTGGCAGCAGCATTCATTATAGACTAAAGAGGGGATAGCCTGCAATGAGGTCGGCCAATGAGGAGGGAGTTACAGTAGTCAAGGCGAGATGTAACAAGGGAGAGGATAAGTTGCTTAGTGGTTTCCGAGATTAGGAACGGTCATATCTTGGAGATCTTGCGGAGGTGAAGTCTACAAGATTTGGACAGTGATTGGATTTGGGGCTGGAAGGACAGATGTGAGTCTAGGATTACACCTAGTACCCTGGCATGAGGGGAGGGACTGATGGTTGTGTTACTGATCTTGATGGAGAAGTCAGGGGAGGGGGCACGGGCTGGGGGGATACTTAGAGCTCAGTTTTGGAAAGATTGAGTTTGAGGAAGTGGAGTGACATCCATGCTGATATGTCACTTAATAGGTTAGTAATACGAGAGGAGACTGAAGGGGTGAGGTGAGGGGTAGAAAGATAGATTTGTGTGTCATCAGCATAGAGATAGTACTTAAAGCCATGGGAGTTTATCAAGTGACCAAGGGAGGAGGTGCAGATGGAGAAGAGAAAGGACTTGGACAGAACCTTGAGGGACCCCTACAGAAAGAGGGAGTGAAGTGGAGGAGGCAGCGTTATAGGTAACACTGAAGGAGCGCTGCGATAGGAGGAGAACCAGGAGAGAGCAGAGTCTCGCAGGCCAAGAGAGTGGAGTTTTTTGAGGAGGAGGGGATGGTCAACCGTATCAAAAGCCACAGAGAGGTCAAGTAGTAAGAGTACGGAGTAGTGGCCATTGGCTGGGATGAGTACGGAGTAGTGGCCATTGGTTGGGATGAGTACAGAGTAGTGGCCATTGGTTGGGATGAGTATGGAGTAGTGGCCATTGGTTTTAGCAGTTAGTAGATCATTAGTGAGTTTTAGTAGGGCAGTTTCAGTGGAGTGTAGTGAGTGAAAGCCAGACTGTAAAGGGTCACGAAGGATGTTGTCGGTGAGGTGGGAGCTCAGGCGATTGTAGACTAAGTGTTCTAGGAGTTTAGAGGTAAATGGCAGCAGGGAGATGGGTCTTAAGTTGTTCAGGTTGGTGGGGTCCAGGGAGGGCTTTTTAAGTATGGGAGTGATGTGCGCATGCTTTAGAGGGGAGGGGAAGGCACCAGTAGAGAGGGAAAGATTGCAGATGTGAGTGAGGAAGCATAGGATGGAAGAGGAGGGTGACTGAAGGAGTTGTGAGGGGACAGGGTCCAGGGGGCAGGTAGTGCTTCTGAGAAAACCTTAGTGACCTCTTTGGTAGTAGGTCAAAAGAGGAAAGTGTTGAGGGAGGTTTAGTATAAGGTATGCTAAGTGGAATGGATGTCTGTGCAGTGGTGATGCCCCTACGAATTGCGTCAATCTTGTTTTTGAAATGATTTGCAATCTCATGAGCAATGAGTGAGGTACTGGGTGGGGGTGGAGGTGGAGCAAGTAGAGAGTTAAAAGTAGAGAAGAGACGATGAGGACTGGATGACAAGGTATTAATAAGGTAATAATATATATATATATATATATATATATATATATATATATATATATATATATATTTATAATGTAGGTACGGGGAATGGAATTATTAATTATTTAAGAAGCAGCAGGGGGATGATGCATAGATATGATCACAATGTTGTGGTAGAGGGACCATATAATCTGGGACAGAGTTGGGAAAAAATTCAAAAATCAGAAAAAATAATAATAAAAAAAATAGAAAAATTAGAATATAAATACAAAATTACAAATAAAAAATTGTTAGACCTGCTAGACCAGCTGATTTTTCTTGTACTTTTCCCTTACGTTCCTGCAGACTCTGGACTCTTTTCTCCGTCTTCTCTGTCTCTGTCATCAGTTTCTGCAGAACGTTTCTCAGTTTCTGTTTCTTCTTCTCAGAAGCCTCATCCAGGGTCTCCACCTTGTGTCCCTGGTGTTCTCCATCCATCCTGCAGGACACACAGATACAGGCGGCATCTGCAGCACAGTAATATTTAAGAAGCTCCCTATGGATGGCGCATTTTCTGTTCTCCATGGAAGTGGTGGGGTCAGTTAGGACGTGTTCTGGTGACGTGCTGTGGACTCTCAGGTGATTATCACACAGAGAAGCTTCACACATCAGACAGGATCTAACAGCGGGTACAGGAGAGTGAATGCAGTAAGTACAGAAGATTCCAGTCTTCTTCTCATCTGGCTGAGTAGACCGGAAGGTCTCCACTATGTTACGTAGTGTGATGTTCCTGTGCAATGCAGGCCGATCCTGGAACTCTTCTCTGCACTGAGGACAGGAATAACCTCCTGACCCCTCCTGTGTATCCAACGATCGATCAATACAGACCCGGCAGAAGTTGTGACCACATCTCAGCATTACAGGATCGGTATAAATGTTCAGACAGATGGAACAGTCCAGCTCCTCTCTCAGATCAGCAGACGCCATCGCTGACAGCAGAAGAGAGAAATGAAATGAAAAAGTCTCCGACACGGAAAATCTAAAGGTCGTCTCGCATTTCTCAGCACAGGGCGGGGCTGAGCTGGTGTTGCAGTTTTATGTTGAGGACGTTTGTGGATAAAGCAAATGTTTATAAATTAAAGGGATATATTCCGACATTTGTGAACTGATCTCTGTTTTTATTTATACGTCATTTTGATTATAAATAGTAAATTGCATCTGCAGACAAGACATAAAACTGGGTTATATACCGCAGCGTGAAATGCTATTGGCATGTTTCTGTTTGTTGTATTTTGTGGTTAAGGCTGAGTTCACACACAAACGCACAGG
Organism: Staurois parvus; assembly: GCF_062004578.1. Classification (NCBI taxonomy): domain Eukaryota; kingdom Metazoa; phylum Chordata; class Amphibia; order Anura; family Ranidae; genus Staurois; species Staurois parvus. The sequence continues at coordinate 2,262,986 of NW_028318371.1, forward strand.
AATCGCTGCATTTCCCCACCACATAGCAATCCCACTGTGTTCATGCCATCTGCTGCAGATGTCAACTAAAAGTTAACAACGCCCCGAAAGCAGGTGGCAGAACATATTGCATTTGCTTGAATCAGATCGCATGGCTATGAACATCCTTCTGATCCGAATCCAGCGTGGTAAAAAAAGGTGCCTGCACCTTCTCCGTGTTGATGTGGTGATGTGGTGCAATATGAGCCATACAAAATGATGGGCTGAAATTGCCCCGCACAGAATGGCATGTGATTTGCACATGACTAGTGCACCCGAGATAGGTTCACCAGACCCCACTACACCACCATTACCCTTTACCCTTCCATACCAATCCCCTTTACTTACTATACTTACAGAAAACACAACACCAATTTTGGAGTAAAATGGCCAACAGGGCCTTTTATTAACAAATCAAGTTTAAACACATCAACCATTCCTTATAACAGAAAACATAAAGAGTTGTCGTTGGTCTTTGAAGGCACCCCCAAAACGATCCGAAATGCACCTGCGAACAACCATGTTCCTCTAGGCCTCCAGCCGCAACCAACCAGCTCGGAGACAACCATACCGTCCGCAGTGCAGCACCACCACCTTCCAGTTAAACCTTGGTTAACTGGAATGTTCCCGGGCACACCATACCAACGATGGGTCCCACACCATTTTGTACCTCCAAGATAAGAACCGCCTCCAAAGACCAACCACCGCCACAGCACGCTGGGTGAGCCCTTACCCATGCATGCCACACCACAAACAAACCCCTCCGAACTCCATCCTGTAGACCCAGAGACCATAAATCCGATCCAACCACATTCAGATGTACCCCAGCACTCCAAAGATACCTCCTAGTATCCACCTCCAGCTCCAAATGCCGGACCACCAGCCCCCCATCACGGATAAAGAAGCGCCCCACCTCCTTGTCGACCTTCAGATCGTTGCCACCCGCAGGAAGCACCAGGACATCCAGTGGGCCATCCCGTCGAGTCAAACGCTGCCCCTCAAGCAACACACGCCCCCACAACATACCCGGCACACCCATCCAGTTGACAGAAGCTTCCTGCCTAGCCAACCCCAGCTGCCTACCAGTAGGCCTAACATCAGCCCACCGGGCCCCCCAAGAACACATGGGAGTGACCCAGGATCCACACCAGGCCACACCGCTCCCTCTGAAAGAAAAGGACAAGCAATACCCCCAGGACAATACATCACCCAGACAGGACAGACACTCCCCCCAGGCCATGACAACAGAACACGAGACCCCACTAGTCCCCCAACAGATGCGGATGAACGCACAGTCAAAATCCGGGAATCCCACCTACCAATACGTGTGACCCATATCCAACAAACCCCACCCGGCAGCTTCCGTAGCAGCCCCCATCCAAAGCGAATGCGAAGCACACAAGGACGCATCCAGCCAGCTGCCTTTAAACACCGTCAGAAAACTGACACAAAGTGAAATAAGAGGACCCCTCAGCGCGCTGGAAAAAAGGACCCCTGCCCCACCGGACGATGGGATAGAAAATCTGGCACCGCACTGACCGGGCACACGAGATGCTGGAAGAGCAAAGAACCGCACCCATGCACCACGCCCCAATTGGTCCGTCCTAGACTGATGGACGAGCACCTCCACCCCAGTAAACCCAGCACACAACCTCATCCCCCCAATAACCCCCCAATAACTGATTTAGACGGACTACCGCCCTCACCAAAACGCAATGCCCCAAAAAGGCCACCGCAAAGGCCACCCCAATCCGACACCCCCCGCTCTAATTTCCGTGCCAAAATTACAACACAGCGAAACCCACCTCAGGCCCCCACGGATCAATATTGACCCGCTGCAGCAGGTCCACCACTCCCGCCAATCAAAATGCACCTGCGGACAACCATATTCCACTAAGCCTCCAGGCGCAACCAACCAGCTCGGAGACAACCATACCGTCCGCAGTGCAGCACCACCACCTTCCAATTAAACCTTGGTTAACTGGAATGTTCCCGGGCACACCATACCAACGATGGGTCCCACACCATTTACAGTGGGGATCGAAAGTTTGGGCACCCCAGCTAAAAATTTGTATTAATGTGCATAAAGAAGCCAAGGAAAGATGGAAAAATCTCCAAAAGGCATCAAATTACAGATTAGACATTCTTATAATATGTCAACAAAAGTTAGATTTTATTTCCATCATTTACACTTTCAAAATAACAGAAAACAAAAAAATGGCGTCTGCAAAAGTTTGGGCACCCTGCAGAGTTAATATCTTGTACTGCCCCCTTTGGCAAGTATCACAGCTTGTAAACGCTTTTTGTAGCCAGCCAAGAGTCTTTCAATTCTTGTTTGAGGTATCTTTGCCCATTCTTCCTTACAAAAGTCTTCCAGTTCTTTGAGATTTCTGGGCTGTCTGTCACGCACTGCTCTTTTAAGGTCTATCCATAGATTTTCAATTATGTTGAGGTCAGGAGATTGTGAAGGCCATGGCAAACCTTCAGTTTACGCCTCTTGATGTAATCCCCCGTGGATTTCGAGGTGTGTTTAGGATCATTATCCATTTGTAGAAGCCATCCTCTCTTTAACTTCAGCTTTTTCGCAGATGGCATCAAGTTACCATCCAAAATTTGATGAAATTTTATTGAATCCATTTTTCCTTCTACTCGTGAGATGTTCCCTGTGCCACTGGCTGCAACACAACCCCAAAGCATGATTGATCCAACCCCATGCTTAACAGTTGGACAGAGGTTCTTTTCATTAAATTCTGTGCCCCTTCTTCTCCAAACGTACCTTTGCTCATTCCGGCCAAAAAGTTCAATTTTAACCTCATCGGTCCACAGAACTTGTTTCCAAAATTTGTATTAATGTGCATAAAGAAGCCAAGGAAAGATGGAAAAATCTCCAAAAGGCATCAAATTACAGATTAGACATTCTTATAATATGTCAACAAAAGTTAGATTTTATTTCCATCATTTACACTTTCAAAATAACAGAAAACAAAAAAATGGCGTCTGCAAAAGTTTGGGCACCCTGCAGAATTTATAGCATGCACTGCCCCCTTGGCAAAGCTGAGACCTGCCAGTGTCATGGATTGTTCTCAATCATCGTCTGGGAAGACCAGGTGATGTCAATCTCAAAGGTTTTAAATGCCCAGACTCATCTGACCTTGCCCCAACAATCAGCACTATGGGTTCTTCTAAGCAGTTGTCTAGAAAACTGAAACTGAAAATAGTTGACACTCACAAAGCTGGAGAAGGCTATGAGAAGATAGCAAAGCGTTTTCAGATGTCAATATCCTCTGTTCGGAATGTAATTAAGAAATGGCAGTCATCAGGAACAGTGGAAGTTAAAGCAAGATTTGGAAGACCAAGAAAAATATCAGACAGAACAGCTCGCAGGATTGTGAGAAAAACAATTCAAAACCCACGTTTGACTGCACGATCCCTCCAGAAAGATCTGGCAGACACTGGAGTTGTGGTCCACTATTCCACTATAAAGAGATACTTGTACAAATATGGTCTTCATGGAAGAGTCATCAGAAGAAAACCTCTTCTACGTCCTCACCACAAAAATCATCGTTTGAACTTTGCAAATGAACATATAAACAAGCCTGATGCATTTTGGAAACAAGTTCTGTGGACCGATGAGGTTAAAATTGAACTTTTTGGCCAGAATGAGCAAAGGTACGTTTGGAGAAGAAGGGGCACAGAATTGAATGAAAAGAACCTCTGTCCAACTGTTAAGCATGGGGTTGGATCAATCATGCTTTGGGGTTGTGTTGCAGCCAGTGGCACAGGGAACATCTCACGAGTAGAAGGAAAAATGGATTCAATAAAATTTCAGCAAATTTTGGATGGTAACTTGATGCCATCTGTGAAAAAGCTGAAGTTAAAGAGAGGATGGCTTCTACAAATGGATAATGATCCTAAACACACCTCGAAATCCACGGGGGATCACATCAAGAGACGTAAACTGAAGGTTTTGCCATGGCCTTCACAATCTCCTGACCTCAACATAATTGAAAATCTATGGATAGACCTTAAAAGAGCAGTGCGTGACAGACAGCCCAGAAATCTCAAAGAACTGGAAGACTTGTGTAAGGAAGAATGGGCAAAGATACCGCAAACAAGAATTGAAAGACTCTTGGCTGGCTACAAAAAGCATTTACAAGCTGTGATACTTGCCAAAGGGGGCAGTACAAGATATTAACTCTGCAGGGTGCCCAAACATTTGCAGACGCCATTTTTTTGTTTTCTGTTATTTTGAAAGTGTAAATGATGGAAATAAAATCTAACTTTTGTTGACATATTATAAGAATGTCTAATCTGTAATTTGATGCCTTTTGGAGATTTTTCCATCTTTCCTTGGCTTCTTTATGCACATTAATACAAATTTTTAGCTGAGGTGCCCAAACTTTCGATCCCCACTGTAAGTCGAGTATGCAGACCATGTCGCCTCACTCACTGACTACCGGATCCAGCCTGCAACGACCCCAAGGCAAAATCCCACAGCCAGTCGGGACAAGGAACCCCGCGGTGCTCCTCCCCCAGCGCCAACCCTCAGAATGTGTCCCACTGAAAATGAGACAAAGCGACAGCCAGAGTGTGCTCAACCCCAGGGAGACACACAGCATGAAGAAAAATAGTCAGCTGCAGGCAACGCCACCCGAAATGGCGAAGCAGGCCAACCACCGGCCGTGAAGAAGCTGAGACCCGATTGACGACCTGAACCACCCCCAAAATGTTACACCGAAAATGAACCCTTACTTCCAAAATTGCTCCCCCCACACTGCAACCGCCAGCACCACCGGAAAAATTACCAACAGCACCAAGATACGAAGAAAAAAAACCCCGCCTCCCGCCAGGAAGCAGGCCACGGAGCCGCACTCCACCGACCCCGGCAAAAGGCCCCATTTCCCACGGAAGCCGCCGCATCCGGGAACAAATCCAGGTCAAATGGCTCCCAGGGCCAGACATCCACAGAGCTCGCCTGTTGAAGGAATCCAAAAAGGTGAGCCAAATCTGCAAGTCCACCCGATGCTCCCCAGTCAAGCGAATAAGATGTAAAAGGGGAGGTACCCCCGCCGTCGCCAAAAACACCCAACCCATCGGCAGTATACGGTAAGCGAAGGTAAGCTTTGCCCAACAACGACTGCCAGGCCCGCAGCTGAAACTTACGCTAGTCCAGCACCCCACGAATCTCAACTTGTAAGGCCAACAGCTTGTCCTCAGGCAGCCGGCACTCCACAGCTCCTGAATCCAAACAATGCCCAGGAAAGTAATCACCGAAGCCGGGCCCTCCGTCTTGTCCAACGCCAGCGGAATAACGAAACGTTGTGCAATGTGTTGCAAAGTGGCCAGCAACAACTGCACATACCCCGGAAGTTGACGGACCCACACAAAGAAAATCATCCAAATAACGGCTGACCGCATTCACCCCCGAGACATCCCGCACCACCCACTCCTTGCACGAACTGAACTTCTCGAACAAAGCGCAGGATATAAAACACCCCATGGGAAGGCATTTTACAACGGAAAACGAGCCCTTCCAACGACAACCCAACACACGAAGACCGTCCGAATGTACCCACAACAGCCGAAACGCTGACTTAATATCCCATTACGCCAGGAGCGCACCGCGCCCATACTGACGAACCCAGAAAACTGCCGCATCGAATGACGTATAATACACCGTACCCGACTCTGTATCGATGGCGTCGGTCACCGACCCCACTGTCAGGAAGGACAGGTGAGGAATTAACCGAAACACATGAGGCTCCTTTTTGGGCACAACCCCCCAAGGGAGAAAAAGAAAACGGGCCGCCTATGCGGTCTAACCCCACTTCCTTACGCAACTTAGCCGAAACCACCTCTGCATACTGCAAGGCCAACCGTGAGTTCCGCGCTAAGGGAGGATTTGAAATCAAAGTACACGGGATGCGGAAACCCTCCGAACAAACCTTGCCCCCAGCAGCACGGCGGGTGCCTGATCAGGGTATCTATGTAGGAAAGGCCACATCCTTTTCACCCTCCCTGGCATCGTCCCCTATACCCGCACGCTCTCCGGAAAGGCCTCTACCCCGCTTGAAACAGCGCAACAAAAAATGGGTGCCACCGCACCCGGAACATTCGTGCTTAAAAACGGCCTGACCCTCCGAAACGACAAGCACCCCAATGGAACCGCCAGCAGAACCCCTACGCTGTGAGGCCGATTGTCCCGGGGAGAACGAACCACCGACCCACCCCGAAAACAGACCAGAGGGCCTAGCCGGAGTCATAAGCCGCATCCAAAGGCCACATACCTTACGGTCCCAGCGCCACGACGGGTGAACCGCCCTACGCTGCCGAAACTGTTCATCGCACCGTAGCCCTGCGATCCCCCCTTAAACCCAGTGAGCCTTGCTAATAGCGTCAAGGGAACAGAAAAGCGCCGAGCAATGCTCAGGGGCCGTTTCCCCATTGACACTGGCCACAATCGCGAAAGCATGCAACCAATTAGCAAAAGCACGCGGGATAAAATGAAAAAGAACGCCGCTTCTCTGCGTCCTCCCGCCTGCCCTCGTCAACCCTCGACCCATCGACAGGCAGCCGCTCCAAGATCAAGAGCGTGAAGATCTCGACATAAACACCTCACCCAATCTACTCTCGTACATCCGAATGTCAATGCGCACCAACGGGCCCTCGAACCACATGCACACTGCGAAGTCGCCCGGCCCTGGCACCCCCTGCACCCTCACCAAAAACCGTGGATGGGGCCGCCTAGCCCAGAGCACCGGACACCGCTGTAACCACCCCTGACCCTAACCCGGAGAAGAAGAAAAAACACCAGGCCCCGCGCGTCCCCACTATCCTGCCCTAGGCCCCCGCAAACATCCCCACCTGCAGGCGGGAATCACACAGAAGCAGGCCCAGCGCCCCCACTACCGCCCAGTGCAAAGCACCGCAACAAGTCCCCAGCCGGACCGCAAATCGCAGACCCCCGCAACGATACCCAATGAGATGACGCCGCCCCCCAACACCGCAGAAGCCCGCCCCCCAACAGGTCCCGGAGAGCAGCTGAAGAGAAGAGCGCAGACCCAAAACAAAAATGGTAACTCACCAGGCTGCCCAGGAGACGTCCCAGCAGCCACGCGTCCAAAATCCACCGGCGCCGAGCAGCCAGCTGTCGCCCCCGGATCGGGTTCCGACAGCTCGCCCTCCAATCGGTCCTCCTCCTCTCGATGACTGGATGGCCTCCCAGTCCCAGGAGCCACGGGTCCCGCAGGTCTGTGCCGCTCCTGCCTCCCAGCACCAGCCACGCTCCCTGACGACCCTGGGCACTTGCCAGCCCTCTGCATAGCGCTGCACCTGTGGAATTTTTTTTTTTATGGAGCCGCTGCTCCATGCTGCCAGGGGGCCCGCCGGCCGCAGCACCAGACAGCCCGGCAGCCACACCTCTTCCCCCACCAGGCACCCTCCCTGACAGGTGCCTTGTCAGCGGAGGAGCCGCTGCCATCCCATCCTCACTGCCTTGCAGGCGGGGGGCTTCATCCACGAGTGACCCCGCCCCCCGAACTCCACCGAGAACCAGGATTCCTCCCGGCCTCCCTGTGAGCAGAGGCAGGAGAGTGCCCTGCCAGCATTGGGGGCCGGAGGGTCCCAAATGGGGCTCCCATCGTGGAGCTGAGCCCTGGGGTGAGCGGGGAGACTGGGGGAAATCTCTCTGGAGGCGTAGACCTCCCAGCACATGGGCGCTCCCGCCCAACTACCTACAATGAGCTCGGGTCCTGCAGAAAAGCAGAGACCTGGCTCCGCAGCCAGGCCCTCCCCTTGGAGGCAGCAGACTCACCCAGCCGGGCCCAACCGTCCTTTGCATCCCGGTCTCCCCGCAGGCAGACGCAGGAGAGCGCCCTGCCAGCGGGGCCGGAGGGTCCTGAGTGGGGCTCCCGTTCTGGTTCTGAGCTCTTTGTGGGGCGGGCTAAAGTGCTCCGGAGGCCTAAGCACATAGGCACTCCTGCCCCCCTGCCGCTGGTGACAAGCTCGGGCCCCGCAGTGAGGCAGAGACCCAGCTCCGCAGCCAGTACAGCCCCTGCAAGCCGCAGCTGGGCCAATAGTCCCTCCCTGACAGCTGCCACTGTCCCTAAACCGAGTCCCTCAGGGAAGGACACCCTGGTGGAGGGCAAGAGGTAAGCTCTCTCTCCCACGTCCAGCTCCCAACTGACGCCCCTCCCCAGAACACCCCACCCTAAAGTGCAGGAGACCCCACCTACACTCTCCTCTACCAACCAGGTCCCCCAGCTATCCTTTACCAACTCTAATACAATCATTAACCCTTACACGTCTTCCTTCCCACTCTGGGCCTAGTCATGCCTGCCCTGCGCTAATTCTTTTCTTCTTTTCTCGCTGCGGGCATTTCTGGAATGTGGCGCGATTCCTGTGTGAATATCATACGATGTGGTGAATCACATCAGTGTGAACCCGGCCTCAGAGAAAATCATTTCCAAAGTTAAAAGAAACCCGTCCTGAGCGATATATGGACGGTGTTACTGGTGACCTTCTTTTAGAAACTTTTATTGAGAACTTTCAATCAAAAATACTTGCTCTAAAAAAGTGTTGGAGCCAGAAAGCTGCATGACAGCCAGGCGACTAATATTTGAATGTTAGAGGTCCTCAATGGCAGCTTTCTGCTTCTCTTTAGGACCTGGTTCACACTAATGTGGTGAGTGAAACCCAGCGAATCCTGAACGTTTCCTGCACCGCATTGCAATCGAGCGTTGTCCATGTGATCTGGTGTGGGTGTCATGTAAAATTAATGACATCCTGAAACAGATCGCAAAATTACAAGCTGTGTATTCCTCCTCTGTAATAGGATCGGCATGCACTTTGGGTAAGAGCATTTCCTAACTGTGGTGAAGGGAACACTGCTGGAGGCAAACTCTTGGAAGATTCAAGTGGTGGTGTTCTGGGATGTTGGACATTTTTGATGGTTCACTCTATTTCTTTGGACAGGTTGGAACTTTTGAGCATTACATATGGATTCATGAATGTTATTTTATACACAAATATTGGAGGATTATGTTTCACATTTGGGTTGTTTATTTTATTATATTTGCACTTTATTAGGTCCACCTTGCTAGTAACGGGTTGGACCCCCTTTTGCTCTCTGAACTGTCTTCATTCTTCGTGGCATAGATTCAACAAGGTGTATATTGGAGGATTATGTTTCACATTTGGGTTGTTTATTTTATTACAACACATAAAAAAGTGCGCTGTTCACGTAAACTGTGATAAACAAATAAAGCGGTATGTGCAAACTATAAATTCACGTGTCATCAAATAATGTGTATAATATGCAAAACTGTGCAACCTGCAATACATATACCGTCAAATAATATATGATATACAGTACAATGCAAAATAAACACATGTATATATATGAGTCCCCAATCCAATGTGAAGAAAAAAGTGCTGCGTACTTAACCACTTGCCCTCCTGAGGATTTACCCCCCTTCCTGACCACGCTTCTTTTTGCTACTCGGCGCTGCACTAATTCAACTGATAATTGCGCGGTCATGCAATGCTGCACCCAAACAAAATTTACATCCTTTTTTTCACACAAATAGAGCTTTCTTTTGGTGGCATTTGATCATCTGTGCGCTTTTTATTTTTCTTGCTATAAACAAAAAAATACCAAAAATTTTAAAGAAAAACAATATTTTTTACTTTTGGCTATAAAAATATATAGTGAACTCAAAGTTAGTCATAAATTTAGGCCAAAATGTATTGTGCTCCATGTTTTTGGTAAAACAAAATACTAATAAGTGTATATTGATTGCTTTGTGTGAAAGTTATAGCGTCTATGGTATAGATATTACAATTTACGCCATTTTGTTGCTATACAGCGCTGCACTAGTTTAACTGACAATTGCGCGGTCATGCAATACGGTACATAAATAAAATTTTTGTCCTTTTTTCACATGAATAGATCTTTCTTTTGGTGGTCGTATGTACTCTCCAGCGCCTCAGGATATGCACAGCCAAAAGGGAAGCCAAGGGTACCAGGACAGCGACAACCAAGGAAATGTTCCAGGGGTGCTGCCCTCCTCAGACGGGGAAATCAGCCACTTGGTAGAGAGAAAACAGGTGGCGCACACACCTAGTGCATTATCCAAGGTTTATTGTAGGAATGAGATAATAAAAACATACTCACAGACGAAGCATGTATCTAAAAAGCATAGAAAAATGACAATGGCCACAACAGCAGGCAAGGTGTTCTCACTGTCAGTGTGGCCAAATGGTTGACGCGTTTCGGGGACGAATCCCTTTCCTCAGAGCTGATGACCAACCTGTATGGAGGTCAAGTAGTAAATAACCAGGGCTAGATGCCTTGGGAGCAAAGCTCCACCTCCTCTACTTGTTATAAGATGAGGGGTTGGAGGGGGTTATTTAAAGTGCAATCTTTTGTAGTTTTTATAAACGCATATACATACATATATACACATGCATATACACATATACAAAGATATATACATGCACTAAGAAACAAAGCAAATAAAAAATTATTAAAAATACATGAATATAGCACCTACAAATGTAAATAAATAGAAAACATTTTTTAAAATAAAATATATAAAAAAATATATATAAAAATATATATGAAAATAATCATAGTAGTAACACTGGCAATGATGATAAAAATAATAATAATAATATTAGTAAACATCATAAAAATAAAAGTAATAAGACTAGTGGATAGTGGATGATTATCAGTTCAAAGTAATGAGTGTGGCTGTAGACCATATATATCTCTTCAAACGTGAAGCGCTGAGCAAACTGTCAGTCAGCACTGTGTGAGTGCTGTGTAGTGATATTGGACTGTTGGAGAAAATAAAATAAAAATTGGGACCATTAGAAAACATGAAATAAAGAGTGTGTGTTTGGGTAAATGAATTACCTTTAGGAGGCAATGGTTAAGTGAATGGATGAGACATATGAATATGGTGTAGATACCTCTGATGCTGATGTATGATGAATGGAAAGTAAGAGCCTGGCTGTTGATGCCTGAGTGGGATGGTGTGGGAGTGTGCTTTATGCCTGTGGGGAAATGGCTGCTGGAATGCAAATCACAAGACAGGAAGTAAACTCCGGATGACTCATGTCTGGTATCCCTGGAACAAAACATGAACAGGTGCAGTGATTGTAAGGCTCCTCCCAGGGGGGAGGGAAGAAGGGAACTGAGTCAGCATAGCCATGTGGAGGATGGCTGGAGGGGGTGAATGTGGTGTTGTGGTAATAATGGCACGGATGGCCTCGGGAACACAGGGACTGAACTGAAGAGTGATAGGAGGCAGATAATGAGTATGACAGAAACGAAGAGGAGGGGGGAAAGGGGAGACAGAAACCTGTTGTGTGATGTGTACTGGAAATGCAGCTGATACTAGTGACAGAGCTGGGGAGATGGTGGGGGGGAGGAGGGGAAAGAGGCGGCAGATGTGATGAATGTTCTATAATGGAAATGAACCTATAAAAGTGGCAGACTTCGGGGGCAAGGAAAAGAGGGGGGGAAAGGGAACCAAGAGGGCAAATATGTTTGTAATGAATATTGAAAATGTAATGATCAACATTAGAGATGAGCGAATCGAACATGACGAAGTGGAATTCGTTCCAAAGATTTGGAAAAATTCTATTCGCGACGAATCCGAAGATTAGCAAACTTCGGATGCACGAATCGAATTTTCCCAAAAATGGCGGTGACATGTGTGGCGACGGAGCGGGGATCTCTGGGAAGGCGCGCAGACAAGGCGCGCTGACCCATAATGCATTCATTCATGACATGTGATCGCATTAGCCAATCAGCAGCCAGCCAGCACTGTGTAATGGTGGAGCTATAAATTGCGGCCATCTTAGAATTCTCCATTAGCCTCCGGTCATTCAAGAGAGACAGACCTGTGTGTATTAAGGGACAGAGTTAGGGCCACAGAGACTTTAGGGCCACAGAATCGTTACTCAGGGACACAGAATCGTTACTCAGGGACACAGAATTGTTACTCAGGGACACAGAATCGTTACTCAGGGACACACAATCGTTATTCAGGGACACACAATCATTACTCAGGGACACACAATCGTTACTCAGGGCCACAGCTATCAAAGAATCGAAAATTTAAAGTGACATACACCCTTTTTTTTTTTGGTGGCTGTCGTGCACAGTTGGTGCTGCAGTTTGCCGATTGTGCAAAATAAACTGACTTTCTGCTTCACAACCACTATTGTACGTTCAAAGAGTTAAATCCATTTACACGCCGGCTGGCGGTAATATTTTTTGGGTGATTAGTGCATTCCAGTGACACAAACGTACAGTTTCCAGCCAACGGCAAGCTGCAATTGACCGATTGTGCTAAATAAACTGACTTTCTGCTTCACAACCACTATTGTACGTTCAAAGAGTTAGATCCATTTACACGCCGGGTGGCGGTAATATTTTTTGGGTGATTAGTGCATTCCAGTGACAGAAACGTACAGTTTCCAGCCAACGGCAAGCTGCAATTGACCGATTGTGTACAATAAACTGACTTTCTGCTTCACAACCACTATTGTACGTTTAAAGAGTTAGATCCATTTACACGCCGGCTGGCGGTAATATTTTTTGGGTGATTAGTGCATTCCAGTGACATAAACGTACAGTTTCCAGCCAACGGCAAGCTGCAATTGACCGATTGTGCTAAATAAACTGACTTTCTGCTTCACAACCACTATTGTACGTTCAAAGAGTTAGATCCATTTACACGCCGGGTGGCGGTAATATTTTTTGGGTGATTAGTGCATTCCAGTGACATAAACGTACAGTTTCCAGCCAACGGCAAGCTGCAATTGACCGATTGTGTACAATAAACTGACTTTCTGCTTCACAACCACTATTGTACGTTCAAAGAGTTAGATCCATTTACACGCCGGGTGGCGGTAATATTTTTTGGGTGATTAGTGCATTCCAGTGACATAAACGTACAGTTTCCAGCCAACGGCAAGCTGCAATTGACCGATTGTGCTAAATAAACTGACTTTCTGCTTCACAACCACTATTGTACGTTCAAAGAGTTAAATCCATATACACGCCGGGTGGCGGTAATATTTTTTGGGTGATTAGTGCATTCCAGTGACATAAACGTACAGTTTACAGCCAACGGCAAGCTGCAATTGACCGATTGTGTACAATAAACTGACTTTCTGCTTCACAACCACTATTGTACGTTCAAAGAGTCAGATCCATTTACACGCCGGCTGGCGGTAATATTTTTTGGGTGATTAGTGCATTCCAGTGACCTAAACGTACAGTTTCCAGCCAACGGCAAGCTGCAATTGACCGATTGTGCTAAATAAACTGACTTTCTGCTTCACAACCACTATTGTACGTTCAAAGAGTTAAATCCATATACACGCCGGCTGGCGGTAATATTTTTTGGGTGATTAGTGCATTCCAGTGACCTAAACGTACAGTTTCCTGCCAACGGCAAGCTGCAATTGACCGATTGTGTACAATAAACTGACTTTCTGCTTCGCAACCACTATTGTACGTTCAAAGAGTTAAATCCATATACACGCCGGGTGGCGGTAATATTTTTTGGGTGATTAGTGCATTCCAGTGACATAAACGTACAGTTTCCAGCCAACGGCAAGCTGCAATTGACCGATTGTGCTAAATAAACTGACTTTCTGCTTCACAACCACTATTGTACGTTCAAAGAGTTAAATCCGGTTTTATTTTTGGGGTGCTTATTGAATTAAAGAGTATGTCAGACAACACGCAGAGGAGTGGCAGAGGAGGCAATGTTTCAGGAGCGAGCAGACGTGGCAGCAGAGGAAGGGGTCGAGGCAGCACTAGTCGCAGCCAGAGGCCAGTGCTCCCGGTGTCATCCAGCGGTCGGGTCTCCACTGACAACCCTGCCGCAATCGATTGGTTGACTCGGTCGTCTTCCTCTTCCCAGGTCACCTCTCACACCTACAGCCAACGGTCGGTGGGTACGTCAGACACAACCGTTAGTTGGCATGGTCCGGGAGCAAGCCCACTGAAATCACGTGTCCTCGACCTGCCCCTGTCCTTTGGTGTTCCCTCACCAAGCAAAGTATCGCATGCTGTGGGCTCAGCCCCACTGTACAGTGAGGAAGAGCTAACAGAGGGCGGTCAGGAACGGGGGGAGACATCCGCCTCTTCAGCAGCCAGGCGAAGAAGTACTGGCGAGGAGAGTGGCTCGGTAGCCGGTCTAGAGACAGGTCTGTCTCCTGACCCACACGCAGCCGAGGGGGCTAGTAGTGACGCGGAGACCCTAATTGATGATGATGAGGCTGATCGCACTTGGCAGCCTCGTCGTCATCAGGCTATTGCTTCCGCATCATCAGGAGAAGAGGGTGCCAGCTTGCCAGCGAGCAAAACAGTCGGTGGGTTGCCCAGGAGGCAGCAGGGTCGCAGCAGTGTCAGTGGAGCCAAACGGCCACGGAGTAGAGCACCAGCTCCACTGCAGCCTACCACCACGGCCAGTAGTGGTGCCGGTGTGCACGGAGGAAGTAGCAGTCAGCCAGTGAGGAGTAGCGGGGGCAAAGTTTCCTACTCGGCGGTGTGGCAAATTTTCGTCAAGCCGCCCGAGGAAGTAAACGTAGCCGTATGTCGACTATGTGGCCAGAAAGTCAAGCGTGGCCAGGGGGCCAATGTTGGGACTACAGCGTTGCGTCAGCATATGCAGCATCGCCATTTGGTGGCCTGGGAAAACCGTGATAAAGATACGCCCCAGCCCCTGCTCCATCACCCGCTCCGTTACTTGCTCCGTCACCCGACGTCAATCGCCCTCTATCAGCCAGTCAAGGCTCCAACACCTCTGCTGAGGGGAGTTGTCGCTCGTTGGCATCTTCCGCTCGTTCAGATGCTCCTTCTCCTGCTACTCCTCTTCACGGATTCCGTCAGCAGTCTTTCTTGGAATCCGTTTCCAAGAGACAACAGTTTGCGAGCACGCACTCGACGGTGCAGAAGCTGAACGTCCTCCTGTCCAAGTTGCTGGTGCTGCAGTCCCTCCCTTTCCAAGTGGTGGACTCAGCACCTTTCCGAGAAATGATGGCTTGTGCCGCGCCGCGGTGGAGAGTGCCAAGCCGGCATTTCTTCGCCAAAAAGGCAGTGCCAGCCCTGCATTCACATGTAGAAGAGATGGTGGGCCAGTCTTTGAGCATGTCGGTCTCTGCCAAAGTGCACGGCAGCGCCGATGTGTGGAGCTGTAACTACGGTCAGGGACAGTACATGTCATTTACGGCCCACTGGGTGAACGTGGTGCCAGCACAGCCGCACCAGCAACTTGGACAGGTCACGACGCTTTTGCCTCCACGTTTGCACGTCCTTGGTCCAGCAAACATGTCCGCCTCTATCACCTCTTCCGCCGTGTCCTCAGCCGCCACCCCCGTGCCAAGTCCCATTACCCGACCGGCATATCACATGTGCAGGGCGCAACGGTGTCACGCTGTGCTGCACCTGGTATGCCTTGGCGAACGTAGTCACACAGGGGAGCAACTTCTGAGTGTAATGAACAGAGAAATCGACAGATGGCTGTCTCCGCGCAAACTGAAAATCGGAACCATGTTGACCGACAACGGAAAGAACATGGTGTCTGCTCTGCGTCAAGGAAGGTTGTGCCATGCGCCATGCATGGCTCACGTGTTCAATCTGGTTGTCAAGCAGTTCCTAAAATCCACCATCCCACTGCAAGACATCCTTAAAATGTCACGTAAACTTTGCATGCATTTCAGCCATTCCTACACCGCAAAGCACACCCTCCTTGAGCTGCAGCGGCAGAACGGAATTCCACAGCATCGCCTGATCTGCGACGTTGCAACAAGGTGGAATTCAACCCTACACATGTTAGACCGCCTTTACGAACAGCGAAAGGCCATCACCGATTTCCTGATGTTACAAGCGGATAAAGGTGTAACCCTGTGTAACTTAGATGTCAGCCATTGGCAGCTCATGCGTGACACCTGCCGCTTGCTCAGGCCCTTTGAGGAGGCCACGCTATTCGTGAGTCGGCAGGACTATGGGATGAACGACGTCATTCCTCTGTTGCACGTCCTGGAACAAATGCTGTTAACAATGGCTGGTCAAGGTGCGGTAGACGTGACGCACAGATCTCAACTAGAGATGAGCGAATCGAACCAGGCGAACCGGAATTCGAGTCGAATTTCAGGAAATATTCGATTCGCGTCGAATCCGAAATTTTGCCTACTTCGGGTGCGCGAATCGAATATTTCCCGATCAGCCGGCAAAAGTGTCCCTGCAGTGAGCTCCGCTATTTCTGACAGTTCTCTGACAGAAGGAACACATGTAAAGCGGTTGAAACATTGTATCTATTAGTTTCCATTTAGGATACAGATGTTTCAACCGCTGTACATGTGAAGAAGCTGTCAGAGAACTGTCAGAAATAGAGGAACTCTGCACATACACTTTTTGCCGGTTTGGAATTCTTATTTTCGTCCTACTTCTTCTTCTTCTTCTACTTCTTCATCCTCATCCTCATCCTCAGAAGAAGAAGAAGAGGATGAGGATGAGGATGAAGAAGAAGAAGTAGGATGAAAATAAGAATAATTCCAAACCGGCAAAAAGTGTATGTGCAGAGTTCCTCTATTCTGCAGATACACTTAGAGGAGCTCTGCAGATACACTTAGAGGAACTCTGCACATACACTATTTGCCGGCTTGGAATTAATCTTATTTTCATCCTACTTCTTCTTCTTCTTCTTCATCCTCATCCTCATCCTCAGAAGAAGAAGAAGAAGAGGATGAGGATGAAGAAGAAGTAGGATGAAAATAAGAATAATTCCAAGCCGGCAAAAAGTGTATGTGCAGAGTTCCTCTATTCTGCAGATACACTTAGAGGAGCTCTGCACATACACTTTTTGCCGGCTTGGAATTAATCTTATTTTCATCCTACGTCTTCTTCTCCTTCTTCTTCTTCTTCTTCTTCTTCATCCTCATCCTCAGAAGAAGAAGAAGAGGATGAGGAAGAAGAAGAAGAAGAAGAAGAAGAAGTAGGATGAAAATAAGAATAATTCCAAGCCGGCAAAAAGTGTATGTGCAGAGCTCCTCTAAGTGTATCTGCAGAATAGAGGAACTCTGCACATACACTTTTTGCCGGAAACCGCTGTATGGAGGGAATGTCCCAGAACTGTCAGAAATAGACTATTTATGAAAGTTCTGGGACATTCCTTCCATACAGCGGTTGAAACATTGTATCTATTTGTTTCCATAAATGGATCCATTTATGGAAACAAATAGATACAATGTTTCAACCGCTGTATGGAAGGAATGTCCCAGAACTGTCATTAATAGTCTATTTCTGACAGTTCTATGACATTCCCTCCATACAGCGGTTGAAACCGCTGTATGGAGTGAATGTCCCAGAACTGTCAGAAATAGACAGAAACTGTCACAGAACTGTCCTTCTTCTCATCCTTCTCCTTCTTCTCATCCTTCTTCTCATCCTTCTCCTTCTTCTCATCCTTCTCCTTCTTCTCATCCTTCTCCTTCTCCTCCTTCTTCTCATCCTTCTCCTTCTTCTCATCCTTCTTCTCATACTTCTTCTCATCCTTCTCCTTCTTCTCATCCTTCTCCTTCTTCTCATCCTTCTCCTTCTCCTTCTTCTCATCCTTCTCCTTCTTCTCATCCTTCTCCTTCTTCTCATCCTTCTCCTTCTCCTTCTTCTCATCCTTCTCCTTCTCCTTCTCCTTCTCCTTCTTCTCATCCTTCTCCTTCTCCTTCTTCTCATCCTTCTCCTTCTCCTCATCCTTCTCCTTCTCCTTCTTCTCATCCTTCTCCTTCTCCTTCTTCTCATCCTTCTCCTTCTCCTTCTTCTCATCCTTCTCCTTCTTCTCATCCTTCTCCTTCTCCTTCTTCTCATCCTTCTCCTTCTTCTCATCCTTCTCCTTCTCCTTCTCCTTCTCCTTCCTCATCTCCAAGGGCATTTAAATTAAAGGTACAGTGTTCTGCACTAATTTAAAGGCTCTCTGAAGCCTAGAAACCCTTTTAATAAGCTAACTTCGTAGCGAATTAATTTGCATCGAATCGAATTTCATACTGGAATTCGCCGAATCAGCCGAATCGAATTTTTGAGAAATTCGCTCATCTCTAATCTCAACGCCACATGACCCCTGTGGGGGCAGGACAGGAAGAAGAGGAGGAGGTAGAGGAGGACATTTGTGCTCAGGAATTATTGAGTGAAATGGGTGGGGTTTCCACTCAGCGGACAGGAGTGGAGGAGCAGGAGCATCTGGTAGAGGAGGAGGAGGAGACAGAGGACCCAGACGCACCGTGGCAGTATGCTGTGGAGATGGAGGCAGGGAGTCCCTCGCATTCCTTGGCACAAATGGCCCATAGCATGCTCGGTTGCTTGCGTAGCGACAGCCGAATAATAACCATCAGACAGAGGGATGACTTTTGGCTGTCCACCTTGTTGGACCCTCGCTACCGTTCCAAAATGGTGGCCTTTTTCACACCTGCTGAGAGGGAGGCCAAAATTACGTACTATAAAAACCACCTATGTAGTCAGTTGGTCTCTGCCTTTCTGCGCCAACGTCCATCCTCAGACACTGTGGGCCCTGTGTGCTCGCGTTCCGCTGCCATGGCAGCAGGGGAGGGGTGGGGTGGTAGGAGCAGTGGCAGCTCCACCAGCAGCGGCTGCCTCAGTCTGCAGTCGATGATGAGTAGCTTTCTTCACCAGCGCAGTGAGGAAACTACTAACCAGCCGCAGCAGCAGCAGCATCAGGTGGACCTGGAGCAGGAGCTCAAACAACAGGCTTGGGCCTACTTGGACAGCACCCTGCCAACCGAGGTAGACAATCCCCTTGACTACTGGGCAACGAAACTTGACCTTTGGCCCCAACTAGCTGAATTTGCCCTTGAAAGGCTGTCATGCCCGGCCAGTAGCGTGGCATCGGAGCGCGTGTTTAGTGCGGCAGGAGGTATTGTAACTCCGCGGAGAACACGACTGTCCACCCAAAGTGTGGAGAGACTCACGTTTGTGAAAATGAATCAGGCGTGGATTAGTCTGGTTTTCAAACCACCAGTTCCTGACACAAATGACTAAATCCGCCATGAATCATGCCCCTGCCATGTGCCACTTTCAGGTCTCCTCACACTGCTGCTGTGTTCCATTTTGTCATAGAGTGCTGGCAGATTACGGGCCTCCCATTGCTGCTGCCAGGCCCCTAATCTGCCATGGGCCCCCGTACCGCCTCCTCACGCTGCTGCCAGGTCCACAGTGTGTCATGCCATGTGCCACTTTCAGGTCTCCTCACACTGCTGCTGGGTTCCATTTTGTCATAGGGTGCTGGCAGATTACGGGCCTCCCATAGCTGCTGCCAGGCCCCTAATCTGCCATGGGCCCCCGTACCGCCTCCTCATGCTGCTGCCAGGTCCACAGTGTGTCATGCCATGTGCCACTTTCAGGTCTCCTCACACTGCTGCTGGGTTCCATTTTGTCATAGGATGCTGGCAGATTACGGGCCTCACATTGCTGCGGCCAGGCCCCTAATCTGCCATGGGCCCCTGTACCGCCTCCTCACGCTGCTGCCAGGTCCACAGTGTCTCATGGGTCCCTGTACCGCCTCCCATTGCTGCTGTCTCCATCGCCACACTCTGCCATGTGCCACTTTCAGGTCTCCTCACACTGCTGGTGTGTTCCATTTTGTCATAGGGTGCTGGCAGATTACGGGCCTCCCATAGCTGCTGCCAGGCCCCTAATCTGCCATGGGCCCCCGTACCGCCTCCTCATGCTGCTGCCAGGTCCACATTGTGTCATGCCATGTGCCACTTTCAGGTCTCCTCACACTGCTGGTGTGTTCCATTTTGTCATAGGGTGCTGGCAGATTACGGGCCTCCCATAGCTGCTGCCAGGCCCCTAATCTGCCATGGGCCCCCGAACCGCCTCCTCACGCTGCTGCCAAGTCCACAGTGTGTCATGGGTCCCTGTACGGCCTCCCATTGCTGCTGTCTCCATCGCCACACTCCGCCATGTGCCACTTTCAGGTCTCCTCACACTCCTGCTGGGTTCCATTTTGTCATAGGATGCTGGCAGATTACAGGCCTCCCATAGCTGCTGCCAGGCCCCTAATCTGCCATGGGCCCCCGTACCGCCTCCTCACACTGCTGCCAGGTCCACAGTGTGTCATGGGTCCCTGTACCGCCTCCCATTGCTGCTGTCTCCATCGCCACACTCTGCCATGTGCCACTTTCAGGTGTCCTCACACTGCTGCTGGGTTCCATTTTGTCATAGGTTGCTGGCAGATTACGGGCGTCTCCCATAGCTGCTGCCAGGCCCCTAATCTGCCATGGGCCCCCGTACCGCCTCCTCACGCTGCTGCCAGGTCCACAGTGCGTCATGGGTCCCTGTACCGCCTCCCATTGCTGCTGTCTCCATCGCCACACTCTGCCATGTGCCACTTTCAGGTCTCCTCACACTCCTGCTGGGTTCCATTTTGTCATAGGTTGCTGGCAGATTACGGGCGTCTCCCATAGCTGCTGCCAGGCCACTAATCTGCCATGGGCCCCTGTACCGCCTCCTCACGCTGCTGCCAGGTCCACAGTGTGTCATGGGTCCCTGTACCGCCTCCCATTGCTGCTGTCTCCATCGCCACACTCTGCCATGTGCCACTTTCAGGTCTCCTCACACTCCTGCTGGGTTCCATTTTGTCATAGGATGCTTGCAGATTACAGGCCTCCCATAGCTGCTGCCAGGCCCCTAATCTGCCATGGGCCCCCGTACCGCCTCCTCACGCTGCTGCCAGGTCCACAGTGTGTCATGGGTCCCTGTACCGCCTACCATTGCTGCTGTCTACATCGCCACACTCTGCCATGTGCCACTTTCAGGTCTCCTCACACTCCTGCTGGGTTCCATTTTGTCATAGGTTGCTGGCAGATTACGGGCGTCTCCCATAGCTGCTGCCAGGCCCCTAATCTGCCAAGGGCCCCCGTACCGCCTCCTCACGCTGCTGCCAGGTCCACAGTGTGTCATGGTTCCCTGTACCGCCTCCCATTGCTGCTGTCTCCATCGCCACACTCCGCCATGTGCCACTTTCAGGTCTCCTCACACTCCTGCTGGGTTCCATTTTGTCATAGGATGCTGGCAGATTACAGGCCTCCCATAGCTGCTGCCAGGCCCCTAATCTGCCATGGGCCCCCGTACCGCCTCCTCACGCTGCTGCCAGGTCCATAGTGTGTCATGGGTCCCTGTACCGCCTCCCATTGCTGCTGTCTCCATCGCCACACTCTGCCATGTGCCAATTTCAGGTCTCCTCACACTCCTGCTGGGTTCCATTTTGTCATAGGTTGCTGGCAGATTACGGGCGTCTCCCATAGCTGCTGCCAGGCCCCTAATCTGCCATGGGCCCCTGTACCGCCTCCTCACGCTGCTGCCAGGTCCACAGTGTGTCATGGGTCCCTGTACGGCCTCCCATTGCTGCTGTCTCCATCGCCACACTCCGCCATGTGCCACTTTCAGGTCTCCTCACACTCCTGCTGGGTTCCATTTTGTCATAGGATGCTTGCAGATTACAGGCCTCCCATAGCTGCTGCCAGGCCCCTAATCTGCCATGGGCCCCTGTACCGCCTCCTCACGCTGCTGCCAGGTCCACAGTGTGTCATGGGTCCCTGTACCGCCTCCCATTGCTGCTGTCTCCATTGCCACACTCTGCCATGTGCCACTTTCAGGTCTCCTCACACTCCTGCTGGGTTCCAATTTGTCATAGGATGCTGGCAGATTACAGGCCTCCCATAGCTGCTTCCAGGCCCCTAATCTGCCATGGGCCCCTGTACCGCCTCCTCACGCTGCTGCCAGGTCCACAGTGTCTCATGGGTCCCTGTACCGCCTCCCATTGCTGCTGTCTCCATCGCCACACTCTGCCATGTGCCACTTTCAGGTCTCCTCACACTCCTGCTGGGTTCCATTTTGTCATAGGATGCTGGCAGATTACAGGCCTCCCATAGCTGCTGCCAGGCCCCTAATCTGCCATGGGCCCCCGTACCACCTCCTCACGCTGCTGCCAGGTCCACAGTGTGTCATGGGTCCCTGTACCGCCTCCCATTGCTGCTGTCTCCATCGCCACACTCTGCCATGTGCCACTTTCAGGTCTCCTCACACTCCTGCTGGGTTCCAATTTTGTCATAGGATGCTGGCAGATTACAGGCCTCCCTAGCTGCTTCCAGGCCCCTAATCTGCCATGGGCCCCTGTACCGCCTCCTCACGCTGCTGCCAGGTCCACAGTGTGTCATGGGTCCCTGTACAGCCTCCCATTGCTGCTGTCTCCATCGCCACACTCTGCCATGTGCCACTTTCAGGTCTCCTCACACTCCTGCTGGGTTCCATTTTGTCATAGGATGCTGGCAGATTACAGGCCTCCCATAGCTGCTGCCAGGCCCCTAATCTGCCATGGGCCCCCGTACCGCCTCCTCACGCTGCTGCCAGGTCCACAGTGTCTCATGGGTCCCTGTACGGCCTCCCATTGCTGCTGTCTCCATCGCCACACTCTGCCATGTGCCACTTTCAGGTGTCCTCACACTGCTGCCTGGTTCCATTTTGTCATAGGATGCTGGCAGATTACGGGCCTCCCATTGCTGCTGCCAGGCCCCTAATCTGCCATGGGCCCCTGTACCGCCTCCTCACGCTGCTGCCAGGTCCACAGTGTGTCATGGGTCCCTGTACCGCCTCCCATTGCTGCTGTCTCCATCGCCACACTCTGCCATGTGCCACTTTCAGGTGTCCTCACACTGCTGCTGGGTTCCATTTTGTCATAGGGTGCTGGCAGATTACGGGCCTCACATTGCTGCTGCCAGGCCCCTAATCTGCCATGGGCCCCTGTACCGCCTCCTCACGCTGCTGCCAGGTCCACAGTGTGTCATGGGTCCCTGTACCGCCTCCCATTGCTGCTGTCTCCATCGCCACACTCTGCCATGTGCCACTTTCAGGTGTCCTCACACTGCTGCTGGGTTCCATTTTGTCATAGGGTGCTGGCAGATTACGGGCCTCACATTGCTGCGGCCAGGCCCCTAATCTGCCATGGGCCCCCGTACCGCCTCCTCACGCTGCTGCCAGGTCCACAGTGTGTCATGGGTCCCTGTACCGCCTCCCATTGCTGCTGTCTCCATCGCCACACTCTGCCATGTGCCACTTTCAGGTGTCCTCACACTGCTGCTGGGTTCCATTTTGTCATAGGGTGCTGGCAGATTACGGGCCTCACATTGCTGCGGCCAGGCCCCTAATCTGCCATGGGCCCCTGTACCGCCTCCTCATGCTGCTGCCAGGTCCACAGTGTCTCATGGGTCCCTGTACGGCCTCCCATTGCTGCTGTCTCCATCGCCACACTCTGCCATGTGCCACTTTCAGGTCTCCTCACACTGCTGCTGGGTTCCATTTTGTCATAGGGTGCTGGCAGATTACGGGCCTTACATTGCTGCGGCCAGGCCCCTAATCTGCCATGGGCCCCTGTACCGACTCCTCATGCTGTGACGTTGCAACAAGGTGGAATTCAACCCTACATATGTTAGACTGCCTTTACGAACAGCGAAAGGCCATCACCGATTTCCTGATGTTACAAGCGGATAAAGGTACTCCCCTGTGTAACTTAGATGTCAGCCATTAGCAGCTCATGCGTGACACCTGCCGCTTGCTCAGGCCCTTTGAGGAGGCCACGCTATTCGTGAGTCGGCAGGACTATGGGATGAACGACGTCATTCCTCTGTTGCACGTCCTGGAACAAATGCTGTTAACAATGGCTGGTCAGGGTGCGGTAGACGTGGCGCACAGATCTCAACGCCACATGACCCCTGTGGGGGCAGGACAGGAAGAAGAGGAGGAGGTAGAGGAGGACATTGGTGCTCAGGAATTATTGAGTGAAATGGGTGGTTTTTCCACTCAGCGTACAGGAGTGGAGGACCAGGAGCATCTGGTAGAGGAGGAGGAGGAGGAGACAGAGGACCCAGACGCACCGTGGCAGTATGCTGTGGAGATGGAGGCAGGGAGTCCCTCACATTCCTTGGCACAAATGGCCCATAGCATGCTCGGTTGCTTGCGTAGCGACAGCCGAATAATAACCATCAGACAGAGGGATGACTTTTGGCTGTCCACCTTGTTGGACCCTCGCTACCGTTCCAAAATGGTGGCCTTTTTCACACCTCCTGAGAGGGAGGCCAAAATTACGTACTATAAAAACCACCTATGTAGTCAGTTGGTCTCTGCCTTTCTGCGCCAACGTCCATCCTCAGACACTGTGGGCCCTGTGCGCTCGCGTTCCGCTGCCATGGCAGCAGGGGAGGGGTGGGGTGGTAAGAGCAGTGGCAGCTCCACCAGCAGCGTGGGTCCCTGTACGGCCTCCCATTGCTGCTGTCTCCATCGCCACACTCTGCCATGTGCCACTTTCAGGTCTCCTCACACTGCTGGTGGGTTCCATTTTGTCATAGGGTGCTGTATGGCCTCCCATTGCTGCTGCCTCCACCGCCACACTGTGGCTCCACACTCTGGTTTTGGCCCCGTGACTGCCCAAATGAGTGAAGTGTGCGGTGATTCTAAGATCGACGGCACTCATCTGCATGTCATACTGACTGACAGTATTATTTCTCTTCCCCAGCAGACTCCAAGGGCATTTCAATTAAAGGTACAGTGTTCTGCACTAATATAAAGGCTCTCTGAAGCCTAGAAACATCCTTTTATAAGTTAAATTCACAGCGAATATATTCGACTCGAATCAAATTTTTTCCACGAATTCGCCGAATCAGTCGAATCGAATTTTTGAATACTTCGCTCATCTCTAATCATCAGTGCCCTGATGATCAGTACCGATCACTTCTCTGACAATTGCCGGTTATCGGAAATACTTTCCTCACTCTGTGACAGCATGAGGAAAGTGCAGCCAATAACCGCAACTGTATTTACCCGGAGATCTGCTGTGTCATTGAACACAGCTGATCACGTGGTAAAAGGTCGCTGTGATTGGCTGTTTACCATATCCCATGATCAGCTGTGTCTGTATAACACAGAGATCACTGGCGGCGCCGGGTGCGCGCTGCACAGGGGGCGTGTTCTGGAATGACATCCATGGACATCGTCCCAGAACCAGACAACCACGCTGTAGCCCTCCTTCGGCTATAGTGCAGTAGGGAACTGGTTAAGTTGCTGTAATTTCCAACATTTCAATCTAAACACAAATCATGAAAGTAGGTTTTTAAATTAAAAAGTCTATTTAAACCAATAAATTAGGATTTTTATCTTGGAAATACACATTTAATTAAATGGTGGTAACAGGACCCTACTTTTTAGAGCGTATAAAAAGCTCAATCTCAGTGTTTTCTGATGATACAAAGCTAAGCAGGCAATAACCTCCCAGCAGGATGTAGGAACCTTACATGAAGACCTCCATAAAATAAAGGGGTGGCCAACTACACGGCAAATGAGGTTTAATGTTGAGAAATGTAAAGTAATGCACTTTGGGGTCCAAAAATATGAAAGCAAGTTACTCGCTGGGAGGAGAGCCATTGGAGGATTCCGGATTGGAAAAGGATCTGGAGGTCTTAGTAGATCACAGGCTCAGCAATGGCATGCAATGCCAAGCTGCAGCAAGCAAAGCCAGCAGAATATTAGCGTGCATTAAACATGGAATCTCCTCCAGAGATAGGACTATAATTCTACCACTTTATAAAACTCTGGTTTGGCCACATCTGGAGTGTGCCGTCCAGTTCTGGTCACCAGTCCTCAGGAAGGATGTGCTGGAACTGGAGAGAATCCAGAGAAGGGAAGCAAAGCTAATAAGGGGACTGGAGGACCTCAATTATGAGGAACGACTATAAACACAAAATGTATTCTCCCTGAAGAAGAGACACTTGAGAGGAGATATGAGAGCGATATACAAATACCTCCATGGTGATGCAATGTACCTGATGGAGGAGCCTGGAGTGCGGGGGAAGGCTTCTCTTATAGCCCCAGATCAGGAGCCCCTGGTAAGGTGACAGGAACGCCAGATCATGGGGTGGAAGGAGTGCCTGAAAGTCTCTCGCTGGTTGATGCTGATGTGTCATCAGGAGAGCAGGACCCCAGGACCGGATAGGCTGCAGATGACCTGGAACTGATGCTGACACAGGATGGCAGAGGCAGCTGAAGGACAGGCACAATGCAGGGTCAGATGGTCCGGGTCGGCAACTTGCAAGTAAATGAAGCGGCAGGCAGGAGCGTAGTCAGAAGTCAAGTCAGAGTCGGTAACAGCAGATGGTATATGACAGGAGGAGCAGGCAGAGACATAATCCAAGAACAGGCCAAGGGTCAGTACAGGCAGCAATCAGAGCAGAATCAGGGGCAGAGCGGGTCAGTAACAGAAGATCAGGCAGTAACTGGTATCAGGAACACAGGAATGCAATAGGCCAAATGGCACCAACAGGCTGCAATAGTGCAGTCCCTGTGGCACCAAAGTGAATTCTTGTTTGCAGCACAATGGGGGGGGGGGGGGCAATTACTGGAACTGATCCCCTGTATGGCTCTCTCTGCAGCAGCTAAAAGCTGGCTTCTTCTCCTCTCCCTCATGCCATTTTTCAGCCATAGCAGAAAGAGCCATACAGGGGATCGGTTTCAGTAAATAACCCCCCCCCCTCCTGCACCCAGCACCCTCACTGTGCACTACATATTTCCCCCTGTTGCCCAGGCCCCCTTGTGTGCCCAACCCTGCAGTGCTTCCCTCCTCTCCTTTCCACTGGCATCTGCAAGCACACAATAGGATCCTTCAGGATAGAGTGGGGGAAGGGTCCGGTAAATATGGCACATTTATCAGCCCCTTCCTTTCCTGAAGGAACACAATGGAGTGATTGGCACCAATCACTCACTGTGTTCATTCATAACTGAAGCATAGAAGACTGTTTTGTTTTGTTTTTTTTGGGGGGGGACCTGTCGGGTTGGCTGTATGGGGCTTAGTGGTTTCTAACAGCAGTCTTGGGTGATTCCAGCATAAGGAGAAAACAATTTAGTTTCTGGGGGCTTAAGAAGACACATGGCCCCTCCATGAAACTGAAGGAGAAGTGGTTAAACCTTAAACTGCAATGGGGGTTCTTTACTGGTAAAGCAGTAAGGATGTAGAACTCCCTTCCACAATCGGTGGTGTCAGTGGGAAGTGGACCTATGAGATGTGTGAATGTAGTATACAGGGATATGGGACATGATATGGACATACACACACGCATACACACCCACACAGGTTCAACTGGATGGACTGGAGTCTTTATTCAGCCTTACCATCTAGGTAACTATGTAAACAAATTACATTTTTTCTTATTGAGCAATGTTAGTTTAAAAATAAATCATGTTCCTGCACATGAAATGTGCGCCTTTTATGCTTCAATTTGTCCTATTTAAAATGACACCAAAATTATGATTCTGGTACAAAGCATTGCAAAGTTATTAATAAGTGAAATAAAATGTTTTTTTTTTTTTCAATTTTGTACCATTTTTAAATGGGAATATGTAAATATATGTTGAATGAGTAAAAAAAATAAACAAAACAAAAAGTTTCCATATTAGCAGTTAATTAAAAAAAAATAGCAGGAAAATAATAGTAGAAGAGAGAAGCAGACTATGGAGGTAATTAGGGCTGATTACAGTACACTAAGGGTTAATAAGGGGTTAAACAGAAAAATATTTTATTAAAAATAAAAAACTTTTTTTTTTACTTGTGAGGTTGCTTTAATTGACATTAGAGATGAGCGAAGTATTCAAAAATTCGATTCGACTGATTCGGCGAATTCGTGAAAAAAATTTGATTCTAGTCGAATATATTCGCTGCGAATTTAACTTATAAAAGGGTGTTTCTAGGCTTCAGAGAGACTTAATATTAGTGCAGAACACTGTACCTTTAATTTAAATGTCCTTGGAGTCTGCTGGGGAAGAGAAATAATACTGTCAGTCAGTAGGACATGCAGATGAGTGCCGTCGATCTTAGAATCACCGCACACTTCACTCATTTGGGCAGTCACGGGGCCAAAACCAGAGTGTGGAGCCACAGTGTGGCGGTGGAGGCAGCAGCAATGGGAGGCCATACAGCAACCTATGACAAAATGGAACCCACCAGCAGTGTGTCACCCTATGACAAAATGGAACCCAGCAGCAGTGTGAGGAGACCTGAAAGTGGCACATGGCAGAGTGTGGCGATGGAGACAGCAGCAATGGGAGGCCGTACAGGGACCCATGAGACACTGTGGACCTGGCAGCAGCATGAGGAGGCGGTACAGGGGCCCATGACAGATTACGGGCCTGGCAGCAGCATGAGGAGTCGGTACAGAGGCCCATGGCAGATTACGGACCTGGCAGCAGCAATGGGAGGCTGTACAGGGACCCATGACACACTCTGGACCTGGCAGCAGCATGAGGAGGCGGTACAGGGGCCCATGACAGATTACGGGCCTGGCAGCAGCATGAGGAGTCGGTATGGGGGCCCATGACACACTCTGGACCTGGCATCAGCATGAGGAGGCGGTACAGGGGCGCATGACAGATTACGGGCCTGGCAGCAGCAACTTGGACAGGAGGACGTTCAGCTTCTGCACCGTCGGGTGCGTGCTCGCAAACTGTTGTCTCTTGGAAACGGATTCCAAGAAAGACTGCTGACGGAATCCGTGAAGAGGAGTAGCAGGAGAAGGAGCATCTGAACGAGCGGAATATGCCAACAAGCGACAACAGGGGCCCATGACAGATTACGGGCCTGGCAGCAGCATGAGGAGTCGGTACGGGGGCCCATGGCAGATTACGGGCCTGACAGCAGCAATGGGAGGCCATACAGCACCCTATGACAAAATGGAAACCCACCAGCAGTGTGAGGAGACCTGAAAGTGGCACATGGCACAGTGTGGCGATGGAGACAGCAGCAATGGGAGGCGGTACAGGGACCCATGAGACACTGTGGACCTGGCAGCAGCATGAGGAGGCGGTACAGGGGCCCATGGCAGATTACAGGCCTGGCAGCAGCAATGGGAGACGCCCGTAATCTGCCAGCACTCTATGACAAAATGGAACCCAGCAGCAGTGTGAGGAGACCTGAGAGTGGCACATGGCAGAGTGTGACGATGGAGACAGCAGCAATGGGAGGCGGTACAGGGACCCATGAGACACTGTGGACCTGGCAGCTGCATGAAGAGGCGGTACAGGGGCCCATGGCAGATTACAGGCCTGGCAGCAGCAATGGGAGACGCCCGTAATCTGCCAGCACTCTATGACAAAATGGAACCCAGCAGCAGTGTGAGGAGACCTGAAAGTGGCACATGGCAGAGTGTGGTGATGGAGACAGCAGCAATGGGAGGCGGTACAGGGACCCATGAGACACTGTGGACCTGGCAGCAGCATGAGGAGGCGGTACAGGGGCCCACGGCAGATTAGGGGCCTGGCAGCAGCAATGGGAGGCCCGTAATCTGCCAGCACCCTATGACAAAATGGACAGCACCAGCAGTGTGAGGAGACCTGAAAGTGGCACATGGCAGAGTGTGGCGATGGAGACAGCAGCAATGGGAGGCGGTACAGGGACCCATGAGACACTGTGGACCTGGCAGCAGCATGAGGAGGCGGTACAGGGGCCCATGGCAGATTACAGGCCTGGCAGCAGCAATGGGAGGCCCGTAATCTGCCAGCAACCTATGACAAAATGGAACCCAGCAGCAGTGTGAGGAGACCTGAAAGTGGCACATGGCAGAGTGTGGCGATGGAGACAGCAGCAATGGGAGGCCGTACAGGGACCCATGAGACACTGTGGACCTGGCAGCAGCATGAGGAGGCGGTACAGGGGCCCATGGCAGATTACAGGCCTGGCAGCAGCAATGGGAGACGCCCGTAATCTGCCAGCACTCTATGACAAAATGGAACCCAGCAGCAGTGTGAGGAGACTTGAAAGTGGCACATGGCAGAGTGTGGCGATAGAGACAGCAGCAATGGGAGGCGGTACAGGGACCCATGAGACACTGTGGACCTGGCAGCAGCATGAGGAGGTGGTACAGGGGCCCATGGCAGATTACAGGCCTGGCAGCAGCAATGGGAGACGCCCGTAATCTGCCAGCAACCTATGACAAAATGGAACCCAGAAGCAGTGTGAGGAGACCTGAAAGTGGCACATGGCAGAGTGTGGCGATGGAGACAGCAGCAATGGGAGGCGGTACAGGGACCCATGAGACACTGTGGACCTGGCAGCAGCATGAGGAGGCAGTACAGGGGCCCATGGCAGATTACAGGCCTGGCAGCAGCAATGGGAGACGCCCGTAATCTGCCAGCAACCTATGACAAAATGGAACCCAGAAGCAGTGTGAGGAGACCTGAAAGTGGCACATGGCAGAGTGTGGCGATGGAGACAGCAGCAATGGGAGGCCGTACAGGGACCCATGAGACACTGTGGACCTGGCAGCAGCATGAGGAGGCGGTACAGGGGCCCATGGCAGATTAGGGGCCTGGCAGCAGCAATGGGAGACGCCCGTAATCTGCCAGCAACCTATGACAAAATGGAACCCAGCAGCAGTGTGAAGAGACCTGAAAGTGGCACATGGCAGAGTGTGGCGATGGAGACAGCTCAATGGGAGGCCGTACAGGGACCCATGAGACACTGTGGACCTGGCAGCAGCATGAGGAGGCGGTACAGGGGCCCATGGCAGATTAGGGGCCTGGCAGAAGCAATGGGAGACGCCCGTAATCTGTCAGCACTCTACGACAAAATGGAACCCAGCAGCAGTGTGAGGAGACCTGAAAGTGGCACATGGCAGAGTGTGACGATGGAGACAGCAGCAATGGGAGGCCGTACAGGGACCCATGAGACACTCTGGACCTGGCAGCAGCATGAGGAGGCGGTACAGGGGCCCATGGCAGATGACAGGCCTGGCAGCAGCAATGGGAGACGCCCGTAATCTGCCAGCAACCTATGACAAAATGGAACCCAGAAGCAGTGTGAGGAGACCTGAAAGTGGCACATGGCAGAGTGTAACGATGGAGACAGCAGCAATGGGAGGCGGTACAGGGACCCATGAGACACTGTGGACCTGGCAGCAGCATGAGGAGGCGGTACAGGGGCCCATGGCAGATTACAGGCCTGGCAGCAGCAATGGGAGACGCCCGTAATCTGCCAGCACTCTATGACAAAATGGAACCCAGCAGCAGTGTGAGGAGACCTGAAAGTGGCACATGGCAGAGTGTGGCGATGGAGACAGCAGCAATGGGAGGCGGTACAGGGACCCATGAGACACTGTGGACCTGGCAGCAGCATGAGGAGGTGGTACAGGGGCCCATGGCAGATTAGGGGCCTGGCAGCAGCAATGGGAGACGCCCGTAATCTGCCAGCAACCTATGACAAAATGGAACCCAGCAGCAGTGTGAGGAGACCTGAAAGTGGCACATGGCAGAGTGTGGCGATGGAGACAGCAGCAATGGGAGGCCGTACAGGGACCCATGAGACACTGTGGACCTGGCAGCAGCATGAGGAGGTGGTACAGGGGCTCATGGCAGATTAGGGGCCTGGCAGCAGCAATGGGAGACGCCCGTAATCTGCCAGCACTCTATGACAAAATGGAACCCAGCAGCAGTGTGAGGAGACCTGAAAGTGGCACATGGCAGAGTGTGACGATGGAGACAGCAGCAATGGGAGCCCGTACAGGGACCCATGAGACACTGTGGACCTGGCAGCAGCATAAGGAGGCGGTACAGGGGCCCATGGCAGATTACAGGCCTGGCAGCAGCAATAAGAGACGCCCGTAATCTGCCAGCACTCTATGACAAAATGGAACCCAGCAGCAGTGTGAGGAGACTTGAAAGTGGCACATGGCAGAGTGTGACGATAGAGACAGCAGCAATGGGAGGCGGTACAGGGACCCATGAGACACTGTGGACCTGGCAGCAGCATGAGGAGGCGGTACAGGGGCCCATGGCAGATTACAGGCCTGGCAGCAGCAATGGGAGACGCCCGTAATCTGCCAGCAACCTATGACAAAATGGAACCCAGCAGCAGTGTGAGGAGACCTGAAAGTGGCACATGGCAGAGTGTGACGATGGAGACAGCAGCAATGGGAGGCGGTACAGGGACCCATGAGACACTGTGGACCTGGCAGCAGCATGAGGAGGCGGTACAGGGGCCCATGGCAGATTAGGGGCCTGCAGCAGCAATGGGAGACGCCCGTAATCTGCCAGCAACCTATGACAAAATGGAACCCAGCAGCAGTGTGAGGAGACCTGAAAGTGGCACATGGCAGAGTGTGTCGATGGAGACAGCAGCAATGGGAGGCCGTACAGGGACCCATGAGACACTCTGGACCTGGCAGCAGCATGAGGAGGCGGTACAGGGGCCCATGGCAGATTACAGGCCTGGCAGCAGCAATGGGAGACGCCCGTAATCTGCCAGCAACCTATGACAAAATGGAACCCAGAAGCAGTGTGAGGAGACCTGAAAGTGGCACATGGCAGAGTGTGACGATGGAGACAGCAGCAATGGGAGGCCGTACAGGGACCCATGAGACACTCTGGACCTGGCAGCAGCATGAGGAGATCGTACAGGGGCCCATGGCAGATTACAGGCCTAGCAGCAGCAATGGGAGATGCCCGTAATCTGCCAGCAACCTATGACAAAATGGAACCCAGAAGCAGTGTGAGGAGACCTGAAAGTGGCACATGGCAGAGTGTGACGATGGAGACAGCAGCAATGGGAGGCCGTACAAGGACCCATGAGACACTCTGGACCTGGCAGCAGCATGAGGAGGCGGTACAGGGGCCCATGGCAGATTACAGGCCTGGCAGCAGCAATGGGAGACGCCCGTAATCTGCCAGCAACCTATGACAAAATGGAACCCAGAAGCAGTGTGAGGAGACCTGAAAGTGGCACATGGCAGAGTGTGGCGATGGAGACAGCAGCAATGGGAGGCGGTACAGGGACCCATGAGACACTGTGGACCTGGCAGCAGCATGAGAAGGCGGTACAGGGGCCCATGGCAGATTACAGGCCTGGCAGCAGCAATGGGAGACGCCCGTAATCTGCCAGCAACCTATGACATAATGGAACCCAGAAGCAGTGTGAGGAGACCTGAAAGTGGCACATGGCAGAGTGTGGCGATGGAGACAGCAGCAATGGGAGGCCGTACAGGGACCCATGAGACACTGTGGACCTGGCAGCAGCATGAGGAGGCGGTACGGGGGCCCATGGCAGATTAAAGGCCTGGCAGCAGCAATGGGAGGCCCGTAATCTGCCAGCACCCTATGACAAAATGGACAGCACCAGCAGTGTAAGGAGACCTGAAAGTGGCACATGGCAGAGTGTGGCGATGGAGACAGCAGCAATGGGAGGCCGTACAGGGACCCATGAGACACTGTGGACCTGGCAGCAGCATGAGGAGGCGGTACGGGGGCCCATGGCAGATTACAGGCCTGGCAGCAGCAATGGGAGGCCCGTAATCTGCCAGCACCCTATGACAAAATGGACAGCACCAGCAGTGTGAGGAGACCTGAAAGTGGCACATGGCAGAGTGTGGCGATGGAGACAGCAGCAATGGGAGGCCGTACAGGGACCCATGAGACACTCTGGACCTGGCAGCAGCATGAGGAGGCGGTACAGGGGCCCATGGCAGATTACAGGCCTGGCAGCAGCAATGGAAGGCCCGTAATCTGCCAGCACCCTATGACAAAATGGAACCCAGCAGCAGTGTGAGGAGACCTGAAAGTGGCACATGGCAGGGGCATGATTCATGGCGGATTTAGTCAGTTGTGTCAGGAACTGGTGGTTTGAAATCCAGACTAATCCACGCCTGATTCATTTTCACAAACGTGAGTCTCTCCACACTTTGGGTGGACAGTCGTGTCCTCCGCGGAGTTACAATACCTCCTGCCGCACTAAACACGCGCTCCGATGCCACGCTACTGGCCGGGCATGACAGCCTTTCAAGGGCAAATTCAGCTAGTTGGGGCCAAAGGTCAAGTTTCGTTGCCCAGTAGTCAAGGGGATTGTCTACCTCGGTTGGCAGGGTGCTGTCCAAGTAGGCCCAAGCCTGTTGTTTGAGCTCCTGCTCCAGGTCCACCTGATGCTGCTGCTGCTGCTGCTGCTGCTGCTGCTGCGGCTGGTTAGTAGTTTCCTCACTGCGCTGGTGAAGAAAGCTACTCATCATAAACTGCAGACTGAGGCAGCCGCTGCTGGTGGAGCTGCCACTGCTCCTACCACCCCACCCCTCCCCTGCTGCCATGCCAGCGGAACGCGAGCGCACAGGGCCCACAGTGTCTGAGGATGGACGTTGGCGCACAAAGGCAGAGACCAACTGACTACATAGGTGGTTTTTATAGTACGTTATTTTGGCCTCCCTCTCAGCAGGTGTGAAAAAGGCCACCATTTTGGAACGGTAGCGAGGGTCCAACAAGGTGGACAGCCAAAAGTCATCCCTCTGTCTGATGGTTATTATTCTGCTGTCGCTACGCAAGCAACCGAGCATGCTATGGGCCATTTGTGCCAAGGAATGCGAGGGACTCCCTGCCTCCATCTCCACAGCATACTGCCACGGTGCGTCTGGGTCCTCTGTCTCCTCCTCCTCCTCCTCTACCAGATGCTCCTGCTCCTCCACTCCTGTCCGCTGAGTGGAAAAACCACCCATTTCACTCAATAATTCCTGAGCACCAATGTCCTCCTCTACCTCCTCCTCTTCTTCCTGTCCTGCTCCCACAGGGGTCATGTGGCGTTGAGATCTGTGCGCCACGTCTACCGCACCCTGACCAGCCATTGTTAACAGCATTTGTTCCAGGACGTGCAACAGAGGAATGACATCGTTCATCCCATAGTCCTGCCGACTCACGAATAGCGTGGCCTCCTCAAAGGGCCTGAGCAAGCGGCAGGTGTCACGCATGAGCTGCCAATGGCTGACATCGAAGTTACACAGGGGAGTACCTTTATCCGCTTGTAACATCAGGAAATCGGTGATGGCCTTTCGCTGTTCGTAAAGGCGGTCTAACATGTGTAGGGTTGAATTCCACCTTGTTGCAGCGTCGCAGATCAGGCGATGCTGTGGAATTCCGTTCTGCCACTGCAGCTCAAGGAGGGTGTGCTTTGCGGTGTAGGAATGGCTGAAATGCATGCAAAGTTTACGTGACATTTTAAGGATGTCTTGCAGTGGGATGGTGGATTTTAGGAACCGCTTGACAACCAGATTGAACACGTGAGCCATGCATGGCGCATGGCACAACCTTCCTTGACGCAGAGCAGACACCATGTTCTTTCCGTTGTCGGTCAACATGGTTCCGATTTTCAGTTTGCGCGGAGACAGCCATCTGTCGATTTCTCTGTTCATTACACTCAGAAGTTCCTCCCCTGTGTGACTACGTTCGCCAAGGCATACCAGGTGCAGCACAGCGTGACACAGTTGCGCCCTGCACATGTGATATGCCGGTCGGGTAATGGGACTTGGCACGGGGGTGGCGGCTGAGGACACGGCGGAAGAAGAGGTGGTAGAGGCGGACATCTTTGCTGGACCAAGGACGTGCAAACGTGGAGGCAAAAGCGTCGTGACCTGTCCAAGTTGCTGGTGTGGCTGTGCCAGCACCACGTTCACCCAGTGTGCCATAAATGACATGTACTGTCCCTGACCGTAGTTACAGCTCCACACGTCGGCGCTGCCGTGCACTTTGGCAGAGACCGACAAGCTCAAAGACTGGCCCACCATTTCTTCTACATGTGAATGCAGGGCTGGCACTGCCTTTTTGGCGAAGAAATGCCGGCTTGGCACTCTCCACCGCGGCGCGGCACAAGCTGGCACCCTCTTCTCCTGATGATGTGGAAGAAATTGCCTGATGACGACGAGGCTGCCAAGTGCGATCAGCCTCCTCATCATCAATTAGGGTCTCCGCCTCACTACTAGCCCCCTCGGCTGCGTGTGGGTCAGGAGACAGACCTGTCTCTAGACCGGCTACCGAGCCACTCTCCTCGCCAGTACTTCTTCGCCTGGCTGCTGAAGAGGCGGATGTCTCCCCCCGTTCCTGACCGCCCTCTGTTAGCTCTTCCTCACTGTACAGTGGGGCTGAGCCCACAGCATGCGATACTTCGCTTGGTGAGGGAACACCAAAGGACAGGGGCAGGTAGAGGACACGTGATTTCAGTGGGCTTGCTCCCGGGCCATGCCAACTAACGGTTGTGTCTGACGTACACACCGACCGTTGGCTGTAGGTGTCAGAGGTGACCTGGGAAGAGGAAGACGACCGAGCCAACCAATCGATGACGGCAGGGTTGTCGGTGGAGACACGACCGCTGGATGACACCGGGAGCACTGGCCTCTGGCTGCGACTAGTGCTGCCTCGACCCCTTCCTCTGCTGCCACGTCTGCTCGCTCCTAAAACATTGCCTCCTCTGCCACTCCTCTGCGTGTTGTCTGACATACTCTTTAATTCAACGATTCTGTGTCCCTGAGTAACAATTCTGTGTCCCTCAGTAACAATTCTGTGTCCCTCAGTAACAATTCTGTGTCCCTCAGTAACAATTCTGTGTCTGTCCCTGAGTAACAATTCTGTGTCCCTGAGTAACAATTCTGTGTCCCTCAGTAACAATTCTGTGTCCCTCAGTAACAATTCTGTGTCTGTCCCTGAGTAACAATTCTGTGTCCCTGAGTAACAATTCTGTGTCCCTCAGTAACAATTCTGTGTCCCTCAGTAACAATTATGTGTCTGTCCCTGAGTTACAATTCTGTGTCCCTCAGTAACAATTCTGTGTCCCTCAGTAACAATTCTGTGTCTGTCCCTAAGAAACAATTCTGTGTCTGTCCCTGAGTAACAATTCTGTGTCTGTCCCTGAGTAACAATTCTGTGTCCCTGAGTAACAATTCTGTGTCCCTGAGTAACAATTCTGTGTCCCTGAGTAACAATTGTGTCCCTGAGTAACAATTCTGTGTCCCTCAGTAACAATTATGTGTCCCTCAGTAACAATTCTGTGTCCCTCAGTAACAATTATGTGTCTGTCCCTGAGTAACAATTCTGTGTCCCTGAGTAACAATTCTGTGTCCCTGAGTAACAATTGTATCCCTGAGTAACAATTCTGTGTCCCTCAGTAACAATTCTGTGTCTGTCCCTGAGTAATAATTCTGTGTCCCTCAGTAACAATTCTGTGTCCCTCAGTAACAATTCTGTGTCTGTCCCTGAGTAACAATTCTGTGTCCCTGAGTAACAATTCTGTGTCCCTCAGTAACAATTCTGTGTCCCTCAGTAACAATTCTGTGTCTGTCCGAGTAACAATTCTGTGTCCCTCAGTAACAATTCTGTGTCCCTCAGTAACAATTCTGTGTCTGTCCCTGAGTAACAATTCTGTGTCCCTGAGTAACAATTCTGTGTCCCTCAGTAACAATTCTGTGTCCCTCAGTAACAATTCTGTGTCCCTCAGTAACAATTATGTGTCTGTCCCTGAGTAACAATTCTGTGTCCCTGAGTAACAATTCTGTGTCCCTGAGTAACAATTGTATCCCTGAGTAACAATTCTGTGTCCCTCAGTAACAATTCTGTGTCTGTCCCTGAGTAACAATTCTGTGTCCCTCAGTAACAATTCTGTGTCCCTCAGTAACAATTCTGTGTCTGTCCCTGAGTAACAATTCTGTGTCCCTGAGTAACAATTCTGTGTCCCTCAGTAACAATTATGTGTCCCTCAGTAACAATTCTGTGTCTGTCCCTGAGTAACAATTCTGTGTCCCTGAGTAACAATTCCGTGTCCCTGAGTAACAATTGTGTCCCTGAGTAACAATTCTGTGTCTGTCCCTGAGTAACAATTCTGTGTCCCTGAGTAACAATTCTGTGTCCCTCAGTAACAATTCTGTGTCTGTCCCTGAGTAACAATTCTGTGTCCCTCAGTAACAATTCTGTGTCCCTCAGTAACAATTCTGTGTCTGTCCCTGAGTAACAATTCTGTGTCTTTTCCTGAGTAACAATTCTGTGTCTGTCCCTGAGTAACAATTCTGTGTCTGTCCCTGAGTAACAATTCTGTGTCCCTCAATAACAATTCTGTGTCCCTCAGTAACAATTATGTGTCTGTCCCTGAGTAACAATTCTGTGTCTGTCCCTGAGTAACAATTCTGTGTCTGTCCCTGAGTAACAATTCTGTGTCTGTCCCTGAATAACAAATTTGTGTCCCTAAGTAACGGTTCTGTGTCCCTAAGTAACAGTTCTGTGTCCCTAAGTAACGATTGTGTGTCCCTAAGTAACGGTTCTGTGGCCCTAAGTAACGGTTCTGTGTCCTTAAGTAACGGTTTTGTGGCCCTAAGTAACGGTTCTGTGGCCCTAAGTAACGGTTCTGTGGCCCTAAGTAACGGTTCTGTGTCCCTAAGTAACGGTTCTGTGTCCCTAAGTAACGATTCTGTGGCCCTAAGTAACGGTTCTGTGTCCCTAAGTAACAATTCTGTGGCCCTAAGTAACGGTTCTGTGTCCCTAAGTAACGATTCTGTGGCCCTAAGTAACGGTTCTGTGTCCCTAAGTAACGGATCTGTGTCCCTAAGTAACGGTTCTGTGTCCCTAAGTAACGATTCTGTTACACAGAGAGGTCTGCCTCTGTTGAATGAATGGAGGCTAATGGAGAATTCTAAAATGGCCACCATTTATAGCTCGACCATTACACAGTGCTGGCTGGCTGGCTGCTGATTAGCTAATGCGATCACATGTCATGAATGAATGCATTATGGGTCAGCGCGCCTTGTCTGCGCGCCTTCCCAAGAATCCCCGCTCCGTCGCCGCACATGTCGCTGCCATTTTAGGAAAAAATTCGATTTGCGCATCCGAAGTCTGCTAATTTTCGGATTCGGCGCGAATCGAAATTTTCCTAATATTCGAAACGAATTCCACTTTGCCTAGTTCGATTCGCTCATCTCTAATTGACATCATCTGCAGATGTACCCTCACCGGCCACTTTAATTGGTACATCTGTTCAATTTCTTGGTAACACAAATTGCTAATCAGCCAATCACATGGCAGCAACTCAATGCATTTAGGCATCTAGACATGGTGCAGACGACTTGCTGAAGTTCAAGCCGAGCATCAGAATGGGGAAGAAAGGGGATTTAAATGACTTTGAATGTGGAATGGTGCCAGAGGGGCTGGTCTGAGTATTTCAAAAACTGCTGATCTCCTGGAATTTTCACACACAACCATCTCTAGGGTTTACAGAGAATGGTTCAAAAAAGAGAAAATATCCAGTGAGTGGCAGTTGTGTTGAGGAAAATGCCTTGTTGATGTCAGAGGTCAGAGGAGAATGGGCAGACTGGTTCAGCTGTGACATTCAGATGGTAGGGTCACATGGTGTAAACAACATGAAAGCATGGATCCATCCTGCCTTGTATCATTGGTTCAGGCTGGTGGTGGTGTAATGGTGGGGGGGGGGTATTTTCTTGGCACTAGTAAGGTGGACCTAATAAAGAAGCCTGTAACTGTATGTTCATCCCTTTTATCTGCAGATGAATAAACAGAAAGATACAAATGTAACAATCTGTTACTTTGTATGTTTGTATAATCAGGGCCTGGAGCTGTATTATTTATAAACTCTGTCAGACTGCTTTTATTGACAGCTACAGCCGCCGCCTTGTTCTCTGAGTATACTGCGTCTTTGTAGCAAGAGATGCCATGTAACAATTTTATAGAAATAAATAAAGTAATATTAGCAACTAAATGTTACCATTGACCTGCTAAATGTTGACACACATTTCTCTAAAACTTCTCATCTATTTAAGCTCGGGTTCACACTGATGCGGTGCGACATATCGCATGTATTTCTCGCAGGAACTGCACCACAATCCTGTGCAAATCACATGCGAATTCTGTGTGGTGCAATTTGAGCCATACGTTTTGTATGGCTCAAATTGCACCGCATCCACATCAAAAAGGTGCAGGACCCTTTTTTTGTCCGCACTAGAATCAGTTCACATGGGTATTCACACCGATTCTGCACATCGCACCGCATTTTGCAAACCAATTTCAGGGTGCTGTTAACTTAACATACACACCCGCAGCAGTTCACATGAGCGGGGTGCGATTATGATGTGGTGTGGAATTCACACAGAAACCGCTGCAATTTCCGCACTGCATCAGGCTTAATCAGGGGTGTCCAACCTGAGGTCCATGGTGGCTATGAACATGGCCCAACAAAATCTTACATTCTCTTAAAATATTTTGATTTTTTTTTTTAGATTTTTTTGTAAAAATGCATTTGCACTTAGTGAACACATGCAGCTGAAGAAATATTTGAGTCTCTTTAATGGAATTTTATAATTTTCATCCTCCCAAAGAAAAATCTCCCACTCTTCACAATCACGCCTTATTCATCTCATCAGTTTTCGGCAGCACCTATATTTGTGAGAATTATATTCAAGGATGAAGAACACGAAGGGTAAAATTAGAACCCAAATAGAGGAGCATGTTGGGAATTCATTAGAATTGCAACTACATCCATCCAACCAGCTATTGATGAGTTAGTTTATCAAAAACAGTAGCAAATATGGCATTCATTTTATATTGCACCCTTTTATTTTTGTAATAAAAAATATTTTTTTTTCCTTCCTACAATTATATTTAGAGATGAGCGAATTATTCAAAAATTCGATTCGGCTGATTCGCCGAATTTGAGGAAGAAATTCGATTTGATGCGAATTTATTCGCTGCAAATTTAACTTATTAAAAGGGTTTCTAGGCTTCAGAGAGCCTTTATATTAGTGCAGAACACTGTACCTTTAATTTAAATGTCCTTGGAGTCTGCTGGGGAAGAGAAATAATACTGTCAGTCAGTATGACATGCAGATGAGTGCCG
Source organism: Staurois parvus (assembly GCF_062004578.1). Classification (NCBI taxonomy): domain Eukaryota; kingdom Metazoa; phylum Chordata; class Amphibia; order Anura; family Ranidae; genus Staurois; species Staurois parvus. Next base: position 2,303,770 of record NW_028318371.1, read on the forward strand.
TCGATCTTAGAATCACCGCACACTTCACTCATTTGGGCAGTCACGGGGCACGACGAAGAAGAAGAAGAATGAAAAGAAGAAGAAGAAGAATGAAAAGAAGAAGAAGAAGAATGAAAAGAAGAAGAAGAAGAAGAAGAATGAAAAGAAGAAGAAGAATGAAAAGAAGAAGAAGAAGAAGAATGAAAAGAAGAATGAAAAGAAGAATGAAAAGAAGAAGAAGAAGAATGAAAAGAAGAAGAAGAAGAATGAAAAGAAGAATGAAAAGAAGAAGAATGAAAAGAAGAATGAGAAGAAGAATGAAAAGAAGAATGAAAAGAAGAATGAAAAGAAGAATGAAAAGAAGAAGAAGAAGAATGAAAAGAAGAATGAAAAGAAGAATGAAAAGAAGAATGAGAAGAATGAAAAGAAGAATGAAAAGAAGAAGAAGAAGAATGAAAAGAAGAAGAATGAAAAGAAGAAGAAGAAGAATGAAAAGAAGAATGAAAAGAAGAAGAAGAAGAATGAAAAGAAGAAGAAGAATGAAAAGAAGAAGAATGAAAAGAAGAATGAGAAGAAGAATGAAAAGAAGAATGAAAAGAAGAATGAAAAGAAGAATGAAAAGAAGATGAAGAAGAATGAAAAGAAGAATGAAAAGAAGAATGAAAAGAAGAATGAGAAGAATGAAAAGAAGAATGAAAAGAAGAAGAAGAAGAATGAAAAGAAGAAGAAGAAGAATGAAAAGAAGAAGAAGAAGAATGAAAAGAAGAATGAAAAGAAGAATGAGAAGAATGAAAAGAAGAATGAAAAGAAGAAGAAGAATGAAAAGAAGAAGAAAAAGAATGAAAAGAAGAAGAATGAAAAGAAGAAGAAGAAGAAGAATGAAAAGAAGAAGAATGAAAAGAAGAATGAAAAGAAGAAGAAGAATGAAAAGAAGAAGAAGAAGAATGAAAAGAAGAAGAAGAAGAAGAAGAATGAAAAGAAGAAGAATTCCATTCCAGCAAAAAGTGTATCTGCAGAGAGAGAGCTCCGCTATTTCTGACAGTTCTCTGACAGTTCCTTCACATTTACAGCGGTTGAAACATTGTATCTATTTGTTTCCGAATAAAAACATCTGTATCCTAAATGGAAACAAATAGATACAATGTTTCAACCGCTGTAAATGTGAAGGAACTGTCAGAGAGCTGTCAGAAATAGCGGAGCTCTCTGCAGGGACACTTTTTGCCGGCTGATCGGGAAAAATTTGATTCGTGCATCCGAAGTTTGCTAAAATTCGGATTCGTTGCGAATCGAATTTTTCCTAATATTCTAAACAAATTCCACTTCGCCAAGTTCGATTCGCTCATCTCTAATTATATTACTCATGTAGGTTTATTATCTATATCAGTGATCATTAACTTGTGATCTGCCAGACTTTTTCTGCTCATCGGTGATCCTTATTGTTGGTGTATATTATATGTGACTGAAGACAGTTCCTCTCCTTCCAATGTGGTCCAGGAAGGTCAAAAAGTTGTTCACCCCGATATAAATGTATATTATGTACCTAACAGGGTTCATTTTAACCATATTTTGGATCAATTTTAAACCGTTGTTCTTAGTGTGACTGTTTAGGGAGAAGCCCCTCTCGGGGTATTTGTATGACAAGGTATAAAACCTCGGATGTATCAGGTCCTGCTCATTGATAATGAAAACAGATAGACGGCTCCAGGTGAGTATGTGAATCATCCGCCCCTCTGGCCATCAACAGGTGAAGGTCCGATCCGCGACCACAGCATCAAGTAAAGGCAATAAAACTTGATCGCACTGCGACAATGTACCAGATAAAACTTCCATTGACTAGAATCTTCATATAAAAGCATGGATCACAACTCCAACATACAGACAGAGGACACTTAACGTGTTTCACAAAAACATGTGCTTAATCATAGCTAACATGTACTGATCGGAAGGAAGCCTAAACAATCAAAAAGACATCTGACTTCAGGAATCCACATCCTCCCATTTAGAAACGATCTTAAAAACCATCAGCGGCAGTCAAATTTGTTTCCAAAACAAAATACACAAATAACAAAGAAATGCAATTACAATGAAATAAGAACCACTGATAAATGAATGTCAGAATAGATAAAATGTCAGTCTGACCCATGTGATTCACACAGGAACCGCACCGCATTCCTCTGCAAATCACATGCAAATTCTGTGCGGGGCAATTTGAGCCATACGTTTTCTATGCTTCAATATCGCATTGTATCCACACCAAAAAGGTGCAGGACCCTTTTTTTTGTCCGCACTATAATCAGATCACATGAGTATTCACACCCATACAATCCGATTCTGCACATCGCACTGCATTTTGAGAACCAATTTTGGGGTGTTGGTAACATAACATGCACACCCGCAGCAGTTCGCATGAATTCTCACAGAAACCGATGCCGCACCACATCAGTGTGAACCCAGGATAAAGGTGATAGTAGGTGTGATCAAGATGTAAAATATTCATCAAAAGAGGAAAAATTGTCAAAAAAAAGTGTAAATTCTCTATAAAATTGTATTCTATTTTGTATGATGTTCCTGTGTATTGTACACTGCACTCATTGTGCACGCGGCACTAATAATGTTTTCATTACATGTTTGCAATATTTCGAACCAGGCCTGGACTGGGGAAAAAAATAGGCATTTTGGACTGAGCAGCCCAAAGACCGGGGACCCTTTCCTCGGAGCCCAGTGGCAGAATGCAAGAGTGACCTTCTGCAACCCTGGTAGTGTCAGTAGTTTTATATTTAATTTTTTTACAATTTTATATTTGTTTTACATTTTTTTGTAGGAGAGAAGGAAGGAAGGAGGGAAAGAGAGAAAGAAAGGGGAGAAAGAAAAGAAAGGAAGGGGAGAAAGGAAGGAAGGAAAGAGAAAGGAAGGGAAAAAGACAGATCAGTTCACAAATGTCGGAATATATCCCTTTAATTTATAAACATTTGCTTTATCCACAAACTTCCTGAAGATAAAACTACAACACCAGCTCAGCCCCGCCCTGTGCTGAGAAATGTGAGACGACCTTTAGATTTTCCGTGTCGGAGACTTTCATTTCATTTCTCTCTTCTGCTGTCAGCGATGGCGTCTGCTGATCTGAGAGAGGAGCTGGACTGTTCCATCTGTCTGAACATTTATACCGATGCTGTAAACCGCAGATGTGGACACAACTTCTGCCGGGTCTGTATTGATCGATCGTTGGATACACAGGAGGGGTCTGGAGGTTATTCCTGTCCTCAGTGCAGAGAAGAGTTCCAGGATCGGCCTGCATTGCACAGGAACATCACACTACGTAACATAGTGGAGACCTTCCGGTCTACTCAGCCAGATGAGAAGAAGACTGGAATCTTCTGTACTTACTGCATTCACTCTCCTGTACCCGCTGTTAGATCCTGTCTGCATTGTGAAGCTTCTCTGTGTGATAATCACCTGAGAATCCACAGCAAGTCACCAGAACATGTCCTAACTGATCCCACCACTTCCATGGAGAACAGAAAATGTGCCATCCATAGGAAACTTCTTGAATATTACTGTGATGCAGATGCCGCCTGTATCTGTGTGTCCTGCAGGCTGGATGGAGAACACCAGGGACACAAGGTGGAGACTCTGGATGAGGCTTCTGAGAAGAAGAAACAGAAACTGAGAAACGTTCTGCAGAAACTGATGACAGAGACAGAGAAGACGGAGAAAAGAGTCCAGAGTCTGCAGGAACATAAGGGAAAAGTACAAGAAAAATCAGCTGGTCTAACAGGTCTAACAATTTTTTATTTATAATTTTTTATTTATATTCTAATTTTTCTATTTTTTTTAAATAATTTTTTTTCGATTTTTGAATTTTCCCAACTCCGTCCCAGATTATATGGTCCCTCTACCACAACATTGTGATCATATCTATGCATCATCCCCCCGTTGCTTCATAAATAATTAATAATTCCATTCCCCGTACCTATCTATATATATATATATAATTATTTTTTTATTATTATTATACAGGATTTATATAGTGCCAACGGTTTGCTCAGCGCTTTACATTATAGTGGGAGACAGTACAGTAACAATACAGTTCAATACAAGAGGGAATTGAGGGCCCTGCTCCTTGGAGCTTACAATCTAGGAGGGAGGGGTGAATGGTACAGTAGGTAGTCACTGTGGGGGATGGAGTGGTTGGAAGAGTGGAGGATTCCAGTGTTAGCAGAGGGCGGGATAGGCTTCCCTGAAGAGATGGGTTTTCAGTGATCGCCTAAAGGTAAGTAGAGTAGGTGATAGTCTGATAGATTGGGGTAGGGAGTTCCGGAGGATGGCTGACACCCTGGAGAAGTCTTGGAGACGAGTATGAGAGGAGGAGATAAGGGAGCTATAGAGTAGGAGGTCTTGCGAAGAACGGAGTGTACGGTTTGGGTGATATTTAGAGATAAGATTGGATATGTAAATTGCGGCAGTGTTGTGGATGGCTATATATGTCATTGTTAGTGTTTTGAATTTTAACTGTTGGGCAACTGGGAGCCAGTGGAGGGATTGGCAGAGAGGGGTGGAGGACACTGAGTGGAGACCAGTGGAGGGATTGGCAGAGAGGGGTGGCAGATACAGAACGATTAGTGAGGTGGATGAGTCTGGCAGCAGCATTCATGATAGACTGAAGAGGGGATAGCCTGCGATGAGGTCGGCCAATGAGGAGGGAGTTACAATAGTCGAGGCGTGATATAACAAGGGAGTGAATAAGTTGCTTAGTGGTTTCCGAGGTTAAGAACGGTCGTATCTTGGAGATGTTGCAGAGGTGAAGTCTACATGATTTTGTCAGCGATTGGATCTGGGGCTGAAAGGACAGATGGGAGTCTAGGATTACACCTAGTACCCTGACATGAGGGGATGGACTGAGGATGGTGTTATCGATATTTATGGTGACGTCAGTGGGGGTGGCGGGGGCTGGGGGAATACTAGGAGCTCAGTTTTGAAAAGGTTGAGTTTGAGGAAGTGAAGTGACATCCTAGCCGATATGTCACTTAGTAGGCTAGCGATGCGGGTGGAGACTGAAAGGGTGAGGTGAGGGGTAGAAAGATACATTTGTGTGTCATCAGCATAGAGATAGTAATTGAAGCCGTGGGAGTTTATTAAGTGACCAAGGGAGGAAGTGTAGATGGAGAAGAGAAGGGGTCCAAGGACAGAACCTTGAGGGACCCTTACAGAGAGACGGAGTGAAGAGGAGGAGGCAGCGTTATAGGTAACACTGAAGGAGCGCTGCGATAGATAGGAGGAGAACCAGGAGAGAGCAGAGTCTCTGAGGCCAAGAGAGTTTAGTTTTTTGAGGAGGAGGGGATGGTCAACCGTGTCAAAAGCCGCGGAGAGGTCGAGTAGTAGGAGTATTGAATAGTGGACGTTGGTTTTAGCAGTTAGTAGGTCATTAGACAGCTTTAGTAGGGCAGTTTCAGTGGAGTGTAGAGGTCGAAAGCCAGACTGTAAAGGGTCGAGAAGGTTGTTGTCAGTGAGATGGGAGCTCAGATGATTGTAGACTAAGTGTTCTAGGAGTTTAGAGGTAAATGGCAACAGGGAGATGGGTCTTAAGTTGTTCAGGTTGGTGGGGTCCAGGGAGGGCTTTTTAAGTATGGGAGTGATGTGTGCATGCTTTAGAGGGGAGGGGAAGGCACCTGTAGAGAGGGAGAGATTGAAGATGTGAGTGAGGGAGGATAGGATGGAAGAGGAGGGTGACCGAATGAGTTGTGAGGGGACAGGGTCCAGGGGGCAGGTGGTGAGGCGGGCTTTTGAGAAGACCTTAAGGACCTCTTCGGTGGTAGCGAGGTCAAAGGAGGAAAGTGTTTAGAAAGGAATATGAAAAGGAGGAGTAGAGGAGGCATTTAAAGGTGCGGGGAGTGGGGATCAGATATGGAGAGATGATTTCCGGGGGAGTTTGATTGGAGATTGTCTAGCATGCAGTAGAGTTTCTTGTTGTAGTATCTTCCTGCAGCTAGAGTTCTTCTCTTTTGGGCAATCTGGGCTGGGTTCAGCGTGAGTGGAATCTGAGTGGTCAGTTCTGCAGCGCTGCGTGGCTAGTTCTTGAGGGAGGACATTCGTGCTTTTGTGAAGATTTGCTTGGAGTTTAGTGGCTAGCTTGGTGTAAGAGTTACTAGGGTTCAAGATCTAGGTGGAAGTTCCAGGTTATGAATTTATGTCCTTTGAAGCCAATGGAAAGAAGCTGATGTGAGGGGAGCAGGGGAACCATATGCCGGCCTGGCCTCTGGTATGGGGTTAGGTGAGTTGACTCAGATGAGGCCTTGTTGGTAGAATTCCAGGCTGCGTCACTGAGGTCCAGGCTGTGTCACTGTAGGCCGTAGTAGGCCTCAATAGGTCAGGTTTGTCAGCCGTGGGTTGAGGAGGGACAGAACCACTCCAATCCCCTCCTCCTGGTATGGACTGGACAGTGGGGTTCGGGGAGAACTTTGATGCATGTCAGTGGCACGCCGCTGCTCAGGTCAGTGGGGGTTTAGAGCCGGGGTGCCTGAGCCTCGGGTTACACGTCCGCACAAGGCAACGGGTAACCCCGGTGACACGGCCGTGGGTATCTGCAGGGAAGACCTCCGGGGTGGAGATGGGGATGGAAATGGAGATGGCTTGCCCGGATGCAGGGGTGGGGATGGAGGTGGATGGAGATGGCTTACCCGGATGCAGGGGACGCTGTAAAGACCTGGGGTGCCTGAGCCTCGGGCTATGCAGCCACGCCAGGCTGCGAAGTGGTGTCCACGGGTGATGCGACCGTACCAGGCCGGGGAGGTCGATCAAGTGATGGTGATACCGTGCGGGGCCCTGTCGGGGGCCACAGCTGCCTGATCCTTCTGAGCTGCCAGAAGTGGCCCTTAAAGCTGATGGAGAGGGCCAGGGAGCCTGCTGAGGTATCTGCTTGCTGTCTTCCTGCTGGGCATGTGTCCAATACAGCCTGCTGCTGAGCCTGCCTCCAATGCTGGGCTGCCTGAAGTGGCCCCTGGGACCGATGGAGAGGGGGCCACATACATCCCACCCTAGGAGCGGGTTAGTCAGCAGGGGTCGGGGGGTGGAACCCGATCCCGATCCGCCAGCAGCGTCCCAAACCAGCCGCGATTTTACGCGAGGCTGTGGCTTCATAGGCCGCAATTTCCGGAGCTCCGGAATTGGCCCAAAATTGGCACAGCACCCCTCCTTGGGTGCTCATCAGAGGCCGTAGGGTCTCCAGGACCCCTGTGAAGTCCCGGATAGCAGCGGATGGGCACTGCGGCGATGGAGCTCCTTGCTTAGGAGACTGCTCCGGTCGCCATCTTGCAACCTCAGATATATATTATAAAACATTATATAATTTAGTATCTGGCCATACTAGACGTATCAACTTACTTTCATTATATTATCACCTAAGGGCGGATTATGCATAGACCATTATCACCATTAATATTATTACTACTTTTATTTTTATTTTTATATTTGTAATATTGTCATTATTCTATTTGATTATCATCATTACCGTTACCATGGTTATACTGCATTTTTACTCACTTAATTATTTTATATACCACTGTTGCAAGGTGATCTTCACATCCTATGCCACTAGCTAAATTTATGAGCCATCTCACCAAGTATACACCATTGTGTGCAACATATCTAATTTTATATATATTTTTTATTTTAATTCTTATTTTCTAATTTTCAATTAATTTTTATTTTTACATTTTTAATTTTTATTTTTCATTTTTTATTTATTTTATTTGAATTTATTTCCTTTTTTTTATTTTTCATTTTTATATTTTATTGATTATTTTTAAAATTTTGTAATTTTGCAATTTCAGTTTATTATTTTTTAATTTTCCAATGTATATATTTTTTTTTTCATGCATTTTTATTTTATTTTTTATTTTTATTTATTTTATAATTTTTTATAATTTTGTGTATATATATATATATTTTGTAATATATATATACATTTTATATCATTTATTTTTACATTTTTATTATTTATTTGATTTTACATTATTATTTTTCATTTTGACCATTTCTATTTCCATTTTTATTCACATTTTATAAATATTGATAACCAAATTTTTTTTCCTTTTTCTTTTCTTTTCATATCCTCCATTTTCCCGTTTCATTTTTTCCCATACCATTTTATTTTTAATATTAATAACTTCTTATTTTTTCATCCATTTACAATTTTAATTCTCTTCCCGTACTCTTTAACCACACAGTGTCACCTTACAACAATGGTATAATCACATTATTGCTGAAACAATTGGTTAATTAATTGCCAATCAGCCCCTCTGAGGATTAACTCCGTATATATACAACTATCGGACTCCCACTTCCCCCGGCTTGATAAAGGAGAGCACTTCCGCCTCTCCATGCCAGCGCATGCTCAGAAACACGTCGCAGTGCACCTTGGGTAACTGACGTCATCACGCCCACGTCATCGCTGCGTTCCAGCGTGCGTTCCCCCCGGCTTTGAGGAGGATGTGCACGCTGGCCGGCTCCACAGCTGTCCCCCTCCAGCCACCACGCTGCTCCAGCGGAATGCTGACACATTGTTACTGATGACAGCTCAGTGACACCGATGACAACCCCCTCCTGTCCCATGTTACACCACACCACTTTATTTCATGCATTACTTGTACCTCATACATGGGAGGGTTCCTACTTCTCATCTTCATTAAAGTGTTATGCTGCACTTAGAGGCGCTTCTTCTCCTTCTCTCATCCTAACAGAGAGAGTCACTGCCCTGTTCATAGAGCTCAGGAGACAACTGGAGGACCTGGAGAAGAGAGTCCTGAGGGAGATCGCCAGCCAGGAAGAGCGGCTTTCATGTCCATTGTCTGAGATGATCCATCAACTGGAGATAAAGAAGAAGGATCTGTCCAGGAAGATGGGGGACATTGAGGAGCTGTGTAACATGACCGACCCCCTGACTGTCCTCCAGGAATCAGACACAGGGGACTTGTGTGATACTGAGGAGGGAGATGATGAGGACAGAGAGAGACATGATAGACTCCTCCATGATGGAGGGGATCTGGATGGGGCTGGAATCTCACACACATTACACACAGGGATATCTGATATGATAAAAGGGGGAAATGTATGCTTCAATATACAGGAAGCTTCAGACTTATTACTGGATGTGAACACAGCTCATAATAATCTACAGATATCAGATGACATGAAAACTGCATCCAGGTCAGATATAGAGCAGAATCGTCCAGAAACACCAGAGAGATTTCAGTACTTGTACCAGGTATTAAGCAGTCGGAGTTTTTCCTCGGGGCGACATTACTGGGAAGTGGATGTCAGTGAGGGAGAACATTGCGCAGTCGGGATGTGTTATCCCAGTATAGAGAGGGGAGGAGGGCAGTCAGGGATTGGATATAATAACAAGTCCTGGAGTTTGTGGAAGTATAACAGTGAGTGTTATCTATCACATGATGATAAAACAATCCTCATATCTCCCGATACCCCCCCTGATAGAGTCAGGATCTATGTGGATTATGAGGCCGGGCAGCTGTCCTTTTATGATCTGTGTGACCCCATCAGACACCTCCACACCTTCACCACCACCTTCACTGAGCCCCTCCATGCCGGGTTATGGGTAATAAAAGGTCGTATAAAGATCTCTGGGGGGGTCAGGAGACGTGTAAAATGATCATATGACAGGAAATCTGACCTGAATCTGGTGAAATCTGCTGAGAAATGTGAATCTGGTTCATAGGATGACACCGTTTGTAGAGATAATATATTTCTTCAATCAGTAGATCTGGTAGATCTCAGCCGAGGAGAGTGTCCTCCATCACTTCCACACCCAACAAGGCAAGATTTGGGGGGGGGGTTATTTAGCATTAGGCTGACCACACACTATACAATCTGATTGTACAATAACCTTTAGATCTCCCATCAGCTGTGTAGTATACGGGTCTGCCTGATGTGATCCAATAAAGAGCTGATTCACACATGTGCGGTGCGGATTGAAGCTCAGGATTCAAAGCTAATTGGCACAGTAGTTGTTCAGCGGTTCAGATCAGGTTTACATCAGGTTCAGGAAAGGTTCAGGTCAGGATTTTATCCCGTTCACACATGAGCGGTTTAGAAATGGTTCCCATAGAAGTCAGTAGCCTGTAATCGGCACCTGAACCGGACCGCACTGCTCAGAAATCTTACATGCAGGGGCGGACTGAAAACTCATGGGGCCCCCGGGCAATAGGGAATCATGGGGCCCCTGTGTCCTTGCCCAAACTCAAAAAAGCATAGGCTTTTTTCATAGGAAAAAGGTACCAGGGGAATCTCATGGGGCCCTCTACTGACCGCAGGCCCTCGGGCAGTATCCGAGTTTCCAAATGGTCAGTCCGCCGCTGCTCATATTACTCCTTCTCACCGCTAGTGCAATGGACCTATCATTGGTGTCAGTGGGAGGAATAGTGCCCCATCATTGGTGTCAGTGGGAGGAGTAGTGCCCCATCATTGGTGTCAGTGGGAGAAATAGTGCCCCATCTTTGGTATCAGTGGGAGGAATATTGCCCCATCACTGGTGTCAGTGGGAGGAATAGTGTCCCATCTTTGGTGTCAGTGGGAGGAATAGTGCCCCATCTTTGGTGTCAGTGGGAGGAATAGTGCCCCATCTTTGGTGTCAGTGAGAGGAATAGTGCCCCATCATTGGTGTCAGTGGGAGGAATAGTATCCCGTCTTTGGTGTCAGTGGGAGGAATAGTGTCCCATCTTTGGTGTAAGTGCGGGGGAATAGTGCCCCATCATTGGTGTCGGGGGGGATAGTGTCCCAACATTGGTGTCAGTGGGAGGAATAGTACCCCATCATTGGTGTCAGTGGTGGAAGGAATAGTGTTCCATCATTGGTGTCAGTGGGGGGAGGAATAGTGCCCCATTGTTGGTGTCAGTGGGGAGAGGAATAGTGCCCCATCGTTGGTGTCAGTGGGGGGAGGAATAGTGCCCCATTATTGGTGTCAGGGAAGGAATAGTGCTCCATTATTGGGGTCAGTGGGAGGAATAATGCCCCATCATTCAGTGGCACCAATGATGGGGCACTATTCCTCCCAATGACACTTACCTTGCTGACCCCTGCTCCAGCCTAGGTGCTGCTGCAGCCAGCATGCCGGGTTGCAGCAGCAGCACCATCAGCACGGCACACTTACCGGGCGGTCAGCTGTCCTGCTTCATTCACTCAGGGTGCTCCCTCACTCGATGTTTGCGGGGCTGCTCGGCTCCACCTACTCGCAGGTGACTGGCTGCCTGTGTGCCTTTCCTGAGCTACAGTTTTGGCACCCAATCACTGGTGAGGAGGCGGAGCTGAGCGGCAGGTACAGGTACAACTTATGTAGGAGGATTTGTTTCCTCTCTGTGTATCTCCTGAGGCCAGTCACTGCACTGGGTATAGGTAAGGGTTTACAACCCCTGTGAAGATTTAATCCAGAGTCGGTTTTATGGCCCTTTTACCCGTCTGACTGCTGAACAGCAGAGATTATGCTGGATGGTTATTCACTGTTATAAATAAGTCATCTAGAAAGGTGAAAATATTTTATTCTGTAAAGTGGTTATAAGGGAAGGACATTCTGTACCTCAAAGCCGTATTAAACCCAAAGGGAAACATTTGTTATATTGCAGCTTACCAATTCTTAGATGTGATGGTTGCATTAGTTTTATTTTTTAGGCTTTCTTTCCTCTATTTCTGGTGATCCTGCCAGTATGTCTGTTGTTTTTCAAAGCAACAAGCTCTCTTCCAGATATAGCGGTTACAGGGATGAGACAAACCATCTGCCAATGACAGGGGTGATTACAATACTCAACTTTTATTTATGTAAAAACTTTATCCTAAAAGGGAAAGCATGTTCGGTGTAACTACTTGGAGTTTGGCTTCAATTTGTTAGTGTATTTAAATCTGCTAGTCCATTTAACACTCCCCTCCCCCCAGACAGATAATGCTGCTGTCCAAAGCTGCCCCCTGTGCTCCTTCCTCCAGAGTGGGGGCTATCTAATACAGGAGGAGTGTTACTGACCAGCAGTGCCGGGACAAGATCATCTAGAGCTCAGGGTGAACATGCTGAATTGTGCCCCCCCACAAGATGTATGAGCATTATGTGTTAGCAAAAATCCCCTCCCCCTCAAAAAATGGACTAATCTGCCTGCTTATCCCCTAAGCATTCCCCCTCCTCCCAGTACAAGTCTGCTCTTTGCTGAAATCCCCTTTCCAGCACAAATGTGTGCCCCCTCAACCCCCCAGCTCAAATCCACTAATTCCTGAAAAAAATTCCCCACTCCTAGTACAAATCCTCTACCCCTCACCTCAAATTTCACTTCTGAGCACAAATCCTCTCCCCCCACTCTAAATCCCCCCTCCCAGCAAAAATTCTCCCCAATCCCCCATCCTAACACAAATCCCCCCAATCATCCCTGCTAGCACAACCCCCCCCCCCACCCCACAAAAAAAACCTCCCCTACTTGCACAAATCCCACCCCCAACCTTCTTTTGGTGCCCCCCCACCTCACATGATATCACAGTGCCCAGGGCATCCACCCCCCAACCCACCTCTTATCCCAGCCCTGCAGACCAGATCACCAGGTGAAAACAGAGGGGAAAAGCCTAAAAAAAGAAAACTAATGCAGCCAAGAGAAAAAAACGCATTGGGCGGTAAAAAAAAGCAAAATCCACCTTTTGGTTGTCTCTGTGGAATTTTACTGAGAAGTCATTTTACCCTTTTATATGTGTTGTTTTATATATTCCATGCAATTTAAGGTTTTAGATTCCACTTTTATGCATTTTATCTTGTCTCTATTTTTGTGCCGTTTTATGTTCTGGGATTTGATTATTGTGTGCCGACATTTTATTGTACATTTTATTGTCCAACTTTCATCTTTCATGTTTCATTAAAGTTTTGTTGAATCCTTGAAGTGTTCGGTTTAGTATTTTGAAGCGTTCATTTTCAGGCTTTGGTTACAATGTATCTAAAGCCTTCCTTTGTTTTAGTTTTGATAGAGTAGGGAAGGGTTAGAACCTCGCTCAGTTTTGTTTTCACATATTTTCATTTCCTGTTCACAGAGACACAAGGAAATCTCTCCGAGGTCAGAGGAATCCCCCTCTTAGTCTAGGGTCACACCTATGCAGGTTGTGTTTGATGTGTTTCCGCATTGCGTTTTGCGTTGTGTTTTGCATTTTTGCCGCATTTTTTTTTTCTTGCTGCTAGGCAGATTTAAAACGCAAAACGCAGCAAAAACGCAATACATGCTTTTCTGCAGCGTTCCCTGTAAAGCCTATAGAACCAAAAACACAACGTTTTGCTTTCAAAAAAGTCCCTGACCCTTTCCAAAAAGAGAAAAGAGATGTGAACCTGTCCCATAGGAAATCATGTTAAATGGACTGCTGTGCATTTCTAAAAAAACTCTACAGAAACCGCTTGGGTGTGAACCTGGGGTTAGATAGGTGTCACTGGAACACATGGGGGGGGGGGGGGGGTTATGAAAACTTGAGCACTCAGAATCTGGTGCAGCTGTGCATGGGAGCCAATCAGCTTCTAGCTTCTGCTTGCTCAATTAACCCCTTTGATCCTAAGGGTAAAACAAATGTTAATGCCTAAGCACAATTTTGTAACTTTGACCTGTGTTAGTGAATCTGTACATATCATCACTACTACTGTGTGCATCCAGGGGGATTATACCGCAATTATTTCAGGAGAAATTGTACTTTCATTCATTTGATGGTAAATGATAATGGATATCTCCTGATTTTGTATCGATAATAGTAAAATAAATCATTTTTTTTAATGTAGCTGGATATTTCTTGCTTCTTCCATAACCTATCACCAAAGAACAACCCAAAATAAATTCTCCTGCCCCTGACGATCGCAGCGATACCACATGTGTGTATGTTAGTTGTGTTTGTACCCGTAGTACAGCCTAGAATCAACAGAGCGCATTCTGATTTTTTTCTTTTTTTTTATCCTACATAAAACACCGACACTAACTGACACTGACACTGATTTAGAAAAAAAATCCTGATGAAAATAATACTGACCCTGACCTTGACCCAAACACTAACCCTGGCACTGACCGAGGTCTGACAAACCTCCATCTAGGGTTTTTTTTTCCAATTATTAGTTTTTATAATATTTATTACACACAGTTGTGTTTTTTCTCTCTGCAAGGAGAGAGGTAGATAAAATGTATCTCCTACATTCAGAGAGAGAAAACACGGGGGTGGGCTTCACAATGACTGATCTCTGTGATAGCCAATAAAAGGCCATCACAGCAATCAGGTGACCTAGAATCATTCTGTGCTGGGAGCGTGCTGCATTTAGAGAAGGGGCGGAGCTTCCCCCTCCAAACCTGCTGGCAGTGCCCCGCCTCCTCCTGATGTAAGGTATTAGGGACTCTGGGGATTGGACCCTGATGGAAGGAAAGGGAGGGCTCTGGGGAGTGGACCCTGATAGAAGGAAGGGGGGGCTCTAGGGACCCTGATGTAAGCAGAGGGACTCTGGGGACCCTGACGTAAGGAGGGTACCTTGATGTAAGGTGGGGGTGAATATAGGGACCTTGATGTAAGGAGCGATGTTCCAGGAACCCCGATGGGGAGTGGACCCTGATGTAAGGAAGTAGGGGCTTTGGAGATTGGACCCTGATGTAAAGAAGGGGGGGCTCTGGGGAGTGGACTCTGATTGAAGCAGAGGGGGCTCTGGGAAGCCTGATAGAAGGAAGGGGGGGGGATATGGGGAGTCTGATGGAATGAAAGGGACCCTGGAGACCATGATGGAAGGGGGGATTGCACTGGGAACCCTAATGTAAGGAGGGGGCCCTGAGGACCCTGATGTAGGGAGGAGGGGGGACCCTGATTTAACAAGGAAAACTCTGTAGACTTGGGGACCTTGTTATTTTGGGTGGCTCTGGGGGCCCTAAAGTAAGGGGGGTAACTCTAGGGACTCTGATATTAGGGGGGACCTTGTTTGAGGGGGAACACTGATGGGGATTCTTAATTTAAGGGGGGGGGATCATCCACTCCCACGAGTCCCTCCAACTGTTAGACAAAATTTGTCCACTGTGTCACTTACTACTGACCTCTGAACTCTGGGTCACTACTGACCTCTGAACTTTGCTTCCCTTACTACTGGCCCCTGTCCTTTGCTCTGCTGACCCCTGTCCTCTGCCCAGCAGACCCAGTACACTGCCTTTGGGATCCTTGTCCTCTGCCCAGCAGAACCAGTACACTGCCCTTCTGACCCGTCCTCCGCCCAGCAGATCCAGTACACTGCCCTTCTGACCCCTGTCCGCTGCACAGCAGACCCAGTACACTGCCCTTCTGACCCCTGTCCGCTGCACAGCAGATCCAATACACTGCCCTTCTGACCCCTATCCTCCGCCCAGCAGACCCAGTACACTGCCCTTCTGACCCCTGTCCTCCGCCCTGCAGATCCAGTACACTGCCCTTCTGACCCCTGTCCGCTGCACAGCAGACCCAGTACACTGCCCTTCTGACCCCTGTCCGCTGCACAGCAGATCCAGTACACTGCCCTTCTGACCCCTGTCCGCTGCACAGCAGATCCAATACACTGCCCTTCTGACCCCTATCCTCCGCCCAGCAGACCCAGTACACTGCCCTTCTGACCCCTGTCCTCCGCCCTGCAGATCCAGTACACTGCCCTTCTGACCCCTGTCCGCTGCACAGCAGACCCAGTACACTGCCCTTCTGACCCCTGTCCGCTGCACAGCAGATCCAGTACACTGCCCTTCTGACCCCTGTCCGCTGCACAGCAGATCCAATACACTGCCCTTCTGACCCCTATCCTCCGCCCAGCAGACCCAGTACACTGCCCTTCTGACCCCTGTCCTCCGCCCTGCAGATCCAGTACACTGCCCTTCTGACCCCTGTCCTCCGCCCAGCAGATCCAGTACACTGCCCTTCTGACCCCTGTTCTTTGACAACATGCTGGTGCACGAAACGCATCAGCAAGGAGCCCACCGGAGTGACGTCACACCGCGCACGGCTACGAGGAGGCCGGCGGCCATTTTTATATACTGTACCTTCACATGTGAGTTCTTTGACATCTATTTAAAATATTTGCCTTTACAATAAACATACTTCACTATTGGCACATATCTACTCTCTGGCTGGGTTATTTATGAGCCCTGCAAGGTGGAACCTTTTTCTGGATCTGGAGGGTCCCTGTATGCTGTGATCTTTGGAGCTGGATGGGTATATGAGCGGAGTGTGACCCCAGTGTGAGCAGTGTCATCCCATGTGTCCACATTGAGCTTGAGGACCCCCGCAGCCCTAGACCAGACCCAGATGACTTCCCCCTTTTTGGATGTCTTTTCTGCACATGAAATATGTGCTTCTGGTAAGTCCATAGTGTTACCGGTTCTTCTCACCTGGAGTCACGGAACACGGAGCACGGAGCACCTTAATATCTGGATTATTGATGCATTTGACTGTATGAACTTCCTAGAAGTTGTCACCTTGATTTTGGTGTTCATAACATAAACGTCATCATAAGACGGTGTCCTCACATTGTCACCTTTGCCCCCTAGCAGCGCTCACTCTATATACGTTTATCATTCATTATTGTCATTATATGTTTGTTGTGATTATCACAATTAGCGTCGTATATTCATTTATTATATATTGTCTTTTAGAGGTGCAGAGGTTCACCTTTTTATGCTGGCTGCTTGTTTTGCTTTATGCGCTCCCAACCACCCCTTTGTCTATGAATATACAGTATATAAAACAAAACATTGTGGACCGTAGGAGGGCACCCAAGTAGTGAGCAAAGCCAACAAAAGAGAAAATATAAACAATGATTAACCGCTTAAGGACCGCCCTATAGCAGATATACTGCTACAGGGCGGCACCTGTGTGCAAAATCATGTATGTATATTTCTGGGTAGGGGGCGCACTCGAGTCACGTGCCCCCTACCCACACCGCCATTCGCGGCTGTGGATGTCAATCACTGGGTCCCACCCAGTAATTACCCGCTGGCGCCCAGTGATTACTGCCAAGCATTGATGGGGAGGAAGACTGTTTTGTTTACTAACAGTCCTCCTCCCTGTCAGCTCTGGCGCACTGCACAGCACAGCCATCCACAGCAGTGTGATTACAGTGAAGCACACAGACACCATCCCCTAGTAAAACACTCCCTGCACACAGTTAACCCTTTGATTGCCCCTCATGTTAACCCCTTCCTGCCCAGCATCATTAGTACAGTGTTTGTTTTTTTTTTGCTCTGATCACTGTATTGGTGTCACTGGAGATGTCAGTGACACCAAGTTAGTTCCCCCCCAGTGTCAGAATTTCTACCACGAGCCCCCTAAAAGTCACGGATAGCCGCCATTAATAGTAGAAAATTTTTTTTACATGTATTGGGATTTTTTTTTAGCAAAGACATGGAGCAGAATACATTTTGGCCTAAATTTATGACGCAATTTGATTTTTTTATTTTTTTTACTGGACATGTTTAATAGCAAAAAGTCCAAAATATTGTTTCCTGCAAGAACAGGTTGCTGGAAAAAAAATGTTCAATTCCCCCATTAACAGAGTCAGTGTTGATGGGGGAAATCCCTCCTGTGTAGCTGTTGTGTTCTTCCGGTGGGGGGGGGGGGGGGGGTGCTAGCAATAATCGCATGGTAAATCCGGCAGGCTGGTTGTACCCAAGTTGGTTGATCAACTTGGGTGCATCTGCCTGCCCATACATGGTTCAAATCTCCTGCTGAACTGGCCGAGATTCGAACTGTCTATGGTCAGCTTTACATTGATGGTTAAAATGTCACCTTTACAGCCAGGTTACAAGATAACTATGCCAAGTTGCTAGTTTTGCCAAGTAGCATTGGCTACAGGAAAATGCAGCAATCAAGAAATGGGGGATTAATCAGCTACAGCTCAAAGAACCTCCATCAACATCTGGAGGAACCCAAGTGTTCCACAGAACCTTGGCTGAGAATGGTTGCTCTAGACTAGAGTTTCCTCATAATGTTGAGAAATTCAAAAAACATCCAGCAGAGGCAGTTCTGCAGACAGAAACTCCTTGCCGATGACAGAGGTTGGAGAAGAACGCTCAGACTGGTTAACGCTGATTAAGGCTACAGTAACTCAGATAATCACTTTCATCTTTGGACTTTTTCAACTTTGGAGAACAGAAAAGCATCTCAGAATGGTCAACACATTAAGTTTGAAGTCGATGGGCTACAACAACAGAAGACCACATTGGGTTCCACTCCTGTTAGTGAAGAAGAAGAATCCATCCAATACTGTGCCCATTGCACAGGCCCACCAAAACTGGACATAAGAAGACTGGAGAAATGTATCCTGGTCTAATGAATCTCAATTCCTGCTGAGGCACACAGATGGAAGGCCAGTCCATGAATGCACAGGTCATTTTTTACTTTTGTCAAACTTTCTTAATTAGTATTTAATGGGTTCTGCCAGGTGTTTGTTTATGTTTGTGTTCATTTTGGGTATATTTCTTATCACTATTGCTTCAGGAAATAACAAGAATAATCACTCTTCCACAGCCTATTATTGATCTTACCCTGGACATCAGGATAGTGGGCCATGAAGGCCAGGCAGAATTTCAGGGTAGAATCTGTGGTCTCAGAACCCGCTGCCAACAGCCCCGCCAGGACATTCAGGAGACTCATCACATAAATTTGGGTCCTCTTCATGCTCCTCCTGAGCAGGCACAGAGAGAACCATTGTCAGATAACTGGAGCGAGCAAAATGCACAAACTAAATACTACTATTACTGCAAGGCAATTAAGGGCCCTTTCATACCATGCCTATGCAGTAACATGTTTTCTTACACACGTGAGCTTAGGCACTTTTTTTCAAGTTTACACATATTTTGTGCTTTGAATGTTCAATTTTTTTAGTTCATTTGTTGTAGGGAGGAGATGAGAGGGGAGGGAAAGACAACAAGAGAAGGGGAGAAGATGTGAGAGGACAAGAAGGTAAAGGAGGAGGAGAGGAAGGGAGAAGAGAGGAAAGGAGAAGAGAAGTAGAGAAAGAGGGAGAGGAGAAGGACAGAGAGAGGGAGAGGAGAAGGACAGAGAGAGGGAGAGGAAGAGGGAGAGGAGAAGGAGAGAGAAAGAGGAGAAGCAGAGGAAAGCAGAATGAGAGAGAGAGAGGGGAGAGGGAGAGAAGAAGAGAGAGAGGAGAAGCAAAGGAGAGCAGAAGGAGAGAGAGAGGGAGAGGAGAGGGAAAGGCAGGAGAGGGAGAGGAGAAGCAGAGGAGAGAAGAGAAGATGAGGAGAGGAAGAGAAAATGAAACAGAATAGAGGAGAGGAAAAGGAGAAGAAAAGAAGAGGAGGAGAAGAGGGAGAGGAAAGGAGCAGAATTATACCTGGTTGGGGAGCCTGACGTGAAGAGAAGGCATCCTCTTACAACTCCCGCTTGGGGCCCCTGATAGTGGGAACAGAGGGCGCAGAGCCAGGAGTGGCACGAGTGCCAAGTGGATCTAGAGCTGGCAGCAGGTAGCTGAAGACCCAGGAGATCCGGATGCAGGCCAGGTGCAGATGCAGGAGCATAGGTGCAGCAGCAGGCAGGTATGGCGGCAACCAGGATGCAGACTGGGACTGGACACTGGAGCGTGGATGCGGTAGCAGGCAGGTATGGCAGTGACCAGGACGCAGACCAGATGCAGGACCGTGGGTACAATGGCAGGTAAGTATGACAGCCGTCAGGATATGAGCCAGATCCAGGACCGTGGGTGCAGCAGCAGGTAAGTATGGCAGCCGTCAGGATGTGAGCCAGGTGCAGGTGCAGGTACCTGGATGTAGCAGAGTCAAACAAGCCGGGTCAGTATCAAGCAGGCAGATCAAGTACAAGGGAGCAGGCAAGCGGATGGTCAGGGATAGCCGAGGTCGGTGCAGGCGGAGTTCTTTCTTAGTCAGGTCAGATCAGGATACAGGCAGCAGAATCAGGTAATAAGCGCAGGGACGTTTTAGACCAGAAGGCATTTATTGTATTGACAGGGTCCCTGACAGTGTCCCCTCCCTAAGGGCAGCCTCCGGATGCCCAACTGGGCCATCTTGTCTTCATCCACCCGGCGGTATCACTAGCAACCCACAGAACGGGATTCCCCAGGGCGTGGGGTCTAAGCCCCAATCTGCTTATTCACCCCTGGCCCCTGATGGTGGGGATGGACTTGGAGCAGACTGAGACCCATGAGTGCACCCGACTGTGGTAGAGGGAACCGCCAGAGGTATGTATCAGAAGAGAGCCTGATGTGAAGGGGCTGGCAGACCGTGTAGTGTAGTCAGGCAGGCTGGGTCGGTAAAAGTAGAGGCAGAACGGTACAGAGCAGCGGACAGAGAGTAGTCGGGTCACAAGCCAGGTTTCAGCAACAGGAGGTCAGGTATTCAGGAGTAAGCAAAAGAATAGTCAGACGAGCCAGGGATCAGAGCGGGAGACGGTCAGCAGAGGTCAGAATCAAGCAGGGTCGGTAACAAGGTATCTCACACAGGAACAGACGAGCAGGGAACAGGGAATGAAGACCATACGGCAATGTGAGGATTGCATGAGCTGGTTTAAATAGCTTGCACGGCGCCAACAGGCGCTCCTGGGTCCTAGTGCCTGCCCAACCATCATTGGTGACAGGCGCACCTGGGTCCTAGTGCCCACCTGCCTGTATGTCTTGTCGGGATCCTACACCTGTGCAGATTCATGCACCGTGGTGATCTCTGAGATTCCTGACAAGGGCCCTTGAACCCCTCGTGTATTTTATTGTATTGTTACTGTACTGTCCCATGTATTGTCTCCCATTGTAATGTACAGCTCTGAGCAAACTGTTGGCGCTATATAAATACTGTGTAATAATAATAATAATAATGTCATCAGAACAGGATGCAAGAAGGTCACCAGTGGGATCCCACTTTATGTGTTTATTGGCCACTACTCAGTGCTCCTACTCCTTGACCTCTCTGCGGCCTTCGACACAGTCGACAACCCCCTCCCCCTCTAAAAACTACACTCCCTCGGCCTCAGAGATTCCGCTCTCTCCTGGCTCTCATCCTACCTATCACAACGCTCCTTCAGCGTTACCTATAACGCTACCACCTCCCCCTCACTCCCCCTCTCTGTTGGGGTCCCTCAAGGCTCTGTCCTCGGGCCCCTTCTCTTCTCCATCTACACCTCCTCCCTTGGCCAACTCATACACTCTCACGGCTTCAACTACCACCTCTATGCCGACGACACGCAAATCTATCTCTTGACCCCCCACCTCACCCCCTCAGTCTCCGCCCGAATCACACACCTACTGAGCGACATATCAGACTGGATGTCGCTCCACTTCCTTAAACTGAACCTCTCCAAAACCGAGCTCCTAGTCTCCCCCCCCAGCCCGGACCCCACCCCCCATTGACTTCTCCATCACATCCAACAACGCCACCATCAGGCCCGCCCCGCAGGCCAGAGTACTTGGTGTCATTCTGGACTCCAATCTATCCTTCCAGCCCCAAGTCCAATCACTAACAAACTCATGCAGACTCCACCTCCGCAACATCGCCAAAATCTGCACGTTCCTAACCCCAGAAACCACTAAACAGCTCATCCACTCCCTCATCATATCACGACTCGACTACTGCAACTCCCTACTCACTGGCCTGCCTCGCCACAGGCTATCCCCGCTTCAGTCTATCCTGAACTCTGCGGCCAGACTCATCCACCTTACCAACCGCTCCGTTTCTGCCACCCCCCTCTGCCAATCCCTCCACTGGCTTCCGATTGCCCAATGGATCAAAACTGTCCATCATACTGCCCCGAACTACATCACTGACCTAATATCAAAATACCACCCAACACGCACTCTCCGCTCCTCACAAGACCTCCTTCTCTCTAGTTCCCTGGTCTCCCCCTGCCATGCCCGTCTTCTGAACTTCTCCAGGGTGTCAAGCATCCTCTGGAACTCCCTACCCCAAACCATCAGACTGTCACCTACTCTCCTCTCCTTTAGGTGAACCCTGAAAACCCACCTCTTCAGGGAAGCCTACCCCACCCCTTGCTAATTGCCGATCTCCTCCACTCTTCCTACCACTCCATCCCCCACAGCTATTTCCTCCTGTACCACTCTCCTCTCTCTCCTAGATTGTAAGCTCCAAGGAGCAGGGCCCCTCAAACCCCTCGTGTATTGTATTGTTACTGTACTGTCCCATGTGTTGTCTCCCATTGTAATGTACAGCGCTGAGCAAACTGTTGGCGCTATATAAATACTGTGTAATAATAATGTCATTAGAACAGGATACAAGAAGGTCACCAGTGGGATCCCACTTTATTGCGGTCACTTCATTTGTGTATCCCTGGAATGTGTTTATTGGCTTGTCTTGTCCCAATTTGCAGACAGGAATGCACATATCTGTACTGCATGATGCAAACGTGTTGTTACTTTGCCAGTCCACATCTAACGCTGGTGCCGTGTGAAAAGGAAACTGTTGTTTTGCCCCCCCTGTGTGTGTCCCAGATTATGGTCGTCTTGTCTACGCCTGCACTTTAAATAATATTTCCTTTCTTGTCCCATTTCAAGGCAAATATAGGTCCTTTGTGTTGCCCCAAGGTGCTTGCAAGGTTTCCATCTTCTGTCCAGATTCTGGCAAAGCCATCATAGGATCCAGTGTCTAGAAGTGTTCCTTCACTATTCCAATCTAAGGATCCTTGTTACTAGGACCATCTTGTCCCCCCCCCTCGTATACAGTGTCTAAGGACCAGCTGTGTTGAAGCACTAGTGCTGTTTTCACTGAGATTCCATATCCGTGCCGTCCAATCACCTGACCCTGATGCCAATAGATCACTAACTGGGTTCCAGGCACAAACCAACACTTCTGATTCCTGACCACGTAATACTACTGCTTTGCTAGATGGGATTTCTACATCTCCATCAACTTCCATCCTATCAGTGTGGTTATTTGCCAGTCCCTGTCCTCCATTCTCCTCCCCGTTTGCTGCATTTTCCCCATTCTTCGCAGATGGCTGCTGGTTGTTTGCCGTTGCAGCGGCTGCCTGTTGCTGCACAAGCTTGTCTCTGTATGCCTGCTGTCTTGTCTGTACCACATCAGGTATAACTGCATCAATCAGGGAGATTCCATCGTCCTCCCGTCACAAAGTGTGCCATCCTCATCAATGCTCACTTCTGCCTCCACATACTGCAATCCTTTGTGAATGATGGAAATGAAAGCAGCAGGTGGCACCAGGGCACCATTGATATCAGACCGGCTGATATGGCTCTCTATACCAAAAGTGAATGCTGAATGGGAGAATCCCGACTCCTGCAAGTATCGCTACACCACAAAGTATCCTCATCACGGCTTATACTCATCTTTATGCCACCTAAACCAGGACTTCCCAGCAAACTGAGAAAAGACACCTTTGCAACCTTTGACTTCAGATGTTATGGCAGTCCTTCCATGTGATGGCTGCATTAGTTTTCTCTTTTCAAGCCAATCACATCTTCTCGTCCAAAAGTCACACTCTAAAAGCCGGTATAGTACTGGAGAAAACAACAAGGGAATCTTGGCGCCGTGATGGAGGAACCGCGTGTGCCCCCGGATTCGCCTTCCTTGGTTACACGTCCATCACTCCCGGGGCAGCGGCAGCCGGTAAGCCTCTTATGTGGAGGAAGATCGGTAAGAGACGAGGGGGGGAGACAGGAAAGTGCGACCCCCCCTCAGAGTTCCACAACAATAAAAAGTGTTTAGTGTTTAACCCCTCGCCTGCAGAGCACTTCTACCCCCTTCTTTACCAGGACAATTTTCAGCTTTCATCGCTGCCACACTTTGATTGACAATTGCGCGGTCATGCAACATTGTACCCATATGAAATTTTTATCATTTTTTTCTCACAAATAGAGCTTTCTTTTGGTGGTATTTATCACTGCTGGGCGCTTTACTTTTTGCGCTATAAACAAAAACATTGCAAAAAAAAAAGAAAAAAAAAGTTTCTTTGTTTCTATTATAAAATTTTTCGAAAAAAAAAATTTTCTCCTTCACTGATGTGCGTTGATGAGGTAGCACTGATGGGCACTAATAGGCAGCACTAAAGGGCACTGATAGGCAGCACTAATGAGGTGGCACTGATAGGCAGCACTAATGAGGTGTGACGGAGAGGCGGCACTGATAGATGACACTGATGATGGGTACTGATAGATGGCACTGATAGGTAGCACTGACTGGCATCACTGCTGGGCACTGACTGGCACAACTGCTGGGCACTGACTGGCAGCACTGCTGGGCTGCACTGGTGGGTGGTACTGGTGGGCACAGGTGGGTGGCACTTATGGGCACAGGTGGGTGCACTGCTGGGCACAGGTGGGCAGAACTTGTGGGTGGCACTGCTGGGCACCAATCATCAGGGCACTGATCGTCAGTGGCCCTGATGATCGGTGCCGATCCCTGCTCTGACAACTGCCGGTTCTCGGCAGTACTTTCCTCACGATCTGACAGCGTGAGGAAAGTGCAGCCGAGAACCGGCAATTGCATTTCCCGGTGATCAGCGTGTCATTGGACACGGCTGATCACGTGGTAAAAGGCCGCTGTGATTGGCCTTTTACCACATCACGTGATCAGCTGTGTCCGTAGGACACAGCGATCACGGAGATAGCTGGGTGCGCGCCGAGCGTGTTCTGGGAGGACGTCATATGACGCCCACCCAGAACTGGCCAGCCGCAGTGTAGACGTCATCTGGCTATCTGCGGTCGGCAAGAAGTTAAAGAATTTAAAAAAAGTTAAGTTTTAAAAAATAAAAAAGGTTTTACTGATAAAAATGTTTTAGTTTTACACAAAACAGTTTTAGTGTTAAAAAATAAATAAAACAAAAAATAGTTTATGTGCTAAAAAATAAAAAAAATGCTTTAGTGTTAAAAAAATAAAAACATTTATTATTGTTAAAAGATAAAAATAAAAAATATTTCATCCCCGCCCCCTTCTCTGTCCCCGCCCCCTCTTCCTCGCTCCTCCTCTGTCTATCCCTAACCCCCCCCGTAGCTCTGCAGAGTCATTACCCCCACCGATCAAATTCTCTCTGATATGTTACTACGTCTTACTAATATTTGTATTCACTGGACACCATCAGATATGCTGCATTGTTTTCTTGGCTCTTCCCCTCCCCCTCTATATACAGACATTGATACTCTGCATACTTACCCCTGAATCTTGTTGTCAATATAATGTCTAATGCCTCCCGCTAATGTCTCCATCCCCATGTTATAATGACAAGAAAATTGTTTGAACAAGAAAAATAAAAAAATATTTTTGTGTTAATAAAAAAAGTGTTAAAAAATAAAAAAAATGTGTATTGTTAAAATTATTTTTTTTTAAGTGTTGGGGTTAAAAATAAACAATTTTATTGTTAAAAACTAAATAAAAACAAAAAATGTTTTTGTGTGAAAAAATAGAAAATGTTTTAATGGTATTTTTTTTTAAACTTGTAGTGTTAAAATAAATTACAAAAAGTTTTAGTGTTAAAAAAAAAATAAAACGGTTTTGTTGTTAAAAAAATAAAAATAAAACGTTATTATGTTAAAAAATTAAAAGGTTTTGTGTTAAAAAAAGTAAAAAAAAAATTTTTAGTATTAAAAGTAATAGAAATAAAAAAAGTTTTAGTGTAAAAAAAAAAAAAGTTTTGTGTGTCCTGTGTTGTGTATGGATTGGTGCAGGTCAGGACTACAATCCCCTCCCCCTTCCATACGAGGACAGGTGTGTGCTGTGGGTGGGGAGTTGTAGTTCCAGCGCACGCCTGCAGTACCCATGTTCCCACACTAGATGTCTCCCCCGCTCAGCCCCGCTCCGCCGGCTCTCCATCCCCGGCTGTCCTCATTAACCCCGGTGTGTCCGGTGGGCGGGGTGCCGGTGGGGTGTCGGTCCCTCCTCCCCGGTGTGCTCAGTATGGAGGGATGGCGGTAGAAGGCGGGGTGGAGGTGCAGCTCCGGGACGGTTGGTACACAGTTGCGGGGAAGTTGTCGGAGGTCTCCCCGGTGCTGAGCGCGGACCGGTCCGGGGACAACGGGGTGACCAATGGATCGTTCCGGAGCCCCTCCAGCCCAAGGCCATCGCCAACCAGAAGCGGACGGTGCGGGTGGTGGAGCCGGGCGGGCTGGGGATCCATGAAGGGGGGCCGGGAAAACAAGATGCCCGTCCTCATCTCCAACATCTTCCGCGGGCTGGCCGCCGACCTCACCCACTCCCTCTGTCGGGGGCGCCATCCTCTCCGTCACTGACCAACCTCCGGGATGACACACGTGACGAGGGCGGGCAGGGAGGTCACCCTGGAGGGTAAGTACCACCTGTGACATGGGATGGGGGGGCATGTATCTGTAGGGGACATGGGGGGGTAAGTACCACCTGTGACATGGGATGGGGGGCATGTATGTGTAGGGGACATGGGGGGGTAAGTACCACCTGTGGCATGGGATGGGGGGCATGTATGTGTAGGGGACATGGGGGGTAAGTACCACCTGTGACATGGGATGGGGGGCATGTATGTGTAGGGGACATGGGGGGGTAAGTACCACCTGTGACATGGGATGGGGGGCATGTATGTGTAGGGGACATGGGGGGGGGGGGGGGGTAAGTACCACCTGTGGCATGGGATGGGGGGGGCATGTATGTGTAGGGGACATGGGGGGTAAGTACCACCTGTGACATGGGATGGGGGGCATGTATGTGTAGGGGACATGGGGGGGTAAGTACCACCTGTGACATGGGATGGGGGGCATGTATGTGTAGGGGACATGGGGGGGGTAAGTACCACCTGTGGCATGGGATGGGGGGGGGGCATGTATGTGTAGGGGAAATGGGGGGTAAGTACCACCTGTGACATGGGATGGGGGGCATGTATGTGTAGGGGACATGGGGGGGTAAGTACCACCTGTGACATGGGATGGGGGGGGGCATGTATGTGTAGGGGACATGGGGGGTAAGTACCACCTGTGACATGGGATGGGGGGCATGTATGTGTAGGGGACATGGGGGGGGTAAGTACCACCTGTGGCATGGGATGGGGGGGGGGCATGTATGTGTAGGGGACATGGGGGGTAAGTACCACCTGTGACATGGGATGGGGGGCATATATGTGTAGGGGACATGGGGGGTAAGTACCACCTGTGACATGGGATGGGGGGCATGTATGTGTAGGGGACATGGGGGGTAAGTACCACCTGTAATATGGGATGGGGGGTGCCATGTATGTGTAGGGGACATGGGGGGTAAGTACCACCTGTGACATGGGATTGGGGGGCATGTATGTGTAGAGGACATGGGGGGGTAATTACCACCTGTGACATTGGATGGGGGTGTCATGTATGTGTAGGGGACATGCGGGGGTAATTACCACCTGTGCATGTGATGGGGGGGCATGTATGTGTAGGGGACATGTGGGGGTAAGTACCACCTGTGACATGAGATGGGGGGGGCATGTATGTGTAAGGGACATGCGGGGGTAAGTACCACCTGTGGCATGGGGTGAGGTGTCATGCATGTGTAGGGGACATGTGGGGGTAAGTACCACCTGTGGCATGGGATGGGGGGGCATGTATGTGTAGGGGACATGGGGGGGTAAGTACCCCCTGTGACATGGGATGGGGGGGCATGTATGTGTAGGGGACATGGAGGTAAACCACCTGTGACATGGGATGGGGGGCATGTATGCTTGTATGTGTAGGGGACATGGGGGGGTAATTACCACCTGTGACATTGGATGGGGGTGTCATGTATGTGTAGGGGACATGCGGGGGTAAGAACCACCTGTGGCATGGGATGGGGGTGTCATGTATGTGTAGGGGACATGTATGGGTAAGTACCACCTGTGGCATGGGGTGAGGTGTCATGTATGTGTAGGGGACATGGGAGGGTAAGTACCACCTGTGACATGGGATTGGGGGGCATGTATGTGTAGAGGACATGGGGGGGTAATTACCACCTGTGCATGTGATGGGGGGGCATGTATGTGTAGGGGACATGTGGGGGTAAGTACCACCTGTGACATGAGATGGGGGGGGCATGTATGTGTAAGGGACATGCGGGGGTAAGTACCACCTGTGGCATGGGGTGAGGTGTCATGCATGTGTAGGGGACATGTGGGGGTAAGTACCCCCTGTGACATGGGATGGGGGGGCATGTATGTGTAGGGGACATGGAGGTAAACCACCTGTGACATGGGATGGGGGGCATGTATGCTTGTATGTGTAGGGGACATGGGGGGGTAATTACCACCTGTGACATTGGATGGGGGTGTCATGTATGTGTAGGGGACATGCGGGGGTAAGAACCACCTGTGGCATGGGATGGGGGGGCATGTATGTGTAGGGGACATGTATGGGTAAGTACCACCTGTGGCATGGGGTGAGGTGTCATGTATGTGTAGGGGACATGGGAGGGTAAGTACCACCTGTGACATAGGATGGGGGGCATGTATGTGTAGGGGACATGGAGGTAAACCACCTGTGACATGGGATGGGGGGCATGTATGTGTAGGGGACATGGGGGAGTAAGTACCACCTGTGGCATGGGATGGGGGGGCATGTATGTGTAGGGGACGGGGGGGGGTAAGTACCACCTGTGGCATGGGATGGGGGTGCCATGTATTTGTAGGGGACATGGAGGTAAACCACCTGTGGCATGGGATAGGGGTGCCATGTATGTGTAGGGGACTTGGGGGGTAAGTACCACCTGTGGCATGGGATGGGGGGGCATGTATGTGTAGGGGACATGTGGGGGTAAGTACCACCTGTGGCATGGGGTGAGGTGTCATGTATGTGTAGGGGACATGGGAGGGTAAGTACCACCTGTGACATGGAATGGGGGGCATGTATGTGTAGGGGACATGGGAGGGTAAGTACCACCTGTGACATGGAATGGGGGGCATGTATGTGTAGGGGACATGGAGGTAAACCACCTGTGACATGGGATGGGGGGCATGTATGTGTAGGGGACATGGGGGAGTAAGTACCACCTGTGGCATGGGATGGGGGGGGGCATGTATGTGTAGGGGACATGGGGGGGTAAGTACCACCTGTGACATGGGATGGGGGGCATGTATGTGTAGGGGACATGGGGGAGTAAGTACCACCTGTGGCATGGGATGGGGGGTGGCATGTATGTGTAGGAGACATGGGAGGGTATGTACCACCTGTGACATGGGATGGGGGGCATGTATGTGTAGAGGACATGGGGGGGTAAGTACCACCTGTGACATGAGATGGGGGGGGCATGTATGTGTAGGGGACATGTGGGGGTAAGTACCACCTGTGGCATGGGGTGAGGTGTCATGTATGTGTAGGGGACATGGAGGGTAAGTACCACCTGTGGCCTGGGATTGGGGGGCATGTATGTGTAGAGGACATGGGGGGAAAGTACCACCTGTGACATGGGATGGGGGGGCATGTATGCATGTATGTGTAGGGGACATGGGGGGGGTAAGTACCACCTGTGGCATGGGTTGGGGGGGCATGTATGTGTAGGGGACATGGGAGAGTAAGTACCACCTGTGACATGGGATGGGAGGCATGTATGTGTAGGGGACATGGGGAGGTAAGTACCACCTATGGGATGGGGTGCCATGTATGTGTAGGGGACATGGGGGGGTAAGTACCCCCTGTGACATGGGATGGGGGGGCATGTATGTGTAGGGGACATGGAGGTAAACCACCTGTGACATGGGATGGAGGGCATGTATGCATGTATGTGTAGGGGACATGGGGGGTAACTACCACCTGTGGCATGGGATGGGGGGGCATGTATGTGTAGGGGACATGTGGGGGTAAGTACCACCTGTGGCATGGGGTGAGGTGTCATGTATGTGTAGGGGACATGGGAGGGTAAGTACCACCTGTGACATGGGATGGGGGGCATGTATGTGTAGGGGACATGGGGGAGTAAGTACCACCTGTGGCATGGGATGGGGGGCGGCATGTATGTGTAGGGGACATGGGAGGGTATGTATCACCTGTTACATGGGATGGGGGGCATGTATGTGTAGGGGACATGGGGGGGTAAGTACCACCTGTGACATGGGATGGGGGGCATGTATGTGTAGGGGACATGGGGGGGTAAGTACCACCTGTGACATGGAATGGGGGGCATGTATGTGTAGGGGACATGGAGGGTAAGTACCACCTGTAATATGGGATGGGGGGTGCCATGTATGTGTAGGGGACATGGGGGAGTAAGTACCACCTGTGGCATGGGATGGGGGGTGGCATGCAAGTGTAGGGGACATGGGGGGTAAGTACCACCTGTGACATGGGATGGGGGGCATGTATGTGTAGGGGACATGGGGGGGTAAGTACCACCTGTGACATGGGATGGGGGGCATGTATGTGTAGGGGACATGGGGGGTAAGTACCACCTGTAATATGGGATGGGGGGTGCCATGTATGTGTAGGGGACATGGGGGGTAAGTACCACCTGTGACATGGGATTGGGGGGCATGTATGTGTAGAGGACATGGGGGGGTAATTACCACCTGTGACATTGGATGGGGGTGTCATGTATGTGTAGGGGACATGCGGGGGTAAGAACCACCTGTGCATGTGATGGGGGGGCATGTATGTGTAGGGGACATGTGGGGGTAAGTACCACCTGTGACATGAGATGGGGGGGGCATGTATGTGTAAGGGACATGCGGGGGTAAGTACCACCTGTGGCATGGGGTGAGGTGTCATGCATGTGTAGGGGACATGTGGGGGTAAGTACCACCTGTGGCATGGGATGGGGGGGCATGTATGTGTAGGGGACATGGGGGGGTAAGTACCCCCTGTGACATGGGATGGGGGGGCATGTATGTGTAGGGGACATGGAGGTAAACCACCTGTGACATGGGATGGGGGGCATGTATGCTTGTATGTGTAGGGGACATGGGGGGTAACTACCACCTGTGGCATGGGATGGGGGGGCATGTATGTGTAGGGGACATGGGAGGGTAAGTACCACCTGTGACATGGGATGGGGGGCATGTATGTGTAGGGGACATGGAGGTAAACCACCTGTGACATGGGATGGGGGGCATGTATGTGTAGGGGACATGGGGAAGTAAGTACCACCTGTGGCATGGGATGGGGGGGGCATGTATGTGTAGGGGACAGCGGGGGGTAAGTACCACCTGTGGCATGGGATGGGGGTGCCATGTATGTGTAGGGGACATGGAGGTAAACCACCTGTGGCATGGGATAGGGGTGCCATGTATGTGTAGGGGACTTGGGGGGTAAGTACCACCTGTGGCATGGGATGGGGGGGCATGTATGTGTAGGGGACATGTGGGGGTAAGTACCACCTGTGGCATGGGGTGAGGTGTCATGTATGTGTAGGGGACATGGGAGGGTAAGTACCACCTGTGACATGGAATGGGGGGCATGTATGTGTAGGGGACATGGGAGGGTAAGTACCACCTGTGACATGGAATGGGGGGCATGTATGTGTAGGGGACATGGAGGTAAACCACCTGTGACATGGGATGGGGGGCATGTATGTGTAGGGGACATGGGGGAGTAAGTACCACCTGTGGCATGGGATGGGGGGGGGGGCATGTATGTGTAGGGGACATGGGGGGGTAAGTACCACCTGTGACATGGGATGGGGGGCATGTATGTGTAGGGGACATGGGGGAGTAAGTACCACCTGTGGCATGGGATGGGGGGTGGCATGTATGTGTAGGGGACATGGGAGGGTATGTACCACCTGTGACATGGGATGGGGGGCATGTATGTGTAGAGGACATGGGGGGGTAAGTACCACCTGTGACATGAGATGGGGGGGGCATGTATGTGTAGGGGACATGTGGGGGTAAGTACCACCTGTGGCATGGGGTGAGGTGTCATGTATGTGTAGGGGACATGGGAGGGTAAGTACCACCTGTGACATGGGATGGGGGGCATGTATGTGTAGGGGACATGGGGGAGTAAGTACCACCTGTGGCATGGGATGGGGGGTGGCATGTATGTGTAGGGGACATGGGAGGGTATGTATCACCTGTTACATGGGATGGGGGGCATGTATGTGTAGGGGACATGGAGGGTAAGTATCACCTGTGGCATGGGATGGGGGGTGGCATGCAAGTGTAGGGGACATGGGGGGTAAGTACCACCTGTGACATGGGATGGGGGGCATGTATGTGTAAGGGACATGGGGGGGTAAGTACCACCTGTGACATGGGATGGGGGGCATGTGTGTGTAGGGGACATGGGGGAGTAAGTATCACCTGTGGCATGGGATTGGGGTGGCATGTATGTGTAGGGGACATGGGGGGTAAGTACCACCTGTGACATGGGATAGGGGACATGGGGGGGGGGGGGGTAAATACCACCTGTGACATGGGATGGGGGGCATGTATGTGTAGGGGACATGGGGGGGTAAGTACCGCCTGTGGCATGGGATGGGGGGGCATGTATGTGTAGGGTACATGGGGGGTAAGTACCACCTGTGGCATTGGATGGAGGGCATGTATGTGTAGGAGACATGGGGGGGTAAGTTCCACCTGTGGCATGGGATGGGGGGCATGTATGTGTAGGGAACGGGGGGGGGGGGTGAAGTACCACCTGTGACATGGGATGGGGGGGCATGTATGTGTAGGGGACATGGGGGGTAAGTACCACCTGTGGCATGGGATAGGGGGCATGTATGTGTAGGGGACTTGGGGGGTAAGTACCACCTGTGGCATGGGATGGGGGTGCCATGTATGTGTAGGGGACTTGGGGGGTAAGTACCACCTGTGGCATGGGATAGGGGGGCATGTATGTGTAGGGGACATGGGGGGTAAGTACCACCTGTGACATGGGATGGGGGGTAAATACCACCTGTGACATGGGATGGGGGGGCATGTATGCGTAGGGGTCATGGGGGGGGGGGGGGGAGTACCACCTGTGGCATGGAATGGGGGTGCCATGTATGTGTAAAGGACATGGGGGGTAAGTACCACCTGTGACATGGGATGGGGGGGCATGTATGTGTAGGGGACATGGGAGAGGTTAAGTACCACCTGTGACATGGGATGGAGGGGCGCCATGTATGTGTAGGGGACATGGGGGGTAAGTACCACCTATGGCATGGGCTGGGGGGCATATATGTGTAGGGGACATGGAGGTGGGGGGCATGGGGGTAAGTACCATGTTTGATATGGGAGGTGCCATGGTATTGGGGGCTCTGCCATAGCAGAGTCCTATTCTGCTGCCATTGGAGGGGGGAGGGTTGCCATAGCAATGGAAAAGTTTTATGAGGGGGAGTGGCCCCTCAGTCTACTGTGAATACTGTATACCATGGGGGGAGTCATACTGGGAGGTCCTGCCCTGGGAAAGTCTTGTTCTGGTTCCATTGGGGGGGGGGGGGGGGGTGCCATGGCATGTCTTGTTCTGTATGTCATTGGAGGATGGAAGGACCTACCATGGTAATAGGGGAGTCTTACTGGGAGGGGTCCTGCCCTGGGAAAGTCTACTTTGAGTACAATATTCCATTGGGGGACTCTGGACCTGCCATTGTAATGGGAGAGAACCGCCCCTTGATGACGTCGGTGTGATGAAAGCGGTTGGGCGTGGCCTACTCGATGTGGCCGTTAGAGAGCCTTGCTGTTCTGTGCTGTATGGGAGAGATCCGCGGGGAGCGGTAATTGTATCTCACCTGTTTGTGATTGAAGCTGCTGTCTGCTGGACACCTTGTTTGTGATTGAAGCTGCTGTCTGCTGGACTCCTTGTTTGTGATTGAAGCTGCTGTCTGCTGGACTCCTTGTTTGTGATTGAAGCTGCTGTCTGCTGGACACCTTGTCTGTGAGTTTCCTTGTTACCTTTATTATTAAAGAGATCAATGATAAATCCGTATTGCACCATTATGTCCTCTGTTCTGTCCCTGAGTGTACTGCATGCTGTCATGGAGGTGTGAGAGAGCGGAGAAGTTCATCATAAGAGTTGGGCTGCAGAGTTGTCTGTGATTATTATTATCCGGAAGTGTCTGAGACATCACCATATCTATGTGGACATCGGGGTCATCATCGGGGTCATCATCGGGGTCATCGCTCCCAGAGCACCAGCGCTGCTGCTGCTTTATAATCTGACCAGCCATTAGCTCTGGTGACTTCATTTCCTCTCCTTTGGTGGTGGATTCTTCACAATTGGTTCAAGTCACTGAAGATATATATATATTTTGGACACTAATTTATGTTTGGACACTATAATTATTTATTTAAAACACGAAATGTTTTTGGATGATGATATACACCTTTGTATACGTTTGTTATTAGCGCATACCTTTTAATTAGGATTTTTGTTGCCAAAACTTATTTTGGGTGGGATATGCTGCTGACATTTTGGTGTTTTTTGTAAGTGGCGCTTTTTTCTTTTTTAATTTGGTACTATTTTGAATACTGCACACCATGGGGGGGGGGGGGGGGGACACCTGTCATGGTAAAACGGTCAACACATGTACAAGGGATTTGCAGATGAACGTTTGACAATCTACTAGTGTATAGCCAGCTTTACTGCTCTCCAGACAACCAGGTTGGATGGGTTGACTGCCTTCTTCCTCATCTCAAACAATGGTTCTTCCCACCACGCTGGCTATGATGTGGCTGCAGGATGCCTGGACCACCATTTCCAAATATATATATAAAACAATGCCTTCAGTTATGACTGCGATCTCTTCTACAGGAGGAGGGATGCCCGCCCCCCTCCCCCACCACCAATTCCTTTCCTGGGCTCTCTCATTCCATTGGGGATCCTGGGACCGCTCCAACCGGCAGCACCGACTTCAATACACACAGAGAAAGGAGCTGATGTAGTTCCTCCCTCTCTGTGGGATCACAAAATGGAAGCAACAAGGATTTTGTCACTTTTGGTTCTGGTTCTGTGTTTACTGGGCAGTTGGTGACCAGCTACTGTGCTGACCCATATGTGTCTGATCAGCTGCATTGGAGGCCAGAGGAGAGATCTGGGGTCTGATAGAGCCAGATGTCTCCATAAAGAGGACCTGTCATAGCCCATGCTGTCACAAGGGATGTTGTACATCCCCTGTGATAGCAATAAAGTTGATTTATAAAAACAAAAGGTACAGTTAAAAAAAAAGTTTAAAATAAAATAAATTATTAAAAAAATGTTTTAAAGTGTCGTTCCCCCCCCCCCCCCCCCGTGCTCATGTGCAAATGCATACACATACGTAAGTCCCGCACACATATGTAAATGGTGATCACACCATACATGTGAGGTATCGCCACGAACGTCAGAACAAAAACAATAATTCCAGCACCAGACCTCCTGCATCACTCTAAACTAGTAACCTGTAGAGGCTTTTAAAGTGTCACCTGTGGAGATTTGTAGGTCCCGTAGTTTGTAGATGTTCCACGAGTGTACTGCACAGTCTATTCCAAATCAAAACAGAAAGAAAAATGTTTCAAATTTGTTATTACTTTACAAAAAGTGAAGAAAAAGGAATATTTGGCTGTTCAAAAAAAAAAAACATGACTTGTTGAAGTATTTGGATGTGTTCAATCTGATCCATGATCCCTGGTATGCGATAAATAGGCCCAACACCGTAGTATGAGAAACATCCCCATATCATGATGCTTGCACCACCATGCTTCACGGTCTTCACAGTGTACTGTGGCTTGAATTCAGTGTTTGGGGGTCGTCTGACAAACTGTCTGCAGCAGATCCAAAAAGAACAATCTTACTTCCATCAGTCTACAAAATGTTGCTCCATTTCTCTTTTGCCAGTCAATGTGCTCTTTGGTAAATTGTAACCTCTTCAGCACACGTCTTTTTCCCAACAGTGGGACTTTGCGGGGACTTCTTGCAGATAGCTTGGCTTCACATAGGGGTCTTCTAATTGTAACAGTCCTCACAGGGAACGTCACACCTTCTTTCATCACCCCGGAGCTGATCATTGGCTGTCTTTGCCATTTTGGCTATTCTTCTATCCATTCAAATGGCAGTTTTCTGTTTACTTTCACGTTTTGGTTCCATTTTACAGCATTTGAGATCATTTTAGCTGAGCAGCCGATCAGTTTCTGCACTTCTTTATATATTTTCTCCTCTCCAATGAACTTTTTAATCAAAGTACGCTGTTTTTCTACACTTTGTCTGGAATGAGCCGTTCCTCAGATTTGTAGAGATATATTATATATAGAGGTATATTCCTTTCAGCAACACTGGCTATATCCATATGAATGTCCAACCTCCAGGAGCCACAATATACCGGGCAGAAAACAAACCTTCCTCACAAATTCACTATTCAGTGTCTCTCCAAAGAAAAGCCAAAGGGATCTGCAATAATGTTCTGCCATAAAAAATGTTCTTTATTAAAACCCGACCGGTACTTACATAATAGGAAGAAACAAGAGCGACAATCATACAAAACGCACTCATATCTACATCTCATTGGTTGGTTTGTATTCCCACAGATGGGGGGCCCAGTTTTTATTTCTGGGGCCTGTTTGTTGCCACCTTAGGCAGACTGTAATGGTTATTATATGTGATTTATTTTGTTATTATATACAGTACATGTTGTTCCTTAAAGCAGTTAGGGTGGATCCTGTCATCTCTAGGTGCATGGAGTACACTCACAGTCCTAGAAAGCTGGACTCTAAATACAGATATGAGAAATGTTTTCCTGTCAGAAGATTTTTATTTCTGTTTATCCATTGCTGGGATTTACACAGCTCTGCCAGACAGCACAGCCAAGCAGACAAGACTACTTACAGTTAGGAAATACAGTGGTGTCCTCTGTTCACCCCCAACCGTCTGATTGGATGGTGAAACAACAGCAGCAGACTGATTAGGTCATCTCTTTGCTCTCTTCTCCTGTCAGTATGTTCTATGTTGGTACATGTGCATGCAGCACACCTGATTGGCTCTCGGTTCTGCCCCTTCTTCTTCCAGTGCTGCTGCATAGTAAGAGGCTGATACCAAATCAATTTCAGGCACTTCCACTAGTGGCATTAAAAAACACACATTTCCAGATGTATTAACCCCTTCCTGTCGGATGTATGTATATATGTGGCAGCACAGAGATTGGCCGTATTCTGTGCCTCCACGTATACACATACCTGTTTTGTGTTGGCAGCATGCCCCCAGCACTCTGACAGCACCGTCACTGACAATTGGAAGCTGGTAGGATGGGCTTCCAATTATCTAATCATCCAATCACAGTGATCACATGGTCCGGAAGCTGAGCAAACAGGTAACGATGCTCCGGTGTTGCGATCTCTTAAAAGGCTGGGAAGAAGGGGTTAATGAATACAGAGTTGCATTCATTTGTGTCTGTTATATCTGTCTGGAGATTAGTCCAAAGATGTACAGTTTTTATTCAACTGTGTGTGGCAAAATATCCTAAAAATCCCGAGCTATGAACAGGGGATTCTAAGAAGATCCTGGGATTTCCCGCTGTAAACGCATGTGTTCTGTATTGCAGACATCTAGAACTGCATTCACCTGATGCCAAGCATACTGTGGTGCTGCGAGCAAAAGATCCTGCGGCGGCCCAGACCGGGTTCAACGCAATTCACGGGGCGGTGATGGAACTTCTTCCCAAGGTGATGGCTGAAGTCCAAACTCAGCTGGGAAAAAACGGAATCTCTGGAAGTCATGAAATTCGGCACATGGGCTGGCTAGCAGAAAAGGTCAGTTTGTTGTGTCTTTGGCTTTATATTGTTTATCTCACGAGCTAAATGACCACAAAAATGTCTCATCTGAAGTCCCTTTAACCCTTTTCCGCCTACTCCGGTGTCCTTGTACAAAGTTCTGAGTGCCTGGGGGGCGGGAAGATTTTCGATCATGTGACTACTGTGTTTGGCTGTCATAGAGGTCACATGATCAGGAGTCGTTCCACTGGCTATGGATTATTAGTGAGGGCCGAGAGCTGTCTGTGACAGCTCAGTGTCTGTGCCGGGAGCTTGCAGTGAGCTTGTTCTCAGCACAGAAACATTGGCTGCCCAACAACGCACATGTGTGGGTGTTAAAGCCTGCCCTTGTGGCTGCAAATATGTGTTATTTGGGTGACAACAGGTTAAAGTGGAACTTAACCCCCCCAGGTTTAATTTTACTCTATCCCCCTCCTCCCTTGTGTGCTGGGGGGAACCTAAATAACATACCCAATCATCAACTGCAGCATTGCCCTGCAGTAATCTGCTGACAGCGGAACCCACAGGGCCTTGTGCCACCATCATTGGAGCCAGCTTTCTCTTCCAGGTCCTAGCAAGCAGCTCCCGATGACACTCCACTGAGCATAGACAATATTCGTAGTCCTCCTGGGCTTAGGTGAACCTGTGGCTAAAGCTGCTAGTACCTAACCATATACCAGAAATGGTCAATCCAAAGTGTAAAGCGAGGTGCTGCGCTAATTACTAAACTATATGTAAATCCCAATGTGAATAAGTGGTGAACAGTAAATAAATGAGTGAACAATACTATAATACCCAGTGACTATATTAACAGCATAAGTGACATCAACCCCAAACTAAACATCTACACCGCCTCTCCTAAATGGGTGAAATCAACATAAAAAAATCTATAAATACAATAATTAAATACACATACATATAATGAATGCCGTGGTACTGGATATGCGCCTATTACACAACACCAGTAAATACATATCATGTGGTGACATAAACGCATGTATGCTTTACATTCCCAAAACCAACTGATGTGAAAGAAATGGCAGTGATCCCACTAAGGGATAAGAAACAAAGTGAATCAGTGAAACCACTCCTTGTGGTAAACGTACAAAAAGGGAAGAGGAATCGGATTATAAACGCATGTATACCTACATGCTCAAGGATAACTGGTGAATAAGAACAATAGCAGTGATCCCACTAAGGGACAAACAAAGTGAATCCGTGAAACCACAAATTGTGGTACTTGTGAAAAAAGAAAGAAGTCAGGCTCACCGCCTGTAAATCACTAACAATCACTAAATGTACACAATTGTGACCCCCCTACTGGGGATAAGTGAGCAGAAAACATCGGCTATAGTGCCTATAAATAATGAAGGGATTTGTAACCCCAAATGGGGGGTTCTGAATAAGCAGAGAAATAAGTGACGGCAAACAGAGCCTCACACTCTCCGTGTATCCACAAACATACATAAACATGGATAATCCACCAATCAACATGAACAGAAACACCAAAACACTAAATTATTAACGTGTCCTAAAAGGTGAAATATACAGTTGTGTTCAAAATAATAGCAGTGTGTTGAAAAAAGTGATTAAAGCTGAAAATCCTTCTAATAGCTTTTATTTCCATCCACACAAATGCATTGGGAACACGACACATTCTATTCCAAATCAAAACATGAAGAAAAATACATCAACTTTGTGTTGTTCCTCTAAAAACATTGAAGAAAAGTGAATATTAGACGGTTCAAAAAAATCTCAGTGTTTGTATTCTTCTTTACAAACTCAAACATTCACTATATAAACTGAGAAATGTTTGAAGATTTTGCTTTCCTTTGAATGACTTCATGAATATTTGGTTGTAGTCGCACTGTTTCTGAGAACTGCTGTACATCTGTGTTGCATGGAGTCACCCAACTTCTGGCCCCTGTGATCAGGTATTCCAGCCCAGGATGATTGGACCACATTCCACAGTTCTTCTCTATTTCTTGGTTTTGCCTCAGAAACTGCATTTTTGATGTCACCCCACAAGTTTTCTATTGGATTAAGATCCGGGGATTGGGCTGGCCACTCCATAACGTCCATCTTGTTGGTCTGGAACCAAGATGTTGCACGTTTACTGGTGTGTTTGGGGTCGTTGTCTTGTTGGAACACCCATTTCAAGGGCATTTCCTCTTCAGCATAAGGCAGCATGACCTCTTCAAGTATTCTGATGTATTCAATCTGATCCATGATCCCTGGTATGCGATAAATAGGCCCAACACCGTTGTATGAGAAACATCCCCATATCATGATGCTTGCACCACCATGCTTCACAGTCTTCACAGTGTCCTGTGGCTTGAATTCAGTGTTTGGGGGTCGTCTGGCAAACTGTCTCCGCCCACTAGACCCAAAAAGAACAATCTTACTTTCATCAGTCCACAAAATGTTGCCCCATTTCTCTTTAGGCCAGTCAATGTGCTCTTTGGCAGATTGTAACCTCTTCAGCACATGTCTTTTTTCCAACAGTGGGACTTTGCGGGGACTTCTTGCAGATAGCTTGGCCTCACATCGGCGTCTTCTAATTGTAACAGTCCTCACAGGGAACGTCACACCTTCTTTCATCTTCCTGGAGCTGATTGTTGGCTGAGTCCGCGCCATTTTGGCTATTCTTCTATCCATTCGAATGCTAGTTATTCGCTTTCTTCCACGTCTTTCAGGTTTTGGTTGCCATTTTAAAGCATTTGCGATCATTTTAGCTGAGCAGCCGATCATTTTCTGCACTTCTTTATATGTTTTCCCCTCTCCAATCAACGTTTTAGTCAAGGTACGCTGTTCTTCTGAACAATGTCTGGAACAACCCATTTTCCTCAGAATTTCAGAGAGAAATGCACTGTAACCAGCATGTCCAACATTTGCTGCCTTCCTTCCTTAAATAAGGGCAATAATTGCCACCTATTTTTCAAAAAATGAATGACCTCACTAATAGAACTCCACACTGCTATTATATTGAACATGCCCCTTTCAATGAGTGATTCAATGACACAGAATCAGCAGCATGCATGTCATGACTGTTGGGTCTGTTGGATTTCTATTACTCTACTACACCTGCTAGTAAATTATTTGCCATGTAGAAATATCATTTCTACCAAAAACAGAGATTGATCCGGTTAGTGATGTCTGACTGCTATTATTTTGACCACAACTGGACAAACTTCACAAGATCTACAAGTTGTCTTATCGATTGAGTCACTGACTGGTATCCAACTAAGATTGAAGTTATTGCTATCTCATCCCAACTTAGCCATCACTTCTAGGACCACTGAGAGGAGGCTGCATGCGGGACCTTGCCCACAAGAGAGGGAACTGACACAGCGGGGGACCTGACATCCATTGGAGAGAGTCCGGGTTCCAGACCGGTGGTGTTTGATTATCATAAGGTGTTTTAACCCTGCAGGGTCACCGCATGGAGGTGAGGGGCCATTGCACCTAGAGTGGGATTTATAGTATCCTGTTGCACATTTATGGTGATCACAGGACTACAGAACACCTCCACCATTTGGATGGTTCTGGACACCTTCTATAGATTGGACATTTATTTCACCTTTTAGGACACGTTAATAATTTAGTGTTTTGGTTTTTCTGTTCATGTTGATTGGTGGATTATCCATGTTTATCTATGTTTGTGGATACACGGAGAGTGTGAGGCTCTGTTTGCCGTCACTTATTTCTCTGCTTATTCAGAACCCCCCATTTGGGGTTACAAATCCCTTCATTATTTATAGGCACTATAGCCGATGTTTTCTGTTCACTTATCCCCAGTAGGGGGGTCACAATTGTGTACATTTAGTGATTGTTAGTGATTTACAGGCGGTGAGCCTGACTTCTTTCTTTTTTCACAAGTACCACAATTTGTGGTTTCACGGATTCACTTTGTTTGTCCCTTAGTGGGATCACTGCTATTGTTCTTATTCACCAGTTATCCTTGAGCATGTAGGTATACATGCGTTTATAATCCGATTCCTCTTCCCTTTTTGTACGTTTACCACAAGGAGTGGTTTCACTGATTCACTTTGTTTCTTATCCCTTAGTGGGATCACTGCCATTTCTTTCACATCAGTTGGTTTTGGGAATGTAAAGCATACATGCGTTTATGTCACCACATGATATGTATTTACTGGTGTTGTGTAATAGGCGCATATCCAGTACCACGGCATTCATTATATGTATGTGTATTTAATTATTGTATTTATAGATTTGTTTATGTTGATTTCACCCATTTAGGAGAGGCGGTGTAGATGTTTAGTTTGGGGTTGATGTCACTTATGCTGGTAATATAGTCACTGGGTATTATAGTATTGTTCACTCATTTATTTACTGTTCACCACTTATTCACATTGGGATTTACATATAGTTTAGTTATTAGAGCAGCACCTCACTTTACACTCCACTGCACATGCACAGCGTATTGTACATAGCCCCAAAGCCACCTGGGATACATGATGTTGGTATCCTAGGGGGCTTCAGGTGGGGTGGGGAGGATGTCATTCTTGCCTAAGCGAGGAAGGCAGAAGCATGGGGTGTGTTCTCCTGAAAAAAAAAAGAAAGAAAGAAGTACAGGAGTTGGATAAAAATATGGAAACACTACATGATTTGCAGGTGTGAAAGTGACAACATGGTTTGCGTTGAACGCGGAAGTGACGTAACATTCTTTTGCTTCCGCTGTGTGATGAGACACCTAGCTAACAGGTGGAAAGCCTCACGTCTGTCATTTACTGCGTGCGCAGCTAGTAATATGGAGTCATGTCAGAGCTTACTGAGCTTCAAAGAGGGCAAATTGTTGGTGCCACTTAGCTGGTGCCTCTGTGACTGAAGTTGCCAATTTATTTGCCGTGTCACGAGGTACAATATCAAAGGTTATGGCGGCATATACAGTTTGTGGGAAAACGATGTCTGGGCAGCCATATCTTGGTATTCTGCAGGTCCCATTGTCACCTTGAAAGATAGAGTCACGGCCAGTGACTATGTACAAATTTTGGCAGACTATGCGCACCACATGGTGCAGACATTGTTTCCCGAAGACCGCGCCATTTACCAAGCTGACAATGCTCTGAATTCACACAGCTGGCGTTGTCAAATCACGGTTTGGCGAGGATGCAGACAAAGTCTCACACCTTCCCTGGGCGCCACAGTCGCCGGACCTCCATATCATAGAGCCATTATGGTCAACGAGATGTGGGCTCGTTTTCCGCCTCTTGCATCTCTGCGAGAACTGGAGTGATTTTTGTATGAAGAGTAGTATCAGATTCCATTATCCACCACCCAAGACTTATATTTGTCAATTCCCAGGAGAATTCAGACCGTCTTGGATGCTAAAGGCAGTCCAACACTATAGGAGCTAATGATTTTGTTCTTTTACCTAGTGTTTCCATAATTTTGTCCAACCCCTGTAACTGGGACTGAAGGTTCGTGTTAAAATCTTAGTAGTTTGACGTCATCGTGTTCTTGCTCTATCTGTTTAATGTACTGATTGTCTGCTTGTTATTTGGGTCCACTTTAAACTATGATCAGTTACTTAGGCGGAGACCTTTCTCTGCCACCTACTGGAATTTGTCATTTCTGTGCAATGTATGCGATTAAAGAGGGGACTCCGTATGCAGCTTTCATTGAATGTTGCCACTTAACAGCAAGCACTGAACACATCAAATATGCCGCAGTCTCCTGGGAAGTGTAATTAGTCGGTTTGTTTGAATTTGGGGTTTTACTGTTCCACTTAGGAATCGGGGGAGGCTGAGGATAGGGCCACTGTAGCTGACAAGCCCCCTTTGCCAGTCACACTTAGTGAACAGGGGATTGTGGCAGCTATGCTGTGTCTGAGATCAATGTTAGTGACGCCCACTAATTGGGCATTCGTCGGGGAGGAGCAGAGAAGCTGGAAATTAAGGAACCAAATACAGGTATTTAGACATGCAAGGATGGATCTGTATTTATGTTTTTAATTCCTTCAGGAGTTAATTTTTTAAGGCCCAACACTGGAAACACTTTTTAGTCGGTTATTGTGTACCGAGAATACTATCTCTACAGTCACTGACCTTAAATTTTCCAAAATACAATATTTTCCCTAAAGCGGGCCTTTAACTACCTGCCGACCGCAGATAGCCGAATGACGGCTGCACTGCGGACACAGCTGATCACGTGACGTGGTCAAAGGCCAATCACAGCGGCCTTTTACCACGTGATCAGCTGTGTCCAATGACACGCTGATCACCGGGAAATGCAAATGCCGGTTCTCGGCTGCACTTTCCTCACGCTGTCAGATCGTGAGGAAAGTACTGCCGAAAACTGGCATTTGTCAGAGCGGGGATCGGCACCGATCATCGGGGGTCACTGATCATCAGTGTCCTGATAATCGG
This sequence comes from Staurois parvus, assembly GCF_062004578.1. NCBI lineage: Eukaryota > Metazoa > Chordata > Amphibia > Anura > Ranidae > Staurois > Staurois parvus. The sequence goes on from NW_028318371.1 coordinate 2,347,719, forward strand.
TGCTCAGCAGTGCCACACACAAGTTCCGCCCAGCAGTGCACCCACCTGTGCCCAGCAATGCACACGCCTGTGCCCAACAGTGCGCCCACCTGTGCCACCCACCAGTGCCCATCAGTGCAGCCCAGCAGTGCTGCCAGTCAGTGGCCAGCGGTTGTCAGTCAGTGCCCAGCAGTGCCGCCAGTCAGTGCCCAGCAGTGATGTCAATCAGTGCCACCTATCAGTGTTGTCTATCAGTACCCATTATCAGTGTCGCCTATCAGTGCCACCAATCAGTGCCACCAATCAGTGCCACCTATCCGTGACACCTCATTAGTGCTGCCTATCAGTGCTGCTTATCAGTGCCCTTCAGTAGTGCCCATCAGTGCCGCCTATCAGTGCCCATCGGTGCTGCCTCATCAACGCACATCAGTGAAGGAGAAAAATTACCTGTTTGAAAATTGTTATTAGAGATGAGCGAATCGAAGTATCCGAAGTGGAATTCGAGTCGAATATCTGAAAAATTTCGATTCGTGCCGAATCCGAAAAATAGCCTAATTCGGACGCGCGAATCGAAATTTTTCAGAAAATGGCGGCTGACATGTGCGGCGACGGAGCGGGGATGTCTGGGAAGGCGCGCAGACAAGGCGCGCTGACCCATAATGCATTCCTCAACGACATGTGATCGCATCAGCCAATCAGCAGCCAGCCAGCCAGCACTGTGTAATGGTCGAGCTATAAATAGCGGCCATTTTGGAATTCTTCATTTTTCTGCAGTCATTGAACAGAGGCAGACCGCTCTGTACTAGGGACAGGGACAGAGTTAGGGCCACAGAAACGATACTTGGGGACAGAGAAAAGTTACTTAGGGACAGAGAACCATTACTCAGGGACACAGACTTGTTAATGAGGGCCACAGAATCGTTATTTAGGGACAAAGAAACGCTAGTTAGGGCCACAGAATTCATACTCAGGGACAGACAGAATTGTTACTCAGTGCCAGAGAATTGTTACTTAGGGCCACAGAAACGTTATTAGGGCCACAGAATTTTTACTCAGGGACAGACAGAATTGTTACTGAGTGCCAGAGAATTGTTACTCAGGGACAGGCAGAATTGTTACTGAGTGCCAGAGAATTGTTACTTAGGGCCACAGAAACTTTACTTAGGGCCACAGAATTGTTACTCAGGGACAGACAGAATTGTTACTGAGTGCCAGAGAATTGTTACTCAGGGACAGACAGAATTGTTACTGAGTGCCAGAGAATTGTTACTTAGGGCCACAGAAACTTTACTTAGGGCCACAGAATTGTTACTCGCACAGACACAGAATTGTTACTCGCACAGACACAGAATTGTTACTGAGGGCAACAGAACTGTTACTTAGGGCCACAGAATTGTTACTCGCACAGACACAGAATTGTTACTCAGGGCCACAGAACTGTTACTGAGGGCCACAGAACTGTTACTTAGGGCCACAGAATTGTTACTCGCACAGACACAGAATTGTTACTCAGGGCCACAGAACTGTTACTTAGGGACAAAGAAACGCTAGTTAGGGCCACAGAATTCATACTCAGGGACAGACAGAATTGTTACTCAGGGACAGACAGAATTGTTACTGAGTGCCAGAGAATTGTTACTCAGGGACAGACAGAATTGTTACTGAGTGCCAGAGAATTGTTACTCAGGGACAGACAGAATTGTTACTGAGTGCCAGAGAATTGTTACTTAGGGCCACAGAAACTTTACTTAGGGCCACAGAATTGTTACTCGCACAGACACAGAATTGTTACTCGCACAGACACAGAATTGTTACTGAATGCCACAGAACTGTTACTCGCACAGACACAGAATTGTTACTGAGGGCCACAGAACTGTTACTGAGGGCCACAGAATTGTTACTCGCACAGACACAGAATTGTTACTCAGGGCCACAGAACTGTTACTGAGGGCCACAGAACTGTTACTTAGGGCCACAGAATTGTTACTCGCACAGACACAGAATTGTTACTCAGGGCCACAGAACTGTTACTGAGGGCCACAGAATTGTTACTCGCACAGACACAGAATTGTTACTCGCACAGACACAGAACTGTTACTGAGGGCCACAGAACTGTTACTTAGGGCCACAGAATTGTTACTCGCACAGACACAGAATTGTTATTCAGGGACACAGAATTGTTACTCAGGGACACATAATCGTTGAATTAAAGAGTATGTCAGACAACATGCAGAGGAGTGGCAGAGGAGGCAATGTTTCAGGAGCGAGCAGACGTGGCAGCAGAGGAAGGGGTCGAGGCAGCACTATTCGCAGCCAGAGGCCAGTGCTCCCGGTGTCATCCAGCGGTCGTGTCTCCACCGACAACCCTGCCGTCATTGATTGGTTGGCTCGGTCGTCTTCCTCTTCCCAGGTCACCTCTGACACCTACAGCCAACGGTCGGTGGGTACGTCAGACACAACCGTTAGTTGGCATGGCCAGGGAGCAAGCCCACTGAAATCACATGTCCTCTACCTGCCCCTGTCCTTTGCTGTTCCCTCACCAAGCGAAGTATCGCATGCTGTGGGCTCAGCCCCACTGTACAGTGAGGAAGAGCTAACAGAGGGCGGTCAGGAACGGGGGGAGACATCGGCCTTTTCAGCAGCCAGGCGAAGAAGTACTGGCGAGGAGAGTGGCTCTGTAGCCGGTCTAGAGACAGGTCTGTCTCCTGACCCAGACACAGCCGAGGGGGCTAGTAGTGAGGCGGAGACCGTACTTGATGATGAGGAGGTTGATCGCACTTGGCTGCCTCGTCGTCATCAGGCAATTTCTTCCGCATCATCAGGAGAAGAGGGTGCCAGCTTGGCAGCGAGCGAAACAGTCGGTGGGTTGCCCAGGAGGCAGCAGGGTCGCATCAGTGTCAGTGGAGCCAAACGTCCACGGAGTAGAGCACCAGCTCCACTGCAGCCTACCACCACGGCCAGTAGTGGTGCCGGTGCGCACGGAGGAAGTAGCAGTCAGCCAGTGAGGAGTAGCGGGGGCAAAGTTTCCTACTCGGCGGTGTGGCAATTTTTCGTCAAGCCGCCCGAGGAAGTAAACGTAGCCGTATGTCGACTATGTGGCCAGAAATGCAAGCGTGGCCAGGGGGCCCATGTTGGGACTACAGCGTTGCGTCAGCATATGCAGCGTCACCATTCGGTGGCCTGGGAAAACCGTGATAAAGATACGGCGGTTCTGCCTGCCCCAGCCCCCGCTCCATCACCCGCTCCGTTACTTGCTCCGTCACCCGACGTCGTCAATCGCCCTCTATCAGCCAGTCAAGGCTCCAACACCTCTGCTGAGGGGAGTTGTCGCTCGTTGGCATCTTCCGCTCGTTCAGATGCTCCTTCTCCTGCTACTCCTCTTCTCGGATTCCGTCAACAGTCTTTCTTGAAATCCGTTTCCAAGAGACAACAGTTTGCGAGCACGCACCCGACGGTGCAAAAGCTGAACGTCCTCCTGTCCAAGTTGCTGGTGCTGCAGTCCCTCCCTTTCCAACTGGTGGACTCAGCACCTTTCCGAGAAATGATGGCTTGTGCCGCGCCGCGGTGGAGAGTGCCAAGCCGTCATTTCTTTGCCCAAAAGGCAGTGCCAGCCCTGCATTCACATGTAGAAGAGATGGTGGGCCAGTCTTTGAGCATGTCGGTCTCTGCCAAAGTGCACGGCAGCGCCGACGTGTGGAGCTGTAACTACGGTCAGGGACAGTACATGTCATTTACGGCCCACTGGGTGAACGTGGTGCCGGCACAGCCGCACCAGCAACTTGGACAGGTCACGACGCTTTTGCCTCCACGTTTGCACGTCCTTGGTCCAGCAAACATGTCCGCCTCTACCACCTCTTTTTCCGCCGTGTCCTCAGCCGCCACCCCCGTGCCAAGTCCCATTACCCGACCGGCATATCACATGTGCAGGGCGCAACGGTGTCACGCTGTGCTGCACCTGGTATGCCTTGGCGAACGTAGTCACACAGGGGAGGAACTTCTGAGTGTAATGAACAGAGAAATCGACAGATGGCTGTCTCCGCGCAAACTGAAAATCGGAACCATGTTGACCGACAACGGAAAGAACATGGTGTCTGCTCTGCGTCAAGGAAGGTTGTGCCATGCGCCATGCATGGCTCACGTGTTCAATCTGGTTGTCAAGCGGTTCCTAAAATCCACCATCCCACTGCAAGACATCCTTAAAATGTCACGTAAACTGTGCATGCATTTCAGCCATTCCTACACCGCAAAGAACACCCTCATTGAGCTGCAGCGGCAGAACGGAATTCCACAGCATCGCCTGATCTGCGACGTTGCAACAAGGTGGAATTCAACCCTACACATGTTAGACCGCCTTTACGAGCAGCGAAAGGCCATCACCGATTTCCTGATGTTACAAGCGGATAAAGGTACTCCCCTGTGTAACTTAGATGTCAGCCATTGGCAGCTCATGCGTGACACCTGCCGCTTGCTCAGGCCCTTTGAGGAGGCCACGCTATTCGTGAGTCGGCAGGACTATGGGATGAACGACGTCATTCCTCTGTTGCACGTCCTGGAACAAATGCTGTTAACAATGGCTGGTCAGGGTGCGGTAGACGTGGCGCACAGATCTCAACGCCACATGACCCCTGTGGGGGCAGGACAGGAAGAAGAGGAGGAGGTAGAGGAGGACATTTGTGCTCAGGAATTATTGAGTGAAATGGGTGGTTTTTCCACTCAGCGGACAGGAGTGGAGGAGCAGGAGCATCTGGTAGAGGAGGAGCAGGAGGAGACAGAGGACCCAGACGCACCGTGGCAGTATGCTGTGGAGATGGAGGCAGGGAGTCCCTCGCATTCCTTGGCACAAATGGCCCATAGCATGCTCGGTTGCTTGCGTAGCGACAGCCGAATAAGAACCATCAGACAGAGGGATGACTTTTGGCTGTCCACCTTGTTGGACCCTCGCTACCGGTCCAAAATGGTGGCCTTTTTCACACCTGCTGAGAGGGAGGCCAAAATTACGTACTATAAAAACCACCTATGTAGTCAGTTGGTCTCTGCCTTTGTGCGCCAACGTCCATCCTCAGACACTGTGGGCCCTGTGCGCTCGCGTTCCGCTGGCATGGCAGCAGGGGAGGGGTGGGGTGGTAGGAGCAGTGGCAGCTCCACCAGCAGCGGCTGCCTCAGTCTGCAGTCGATGATGAGTAGCTTTCTTCACCAGCGCAGTGAGGAAACTACTAACCAGCCGCAGCAGCAGCATCAGGTGGACCTGGAGCAGGAGCTCAAACAACAGGCTTGGGCCTACTTGGACAGCACCCTGCCAACCGAGGTAGACAATCCCCTTGACTACTGGGCAACGAAACTTGACCTTTGGCCCCAACTAGCTGAATTTGCCCTTGAAAGGCTGTCATGCCCGGCCAGTAGCGTGGCATCGGAGCGCGTGTTTAGTGCGGCAGGAGGTATTGTAACTCCGCGGAGGACACGACTGTCCACCCAAAGTGTGGAGAGACTCACGTTTGTGAAAATGAATCAGGCGTGGATTAGTCTGGATTTCAAACCACCAGTTCCTGACACAACTGACTAAATCCGCCATGAATCATGCCTCAAACATGTGCCACTTTCAGGTCTCCTCACACTGCTGGTGTGTTTAATTTTTTGACATAGGGTGCTGGCAGATTACGGGCCTCCTATAGCTGCTGCCAGGCCCCTAATCTGCCATAGGCCCCTATATACCGCCTCCTCATGCTGCTGCCAGGTCCAGAGTCTCTCATGGGTCCCTGTACGGCCTCCCATTGCTGCTGTCTCCATCGCCACACTCTGCCATGTGCCACTTTCAGGTCTCTTCACACTGCTGGTGTGTTGAATTTTTTGACATAGGGTGCTGGCAGATTACGGGCCTCCTATAGCTGCTGCCAGGCCCCTAATCTGCCATAGGCCCCTATATACCGCCTCCTCATGCTGCTGCCAGGTCCAGAGTCTCTCATGGGTCCCTGTACGGCCTCCCATTGCTGCTGTCTCCATCGCCACACTCTGCCATGTGCCACTTTCAGGTCTCCTCACACACTGCTGGTGTGTTGAATTTTTTGACATAGGGTGCTGGCAGATTACGGGCCTCCTATAGCTGCTGCCAGGCCCCTAATCTGCCATAGGCCCCTATATACCGCCTCCTCATGCTGCTGCCAGGTCCAGAGTCTCTCATGGGTCCCTGTACGGCCTCCCATTGCTGCTGTCTCCATCGCCACACTCTGCCATGTGCCACTTTCAGGTCTCCTCACACACTGCTGGTGTGTTGAATTTTTTGACATAGGGTGCTGGCAGATTACGGGCCTCCCATAGCTGCTGCCAGGCCCCTAATCTGCCATAGGCCCCTATATACCGCCTCCTCATGCTGCTGCTAGGTCCAGAGTGTCTCATGGGTCCCTGTACGGCCTCCCATTGCTTCCACTCTGCCATGTGCCACTTTGAAATCTCCTCACACTCCTGCGGTTGTCCATTTTGTCATAGGTTGCTGGCAGATTAGCGGCCTTCCATAGGTGCCGCCAGGCCCCATATCGGCCATGGGCCCCCGTACCTCCTGGTCACGCTGCTGCTGAGCCCACAGTGTGACCTGGGTCCCTGTACGGCCTCCCATTGCTTCCACTCTGCCATGTGCCACTTTGAAATGTCCTCACACTCCTGCGGTTGTCCATTTTGTCATAGGTTGCTGGCAGATTAGCGGCCTCCCATAGGTGCCGCCAGGCCCCATATCGGCCATGGGCCCCCGTACCGCCTGGTCACGCTGCTGCTGGTCCCACAGTGTGACCTGGGTCCCTGTACGGCCTCCCATTGCTTGCACTCTGCCATGTGCCACTTTGAAATCTCCTCACACTCCTGCGGTTTTCCATTTTGTCATAGGTTGCTGGCAGATTACAGGCCTTCCATAGGTGCCACCAGGCCCCAAATCGGCCATGGGCCCCCGTACCGCCTGGTCACGCTGCTGCTGAGCCCACAGTGTGACCTGGGTCCCTGTACCGCCTCCCATTGCTCCCACTCTGCCATGTGCCACTTTGAGGTCTCCTCACACTGCTGGTGTGTTCTATTTTTTGACATAGGGTGCTGGCAGATTACGGGCCTCCCATTGCTGCTGCCAGGCACGTAATCTGCCATGGGCCCCCGTACCGACTCCTCATGCTGTGACGTTGCAACAAGGTGTAATTCAACCCTACATATGTTAGACCGCCTTTACGAACAGCGAAAGGCCATCACAGATTTCCTGATGTTAAAAGCGGATAAAGGTACTCCCTGTGTAACTTAGATGTCAGCCATTGTCAGCTCATGCGTGACACCTGCGCTTGCTCAGGCCCTTTGAGGAGGCCACGCTATTCGTGAGTCGGCAGGACTATGGGATGAACGAGGTCAAATCGGCCATGGGCCCCCGTACCGCCTGTTCACGCTGATGCTGGTCCCACAGTGTGACCTGGGTCCCTGTACGGCCTCCCATTGCTTCCACTCTGCCATGTGCCACTTTGAAATCTCCTCACACTCCTGCGGTTGTCCAGTTTGTCATAGGTTGCTGGCAGATTAGCGGCCTCCCATAGGTGCCGCCAGGCCCCATATCGGCCATGGGCCCCCGTACCGCCTGGTCACGCTGCTGCTGGTCCCACAGTGTGACCTGGGTCCCTGTACGGCCTCCCATTGCTGCTGCCAGGAGGCAGCAGGGTCACAGCTATGTCAGTGGAGGCAAACGGCCACGGAGTAGAGCAGCAGCTCCACTGCAGCCTACCACCACAGCCAGTAGTGGTGCCGATGTGCACGGAGGAAGTAGCAGTCAGCCAGTGAGGAGTAGCGTGTGCAAAGTTTTCTACTCGGCGGTGTGGCAAGTTTTCGTCAAGCCGCCCGAGGAAGTAAACGTAGCCTAATGTCGACTATGTGGCCAGAAAGTCAAGCGTGGCCAGGGGGCCCATGTTGGGACTACAGCGTTGCGTCAGCATATGCAGCGTCGCCATTCGGTGGCCTGGGAAAAACGTGATAAAGATACGGCGGTTCTGCCTGCCCCAGCCCAGGGTTCCATTTTGTCATAGGGTGCTGGCAGATTAGCGGCCTTCCATAGGTGCCGCCAGTCCCCATATCAGCCATGGGCCCCCGTACCTCCTGGTCACGCTGCTGCTGGTCCCACAGTGTGACCTGGGTCCCTGTACGGCCTCCCATTGCTTCCACTCTGCCATGTGCCACTTTGAGGTCTCCTTACACTCCTGCGGTTTTCCATTTTGTCATAGGTTGCTGGCAGATTAGCGGCCTTCCATAGGTGCCGCCAGGCCCCATATCGGCCATGGGCCCCCGTACCTCCTGGTCACGCTGCTGCTGAGCCCACAGTGTGACCTGGGTCCCTGTACGGCCTCCCATTGCTTCCACTCTGCCATGTGCCACTTTGAGGTCTCCTCACACTCCTGCGGTTTTCCATTTTGTCATAGGTTGCTGGCAGATTAGCGGCCTTCCATAGGTGCCGCCAGGCCCCATATCGGCCATGGGCCCCCGTACCTCCTGGTCACGCTGCTGCTGGTCCCACAGTGTGACCTGGGTCCCTGTACGGCCTCCCATTGCTTCCACTCTGCCATGTGCCACTTTGAAATCTCCTCACACTCCTGCGGTTGTCCATTTTGTCATAGGTTGCTGGCAGATTACAGGCCTCCCATAGGTGCCGCCAGGCCCCAAATCGGCCATGGGCCCCCGTACCGCCTGGTCACGCTGCTGCTGGGCCCACAGTGTGACCTGGGTCCCTGTACGGCCTCCCATTGCTTGCACTCTGCCATGTGCCACTTTGAAATCTCCTCACACTCCTGCGGTTTTCCATTTTGTCATAGGTTGCTGGCAGATTACAGGCCTTCCATAGGTGCCACCAGGCCCCAAATCGGCCATGGGCCCCCGTACCGCCTGGTCACGCTGCTGCTGAGCCCACAGTGTGACCTGGGTCCCTGTACCACCTCCCATTGCTCCCACTCTGCCATGTGCCACTTTGAGGTCTCCTCACACTGCTGGTGTGTTCAATTTTTTGACATAGGGTGCTGGCAGATTACGGGCCTCCCATTGCTGCTGCCAGGCACGTAATCTGCCATGGGCCCCTGTACCGACTCCTCATGCTGTGACGTTGCAACAAGGTGTAATTCAACCCTACATATGTTAGACCGCCTTTACGAACAGCGAAAGGCCATCACAGATTTCCTGATGTTAAAAGCGGATAAAGGTACTCCCTGTGTAACTTAGATGTCAGCCATTGTCAGCTCATGCGTGACACCTGCGCTTGCTCAGGCCCTTTGAGGAGGCCACGCTATTCGTGAGTCGGCAGGACTATGGGATGAACGAGGTCAAATCGGCCATGGGCCCCCGTACCGCCTGTTCATGCTGATGCTGGTCCCACAGTGTGACCTGGGTCCCTGTACGGCCTCCCATTGCTCCCACTCTGCCATGTGCCACTTTGAGGTCTCCTCACACTCCTGCGGTTTTCCATTTTGTCATAGGTTGCTGGCAGATTACAGGCCTTCCATAGGTGCCACCAGGCCCCAAATCGGCCATGGGCCCCCGTACCGCCTGGTCACGCTGCTGCTGGGCCCACAGTGTGACCTGGGTCCCTGTACCGCCTCCCATTGCTCCCACTCTGCCATGTGCCACTTTGAGGTCTCCTCACACTCCTGCTGGGTTCCATTTTGTCATAGGTTGCTGTATGGCCTCCCATTGCTGCTGGCTCCACCGCCACACTGTGGCTCCAAACACTGGTTTTGGCCCCGTGACTGGCCAAATGAGTGAAGTGTGCAGTGATTCTAAGATCGACGGCACTCATCTGCATGTCATACTGACTGACAGTATTATTTCTCTTCCCCAGCAGACTCCAAGGGCATTTAAATTAAAGGTACAGTGTTCTGCACTAATATTAAGTCTCTCTGAAGCCTAGAAACACCCTTTTTTAAGTTAAATTCACAGCGAATTTATTCTACTCGAATCGAATATTGTCCACGAATTCGCCGAATCAGACGAATCGAATTTTTCATTTCTTCGCTCATCTCTAATTGTTATAATAGAAACAAAGAAACTTTTTTTTTTTTCTTCAAATTTGTTTGCACTTTTTTTGCTTATAGCACAAAAAGTAAAGTGCCCAGCAATGATTAAATACCACCAAAAGAAAGCTCTATTTGTGAGAAAAAAATGATAAAAATTTCATATGGGTACAATCTTGCATGACCGCGCAATTGTCAATCAAAGTGCGACAGCACTGAAAGCTGAAAATTGGCCTGGTAAATAAGGGGGTATAAGTGCTCGGTAGGCGAGGGGTTAATGTCTTAAGGGGCCGATATTCCTATATTGGGAGCACGTGTAAAGCTAAAGGTACTCTGGGCTCTGATTTGGGTCACGCCGTGTACATCGTTCTCTGGGGAGGTACAGTAGTAAGTGTAGATGGTGAGACGACTTGTTCAGCTGAGCCAATGCAGATTTAATGAGCATCACACTTGTTAGCGTTGGCGGTTGGATTGGCTGGATGTCCGTAAAGACAGATGGATCCAGTGAATGCTTCCTGTTAATATGGAGGATGGACAGTCTAGGTGTTGATAGACATCGTTTATGTATTTACTTTGTACAGTTATTATTTGCTTTTTACGAACACGTAATTTCCAAAAGTTTTGCCCATTTATAACAGTCCCTGAGCGATTTCTCTGCTCCTTTTTTGTTATGTTTCCACAGAAGTTGAAGCGTATCTAAACCTGAGAACAAAATCTTTTCCATTTTACCAATCTTTAGATTTGGTGGCTGCCATTGTTTTATTTTTATTAGGATTATCTAGTTTTTATGTTAAGCTGGTAATCATGTTCACTTCCTGTCCTAGGGTGACAACACTCAATGTACTATATCTATTGTAATGTTTGGGGGTTGTTTAGCTCAGGGTAGCGCTCACCAGCAAGTAGAATCCACACCAGAAATTGTTGTTTTAGAGTTTCTTGGCCCACTTTTATTAAAGAAAAAAAAAAATAGTCCATACAATGTATGTTTGCCACATCAACAGAAGACAACCAATCCAGCCTCCTGGCTTGCACTTGTAACAAAATAGTTCTTCAGCCTCCTGGCTTATGTACAGCAGTTCTGCTCAGCCTTCCACTATAGACCCTCGTCAGTCCCCCATAGACCACTTCCTCACCAACACTGTCCACACAGCTGGCAGCCCCTTGCTGCCCTGATCCTCAGGCTCTGGACTCTGTCCTTTCCAATGCACATATGCACTCCTCTGGATTCTCCCTTGCACATACCTGGACTCCTCAGGAGGATAGAGCCCAGAACCCTGGTCCTGTCTCTACAAAAAGCCCAGAACCCACCTGCATAATCGGTGTTCTGGCTATTCCTAACATCTAGTCCCAGGATTGCAGATTTCTTCCCACCAAGATCACTTTGAAATTTCCAGGCTCCAGGTCCCAAAATGGACCTTTATGAAACAATGAAGAAACTGAAAAGCCAGTTTCCTCTGCATTACACAAACTCCCTGGAGCCCCTTAACCTGCCTTGTTGAGGATCCTGGGTAGCATAATATCCTTTTACCAACATGACAGATCACCGCACTGTCACACTATGGAGAGCAGCGTTGTCACCCTAGGACAAGACGTGTGTCAGGGCTACAGAACAAACACGTGTCGGCTTGTGAGCTGCTATGTGAGTAATAAATCTTACCAAGTGCTGATTGTGAATCGCCTGCACCTAACACATGCTCATACTAGTGTGTAAAAAAACAAAAACCCTCAATGTGCCGCGCTTCACTTCAAACATAATATGTGTATCCAATCACTAATATTTCTAATGCATATCCAGATATATAAATGAATATAAATATATGTAATTGTGCATCCAGTTACTATTAGTTATATATCAAAATAAATGAAAAAGTGAATGAACCAATGATGATTGTCAACAACAGTGTCCATATGATTGTTATAAGCAGTCAAAAGAAAAATCCATATATGAGTTCCTTCAAACGTGCAAACTTTGCTTTATCGTATAATATCCCGTGCTTCTTAAAAAGTATTTGGTGCGAATAACTTGCATAAACGTCCCCCCCCGGTTGTGCTCTCACCTCCAATATATGAACAAACCGTTAAGTAAGGTCATATAGCGCTTGTGTCCCTTTAAATGGACCAAAGTGTGGATGGGACGGTATCCTGCTGTTTGGGGTCCTTCTCCACTCAGACGATAAACTCCCCTTCCACGGTGGTTATTATAGAGGAATACATCAAATCATAGTGTATTACCCTTTAAAAATCATTTTTATTAATAAAAGTAATGCACTCACATTTACTCTATGTTAAAACTGCTTTGTGCACAAAATGTGTCCTCCAGAACTTTTTCCCAGGTGAAAAGCCTAAAAATTGCCAACTGGTGTCAGTATGGTACCACCGAGCATCATGACATCAAAGTCCCTCAGGACTCTGGATGGTACCATACTGACACCAGCTGGCAATTTTAGGATTTTCACCTGGGAAAAAGTTCTGGAGGACACATTTTGTGCACAAAGCGGTTTTAACAGAGTAAATGTGAGTGCATTACTTTTATTAATGAAAATGATTTTTAAAGGGTAATACACTATGATTTGATGTATTCCTCTATAATAACCACCGTGGAAGGGGAGTTTATCGTTTGAGTGGAGAAGGACCCCAAACAGCAGAATACCGTCCCATCCACACTTTGGTCCATTTAAAGGGACACAAGCGCTATATGACCTTACTTAACGGTTTGTTCATTATTTGAGGTGAGAGCACAACCGGGGGGGGGCACGTTTATGCAAGTTATTCGCACCAAATACTTTTTAAGAAGCACGGGATATTATACGGTAAAGCAAAGTTTGCACGTTTGAAGGAACTCATATTTGGATTTTCCTTTTGACTGCTTATAACAATCACATGGACACTGTTGTTGACAATCATCATTGGTTTATTCACTTTTTCATTTATTTTGATATATAACTAATAGTAACTGGATGCACAATTACATATATTTATATTCATTTATATATTTGGACATGCATTAGAAATGTTAGTGATTGGATACACATAATATTTTTGAAGTGAAGTGCGGCACATTGTGGGGTTTTTAGAACTACAGAACACCTCCCCCTTTCTCCATCTATACAAGGCTAGGTTCACACCCTCTCTATGCTCTTTCTCTAAAAAGTTATTCACTATATCGTATGGATGTATGTATATTAGAAGTCCTAGGAATGACCGTTTCAGGCATTCCCGCCCCTTTCTCAAGCTGAATGCACATTTGAAATTGTGAAAGGGCAGAGATTCCCAAAACTCAAGAAGCGGCTGATTAGGCGGTCGCCTAATGCCTCACCCTCACAGGGGCTTTGCGGCAGCATAATTTTCCTACGGCTAGGTTCACACATGTCTGGTGTGAATTTCCTGGTCATTTTCACTGCCAGTTTCCAATGCAGCTATTCAGCGGTTCAGCTGCGGTTTTCAAATATGGTTCAGATGCAGATTTATGGAGCTGGTGGCCACCGGCGTCTTTAACAATACCTGGTCCACTTCAGGTCCAGACACTTGCACCCCCTTCCAGTCTCGGACAATTTTCAGCTTTCAGCACTATCACACTTTGAGTGACAATTACTCAGTCATGCAACACTATACCCATATTACATTTTTATCTTTTTCTTGTGACAGATAGAACTTTCTTTTGGTGGTATTTGATCACCGCGGGGTTTTTCATTTTTTGCTATATAAACGAAAAAATACTGAAAAGTTTGAGAAAAACCAAAAAATGTTTTGCTTAGTTTTTGCTATATAATTTTGCAAGTAGATCATTTTTGTTCATAAATTTAGGCCAAAATGTATTCTGCTACATTTTCAGGATAAAAAATAACCCAAAACAGTTTATATTATTTAGTCTGTGTGAAAGCTATAGAGTCTATAAACTATGGGATATATATTTGAAATATATGTCATAATGTCATATGGCAGTGATCAGGGCGCTGGTATGGGGTGTGGCTGTGATCAGGACGCTGGTATGGGGTGTGGCTGTGATCAGGGCGCTGGTATGGGGTGTGGCTGTGATCAGGATGCTGGTATGGGGGGTGGCTGTGACCAGGATGCTGGTATGGGGTGTGGCTGTGATCAGGATGCCGGTATGGGGTGTGGCTGTGATCAGGATGCTGGTATGGGGTGTGGCTGTGATCAGGATGCCGGTATGGGGTATGGCTGTGATCAGGTTGGTGGTGTTGGGTCTGGCTGTGATCAGGATGCTGGTATGGGGTGTGGCTGTGATCAGGATGCTGGTATGGGGTGTGGCTGTGATCAGGATGCTGGTATGGGGTGTGGCTGTGATCGGGATGCTGGTATAGGGTGTGGCTGTGATCAGGATGCTGGTATAGGTGTGGCTGTGATCAGGACGCTGGTATGGGGTGTGGCTGTGATCAGGACGCTGGTATGGGGTGTGGCTGTGATCGGGATGCTGGTATGGGGTGTGGCTGTGATCAGGGTGCTGGTATGGGGTGTGGCTGTGATCAGGATACTGGTATGGGGTGTGGCTGTGATCAGGATGCTGGTATGGGGTATTGCTGTGATCAGGATGCTGGTATGGGGTGTGGCTGTGATCAGGATGCTGGTATGGGGTATTGCTGTGATCAGGATGCTGGTATGGGGTGTGGCGGTGATCAGGATGCTGGTATGGGGTGTGCCTGTGATCAGGACATTGGTATGGTGTATGGGGGGTGTTTTGTTTGCACTGGGACAGGTGACAAGGCCTCCTGAATGATGTATTATTGATATTGTGGGGTAGTGATCAGGGACACGGGAACTAAACTGGGGCCCTGGGGAGGCTGGCAGTGCAGTGTGTGAGGGTACAAGCAGCCTGACATTCAGTGTAAACTCACACACTGCAGGATCGTTCACACTGAGAGCAGAGAGAAGCGATTGGTCACAGCAGTCACATGTGATACACCACGTGATCGCCCTAACACAGCGGTAATGTGATCCACTGTGTCCGGGCGACACACCAATCACCGGGTTTCGTGGTGAGCGCTCTGTGAGCCGCACACGAGCCATCGATGCAGCCTAACGTACAGGAACATTAGCCCGCATCAGCGCTGCTTCCCGTCTGCCGTCTATGTAGAATGGGCGGACGGGAGGAGGGTAAGGAGGGGGCCAGGTAGATGGCTGCTTGTCCTGGTTTGGTATGGATTTTGGGGGTAACCCCATGCCAAAAAAAAAAAACCCTTATCCGAGCATGTGGCCGGGCTTGCCTATAAAGGGGGGAGACCCTCAGATCCTGTCAAACCCCCCCCCCATCCATGTGAATGACTATGGGGTACATTGGGCATTTTTTTGCTATTCGTCACTTCGCTTTATCTGGCAATAGCACGGTCATGCAACGCTGCACACGAATGACATTTTTCATTTTTTCCCCACAAAAATAGAGCTTTCTTTTGGTGATATATGAACACCACGAGGTATTTATTATATAAATGAACATTTTGAAACAAAAAAATATATATTTTTTAATTTTTGTTATAAAACATATCCAATAAAAATTAAAAAAAAAATTCTTCATAAATTTAGGCCAACATATATTCTGTGACATGTTTTAGGTCAAAAAAAAACCGCAAATCAGTAAATGTGTATTAATTGGTTTGTGTGAAAGTTGCAGCGTCTACAAACAATGGGATAATAATAAATACTGGAATTTTATTTATCTTTTACATTTATTTATTTATGTTTATACTATTAATGGCGATGATGAGTGGGGCTGTGATAGTGCGCCGAGCAATCTGACACTTTGTCACAACTGACACTGACATCTCCAGTGACACTGATACAGAGATCACTGTTAATACTATACACTGTCACTGTATAAATGACACTGACTGGGAAGGGGTAACATCTAGGGGCAATCAAAGGGTTAGCGGTGTGTACTGTGTGTAGTATGGGCTGCTTTTACTAATCCATGTAGATGTTTTTACTCTCTTCTTTGCAGAGAGAAAAAATATAGACACATCGCTGCTGTTTGTACAGAGGTCTGTGTTGCTTGTCAACACAGAGCTCTGCTAAGTCATTCGCTCAGCCGTTCAGCAGGTCCCAGCCATAAATCATTTGGTTGAACCTGCTGATTGGCTTGGGCTGTAGCGAATGGCAGCACAGATGGGGGTAACGGGCACAGAGGGAGCTGAAGATTTCAGCAATGTTCATGTAACTCATGCTGCTTCCCTCTCCGGAGTCTCTGCTGTGATAGGTAGGTGGAGGTCATTACAAATGCAGCCATGATTCCCTCCACGGTATAAGTGCCACACACTACGCCGGGAAAGAGAGCGCCGTCCCCGAGACTTAGGAGACACTTCTGGGGGTCAGCCCACCTAAACGGATCTTGTAGTTGTAGGTGGTTATAGGAAGACTGACTCTCCCGCGTACTTATTTTACCGCCCACTTCCTTCATGGACGTCTGTGCTCAGACTATGCAGGGCAAAGCAACAACAAGTTCCCTTTAATGCACTTCTCCCCAGCAGCATACTCCATACTGACTTTCCTTGTACCTCTCCGCTGCTCCGTTCAGCTGCTGATAGGAAAGTCCAGTATAAGCTTCAAATCATGGGAATTGTAGATGACACATTGCTGATTGGCCCAGCACGGTCACATGGGGTAAGTCACATGCTTCTTCATACCTGGGGCTACCTAGTATTGCCTTTGTTTCCCAGCACAGAAGTGAAGGAAATGGCAGTGGGTGGGATTAACCTGGATATGTTTCTTCTATGGTCTCTTTCAGGTGGGTGGTTTGGGGGTGTTAAAAACAAATAGTTGAGCTGCAGTTTTACTGCCCACTCAGCGTGGCACAATACAGCCAGCTGGGGCTGTACGCATGCATGGCTGCAATGTTTTGGCATTTTTACTGTGGGGAGCAGATTTTGACAGGCGGTACCTTCTGCCAAACTCACCCATTGAGTTCAGTGCATGGAATTGCAGGGCTGGAGTGCAGCATTACAGGGTCATATCAGGCAGTGAGGAGGTGATATCTCGCCTCCTCACTGCCTTTCAAATGTCCTCTGAAAATATGGATTGCTCTTCAGATGGCACTGCAGTTCTCCTTAAAGTGGTTGTAAAGTCTGAAGGATTGTTACCTTCATGCATTCTATGGATGAATGAAAAAAGCCTTCTTTTGTGCAGCAGTGCCCCCTCCCCCCAATACTTAGCTGAGCCCCATCGAGATCCAGCAATGTGAATGACAGCCTCGCTGTCCCAGGTCTCTGCCTCCTCATTGGCTGAGACAGCAAGCAGGAGCCATTGACTCCTATTGCTATCAATCACAGCCAGTCAGCCAATGAGGAGATAGAGAGGGTGGGGCCAAGCCGTGGCACCATGTGTGAATGGACACGCGGAGCAGTGGGTGCCCCCATAGCAAGCTGTTTTCTGTGAGGGCACCCGACAGGATGAGCCAGGAGAGCCTGCGGGGGACCCGAGAAGAGGAGGATCCGGGCTGCTCTGTGCAAAACCACTGCACACCGCAGGAAGTATAGACATGTTTATTATTTATCCACTTGCCTGCTGGGCCAATTCTGACATTCCTCTCCTACATGGAAAAATTATATATTTTTTGCTAGATAATTACTTAGAACCCCCAAACTTTATATTTTTTAAGCAGAGGCCCTAGAGAATAAAATGACGGGGGTTACAATATTTTATGTCACGTATTTACGAAGTGGTTTTTCAAAAGCATATTTTTTGGGGAAAAAACACTTTAATGAATTTTAGTGAACACAAACACAATATAATCCACTGTGTCCGGGCGACACACCAATCACCGGGTCCCCCCCCAATCCACACCAGGATGAATGACTATGGGGTACATCGGGCAATTTTTTGCTATCCATCACTTCGCTTTATCTGGCAATAGCACGGTCATGCAACGCTGCACACGAATGATGTTTTTCATTTTTTTCCCCACAAAAATAGAGCTTTCTTTTGGTGATATATGAACACCACGAGGTATTTATTATATAAATGAACATTTTGAAACAAAAAAACTATATTTTTTACTGATTGTTATAAAACATATCCAATAAAAATTTAAAAAAATAAATACATTTCTTCATAAATTTAGCCCAACAAATTCTGTTACATGTTTTAGGTTAAAAAAAACGCAAATCAGTAAATGTGTATTAATTGGTTTGTGTGAAAGTTGCAGCGTCTACAAACAATGGGATAAATAATAAATACTGGAATTTTCTTTATCTTTTACATTTATTTATGTTTATACTATTAATGGCGATGATGAGTGGGGCTGTGATAGTGCGCCGAGCAATCTGACACTTTGTCACAACTGACACTGACATCTCCAGTGACACTGATACAGTGATCAGTGTTAATACTATACACTGTGACTGTATAAATGACACTGACAGGGAAGGGGTAACATCTAGGGGCAATCAAAGGTTAGCGGTGTGTACTGTGTGTAGTATGGGCTGCTTTTACTAATCCATGTGGCTGTTTTTACTCTCTGCTTTGCAGGGAGAAAAAAATAGACATATCGCTGCTGTTTGTACAGAGGTCTGTGTTGCTTGTCAACACAGAGCTCTGTTAAATCATTCGCTCAGCCGTTCAGCAGGTCTCAGCCAAATGATTTATTCATTTGGCTGAACCTGCTGATTGGCTTGGGCTGTAGCGAATGGCAGCACAGATGGGGGTAACGGGCACACAAGCCCCCTACCTAGCAATGAAAGATCACATACATGTACGTGACCTGGTGCAGAGGAGACCCCAGGCTGCTGTATATTTGCATGGGCCTGTCGGCAGCTGGTTAATTCATGGAACAGAGTTCTACTACCTAATAGTCTCTTATATGTTGTGGTGAGATGTCTGGAATCGGGATCCCAGATCTTCACATCCAGTGCAGCCATGACTAGAGGGTTCAACTCTTCTAGATGTGGGATTCATTTTATTGGATGGTCCATGCAGCAGAATTAGTGGGAACAGATGATACTATGAGAGACAGAAGAGGCCAGAGGGTGACTAAGCCCCGTAGACTCCACTGGGAACTAAAATCTCACTTTTGGGTGGACTGACCCTTTAACTGTACAGGATATGGTGGTGGTACACAAATGAAAGGAGTGCGGGACACACGGAATGATAGAAATGCCATCACCACAGACTTGGAATTACACTGTATCTGAGCACCACAAAGAGAAAATGATCATTTATTCATTTGTAATAATCAAAGAAAACTCCCCCATCCATCCATGTTTCCATGCTTTATTTTACTGAGAAATCACTTTGAACAACTCTTGTCTAGCATTTCTGGCTGTGGCCACCTTGAGTAAGGGCAGATGACTGATGTAGCATTTACTTCCTGGAATCCATCTGCCCTTAGCTCAGGCACGAGGGTGTCCTTTGCTGAGAAAGCCCCTGCTCCACTCCTTAACACTCCTGGGATGTATGAGTTTATTTACCTAGTCTAGAAACCAGGAAGTAACTGAGGAATTGTTAATAAAAAAGAATACGTTTAAAACAAGTAAATGTGACCTACGTTCCTAAATACACTGCTCAAAAAAATTAAAGGAACGCTTTTTAATCAGAGTATAGTGTCAAGTCAATTAAACTTCTGGAATATTTATCTGGTCAGTTAAGTAGCAGAGGGGGTTGTAAATCAGTTTCAGCTGCTTAGGTATTAATGAAATGAACAACAGTTGTATTAGATCGGCAACAATGAGACAACCCCCAACACAGGAATGGTTTTACAGGTGGAGACCACTGACATTTTTTCCCTACTCATCTTTTCTGACTGTTTTTCACTAGTTTTGTATCATATGACGCCCTCCCAGAACTGGACAACCGCGCTCTATCCGTTATTCAGCTATAGCGCGCTTGGCAGGTGGTTAAAAAGATATTCCAGCATCCTCTGAGATCTCATGTTTCAGTCCATCTGACGCTGCCACGTTGCACCTCAGACTGTCCAGGAGCTCAGTGGTGACCTGGTCCAGATCTGGGAGGAAATCCTCCAGGACACCATCCGTCGTCTAATTAGAAGCATGCCCTGACGTTGTCAGACATACATACAAGCACGTGGGGGCCATACAAACTACTGAGGACCATTCTGAGTTGCTGCAATACAATTTTAGCAAAATGGACTCGTCTGCTGCATTTTTTTTTTCACTTTTTATTTCCGGGGTGTCTTTGAATTCAGTCCTCTGTTGGTTGATAATTTTCATGAAATGATGGGGCGTCCTTATGTTCCTAACACATCACCCCGTCCATGTCAGTATAGAGATCCAACATGAGATTTTCCCCATTGAGATCTGATGTGTTCTCAAAGTGTTCCTTTATTTTTTGAGCCGTGTATTTGCTGAGGATAGCAGCAGAAGGATTGAAAATAGCTCATGTTTATTGAGATTGAAGTGTATTTTATTTATTATTTATTTCAGGTACTTCTATATCGCCGTCAATTTACACAGCACTTTACATATATATTGTACATTCACATCAGTCCCTAACCCTCAAGGGGCGTCCAATCTAAGGTCCCTAACTCACATTCATACATACACCTATCTATCTATCTATCTATCTATCTATCTATCCAGTTGTATCCAACCCTTGGCGATTGCATGGACCGTCACTTGTAAGCAACTTTTTCCATGAATTCTCTTAGCAATTATTTTACAGGGTAGGTTGCCAGGTCTTTCTCCAACCCCCACCATGCAGGAGATCCCACATGGCCAGGGATGAAACTAGGACAATTTAGACAGGAGCCAATTCACCTACCAGCATGTCTTTGGAGTGTGGGAGGAAACCGGAGTACCCAGAGGAAACCCACACAGGCACAGGGAGAACATGCAAACTCCAGGCAGGTGGTGCCATGGTTGGGATTCGAACCAATGATACAAGTACTGCCAGGCGGAAGTGCTAACCATTTAGCCACTGTGCTGCCCAAGTTGTGCATTAAAGTTTTTCTGTTGCCTGAAGTTGCCCCTCCTTTGATCAATTTATAGTGTTCCATTGAACGGGCTGCCGACACACGCCAGAATAGACCAAATATCGGACACGCATCGTTTCTTCTGACTAGATGTGCAGTGTGGTGCACTGCAATGCATGTTTGTCAGATGTGCGTTCGGTTCCTATTGACAATGGATGGCACTGCAACACGCTAATGCATGGAACACGTGTCGTCCTATGTTGCAGTAATGCATCTTACCGCAACATAAAAGTGTGATTGGATGCTTCATGTAAGGTGCGCATAGGCAGGGCAATTCACAGAACGTTACAATACACAGAGTCCTCCAGCATACTTACCAGCCAGCCAGCAAAATTGGAAAAAGCCTAAAATGTTTCAGCAATTTGTGTTCAGTTTGTTGGATACATTTACAAATATATGTGAAGCCGCACTGCCACGTCAAGGCTCCTCTGTACAGTGCGGTCCCTAACTCCACTCTAATGTCATTTCCAAATTGTGACATACAGAGCAAGAAATACATTCAGAATGTAAACTAGTTCAACAAAAATTACATCAAAAACAGAGGTTTTGGTTGCATATATTTGCAATCATATACGAAACTACCATCTATAGACGTCTGAAACATGACTGAAAAAAAATACTGGCCTCCAACCTCCCCTTATAGCCAGTCCAACACACGCCTTTAAAAAAGAATACCGGCCTCCAACCTCCCCTTATAGCCGGTCCAACACACACCTGGAAAAAAAATATTGTAGCTCTCTTGTTGGTGAAGAGAGCTGGTGTAATTGCTTTCTTGGAGGCAGGTGCTGATGACAATCCTTCAATAGAGCGATGACGGAGCATCCACGTAAATGTCACATGCTGACGGAGTCTCCACGTGAATATCACATGCTGACGGAGCCTCCACGTGAGTATCACATGCTGATGGAGCCTCCACGTGCTCGGCACATTCTGACGGAGCCTCCACGTGCTTGGCACATGCTGTCGGAGCCCCCACGTGCTCGGCACAAGCTGTCGAAGCCTCCACGTGCTCGGCACAAGCCGTCGGAGCCTCCACGTGCTCGGCACAAGCCGTCGGAGCCTCCACGTGCTCGGCACAAGCCGTCGGAGCCTCCACTTGCTCGGCACAAGCCGTCGGAGCCTCCACGTGCTCGGCACAAGCCGTCGGAGCCTCCACGTGCTCGGCACAAGCCGTCGGAGCCTCCACGTGCTCGGCACAAGCCGTCGGAGCCCCAACGTGCTCGGCACAAGCCGTCGGAGCCCCAACGTGCTCGGCACAAGCCGTCGGAGCCCCAACGTGCTCGGCACAAGCCGTCGGAGCCCCAACGTGCTCGGCACAAGCCGTCGGAGCCCCAACGTGCTCGGCACAAGCCGTCGGAGCCCCAACGTGCTCGGCACAAGCCGTCGGAGCCCCAACGTGCTCGGCACAAGCCGTCGGAGCCCCCACGTGCTCGGCACAAGCCGTCGGAGCCTCCACGTGCTCGGCACAAGCCGTCGGAGCCTCCACGTGCTCGGCACAAGCCGTCGGAGCCTCCACGTGCTCGGCACAAGCCGTCGGAGCCTCCACGTGCTCGGCACAAGCCGTCGGAGCCTCCACGTGCTCGGCACAAGCCGTCGGAGCCTCCACGTGCTCGGCACAAGCCGTCGGAGCCTCCACGTGCTCGGCACAAGCCGTCGGAGCCTCCACGTGCTCGGCACAAGCCGTCGGAGCCCCAACGTGCTCGGCACAAGCCGTCGGAGCCCCCACGTGCTCGGCACAAGCCGTCGGAGCCCCCACGTGCTCGGCACAAGCCGTCGGAGCCCCCACGTGCTCGGCACAAGCCGTCGGAGCCCCCACGTGCTCGGCACAAGCCGTCGGAGCCCCCACGTGCTCGGCACAAGCCGTCGGAGCCCCCACGTGCTCGGCACAAGCCGTCGGAGCCCCCACGTGCTCGGCACAAGCCGTCGGAGCCCCCACGTGCTCGGCACAAGCCGTCGGAGCCCCCACGTGCTCGGCACAAGCCGTCGGAGCCCCCACGTGCTCGGCACAAGCCGTCGGAGCCCCCACGTGCTCGGCACAAGCCGTCGGAGCCCCCACGTGCTCGGCACAAGCCGTCGGAGCCTCCACGTGCTCGGCACAAGCCGTCGGAGCCTCCACGTGCTCGGCACAAGCCGTCGGAGCCTCCACGTTCTCGGCACAAGCCGTCGGAGCCTCCACGTGCTCGGCACAAGCCGTCGGAGCCTCCACGTTCTCGGCACAAGCCGTCGGAGCCCCCACGTGCTCGGCACAAGCCGTCGGAGCCCCCACGTGCTCGGCACAAGCCGTCGGAGCCCCCACGTTCTCGGCACAAGCCGTCGGAGCCTCCACGTGCTCGGCCCATGCCGTCGGAGCCTCCACGTGCTCGGCCCATGCTGTCAGAGCCTTCCAGGCGGAAGTGCTAACCATTTAGCCAATGTGCTGCCTCCAACCATTTAGCTACCGGCCTCCAACCTCCCCTTATAGCCGGTCCAACACACACCTTCAAAAAAAATGTTGTAACTCTCTTGTGGGTGAAGAGAGCTGGTGTAATTGCTTTTTGGAGGCAGGTGCTGATGACAATCCTTCAATAGAGCGATGACATAGGGGACTTTCCGATGATGAAGATCCTCCTCTGCTTCACCTCCTAGTGTAAAATTTCTTCCAACTTCTTGGCCATCTTTACTCCCAGAACAGTCGCACCCTGGCCATTTAAGTGCAGTCCGTCCCTGCTGTAGAGCTGGTAACTGAACGAAAAGTCTGCCCAGTTCTCCATGAACTCAAACCCCTCCTCTCTGCACCAGTTCTTCAGCCACTTGTTAAGCTCTCTAATCTCATTCTGCCTCACTGGTGTGGCTCGAGGTACAGGCAGTATTTCTGAAAATACTGCCTTGGAGGTTCTTGTCTTCAATATAGCTCCCAAGTCTCTGAAATCTTTTTGTAGGGCGTTCCATCTTCCTCTGACTTTGTCGTTGGTACCGACATGTACGATGACAGCTGGGTCCTCCCCAGCCCCTTTCAGCAATCTGTCCATGCGATCTGCAATGTCCCGAACCCGAGCGCCTGGTAAACTACAGACTGTTCGGCAATGACGGTCTTTGTGACAGATTGCTCTCTCTGTACCTCTAAGAATGGAGTCCCCTACCACCAGTATATGTCTATCCTTTCTTGTATCCTTGCCCCCATCTTCACTGGAGGAGATGTTCCCCTGGCATTTTGGTAGGGTCTTGTCATTAACGTCGCGTTCTGTCGGAGTCTCCACGTGAATGTCACATGCTGATGGAGCCTCCACGTGAATGTCAACTACTGACGGAGCCTCCACGTGCTGGGCACATGCTGTCGGAGCCTCCACGTGCTGGGCACATGCTGTCGGAGCCTCCACGTGCTGGGCACATGCTGACGGAGCCTCCACGTGCTGGGCACATGCTGACGGAGCCTCCACGTGCTGGGCACATGCTGACGGAGCCTCCACGTGCTGGGCACATGCTGACGGAGCCTCCACGTGCTGGGCACATGCTGACGGAGCCTCCACGTGCTGGGCACATGCTGACGGAGCCTCCACGTGCTGGGCACATGCTGACGGAGCCTCCACGTGCTGGGCACATGCTGACGGAGCCTCCACGTGCTGGGCACATGCTGACGGAGCCTCCACGTGCTGGGCACATGCTGACGGAGCCTCCACGTGCTGGGCACATGCTGTCGGAGCCTCCACGTGCTCGGCACATTCTGTCGGAGCCTCCACGTGCTCGGCACATTCTGTCGGAGCCTCCACGTGCTCGGCACATTCTGTCGGAGCCTCCACGTGCTCGGCACATGCTGTCGGAGCCTCCACGTGCTGGGCACATTCTGTCGGAGCCTCCACGTGCTCGGCACATTCTGTCGGAGCCTCCACGTGCTCGGCACATTCTGTCGGAGCCTCCACGTGCTGGGCACATTCTGTCGGAGCTTCCACGTGCTGGGCACATGCTGTCGGAGCTTCCACGTGCTGGGCACATGCTGTCGGAGCCTCCACGTGCTGGGCACATGCTGTCGGAGCCTCCACGTGCTGGGCACATGCTGTCGGAGCCTCCACGTGCTGGGCACATTCTGTCGGAGCCTCCACGTGAATGTCACATGCTATCTGAGCCTTTACATGCTCGGCACATGCTGACGGAGTCTCCATGTCGATATCATATCTCTTCTCGCTCACTGTGGCAAGCCTGCCGGATGAGCTGTGTTTGCAGTAAATAATATTTACATCTACAATAAAAAAGAATTGAATTTAGCACCTTAATATACATTTTATATATTTTTCTTTATACAAAATCAAAATACAGAGAAAGTTAGAAACACCTGTGCCAGGGACAGTAAGGAGACCTGACATGATAGGGACACAGGGATGACTATAGTGGCCTTCATATAAAAATGCTAGTTGGGTGGCAGTTATGCCAAGCCTCTACAATTAAATGACAAGAAACCGGCAAGTTAAATGAGTGGGCGGATCACAAGGGAAGTGGCAGTAGGAAGTAGTGGTGTCACCTGCCTGGCTCTGCATTGTGGCTGGGGTTTGTGAATCATTGGGCCAGCTAAGCACAGCCTTTTTTTACTGGAATTTTTGCCCAGAAAGTGTCATTTATCAGCCCTGAGGTCAGACAGGATACGGGTCACCCACTATGGGGGGGTCATACACCAGCCTGACAACAGCTGATTGTTTGCATTGGCAGGGAGAGTAAACACGTGACTAATGTAGTAGGAATATTTATGTCTAGTCATATGTTTTTATCAATGTTATATGGATATTCATACTTTTGCTGGTGGAGTTGCAATGTGAGCGTCACATGTATTCATGACCATCCGTATACATGTGTGCATATGGGAATGTCAGCCGTCATCAGTGTCTATGACCATCCCTATACATGTGTGCATATGGGAATGTCAGCCGTCATCAGTGTCTATGACCATCCCTATACATGTGTGCATATGGGAATGTCAGCCGTCATCAGTGTCTATGGCCATCCCTGTACATGTGTGCATATGGGAATGTCAGCCGTCATCAGTGTCTATGACCATCCCTATACATGTGTGCATATGGGAATGTCAGCCGTCATCAGTGTCTATGTCAGCCATCATCAGTGTCTATGGTGATCCCTGTACATGGATACATATGGGAATATCAGCCATCATCAGTGTCTATGGCCATCCGTATATATGTGTGCATATGGGAATGTCAGCCGTCATCAGTGTCTATGACCATCCCTATACATGTGTGCATATGGGAATGTCAGCCGTCATCAGTGTCTATGGCCCAGGGATGATGAATTCCTATCTCCCTACACCTGGGACATCTTCAGTCCTGCTGCGGGCAAAATAAAAAAAAAATTTTTCTAATTTTTTTAGTTGTAAACCATGAAAGGTACACCCAAGTACATATCATCCAATCCCCCCCCCCCCAGACATATACACATGTACAAACGTAAAAGCACACGCTGGGGCTCCTACACATGAAAACATTGATTACAATACACGTTACATATCGCCGCACACGCCAGAATGAGCGCAATAATTCTAGCAGCAGACCCCTCCATACACTATACTGATCACCTAGAAGGGGCTGTAAAAGCGTCAACTACAGAAAATGTCGGACTGTTACAGCCCCTTCTAGGTGATCAGTATAGTGTATGGAGGGGGTCTGCTGCTAGAATTATTGCGCTCATTCTGGCGTGTGCGGCGATATGTAACGTGTATTGTAATCAATGTTTTCATGTGTAGGCGCCCCAGCGTGTGCTTTTACGTTTGTACGTGCGTATATGTCTGGGGGGGGGGGAGGGGGTGTTATGTGATTGGGAGGAACTTTAATTTTTTCAATTAAAAAAATATATTTTATTTTTCCTGAATTTGTTTCCATGACATAGGGAACAATGTGCCGTCTGTGATGTATTTTGGTGACAGCTTCTCTTTATGGAGACATCTGAGGTGTAATAGACCCCGGATGTCTCCCCTGTACTACACTGGATGGACTGCAATGCACATCGGATTCCATATGTCCCGCCCTCGGTGGGCGGGGATCTCTGACCGGTAACCAGGAAGTGACATCACACTGTCACTTCCTGGTCAGGACCAGACGGGGACGGGCGCTCTCCTCCTTCCTCTCCTGCTGAGTGCGGTGAGTCGGCCCCGGGGCCCGCAGATGAGGGGGCGGAGCCCAGGAGATAGTGGGCGGGGGGAGGGTCACACGGGGCGGGGGGGCCGGCACTGTGTGGAAGCGGCTGCCCCGCCCCTCCAATGCTTCCACCTGACAGGTGAGCCCCGCAGCAGGGCTGAAGGGGAGAGGAAACTACCTGCCCCACCCCCGGGACGTGTCCGGACATGCCCGGCCATATGAATTCCCCATCCCTGCTGGAATGTCAGCTCTCCTCAGTGTCTATGGGGATCCCTGTACATGTGTCCATATGGGAATGTCAGCCGGGAAAAAGGGGAAAAAAGGGTCCAGTGAGAGGAGGTGAGTTCCCTCGTCTCTCTCTAGATCCACAATACATACCATTTTGGTGTTCTGCCTTGTGGTGGCGCCCATTGACTTTACTGCCGGCGCCTAAACATCCAGCAACGGCTCTGAAGCAGCCGCGCAGAAAAGCCCGAGTCCTCTTCATGGTGGTGGGCCTCTTGGTGGTGGGATCTGCAGACTGCTCAGTGATCCCTCCTTCCATAGGGGGCTTTCCTTCCCCCGATTCCTCTTTGGTGGTTTTCTGAGAAATAAACGTTTTAATCTTCAATTGTCTCATTACGGAAAATAATGAAACCCGCTTCAACCTGTGTGAGAGAGGAAGTGCAGCCAATCGGATCAAATCCGAACCGATGAGACTGCAAGCCAAACTCAGGAGAAGGAACAATCACGTCTGCTCTGTACCGGGTACAAGGAGCGACTGAAGGGACTCTGGGAGAGCTGGCTTAGGGGGAGAAAGGGGGGGGAAGGGGGAGGGGCCAGGCGATGACATCACGGTGCTGGAGAGCCTTTTTTTTTTTTTTTCAAAGTTTTCTTAAAGGGGCCATGTCCTTTTTAAATTCAGCCACCTGCAAGTTTAATTCAAAAACAAGGACGTGGCCCCTTTAAGAACTCTAGGTGACTGTTTTTTTTTTTTGTTTTTTTTCAAATCTCCTGGTACTCAGACAAACACAACTGACGATTTTTTCTAAAGGGGCGGCAGTTATGTGAATGCAGCCTCAGTATATAGATCTCATATACCAGGAGAAGAGGTTTTTTTCTTTTTTTTTTTTTAATTTAAGTGAGTTATTTTGATTGATATTTCAACCTTACAGTCCCACGGCTTAAAATAAAGGTCTTTATTCCTATGAGAACTCTGTGATTGGAGCCTTATCGCTGAATAGAAAGATTTCCTGCCCAACAAATATTTTCATTTCTGTCTTGCTTTTTTTTTTTTTTTCTTTTTTTTTTTTTTTTGTCTTTTATCATTATTTCCCTAAATGATGGACTTTTTTTTTCCAATGCGAAAACGCCTCCCATAGACTTCAATGTGAAATCCCCTCCCATAGAGTTCAATGTGAAAACGCCTCCCATAGACTTTAATGCGAAATCCCCTCCCATAGACTTCAATGTGAAAACACCTCCCATAGACTTTAATGCAAAAACACCTTTCAGTAGCCATCCTATGTGAACACTTCTGTTCTCTTGAGGCTCTGCTCTATCACTTGTGATTCTGGAACGCACCGCAACAAACTCGCACAGAACCCTTTCCATAATGGCACTCAAAGCACAATGCGTGTGGGTGGCATCTGTGTGAACCTCCTCAATAGGAGCACATAATATCTCGCCTGTCATGTCAATCTGTGAGTTTTAAAATGCATCCAGAATGGCATATGTGTGAACCAGGGCTGCTCCTTTCACATTTGGGCATTTTGGGATTGCGGCAGAATCGCTGTGATCGCAAAACGCAGGTTCAGGCGCCATTATTTATTTTTTCGGGCTCATGTACACGGGGCGTTTGGAAAACTCTTCTGACCGCTGGAAACTGACTGCTAGAAAACGTAGGTTATAAAATGTCAGTTTAGCCGTGTTTGCATACCGCGTTTATGCGCGTTTGCGTCAGGAGACCCTCCCAAATGCCCAGAATGCACTGAAAAATAGTAAATATTGAACTATTTCAGACATTTTGAGAGGAATAGAGAGAGCAGAAGCAGAGAGAGCAGTATGTGTGGAGATGACCTGTCTATTCTGGTTGTAGTCACTATGGATCCCATCATAATGCGGCGCGTTTTACCATTTTTTCCTTCACGCGAAACCTGGAACTGACTGCGCTGGTGTACCGGGTCCATTAGAATACATGGAAAACGCTTTGCATGCATTTTTGATGAAGAAAATAGTCTCTGGACAGCATCTGGATATGGACCTGTCAAAAAACGCGTCTAAACGCAAACGCTTGTAAAGGCGGTTAACAGCGTTCATAAGCGTTTGGCTTTTCAAATGGCGATAAAATCTACTCCTGAATGCAATTTTGGTGCGTTAAAAAAAGAATCCGACTAAACTGATCTGCCTGTAAACATCTGTAAACGCCTGTGTGTACATGGACACAGGGAGACATAAAGGAGAGTTCAGGGGCTGCTGAAAAATCTGCTCCACAGTTCCTGACCGTCAGTGTAGCAGCTGCAGTGTACATGAGCCCTGAAAACGTTTCAGTTTTGCCGTGATTGTCGTGCGGTAAGTCACATGGTGTGAAGCTTGTCCCCCAAAAGTCGCCTTGCCCCAGGAGCTGACAATCCACGCTACTCTTTTCAAAAATCAGTCCGCTGGGTTGAATGAAAACAAAGCTTGTAGTGTGTACCCGGCTACAGCGCCCTCTGCTGGAGGTAGTGAGTAAACAGATGAAGGACTCCATCTCTTCCACTCTCTGCCCCTGATAACAGTCAGGTCTGCGATGGTTGAACAGTGACTGATGAAAGGTTATAGCCTGTGATAGCCGGGTGTGAAGAAGGGCAATAAACTCACAAATGATAATGTGTTCATTTCCAGGTCTTATCCCAGAGAGGTGCCTCTATGTCTGTACCACAGGGTGTTGCAGGTCATCTGCTCAGCCAGGATCAACTCTGTTGTCTCTCTTGTTGGAAACTGTTCATGACCACTGTGGTTCTGGGTATGGTGCCGTGTGGTTCTGGGTATGGTGCTGTGTGGTTCTGGGTATGGTGCCGTGTGGTTCTGGGTATGGGGCCGTGTGGTTCTGGGTATGGTGCCGTGTGGTTCTGGGTATGGTGCCGTGTGGTTCTGGGTATGGTGCCGTGTGGTTCTGGGTATGGTGCCGTGTGGTTCTGGGTATGGTGCCGTGTGGTTCTGGGTATGGGGCTGTGTTGTTCTGGGTATGGTGCTGTGTGGTTCTGGGTATTGGGCTGTGTGGTTCTGGGTATGGTGCCGTGTGGTTCTGGGTATGGTGCCGTGTGGTTCTGGGTATGGGGCTGTGTGGTTCTGGGTATGGTGCCGTGTGGTTCTGGGTATGGTGCCGTGTGGTTCTGGGTATGGTACCGTGTGGTTCTGGGTATGGTGCCGTGTGGTTCTGGGTATGGTGCCGTGTGGTTCTGGGTATGGTACCGTGTGGTTCTGGGTATGGTGCCGTGTGGTTCTGGGTATGGTACCGTGTGGTTCTGGGTATGGTGCCGTGTGGTTCTGGGTATGGTGCCGTGTGGTTCTGGGTATGGTACCGTGTGGTTCTGGGTATGGTGCTGTGTGGTTCTGGGTATCAGACTGTGAGGTCCTGGATATTGGGCTCTGTGGTTATGGGTATGGACTGTGTGGCTCCTGGGTATCTGACTTTGTATAGCTCCTGGGTATCGGGCTGTGTGTGTGGCTCCTGGGTATCGGGCTGTGTGTGTGGCTCCTGGGTATCGGGCTGTGTGTGTGGCTCCTGGGTATCGGGCTGTGTGTGTGGCTCCTGGGTATCGGGCTGTGTGTGTGGCTCCTGGGTATCGGGCTGTGTGTGTGGCTCCTGGGTATCGGGCTGTGTGTGTGGGGCTCCTGGGTATCGGGCTGTGTGTGTGGCTCCTGGGTATCGGGCTGTGTGTGTGGCTCCTGGGTATCGGGCTGTGTGTGTGGCTCCTGGGTATCGGGCTGTGTGTGTGGCTCCTGGGTATCGGGCTGTGTGTGTGGCTCCTGGGTCTCGGACTGTGTGTGTGGCTCCTGGGTATCGGGCTGTGTGTGGCTCCTGGGTATCGGACTGTGTGTGGCTCCTGGGTATCGGGCTGTGTGTGGCTCCTGGGTATCGGGCTGTGTGTGGCTCCTGGGTATCGGGCTGTGTGTGGGGCTCCTGGGTATCGGGCTGTGTGTGGGGCTCCTGGGTATCGGGCTGTGTGTGGGGCTCCTGGGTATCGGGCTGTGTGTGGGGCTCCTGGGTATCGTGCTGTGTGTGTGGCTCCTGGGTATCAGGCTGTGTGTGGCTCCTGGGTATCAGGCTGTGTGTGGCTCCTGCGTGTCCTGACCCAGAAGTGACGTGTTGATATGACTTCTGGGGCCCCATTGACAGACTCCTGACCATGGAGGCCAGGATAGAATGTAATGCAGTGCACTGTATTCCTGTCAGTGTAGTACAGGGGACACACCCGGGGCTTTTAGACCTTTGATGTCTCAATAAAGAGAACCTGTCACACAGAAAAAGTAAAAAAAAATAAAATGTATGCAATAAATGAAAGTTACACCCAAGCACATCTCCTCCCCTCCAAAAAATAAAAATTGAGACCCCCCCACATATATGCACATTGAAATGTCAAAGCACACAGTGGGGCCCCTACACATGAAGATGTGGATTGCGATACATGTTACATATCAGCGCACACGCCAGGATGAGGCAATAATTCCAGCACCAGACCTCCTCCATACACTACACTGATGACCTTTAAGGGGCTTTAACCCCTCCCACCTGACCAATGTACATAAACGGCCAGCTGGGAGCTCCCCCGTTCTGATTGGACGTTCCTGTACGTCCCTCAGAACATGCGCTTGTGTGCGGCCCCGGGGCCACGCAACAGCACGGATCTGTGATGGCCGCGCCCGTCGGCCCATTACGGATTGGGATATGGGCTCTCTGATTGGACCTTCCAATGGTGATGGCAGTGTCCAATCACAGCCATCTCTGAATGTCAGAGAGCTCAGTGAGGGGGGGAGGGGGGGGATGCTGCAAATTGTGACAGTTGATGTGTGTAGCTGATGATTTTATTCCTCCATTACACAGCTCTGCAGCCCCCCCACACCAGGACACCAAGCAGCATCTGTCCCTGTCCACATGTCAGCGTCTGTCAGTGTCCCACAAACATGACATCACCTGTCAGTGTCCCACATACATGTCATCACCTGTCAGTGTCCCACATACATGTCATCACCTGTCAGTGTCCCACAAACATGTCATCACCTGTCAGTGTCCCACAAACATGTCATCACCTGTCAGTGTCCCACATACATGTCATCACCTGTCAGTGCTCCACAAACATGTCATCACCTGTCAGTGTCCCACAAACATGTCATCACCTGTCAGTGTCCCACAAACATGTCATCACCTGTCAGTGTCCCACAAACATGTCATCACCTGTCAGTGTCCCACAAACATGTCATCTCCTGTCAGTGTCCCACAAACATGTCATCACCTGTCAGTGTCCCACAAACATGTCATCACCTGTCAGTGTCCCACAAACATGTCATCACCTGTCAGTGTCCCACAAACATGTCATCACCTGTCAGTGTCCCACATACATGTCATCACCTGTCAGTGTCCCACAAACATGTCATCACCTGTCAGTGTCCCACAAACATGTCATCTCCTGTCAGTGTCCCACAAACATGTCATCTCCTGTCAGTGTCCCACAAAACATGTCATCACCTGTCAGTGTCCCACAAACATGTCAGCGTCTGTCAGTGTCCCACAAACATGTTATCGTCTGTCAGTGTCCCACACACATGTCATCACCTGTCAGTGTCCCACATACATGTCATCACCTGTCAGTGTCCCACACACATGTCATCACCTGTCAGTGTCCCACACACATGTCATCACCTGTCAGTGTCCCACACACATGTCATCACCTGTCAGTGTCCCACAAACATGTCGTCACCTGTCAGTGTCCCACAAACATGTCATCACCTGTCACAGTGTACAGGGCACAAAACAAAGACATAATAAAAAACAATTTAAAGTGCCCCCATCCCCCCCTCGCTGAAGTGTAAAGGTGAACGCAGGCATTGGTGTCATACACATACATGACCAGTGATCACACATGTGAGGTATCGCGGTGAATGTCGGAGGAGAGCAATAATTCTATCACCTGACCTCCTCTGTGACTCTAAACTGGTAACCTGGAACGGCTTATAAAGTGTCTCCTATAAAGATTTGTATGTTTCAATATTTTTATTAAGTATTTTCAGAGATAAACAGGAAAAAAAAACATTGAAAAGAGAAATGGTTCCATCATCCAATATTGCAATAGACAAGACATGGCTGATGATTGTGTTGCGGTTCCCCCCGTTGGACGGAGGAGGTGTTGGTCTTATTTAGTAATATCATCAGAGGTATTCGTGTGCAATTGGTGAACCCCGGAGAGGAGATTGGTATATTAGGGGGGGTTTGGTGTAGGGGTGGGGGAGGATAGGATTGGGGGAGGAGATTGGTATATTAGGGGGGTTTTGGTGGGGGGGTGGGGGAGGATAGGATTGGGGGAGGATATTGGTATATTAGGGGGGTTTTGGTGGGGGGGTGGGGGAGGATAGGATTGGGGGAGGAGATTGGTATATTAGGGGGGTTTTGGTGGGGGGGTGGGGGAGGAGATTGGTATATTAGGGGGTTTTGGTGGGGGGGTGGGGGAGGATAGGATTAGGGGAGGAGATTGGTATATTAGGGGGGTTTTGGTGGGGGGGTGGGGGAGGATAGGATTAGGGGAGGAGATTGGTATATTAGGGGGGTTTTGGTGGGGGAGAATAGGATTGGGGGAGGAGATTGTTATATTAGGGGGGTTTTGGTGGGGGGGTGGGGGAGGATAGGATTAGGGGAGGAGATTGGTATATTAGGGGGGTTTTGGTGGGGGAGGATAGGATTGGGGGAGGAGATTGTTATATTAGGGGGGTTTTGGTTGGGGAGGATAGGATTAGGGGAGGAGATTGGTATATTAGGGGGGTTTTGGTGGGGGAGGATAGGATTGGGGGAGGAGA
The DNA here is from genome assembly GCF_062004578.1 of Staurois parvus. Taxonomy (NCBI): domain Eukaryota; kingdom Metazoa; phylum Chordata; class Amphibia; order Anura; family Ranidae; genus Staurois; species Staurois parvus. Next base: position 2,381,777 of record NW_028318371.1, read on the forward strand.
TTGTTATATTAGGGGGGTTTTGGTGGGGGGGTGGGGGAGGATAGGATTGGGGGAGGAGATTGGTATATTAGGGGGGTTTGGTGGGGGGGTGGGGGAGGATAGGATTGGGGGAGGAGATTGGTATATTAGGGGGGTTTTGGTGGGGGGGTTGGGGAGGATAGGATTGGGGGAGGAGATTGGTATATTAGCGGTGTTTGGTGGGGGGGTGGGGGAGGATAGGATTGGGTGAGGAGATTTATATATTAGGGGGGTTTTGGTGGGGGTGGGGGGGAGGATAGGATTAGGGGAAGAGATTGGTATATTAGGGGGTTTTGGTGGGGGGGGGGGGTTGGGGAGGATAGGATTGGGGGAGGAGATTGGTATATTAGGGGGTTTTTGGTTGGGGGGTGGGGGAGGATAGAATTGGGGGAGGAGATTGGTATATTAGGGGGTTTTGGTGGGGGAGTGGGGGAGGATATGATTGGGGAGGAGATTGGTATATTAGGGGGGTTTTGGTGGGGGGGGATAGGATTGGGGAGGAGATTGGTATATTATGGGGGTTTTTGGTGGGGGAGGGATAGGATTGAGGGAGGAGATTGGTATATTAGGGGGTTTTGGTGGGGGGGGGGGTGGGGGAGGATAGGATTGGGGGAGGAGATTGGCATATTAGGGGGTTTTGGTGGGGTGGGTGGGGGAGGATAGGATTGGGGGAGGAGATTGGTATATTAGGGGGTTTTGGTGGGGGGGGGGTGGGGGAGGATAGGATTGGGGGAGGAGATTGGTATATTAGGGGGTTTTGGTTGGGGGGTGGGGGAGGATAGGATTGGGGGAGGAGATTGGTATATTAGGGGGTTTTGGTGGGGGAGGATAGGATTGGTTGAGGAGATTGGTATATTAGGGGGTTTTGGTGGGGGGGTGGGGGAGGAGATTGGTATATTAGGGGGTTTTTGTGGGGGGGGATAGGATTGGGGGAGGAGATTGGTATATTAGGGGGGTTTTGGTGGGGGGGGAGGATAGGATTGGGGGAGGAGATTGGTATATTAGGGGGTTTTGGTGGGAGGGTGGGGGAGGAGATTGGTATATTAGGGGGGTTTTGGTGGTGGGGGGGGTGGGGGAGGATAGGATTGGGGGAGGAGATTGGTATATTAGGGGGTTTTGGTGGGGGGGGGGGATAGGATTGGGGGAGGAGGGATATATCTGGGTAATTGAGGAGACACCAGTCTTGCTAAGGGATGTGATTCCATCTCATGAAAGGTCATCAGGGTTGTACAGGACATTTCGGGTGGTTTTCGGCTCCATTGGATAATAGATGTGTGATGGGAAGAAGTGTTCATTGCGGATAATGTTTCCATCTGACATTGAATGTTAAGGTCTGTAATTAGTGAAGTGATTGGGGGGGATTGTTTGTGTTCCAGAATCTAGTAATATTCATTTTGGCAGCAAAGAGTATGTGGGTAATAATTGTTGGGGGATGGGAAGGGAGTTTCTCGATCCCGATGTGTAGGAGTGCTAATGAGGGGTTCAGGACTATCAAGATTTTGTGTATTTCGGAGATTAATTGAACAGTGAGGATGGAAGTGACTTGCATGACCACAGAATATGTAATGTGGAGCCTGGCTCACCACATTGTCTCCAGCATGTAGGAGATTGTTTCGGGGAGTAGATGGAGAGTTTGACCGCGGTCAGGTACCATTGGTGAGGCACGTGACTTCATCAGAGTCAATTGGATAATCAGCCAGCAACCCAAAGCAACCTTCAATCAATGGAATATCAATCGCTCAGCTCCGATCTGATGCAGGAAGAGTAATCTCAGAGGATTCTTGGACCAGAGACTAGCAGCAAGTGATCACCCACCCTATAGACACATTCAGTCCTTGGCATTGAAGATCTGACAAGTGGATGAGTGAAAAGTTTACACTATGCAAGAGATCTGCCCGATCCAACCAAATCTGTGTGATGTGGAGCCCCCCCCAGTGAATCCCATATGATGGGGGTCTGCAGCATTCAGATGAATGGGGGATCAGGGCGTAGCTGTCTATGCAGAGGTTCCAGAGCAGAGAGCAGGCGATGCAGCAGCTACATAGACAGCTACACCCTGAACGCTGCAGACCCCCATCATATGGAATCACGGGGGGGGGGGGGGCTCCACTTTGCACAGATTTGATTGGATCGGGCAGATCTCTCACATAGTTTAAACTTTTCACTCATCCACTTGTCAGATCTTCAATGCCAATGACTCAATGGGGTTTATTTACCAAAGCTGGAGAGTGCAAAATCAGGCCCCCTTCTGCATAGAAACCAATCAGCTTCCAGGTTTTATTGCCAAGGCTTAATTGAACAAGCTGAGGTTAGAAGCTGATTGGTTAGAAAGCAGAAGTGAGCCTGATTTTGCACTCTCCAGCTTTAGTAAATAAACCCCAATGTGTCTATAGGGTGGGTGATCGCTTGCTGCTAGTCTCTGGTCCAAGAATCCTCTGAGATTACTCTTCCTGCATCAGATCGGACCTTGAGCCATTGATATTCCATTGATTGAAGGTTGCTTTGGGTTGCTGGCTGATTATCCAATTGTTGTTTTTACAACTATTCAGCATTAAGGCGATTGACTTTCTCCTGAGTTTCCACTGCTGGTTATTCACCAGCTTCTGGTGAGTGTTGAATTCAATGGGGTGATAATCACTGCAGGATCACAATGATGGTGGATCAATGTTACTTTAAAGAGAGATCACATCACTGAAATGAACTGAACTTTTCACATTGTTTTATTTTTGGTGGAAGTTTCTTTTTCTTTTTACTTATCTTGATTGGATATTGTTTGTCAGAATTATTCCTTTTATGACAGAACGCTGTTTATGTGATATGTTTTAGTCACTGTTTATTGATTTGTTATTTAAATTGGCTGCTTTGTCTTACTATTTAAAATTTGTGTGACACTTTCACCCCCACTTTAGCGGGGAGATAGTGTGTCTTTTCTTGAATAACAGTATTTTTTGTCTATTTATAAAGTATATTTCACATTTTCCATAATCCGGGCCGTAACCCTAACCTGGATCCAGAATCCTTTGTGAAGAGTTTCTGAAGAGCATCACTGAAACTTTCATTTTCCGTCACTATAAATCTGGTAGAATCTATTATGAAATGGGAAGCTGGGGATGGTACTGCTTGTGCTTTTTAATTTTTTTTTTTTTCTCCGTTTATTTTTAGACTCCAATAGTTTTTGTTGAAGGTTTCTAGTGTTTTGGCTACATTTTGCCTATTCTTACATAGTTAGTCTGGCTGAAAAAAGACAAAAGTCCATCCAGTTCAACCATTAAAAAAAAATTATAATCCTACACCCACAGTTGATCCAGAAGAAGGGAAAAAAAACCCAGCAAAGCATGATCCAATTTCCTCCTGCAGGGAAAATAATTCCTTCCTGACCCCCCGAGAGGCAATCGGATATTCCCTGGATCAACTTTCCCTATAAATGTTATATCCAGTTATATTCTGTGTATCCAAGAAAGAATCCAGGACTTTCCTACAGCAATCCACTGAGCTGGCCACAACCAACTCTTGAGGGAGTCTATTCCACATTCTCACAGCTCTCACTGTGAAGAAACCTTTCTGCATTTGGAGATTAAATTTATTTTCCTCCAGACGTAAAAAGCTCCCCCTTGTCCTCTGTGATGACCTCAGGGGGAATACCTCTACACCGAGTTCACTATATGAACCACTAATGTATTTATACATGGAGATCATATCCCCCTTATGTATTATACATGGAGATCATATCCCCCCTTATGTATTATACATGGAGATCATATCCCCCCCTTATGTATTATACATGGTGATTATATCCCCCCCTTATGTATTATACATGGAGATCATATCCCCCCTTATGTATTATACATGGAGATCATATCCCCCCTTATGTATTATACATGGAGTTCATATCCCCCTTATGTATTATACATGGAGATCATATCCCCCTTATGTATTATACATGGAGATCATATCCCCCCTTATGTATTATACATGGAGATCATATCCCCCCTTATGTATTATACATGGAGATCATATCCCCCCTTATGTATTATACATGGAGATCATATCCCCCCCTATGTATTATACATGGAGATCATATCCCCCCTTATGTATTATACATGGAGTTCATATCCCCCCCTTATGTATTATACATGGAGTTCATATCCCCCCCTTATGTATTATACATGGAGTTCATATCCCCCCCTTATGTATTATACATGGAGTTCATATCCCCCTTATGTATTATACATGGAGATCATATCCCCCCTTATGTATTATACATGGTGATCATATCCCCCCCTTATGTATTATACATGGTGATCGTATCCCCCCCTTATGTATTATACATGGTGATCGTATCCCCCCCTTATGTATTATACATGGTGATCGTATCCCCCCTTATGTATTATACATGGAGATCGTATCCCCCCTTATGTATTATACATGGAGATCGTATCCCCCCTTATGTATTATACATGGTGATCGTATCCCCCCTTATGTATTATACATGGTGATCGTATCCCCCCTTATGTATTATACATGGAGATCGTATCCCCCCTTATGTATTATACATGGAGATCATATCCCCCCTTATGTATTATACATGGAGATCATATCCCCCCTTATGTATTATACATGGAGATCATATCCCCCCTTATGTATTATACATGGAGATCATATCCCCCCTTATGTATTATACATGGAGATCATATCCCCCCTTATGTATTATACATGGAGATCATATCCCCCCTTAATCTTCTCTTCTCAGTAGAATTCAGTTCCTCTAATCTTTCCTCATAGCTGATCTCCTCCATGCCTCTTATCAGTTTGGTTGCCCATCTCTGTACTTTCTCCAGTTCCCCAATGTTCTTTTTGTGAATTGGCGCCCAAAACTGAACTTCATATTCCAGATGAGGTCTTACTAATGATTTGTACTGGGGTACAGGAGTTGATTTGTACAGGGGTATTCTGTCTTGTTTTTACCATTTTTTTAAATAACAATTTTTATTGAAAATTTTAATTTTTAATACAGGGTACAGTTATATAGAAAAAAGAAGACCATTATGTAAGGACTGTCGGCATAGCTCAGCATAAATCTTGGTACACCCAAAAAGAGTGCGCTATACGAGTGACATGGATGTTACAAGTTTCCATTCCAAGAGGAAGCCATTACCATTGATGAAGCAGAGCTGACTTCGGCACATGAGTGACTATGGGAACATAATATGTAGATAATTCAAGTAAAGTGTATTGTAAGGTATTCTAAATGCAGCTTGAGACTTCCAGGTGGTAGTGATGGATCAAATGATCGATATTATGGCTATGCAACCAACCCAAACCACAGTAATATTGAAAAAAAGGAAGGGAGTGAAAGAAGACCCCGGGATCTATTAAGATAGAGCTTCCTGAGGATGCCACCCCAAACCTGGTTATGTTCCTCTAACTTGTCCCCAAGGTGAGCAGTCAACATTTCCATAAGCTCCACATCCTTAATTCCAGCGTATAACGCTCCTTGAGATGGAGGAGAACTCTTTTTCCAGTTCAGAGTTATCAAACATTTGGTCGCTGTTAGGATGTGTCTCAGCAGCTGTTGTTACCATTTCTATGGTTTGCGTTGACCACCGTCATGAGAACTGCTATAGGCTAGAGGGGCAGATTGAGAAATAAGGCAAAGAGAGAATTTCACTTTGTTGGGGACATTTATAAATAACCGCCTTCTGATAAATCAGACCCAGTCACCGAAATCTGGCTCTGCATAGTTTCTGCCAATAATTCTTAACATTTGTGCCACTCAACACACGAATAACTACCAATTCCACCATAGAGATGCAAACAAGCGATAAAGAGAAACAATGTATCACATTAACAAATGTCCTTTTAATAATACAACTGCAGCGGTTGTCTTGGATTTCCAGTAAGGTGAGGGTCACATCTTCTTAAAGTGTACCTGTCTTATGTCAAACCTTTATACATTGGCCTCGTATTGTGATAGAGGAGGGCACTTGGTCCCAGCATGTTTTGTACCATCAATGGGGCTCCAGTGTTCTCTTTGCAAATGACAACTTTTTTTGGAAAGCTGAAAATAGGCCTATCACCTCTAACAATGTAGTGTGGGGTCTCTCAATGAGGAGTTGGCTCTGTGTAGAGGGATGTCATTCCAGGGCTCCAGTGCTGCCCATGAAGGTTTGGAATCAATCAGTGAAGTTATCTAACTAAATCTGAATTATCAGGTGTCCCGGCTACTACTAGGTCAGGTTACTTTATTAACATTTTATTTTACCTTAATGGATGAGAAAAAAACCAAGGGAATGCCATTGATGACCACCTGCTAAAAGAGCTCGCTGCCTGGCTGTGTGGCCTTCAGTGCTAGGACCTGTTACCCCCTACTGTCCTACTCCTTCCCTGAGCCTGTAAAGTGCATTGTATGTATTTATTACAGATATTCATATAGCACCAACAATTTACTGATGCTCATGTGCCCATTGTAGGCACTTATGGCTGTGGACACGGGTCAGCATGGGCACCCTGACCGCTCTGTGGCTACACAGCAAACTGCGATGCACTGTGTGTTCTGACACCTTTCTATCAGAACCAGCATTCACTTTTCAACAATTTGAGCTACAATTTTCCCTTAGATCGGGCTACACGGTCAGCCTTTGCTCCCCATCTCCATCAATGAGCCTTGCCCCCCCCCCCCCCCCATAAACCTGTCACCAGTTCGATGGTTGTCCTTCCTTGGACAGCTTTTGGTTGATCCTGACCACTGCAGACCGGGAACATCTCACAAGAGCTGCAGTTTTGAAGTTGCTCTGACCCGTCATCTGGATGGTACAATTTGGCTCGTGTCAAAGCCACTCAAATCCTTATACTTGTACAATTTTTTTTTTTCTGCTTTCAACATGACTTCAGGGACAACATGTTCACTTGCTGCCTAATATATCCCACCCACTTTCAGATGTCATAGTAACCAGATAACCAGTGTTATAGATTTTACCTGTCAGCGTCATAATGTTATGGCTGATTGGTGTATATTCTCATTATTATCTAGCTTTGCCCAATCATGCACCATGATACTGGGAGCCAAATGACCAATTCAACCAATGCTTGCAGTTACTGCACAGTGTAGAGCACGGGTGTCAAACTGGCGGCCCTCCAGCTGTTGCCAAACTACAAGTCCCATGAGGCATTGCAAGACTGACAGTTACAAGCATGACTTTCAAAGGCAGAGGCATGATGGGACTTGTAGTTTCACAACAGCTGGAGGGCCGCCAGTTGGACACCCCTGGTGTAGAGGTTACCAGACACATTTTCTCCTGTAATGAAAGACTTTGCTCTGTTGTCCTAGAGATTCAAATACTGATGTAAGCAAATAGCTGTGAATGAAAAAATAAATCTCCCGAGTCTGTAGCTGACCCTGCTGCCCTTCAGATTGGCAGATGTAAGATTTTTCTCACTTGATGAAAAGCTTGAGCTGGTATATTTTATGTAATAGTACACTCACTTGCCACTTTATTAGGTACATCTGTTCAGTTGCTTGGTAACACAAATCGCTAATCAGCCAATCACATGGCAGCAACTCAATGCATTTAGGCATCTAGTGAAGACGACTTGCCGAAGTTCAAACCGAGCATCAGAATGGCGAAGAAAGGGGATTTAAGGGACTTTGAACGTGGCATGGTTTTTGATTCCAGACGGGCTGGTCTGAGTATTTCATAAACTGCTGATCTAATGGGATTTTCAGGCACAACCATCTCTCGGGTTTACAGGGAATGGTCCAAACAAGAGAAAATATCCAGTGAGTGGCAGTTGTGTGGAGGAAAATGCCTTGTTGAGTTCAGAGGAGAATGGGCACACTGGTCCGAGATGATAGAAAGGCAACAGTAACTCAAATAACCACTCTTTACAACCAGGGTATGCAGAATACCATCTCTGAACGCATAACATGTCCAACCTTGAAGCAGATGGGCTACAGCAGCAGAAGACTACTCCGGGTGCCACTCCTGTCAGCTAAGAACAGGAAACGGAGGCTACAATTTGCACAGGATCACCAAAACCGGACAATAGAACATTGGAAAAACGCTGAATAGAAAAAAACAAACAGAGGGCGCACCGGCCTAGTGCATTACCTTAAAAATGTTTAATGAATGTAAATAATAAGTATTATACTCACAAATGATCAATAAATAAAAGGCACATCATAAAGAAACAGCTCTGTCCAATTCACACTGCGTGTCTATCTGTAGTGAGAACTCTGGACATCCAAAACCCCCCTGACAGCTGAATGAGTGGTCGGGTGTTAGGGATGTGGAGGCCGGATTATTTTTTCAGGCTTTTTTTGGTTTACATTTCAGCTGTCAATGGGAGAATCCCACTAACAGCTGAAAGAACCGAGCCTGAAGGTATTGGTTCCAGGTATTGGAGCATTTGCAGGAGTACCGATACTCATGCAAAAGCTGCAAATCAGCACTGATACTGATACCGGTATCAGTGAAACTCGAATTATTATTCTTTTTTTTTTGGTTAAGTAAGGGGATAGAGTTAAGGTTAGGTTTTAGAGTTGGGGGGTTGGAGTTAGGGTTAGGGATTAGAACTGGGGTTAGGGTTTGGGTTAGAGGTTAGGTGTTTTAGGGTTAAGCTTTGGGGTTAGGGGGTTAATATTTTATTTATTGTCTTCTTATTTTTTTATTAATTTATTGTTATTATAATTATTATTGTTAATTAATAATAATAAGTAATTATTATTTTTTAGGGGGTTAAGCTTAGGGATTAATTACTATTTATTTATTATTACATATTTCTTTTTACTATTTATGATTTTTTAAATTTGTGTTTTATTTATTTAACATTTATTTTTTATTATTATTATTATTATTATCATCATCATTATTACAGTATTTTTTTTCACATTTGTTCATTTGAGCAGAAAAAAGCTCCAAAAATATGCAACAATGCTCAAAAATGCACGAGTCGCACAGTTCCATTTATTTCTATGGAATTAACGATGCTCAAAATGTGCAAATCTGTCCAAGCAACAAAAAAAGCTCCAGAACTTGGTTGAGCTTCAGGTATTTGGCTTCAGGCGACTTGGCTTGGACAAGTGAACCATCTCCATTGAGAATATTTGGCTTTTTTCTCCTCAAGCACTTTGGAGCTTGGAGCTACCAATCGCTCAGGTGTGAATGGGGCCTATCGCTCCTCAAGCTGCAGAGGAGAGTGCCAGCAGCTCAGAGGTAAGCAGACGTTCCAACCTATTATCTCCATCCTACCCTTATGGGTGTACAGGGCTGGTAGGTGTTTTAGGGTTAGAATTAGGAGTTACGTTTGGGGTTAATATTTTATTTGTCTTCTTATTTATTATTAATTTATTGTTAGGGTGTTAATTATTTTATAATAATACTAATAATAATAATCATACAAGTGCACTCATATACATCCCGCTCCCATCTTATTTTCCTCACCTTCCTTCTCCTAACCTCTGGAGATATCTCCCCAAACCCTGGTCCTCCAGTATCTCACCCCCACACCAGGCACCCTCCTTCCTCCGGGAATAGCCGCAATCCCCTCAATTTAATATCAGTCCCCGTGCTCCTAGAAACCACCCTCCCTTTTTCATGTGTGCTCTGGAATGCCCGCTCTGTCTGGAATAAGCTCACCTCTGTCCATGACCTTTTTGTCTCCCGCTCCCTTCACCTACTAGCAATTACAGAAACCTGGCTCCAAGCAGCAGATTCTTCTTCTCCCTCAGCACTTTCCTATGGAGGCCTCATCTGGACCCACTCACCCAGACCCAGTGGTTGGAAAGGTGGTGGGGTTGGTTTGCATCTAACCCCACTCAGCACCTTTCAAGTCCTCCATAACCCTCCTTCTCTATCCTTCTCTTCTTTCCAGACTCACTGCATTTGGTTGTTTTCACCCAGCACACAGTTAACCCTTTGATCGCACCTCATGTTAACCCCTTCCTGCCCAGTGCCATTAGTACAGCCTCAGTGCTTTTTATTAGCACTGATCACTGTATTGGTGTCACAGGGGTGTCAATGGCAGTTAGTCAGCTCCCCTCCAGTGTCAGAATGCCCACCGTAGTCCCGCTATAAGTCGCTGAGCACCGCCATTACTAGTAAAAATAATTTTTAGCAAATGTCACAGAATACATTTTTGCCAAAATTTATGATGAAATTTGATTTTTTTACATTTTTTACTGGACATGTTCAATAGCAAAATGTAAAAAAAAGTTTTTTTTTTCTCAAAATTGTCAGTCTGTTTTTGTGTATAGTGCAAAAAATAAAACTGCACAGGCAGTATTTCTGGGAAAAAAAGGACATCAATTTCATTTGGGTGCAGCGTTGCATGACCGCGCAATTGTCAATTAAAGTAACACAGCGCCGAAACACAAAAAATAGCCTGGTCAGGAGGGGGGGAAATCCTCAGGAGGGTGAGGGTGGTGAGGAGGAGATACAACACCTCCTTGCTGCCTGCCAAATGCTCTCTGAAGAGTGGTCAGAACACAGATTGCTCTTCAGAGACCAAAGCTAGTGTGAAGGAGCTCTTAAAGGGATTGTGGGCAGGAGGGGGTTAAACAGAAGCATGGCAGACTTGGGAATTAAATATCTATCAGTTTCTCCAACTAGTAGTCGGTCAGCCATCCGCAATAGTACTTCAGGTGTCCCTAGATATGAAATCATGTCTGCAAAACCTTCTAGAACAGGGAGGGGGAGAAGGGAGGAAGATGGGGACAGGTCAGTCATAGAGCAGGGCTCACTCACCCCAAGCTGGGATCTGAAGACTCAGGCAACGTCATCCATCTTGCAGAGAGGGTGGAGCTTCCAGGGGCTGGATTTCATATCTCCCGCCCACATTCCCTTTCTGAGGCACTGCACTGGCTGTGTGTGGGCGGGGCAGACAGGGGGATAGGGGCAGGATCAGCTGGAGCAGATCAAGTCCTGTCTCCTCTCCTGTCTATGCAGAGGGGACGGGGAAGAGCTCGTTACCTGGAGTCTGGGACACAGAGACTTGGCAGATGCAGCCAGTCACCCCTACAGATTGCTTCCCTGACCAATGGTTTGGCAACCCTGCTTGGGCACAGTATTCATGGGGGGTTGCCTGGGTGGGCACAGCTGCAATCTGGGGGGGGGGGCATAACCCACCCCAGCACCCCCCTAGATTCGGCCATGGTTCATACCCATGTGATCTGATTCAAGCAAATGCAACATGTTCTGCAACCTGCTTTTGGGGAGTTGTTAAAGCGGAGTTCCAGCTGAACAAAAAAAATTAAAGTCAGAAGATGCAAAAACTGGAGCTTCTGACCGTTAAAATACAGACACTTACCTGTCCTTAGGTCCAGCGGTGTCCTCACCACGGCTGCTTTTCTCTCGGGGAGAGAGGGGGGTGGAGAACAACTTCTGCTTCCAAATGCCTACGTGATCGCAGCTGAAGTGGGAGCGGGTACATGTCAATTTCGGGTACCCGCTCCCCAAAGGTGCCAATCCTTAATGGGGAACAAGGGGCAAAGGCTTAAAGCGGAACTTCCCCTTTTGGGTGGAGCTCCGCTTTAACTTTTAGTTGACACCTGCAGCAGATGGCATGAACACAGTGGGATTGCTATGTGGTGGGGAAATGCAGCGATTCCTGTGCGTTTGTGTGTGAACTCAGCCTTAACCACAAAATACAACAAACAGAAACATGCCAATAGCATTTCACGCTGCGGTATATAACCCAGTTTTATGTCTTGTCTGCAGATGTAATTTACTATTTATAATCAAAATGACGTAAAAAAAAACAGATCAGATCACAAATGTCGGAATATATTCCTTTCATTTATAAACATTTGCTTTATCCACAAACTTCCTGAAGATAAAACTGCAACACCAGCTCAGCCCCGCCCTGTGCTGAGAAATGTGAGACGACCTTTAGATTTTCCGTGTCGGAGACTTTCACTTTCATTTCTCTCTTCTGGTGTCAGCGATGGCGTCTGCTGATCTGAGAGAGGAGCTGGACTGTTCCATCTGTCTGAACATTTATGCCGATCCTGTAATGCTGAGATGTGGACACAACTTCTGCCGGGTCTGTATTGATCGATCGTTGGATACACAGGAGGGGTCTGGAGGTTATTCCTGTCCTCAGTGCAGAGAAAAGTTCCAGGATCGGCCTGCATTGCAGAGGAACATCACACTACGTAACATAGTGGAGACCTTCCGGTCTACTCAGCCAGATGAGAAGAAGACTGGAATCTTCTGTACTTACTGCATTCACTCTCCTGTACCCGCTGTTAGATCCTGTCTGATGTGTGAAGCTTCTCTGTGTGATAATCACCTGAGAATCCACAGCAAGTCACCAGAACATGTCCTAACTGACCCCACCACTTCCATGGAGAACAGAAAATGTGCCATCCATAGGAAACTTCTTGAATATTACTGTGCTGCAGATGCCGCCTGTATCTGTGTGTCCTGCAGTTTGGCTGGAGAACACCAGGGACACAAGGTGGAGACTCTGGATGAGGCTTCTGAGAAGAAGAAACAGAAACTGAGAAACGTTCTGCAGAAACTGATGACAGAGACAGAGAAGACGGAGAAAAGAGTTCAGAGTCTGCAGGAACGTAAGGGAAAAGTACAAGAAAAATCAGCTGGTCTAACAGGTCTAACAATTTTTTATTTATAATTTTTTATTTATATTCTAATCTTTCTATTTTTTTTATTATTATTTTTTCCGATATTTGAATTTTCCCAACTCCGTCCCAGATTATATGGTCCCTCTACCACAACATCGTGATCATATCTATGCATCATCCCCCCACTGCTTCATAAATAATTATTCCATTCCCCGTACCTACATTTATATATATATATATATTACCTTATTAATACCTTGTCATCCAGTCCTCATCGTCTCTTCTCTACTTTTAACTCTCTATTTTCTCCACCTACACCCCCACCCAGTACCTCACTCACTGCTCATGAGATTGCAAATCATTTCAAAAACAAGATTGACGCAATTCGTAGGGGCATCGCCACTGCACAGACATCCATCCCACTTAGCATACCTTATACTAAACCTCCCTCAACACTTTCCTCTTTTGACCTTGCTACTACTGAAGAGGTCACTAAGGTTTTCTCAGAAGCCCGTCTCACTACCTGCCCCCAGGATCCTGTCCCCTCACAACTACTACGGTCACCCTCCTCTTCCTTCCTATGCTCCCTCACTCACATCTTCAATCTTTCCCTCTCTACTGGTGCCTTCCCCTCCCCTCTAAAGCATGCGCACATCACTCCCATACTTAAAAAGCCCCTCCCTGGATCCCACCAAAATGAACAACTTAAGACCCATCTCCCTGCTGCCATTCACCTCTAAACTCCTAGAACACTTAGTCTACAATCGCCTGAGCTCCCACCTCACCGACAACAACCTTCTTGACCCTTTACAGTCTGGCTTTCGCTCATTACACTCCAGTGAAACCGCCCTACTAAAACTCTCTAATGATCTACTAACTGCTAAAACCAATGGCCACTACTCTGTACTCATCCCAACCAATGGCCACTACTCCGTACTCATCCCAACCAATGACCACTACTCCGTACTCATCCCAACCAATGGTCACTACTCCGTACTCATCCCAACCAATGGTCACTACCCTGTACTCATCCCAACCAATGACCACTACTCCGTACTCATCCCAACCAATGACCACTACTCTGTACTCTTACTACTTGACCTCTCTGTGGCTTTTGATACGGTTGACCATCCCCTCCTCCTCAAAAAACTCCACTCTCTTGGCCTCAGAAACTCTGCTCTCTCCTGGTTCTCCTCCTACCTATCGCAGCGCTCCTTCAATGTTACCTATATAAAGCGGCCTCCTCCTTCACTCCCTCTTTCTGTAAGGGTCCCTCAAGGTTCTGTCCAAGTCCCTTCTCTTCTCCATCTACACCTCCTCCCTTGGTCACTTGATAAACTCCCACGGCTTGAAGTACCATCTCTATGCTGATGACACACAAATCTATCTTTCTACCCCTCACCTCACCCCTTCAGTCTCCTCTCGCATTGCTAACCTACTAAGCGACATATCGGCATGGATGTTACTCCACTTCCTCAAACTCAATCTTTCCAAAACTGAGCTCTTAGTATTCCCCCCAGCCACACAATCATCAGTCCCTCCCCTCATGCCAGGGTACTAGATGTAATCCTAGACTCCCATCTGTCCTTCCAGCCCCAAATCCAATCACTGTCCAAATCTTGTAGACTTCACCTCCGCAACATCTCCAAGATACGACTGTTCCTAACCTCGGAAACCACTAAGCAACTTATTCACTCCCTTTTTATATCAAACCTTGACTATTGTAATTCCCTCCTCATTGGCTGACCTCATCACAGGCTATCTCTTCTTCAGTCTATAATGAATGCTGCTGCCAGACTCACCCACCTCACTAACCGTTCTGTATCTGCCATCCCTCTCTGCCAATCCCTCCACTGTCCTCCACTCAGTGTCCTCCACCCCTCTCTGCCAATCCCTCCACTGTCCTCCACTCAGTGTCCTCCACCCCTCTATGCCAATCCCTCCACTGGCTTTCCATTGCCCAACGAATAAAATTCAAAACATTAACAATAACGTATAAAGCCATTTATAACTCTGCCCCAAATTACATCACCAATCTTGTCTCTAAATATCACCTACACCGTCCTCTCCACTCCTCGCATTACTTGTACCTCATACATGGGAGGGTTCCTACTTCTCATCTTCATTAAAGTGTTATGCTGCACTTAGAGGCGCTTCTTCTCCTTCTCTCATCCTAACAGAGAGAGTCACTGCCCTGTTCATAGAGCTCAGGAGACAACTGGAGGACCTGGAGAAGAGAGTCCTGAGGGAGATCGCCAGCCAGGAAGAGCGGCTTTCATGTCCATTGTCTGAGATGATCCATCAACTGGAGATAAAGAAGAAGGATCTGTCCAGGAAGATGGGGGACATTGAGGAGCTGTGTAACATGACCGACCCCCTGACTGTCCTCCAGGAATCAGACACAGGGGACTTGTGTGATACTGAGGAGGGAGATGATGAGGACAGAGAGAGACATGATAGACTCCTCCATGATGGATGGGATCTGGATGTGGCTGGAATCTCACACACATTACACACAGGGATATCTGATATGATAAAAGGGGGAAATGTATGCTTCAATATACAGGAAGCTTCAGACTTATTACTGGATGTGAACACAGCTCATAATAATCTACAGATATCAGATGACATGAAAACTGCATCCTGGTCAGATATAGAGCAGAATCGTCCAGAAACACCAGAGAGATTTCAGTACTGGGAACAGGTACTAAGCAGTCGGAGTTTTTCCTCGGGGCGACATTACTGGGAAGTGGATGTCAGTGAGGGAGAGTGCAGAGTCGGGATGTGTTATCCCAGTATAGAGAGGGGAGGAGGGCAGTCATGGATTGGATGTAATAACAAGTCCTGGAGTTTGTGGAAGTATGATAGTGAGTGTTGTCTATTACATGATGATAAATCAATCCACATATCTCCCGATACCCCCCCTGATAGAGTCAGGATCTATGTGGATTATGAGGCCGGGCAGCTGTCCTTTTATGATCTGTGTGACCCCATCAGACACCTCCACACCTTCACCTCCACCTTCACTGAGCCCCTCCATGCCGGGTTATGTGTAAGAAAAGGTTGTATAAAGATCTCTGGGGGGGGGTCAGGAGACGTGTAAAATGATCATATGACAGGAAATCTGACCTGAATCTGGTGAAATCTGCTGAGAAATGTGAATCTGGTTCATAGGATGACACCGTTTGTAGAGATAATATATTTCTTCAATCGGTAGATCTGGTAGATCTCAGCCGAGGAGATTGTCCTCCATCACTTCCACACCCAACAAGGCAAAATTTGGGGGGGGGGGTTATTTAACATTAGGCTGACCACACACTATACAATCTGATTGTACAATAACCTTTAGATCTCCCATCAGCTGTGTAGTATACGGGTCTGCCTGATGTGACCCAATAAAGAGCTGATTCACACATGTGTAGCTCAGGATTCACAGCTAATTGGCACAGTAGTTGTTCAGCGGTTCAGATCAGGTTTACATCAGGTTCAGGAAAGGTTCAGGTCAGGATTTTATCCCGTTCACACATGTGCGGCTTAGAAACGGTTCCCATAGAAGTCAGTAGCCTGTAATCCGCACCTGAACCGGACCACACTGCTCAGAAATCACACATAACCCCTTCTCACCGCCAGTGCACCGGACCTATGTGGACAGGCACCATAGGAAGCAATGTTATGTCACATGTCATGCGGATTGGATGCGGTTCAAACCAATCCAATCCACATATGTGTGAACCGGCACTGAGAGGATTGTTTAAGTTTGTCTTCATAGGAGATAGTTTTGGTAAAGCTAAAGGAGATTTGGTGGTGTAGAGTGTGGTCAGCCTTAGATTTACCAAAAGTATGTCATATAAAGCCGGATATGAGCAATCCACTGATATTGTATCCAGGCAGACCCTCGCATTACATACAGTAGTTGCTGGAAGATCCGAAACAGATTGTATAGTGTATGGTCAGCTTTAGGGGTTCAGGTTGGGGGTTATGCTGAGGTTGGGGGTTATGCTGAGGTTGGGAGTTATGTAACTTTAGCTCCCGCCCCCAGTTTTCTGAACTTTTGGACAAGCTGTATAAATTCTGCACTTTGAACAGATGTAGAGAAGAGAAGGCTGCAGATACACAGGTACAACTTATGTAGGAGGATTTGTTTCCTCTCTGTGTATCTCCTGAGGCCAGTCACTGCACTGGGTATAGGTAAGGGTTTACAACCCCTGTGAAGATTTAATCATGAGTCGGTTTTATGGCCCTTTTACCCGTCTGACTGCTGAACAGCAGAGATTATGCTGGATGGTTATTCACTGTTATAAATAAGTCATCTAGAAAGGTGAAAATATTTTATTGTGTAAAGTGGTTATAAGGGAAGGACATTCTGTACCTCAAAGCCGTATTAAACCCAAAGGGAAACATTTGTTATATTGCAGCTTACCAATTCTTAGATGTGACGGCTGCATTAGTTTTATTATTAAGTCTTTCTTTCCTCTTTTTATCTGGTGATCCTGCCAGTATGTCTGTTGTTTTTCAAAGGAACAAGCTCCCTTCCAGATATAGCGGTTACAGGGATGAGACAAACCATCTGCCAATGACAGGGGTGATTACAATACTCAGCTTTTAATTATTTATGTAAAAACTTTATCCTAAGAGGGAAAGCATGTTTTCTGTAACTGCTTGGAGTTTGGCTTCAATTTGTTAGTGTATTTAAATCTGCTAGTCCATTTAACACTTCCCTCCCCCCAGACAGATAATGCTGCTGTCCAAAGGTGCCCCCTGTGCTCCTCCCTCCAGAGTGGGGGCGATCTAATACAGGAGGAGTGTTACTGACCAGCAGTGCCGGGACAAGATCATCTAGAGCTCAGGGTGAACATGCTGAATTGCGCCCCCCCCCCAAGATGTATGAGCATTATGTGTTAGCAAAAATCCCCTTCCCCACAAAAAAATGGACTAATCTGCTTGCTTATCCCCTAAACATCCCCCCTCATCCCAGTACAAATCTGCTCTTTGCTGAAATCCCCTTCCCAGTACAAATATTTGTGTCCCCCCCCATCCAACCCCCCAGCTCAAATCCACTCATTCCTTATATGCCCCCAGCACAAATCCCCCCCCCCCCCAAAAAAAAAAAAAATTACCCGCTCCTAGTACAAATCCTCTACCCTTCATCTCAAATTTCACTTCTGAGCACAAATCCTCTCCCCCTCTCTAAATCCCCCCTCCCAGCAAAAATTCTCCCCAATCCCCCTGTAGTGGATTGTGATAGACAGTCCACGTTCTGTTAGATGATCAGTAAAATGACAATTTTATAGTCTTGCTACTTTCTTGCTCTTTATAATTCCTTACTCTCTTAAGTAAACAATCAGATATAGGTTGACAGAACAATGATGATGATTAAGATGGCGCCTTCATCCGGAGTCTCACCCTAGGTGACTCATTAGGAGAAAAGTATCTTTTAATGTAAACAACCCCCATAAAAGGGAATGAGTCTTTGGGGACAATGATTGGAAGATATCAACACGGATGGAAGAACACGCAGAAACCCAGTGGACTTTTCACCCAGTCAATGTATATGCTTTGCCTGCATCATAAGCCCTATAAATGATACTGTTATTTCCTCAATAAAACAGAATTGTAGGAAGTTGACAAACTGCAACAGTGTCAGTGTCTGTCTTCCACGTGCACGTAATTCTATATTAATTTGGCTCACTAATAGATCACGGTAAATGGTCTGTAAGTGACCGAGTCCAAAACATTTTGGCGCCCAGCATGGGTTCCGGGTTCTGTACACCGGATCAGCTGACCGAGAGTGGACGAGGGGGACCGTGGAGCATTCCAGACGCAAGAAACTGATCACCTCCTAAAGCGGTAAGTCAATTTTTATGTCTAATTATTCCTTACCTGCGTAGTCTGGAATTGCCCAGCGGGACTACTCACCCGTCTGGCTGTCTGTTGGTCAGCAAAGGACAGGTATACTTGCCCGGGGCTCTTTTGAACCCACCTGTCTGTGTAACGTCATCTACCAGTGTGATATGTCTTGTCTTTTGTGTTGTCTGTGTGTACCAGTGTGATTGGTTGGGTTGTTGTTGATGCGCCTGTGAGGGAGGGGAGAATTACAGCACAATATTCCTCGTCAGGAGTGGACAGGATACACCCTGATTTGAGAGAGGGTGCCGGGAACTCGCAGTCGCAGTAATGGCGACACGAGGGGACTCGCAGTCGCAGTAATGGCGACACGAGGGGAACTGAACTCGCAGACGCAGTAATGGCGACGCGAGGGGACTCGCAGTCGCAGTAATGGCGACACGAGGGAAATAACCACAGCCAGGGATTGGTCTTGTGGGGGGAAAAAAAAAAATTTTACTCCCGACAGGCGTGTCTGAAATACTATGTCATGGTCACACTATGTATGTGGATTAATGTTTGGTGTACATGAAAGAGTGAGGATTGGTGAAAGTAGTACAGTGACGCTCGTATCTTAGCTCCTGATATATTGCTTTACAGGGTTAATGTACATTACTCTCAGTGGAGCTGAAAAATAGGGAAGTCACTGGGAGGAGAAGCAGGGGGGAAGTGCTGCGTGCTGTCCGTGGGTTGTGCTTAAACTGTCTCATGACACTGCACTCTCAGAACAAGAGGGAGTGACGGCTTTGGGGTCCACCTTAGGGTCCCCGGGAGGGAAGTAAAACAAAATGGGACAGAAACTTACAAAGCCAGAGAACAGTTCATTTGCTTGTGAACTGGTGGAGGAAACTGTGTAAAGAGAAGAAAGGGCTTCTAATGAAGCATAACATGTTAAAGACAGCAGAAACTTGTTTTTAATGTGGCCCGCGCCCTACATCAGGAGGGGTGGGTGGAGCAAAAACTGAATCAGGACGGGGGAGTTGTATATGTATATTACAGGAAAGGAGATGCGCCCGGCAAGGCGCCGCCCCCCTATGATGATGGCCCGTCCCGGAGGTGCGAGGCATGTGGAAATACAGGAAGGCCCCATCCCGAGAGTCCAGATTTTTGCATACTGTGTAGTCAGAACCTCCGGATATGTAAGGGGTGTTCAGTTAAGAATCCGGGGTGGGAGGAGATTTGCAAGGGATGTGACTGGAAGCTGACTATGCAACATCTGATGCTTCCAACTCAGTCACCTCCATTTCCGCCTCCGGCCCCACCCCTTCCGCTTCCGCCCTCAACAAAGATGGCGGCGCCCAGTGAGGCCACCATAAGCCATGTTGTCTCTGGGCCTAGCACACCGATATACCACACACACCTCATGCCAGCTGCCCCCCCTTGCCCAGTGCTTACTGTCCCTGGCTCCCAACCACCTTCAGCGCTCCATACACCCCTAATGCCTGTAATAACCTCAGACCAGTTTAAACCAAGAATGCCCAGGACATGGAAGGGCTGGAAGTTTACCAACCCGGACACCCTGACCCCCCAAATAGATAGAAGGGCCCCAGAAGTTACAGCAGCTACGGCGGATCGCCGGGTCACACAGGCAGATGATGCCAGCTCCATCTACCCCCAACAGGACTACCCACCCCCGGAAGGCCGCAGTCCAGATCCAGAAACCAAGCCGCTCATCCAACCACTCGCCCAGACTACGTATCCCCCCCCCAAAGTTTACCTATGTATGAGTCTGATATGGGGACATGCCCCAGTCCCCCACTCCCCTACTTACCCCCATATCTGATGCCCCTATCATGTATGTGGCCTTCACCCCATCCCAAGCACCTTCGCTGTTCACTACTCTCCCAAACCCGGAAAAACACCCGATGCCTTTTTACCGGCGCATAGCCCAGATCCACAAGACCTATTCCACAGCTTGGAAGGACCTAGTGAGTCTGTGTGAGATCAAGGCTGGGGATGCATATTGGCCTATAATAGAAGCAGACATCACCAGAGTAAGGCCAAATGAGGACACCACTTATGATTCGGGAACTTCCTTCTGTGATCAGTTGCAGCAGTGGGCCAGAGAGAGACTGGCGGACCAGGCCACCACGTTGCAGGACATTACCCAAGACAAGACTGAGTCGGTGGAAAAGTTCCATACCAGACTAACACAGGTGTTTACAGACCTGGGATTCAGTGTCCATAACAAGGTACATACTCAAATGCTGGCCTCTGCATTTGTATCAGGACTAAAGGAGTCTGTTCGCAAGGGCTTGATCACTGCCCGTCCAGAGTACCGCACCCTCCACCTGGATATACTGCTATTAGTGGCAAAGGGTCTGGAGACCACCCAGGTGGCCCGGAAGCCGACACCACTCATGTTGTCAGCTAGAGAGCAGGTCCCCAGAAGAAACCCACTTGTTTGTTTCAACTGTGAAAAACCAGGACATTTCAGAAGGGAATGCAGAGCTCCCAGACGTTCACGACGACTCAATGACTACAACTCAGGGTGGGAAGAGTCTGCAATGCCACCACCTCCACCGCTTCCAGGACCCCCACGGACAGGTCCTACCCAAGAACATCTGAATCTTCTCCAATAGGACAGGGGCAAGCCTGTGTCCACTCCCCTTATGACAGTTTCTTCTCATGGATATTGTGCTAGTGGGCCCCTAGCAAAGGTCACTGTCCCCATTGAGGGACATCCTACACAATTCTTAGTGGACACAGGTGCAGCCAGAAGCGTTTTGCGGAGAGAAGATTTACCCAATGAAACATACCTCTCAAACATTGATGTCTCCTGCGTTGGAGTAGACGGCTGCCCACAACGCAGTTGGCTTACAAAACCTCTACATATCGGCACCTTACCCAATCTTCTGTCTCGCTTTGTGGTGTCAAATACTTGCCCGTTGAACCTGCTGGGAGCTGATGTCTTGTCCAGGTTGCAAGCAACTATATCCTACCAACCAGATGGCACCATTCAGCTCTCCACCCCCTTGGGAGAGGAGGACACCTCGGCTCTATGTTCATTACCACTGATGATGTCTCTACAGGAAGTTTCAGGCCGCCCCTTGCCAGACCATGTAGAACAGGCCTTACAGGAGCTGCCACTCACTCTTTGGTCCACCGGCCCTGAGGATATTGGCCATCTGAAAGTTACTCCAGTGTTAGTCCAGCTTAAGCCTGGAGCACCATTGCCATGGAAGCCCCAATACCCTCTGAAGCAAGCCCAGATGGACGCCATCTCCAAACAAGTCAATATACTTCTGGAAAACGGGACATTAATTCCCTGTGTGTCCCCATGCAATACACCCCTTTTCCCAGTGAAGAAAAGAACTCCAAAGGGTGAGCCCACCAAATATCGCATGGTTCAAGATCTGAGAGCAGTCAATGAGGCAACTATTTTGGAAACCCCCATTGTACCAAACCCCCACACCCTGCTTGCAGGGGTACCTCCCACAGCCCAAGTGTTCACAGTTATTGACTTGGCAAATGCCTTCTTCAGTGTTCTGCTGGACCCCTCCTGCATGTACCTCTTCACCTTTACCCATGCTGGCCGACAGTATACCTGGAGAGTTATGCCCCAAGGGGCCCAAAATTCGCCAAGCCAATTTACAAAGGTCATGACAACTATCCTCAGCACCTGGCAACAGTCACACCCGGAAGTCATAGTTCTCCAATATGTGGATGACTTGCTCCTATGTGCCACCAACCACTCTGAAGGAAAAATCGCCTCTCTGAACCTCCTCCACCACCTGGCTTAATAGGGCTGCAAGGTTTCTAAGGACAAGTTACAGTGGTGCCAAACTTCTGTCATTTTCTTGGGACATTGCATTTCCCAAGCCACTCGTCACCTCACGCCGGATAGAGTACGGGCTATCCAGAATGTCCCAATACCTCAGGGACCAAAAACCCTGCATGCTTTTTTAGGGTTGGTTTCCTATTGTCGTTCTTGGATCCCAGAAGCCTCCATCTTGATGCAATCCCTTTATGATGCCCTGAAATCTGAACCCTTTTTCCTGACAGAAGAAGCTGTACTTGATTTCCATTGCCTGGAAAAAGCCATCTCCACTGCACCTGCATTAGGTCTACCAGATTATGATGAGCCCTTCAAACGTTTTGTGGCTGAGAGACAGGGTCATGCAACAGGAGTTCTGGCACAACGCCATGGGGGTTGCCTCCGGCCTCTGGGTTATTACTCCTGCAGGCTAGACCCGGTTGCACGGCGTGGTCCCTCCTGTCTGAGGGCTGTTTTTGCTGCTCATCTTCTCCTGGATAAAACGGCAGATTTGGTCTTAGGACATCCACTCACACTTCTGGCCCCCCATGACATTACCGCAGTACTGAACCAAACCCAACCAAAACATCTATCTGCCGCCAGGCATCTGCGACTGCAAGGCTCTCTTCTTTTACCTGATCATGTCACCCTGGTCAGATGTACCCAGATAAACTCTGCAACTCTTCTCCCTCTTCCGGGGGGGGGGTAGAAGAAACAGAAGAAGACACTGAAGACATGGCACCAGAGGATGTGGTACATGACTGTTTGGAACTTATGCAGGCAGAAACTACACACCTACCAACAGTCCATGATACGCCCCTATCAAATCCTGACCTAATACTCTTTGTGGATGGATCCCGCTTTGCAGATAATGCTGGCACCTACCACACTGGATATGCTGTGACTACCGACACAATGGTACTGCAAGCTAGACCTCTTCCACCTTTTATGTCTGCACAAGAGGCTGAACTAAGGGCCCTCACCAAAGCCCGTGAATTAACAAAAGGAAAGACAGTTAACATTTACACGGACTCCAGATATGCAGTGGGGGTTGCACTTGACTTTGGCCTAATCTGGAAAATGAGGGGCTTTCTCACGGCAGCTGGGATTCCTGTAAAGCATGGAAAGGTGATCAACCGCCTTATGGAAGCACTCTTATTACCAGCCCAAGTGGCCATACTGAAGGTGAAGGCCCACGGTAAATTGACCACTATGGAAGCAAAAGGAAATCATCTGGCAGACATGACTGCTAAGCAAGCTGCGGTCAGGGAGCAGGAAGAGGATGAAGAGATGTGCAGTGAGGTGGTGCCTGTGTTAATTCATCAGCCCAAGGACAACCAACTCCAGGAAGCCCATGATAACGCTTCAGAAGAAGAAAGGAAGGAATGGATACAGAAAGGAGCAGTTGAGGACAAAGGATTGTGGGTGGTGGGGAAGAAGGTTTTGCTTCCCAGATCTTTATATCCAGCTACAGTGCAGTGGGCACATGGAGCGTCACACCTGTCCAAGATGCTAATGAACTCTTTGATCAGTAAATACTACGTGGCATCCAGAATTACGGCTTACACAGACAGATTCTGTAAGTCTTGTGTTGTATGTGCCAAGTGCAACCCTGGAAGACCTGAGAAACCTCCAAGCAAACATCTGGCCAAGGCACTATATCCATTTCAGAGGATCCAGATAGACCATATCCAGATGCCAAAAAGTGGATGATTTGAATATGCCCTAGTGGTGGTGGATATGTTCCCAGGATGGCCAGAGGCGTTCGCAGTAACCAGACAGCAAGAACCACTGCCAAGAAGCTGCTCACGGAGATAGTCTGCAGATATGGGGTGCCCAAGGTGGTTGAAAGCGATCAGGGACCGGCTTTTACTGCCAATGTCACAAAAGAGATCTGGGGGGCTCTGGGGGTCACACTTGCGTTTCACACACCCTATCATCCCCAGAGTAGTGGGAAGGTAGAGCGCCTAAATGGGGTCCTGAAGTCAAGAATGTTAAAAATGGCCCAAGAGGTAGGCATGGGATGGCCGGACAGCTTGCCTATTGCTCTTTTCAGCGTTAGATACACACCAAGGGGGAGTCATGGGTTGTCTCCCTATGAGATTTTGTTTGGGTACGCCCCTAGACTGGGTACCTACTATCCTCAACAATTACAATTGCAGTCTGACTCATTGACAAAGTATGTGATATCTTTGGCACGTGTGTTGACTAATATCCATGTGCAAGTATTCTCCTCCATTCCAGATCCTGAGGCGGACATAGGAACACACACTTTTCAACCTGGAGACTGGGTCTTGGTCAAGAAGTTTCTGCAAAAACATACATTGGAACCCAGATATGACGGTCCTTTCCAGGTGCTCCTGGTGACTGCCACTTCAGTGAAGTTGGAGGGAAAGTCCACCTGGATACACGCCTCACATTGCAAGAAGGTTCCAGCTCCAGAGGACGAGGCCCTGTCCGTGTCACCCACACCACAATGATTATGTTGCATATCCTTTTTTTTGGTGGAAATGGGAGGGGGCCAACAGGTGGCCATCACTCACAAGGGTGACTCCACCCAGTTTTGGTATAATTCATCCAACACACAAGTAGCAACATTTTTCTTCAATCATAGCCTGTGCAAGAACACACCTGTCCCCATTGCCTCCACAATATATATATGTGTTACAGATAACTATTGGGGAGCAGATTGTGGCTACTGGGGATCAGTGGGATGGAACACGGGACCGGATTGGGGGTATAAGCCACAAAGTGCAGTAGAGCAGAAAGACCGATATGGAAAATCTCAAATTTCCCGAATGACACTCACCCCTAAGGTAGATAGGTGATCCACAAAAATGAACAAGCAATTCACTGTAGCCATCCCCCTTACTCTGACCATAGAGAACCCCAGTCCGGGAGATCAGGGAACTTACCTTCTAGGGGTGTTATACCCTGGAGGTGGCACAATCCACCATTGTGCGTTCCAACTGAAAGATATGTACCTTTCAAAAGAGTGGTTGGTCCCCCCTTAATCATTCTCTCCCTTCTCCCAATCCCTTGATGCTTAAATTTCAGGAGTTGGGAGAAATGGTGGCTCTGGCAAACCCATCCTTTGAGGACACTATGGCAGTAGAGACAGGATTCTCAGACATTAACTTGTGGTTAGAATGTATGAGGTATAATGCCAACTCTCATAATAGGTCCAACTGTTATGTGTGTGGTCATGCCAGACCACATCTGGGGACGGTGCCACTAACCCTACCAGATTCCATAGAGGAGTGTGTCTTAAGCCTGTATACTAACATCTCTACGAACCAGTCTTTATGTGAGGACTGGAAGAAGCGTTACCCCCTAGTCCAAAGAGACGAAAAGGCCCCAAATGGTTTAACTTCATATCCCGGTAATTATACCTGCTATGCCAACTACGAGGGAGGAGGAAGGTTCCTGGGGAATTTCACAAAGGGATTCTGCGCTGCTTATAGTACAGCCCAGTCGGATCTAACCCAGAACCAGGTCATATCATTGGGGGATATATTCTGGATCTGTGGTGATCAGAAGATTAGGACCCGACTGACAGGGAAATGGAGAGGGGAATGTACCCTTGCCAATGCCATAATGCCACTGCACATCCTCTCAGATCCATTACTTAAGGGGCCGCCCAACCCCCCATGCAACCAAGCACAAACGAAGTGCCCCACAAGGGAGTTTTGACCCCCATGTCTATATAGACGCAATAGGAGTCCCAAGGGGGGTACCCGATGAATTCAAGGCCAGAGACCAGGTGGCTGCAGGATTTGAATCCCTATTCCTCTTCATCACTGAGAACAAGAATGTAGATTGGATAAACTACATCTACTATAATCAACAACGGTTTATAAATTACACACGAGATGCCCTAAAGGGGATAGCAGAACAGTTGGAGGCTACTTCTAACATGGTCTTTCAAAATCGTATGACACTCGATATGTTATTGGCTGAAAAAGAGGGGGGGTCTGTAAAATGATACCAAAGACCATGACCTGCTGTACGTATATCCCAGATAACACAGGCCCAAATGGGAAGGTGACGCTGGCCATCAAGAGGTTGGAGGACCTGTCAAATGAACTTAAGGAAAACTCAGGTATTACACATCCCTGGGATCAGTGGTTTGGATGGCTTAGTGGCTGGCAGAAAGCCCTCGCCCAAGCAGGGGTGGTTATCCTGGGTATCATCATTCTAATAGTAGTCGCCTGCTGTGTGATCCCTTGCATTAAGAGGCTAATAGGGAAAGCTGTGAATGAGATCTCCCCTACATTCCTGAACTATAACAATGTTGAACTCCCCCATGAAGAAAGGGAATCCTATACTCCCTTACAGACCATGGCCCCTGATCATCATATTTCAGACTTATAAAAAAAAAAAGGAATACTACAACTTTCCCCCCAAAGACAACTATAAACAGGGAAAGACAATGTCTGACTGTGACCTTCTCAGGACGTATCGAGACTCTAGGGATGGATTAGCCACTCGGGGGCTCTATATGCGTCTTAAAAGAGTTCCAAGGGGAGGGCCAACAGGCAGTTAGGACATCAGAAGACATAGGGACAGTCAGGAATAAAATAGCCATTTTAAGGGGGGATTGTAGTGGATTGTGATAGACAGTCCACGTTCTATTAGATGATCAGTAAAATGACAATTTTATAGTCTTGCTACTTTCTGCTTCTTGCTCTTTAAAATTCTTTACTCTCTTAAGTAAACAATCAGATATAAGTTGACAGAACAATGATGATAATTAAGATGGCGCCTTCATCCAGAGTCTCACCCAGGTGACTCATTAGGAGAAAAGTATCTTTTAATGTAAACAACCCCCATAAAAGGGAATGAGTCTTTTTGGGGACAATGATTGGAAGATATCAACACGGATGAAAGAACACGCAGAAACCCAGTGGACTTTTCACCCAATCAATGTATATGCTTTGCCTGCATCATAAGCCCTATAAATGATACTGTTAGTTCCTCAATAAAACAGAATTTTAGGAAGTTGGCAAACTGACTGCAACAGTGTCAGTGTCTTTCTTCCACGTGCACGTATTTCTATATTAATTTGGCTCACTGGTAGATCACGGTAAATGGTCTGTAAGTGACTGAGTCCAAAACACCCCATCCTAACACAAATCCTCCCAAAATTCCCCTCCTAGCACAAATCCCCCAATCATCCCTGCTAGCACAAATCCCCCACCCCACCTCACAAAAAAAACCTCCCCTACTTGCACAAATCCCACCCCCAACATCCTTTTGGTGCCCCCCCACCTCACATGATATCACAGTGCCCAGGGAAGCCGCCCCCCTGCCCACCCCTTGTCCCAGCTCTGCTGACCAGATCACCAGGTGAAAACAGAGGGGAAAAAGCCTAAATAAAGAAAACTAATGCAGCCAAGAGAAAAAAATGCATCGGGTGGTAAAAAAGCAAAATCCACCTGTTGGTTGTCTCTGTGGAATTCTACTGAGAAGTCATTTTACCCTTTTATATGTGTTGTTTTATATATTCCATGCATTTTAAGGTTTTAGATTCCACTTTTATGCATTTTATCTTGTCTCTATTTTTGTGCCATTTTATGTTCTGGGATTTGATTATTGTGTGCTGACATTTTATTGTACATTTTATTGTCCAACTTTCATCTTTCATGTCTCATTAAAGGTTGGTGATCCTTGAAGTGTTCGGTTTAGTATTTTGAAGCGTTCATTTTCAGGCTTTGGTTACAATGTATCTAAAGCCTTCCTTTGTTTTAGTTTTGATAGAGTAGGGAAGGGTTAGAACCTCGCTCAGTTTTTTTTTTACATATTTTCATTTCCTGTTCACAGAGACACAAGGAAATCTCTCTGAGGTCAGAGGAATCCCCCTCTTAGTCTAGGTTCACACCTATGCAGGTTGTGTTTGATGTGTTTCTGCATTGCGTTTTAAAATGCAAAACACAGCAAAAACACAGCAAATATGCAATATATGCTTTTCTGCAGCATTCCCATTGAAGTCTATAGAACCAAAACAGCAATGTTTTCTGTTCAAAAAAGTCCATGACCCTTTCCAAAAATGCACCGGGTGAAAACGCAGAGATGTGAACCTGTCCCATAGGAAATCATGTTAAATGGACTGCTGTGCATTTCTTCTAAATGCTGCAGAAAACGCTTAGGTGTGAACTTAGGGTTAGATAGGTGTCACTGGAACACATGGGGGGGGGGTACAAAAACTGGAGCACTCAGAATCTGGTGCAGGTGTGCATGGGAGCCAATCAGCTTCTAGCTTCTGCTTGCTCAATGAGCTCTTTCAAGCCTAAGGGTAAAACAAATGTTAATGCCTAAGCACAATTTTACAACTTTGACATGTGTTAGTAAAACCGTACATATCACCACTACTACTTTGTGCAACCAGGTTTAGCTGTATATTTCCTGCTGCTACCATAACCTATCACCAAAGAACAACCCAAAATAAATTCTCCTTCTCCTGATGATTGCAGTGATACCACATGTGTGTATGTTAGTTGTTGTTTGTACCCGTAGTACAGCCTAGAATCAACAGTGCGCATTCTGATTTTTTATCCTACCTAAAACACGCTGACACTAACTGACACTGATACTGATTTAAAAAAAAAAATGCTCAAAAAAATACTGACTCTGACCCAAACACTAACTCTGGCACTCACCTAGACCAAACCTTGATCTATGTTTTTTTTTGTATTTTTTTAAAATTATTTTTTATTTTAAATAATATTTTTTTTACAGTTTTTTTCCTCTCTGCAAGGAGAGAGAGAGATAAAATATATTTATCTCCTCCATTCGGAGAGAGAAAACACGGGGGATGGGCTTCACACTGACTGACCCTGACCTTGACCCAAACACAAACCCTGGCACTGACCTAGATCAAACCTAGATTTATTTATTTTTTTTAAATGTATTATTTATTTATTTTAATAATATTTTTTACACACAGTTTTTTTTTCTCTCTGCAAGGAGAGAGACAGATAAAATGTTTCAGAGAGAGAAAACATGGGGGCATGCTTCACAGTGACAGATCACTGTGCTAGCCAACCAGAGGCCATCACAGCAATCAGGTGACCTGGAATCGGTCTATGTGCTGGCAGAGCGCAGCATTTAGAGGAGGGGGCAGAGCTCCCCCCTACAAACCTGGGGAGTGGACCCTGATGGAAGAAAGGGGGGGGCTCTGGGGACCGTGATGTAAGCAGGGGGACCCCAATGTAAATGGGGGAGGAAACTCTGGGGATGGTCATAAGTAGCGTGTACCCAGACTGGTCTGGAGAGGTAAGTGGGGTACCCAAGGCTCTGTCCTGGGACCTCTTCTGGTGAACTTATTCATACATAATCCAGAGGTCGGTACGCTCTAAAAACTAATTTTTTGGCTCAACAAAAAAAATGAACACAACAGTTTGCGTCAAGCTTTTTAAGTGCCGACAATGTCTGGTGAAATGAAGTGGAAGCAAAAAACTACATTGCATAGAGGTCATTCACTTTTCTGCTAGAAATGAATGCATTTTTATTTACCGCCAACTTCATTCCTGGCATTATAAACACGTTTGTAAGTTGAATACTTAAACATATTAAGTCACTTCAAATAGTTTTTCCAGTTTTTATAAGAAACCTTCAAGTCACGTGGACTTAATTGCTACAATTATCAGCAAGTTTTTCAAAGTGAATAAGCAGTTACAAATCAAGTTGGTCCAAATTGTATTAGTTTTTACCTTTTTGTTTTTTTATACTAGCTTTCAGAAATGAATTCATCCAGTTTAGGCTCACACTAGAATGTGGTGCAGAAAACCTGCAATCCGTGTGCGTTTCACGCACCGCATTCAAATCGCACTGCCCTTACAATCCGCAGTGGGTGTCAGTGCATTCTTAATGACACCTTCAAAAGCAGGTTGCAAACGCAGTGCATTTGTCTGCACCAGATTGCATGGTACAAAACAAACATGCAATACAGTTGCACTGCGGTTCCAAAATCGCTGCATTCACGTCTTTGGTGCGATGTGGTGCGATTTGAGCTCATTCATAATGAATGGGCTCAGATTGCATTGCACTGAATCACATGTGAATTGCACAGGAGTGTGTTGCAGTTCCTTCGTGATTCACTTGCACTTCATTGTGTGAACCAAGGCTCAGCAATACAATTGTCACACAATGAACATTTTTGCACACAATAGTTGTGTATTCCAACATAAGTATTAAACAAACATCAATGAACTGGCACTTTATGTTTCAATGTTCTTATTAAGTTTACAGAAAAGTAAAGTACAACAGATGGCATAGTACGTATACATGCGTCCATTATCAACCATCAATAACAAATGACATCCCATCTCTTACAAAGAACAATATATACCGATGTGTGATGTCACTTTAGACATGGAGGGAAACACAATATATTGTATAAGATTGGAGCCAGTAAGAACAAAGATTTTTATATAACAAAACATTATCCTGAATATATATTTGCAAGCATCAGTAACAAACCTATAATGCGCATATCTGAATGGGCAATTGCCAGAAAGAAACGCAAAGGCCAATCTTATCCATAAAAGAAAAAAAGGGAAATATTACTAGTAAGTAATCCAATGAAAGCAGCAATATTAGAAGGTCATGTTGGAGCTGAGGTATCAAATACAAATTCACATAGAACTATGTTGTTAGAAATACTTTTTGCCCCAAATGGGGTCTGAGAAGTGAAAGGACAAAATGAACAAATGTAAACAAAACCCCAAAGAAACATATAAAACTGGTAATATCCCAGAGCCGCTCTGTTATCCACCAACCTCACAGTTGCGACATTACATAAAAAAGAAAAAAAAAAAAGCACCAGAGAGACCTTCATGGGATCCTTGAAGCCTTAAGAGTAGATAACCAAACGTTCTATAAAGCTGTTATATGATTTAATTAGGTGTGTGACAACATTTGTTACATTACTCAAACTCATTTTTTTTCACCCCGAAATCAAATCCTCAAAGTTGTAGTGATGAATGAGGAAGCACTTTGCATTAAGATTGTTTTATATTGTCTGTCTGGTGCAGAAACTGTTTCTCTACCAGACCTTTGCTATGTGTTGCAACCAATGGTGACAATACAGTGAAGCTATTGGTGGATATTGAAAGCTGATATTTTGTGACCTTTCTTACAATTTGCTATATTCTTTCCGCATTACCCTGTGGAAACCATTTTGTGAACTGAAATAAAAGTGAAAAATGTCATCTGAGAACAGTGTGAATGCGCTATAGAACTCGTACATTCATCAGAAATACTGTACTTGAGACCAGGGGCAGACTGACAACTCATGGGGCCCCCAGACAATAGGGGATCATGGGGCCCCTGTGTCCTCACCCACACTCAAACCACTCCCAAAAAAGCCTATTAAAAAGGTACCAGTGTCATCTCATGGGGCCCCCTACTGACCCCAGGGCCCTTGGGCAGTGCTCGAGTGTCCGAATGGTCAGTCCGCCCCTGCTTGAGACCCATTACTTTTGCACTGGCTTTCAGTCCATCAAGTTCAAGGAACAGTTTCTGAAACACTTCAAAAGTGTATTTAAGTTCCTTGGGATAGCACAGATTCATAGCATATATTATACCCATCAGCAAAGCACGGCACCTTGGAATATTACATCCCTCCAGGATTTTGGTTCCCTCCACCAGAATGGTTGCTGTCTTGTGGTCATATCCTGAGGTGGGCTTGTTACCGATGATAGCAATTTTCATCACTTGCATGTCAAGGTTTGCTTCAAACTCTTCCAAATCCTTGTAATAGGAATTCAAAGAAATGTTAGCTTGTTGAAGATAATGAATTTGATAATTACCACGGACTTCTTTGTACTATGACACCCTTTATTCTATTGTAAACCTGGCCATACATTCTACAGTTTTTTGTACAATTTCTGAACAATCTCCTCTAGATTTACCTTCAGCTATGTAGTGCGAGGGCCTGTCTGACTGGATAGAAATTGGAAGTGTTGTTTAGGTTTGACTTTATATTATATGGTTTGGTGAATCTAAAGAAAAATGATCCGATAAGATGATATAATATATGGCCATCCTAAAAGAGAAATACAGGGTTTAAAAAAATGATGCTCATCTAGGTGGATGCAGCATTGGTCTGATGCTGCATCTATCCCTGCCACTTCTAAGACTGAGAACTGACTTATCAAAGACCGCTGATCTTTCAGTTCTCAGTCTTCTGTGAGCAGAGAGTGGTGACCGTCAGTCACCGGCTCTCTACTCTGCCCCTCCAGCTCTCACTAGAGCGCTGGGCTGTGGAGGGGGAAGGCTCTCAGCGGCATGCTGAGAGGTTGAGCCAGCTGCTGGTCAGGTCTCTGGGTGGATCCCGACCATATAATTGGGTTCTTTTGGGAGCCTGGACCAGCTATGTGACGTCTGCCGACAGCAAGTTTTAAGCCACTGTCAGCTGAAAACAGGTCACAGGAGTGCAGAACGAACTACACTTCTGTGATCCATAGAAGAAGTACAACCAAAAGAGCTTTGGCCATACTGCTCCGTGAAGTCTTAAGCAGGTCATAGATTACGCAGTTTTCTTTCCATTCTACCACAGGTAGAAAGAGAGAAAATAGTTTGTTTCCCCCATCAACCCATTTAGAGTTGATGGGGGAATCCCTCCCGAAGCACTCTTGTGTTCTGCCAGTGAGGAGCCTTCCCCACCGCCACAACACAAAGCTTCGTCTTGCAGGCTATAGCCGGAGGCACTAATCATTTGGGAAAACTCCAGCCAAATTTCCATCTATGTAGGGCCAGCTTTAGACCAGCACACACAAAAACACACACAGGTATTCAAATTGGCTAAATAAACAGGTTGCATCAATAACTACAAGGGGGGGGGGGGGGGGGGACTATGAAATGATTGACACTTTTACAAAAAAAACAACACAAGCATGGTTTTGTTTGTCACACAAGTAGAATAGCATAGTTTATAGTATTACAGAGCGATATGCTTCTATAAATGTTAATGGCTCAACATCAAGCTAATCAAGGCTAATCACATCGCTGACTTAGGTGCTCTAATTATATCTAGCAATGGCAAAGCAGAATGTGCTTCTCACCTATGTACAGTCACGGGGAAAGGAAATGAACCATTTGGAATCACCTGGTTTTGTACATAAATTGGTCATAAAATGTGATATGATCTTCATCTTAAGTACATTTTGTTTGTCTATTTTTGTGACTAACTACTTCCCACCCAGCCTATAGTAAAATGACGGCCGGGCAAGCCTCTCGTCCCTCCGATAGGGCATCATATGACGTCCTTCCCAGATCGTGTTTTGCGTGTGCTCGCAGGGCCGCTCTGTGGTGAGATCTGTCACCGGCTGTGTACCTCGGACACGGCCAATGACAGATCTGTGTACCTCGGACACAGCCGATGACAGATCTGTATACCGGCCCTGTTGCCGATACCATGTGACCAATCACAGCGGGTCACATGACAGTTGTATACAATGGATGGCTTTCTTTCTTCAGTGTGTCTACAAGTGTGTCTATACAAGTGTGTCTACCTGTGAATGGTCACAGTGATTACAGGTTAGGCCAATCACAGCCCATTTGTGTCATGTGATTATCCGTGGCCAATTCCAGCTAATCACAAACAAAAAAACCTGAATGAATCGATGTCATTCAGTTAAATTCTTGCTTATAGCAAATAAATTATTTGCTATAAGCAATCAAATTGTGTTAAAAAAAAAAAAAAGATCACTTCCCCAGAGTAGTACAATGTTACTATGGTAACATTATACTACTTCAGTCATAGTATAATATGAAAAACAAATCTTAAATAAATAATAAAAAAATTAAAAAATGTTTTTTTAAACTGCCGTGTCTTATTGGAGTGTTGAGCTGTCTGTGGTGAACGCTGACCCAGCAAGTGATCATATTGGCCAGACAGACAGAGGTCTAACGGAGGAATGTGAATGCACAAAGCAGTGCTGGAAACAGAACAATATTAGTATAGACCGATAGAATATACCAAAAAGGAAAAGGGGGAAAGGCAACGTATGTACTGTCTCATGTGTTTCAAGCCACTTTGGAGATTTATTTCCTATTGTTTAAAAAAAAAAAACTAACAAAACTTAAGAAAATGACCAAACAACATTTTAAAATCAATCAAATAAAATTATAAACACTCCACAGCAAAAAATAAATTAAATTAGATACTATAAATAAAAGTCCAAAAATAAAGTTCAACAAAAATTTTTTCAAAATATATGAATTGTGCTCAATCCCAAAAAACCTGTGCTCCAAAATTCCTCAAACAAATGTGCTCCCCCCATCCGTGATGAATGCTCCTCCCCCCTCACCAGATGGAATGGACTCTTCCTGATATGGCACAAGAGTCAGACAAGCTTAGAATGAGTGGGCGTGTCCTCCCAGATAACTCTGCACTCAATACCCTCCAGAAACGACTCCCACGATTGGATGACAATGGAAAACAAAACAAAAACAACAAATAGTGCAATACTGTAAAAAACTCTTTAATTTATAAACAAGTCTGCCTTCTGTACACTCACATGATACAAAATATAGTCAGGCTTCATAATAGGCCCAGAGGCTCATATTATATGACAGATTTCCATTTGTAGAAGTGGACTGGCAAAGATAGATAGAAATCCCTTCTAGACAAGCAGGAAGTCACTCCAGAACACCGCAAAGCAGCGTGCATTCCACTCACCGGATGTGACGTCACCACGCACCCTCCGGAACCGGAAATACGGCAACGCGTTTCACTCTCCTCCAGGGCGTTATCCAAGACGTCATTTTCCAGCTCCAATCATCCTTTATACCTCCCCACTACTCCTCCCCTTTCTCCATTCAGCCAAATCCATCCCATTAACCCTCTAACACCTCATCCCTCCAATCCACTTCCCAATTACAATCTCCAAGCCCACATACACATAACAATCTCGATATTTTAATTCCACAGACACCTAATTACCTATTTATTTTAAATCATCATAATAACAAAAATGTACTCCATACTAATTAATCTAATAGACCCCAAACAATAGTTCTAATACAAAAAATGTTTATGTAAAAATAAAAATAAATAATAAAAAATAGGAAAAATAATAAAAATAAAATTTAAATTTAAAATAGATATAAATAAATAAAAATGAAAATAAATATAAAAATAAAAATAAAGATAAAAAAACAAAAAATAATAAAAATGAAAAACTAAAAATAAATAAAATTAAAACAATTTAAAAAAATAAAAAAATGAAAAAAAATAAAAAACTACAAAATTACACAATAAACAACAATCAAGGAATTCATATCTAATAGACACTACCAATTGGACAAGAAACAATTAAGATCAACATCTATATTCAACCCCTTAGTGGATAAAGTATTCAATTTTAGGATCCATTAGAAACATTAAAAGAGGTTTTAGGAATCACAGTTTGTCCTATCATTTTAGGAAGTACCACAATAGGGATCCATCTTTTCTCAGGTTCTGTGGGATCGACAAAGTTGAGCCTCTTTAGTGTGGTGGCAACGTGACTAGGTCGATTTCACAGAATGAGAAAAGATGGATCCTAAAATTGATTACTTTATCCCCTAAGGGGTTGAATTTAGATATTAACTGTTTCTTGTCCAATTGGTAGTGTCTATTAGATATGAATTCTTTGATTGTTGTTTATTGTGTATGTTTATTGTGTAATTTTGGATTTTTTTATTTTTATTATTTTATTGTCATTATTTCTTATTTTTATTTTATTTTTTTATTTCATTTTATTTTTTATTTTTATTTCATTTTTTTATTTTTATTTTTTTTATTTTTTTATTTTATTTTGGTTTTTTTTTTCATTTTTGTTATTTTTTCTTATTTTTGTAATATTTAATATTTGTTTTAGGTTTAATTTTTTTCATGTATTTTATTCTTCGTATTAGATTAATTAGTATGGAGTAATATTTGTTATTATTAAAATAAATAGAGAGGTAATTAAGTGTTTGTTGTTTATAATATCGAGATTGTTATGTGTATGTTGGCTTGGAGATTGTAATTGGGAAGTGGATTGGAGGGATGAGGTGTTAGAGGGTTAATGGGATGATTTGGCTGAATGGAGAAAGGGGAGGAGTAGTGGGGAGGTATAAAGGATGATTGGAGCTGGAAAATGATGTCTTGGATAACGCCCTGGAGGAGGGTGAAACGCGTTGCCGTATTTCCGGTTCCGGTGGGTGCGTGGTGACGTCACGTCCGGTGAGTGGAACACACGCTGGTTTGCGGCATTCTGGAGTGACTTCCTGCTTGTCTAGAAGGGATTTCTATCTATCTTTGCCAGTCCACTTCTACAAATGGAGATCTGTCATATAATATGAGCCTCTGGCCTCTGAGGGGGAGGAGCATTCATCACGGATGGGGGCAGCACATTTGTTTGAAGAATTTTGGAGCACAGGGTTTTTGGGATTGAGCACAATTTATATAGTTTTGGAAAAAAAATTTATGTGTGGACTTTATTTTTTTGGGACTTTTATTTATAGTATTTTAATTTTTATATATAATTTATTTGCGCTGTGGAGTGTTTATAATTTTATAAAATAATTACATTTCCATGTTCTGTGTTCTGTGTGAGACCAGATATAGAGAATGCGGGGTCCGGGGAGACGTGATATAGTGAATGCAGGGTCCAGGGAGAGCAGATATAGTGAATGCAGGGTCCGGGGAGAGCGGATATAGTGAATGCAGGGTCCGGGGAGAGTGGATTTAGTGAATGCAGGGTCCGGGGAGAGCAGATATGGTGAATGCAGGGTCTGGAGAAAGCAGATATAGTGAATGCAGGGTCTGGGCAGACCAGATATAGTGAATGCAGGGTCTGGGGAGAGCTGATATTGTGAATGCAGAGTCTGGAGAGAGCAGATATAGTGAATGCAGGGTCCGGGGAGACCAGATATAGTGAATTCAGGGTCTGGGGAGAGCGGATATAGTGAATGCAGGGTTCTGTGAGAGCAAATATAGTGAATGAAGGTTCCTGGGAGAATGACTATAGTGAATGCAGGGTCCTGGGAGAGTGGATATAGTGAATGCAGGGTTCAGGGAGAGCAGATATAGTGAATGCAGAGTCTGTGGAGAGTGGATGTATTGCATTCAGGGTTCGGGGAGAGCGAATATAGTGAATGCAGGGTCCGGGGAGACCAGATATAGTGAATGCAGGGTCCGGGGAGAGCAGATATAGTGAATGCAGGGTCCAGGGAGAGCGTATATAGTGAATGCAGGGTCCGGGGAGAGCGTATATAGTGAATGCAGGGTCCGGGGAGAGTGGATTTAGTGAATGCAGGGTCCGGGGAGAGCAGATATGGTGAATGCAGGGTCTGGAGAAAGCAGATATAGTGAATGCAGGGTCTGGGCAGACCAGATATAGTGAATGCAGGGTCTGGGGAGAGCTGATATTGTGAATGCAGAGTCTGGAGAGAGCAGATATAGTGAATGCAGGGTCCGGGGAGACCAGATATAGTGAATTCAGGGTCTGGGGAGAGCGGATATAGTGAATGCAGGGTTCTGTGAGAGCAAATATAGTGAATGAAGGTTCCTGGGAGAATGACTATAGTGAATGCAGGGTCCTGGGAGAGTGGATATAGTGAATGCAGGGTTCAGGGAGAGCAGATATAGTGAATGCAGAGTCTGTGGAGAGTGGATGTATTGCATTCAGGGTTCGGGGAGAGCGAATATAGTGAATGCAGGGTCCGGGGAGACCAGATATAGTGAATGCAGGGTCCGGGGAGAGCAGATACAGTGAATGCAGGGTCCAGGGAGAGCGTATATAGTGAATGCAGGGTCCGGGGAGAGCGTATATAGTGAATGCAGGGTCCGGGGAGACCAGATATAGTGAATGCAGGGTCCAGGGAGAGCGTATATAGTGAATGCAGGGTCCGGGGAGAGTGAATATTGTGAATGCAGGGTCCGAGGAGAGTGAATATTGTGAATGCAGGGTCCGAGGAGAGCGGATATAGTGAATGCAGGGTCCTGGGATAACAAATATTGTGAATGCAGGGTCCAGGGAGAGCGGATATTGTCAATGCAGGGTCCGAGGAGAACGTTTATAGTGAATGCAGGGTCTGGGGAGAACGTTTATAGTGAATGCAGGGTCTGGGGAGAACGGTTATAGTGAATGCAGGGGCCGGGGAGGAGTGTGCGGATGACATCACGACGTTACCATTCATCGGGACAGCGGTTATAGTACTCTGTAAACAGCTCTTGGAATTACATTACAGCAGGCAATAGCATTCATTAAGTGGCCCCGTGCTTTGCCTGGCATTACATTAAGGATGGGGTCTTGTTTCAGCATGTACAGGACTCTGCTGCTGAGATGATGCTGCCATCTAGTGTCTAATCAGTACATCACTGGATGTTCATCATACCTGGTGCAATATACACCTCCGGAACGTGAGTGCATTTCTTATGTTTAATTGATGAATAAAAGTGTAAAAGGATAAAGCACTATGTGGAGTTCTTTGTAATGAGGAATACGGCTGATACAAAGACGCTTATCAGGAGGGAGATTACTTTGGAGTCCTCATTCAACAAGCTGATCTTCTGAGTCCATATGGGACCAAAAGTGCAGTTAGACGTAACATTGTATAATGTGCGGTCACACTGCGTGAGGTGAGCAGATATATGGTGGAGGATGTCTTTGCACGGGAATTGATGACAGATCCACATATTTTTCGTTATCCAAAGGAGGGTTCACAGAAGAACACTTTATTGATTGAACTTGAGTTTTTGAATGGCTTTTCTTGATTCATACTTAAAAAATACTTTTTGATTTTTTCTGTGATCCTTGTTTTATTTAAGTAATACTTTTTTCATAATTTTTTTATTTTATTATTTATTTTTTCACTTTGCTTTTTGATATATAGGAATTGTGCAATTGTTTCATGTAGCGCAGCATTTTTTTCACGTCATAATATGATAGTGAATGCAGGGTCTGGGGAGACCAGAAATAGTGAAAGCAGGGTCCGGGGAGACCATTGTTAGTTAATGCAGGGACCGGGAAGACCAGTTATAGTGAATGCAGGATCGGGGAGAGCAGATATAGTGAATGCAGGGTCTGAGGAGAGCAGATATAGTGAATGCAGGGTCCGGGGAGACCAGATATTGTGAATGCAGGGTCCTGGAAGAGAGGATATAGCAATTGCAGGGTCCAGGGGGAGCAGATATAGTGAATGCAGGGATCTGGGAGAGCAGATATAGTGAATGCAGGGACTGGGGAGACCAGATATAGTGAATGCAGGGTCCAGGGAGGCCAGATATAGCGAATGCAGGGTCCAGGGAGGCCAGATATAGTGAATGCAGGTTCCGGGGAGAGCGGATATAGTGAATGTGCGGTCCGAGGAGACTGGATATAGTGAATGCAGAGTCCGGGGAGACCGGATATAGCAAATGCAGGGTCCGGGGAGACCAGATAATGTGAATGCGGGGTTCGGGGAGATGAGATATAGTGAATGCAAGGTCTGGGAAGAGGGAATATAGTGAATGCAGGGTCCGGGGAGAGTGGATATAGTGAATGCAGTGCCCAAATAGAGCTGATATATTGAATGCAGTGATCGGGGAGAGTGGATATAGTGAATGCAGGGTACAGGGAGAGCAGATATAGTGAATGCCAGGTCCAGAGAGAGCAGATATAGTGAATGCCGGGTCCGGGGAGAGCAGATATAGTGAATGCAGGGTCCAGGGAGAGCAGATATAGTGAATGCAGTGTCCTGGGAGACCAGATATAGTGAATGCAGGGTTCTGGGAAACTGGATATAGTGAATGCAGAGTCCTCTGAGACCACATAAAGTGAATGCAGGGTCCTGGGAGAGTGGATATAGTGAATACAGGGGCCAGGAAGAAAAGATATAGTGAATGCAGGGTCCGGGAAGAGAAAATATAGTGAATGCAGTGTCCAGGAACAGCAAATATCGTGAATATTGGGTCCGGGGAGAGCGAATATAGTGAATGCAGGGTCCGGGTAGAGAAGATATAGTGAATGCAGGGTCCAGGGAGAGAGGATATAGTGAATGCAGGATTCCGGGACCGCGGATATAGTGAATGCAGGGTATGGGGAGAGCAGATATAGTAAATGCAGGGTTCAGGGGGAGCAGATATAGTGAATGCAGGGTCTGGGGAGACAAGATATAGTGAATGCAGGGTCTGGGGAGAGCGGATATAGTGAATGCAGGGTCTGGGGAGAACGGATATTGTGAATGCAGGGTCCAGGGAGACCAGATATAGTGAATGCAGGGCCTGGGGAGAGCAGATATAGTGAATGCAGGGTTCTGGGAGAGCGAATATTGTGAATGAAGGTTTCTGGGAGAGCGAATATTGTGAATGAAGGTTTCTGGGAGAGCGGATATAGTGAATGTGCGGTCCGAGGAGACTGGATATAGTGAATGCAGAGTCCGGGGAGACCGGATATAGCAAATGCAGGGTCCGGGGAGACCAGATAATGTGAATGCGGGGTTCGGGGAGATGAGATATAGTGAATGCAAGGTCTGGGAAGAGGGAATATAGTGAATGCAGGGTCCGGGGAGAGTGGATATAGTGAATGCAGTGCCCAAATAGAGCTGATATATTGAATGCAGTGATCGGGGAGAGTGGATATAGTGAATGCAGGGTACAGGGAGAGCAGATATAGTGAATGCCAGGTCCAGAGAGAGCAGATATAGTGAATGCCGGGTCCGGGGAGAGCAGATATAGTGAATGCAGGGTCCAGGGAGAGCAGATATAGTGAATGCAGTGTCCTGGGAGACCAGATATAGTGAATGCAGGGTTCTGGGAAACTGGATATAGTGAATGCAGAGTCCTCTGAGACCACATAAAGTGAATGCAGGGTCCTGGGAGAGTGGATATAGTGAATACAGGGGCCAGGAAGAAAAGATATAGTGAATGCAGGGTCCGGGAAGAGAAAATATAGTGAATGCAGTGTCCAGGAACAGCAAATATCGTGAATATTGGGTCCGGGGAGAGCGAATATAGTGAATGCAGGGTCCGGGTAGAGAAGATATAGTGAATGCAGGGTCCAGGGAGAGAGGATATAGTGAATGCAGGATTCCGGGACCGCGGATATAGTGAATGCAGGGTATGGGGAGAGCAGATATAGTAAATGCAGGGTTCAGGGGGAGCAGATATAGTGAATGCAGGGTCTGGGGAGACAAGATATAGTGAATGCAGGGTCTGGGGAGAGCGGATATAGTGAATGCAGGGTCTGGGGAGAACGGATATTGTGAATGCAGGGTCCAGGGAGACCAGATATAGTGAATGCAGGGCCTGGGGAGAGCAGATATAGTGAATGCAGGGTTCTGGGAGAGCGAATATTGTGAATGAAGGTTTCTGGGAGAGCGAATATTGTGAATGAAGGTTTCTGGGAGAATGACTATAGTGAATGCACGGTCCGGGGAGACCAGTTATAGTGAATGAAGGGTCCTGGGAGAGAGGATATAGTGAATGCAGGGCCCTGGGAGAGCAGATATAGTGAATGCAGAGTCCGTGTAGAGTGGATGTATTGTATTCAGGGTTCAGGGAGAGCGTATATAGTGAATGCAGGGTCCGGGGAGACCAGATATAGTGAATGCAGGGTCCGGGGAGACCAGATATAGTGAATGCAGGGTCCGGGCAGAGCGTATATAGTGAATGCAGGGTCCGGGTAGGAGTGTGCGGATGATGTCACAACATTACCATTCATTGGGACAGCGGTTATAGTACTCTGTAAGCGGCTCCTGGAACGACATTCCAGCACGCAATAGCATTCATTAAGTGGCCCCGTGCTTTGCCTGGCATTACATTACGGATGGGGTCTGGTTTGAGCATGTACAGGACTCTGCTGCCATCTAGTGTCTAATCAGTACATCACTGGATGTTCATCATACCTGGTGCAATATACACCTCCGGAACGTGAGTGCATTTCTTATGTTTAATTGATGAATAAAAGTGTAAAAGGATAAAGCACTATGTGGAGTTCTTTGTAATGAGGAATACGGCTGATACAAAGACACTTATCAGGAGGGAGATTACTTTGGAGTCCTCATTCAGCAAGCTGATCTTCTGAGTCCAAATGGGACCAAAAGTGCAGTTAGACGGTAACATTGTATAATGTGCAGTGATCAGGGAGAGTGAATATAGTGAATGCAGTGTCCAGGGAGAACAGATAAAGTGAATGCAGGGTCCAGGGAGAACCGATATAGTGAATGAAGGGCCCGGGGAAACTGGATATAGTGAATGCAGGGTCCTGGGAAAGTGGATATAGTGAATGAAGGGCCCGGGGAGAGTAAATAAAGTGAATGCAG
Organism: Staurois parvus; assembly: GCF_062004578.1. Classification (NCBI taxonomy): domain Eukaryota; kingdom Metazoa; phylum Chordata; class Amphibia; order Anura; family Ranidae; genus Staurois; species Staurois parvus. The sequence goes on from NW_028318371.1 coordinate 2,424,295, forward strand.
GTTCCTGAGAGAATGGATGTAGTGAATGCAGTGTCCGGGGAGAGAGGATGTAGTGAATACAGGGCCCTGGGTGAGCAGATATAGTGAATGCAGTGTCCATTGAGAGCGGTTATATTGAATTCAGGGTTCGGAGAGAGCGAATATAGTGAATGCAGGGTTCGGGGAGGAGTATGCGGATGACATCACGACATTACCATTCATTGGGACAGCGGTTATAGTACTCTGTAAGCGGCTCCTGGAACGACATTCCAGCAGGCAATAGCATTCATTAAGTGGCCCCGTGCTTTGCCTGGCATTACATTACGGATGGGGTCTGGTTTGAGCATGTACAGGACTCTGCTGCTGAGATGATACTGCCATCTAGTGTCTAATCAGTACATCACTGGATGTTCATCATACCTGGTGCAATATACACCTCCGGAACGTGAGTGCATTTCTTATGTTTAATTGATGAATAAAAGTGTAGAAGGATAAAGCACTATGTGGAGTTCTTTGTAATGAGGAATACGGCTGATACAAAGACGCTTATCAGGAGGGAAATTACTTTGGAGTCTTCATTCAACAAGCTGATCTTCTGAGTCCAAATGGGACCAAAAGTGCAGTTAGACATAACATTGTATAATGTGCGGTCACACTGCGTGAGGTGAGCAGATATATGGTGGAGGATGTCTTTGCACGGGAATTGATGACAGATGCACGTATTTTTCGTTATCCAAAAGGAGGGTTCACAGAAGAACAGTTTATTGATTGAACTTGAGTCGTTGAATGACTTTTCTTGATTCATACTTAAAAAATACTTTTTGATTTTTTTGTGGTCCTTGTTATATATATATATATATATATAGAGAGAGAGAGAGAGAGAGAGAGTTTTATTTACTTAATTATTTTTCAATACTTTTTATTTTATTATTTATTTTTTCACTTTGCTTTTTTGATATATAGGAATTGTGCAATTGTTTCATGTAGCGCAGCATTTTTTTCACTGGAGACCAGATATAATGAATGCTGGGTCAGGGTGGACCGGATATAGTGAATGCAGCATTCAGGGAGAGCAGATATAGTGAATGCAGGGTCCGGGGAGAGCGGATATAGTGAATGCAGGGTCTGGGGAGATCAGATATTGTGAATACAGGGTCTGTGAAGACCAGATATAGTGAATGCAGGGTCGGGGGGGACCGGATATAGTGAATGCAGCGTCCAGGGAGAGCAGATATAGTGGATGGGGGGTCCTGGAAGATTGGATATAGTGAATGCAGGGTCTGGGGAGAGCGGATATAGTGAATGCAGGCTCCTGGGAGACCAGATATAGTGAATGAAGGGTCCTGAGATAGTGGATAAAGTGAATGGAGGGTCCTGGGAGAGAGGATATAGTGAATGTAGTGCCCAGGGAGACCAGATATAGTGAATGAAGTGTCCTGGGAGAGCAGATATAGTGAAGGCAGGGTCCAAGTAGAGTGGATACAGTGAATGCAGGGACCGGGTGACCAGGTATAGTGAATGCAGGGTCCTCTGATACCAGATATAATGAATGCAGTGCCTGGGGAGAGTGGATATTGTGAATGCAGGGTCCGAGGAGACCGGATATAGTGAATGAAGGGCCCGGGGAGAATGGATATAGTGAATGCAGGGTCAGGGGAGAGTGGATATAGTGAATTCAGGGTCAGGGTAGAGTGGATATAGTGAATGCAGGGTCTGGGGAGAATGGATATAGTGAATGCAGGGTCAGGGGAGAATGGATATAGTGAATGCAGGGTCCGGGGAGTGTGGATATAGTAAATGCAGGTTCCGGGGACAATGGATATAGTGAATGCAGGGTCCGGGGAGAGCAGATATAGTGAATGCAGGGTCCTGTGAGACCAGATATAGTGAATGCAGGGTCTCGAGAGAGGGGATATTGTGAATGCAGGGTCTGGGGAGAGTGGATATAGTGAATGCAGGGTCCGAGGTGAATGGATATAGTGAATGCAGGGTCCGGGGAGATGATATAGTGAATGCAGGGTCCGAGGAGACTAGATATAGTGAATGCAGGGTCCGAGGAGAGTGGATATAGTGAATGCAGGGTCCGAGGAGAGTGGATATAGTGAATGCAGGGTCTGGGGAGAGCAGATATAGTGAATGCAGGGTCTGGGGAGAGCGGATATAATGAATGCAGGGTCTGGGGAGACCAGATATAGTAAATGCAGGGTCTGGGGAGACCAGATATATTAAATGCAGGGTCCTGGAAGACCAGTAATAGTGAATGCAGGGTCCGGGGAGACCAGTTATAGTGAATGCAGGTTCCGGGCAGACCAATTATAGTGAATGCAGGATCCAGGGAGAGCGGATATAGTGAATGCAGGATCCAGGGAGAGCGGATATAGTGAATTCAGGTGACGGGAAGAGCGGATATAGTGAATGCAGGGTCCAGGGAGACTATATATAGTGAATGCAGGGTCCTGGGAGACAGGATATAGTGAATGCAGGGTCCGGGGAGAGCGGATATAGTGAATGCAGGGGCCAGGGAGGAGTGTGCAGAAGACATCATGACATTACCATTCCTTGGGACAGTGGTTATAGTACTCTATAAACGGCTCTTGGAACGACATTCCAGCAGCCAATAGCATTCATTAAGTGGCCCCGTGCTTTGCCTGGCATTACATTACAGATGGGGTCTGGTTTGAGCATGTACAGGACTCTGCTGCTGAGATGATACTGCCATCTAGTGTCTAATCAGTACATCACTGGATGTTCATCATACCTGGTGCAATATACACCTCCGGAACGTGAGTGCATTTCTTATGTTTAATTGATGAATAAAAGTGTAAAAGGATAAAGCACTATGTGGAGTTCTTTGTAATGAGGAATACGGCTGATACAAAGACGCTTATCAGGAGGGAGATTACTTTGGAGGCCTCATTCAACAAGCTGATCTTTTGAGTCCAAATGGGACCAAAAGTGCAGTTAGACGTAACATTGTATAATGTGCGGTCACACTGCGTGAGGTGAGCAGATATATGGTGGAGGATCTCTTTGCACGGGAATTGATGACAGATGCACATATTTTTTTTTTTTATCCAAAGGAGAGTTCACAGAAGAACACTTTATTGATTGAACTTGAGTTTTTGAATGACTTTTGCTTGATTCATACTTAAAAAATACTTTTTGATATTTTTTTTTGTGTGGTCCTTGTTTTCATATATATATATATAGATTTATTTACTTAGATCTTTTTTCAATAATTTTTATTTTATTATTTATTTTTTCACTTTGCTTTTTAATATATAGGAATTGTGCAATTGTTTCATGTAGCACATTTTTTAATAATATGATAGTGAATGCAGGGTCGGGGGGGACCGGATATAGTGAATGCAGCGTCCAGGGAGAGCAGATATAGTGGATGGGGGGTCCTGGAAGATTGGATATAGTGAATGCAGGGTCTGGGGAGAGCGGATATAGTGAATGCAGGCTCCTGGGAGACCAGATATAGTGAATGAAGGGTCCTGAGATAGTGGATAAAGTGAATGGAGGGTCCTGGGAGAGAGGATATAGTGAATGTAGTGCCCAGGGAGACCAGATATAGTGAATGAAGTGTCCTGGGAGAGCAGATATAGTGAAGGCAGGGTCCAAGTAGAGTGGATACAGTGAATGCAGGGACCGGGTGACCAGGTATAGTGAATGCAGGGTCCTCTGATACCAGATATAATGAATGCAGTGCCTGGGGAGAGTGGATATTGTGAATGCAGGGTCCGAGGAGACCGGATATAGTGAATGAAGGGCCCGGGGAGAATGGATATAGTGAATGCAGGGTCAGGGGAGAGTGGATATAGTGAATTCAGGGTCAGGGTAGAGTGGATATAGTGAATGCAGGGTCTGGGGAGAATGGATATAGTGAATGCAGGGTCAGGGGAGAATGGATATAGTGAATGCAGGGTCCGGGGAGTGTGGATATAGTAAATGCAGGTTCCGGGGACAATGGATATAGTGAATGCAGGGTCCGGGGAGAGCAGATATAGTGAATGCAGGGTCCTGTGAGACCAGATATAGTGAATGCAGGGTCTCGAGAGAGGGGATATTGTGAATGCAGGGTCTGGGGAGAGTGGATATAGTGAATGCAGGGTCCGAGGTGAATGGATATAGTGAATGCAGGGTCCGGGGAGATGATATAGTGAATGCAGGGTCCGAGGAGACTAGATATAGTGAATGCAGGGTCCGAGGAGAGTGGATATAGTGAATGCAGGGTCCGAGGAGAGTGGATATAGTGAATGCAGGGTCTGGGGAGAGCAGATATAGTGAATGCAGGGTCTGGGGAGAGCGGATATAATGAATGCAGGGTCTGGGGAGACCAGATATAGTAAATGCAGGGTCTGGGGAGACCAGATATATTAAATGCAGGGTCCTGGAAGACCAGTAATAGTGAATGCAGGGTCCGGGGAGACCAGTTATAGTGAATGCAGGTTCCGGGCAGACCAATTATAGTGAATGCAGGATCCAGGGAGAGCGGATATAGTGAATGCAGGATCCAGGGAGAGCGGATATAGTGAATTCAGGTGACGGGAAGAGCGGATATAGTGAATGCAGGGTCCAGGGAGACTATATATAGTGAATGCAGGGTCCTGGGAGACAGGATATAGTGAATGCAGAGTCCGGGGAGAGCGGATATAGTGAATGCAGGGGCCAGGGAGGAGTGTGCAGAAGACATCACGACATTACCATTCCTTGGGACAGTGGTTATAGTACTCTATAAACGGCTCTTGGAACGACATTCCAGCAGCCAATAGCATTCATTAAGTGGCCCCGTGCTTTGCCTGGCATTACATTACGGATGGGGTCTGGTTTGAGCATGTACAGGACTCTGCTGCTGAGATGATACTGCCATCTAGTGTCTAATCAGTACATCACTGGATGTTCATCATACCTGGTGCAATATACACCTCCGGAACGTGAGTGCATTTCTTATGTTTAATTGATGAATAAAAGTGTAAAAGGATAAAGCACTATGTGGAGTTCTTTGTAATGAGGAATACGGCTGATACAAAGACGCTTATCAGGAGGGAGATTACTTTGGAGGCCTCATTCAACAAGCTGATCTTTTGAGTCCAAATGGGACCAAAAGTGCAGTTAGACGTAACATTGTATAATGTGCGGTCACACTGCGTGAGGTGAGCAGATATATGGTGGAGGATCTCTTTGCACGGGAATTGATGACAGATGCACATATTTTTTTTTTTTATCCAAAGGAGAGTTCACAGAAGAACACTTTATTGATTGAACTTGAGTTTTTGAATGACTTTTGCTTGATTCATACTTAAAAAATACTTTTTGATATTTTTTTTTGTGTGGTCCTTGTTTTCATATATATATATATAGATTTATTTACTTAGATCTTTTTTCAATAATTTTTATTTTATTATTTATTTTTTCACTTTGCTTTTTAATATATAGGAATTGTGCAATTGTTTCATGTAGCACATTTTTTAATAATATGATAGTGAATGCAGGGTCGGGGGGGACCGGATATAGTGAATGCAGCGTCCAGGGAGAGCAGATATAGTGGATGGGGGGTCCTGGAAGATTGGATATAGTGAATGCAGGGTCTGGGGAGAGCGGATATAGTGAATGCAGGCTCCTGGGAGACCAGATATAGTGAATGAAGGGTCCTGAGATAGTGGATAAAGTGAATGGAGGGTCCTGGGAGAGAGGATATAGTGAATGTAGTGCCCAGGGAGACCAGATATAGTGAATGAAGTGTCCTGGGAGAGCAGATATAGTGAAGGCAGGGTCCAAGTAGAGTGGATACAGTGAATGCAGGGACCGGGTGACCAGGTATAGTGAATGCAGGGTCCTCTGATACCAGATATAATGAATGCAGTGCCTGGGGAGAGTGGATATTGTGAATGCAGGGTCCGAGGAGACCGGATATAGTGAATGAAGGGCCCGGGGAGAATGGATATAGTGAATGCAGGGTCAGGGGAGAGTGGATATAGTGAATTCAGGGTCAGGGTAGAGTGGATATAGTGAATGCAGGGTCTGGGGAGAATGGATATAGTGAATGCAGGGTCAGGGGAGAATGGATATAGTGAATGCAGGGTCCGGGGAGTGTGGATATAGTAAATGCAGGTTCCGGGGACAATGGATATAGTGAATGCAGGGTCCGGGGAGAGCAGATATAGTGAATGCAGGGTCCTGTGAGACCAGATATAGTGAATGCAGGGTCTCGAGAGAGGGGATATTGTGAATGCAGGGTCTGGGGAGAGTGGATATAGTGAATGCAGGGTCCGAGGTGAATGGATATAGTGAATGCAGGGTCCGGGGAGATGATATAGTGAATGCAGGGTCCGAGGAGACTAGATATAGTGAATGCAGGGTCCGAGGAGAGTGGATATAGTGAATGCAGGGTCCGAGGAGAGTGGATATAGTGAATGCAGGGTCTGGGGAGAGCAGATATAGTGAATGCAGGGTCTGGGGAGAGCGGATATAATGAATGCAGGGTCTGGGGAGACCAGATATAGTAAATGCAGGGTCTGGGGAGACCAGATATATTAAATGCAGGGTCCTGGAAGACCAGTAATAGTGAATGCAGGGTCCGGGGAGACCAGTTATAGTGAATGCAGGTTCCGGGCAGACCAATTATAGTGAATGCAGGATCCAGGGAGAGCGGATATAGTGAATGCAGGATCCAGGGAGAGCGGATATAGTGAATTCAGGTGACGGGAAGAGCGGATATAGTGAATGCAGGGTCCAGGGAGACTATATATAGTGAATGCAGGGTCCTGGGAGACAGGATATAGTGAATGCAGAGTCCGGGGAGAGCGGATATAGTGAATGCAGGGGCCAGGGAGGAGTGTGCAGAAGACATCACGACATTACCATTCCTTGGGACAGTGGTTATAGTACTCTATAAACGGCTCTTGGAACGACATTCCAGCAGCCAATAGCATTCATTAAGTGGCCCCGTGCTTTGCCTGGCATTACATTACGGATGGGGTCTGGTTTGAGCATGTACAGGACTCTGCTGCTGAGATGATACTGCCATCTAGTGTCTAATCAGTACATCACTGGATGTTCATCATACCTGGTGCAATATACACCTCCGGAACGTGAGTGCATTTCTTATGTTTAATTGATGAATAAAAGTGTAAAAGGATAAAGCACTATGTGGAGTTCTTTGTAATGAGGAATACGGCTGATACAAAGACGCTTATCAGGAGGGAGATTACTTTGGAGTCTTCATTCAACAAGCTGATCTTTTGAGTCCAAATGGGACCAAAAGTGCAGTTAGACGTAACATTGTATAATGTGCGGTCACACTGCGTGAGGTGAGCAGATATATGGTGGAGGATCTCTTTGCACGGGAATTGATGACAGATGCACATATTTTTTTTTTTTATCCAAAGGAGAGTTCACAGAAGAACACTTTATTGATTGAACTTGAGTTTTTGAATGACTTTTGCTTGATTCATACTTAAAAAATACTTTTTGATATTTTTTTTTGTGTGGTCCTTGTTTTCATATATATATATATAGATTTATTTACTTAGATCTTTTTTCAATAATTTTTATTTTATTATTTATTTTTTCACTTTGCTTTTTAATATATAGGAATTGTGCAATTGTTTCATGTAGCACATTTTTTAATAATATGATAGTGAATGCAGGGTCCTGGGAGAGTGGATATAGTGAATGCAGCGTCTAGGGATAACAGATATAGTGAATGCAGGGTCCGGGGAGACCAGTTATTGTGAATGCAGGTTCCTGGCAGACCAATTATAGTGAATGCAGAGTCCAGGGAGAGCAGATATATTGAATGCAGAGGACGGGAAGAGCAGATATAGTGAATTCAGGGTCCAGGGAGAGTGGATATAGTGAATGCAGCGTCTAGGGATAACAGATATAGTGAATTCAGGGTCCAGAGAGACCAGATATAGTGAATTCAGGGTCCGGGGAGACCAGATATAGTGAATGCAGGGTCTGGGGAGACCAGATATAGTGAATGCAGGGTCTGGGGAGACCAGTTATAGTGAATGCAGGTTCCTGGCAGACCAATTATAGTGAATGCAGAGTCCAGGGAGAGCAGATATATTGAATGCAGAGGACAGGAAGAGCAGATATATTAAATGCAGGGTCCAGGGAGACCGGATATAGTGAATGCAGGGTCCGGGGAGACCGGATATAGTGAATGCAGGGTTCGGGGAGACCATATATAGTGAATGCAGGGTCCGGGGAGACCAGATATAGTGAATGCAGGGTCCAGGGAGAGTAGATATAGTGAATGCAGGGTCCAGAGAGAGCAGATATAGTGAATGCAGGGCCCGAGGAGACCAGATATAGTGAATGCCAGGTCCAGGGAGACCAGATATAGTGAATGCAGGGTCCGGGGAGAGCAGATATAGTGAATGCAGGGTCTGGGGAGAGCAGATATAGTGAATGCAGGGTCCCGGTAGACCAGATATAGTGAATGCAGGGTCCGGGGAGAGCAGATATAGTGAATGCAGGGTCCGGGGAGAGCTGATATAGTGAATGCAGGGTCTGGGGAGAGCGGATATAGTGAAAGCAGGGTCCGGGGAGAGCAGATATAGTAAATACAGGGTCCAGGGAGACCAGATATAGTGAATGCGGGGTATGAGGATACTTGATATAGTGAATGCTGAGTCCGGGGAGTTTGAATATAGTGAATGCAGGGTCCAGGGAGACCAGATATTGTGAATGCAGGGTCCAGGGAGACCAGATATTGTGAATACAGGGTCCAGGGAGACCAGATATAGTGAATGCAGGGTCCAGGGAGACCAGATATAGTGAATGCAGGGTCCGGGCAGACCAGATATAGTGAATGCAGGGTCCGGGGAGACCAGATATAGTGAATGGTTAGCATTTCCACCTGGCAGTACTAGGGTCACTGGTTCAAATCCCAACCACTGGGTCCGGGAAGAGTGAATATAGTGAATTCGGGGTCCGGTGAGATCGGATATAGTGAATGCAGGGTCCGGGGAGAGCAGATATAGTGAATGCAGGGTCCGGGGAGAGCGGATATAGTGAATGCAGGTTCCGGGGAGAGCAGATATAGTGAATGCAGGTTCAGGGGAGAGCAGATATAGTGAATGCAGGTTCTGGGGAGAGCAGATATAGTGAACGCAGGGTCCGGGGAGAGCAGATATATTGAATGCAGGGTCCAGGGAGAGCAGTTATAGTGAACGCAGGGTGTGGGGAATGTGGATATAGTGAATGCAGGGTCAGGAAAGAGCAGATATAGTGAACGCAGGGTGTGGGGAATGTGGATATAGTGAATGCAGGGTACGGGGAGAGTGGATTTAGTGAATGCATGGTCCGGGGAGAGCAGATATAGTGAATGGTTAGCATTTCCACCTGGCAGTACTAGGGTCACTGGTTCAAATCCCAACCACTGGGTCCAGGAAGAGCGAATATAGTGAATGCGGGGTTCGGTGAGAGCGGATATAGTGAATGCAGGGTCCGGGGAGAGTGGATATAGTGAACGCAGGGTCCGGGGAGTGCGGATTTAGTGAACGCAGGGTCCGGGGAGAGCTGATTTAGTGAACGCAGGGTCCGGGGAGAGCGGATTTAGTGAACGCAGGGTCCCGGGAGAGCGGATTTAGTGAACGCAGGGTCCCGGGAGAGCGGATTTAGTGAACGCAGGGTCCCGGGAGAGCGGATTTAGTGAACGCAGGGTCCGGGGAGAATGAATTTAGTGAACGCAGGGTCCAGGGAGAGCGGATATGGTGAATGCAGGGATCAAGGAGAGCGGCTATATTGAATGCAGGGTCCGGGGAGAGCGGATTTAGTGAACGCAGGGTCCGGGGAGAGCGGATTTAGTGAACGCAGGGTCTGGGGAGAGCGGATATGGTGAATGCAGGGTCCAGGGAGAGCGGCTATATTTAATGCAGGGTCCAGGGTTTGGTAACACTTTCAAACCTGTGCATTTTCCGTTGCGCTTTTCAGAAACACACAGTAGTCCATTGAACATGATTTCCTATGGGGCACGTTCACAGCTCTGCATTTTCACCCGAAGCATTTTTTTTAAAGGTTCAGGGACTTTTTTGAAACTCAAAATGCTGCATTTTTGGTTCGATAGACATCAATGGAGACGAAGCATGAAAAAAGTAAAGTTTGGTGGAGGGGAATTATGGTGTGGGTTTGTTCCTCAGGGGTTGGGCTTGGCCCTCTAATTCCAGTGAAGGGAACCCTTAAGGTGACATTTTGGACAATTTCATGCTCCCAACTTTGTGGGAAGAGTTTGGGGATGGCCTCTTCCTGTTCCAACATGACTGCCCACCAGTGCACAAAGCAAGGTCCATAAAGACATGGAGGAGCCAGTTTGGGGTGGAGGGACTTGACTGTCCTGCACAGAGTCCTGACCTCAACCCCATAGAACACCTTTGGGATGAATTACAGAGGAGACTGCGAGCCAGGCCTCCTCCCCCGACATCAGTGCCTGACCTGACAAATGTGCTTCTGGAAGAATGGTCAAACCCAGTGGCATGGTTAGGAGATTCTGCAGCAGACCTGGTGGCCCCATAGTGGATGAGGCTTCTGGGGGAGGTTGAGGTGCAATGTGGGTCACCTGGTCCTACAGCAGAGATTGGGGGCACAATGGAGGGCTGGGGGCTCTGCAGCAGTTTGGGGGCACTGTGGAAACTGTGGGTTCTTGGGGGGGCACTCTGTGCCTCAATAGAAGGTTGTGGGTAGCAATGGGAACTGGGAGATACGAGGATCTACAGCTGGCTGGAGGCCCGGGAGAGGGGAGGCCGTGGTTCGGCAGTGGGACACAGCCCAGTGGTTGGGAACTACGGAATTGTGTGACCAAATTGCTTTGTTTTTCTAAACGGTACATGGCTGATATATATATATATATAGTCCTCGTCACCTGCAATTAATGAAAGTGTCCCACAGAGCTTTCATATAACATCTTTTCAGCCCCCGTTCCCCCTACAATCCCCCTATCTCACATACATACACATACTGGGGCCAATTAAACCACCCAGCATGGCGTGGGTGTGGGGAGAAACTCATGCAAGCACCAGGAGACCAGGCAAACTCCATGATGAAAATGTGAACCAAGGACCCCAACGCTGCAGGGCAGAAGTGCTAACCACTATGCCACTGTGAATATGCCGCCCCTTACAATGATATATGTGTGCTTTCCTGTACGGTGTGCAAGGGACAATTCAGCAGTTTATATTTGTGCTCTGCCTTCTATGGAATGGCTTGCCACAGGTATGGCAGCCTCTTTGCAATGGTGGTGGTGGTGGGGGGAGGGGGGGGGGAGTTAGATTTTTGCAGGATTTATGCAGGATGCTGCAACGACACCCAGGAATCATGATGGATACACTACACAGCGTGTTCACAGATTACATAGTAATTACATAGTTAGTCTGGCTGAAAAAAGACAAAAGTCCATCCAGTTCAACCATTAAAAAAAAGTGATAATCCTACACCCACAGTTGATCCAGAGGAAGTCAAAAAAACCAGCAAAGCATGATCCCATTTTTCATTTTAAAATTTCTAAAACAAATATTTTATATTGATGGGGAATGAAAACATAAAACAGTTTAATATGTATATAAAAAAAGCAAATGTGAGATTAAAATTGGGCCGAAACAATTCAAATTTCCTGTAATTTCCATTAAAAAGTGCAGCATCTCAAACCTCCACTAGGTGTCTCCCTACTACAGGTTATACCATACACTATATTGCCCCAAGTATTGGGAGGCCAGGGGCTCCATTCACAGCCGGGCGTTTTGAATCGCTGGAAGAATCGCCGTGACTCCGCCTGCAATTTAAAAAACACTCTGCTGGAAGGACAAACCGCACCACTCAGAAGCCGTTCATTTTAATGGCACCTAAAATCGCAGTGCGGTCCTGCCGCGATCGGCGCACGGTAAATCATGGGAAACCGCATCACACGAGGCCTGTCTCCCAATAGAAGCTCCGGCTCCTTTTCTGGACAACAGGCTTCACGTTGATGCGGTTTGCCACAATTGCAGCACGATTTATCGCATGACAATCACGGCAGGACCGCAACCCGATTTTGGGTGCCATTAAAATGAATGGCATCTGATATTTGAGTTGTGCGTTTTAACATTTGGGCCGAGCGTTTTGAAATCGCAGGAAGAATCAAGTTAATTCTGCCCATTAATCAAAATGCCCGGGTGTGAATGAAGCCTTAGTACCGGTCACACCGCCATGATTTGGGAATTTAAATTGCAACTGAAATCTCACCTAATGAATGTGAAGGTCGGTGTCTTACAACCCGGTCACATCGGGTGCAATTTGCATGACATGCGACTTGAAAATCATATGCCAAGTCGCACCCTATTGTCTGCAATTGGAAAGGTCATATCCGTGCGATTCCGACTTGGTCGTAGCCGCACCGATTTCTATAGTAGTACATGCATTACTGTTGGTGCGATTTGTATAGATATCTGTGCCCGATGTCTTGCAAATCGCACCAGAAATAGGCGGTTCACCTGACTTTGAAATCGTGCGACTTCACTGTAAGTCGCACGATTTCAAAGCCAGGCTTGATGTGACCGGGGGCTTAACGTGTGCGATTTGCTGCGGCGCGATTTCCAAAGTAGTTTATCGCATGACTTTTTCTGCCGTTGTGTTGTGATTTCACCTACATAGAATAGAATGGAAATCGCACTGCAAAAGGCAAGCAATCGTTTAAAATCTTCACAAGTCACAATAATGTCTTCAGAAATCACACACAAATTGCATGATTTCAAATCGCAGAGGTGTGACTGAAAATCACTAATGACTGAAAGGAAAGCCTGCCTGGCTGGTATGGTCAGAAATATTTATCTCAATAAATAGGTGCAGGTACCCCCCCCCCCCACTTCCTTTCACATCACTCCTTGTCTCCGCCCCCTACCCACCTCCAAGCACCATCTATATTTTTACCGGTAACAAGAAAAGCAGTAAAATAGATCCACTTAGCCAGGAACAATAGATCTCCCCATCAACAATAGACCCCCCAGCAACAACAGATCTCCTAAAACAAAATACCCCTTCCCCCAACAACAATCAATCCCCGGCAACAATAGATCCCCAACAACAAATACCCCCTGCCTCAGCAACAATAGATCCGAAACAACAAATACCCCCTGCCTCAGCAACAATAGATCCCCAACAACAAATGCCCCCTGCCTCAGCAACAATAGACCTCATACAGCAACAATAGATCCCCAACAACAAATACCCCCGGCCTCATCAACAATAGATCCCAAACAACAAATACCCCCGGCCTCAGCAACAATAGATCCCCAGCAACAAATACCCCAGGCCTCAGCAACAATAGATCCCCAACAACAAATACCCCCTGCGTCAGCAACAATAGATCCCAAACAACAAATACCCCAGCCTCAGCAACAATAGATCCCCAACAACAAATACCCCCTGCCTCAGCAACAATAGATTCCCAGCAACAAATACCCCCTGCCTCAGCAACAATAGATCCCCAACAACAAATACCCCCTGCCTCAGCAACAATAGACCTCATACAGCAACAATAGATCACCTGCAACAAAATACACCCTCCCACCAGAAGCAATAGATCTTCCACAAGAAAATACCCCCCTCCCCCAGAAACAGTAGACCTCCCATGACAATAATTTATTAACCGCCTCCCGCCCGCCATACAGTCCAATGACGGGCACAAGGTGGTTCTCTCGTTCTGGGAGGATGTCATATGACGTTCTCCCATTCTAACCACGCATGCACGGCTCAGGGAGTGTGCAGCACGGCGTTCAGCGGTGTGCTGTGTCCCTCAGACACAGCGCATCACCGATCAACGGAAAGAACCGATGATGTCGGCTCGGTCATGTGATCAGCTGTGTCCAATCACAGCTGATCTCATGTAAATAGGGAAAAGCCGGTTATCGGCATTTCTCTCCTCACGAGCTGTCACACTGACAGAGGAGAGGAGAGCCGGTAATCGGCATTCCGCGGAGGGGACATGTACACTGATCATCAGAGTACTGATGATCAGTGTGCCCTGATGATCTGTGTAGCCCCAGCAGTGCCACCTGTCAGTGTCCATCAGTGCCACATCAGTGTCACATTTCAGTGCCTACCAGTGCATATCAATGCCACATAACAGTGCCCATCTGAGCTGCCTTTCAGTGTCACCTATCAGTGCCACCTATCAATGCCAGTCAGTGCCACCTATCAGTGCCAGTCAGTGCCACTTATCAGTGCCAGTCAGTGCCGCCTATCAGTGTGCATCAGTGCGGCCGATCAGTGCCCGTCTGTGCTGCCTATAAGTGCCACCTAACAGTGCCAGTCAGTGCTGCCTATCAGTGCCCATCAGTGTTGTCTGTCAATGCCCATCAGTGCCACCTACTAGTGCCTCCCCATCAGTGCCACCTATCAGTGTCCACCAGTGCAGCCTATCGGTGCCCATCACTGCAGCCTCCTTAGCGCACATCAGTGAAGGAGAAAAATCACTTATTTCCAAAACTGTATAACAAAAACTAAGAAATAAAACTTTTTTTTCAAAATTTTTTAGTGGTTTTTGGTTTGTTTAAGAATAAATAAAAACCCCAGAGGTGATTAAATGCCACCAAAATAAAGCTCTGTCACAAAAAAAACGATAAAAATTTCATATGGGTACAGTGTTGCATGACTGCGCAATTGTCATTCAAAGTGTGACAGCGCTGAAAGCTGGAAATTGGCCTGGGCAGGAGGGGGGTATAAGTGCCCTGTAGGCGAGGGGGTAATTGATGTATTTTACTAAAAAACACAGATTGTCAAAAACTGAGCCCTTTTATTCTATTTTTAACCTCTCCTCACATGTTAACCCCCCATCTTCATGTCTCCTTTGATTCCTGTAGTTGCCCCATGCTCTCGGGTCTCAGTTTCCACACAAATCCCATCCGATCTTGAACACTGACTCAGGACGACATGCTTTGAGAAACCCACCTGGACTATCTACAGCCATCTCACCCTGCTAGCAATTCCTGACCTGTCCTCAATCATGCAGAAGTGGCTGATGGACATTATGGACCTGGACACTGATGATTGGAGGGACATGTGGGACCTTCCTTCCATGCATTTAGTCTCCATAAAGGATGAACTTATCCAATATAAAATGATACTTAGAGCTGATGACACCTTATACACGCTTCACGTGAGGCTTCCCTCAATCTCTTGGCCTGGGTGCTCTACAACTACTCACTGGGGGATTCTCACACACGTCTTCTGGTCCTGCCTGGCTGTCATGCAATACTGGCAGGACGTCATAAATGTTGTTGATGGGATAACTCATAACTGCTTTTCTCCCTCTCTATGGATCTGCCTGGTTGAGGACTTGGTCCCTACCACCACAGGGCGAATGCTGATTGGATTGCCAGAAAAGCAATGACCTTGTTGTGAAAGAAGCCATCACCTCACCCCTTGTCTTAATGGAAACAATTAGTGAACACTGACCTACCTCTCTACAAGGATACTTACCTAAACAGAGGCTGTCCTAGGAAATGTGAAAAAGTTTCATCAAAATATATGTTGAAGAAATTCAAGTTCAAAATTTCTTTTGCTTTTAACAGTTGATTTTGGAATGAATACATTTTCCTGAACAAAAAACCACATACACTGTTAGAAATTAGTGTTTTTTTATTTTAGAAACATTTTCCATTCTGCTCCTTTCAATGTTGTAGTCACTGCAGCCAAAAACAAATGTTGCTTTCACCCCACTAAAACTAGCCATAGATGGGTAGAATTTAAATGACAATTCTTAGGAAAAGAAGGTTCTAAAGTTCATTTGTTTTTCTAATCATTAGTGGGGACAAATTGCTGTTCATTTTTGACCGCAGTGACGAGAAAATTCGAAGGAGCGGGATGGAAATTTTTCTTCTACAAACAAATTCCTAACGCCTAGTATACATGATGAGAAAATCAGACAAACAAAGACCAACGATCGTCCGACAATCTGATCATTAGTACTCAGCTTTCGAGAGCCGATCACGACAGCTCATGCAAAATTATTTGAAGGGAAGAACACAAAAATATTTTATTGTAAGATAACAGAACAAATTATTTTTGTTTAATCAGTACAGTATTCATCCTGGAGTGACCGAGAATGCACATGATTGGAAACCTGAAAACAAACCAGGAGGAAAAAGGGCAACAAAAACAATCTTCGTATATTTATTTATTTCAGGTACTTATATATCGCCGTCATTTTACACAGCGCTTTACATATATATTGTACATTCACATCAGTCCCTAACCCTCACCCTAACAATCTAAGGTCCATAATGTCCATTCATACATACACATACTATGGCCCATTTAGACAGGAGTCAATTCATCTACCAGCATGTCTTTGGAGTGTGGGAGGAAACTGGAGTGTGGGAGGAAACTGGAGTACCCGGAGGAAACCCACGCAGGCACAGGGAGAACATGCAAACTCCAGGCAGGTGGTGCCATGGTTCAGATTTGAACCAACGACCCGAGTACTGCCAGGCAGAAGTGCTAACCATTTAGCCACTGTGCTGCCCGATATAATGAAAATGCCCCTTCATACGAAAAAAAAGCCCATCATTTCAGGATGTGAGCAGAACGAATCTACATGCACACGCCGCAATGCACAAATATGCTGTGACACTCTGAACGGGTATAGCCGAAGGTGTAGCAAACAGAGGAGGTCACAAGTACATGATATCCCTTCTGATTACACACGGGTACATGACTACGCACATGGGAAGTTGTACTGGGTTCAAAGAGAATTTCCGTATGCTTAGTAGCACTCTCGTATTCGATATAAGAGTAGCATGCAAAACACCACGAACGATCGCTCGTCTGATTTTCTCATGGTGTGTACTAGGCATAACACTGTGTGTGGTTTGTATTCAGTAAAGTTCATTCCTTTTGAACCGCTTGCCCACCGCCCTATAGCAGAAATACTGCCACAGGGCGTCAGGGCTGCGCAAAATCACGCATACTTACATGATTTTGCAATTCTGGGTAGTATTGCTGGCCTCAGCTGTCGATCACCGAGTCCCGGCGATCACCTAGTATCACTGACTGGGGAGAGGTCTGTATGCAAACAATATAGATCTCTCCCCTGTCAGCTCCTGCACACTGCTTTGTATTGCAAGACCAGAGCCATAGAAAGCAATGTGCTGACACAAGCACACACTGTGCACAGTTAACCCTTTGATTGCCCCAGATGTTAACCCCTTCCTGCCCAGTGCCATTAGTACAGTGTCAGTACTTTTTATTAACACTGATCACTGTATTGGTGTCACTGGGGATGTCAGTGGCAGTTAGTCAGTTCCCCCCCCCCCCCCAGTGTCAGAATGCCCGTCGCAGTCCCGCTATAAGTCGCTGATCGCTGCCATTACTAGTAGAAAAAACAAAATATCAGTATCCATACCTCCATTGTAAATGCTATAACTTTCATGTAAACCAATTAATTTACATGTATTGGCATTTTTTTTAAAAAAAGACATGGAGCAGAATACATTTTGGCCTAAATTTTTTGGCAAAAAGTGATTTTTTTTTAAATTTTTCTACTGGACATGTTTAATAGCAAAAAGTCAAAAATATTGTTTTTCTTTCAAAAATGGTCTTTTTTTTATTACAGCGCAAAAAATAAAAACTGCAGAGGCGAACAAATACCCCCAAAAGAAAGCTTCATTTGTAGGAAAAAAGACATACATTTCATCTGGGTGCAGCGTTGCATGACCGTGCAATTGTCAGTTAAAGTAACGCAGCGCCGTATCGCAAAAAAAAGCCTTGTCGGGGGGGGGGGGTTGATCCTCTGGAGGGCGAGGGGTTAAAATCAAGCAGACTAATTTACTCCTGCCTGACTTTTCCATGGTTCCACCATCCCCCCCTTTTTTTTTCCTCTGTCTCTTTCCCTTTCTCTCTCCTCCTCTTTCTCTCCTGTGCTTTCTGATTTATTGCTCTTTCCTATCTTTGTCTCTTTTTTTCAAACTACAGGGGGGTTGTGACATTTGTGTGCACTGAGTTGTCCTGTACACTGCCTTGGGATTGCATTTTTCCCTGTACTATTCTGGAATTTACACATTCTTGTATCGCTTTTGATACCTTTCTTCTGTATTTTGTTTATATGGATACATGATACGTGTCTTCTGCTGTTCTGTTGTTTTAAATAAAAATAGAATTTGAAAAAAAATAAAATCAAGCAAACTAAATCTTTCGAATGACAAACACATTTTCTAACAATTTTCGTACAAAGTTCCTATTCCTAGCCTTCCTATTCCTTCTGTACTGAAATGTATTGTAATTGTATTGTCTCCCTTCTATTGTAAAGTGCTGAGCAAACTGTTGGTGCCAGAAATCCTGTATAATAATAATAGTAATAAAAATGTTGTCTAAAAATTTTTGTTCAGAATTCTATTCATTTATGGTCAGACTAAAAACATTCAGAACACAAACATTTTCGAATTAAGTTTTACATAGAAACATAGAAAAATGACAGCAGAAATAAGTCTGAGCGGTCCATTGAGTCTGCCTGTTCTTTTGTTTTTATTTTAACTTGTTTTTTTATTTGTTTTGTGTTTTTTTTTCTCTCTTCTTTCTTTCTTTTTTTTTTTTAACTTTCTTTGTCTGAGTATAGAGCTATGCTTGTCCTAAGCATGTTTGAAGCCATTTACTTTTGAGGAACTCACTACCTAGAAAAGTGAGGGCAGAAAAGGACTGAGTGGTCAATCAGGTCTGACCAGTTTTTTTTTGTTTGTTTTTTGGGAGGGGGGGGGGTTGTTTTGGTTTTGCCCCAAGCATATTGTTTAAGCCATTTACTGTTGACTGGCTCACTGTCTCTTTTGGGAGTTTCTTTCAAGCATCAACTACCCTTTCAGTAAAATAATACTTTCTAAGGTTAGTTCTGAACTTTCCTCCTCCAGTTGAAGGTCATGTCCCGTGTTCTTGATCTTGGCTTCATATTGAAATCCTGCCCTCTTGAGTCTTATTAACCCCTTTCATGTGTTTAAAGGTGTCAATCATGTCTCCCCTTTCCCTTCTTTCCTCCAGACAGACTGTACATATTAAGTTCCTGAAGTTGCTCTTGATATGTTTTATCTCCCAGACCTTTCACAATTTGTTTTACCCATCTCTGGACTCCTATCTTATCAATATCTTTTTGTAAGTGAGGTCTCCAGAAATGGACACATGGGGGAGGGGGGGGGGGTATTTACTAAAACTGGAGCATCTGAATCTGGTGCAGCTGTGCATGGTAGCCAATCAGCTTCTAACTTCAGCTTGTTCAATTAGGCTGAATTCGCACTTGAGCGTTTTGTAGTTCGAAGCTCCAAAAAAAGCTCAAACTTAAAAAAATCAATTGTTTTCTATGGTGCCTGTCTGAGCAATCAGGTGTGAACAGGCACCATAGAGAACAATTGATTTTTGAAAAGTTTGAGCTTCTTTGGAGCTTCGAGTTTCAAGCCATAAAATGCTCAAGTGTGAATGCAGCCTTAAGCTTAGGCAATAAAACCTGGAAGCGGATTGGTTACAATGCAGAGTTGCACCAGATTTTACATTTAGTAAATAACCCCCAATATTCTGGTGAGGTTCTACAAGTGTATGGCCAGCTTAAGAGTAGATTTCCATTCTTTTGGAAAGAGGTCCTGTGTTGTCTAGATCAGGGGTCTCCAAACTACGACCCTCCAAATGTTGATGTACTACAAGTCCCATCATGCCTCTGCCTCTGGGAGTCTTACTTGTGGCTGTCAGAGTCTTGCAGTTCCTCAACACCTGGAGGGCCATAGTTTGGAGATCCTTGGTCTATAGCAGGGGTCTCCAAATTATGGCCCTCCAGGTGTTGAGGAACTGCAAATCCCATGAGGCCTTGCAAAACTTTGACAGCCACAGGCAAGACTTCCAAAGTCAGAGGCATGATGGAACTTGTAGTACTTCAACACCTGGAGGGCCATAGTTTGGAGACCCTTGGTCTATAGTATAGGAAGTGAAAAGAAATCTTTTCACCATTTTCTACTCTATCCAACTTTTTTAAAAAAGGTTTTACTTTTTATACATTTTTATATAAGGTTTTGGACAAAGTGTGGAAGATCTTCCATTAATGAAGGCAGACAGTAAGACATCTGGACACAGGTTGTACCCCGATTCCACTCCATCCAAAACTCTGCTTGCTCTTCAAACTAAATTCATTTTCCACTTTTACATAAAACAGTTTTGGCCGGAGTTACTTGATTTGGTTTATTAAAGGCAAATAGGCTGTTCACTTTGCAGGATAATATACTCCAAGTGTGATGAGTGAGGTGAACTGGATGGACTTTTGTCTTTTTCAGCCAGACTAAGGCTGGCCATACATTATACAATTTTTTGTTCAATTTCTGCCCAATTTCCTTTGTATTTACCTTCAACTATGTAGTGCAAGGGCTTGCTTAATTGGATACAATTGAAAGTGTTGTTTAGGTTTGACCTCATATTATATAGTTTTTGGTAAGTCTAAACAAAATTCTCAAGAAAATTGTATAATGTATAATGCCTTTGGCTGGCCATATATCATACAATTTTCTTCAGGATTTTGGTTTAGATTTACCAAAAAAACCTAAACACTTTCAATTGTATCCAATTAGGCAGGCCCTTGCACCACATAGTTGATGGTATATCTAAAGGAAATTGTAAGAAAATGGTATTGTGTATACAATATTAGGCTGGCCATACATTTTACAATTTTCTTGAGATTTTTGGTTTAGATTTACCAAAAATAATAAATATAATAGAAGGTCAAACTTAACAACACTTTCAATTGTATCCAATTAGGAAAGCCCTTACACTACATAGTTGCAGGTAAATATAACGGAAATTGGACAGAAAATTTTAAGAACATTTATAGTGTATGGCCAATCTAAGGCTGGCCATACACTATACAATTTTCTTTAGAAAATTGCTTTAGATTTACCAAAAACCATAAAATATGAGGTCAAACATAAACAACACTTTCAGTTGTATCCAATTAGGTGGGCCATTGCACAACACAGTTGAAAGTTAAATCTAAATAAAATTGGGCAGAAAATTGTATAGTGTATGGCCAGCCTTACTATGTAACTATGAATCTCTACGGACTTCGATCAATCAATCATGTGTATGTGATAATACAGTTTATTAAAAATATTATTCTTACACATGGTTGGATTTTTTTTGCAAAGTAAATTTTTACCTCATTCACTAAGTTAAAGTTAAATTCCCTTGCAAAGTGACCAAATGTTTGCCTTCAGCAAGTCAACCCCCACTGCGCCCAGTTCTGGAGACCTCACTTACAAAAAGATACAGATAAGACAGATCGAGTCCAGAGATGTGCAGAAAAAATGGTGAAAGATCTGAAGGACCAAACATATCAGGAGAGACTTCAGGAACTTAATATGTCCTGCCTGGAGGAAATAATGGAAAGGTTGGACATGACTGAAACCTTTAAATCCATGAAGGGGGTGAATAAGGTTCAGGAGGGCAGGAATTTTCAATATGAAGGCAAGATCAAGAACAGGAGGACATGGACTGAAACTAGAGGAGGAAAGTTTCACGTAAACATTAGAAAGTATTATTGTACAGAAAAAGTACAGAACAGACTTCCAGCGGAGGTAGAGATCTATACAATTTGAAAAAAGGAAAACAAAAACTCAAAAAAAACAAAACAATAAATAGAGAGGTGCACACTTGCTAGGTTGCTTTGTCTTTCACTGTTTCTTTGTTTCTACCCTTTCAACTTGTAATAAGTAGGATCAGTGGGGTTTATTGACTAAAGCTGGTTCACTCAGAATCTCCTGCACTTCTGCATAGAAACCAATCAGCTTCCAGGTTTTATTTCTAAAGCTTAATTGAACAAGCTGGGGTTAGAAGGTGATTGGCTGCCATGCACAGATGCACCAACCAGCTGAACCAGCTTTAGTAGATCAACCCCACAGTCAGTATAGCCTAATAATGGTCAATTTTATATCATTCAATTTAATATGTGGCCTTTGTTATTTTCCTTCATTTATATAATAGCACACAACACATTACACCAGGGTTCCTCAACCATGGACCCCCCAGAGGTTGCTAAGGCAGATAAGTTCACTCTGACACCAATGATCTTTTTATCTGTAAGGGGGGGAATTCTTCCCAATGACCACAA
Organism: Staurois parvus; assembly: GCF_062004578.1. Classification (NCBI taxonomy): domain Eukaryota; kingdom Metazoa; phylum Chordata; class Amphibia; order Anura; family Ranidae; genus Staurois; species Staurois parvus. The sequence continues at coordinate 2,446,385 of NW_028318371.1, forward strand.
GTGTATAGAGCGGGGGTCTCCAAACTATGGCCCTCCAGATGTTGAGGAACTGCGAGTCCCATGAGGCCTTGCAAGACCTGGACAGCCACAGGCAAGATTTCCAGAGGCAGAGGCATGATGGGACTTGTAGTACTTCAACAGCTGGAGAGCCATAGCTTTGAGAACATTCTTCCGACTGACCTAATGTATCATAATTTGTAGATATAGTAATTATTAGCAAGGGTTCCCTGAGACCACAACATTATTTCAAGGGTTCCTCTGCATTGAAAAGGTTCAGAAAGGCTGCATTACTGAACAAAATGTAACTTTTCAGGAGCTGAGCTTCACTTGGAATCTATCCATTAATAATAGATTATATTATCTGAAATGTGGCACCTAATGGTTACAATTGTGCCATGCCAGCAGCTCCAAAATTAATTTCCCCGTATTTATAAACTGACATAAGAATTTTAATATACATTTTGCTTGAGACAGTATATTTATCATTGCTGGGTATATAATTCCATAGATTTTTTCCCTGCCCCGCGTTCTTTCTCCACTGTGTTCACCAATTGCAGATTGTTCTGGGAAATATTGAGCTGCAATACATGTCCTTAATTATAACATATAAGATAGTAAATTCAAAGTATGTCTATCATAGATATAAAATGGCCATTTTGTTACTGGGGTGTCAAATGTTTTGAAAACATTTCTGCTACAAGCAAGAGAAATAAAGTAGCTTCAAAACTGATCCCCATTACCCCTAAACCAATAAGTAATATGGCTTATTTAACTCTCATTAATAATACATATGTAATGTCCATTAAGTGAGAATTATTAATATTAATCAATTATTATGTACATAGTTACATAGTTAGTCTGATTGAAAAAAGACAAAAGTCCATCCAGTTCAATCATTAAAAAAAAACAAAACAAAAACTATGTAGTCATAGTTACCCATTCAGTGTTAATTTAGTTATTAGTAATACACCTCCCATGTTTAAAAGTCTAAAATATTATAAAATAATAAATCAAACAAACAGAAAACAATTGCAAATTTGTGTAAAAAGCCCAATTCTAATTTAATGAATGTACTCCCTAAATTAAAAGATCCTCCAAGAAAGTTACCTTTCCAATTTTAATAAATAAAAGTAATTATCAAATGCAATGTGCTTGTAAATGTGAAATGAATAGTTAAAATGATTTAAAAAATAACATAAAAACAGTTTAATTCAGGATTGAAATCTTTAACAGAGTTTGCTGGATAAAAAGTTTTAAAATAAAGTCAACTTTAAGATTAGGTATGTATGCCAAAAAAAGTCATTCTAAGCTTGGTAACTTTTAAAAATCTAAAGTTAAAACAAATATATAAATATATTTTAATTAGTAACCAATCTAAATTATTCAAGTGATATACAAAATCTGAAACACTATATCCACAAGTATGCACACCATATACAAGGTGAACTAGGTATATGCAAATAATATACATGCCAGCAGCAAAGGATATACACACCAGCAGCAAATAGTCTACACAACATATACATAACAATCATACCACACCACAGCCCTGAAATTTCTATAACCTCCACTGAATGGAGGGATGGGGACCCTCTACAGTAAGCTAGGTGTGCCCTATTCTCCTAAAGGGGACATTTACATCATAAAACCAGGGTGGGGGTCCCAGCCTTATGTATATCTGGCAGCCCCCAGACTTCCAACACACTTGACAAAACATTGAGTTATCCACATCATCCCTGGAATCGCCTCAACATGCCTGTCTCTGACCCCAACAACTTGGACAGAAACCTGCCCGACATCGAGAACTGCCCTGGAGAGGCCAGTGGAGACCCCAAAGCCCCCGACTCAAATGACCAGCACAGCAAGAATAGCAAAAAGAAGAATTATCAAAGATACGCCAAACCACCATACTCCTACATGGCCATGATTGCCATGGTGATCCAGAGCGCCCCAGGCAGAAAGCTCAAGCTTTCCCAGGTAACTAACCCCCATTATGGGTCTTCTTGGGACTTTACTGCAACTAGGGGCAGGGGAAGGGGGTGACATTGAGACCAGCTCAGAATAAGGACCAGTCAGAGGGAAAGTCTTTATTTTCAGAAAAAAATAGTTTAAGGAGAAAATGAATCTCTGGTAGACTTACGAAGGCTGAAAAAAACATACCAATATGTAGTAAAAACAGAAGTAGGGTGAATTTTCTGTTTTTATTACTGATGAGCTTTAAAGGAAACATTTCTGGACAAAAAACATGGAGGCTTTCAACATCAAACCTCCTCAGAAAATTGCTAGTTTCCACCAAAATCAATACAAGCATGTACAAAGAGTTCTGTCTTTACCATGACTTCAATTGCTACATGCCCATATTAGAAAGTATTGTATGATAGATGGGCTCCTGCCATATTCAGAAGGTCTGCAGAGGTGTCCTCCTAAGTGTTTCAGTGCAGGTTTCCTGGAGAGGGTCAAAGTCACAAATGGAGCTAAGTATTACTTATATAATGTGATAGGTATTACGTATCTGGGTTTATGGTTATGCTCATTCACTTATGACTATATTTTTTCCTTGCAGATCCTCCAAGAGCTCAGCAGCATCTTCCCTTTCTTTAAGGGGGATTATCAGGGCTGGAAGGACTCTGTTCGACACAACCTCTCCTCCAATGATTGCTTCAGAAAGGTAAGGACTTGGTGCTCCTGTGATGTGATGGTGGTGGTAGGCTCTTAAGGTTCTAATCCTGCAGAATAGTCCTTGTATTAAAATGTAAATGTGATAATATGAGAGTGTGCTGAGAGCCCTGTTGCCTCTAAACTTCGCACAGTCCCCCCCCCCCACCCCAAGACTCCCTGAGAGCTCTCCTGCCTCAAGAGTGTTGACTTGCCAACCTCCAACAGTGTCCCCCAAGCTCCTAAGGTGAACCCCAGGCTCTACAAAGCTCCCAGTCTCCTGGAGAGACCATCAACTCTCCCATCTACTCCCAACTCCCTCCAAAAGCCTCATCCCCTACAAGGGCATCAGGTCTGCTCTAATCCCCTCCAGAACCCCCAGTCCCCCACAGTGACATCCAGCCCCAGCCAAAGCTTTCCAGCATTTTAATACATATTTTGTATTCAGTAATTTAATTGTGTGACTATAGACTTTTTGTTTCTACTGTTTGGTCATAGAAAATTCTGGAAGAATTTATCAGGCCCTGGTCTCAGTACGGTTGGAAACCCTTGTTGTATGGTAGCTTGGAATATTTTCTGTATCCCGTACTCTGGATTTGTTCCATTTCTGTTGGGGGTCTGTCAGTTGTGTATTTATAACTAATTGTATATTTATGGTTTGATGTATATTGGTAATTGTCTATTTATAGAGCTGTTGAGGAATTTTCTTTTTTTGGCCGTATTTTTACAATTTATGAAGACCTCCAAGCAGGAACGGAACTTCATTTAAAATTGTTCTTTTCGTGTTCAAAAGTCTTTGTTTTTTTAAATTTCAAGGTTTTTTTTTACACTAATGTTTTTATACATCGCTGGAACTTTCTGCTTTAAATGTTTGTGAAACTGAGAACGGCAGCGTTGCGAAATACTGTCAAAAGGGAAAGCAACAATTTTTTCCTGCTCATTATAAATAATCCCGCAGACTCAAGGAGAGTTATATTTTACCCAAACATAAACATCATTTTACTGATTATTTTTTTAAGTTCTCCTACTGTGGGCTGAGCGCCTCCAGCACTGCTGAGTGACACAATGGGAATCTGGTGTCACTGGGTGATGTTTGGGATTGTTTGGAGTCCCATGTGCTACAGACATTGTCCCAGGATGACACACCCAGTATGACCCAGTGAAGGGAGCTTCATTTCCAATGTCTTCAAATACAACTCAGATACCCAAAACAGAGCAACTATTGTATCTACTCCATGGGGGGGATTTACTAAAACTGGTGCACTCAGAATCTGGTGCAGCTGTGCATGGTAGTCAATCAGCTTCTTACCTCTGCTTGCTCAATTAGGCTTTGTCAGTAAAACCTGGAAGCTGATTGGTTTTTATGCAGAAGTGAACTTGATTCTGAACTCTCTAGCCTTAGTAAATAAACCCCGGTATGTGTAGATGTCCACTCTGCTTCATTACTCTACCTTGTGTTTTTACCCTCCCTCATCCTCCCATTACCCAACACTGATTCTACCTATTGCATCAGTATATTCTTCATATGGCCACCCCAGGGCAGGCATTGTCTCCTCCACCCCAGGGCATTGTCTCCTCCACCCCAGGGCATTGTCTCCTCCACCCCAGGGAAATGCCATCACCTCTACTGCAGGTTTGACCCCCTTCCTTTCAGCACAGGGTATTGTCTCTCCCCCCCCCCCCCCAGCGCTGGGCATTGCTCTATCTTCCGGTGCAGGGAATTGCCCCTCCCGCAGCAACCAATTTCTTACTTTTCTCCTGGAATTTGCAGATTGCCAGAAACATCACAGGAGGGGCAGAGACGACACTGCAATAGGTTGATTTTTGTATTTTGTATATTCGTGTATACTTAGATTTATATACAATTTGGATAAAAAAATGAACTCCAGCTAAAATCTTAGCACACACCTGATAGGGGATCCTACCATTTCCCACTCTATAGAAAGCAAACATTTTTAATTTTCTACATATATTATCCATGTAAAATATAACCATTTATGATAATAGGGGCAGATCCGGGGAAATTATTAGTCTGTATTATAAATAGGCCGTAAGGATCGGTTCCCCTGACCCGTAATAGATTTGTGTGAATTTGCTGTGCCGGCCTACGCCTCTAATGTCTTCTCACTCTTTGCAGGTCCTAAAAGATCCGCTAAAGCCGCAGGCTAAGGGCAACTACTGGACGGTGGATGTGAGCCGAATTCCTGAGGATGCCATGAAGCTGCAGCATATGAGAGGCACCCGGCAAGAAGCCTACCCTCCTGACCTGGCTCCTTATATCCTGCATGGACAGCCCTACAGATCTGTAGACTTTTACCACCCCCATCTTTCAAACGAAACTACTGTGGTCAGATCAGATACAGAGGCTGGTCCCTCAGTACAAACCCAACCCCCAAATATAGATCCTGCTGCAACATTCCCAAACATCTTATGGAACCTTCCCACATCTTATTCACAATATGTGCCCCCTAATGTTGTGGCCCCTCCCAGCATACACCCTCTCCTGCTTTACCCCAACTTCCCCTTTTCTTCTCAGTGCAACTACATACCTTCCCCATACTCAAGCTCCACCTATGCGGAGCGGAGGGATGTTTACACTCCCAGTCAAATGCCCCCAATGCCTCCCCCACCCACACCCTCTGAAGCCAGAATCTGCTCTTCAGATTTCCCTCCCATTAGAATGGCCTTTAATATTCCCGAGTATCCACAACATGGGGGCTACATGAATATACAAAATGTCTATGGCCAGCAATTTACTCAGGGTGGGGTGTACCCAGGGTACAGACCCAATGGTTTCTGATTGGCCAGTTGCTGAGACAAGGCTGGTCTTGGGTTGGTCACTTTTGCCTCCAGGACTATCTGCGCTTCAAGTCTTACCCAGTGATGTTGGCACCCAACGTTGCACATGGCCCAGCGGAGGTGGCAGTCCAAAGGCATTAGTCAACAATGTATATATCAGTCATTTTATGTCTTGTCTGTCTTTTTTTACTTCAAATAAATTTGAATTTGTTTTTTAATCTCAAGTGATATCAATGTTTTTTTTAAATAACAAACATGTCATACTTACCTTCTGTGTGCAGTGGTTTTGCACAGAGCAGCTCAGGATCCTCTTCTTCTTGGGTCCCCCACCAGTTCTCCTGGCTGCTCCCCCTTGACCAGTGCCCCCAATAGTAAGCCTCTTTCTATGGGGGCACTGGTGCGTGCTCACTCCTGAGCCCTGCTCTGTGCATTCATAAGACACATAGAGCCGTGGCTCGGTCCAGCTCCTCGCTCTCTCCACATTGGCTCACTGGCTGTGATTGATAGCAGTGGGAGCCAATGGCTCCAGCTGCTGTGTTTCAGCCAATGAGAAGAGAGACCTGGGACAGCCAAGGCACCCGTGCATATCGCCGGATCAAGAGGGGGCTCAGGTGAGTATTGGAGGGGGGGCTGAGGGGGGAGCAGCACACAGAAGGCTTTTTACCTTCAAGCATAGAATGCATAAAGGTGCAAATCCTTCAGCCTTTACAACCACTTTAACTTTATCATCAGTGTTGTAATTCTCTAGTTATATAATCTGTAAAAAGTACTTTGGAAGATAAGATCGGTACTTTATTGTCATTGCAACGGAAATCACAATGATATTCTATAAAAAAAACTCCACACACATATGTGAACATATAACATTCTCAACATACACACATGTGAACATTGCCCCCCTCCCCCCCCCCCGATATAAAAGCCTAAAAGACACCCCGACCACAACATCAAGCCAAGTCACTTGGAGCGATAATATTACTCAGAATGACCATTTAGGGCCTTGATAGCTCTTGGAAAGAAATAAACCTTCCTCGAGTCGTTCTGTCCTCACCTTTTACTTTTCTGAACCTCCTGCCAGATGGTTTCCAGGTTTAGTTTATATTTACTAAAATAATTGCATTTCCATGTTGTGTGTACTGTGGGAGACCAGATATAGTGAATGCAGAGTCCGGGGAGAGCGGATATAGTGAATGCGGGGTCAAGGGAGAGCTGATATAGTGAATGCAGGGTCCGGGGAGAGCAGATATAGTGAATGCAGGGTCCGGGGAGACCAGATATAGTGAATGCGGGGTCCGGGGGGACCAGATATAGTGAATGCGGGGTTCGGGGAGACCAGATATAGTGAATGCGGGGTTCGGGGAGAGCAGATATAGTGAATGCGGGGTCCGGGGAGAGCGGATATAGTGAATGCAGGGTCTGGGGAGAGCGGATATAGTGAATGCGGGGTCTGGGGAGAGCAGATATAGTGAATGCAGGGTCCGGGGAGAGCGGATATAGTGAATGCAGGGTCCGGGAAGAGCGGATATAGTGAATGCAGGGTCCGGGGAGAGCGGATATACTGAATGCGGGGTGCAGGGAGAGCAGATATAGTGAATGCGGGGTCCGGGGAGAGCGGATATAGTGAATGCGGGGTCCGGGGAGAGCGGATATAGTGAATGCGGGGTCCGGGGAGAGCAGATATAGTGAATGCGGGGTCCGGGGAGACAAGATATAGTGAATGCAGGGTCTGGGGAGAGCGGATATAGCGAATGCAGGGTCCTGGGAGAACGGATATAATCAATGCAAGGTCTGGGGAGACCGGATATAGTGAATGCAGGGTCTGGGGAGAGCGGATATAGTGAATGCGGGGTCCGGGGAGAGCGGATATTGTGAATGCAGGGTCCGGGGAGAGAAGATATAGTGAATGCAGGGTCCGGGGAGAGCAGATATAGTGAATGCAGGGTTCTGGGAGAGCGAATATTGTGAATGAAGGTTTCTTGGAGAATGAATATAGTGAATGCAGGGTCCAGGGAGACCAGATATAGTGAATGAAGGGTCCTGGGAGAGCGGATATAGTGAATGCAGGGTCCAGGGAGAGCGGATATAGTGAATGCAGGGCCCTGGGATAGCAGATATAGTGAATGCAGAGTCCGTGGAGAGTGGATGTATTGAATTCAGGGTTCAGGGAGAGCATATATAGTGAATGCAGGGTACAGGGAGAGCAGATATAGTGAATGCCAGGTCCAGAGAGAGCAGATATAGTGAATGCCGGGTCCGGGGAGAGCACATATAGTGAATGCAGGGTCCAGGGAGAGCAGATATAGTGAATGCAATTTCCTAGGAGACCAGATATAGTGAATGCAGGGTTCTGTGAAAGAGGATATAGTGAATGCAGGGTCCTGTGAGACCACATAAAGTGAATGCAGGGTCCTGGGAGAGTGGATATAGTGAATGCAGGGGCCAGGAAGAAAAGATATAGTGAATGCAGAGTCCTGGGAGAGTGGATATAGTGAATGCAGGGTCCGGGAAGAGAAAATATAGTGAATGCAGGGTCCGGGAAGAGAAAATATAGTGAATGCTGTGTCCAGGAACAGCGAATATAGTGAATACTGGGTCCAGGGAGAGCGAATATAGTGAATGCAGGGTTTGTGGAGACAACATATAGTGAATGCAGGGTCCGGGGAGAGCAGATATAGTGAATGCAGGGTTCAGGGGGAGCAGATATAGTGAATGCAGGGTCTGGGGAGACAAGATATAGTGAATGCAGGGTCTGGGGAGAGCGGATATAGCGAATGCAGGGTCCTGGGAGAACGGATATAATCAATGCAGGGTCTGGGGAGACCGGATATAGTGAATGCAGGGTCTGGGGAGAGCGGATATAGTGAATGCGGGGTCCGGGGAGAGCGGATATTGTGAATGCAGCGTCCGGGGAGAGAAGATATAGTGAATGCAGGGTTCTGGGAGAGCGAATATTGTGAATGAAGGTTTCTTGGAGAATGACTATAGTGAATGCAGGGTCCAGGGAGACCAGATATAGTGAATGAAGGGTCCTGGGAGAGCGGATATAGTGAATGCAGGGTCCAGGGAGAGCGGATATAGTGAATGCAGGGCCCTGGGATAGCAGATATAGTGAATGCAGAGTCCGTGGAGAGTGGATGTATTGAATTCAGGGTTCAGGGAGAGCATATATAGTGAATGCAGGGTCTGGGGAGACCAGATATAGTGAATGCAGGGTCCGGGGAGACCAGATATAGTGAATGCAGGGTCCGGGGAGAGCGGATATTGTCAATGCAGGGACCGGGGAAAGTGTATATAGTGAATGCAGGGTCCTGGGAGACCAGATATAGTGAATGCAGGGTCCTGGGAGACTAGATATATTGAATGCAGGGTCCGGGTAGGAGTGTGCGGATGATGTCACAACATTACCATTCATTGGGACAGCGGTTATAGTACTCTGTAAGCGGCTCCTGGAACGACATTACAGCAGGCAATAGCATTCATTAAGTGGCCCCGTGCTTTGCCTGGCATTACATTACGGATGGGGTCTGGTTTGGGCATGTACAGGACTCTGCTGCCATCTAGTGTCTAATCAGGGTCCGAAGAGAGTGGATATAGTGAATGCATGGCCCAAATAGAGCTGATATATTGAATGCAGTGATCGGGGAGAGTGGATATAGTGAATGCAGGGTACAGGGAGAGCAGATATAGTGAATGCCAGGTCCAGAGAGAGCAGATATAGTGAATGCCGGGTCCGGGGAGAGCACATATAGTGAATGCAGGGTCCTGGTTTGAGCATGTACAGGACTCTGCTGCTGAGATGATACTGCCATCTAGTGTCTAATCAGTACATCACTGGATGTTCATCATACCTGGTGCAATATACACCTCCGGAACGTGAGTGCATTTCTTATGTTTAATTGATGAATAAAAGTGTAAAAGGATAAAGCACTATGTGGAGTTCTTTGTAATGAGGAATACGGCTGATACAAAGACGCTTATCAGGAGGGAGATTACTTTGGAGTCCTCATTCAGCAAGCTGACCTTCTGAGTCCAAATGGGACCAAAAGTGCAGTTAGACGGGAACATTGTATAATGTGCGTTGATCAGGGACAGTGAATATAGTGAATGCAGGGTCCGGGGAGAACAGATAAAGTGAATACAGGGTCCAGGGAGAACAGATATAGTGAATGAAGGGCCCGGGGAAAGTGGATAAAGTGAATGCAGGGTCTGGGGAGAGTGAATATAGTGATTGCAGGGCCCGGGGAGAGCGGATAAAGTGAATGCAGGGTCTGGGGAGAGCGGATATAGTGAATGCAGGGTCTGGGGAGACCACATATAATGAATTCACGGTCCATGGAGAGTGGATATAGTAAATTCAGAGTCCAGGAGAATGGATATAGTGCATGCAGGGTCCGTGGAGAGCAGATATAGTGAATGCAGGGCCTGGAGAGAGCGAATATAGTGAATGCTGGGTCTGCAGAGAGCGGATCTAGTGAATGCAGGGTCCAGGAAGAGCGGATACTGTGAATGCAGGGTCTGGGAAGACAGGATATATTGAATGCAGGGTCCGGGGAGAGCGGATATAGTGAATGCGGGGTCCTGGGAAAGTGGATATAGTGAAGGCAGGGTCCGGGGAGAGCAAAAATAGTGAATTCAGGGTCCAGGAAGAGAAGATATAGTGAATGCAGGGTCAGGGAACATCGAATATAGTGAATGCAGGGTCCAGGGAGACAACATATAGTGAATGCAGGGTCCGAAGAGAGTGCATATAGTGAATGCAGGATTCCGGGAGAGTGGATATAGTGAATGCAGGGTATGGGGAGAGCAGATATTGTGAACGCAGGGTCTGGGGAGACAAGATATAGTGAACGTAGGGTCCAGGGAGAGCAGATATAGTGAATGCAGGGCCTGGGGAGACCAGATATAGTGAATGCAGGGTTCTGGGAGAGCGAATATAGTTAATGCAGGTTCCTGGGAGAATGAATATAGTGAATGCAAGGTCCAGTGAGACCAGATATAGTGAATGCAGGTTCCTGGGAGAACGGATACAGTGAATGCAGGTTCCGGGAAGAGCGGATATAGTTAATACTGGGTCCGGGTGAATGCAGGGTCTGGGGAGACCAGGTAAAGTAAATGCCGCATCTGGGGATACCAGATATAGTGAATGCAGGGTCCAGGAAGAGTGTATATAATGAATGCATGCAGGGTCCGGGGAGAGCAGATATTTTGAATTCAGGGTCTGGGGAAACCGGATATAGTGAATGCAGGGTCCTGGGAAAGTGGATATAGTGAATGAAGGGCCCCGGGAGAGTAAATAAAGTGAATGCAGGTTCCTGGGAGAACGGATGTAGTGAATGCAGGGTCTGGGGAGAGCGGATATAGTGAATACAGGGCCCTGGGTGAGCAGATATAGTGAATGCAGTGTCTGTTGAGAGCGGATATATTGAATTCAGGGTTCGGGGAGGAGTGTGCGGATGACGTCAAGACATTATATTCATCGGGACAGCGGTTATAGTACTCTGTAAGCAGCTCCTGGAACGACATTACAGCAGGCTATAGCATTCATTAAGTGGCCCCGTGCTTTGCCTGGCATTACATTACGGATGGGATTACTTTGGAGTCCTCATTCAACAAGCTGATCTTCTGAGTCCAAATGGGACCAAAAGTGCAGTTAGAGGTAACATTGTATAATGTGCGGTCACACTGCGTGAGGTGAGCAGATATATGGTGGAGGATGTCTTTGCACGGGAATTGATAACAAATGCACATATTTTTCGTTATCCAAAGGAGGGTTCACAGAAGAACACTTTATTGATTGAACTTGAGTTATTGAATGACTTTTGATTGATTCGTACTTAAAAAATACTTTTTTTTTTTTTTTGTGTGGTCCTTGTTTTCATATTTATATATAGATTTATTTACTTAATTATTTTTTCAATAATTTTTATTTTATTATTTATTTTTTCACTTTGCTTTTTAATATATAGGAATTTTGCAATTGTTTCATATAGCACATTTTTTAATAATATGATAGTGAATGCAGGGTCCTGGGAGAGTGGATATAGTGAATGCAGCGTCTAGGGATAACAGATATAGTGAATGCAGGGTCCGGGGAGACCAGATATAGTGAATGCAGGGTCTGGGGAGACCAGATATAGTGAATGCAGGGTCTGGGGAGACCAGATATAGTGAATGCAGGGTCCTGGAAGACCAGTTATAATGAATGCAGGTTCCTGGCAGAACAATTATAGTGAATGCAGAGTCCAGGGAGAGCAGATATATTGAATGCAGAGGACGGGAAGAGCGGATATAGTGAATGCAGGGTCCAGGGAGACCGGATATAGTGAATGCAGGGTCCGGGGAGACCGGATATAGTGAATGCAGGGTTCGGGGAGACCGGATATAGTGAATGCAGGGTCCGGGGAGACCGGATATAGTGAATGCAGGGTTCGGGGAGACCATATATAGTGAATGCAGGGTCCGGGGAGACCAGATATAGTGAATGCAGGGTCCCGGGAGAGCAGTTATAGTGAATGCAGGGTCCAGAGAGAGCAGATATAGTGAATGCAGGGACCGAGGAGACCAAATATAGTGAATGCCAGGTCCAGAGAGAGCAGATATAGTGAATGCAGGGTCTGGGAAGAGCGGATATAGTGAATGCAGGGTCCGGGGAGACCGGATATAGTGAATGCAGAGTCCAGGGAGAGCGGATATAGTGAATGCAGGGGCTGAGAAGACCAGATATAGCGAATGCAGGGTCTGGGGAGAGTGGATATATAGTTAATGCAGGGTCTGAAGAGACCAGTTACAGTGAATGCAGGGTCCAGGGAGAGCAGATATAGTGAATGCAGAGGACGGGAATAGCGGATATAGTGAATGCAGGGTCCGTTTAGACCAGATATAGTGAATGCAGGGTCTGGGGAGACCAGATATAGTGAATTCAGGGTCCGGGGAGACCAGATATAGTGAATGCAGGGTCCGGGGAGAGCAGATATAGTGAATGCAGGGTCTGGGGAGAACAGATATAGTGAATGCAGGATCCCGGTAGACCAGATATAGTGAATGCAGGGTCCGGGGAGAGCAGATATAGTGAATGCAGGGTCCGGGGAGAGAAGATATAGTGAATGCATTGTCTGGGGAGAGCAGATATAGTAAATACAGGTTCCAGGGAGACCAGATATAGTGAATGCGGGGTACGAGGAGACTGAATATAGTGAATGCTGAGTCCGTGGAGTTTGAATATGGTGAATGCAGGGTCCATGGAGACCAGATATTGTGAATGCAGGGTCCAGGGAGACCAGATATAGTGAATGCAGGGTCCGGGGAGACCAGATATAGTGAATGGTTAGCATTTTTTACCTGGCAGTACTAGGGTCACTGGTTCAAATCCCAACCACTGGGTCCGGGAAGAGCGAATATAGTGAATGCGGGGTCCGGTGAGATCGGATATAGTGAATGCAGGGTCCGGGAAGAGCAGATATAGTGAATGCAGGGTCTGGGGAGAGCGGATATAGTGAATGCAGGGTCCGGGGAGAGCGGATATAGTGAATGAAGGGTCCGGGGAGAGCGGATATAGTGAATGCAGGTTCTGGGGAGACCAGATATAGTGAATGCAGGTTCTGGGGAGAGCAGATATAGTGAATGCAGGTTCTGAAGAGAGCAGATATAGTGAACGCAGGGTCCGGGGAGAGCAGATATATTGAATGCAGGGTCCAGGGAGAGCGGATATAGTGAACGCAGGGTGTGAGGAATGTGGATATAGTGAATGCAGGGTCCGGGGAGAGCAGATATAGTGAACGCAGGGTGTGGGGAATGTGGATATAGTGAATGCAGGGTCTGGGTAGAGCGGAGTTAGTGAATGCATGGTCCAGGGAGAGCAGATATAGTGAATGCAGGGTCCGGGGAGAGCAGATATAGTGAATGGTTAGCATTTCCACCTGGCAGTTCTAGGGTCACTGGTTCAAATCCCAACCACTGGGTCCGGGAAGAGCGAATATAGTGAATGCGGGGTCCCGGAAGAGCGGATTTAGTGAACGCAGGGTCCGGGGAGAATGGATATGGTGAATGCAGGGTCCAGGGAGAGCAGCTATATTGAATGCAGGGTCCAGGGTTTGGTAACACTTTCAAACCTGTCCATTTTATGTTGCGCTTTGCAGAAACACACAGTAGTCCATTGAACATGATTTCCTATGGGGCACGTTCACATCTCTGCATTTTCACCCGAAGCATTTTTTTAAAAGGTTCAGGGACTTTTTTAAACTCAAAATGCGGCATTTTTGGTTCTATAGACATCAATGGAGACGCTGCAGAAAAAAGTAAAGTTTGGTGGAGGGGAATTATGGTGTGGGTTTGTTCCTCAGGGGTTGGGTTTGGCCCTCTAATTCCAGTGAAGGGAACCCTTAAGGTGACATTTTGGACAATTTCATGCTCCCAGCTTTGTGGGAAGAGTTTGGGGATGGCCCCTCCTGTTCCAACATGACTGCTCACCAGTGCACAAAGCAAGGTCCATAAAGACATGGAGGAGCCAGTTTGGGGTGGAGGAACTTGACTGTCCTGCACAGAGTCCTGACCTCAACCCCATAGAACACCTTTGGGATGAATTAGAGTGGAGACTGCGAGCCAGGCCTCCTCCCCCGACATCAGTGCCTGACCTGACAAATGTGCTTCTGGAAGAATGGTCAAACCCAGTGTCGTGGTTAGGGGATTCTGCAACAGACCTGGTGGCCCCATAGTGGATGAGGCTTCTGGGGGAGGTTGAGGTGCAATGTGGGTCACCTGGTTCTACAGTAGAGATTGGGGGCACTATGGAGGGCTGAGGGCTTTACAGCAGGCTGGGGGGCAATGTGGAAACTGTGGGCCCTTGGGGGGGGGGGGGGCACTGTGTGCCTCAATAGACGGTTGTGGGTAGCAATGGGAGCTGGGAGACACGAGGATGTACAGCTGGCCGGAGGCCCGGGAGAGGGGAGGCCGTGGTTCGGCAGTGGGACACAGCCTATTGGTTGGGAACTACGGAATTGTGTGACCAAATTGCTTTGTTTTTCTAAACTGTACATGGCTGATATATATATATATATATATATATATTCCTCGTCACCTGCAATTAATGAAAGTGTCCCACAGAGCTTTCATATAACACCTTTTCAGCCCCCGCTCCCCCTACAATCCTCCTATCTCACATACATACACATACTGGGGACAATTACCCACCCAGCATGGCATGGGTGTGGGGAGAAACTCATGCAAGCACCAGGAGACCAGGCAAACTCCATGCGGGATATCTGAACCAAAGACCCCAACGCTGCAGGGCAGAAGTGCTAACCACTATGCCACTGTGAATATGGCGCCCCTTACAATGATATATGTGTGCTTTCCTTTATGGTGTGCAAGGGACAATTCAGCAGTTTATATTTGTGCTCTGCCTTCTATGGAATGGCTTGCCACATGTATGGCAGCCTCTTTGCAATGGTGGTGGTGGGGGGAGGGGGGAGTTAGATTTTTGCAGGATTTATGCAGGACGCTGCAACAACACCCAGGAATCAGGATGGATACACTACACAGCGTGTTCACAGATTACATAGTAATTACATAGTTAGTCTGGCTGAAAAAAGACAAAAGTCCATCCAGTTCAACCATTAAAAAAAAAAAGTGATAATCCTACACCCACAGTTGATCCAGAGGAAGGCAAAAAAACAGCAAAGCACGATCCAATTTTTCATTTTAAAATTTCTAAAACAAATATTTTATATTGATGGGGAATGAAAACATAAAACAGTTTAATATGTATATAAAAAAAAGCAAATGTGAGATTAAAATTGGCTGGAAACCATTCAAATTTCCTTTAATTTCCATTAAAAAGTGCAGCATCTCAAACCTCCACTAGGTGTCTCCCTACTACAGGTTATACCATACACTATATTGCCCCAAGTATTGGTCGGCCAGGGGCTCCATTCACAGCCGGGCATTTTGAATAGGCAAAAGAACTGTGACTCTGCGTGCGATTTCAAAAAACACTCTGCAGGAAAGACAAACCGCACCTCTCAGAAGCCGTTCATTTTGATGGCACCTAAAATCGCGGTGCGGTCCTGCTGCGATCGACGCATGGTAAATCACATCGCACGAGGCCTGTCTCCCAATAGAAGCTCCTGTTCCTTTTTTGAACAAAAGGCTTCATGTTGATGCGATTTGCCACAATTGCAGCATGATTTATCGCATGACAATCACGGCAGGACCACGCCCCGATTTTGGGTGCCATTAAATCAATGGCATCTGATATTTGAGTTGTGCTATTTGTCATTTGGGCCGAGCGTTTTGAAATCGCAGGAAGAATCGAGGCAATTCTGCCCGTTAATCAAAATGCCCGGGTGTGAATGGAGCCTTAGTACCGGTCACACCGCCGCGATTTGGGAATGGAAATCGCACCTAATGAATGTGAATATCGGTGTCTTACACCCCCGTCACATCGGGTGTAATTTGCATGCCCTGCGACTTGCAAATCGTATGCCAAGTCGCACTCTATTGTCTGCAATTGGAATTTAAACATCCTTGGGATAAACATAGATCTATACTTGCCATCTCTCTTCTATATAGTCTAGATCAGCCTTTCTCAACCCTTGTACCCTCAGAGGAACCCTTGGACATATTTTTAAAATAAAACCAATTCTTTGGTAGTCAATGGGAAAAATGTCCCCCTTACAGTGGC
The DNA here is from genome assembly GCF_062004578.1 of Staurois parvus. Classification (NCBI taxonomy): domain Eukaryota; kingdom Metazoa; phylum Chordata; class Amphibia; order Anura; family Ranidae; genus Staurois; species Staurois parvus. The sequence goes on from NW_028318371.1 coordinate 2,462,517, forward strand.
GGTCAGAATGTCTCCCTCATAGACAACAAAAAAGATAATTGGTGTCATGCTTTTGACTGTGCCAAGTGGCCTTGACCATGGAACTCTGTGGGCACCATCAAATGAGAGGTCAGTAAGTCCACAGCTTAAGGAACCTCTAGCAACCTCTGAAGGAACCTTAGGGTTCCATGGAACCCTGGTTGAGAATGGCTGTTCTAGACAAACTGCCCTTAAGTTGAAGACTGGAGAAGCAAGGGGGGCCTTTAGGACCCATTCACACCATTTCGATGCAGCACAGTGGTGGTCAGAATGTCATCCTTCTGGACAGCTAAAAAAGATCAATGGTGTCATGCAGCTGACTCTGCCAAGTGGCCTTGATCCTAAAACTCTGTGGGCACCATAAAATGAGAGGTCAGTCAGTTCACAGCTCAAGGAACCCCTAGCAACCTCTGAAGGAACAAATATCTAAATATCTTGCGAGCCAAACTATATCTACCAAATAGCCACCTTGAAGCACAAATCTGAACAAAATTGTCCTTACTTCTAATGGATCGCAAACATCCAACACATAACTACCACTGTGTGTACATATTATTTCACCAAAGTGTGTTGCGCTCCTTATTATTTTATAATATCTCTTTAGTACTTATAACCCCCTATTTATACCCTTAAAATTAATAATCATATATAAAGAAATGATCTAATTGCAAAAAAGAAATTAAACATGTGTTATCATGCCATTAACCAAAATTAAGTATACATATATAATAATAACTTAATATCCAAAAAATTAATTCTGATTATAAAACCTCAATAATTCATAATAATAATACATAACAGTGATTATTAAAACTAATTATTATTAAACCAACTGCACATCATTATTAATAAAAAAATATAAATCTCAAAAATAATTGTGAATAATCACTCATTTATAATTAGTGTTATATATAAAAAAATGTCCCTTCAATCATAAAAATAGTGACTCTGTGCTTTATTTAATCTTCAATCCGTGACTTTTTGTGAATCCTCTTATTAGTGTAGATGTAAGCTCACCTCCTTAACTGCCTGCAATCAGGCTATATGCGCTTTCGGTTCACCTCCTTTGGAACCTGCTTGATTAAGACTTTTTCCTTTTTAGATTGGAATAAGGGGCTCCTTTCTCATAGAATAGGGATATCCTTAAACACTGATTATCCCCTCTGGGATTAATCCCTCCTTATGATGTTACAAGCCTCCTATATTTTCCTCTTTATGCGTCTCTGGTTGAGCTCATCTGTGATGTAATCCAGGGCATTTAAACTCACATGAAGAGCCACGTTTAAGATGGAAAGGAAAATTTAAAAAATAAAAATGTGAAGCGGTCCGTTGTCTCCGGCAATACCGCCGTCTCACCCCCCTACAGAGCGTTCTCATTGTTCCCTCTGAAGGAACCCTAGTTGAGAATGACTGTTCTAGACAAACTGTCTTTGAGTTGAAGACTGAAGAAGCAAAGAGGGCCTTTAAGGCCCATTCACAGAATGTCACCCTTATGGTCAGCTAAAAAGATCATTGGTGTCCTGCAGCTGACTCTGCCAATGGGCCTTGACCCTGGAATTCTGCAGGCACCATCAAATGAGAGGTCAATTAGTCTACAGCTCAAGGAACCTCTAGCAACCCCTGAAGGAACCCTAGTTGAGAATGGCTGTTCTAGACAAACTGTCTGAGTTGAAGACTGGAGAAGTAAGGGAGGCCTTTAGGGTCCATTCACAGAATGCCACCCTTATGGACAGCTAGAAAGATAATTTGTGTCATGCAGCTGACTCTGCCAAGTTGCCTTGATGCTGGAACTCTATAGGCGCCATCAAATGAAAGGTCAGTCAGTCCACAGCTCAAAGAACCCCTATCAAACTCTGAAGGAACCCTAGTAAATGCCTGGAATAGACTTCCAGCGGGGGTAGTCAGTCAACAGGAAGTGAATTTAAACATTCTTGGGATAAACATAGATCTATACTTGCCATCTCTCTTCTATATAGTCTAGATCAGCCTTTCTCATTCTTTTTACCCTCAGAAGATCCCTCGGAAATCTTTTCAGGTCTTCAGGAACCCTTACTAAAACCAATTATTTGCTGATCAATGGAAAAAATGTCCCCCTTACAGTGGAAGTCAGAATGTCTCCCTCACAGACAACAAAAAAGATAATTGGTGTAATGCTTTTGACTGTGTTAAGTGGCCTTGACCATGGAACTCTGTGGGCACCATCAAATGAAAGGTCAGTCAGTCTACAGCTCAAGGAACCCCTACCAACCTCTGAAGGAACCTTAGGGTTCCACAGAACTCTAGATGAGAATGGCTGTTCTAGATAAACTGCCTTTTAGTTGAAGACTGGAAAAGCAAAGGGGGCCTTTATAGCCCATTCTCACCATTCTGGTACATTAATGTGTGGTGCCTGGGGCAGGTTATTCATTTGAATAGGCTGCCTAACCCACCAAAATGGTGTCTGTAATATTTCTGGCAGTGATCTACACAGCAACTCACATTAGAGCATTGTACTGGGCTTCAACATCAGTCAGAAGGGTTACCATCCAGAAAGCATGGCACCGCATTTCCCCAATGTATGTAATGTGCATTGCGTGCCTTAAAGCAAAGCAATAATGTGAATGGGCCCTTATGATTCTGTTATGGGCCCCCAAAACATGTAGTTATATCCCTTGTGTAAATTATTACCAACATTTTCTGCAAATTAAAAACAGTTTTTATAGGTTGGCAATTTTATGCTTAATTTTGAGTTTATTTGTACATATATAATACATTATTTCTTGGGATTATTGTTACTAATTATATATTGAAGTTACTGTAGTGGATACATAGTGTATTCTGCAGAGATATAAAATGTACTTCATGGTATTACTCTATATCAGGGGTCTCCAAACCACGGCCCGCGGGCCACATGCTGCTGGCTACAAGATGTTATCTGACCCACAGCTGATGTGCACAGTCTCTGCTCTGATGGGGTCCCTGATGTAAGGGGGGACTGCTCTGTGAGGGGCCATTCTGATGGACGCTCTGATGTAAGAGTGGCTATGATGGGGGCTCTAATGTAAGAGGGGACACTGATGGGGGTCCTAATAGGGACTTTGATATAAGGGGGCTCTAATGGGGACCCTGATGTAAGATGGGGCTCTGATGGAGACCCTGATGTAAGATGGGTCTCTGATGGGGACCCTGATGTAAGGGGGGACTCTGATGGGAAATTTGATGTAAGAGGGGCTTTGATGGGACATTTGATGTAAGAGGAGGCTCTGATGGGAACCCTGAAGTGAGAGGGGACTCTGATGAAGACCCTGATGTAAGGGGGGACTCTGATGGGAAATGTGGTGTAAGAAGGGGCTCTGATGGGAACCCTGATGTAAGGGAAAACTCTGATGGGGACCCTGATGTAAGATGGGGCTCTGATGGGGACCCTGAAGTGAGATGAGATTCTGATGAGGACCCTGATGTAAAAGGAACTCTGAGGGAACCGCGATGTAAGGGAAAACTCTGATGGCGACTCTGATGTAAGGTGAAACTCTGATGGGGGCCCTGATGTAAGAGGGGAATCTGATGGGGGATCTAATAGGGCCTTTGATATAAGATGGGGCTCTGATGGGGACCTTGATGTAAGATTGGGCTCTGATGAAGACCTTGATGTAAGGAGGGACTCTGATGGGAAATTTGATGTAAGAGGGGGCTCTGATAGAAACCCTGAAGGGAGAGAGGACTCTGATGAGGACCCTGATGTAAAAGGAACTCTGAGGGAACCATGATGTAAGGGAAAACTCTGATGGGGACCCTGATGTAAGGGGAAACTCTGATGGGGGCCCTGATGTAAGAGGGTATCCTGATGGTGACTTTGATGTAAGAGGGGTCTCTGATGGGGACTAAGAGGGGAATCTGATGGGGGCTCTAATAGGGATTTTGATATAAGGGGGGCTCTGATGAGGACCTTGATGTAAGATGGGGCTCTGATGGGAAATTTGATGTAAGAGGGGGCACTGATAGGGACCCTGATGTAAAAAACTCTTATGGGGACCCTGATGCAAAGGGGACTTTGATGAGAAAAGTGCAGAATGGGTGTATTTCTGTTTGACCTTTATTAATGGCTCAGGTTTAGTTGAAATGTCTTTGCTTTGCTTTAGTGAAGTTCTTTCTCTGTTGTGAATCATATTGTGCCAATTACAAAAAAAACTCAACGGAAAATGTATTCATTCTCTTATAAATCATATATTTTTTTAGCCCGCAGATATTGGCCCTCGTACTGAAAAGTTCAGAGATCCCTTTATATGATTTGGACATTGATAGCTTAGTAACCATTTCCTGACATTTCTATTGGTTAGCGGTGAGATGAACTATTATTCTCCTGTATGGTATATATACTACTGAGTTGTCTTCACACATTGAAGTCTATATTGCTCACAATCTATTAGGGGAAAGCACATATTAAATTCATGAGATTTGTAATAAAATAATAAAAAATGAACGAATAAATAATGACATAAAACATCAATTTCCACATTTATAAAGATTCCTGCAGGTGTATTATTTGTATTTTGAATTCCTGGGATCTTCTCTCCTGACAATGAGATGTTGTGATGATTGTACACATTTAGTAGAGGTATACCTAGTGGGAGGGGAGTAAGGGGGAGCGGAAGGGGAAGGGATGGTTTGTCTTGTGCAGGTGGGGTGGGGACTGATCTAGCCTGAATTCCATACTAACTTATGGGCCTTCTATGTTCATCTAGAGATAATAACTCCTTTCTGGGGGGCTCGGCGTAGAATTCTTATGTCCATCAGTCAATTTCCACCTTTATAAAAATTCCTGTGGGTGAATTATTAGTATTTTGAATTCATGTGATCTCCTCTCCTGACAATGGGATGTTGTGATGGTTGCACACATTGAGATACATGGCAATCTGCATAACAGGCACTGTTTATGAACAAGGCTCCAGGCCTCCCTCACCATGGTTGGGGCTGTTGAGTTGTAAATGAAGGCTGGAGGCACACAGGGAGTGAAGACCATTCATGGAGGGGGAGGAGTGTGTGTTGTCCCCTGATGGGATACATCAGGAGAACATTGGGGTTTTGATGAATTTCTTTAGACTTCTGGCATGTACTATTTACTGTAAACAAGATTCAGGGTGAGAAGTGAGACTCCTCAAGGCACATTATGGAAAGTCACTCTCACAAAAGTCATGGAACTGATCACAGGAATGGTGTCAGAATTGTCAAATTAACCATCAATATTCCATGTTCTTGTGTAAATGGTAAACTGAGAATACTGACATTACACCTCAACACATTTGTATCTGATTGTACGATCTTCTTTAGATCTACTAACAACTATGTAGTGCAAGGGGCTTGCCTGATTGGATACAATTTGAATGGATAGATTAGGTAGGTCCTAACATTATAGAGTTTTGGTAAGTATGAAGTTGATTCTACAATGCCCCAAACTCTTTCCGGCCCTGCTTGCTATGGACATGGAGCCGGTTGTGGAGGCACCTCATGTCTCGCTCAACATTAGGAGTCATTTGATTGGTTGGCTGGAGGTCCTGTATGTGGACTATTTCCTGCTCTTCCTAAACAAAGTGGGCCTTTCCCTTCAAGGAGCCCTGCAAGGATTATAAGTCTTTTAACAGAATTTAGGAGCCTCCAGGTCAATCAGACTAAGTACCTGTTGTTCCCTGTAGACCCCAGCAAAGCCCCGAACACACAATGAGAATATTGTACAAATGATTGTCTGGTTTTTTTTTGCATGCTATCCTCCATATGAAAAATGAAGAGGTTATGAAAACTCTCCTAAGACAAGACAGGATCCTTTAGAGATACTACATCTAAGAGATGTGGACTATTATCTTACCATGTGGTGTGAACTATAACACCGGAACTCCATTAATGGTGTCCTTGCACCTTTTGATATTACATTTAGGAACTGTTCAAAGCTTTTTGAAAATTCTCCAAGGAAGTTTTTTTTTCTCCCATACTTCTCTAATTGTGACTGTCCAGGGACATCCTTATTTTAAAAAGATTTTTGATACAACATCCTATACCTGTGGACTACCATAGCTTTCGAAAAGGGTTCTTTTAAGTGCGACTCTTTAACCTTTATGTGATTTTAATTGACGATTATCTTTTTTGCAATACAAAATAAAGATTTTTTTGCTTTTTATATTTTTTTTTTTCGTTTTAGATATGTGGTCATAATACTTTCTAAACAAGAATGAAGGTAAAAAAAAAATCCAAAATGTTAAATTGTCACCTGGACAGGTAGAGAGGGAAAATCATCATCCAATGGGACAAGCTGTTCTAATGACAACTGTCTAAAGCTGGCCGTACTCTAGTAGATTTTCAAACTAATGTTTGTATGAACATTCGTTTGATACATTCAATATGTTGAAGAATGCAATTCAAAAATACTTCACCATTTCTTTTGCTTTTAATAGTTGATTTTGGAATGAATACATTTTCCTGAACAAAAAAAAAAAAAAACACATACACTGTTAGAAATTAGGTTTTTTTTTAAAAAACATTTTCCATCCTGCTCCTTTTAATTTTTTAGTCACTGCGGTCAAAACAAATGTTGATTCACCCCACTAAAACTAGCCATAGATGGGCAGAATTTAAATGACAATTCTTGGGAAAAGAAGGTTGTAAAGTTCATTGGTTTTTCTAATCATTAGTGGGGACAAATTGATGTCCATTTTTGACCGCAGTGATGAGAAAATTCGATGGAGCGGGATGGAAATTTTTCTTGAACAAACAAATTCCTAACACCTAGTATACATGATGAGAAAATCGGACAAACAACCACATACAAGTGTAATATTAATACTTTGTCACATATTGTCAAAAACCGAGCCCTTTTATTCTTTTTTAACCTCTCCTCACATGTTAACCCCCCAGCTTCATGTCTCCTTTGATTCCTGTAGTTGTCCCATGCTCTCGGGTCTCAGTTTCCACACAAATCCCATCCGATCTTGTACACTGACTCATAACGACATGCTTTGAGAAACCCACCTGGACTATCTACAGCCATCTCACCCTGCTAGCAATTCCTCACCTGTCCTCAATCATGTAAAAGTGGCTGATGGACATTATGGACCTAGACACTGATGATTGGAGGGACATGTCCCCTCCAAGGAATGCTGTGACAGCTCGCGAGGAGAGAAATGCCGATGACTGGCATTTCCCTGTTTACATGCGATCAGCTGTGATTGCACACAGCTGATCACATGACCGAGCTGACATCTTCGGGTCTTTCCATGGATCGGTGATCCGCTGTGTCCGAGGGACACAGCACACTGCCGATCGCCGCGCTGCGCGCTCCCGGAGCCGCGCATGCGTGGTGAGAATGGGAGGACGTCAAATACCAGAGGCGATCAAATACCACCGAAGAAAGCTTCATTTGTGGGGTAAAAAAAACATAAATTTCATTTGGGTGCAGCGTTGCATGACGGCGCAATTGTCAATTAAAGTAAGGCAGCGCTGTATCGCAAAAAATGGCCTGGTCAGGAAGGGGGGGGGGGGGGAATCCTCTGGAGGGCAAGTGGTTAAAATCAAGCAGACTAATTTGCTCCTGCCTGACTTTTCCATGGTTCCCCCATCCCCCCTTTTTTTTCTCTCTCTCTCTTTCCCTTTCTCTCTCCTCCTCTTTCTCTCCTGTGCTTTTGGACTTACTGCTCTTTCCTATCTCTTTGTCTTTCTTTTTTTTTTGTTTAAACTACAGCGGGGTTGTGACATTTGTGTGCACTGAGTTGCCCTGTACACTGCCTTGGGATTGCATTTTTCCCTGTACTATTCTGGAATTTGCACATGCTTGTATCACTTTTGATACCTTTCTTCTGTATTTTGTTTATGTTTATATGGATACATGATACGTGTCTTCTGCTGTTCTGTTGTTTTAAATAAAAATAGAATTTGAAAAAAAATAAAATCAAGCAAACTAAATCTTTCGAATGACAAACACATTTTCTGAGAATTTTCATACAAAGTTCCTATTCCTAGCCTTCCTATTCCTTCTGTACTGAAATGTATTGTAATTGTATTGTCTCCCTTCTATTGTAAAGTGCTGAGCAAACTGTTGGCGCCATATAAATCCTGGATTAATAAAAAAGTTGCCTACTAATTTTTGTTCAGAATTCTATTCATTTATGGTCAGCCTAAAAAACATTCAGAACACAACATTTTCAGATTAAGTTCTAAATATAAACATAGAAAAATGTCAGAAGAAATAAGTCTGAGTGGTCCATCCAGTCTGCCTGTTTTTTTTTGTTTTTATTTAAACTAGCTTTTTAAATTTTTTTGTGTTTTTTTCTCTTTTTTACTTTCGCTGGCCATATATTATACAATTTTCTTCATAATTTTGGTGTAGATTTACCAAAAACCATTTAATAGGAGATCACACCTAAACACTTTCAATTGTATCCAATTAGGCAGGCCCTTGCACCACATAGTTGATGGTAAATCTAAAGGAAATTGGGCAGAAATTGGACAGGAAATTGTAAGAAAATGGTATAGTGTATACAATATTAGGCTGGCCATACATTTTACAATTTCCTTGAGATTTTTGGTTTAGATTTACCAAAAATAATAAATATAATCGAAGGTCAAATGTAACAACACTTTCAATTGTATCCAATTAGGAAAGCCCTTACACTACATAGTTTCAGGTAAATATAAAGGAAATTGGGCAGAAATTGGACAGAAAATTGTAAGAAAATTTATAGTGTATGACCAGTTTAAGGCTGGCCATACACTATACAATTTTCTTTAGAAAATTGCTTTAGATGTACCTAAAACAATATAATATGAGGTCAAACCTAAACAATACTTTCAGTTGTATCCAAGTAGGTGGGCTCTTGCACTACACAGTTGAAAAAAAAACTAAAGAAAATTGGGCTGAAATTGGACAGAAAATTGTATAGTGTATAGCCATCCTATCTATGTAGCTATGAATCTCTGGACTTCCATCATTCAATCATGTGTATGCGAAAATACAGTTTTTAAAAAATATTATTCTTACACATGGTTGGGTTTTTTTTTTAAAGTGAATATTTACCATATTCACTAAGTTAAAGGAAAATTCCCTTGCAAAGTGACCAACTGTTTGCCTTCAGCAAGTCAACCCCCACTGCGCCCAGTTCTGGAGACCTCACTTACAAAAAGATACAGATAAGACAGATCGAGTCCAGAGATGGGCAACAAAAATGGTGAAAGATCTGAAGGACCAAACATATCAGGAGAGACCTCAGGAACTTAATATGTCCTGCCTGGAGGAAATAATGGAAAGGTTGGACATGACTGACACCTTTAAATCCATGAAGGGGGTGAATAAGTTTCAGGAGGGCAGGAATTTCAATATGAAGGCAAGATCAAGAACACGAGGACATGGATTGAAACTAAAGGAGGAAAGTTTCGTCTAAACCTTAGAAAATATTATTGTACAGAAAAAGTACAGAACAGACTTCCAGCGGAGGTAGAGATCTATACAATTTGAAAAAAGGAAAACAAAAACTCAAAAAACAAAAAACAAAAAATAGAAAGGTGCACACTTGCTAGGTTGCTTTGTCTTTCACTGTTTCTTTGTTTCTACCCTTTCAACTTGTAATAAGTAGGATCAGTGGGGTTTATTGACTAAAGCTGGATCACTCAGAATCTCCTGCACTTCTGCATAGAAACCAATCAGCTTCCAGGTTTTATTGCTAAAGCCTAATTGAACAAGCTGAGGTTAGAAGCTGATTGGCTGCCATGCACAGATGCACCAACCAGCTGATCCAGCTTTAGTAGATCAACCCCACAGTCACTATAGCCTAATAATGGTCAATTTTATATAATTCAATTTAATATGTGGCCTTTGTTATTTTCCTTCATTTATATAATAGCACACAACACATTACACCAGGGTTCCTCAACCATGGATCCCCCAGAGGTTGCTAGGGGTTCCTTGAGCAATGAGCAATTTCTGCCTCTCAGATAAGTTCACTCTGACACCAATAATCTTTTTATCTGTAAGGGGGGGAATTCTTCCCAATGATCACAAGAGTATAGAGCGGGGGTCTCCAAACTATGGCCCTCCAGGTTTTGAGGAACTGCGAGTCCCAGGAGGCTTTGCAAGACCCTGACAGCCACAGGCAAGATTTCCAGAAGCAGAGGCATGATGGGACTTGTAGTACTTCAACAGCTGGAGAGCCATAGCTTGGAGAACATTCTTCCGACGGACCTAATGTATCATGAGTTGTAGATATAGTAATTATTAGCAAGGGTTCCCTGAGACCACAACATTATTTCAAGGGTTCCTCTGCATTGAAAAGGTTCAGAAAGGATGCATTACTGAAAAAAAAATGTAACTTTTCAGGAGCTGAGCTTCACCTGGAATCTATCCATTAATAATAGATTATATTATCTGAAATGTGGCACCTAATGGTAACAATTGTGCCATGCCAGCAGCTCCAAAATTAATTTCCCCATATTTATAAATTGACAAAAGTATTTTAATATACATTTTGCTTGAGACAGTATATTTATCATTGCTGGGCATATAATTCCATAGATTTTTCCCTCTGTGCCGCGTTTTCTCCACTGTGTTCACCAATTGCAGATTGTTCTGGGAAATATTGAGCTGCAATACATGTCCTTATTTATAACATATAAGATAGTAAATTCAAGGTATGTCTATCATAGATATAAAATGGCCATTTTGTTACTGGGGTGTCAAATGTTTTAAAAACATTTCTGCTACAAGCAAGAGAAATAAAGTAGCTTCAAAACTGATCCCCATAACCCCTAAACCAATAAGTAATATGGCTTAATTAACTCTCATTAATAATACATATGTAATGACCATTAAGTAAGAATTATTAATATTAATCAATTATTATGTACATAGTTACATAGTTAGTCTTTGAAAAAAGACAAAAGTCCATCCAGTTCAATCATAAAAAAAAAAAAAAAAAACTATGTAGTCATAGTTACCCATTCAGTGTTAATTTGGTTATTAGTAATACACCTCCCATGTTTAAATGTCCAAAATATTGTAAAATAATAAATCAAACAAACAGAAAACAATTGAAAATTTGTGGAAAAAGGCCAATTCTAATTTAATGAATGTACTCCCTTAAGTTACCTTTCCAAGTTTAAAAAATAAAAGTAATTACCAAATGCAATGTGCTTGTAAATGTGAAATGGATAGTTAAAATGATTTAAAAAATAATATAAAACAGTTTAATTCAGGGTTGAAACCTTTAACAGAGTTTGATAGATAAAAAGTAGCTTTAAAATAAAGTCAACTTTAAGATTAGGTATGTATGCCAAAAAAGTAATTCTAAGTTTGGTAACTTTTAAAAATCTAAAGTTAAAACAAATATATAAATATATTTTAATTAGTAACAAATCTCAATTATTCAAGTGATATACAAAATCTGAAACACTATATCCACAAGTATGCACACCATATACAAGGTGAACTAGGTATATGCAAATAATATACATGCCAGCAGCAAAGGATATACACACCAGCAGCAAATAGTCTACACAACATATACATAACAATCATACCACACCACAGCCCTGAAATTTCTATAACCTCCACTGAATGGAGGGATGGGGACCCTCTACAGTAAGCTAGGTGTTACCCTATTCTCCTAAAGGGGACATTTACATCATAAAACCAGGGTGGGGGTCTTAGCCTTATGTATATCCGGCAGCCCCCAGACTTCCAACACACCTTACAAAACATTGAGTTATCCACATCATCCCTGGAATCGCCTCAACATGCCCGTCTCTGACCCCAACAACTTGGACAGAATGCTGCCCGACATCGAAAACTGCCCTGGAGAGGCCAGTGGAGACCCCAAAGCCCCCGACTCAAATGACCAGCACAGCAAGAAGAGCAAAAAGAATTATCAAAGATACGCCAAACCACCATACTCCTACATGGCCATGATTGCCATGGTGATCCAGAGCGCCCCTGGGAGGAAGCTCAAACTTTCCCAGGTAACTAACCCTCATTATGGGTCTTCTTGGGGCTTTACTGCAGCTAGGGGCAGGGGAAGGGGGTGACATTGAGACCAGCTCAGAATAAGGACCAGTCAGAGGGAAAGTCTTTATTTTCAGAAAAAAATAGTTTAAGGAGAAAATTAATCTCTGGTAGACTTATGAAGGCTGAAACAAAACATACCAATATGTATTAAAAATAGAAGTAGGGTGAATTTTCTGTTTTTATTACTGATGGGCTTTAAAGGAAACATTTCTGGACAAAAAACATGGAGGCTTTCAATGTCAAACCTCTTCAGAAAATTGCTAGTTTCCCGCCAAAATCAATACAAGCATGTACAAAGAGTTCTGTCTTTACCATGACTTCAATTGCTATATGCCCAGTTTAGGAAGTATTGTACGATAGATGGGCTCCTGGCATATTCAGAAGGTCTGCAGAGGTGTCCTCCTAAGTGTTTCAGTGCAGGTTTCCTGGTGAGGGTTAAAGTCACAAATGGAGCTAAGTATTACTTATATAATGTGATAGGTATTACGTATCTGGGTTTATGGTTATGCTCATTCACTTATGACTATATATTTTCCTTGCAGATCCTCCAAGAGCTCAGCAACATCTTCCCTTTCTTTAAGGGGGATTATCAGGGCTGGAAGGACTCTGTTCGACACAACCTCTCCTCCAATGATTGCTTCAGAAAGGTAAGGACTTGGTGCTCCTGTGATGTGATGGTGGTGGTAGGCTCTTAAAGGTCTAATCCTGCAGAATAGTCCTTGTATTAAAATGTAAATGTGAAAATATGAGAGTGTGCCTAGAGCCCTGTTGCCTCAACTTCCCACAGTCCCCCCCACCCCACCCCAAGACTCCCTGAGAGCTCTCCTGCCTCAATAGTGTTGACTTGCCAACCTCCAACAGTGTCCCCCAAGCTCCTAAGGTGAACCCCAGGCCCTGAAAAGCTCCCAGTCTCCTGGAGAGACCATCAACCCTCCCATCTACTCCCAACTCCCTCCCAAAGTCTCATCCCCTACAAGGGCATCAGGTCTGCTCTAATCCCCTCCAGAACCCCCAGTCCCCCACAGTGACATCCAGCCCCAGCCAAAGCTTTCCAGCATTTTAATACATATTTTGTATTCCGTAATTTAATTGTGTGACTATAGACTTTTTGTTTCTACTGTTGGGTCATAGAAAATTCTGGAAGAATTTATCAGGCCCTGGTCTCAGTACGGTTCTGAACACTTTTTGTATGGTAGCTTGGAATATTTTCTGTATCCCGTACTCTGGATTTGTTCCTTTTCTGTTGGGGGTCTGTCAGTTGTCTGTTTATAACTAATTGTATATTTATGGTTTGATGTATATTGGTAATTGTCTATTTATAGAGCTGTTGAGGAATTTTCTTTTTTTGGTCTTATTTTTACAATTTATGAAGACCTCCAAGCAGGAGGGGAACTTCATTTAAATTGTTCTTTTCATGTTCAAAAGTCTTTGTTTTTTTTAAATTTCAAGGTTTTTTTTTTACACTAATGTTTTTATACATCATTGCTGGAACTTTCTGCTTTAAATGTTTGTGAAACTGAGAACGGCAGCGTTGTGAAATACTGTTAAAGGGAAAGTAACAATGTTTTCCCGCTCATTATAAATCATCCCGCAGACTCAAGGAGAGTTATATTTTACCCAAACATAAACATAATTTTACTGATTATTTTTATAAATTCTCCTACTGTGGGCTCAGCGCCTCCAGCACTGCTGAGTGACACAATGGGAATCTAGTGTCACTGGGTGATGTTTGGGATTGTTTGGAGTCCCATGTGCTACAGACATTGTCTCAGGATGACACACCCAGTATGACCCAGTGAAGGGAGCTTCATTTGCAATGTCTTCAAATACAACTCAGATACCCAAAACAGAGCAACTATTGTATCTACTCCATGGGGGGGATTTACTAAAACTGGTGCACTCAGAATCTGGTGCAGCTGTGCATGGTAGTCAATCAGCTTCTTACCTCTGCTTGCTCAATTAGGCTTTGTCAGTAAAACCTGGAAGCTGATTGGTTTTTATGCAGAAGTGAACTTGATTTTGCACTCTCTAGCTTTAGTAAATAAACCCCGGTATGTGTAGATGTCCACTCTGCTTCATTACTCTACCTTGTGTTTTTACCCTCCCTCATCCTCCCATTACCCAACACTGATTCTACCTATTGCATCATTATATTCTTCATATGGCCACCCCAGGGCAGGCATTGTCTCCTCCACCCCAGGGCATTGTCTCCTCCATCCCAGGGCATTGTCTTCTCCACCCCAGGGCATTGCCATCACCTCTACTGCAGGTTTGACCCCCTTCCTTTCAGAACAGGGTATTGTCTCCCCCCCCCCCCCCCCAGCGCTGGGCATTGCTCTATCTTCTGGTGCACGGAATTGCCCCTCCCGCAGCAACCAATTTCTTACTTTTCCCCCGAAATCTGCAGATTGCCAGAAAACAGGAGGGGCAGAGACGACACTCCAATAGGTTGATTTTTGTATTTTGTATATTTGTGTATACTTTGATTTACATACAATTTTGATTAAAAAAAAAGAACTCCAGCTAAAATCTTAGCACACACCTGATAGGGGATCCTACCATTTCCCACTCTATATAAAAGCAAACATTTTTCATTTTGTACATATATTATCCATGTAAAATATAACCATTTATGATAATAGGGGCAGATCCGGGGAAATTATTTGTCTGTATTATAAATAGGCCGTAAGGATCTGTTTCCCTGACCCGTAATAGATTTGTGTGAATTTGCTGTGCCGGCCTACGCCTCTAATGTCTTCTCACTCTTTGCAGGTCCTAAAAGATCCGCTAAAGCCGCAGGCTAAGGGCAACTATTGGACGGTGGATGTGAGCCGAATTTCTGAGGATGCCATGAAGCTGCAGAATACGAGAGGCACTCGGCAAGAAGCCTACCCTCCTGACCTGGCTCCTTATATCCTGCATGGACAGCCCTACAGATCTGTAGACTTTTACCACCCCCATTTTTCAAATGACAATACTGTGGTCAGATCAGATGCAGAGGCTGGTCCCTCAGTACAAACCCAACCCCCAAATATAGATCCTGCCGCAACATTCCCAGCGATCTTATGGAACCTTCCCACATCTTATTCAACATTTGTGGCCCCTAATGTTGTGGCCCCTCCCAGCATACACCCTCTCCTGCTTTACCCCAACTTCCCCTCTTCCTCTCGGTATACCTACATGCCTACTACATACTCAAGCTCCATCCATGCAGAGCGGAAGGATGTTTACACTCCCAGTCTGATGCCCTCAATGCCTCCCCCGCCCAGAACCTCCTCTTCAGATTTCCCTTCCAATAATCCAGTCTTTGACATCCCCGAGTATCCACAACATGGGGGCTACATGCATACTCACAATGTCTATGGCCAGCAATTTACTCAGGGTGGGGTGTACCCAGGGTACAGACCCAATGGTTTCTGATTGTCTGGTTGCTGAGACAAGGCTGGTCTTGGGCTAATCACTTTTGCCTCAAGGACTAGCTGCACTTCAAGCCTTACCCAGTGATGTTGGCACCCAACGTGGCACATGGCCCAGCGGAGGTGGCACCAAACATGACCTACAGTCCAAAGGCATTAGTCTACAATATATATATCAGTCATTTTCTGTCTTGTCTGTCTTTTTTTACTTCAAATAAATTTGAATTTGTTTTTTAATCTCAAGTGATATCAACGCTTCGTTTATGTTTTGTTTTTTTAAATAACAAACATGTCATACTTACCTTCTCTGTGCAGTGGTTTTGCACAGAGCAGCCCGGATCCTGTTCTTCTCAGGTCCCCCACTGGTGCTCATGGCTCCTCCCCCTTGATCAGTGCCCCCAATAGTAAGCCTCTTGCTATGGGGGCACTGGGGCGTGCTCACTCCTGAGCCCCATTCTGTGCATTCATAAGATACATAGAGCCGCGATTTGGTCCCGCCCTGCACTCTCTCCTCATTGACTCCCTGGCTGTGATTGACAGCAGTGGGAGACAATGGCTCCAGCTGCTGTGTTTCAGCCAATGAGAAGAGAGACCTGGGACCCGTGCACATAGCTGGATCAAGAGGGGGTTCAGGTGAGTATTGGGGGGGGCTGAGGGGGAGCAGCACAGAAGGCTTTTTACCTTCAAGCATAGAATGCATAACGGTACAAATCCTTCAGCCTTTACAACCACTTTAACTTTTTCTAGTTATATACTCTGTAAAAAGTACTTTGGAAGATAAGATCGGTCTTTATTGTCATTGCAACGGAAATCACAATGAAATTCTAAAAAAACAAAAAAAAACAAAAAAAACAACATACACACATGTGAACATATAACATTCTCAACATACACACATGTGAACATTGCCCCCCTCCCCCCCATATAAAAGCCTAAAAGACACCCCGACCACAACATCAAGCCAAGTCACTTGGAGCGAGATAATATTACTCAGAATGACCATTTAGGGCCTTGATAGCTCTTGGAAAGAAACCTTCCTCGAGTCGTTCTGTCCTCACCTTTTTCTTTTCTGAACCTCCTGCCAGATGGTTTCCAGGTTTAGTTTATATTTACTAAAATAATTGCATTTCCATGTTCTGTGTACTGTGGGAGACCAGATATAGTGAATGCAGGGTCCGAGGAGATCAGATATAGTGAATGCAGGGTCCGGGGAGAGCGGATATAGTGAATGCAGGGTCCGGGGAGACCGGATATAGTGAATGCAGGGTCCAGGGATACCAGATATAGTGAATGCAGGGTCCGAGGAGATCAGATATAGTGAATGCGGGGTCCGGGGAGAGCGTATATAGTGAATGCAGGGTCCGGGGAGACCGGATATAGTGAATGCGGGGTCCAGGGATACCAGATATAGTGAATGCGGGGTCCGGGGAGAGCGGATATAGTGAATGCGGGGTTCGGGGAGACCGGATATAGTGAATGCGGGGTCCTGGGAGAGCGGATATAGTGAATGCGGGGTCCGGGGTGAGCGGATATAGTGAATGCAGGGTCCGGGGAGAGCGGATATAGTGAATGCGGGGTCCTGGGAGACTGGATATAGTGAATGCCGGGTCCGGGGAGAGCGGATATAGTGAATGCGGGGTCCGGGGAGAGCGGATATAGTGAATGCGGGGTCCTGGGAGAGCGGATATAGTGAATGCGGGGTCCTGGGAGAGCGAGTATAGTGAATGCGGGGTCCTGGGAGAGCGGGTATAGTGAATGCGGGGTCCGGGGAGAGCGGATATAGTGAATGCGGGGTCCGGGGAGAGCGGACATAGTGAATGCGGGGTCCTGGGAGAGCGGGTATAATGCATGCGGGGTCCTGGGAGAGCAGGTATAGTGAATGCGGGGTCCGGGGAGACCGGGTATAGTAAATGCGGGGTCCGGGGAGACCGGGTATAGTGAATGCGGGGTCCGGGGAGACCGGGTATAGTGAATGCGGGGTCCGGGGAGACCGGGTATAGTGAATGCGGGGTCCGGGGAGACCGGGTATAGTGAATGCGGGGTCCGGGGAGACCGGGTATAGTGAATGCGGAGTCCGGGGAGACCGGGTATAGTGAATGCGGGGTCCGGGGAGACCGGGTATAGTGAATGCGGGGTCCGGGGAGAGCGGATATAGTGAATGCGGGGTCCGGGGAGAGCGGGTATAGTGAATGCGGGGTCCGGGGAGAGCGGGTATAGTGAATGCGGGGTCCGGGGGGACCGGGTATAGTGAATGCAGGGTCCGGGGAGACCGGGTATAGTGAATGCAGGGTCTGGGGAGACCAGATATAGTGAATGCAGGGCTCTGGGAGACCAGATATAGTGAATGCAGGGCTCTGGGAGACCAGATATAGTGAATGCAGGGCCCTGGGAGACCGGATATAGTGAATGCAGGGCCCTGGGAGACCGGATATAGTGAATGCAGGGTCCAGGGTTTAGTCACACTTTAATACCTAAAAACCTAAAAGCAGATACCCGCTCTACCACTTCTCAGTCTTGGTCTCTACCATGTCAGTCTTGATTTTCCTAAAATCAGTTATTAACTCCTTGGTCTCCCCAGTGTTTAGGGACACATTGTTTGCCTCACACCACAAGGGTCTAAACTACCTGTGAGGCTGTTTTGATACGTTTTAACACCAATCCCTCAAAGCACTTCATTATTACCGGGGGGAGCACAATTGGCCTATGGTCCTTCATACTATCTATTTGCTACTTTTGGTATGGGAGTAATAATAGTAGATTTTAGGCAGGTTGGAACCACAGCCAATGATAATGATCGGTTAAATATATTAGTAAAGACCCCTGCAAGGTGGTTGGCTCAGGTCTTAACAGCCCTCCCTTGGACCCCATCTGGACCCACCGATTTACTGATATTGACAGATTTAAATGCCTGATGCACCTCGTGTTCCTGTACCACAGGTGTGGCATCACCCATGTAGGAGCTCAAGAAATTGTGTTTGCCGGGGTACTGCATCCTTGAAGTGTGAGAAAAAGCTGTTGAATTCCTCAGCCCGTTGGATATTAAAATGTGCATCCTGGTGAGTGTTCTCTCTGTGGTTTAGGATATCCTGTATCCCTCTCCAACCTTCCCGTACATCATTCCCTCTGCAGTATTCTGCAATTTTATTTTTATAAACTAATTTGGCCTTTTTTATGCCCCTCTTTAGGTTTGCTCCAGCAACACTATACTTCACCGTATCCCCATTCCTAAAGGCACCATCCCGTTCTCTCAAGAGACAATGTACTCTCTTGGTCATCCAGGGCTTCTGATTAGGAAAAACCTTGATATGCTTCCTAACCAGGGGCGTATTTACCACAACGCAAACAAGGCACTTGCCTAGGGTGGCATTTTTCAAGGGGGCAGCACCTCCCCCCAGAAGAAAGGATGGAAGAAGGGATGGACACGCGCACTGTGGGAACCAATTGGGATCCGAGAGAAACTGCTTGATGGTGTATGTAGAGCCTGACTTTTGTTCTCAGGGATGTCTGGAGCTGTGAAGATGAGTGTCTCTATCACTGGGGGGGTAGTAGAAGGCTCTTCCGGGGAAGGGGGGGGGGGCAGAGGTGTTGTTGGTCAATGTCAGGCTCTCTCCCTGGGAGGGGGAAGGGGGGTTGTGTTGGTCGGTGTCCCTGGGGGCAGACAATGGTTGTGTTGCCAAGGGCAGCATGAAACCTAAATACAGCACTGCTCCTAACTGTAACAAAGTCTACACAAGTGCTGATGTAACTCAGTATTGTATCAGTGTACGTATTTAGGTCTAGTGATGGGCTGAACACCCCCCCTGTTCGGTTCGCGATCGAACATCCAAACCTACAGAATGTTTGACCGCGAACAATTTACGGAGCGGTATCTTACCACCTGTGAGTATGTGGAAGGATCCCGCTCAGTTACTAATATCCGGCATGAGTTATATTATGAAGTCACGCGGTATTATAGTAGTGAGACATTCCATTATCAGTATAAAAAAAATAATAAAATCTCAGTATCTTTCCCGCCATTTGTAAACGCGATAACTTTCACGTAAACCAATTCATTTACATGTATTGGGGTTTTTTTTTTTTTTCTAGCAAAGACAGGTCGCAGAATACATTTTGGCCGAAATTTATGACGATATTTGATTTTTACTTTTTTTTTTTTACTGGACATGTTTTATAGCAAAAAGTCCAAAATATTGTTTTTTTTCCTCAAAATTGTCAGCCTTTTTTTTAATAGCGCAAAAAATAAAAAAAACGCACAGGCGATCAAATACCACCGAAAGAAAGCTCAATTTGTGGGGAAAAAAACGATGTAAATTTAATTTATGTACCGTATAGCATGACCGCGCAATTGTCCGTTAAACTAGCGCAGTGCTGTATAGCAAAAGAATGGCGTAAATTGCAGAATCTACACCATAGTTTGTAGACGCTATAACTGTCACACAAAGCAATCAATATACACTTATTGGGATGTTTTTTACCAAAAACATGGAGCAGAATACATTTTGGCCTAAATTTATAACTAACTTTGAGTTTACTATATATTTTTTATAGCTGAAAGTAAAAAATATCATTTTTCTTCAAAATTTTTGGTTTTTTTTTGTTTGTATCATGAAAAATAAAAAGCGCACAGGTGATCAAATACCACTGAAAGAAAGATCTATTTGTGTGAAAAAAAGGACGTAAATTTTGTTTGGGTGCAGCATTGCATGACCGCGCAATTATCAGTTGAATTAGTGCAGCGCCGAGTAGCAAAAAGAGGCCTGGTCATTAAGGGGGGTAAATCCTCAGGAGGGCAAGTGGTTAAACCGGCATGGGGTTCTCCCTCCCATCCATACCAAGCCCTTTGGGTCTGGTATGGATTTTGAGTGGAACCCACACACCAAAATTTTTTTAAAAATGGCGTAGGGGTCCCCCTGAATCATACCAGGATACATGCCCTCAACATGGGGGAGGTGCTTTGGGGCAGGGGGGGCTCCCCTCCCCCCAAATAACCTTGCCCCATGTTGATGGGGACAAGGGCTTCCTCCCCACATCCCTGGGCTGTGGTTGTGGGGGCTTATTAAAATTTTGAAGCCCCCGCCAAATCCCCCCATGTGAATGAGTATGTGGTACATGGTACTTACTCATTCACAAAAAAAGTGTAGTGTAAACAAACAGGAGAAAAATCCTTTATTAAAAATTAAAAAGTTAAAAAAAAAAAATGTCCCCCGAAGTAGATCCAACATCAATCACAATGCTCGCTGCCGCTACCCCAAAAAAAGAAATTTCTTTCCATAGTAACTACTTTGGGTGATATCAGAATGCCCACCCACTTTGAACCTGCTTCTGGCTTGTCCCCTTGGGTTCTCGTGGAGTCATCCTTCCACAGCTCCCGGGTGAGACTCCCCTGGCCATCACCATTTGGAAATACTGTCATATGTATTTCTAACTAAATTGTGAGTATTAGGGTCCCTCTGGTGACCCTTGAGATTGGAACAACTTCAAATATTACAAGATCCCACTAGAATGTTGTATACTTGATGATGATTTACCTTGCAGATATTATACCTGCATCTACTCCTGAAGAAGTGAACTAAGAGTCACGAAACATGGCGAGTTTTTGGATGCAATTTTAATGTCATTATGTATTTACATCTGGATTGTATACCGTCAATTGTATATCCAATGATGTATGGAATGCATTAATATGGATTTATTACAAATCAGCTTGTCACCATTTTATCTTTTGTAAGCGATGAGAAGTTTGCTCGTTGGTCGTGTGTTTTGTGCCTCATTTAAAGTCCCAGGACAAATAAATTGGTTGTATGGATATATTAAGGGATGGAGGCACATCTCCGGGTACATCAGGTCACATTCTATTTTTGTTATATTAATTTGGGTGGACACCCCGGTCCATAGTGGCCTCTTGCACCATGCAGATGTACAATAATGACATTGTGAGATACTGACCAGAATTTATTATATTACTACACAGATTATGTAAACTTCCTAGTATGACATTTCTGGTTTGGGATTGATGGCCAGGGTCTGCCTCATCCTCCAGATGCGATGCATTGAGGAGGCTTTTGACTTTGTGCTGCCCAAGCCTGCTTATACAGGCGGGGTCTGGGCCGCATCGGCACCATGTCTGCGCTTGATGTGTGATGTCAGCGTCATTGCGGCGTCATCACACCAGTGCGCTTTGTTCCATCTTGCTGCAGCCTTGAGGAGTATGGTGCTCACATCGCCATTGTGCCTGCGTGGCGGTGGATATGTCTTTTGTTGAGTGCTTCCCCTCTGACTGTTGGGAGGGACCAGCGCCTAGCCCCTGGGGACAAACGGTGGAAGCAGATGAAGATGGGGTTTTTTTTTTGTTTTCCTATGAAGACACTGAAGCCACACTTATTGAGTGCCTCTCCTCTTTTATTGCACACACAATGTTGGGAGGGACAACTGATTAACCCCCTGGGGATAAATAGCTGTAGCTTATGGGGGTGGTTTGTCTCATGAGGACATTGAGAAGTAACACTTTAATGTAGAGTGCTTGAGTCATGGGGGGTCATGGGTTGGCTGCTTAGATGTTTGTAATTGCATATGGCCTTGGTGGTCTATTTTTCATTGGCATATTCTTTTATCTTTGAACTGGATTCTGTGATTTGGGTCTTTTCTTTCTTTTTCATACCACCAGGTGCAGTACATTTCATAAAGTGATCTTGTTTCCTTTTATTACTGCAAAATTACAGCCAGGGCTGCATTCCATTTTTGTTTTGTGACTCAAATATCTATTCAGCATTACAATGGCCGCTTCTGATCCATGGTGGTTTATGCTTTTGGCTGCCTACATTTTGTCTTCGGCTCTGGGTACTTGGTGGTCTTTCTTTTTTTATTCCCATATGGAAGAAAAATATATTAAATATTACTCCCATATATATTTGAAATACTATAACTGGCTGTATTTAAAAAAAAATATATATAATATATACTGTATGTTGAAATGTCTTTTTATATATTTCCATATATTTGAACCTTTTTTTAAAAATAAATTTTCAAATATACTGTGTCTTTAAAAATACATTTAATCTACATTTTTGGAATGCATTTACAAATATACGTTAAAATGACTTTTTTTATGTTAAACATCTGAAGAATATATTTATACATTACAAAATATATGAAAAATAGTTAAACACATTTCAACATACAGTGTGTGATTTTATATACAGTGTGTGTATATATGTATGCTCACTCACTATGTCTCCCTACTCCCTTCTATACTGCAGCCAGCATTACATGTTTTGTCATTTATCGCTCATCTTGATTTTGTCATTTATTACTAAAGTGTATATCCAAATTTCTTTATATAGTAACTACTTTGGCTACTATCAGAATTGCCCACCCACTTTGAATCTGCTTTTGGCTTGTCCCCTTGGAGTTATACTTCCACAGCTCCTGGGTGAGACTCCCCTGGCCTTCATTTGGAAATACTGTCATGTATTTTTAGCGGATTTTTAAGTATTAAGTTCCCTCTGGTAACCCTTAAGATTGGAAGTACTTCAAATATTACAAGATACCACTAGGTGTGTCATCTGCAAGGTAAAGCATCTAGTATATATTATACCCCTGAAGACGTGACCCAAGAGTCATGAAACACGTTGAGTTTTTGGATGCAATTTTATTGTACTTATGTATTGACATCTGGATTGTATACAGTCAATTGTATGTCCAATGATGTATGGAATGCATTAATATGGATTTATTACAAATCAGCTTGTTACCATTTTTATCCTTTTTGTAAGCAATGATACGTTTTATTGTATTAAATATATATTTTGGAAACTAGTTATGTGTTGGTCACGTGTGCCTCATTTAAAGTTCTAGGACAAATACATTGGTTGTATGGATATATTAAGGGATGGAGGCACATCACCGGGTGCATCAGGTCACATTCTATGTTTATTAGAGTATATCATATCCAATGTATTATGCAGGTAATTGTATAGTATATCTGGATGGAATCATGGAGCCATGTCTGAAGATCGTCACACAGCAGTTTTGAATCAAGCTGTATGTGGCAATCTGCAATTGTAGTTCATTTATTATATATACTTCTTAAAGGATCAGTCCACCCAAAGGTGGCATTTCAGTATTTGGCTAATACTGGAAAATTAATCCCAACTGCAGAAGCTGTTGCCATTAGTGACTCAAGTGGCTATTTAAACCACTTGAGTCACTAACAGCAATGACTTTCACCCTTGTGTCTATACTAGGCTCAGCAGTTGGGATTCTATGTTTTGGAGTTGCAGTGTCGGCACTGATGGAAGGGAGTTGGCATTAATCAAAATGATTAACTCCCCAGTTTTCTTGTTTAATGGTTTGGGTGGTAAGTTTAGCCCCCCTGAGAGGGTCTTGTATCTCCCTGCTGTCCCCATTATGAAGGGTTCCCATCATCCCTGCACCATTTTTAATTTTATGTCATGGAGAATGTAACAGAAGGTGCTGGAATAGGTGGGTCAGGGACACCCAAAACTCCCACATAAGCAAGGCGGGGACTTACGGCCAGGAGACCTCATTGTGGGCATATCTATGACATAAAGGGATGACATGACCTATAACTAAAATCACTTTTGGCTGGACAGCCCTCTAAATGAAACCTGTAGAAACATGGATCCAAGTGAGCTGTCTGTCCAAAAGCCAACAATCACAATTATAGTTTTATCTCCAACTGGCATTTTCTAATGGGCGCTTACCCCCAGTTCATATATGTGCATCCGGGCGGGCCACGTTTTGCATGGGCACGAGAGACCATTCATTTGAATGGACTCCTGTGACACACAGAAGAAGTCCCTGCACTTCTTTTGAAAACACAGCCCGCACGGGCTAATGGCACCAGCCCGTGTGTCCACATTTCTCTGTGCGGGTGGTGCAGCTGCACGGATTTTGTGCGGATCCGCAGCGGCACCACCCACATAGATGTGAACCTAGGGTGAGAAGTATTTCAGACAATATGGACTTATTTTAATAAATAATGACTAAAAAGATTCACAAACAGCGCTCTGTCATAATAGTGTCATAAAGGAATAATTCTGACTAACAATATCGAGCCAAGATAATTAAAGAAATACTGAAACTTCCACCAAAAATGAAAAATGCGAAAAGTTCAGTTCATTTCAGTGATGTGATTTCTCTTTAAAGTAGCATTGATCCACCATCAATGTGATCCTGCAGTGATTATCATCCCATGGAATAAAACACTCACCAGAAGCTGGTGAATAACCAGCAGTGGAAACTCAGTAAAAAGTCAATCGCCTTAATGCTGAATAGTTGTAAAAACAACAATTGGATAATCAGCCAGCAACCCAAAGCAACCTTCAATCAATGGAATATCAATCACTCAAGCTCCGATCTGATGCAGGAAGAGTAATCTCAGAGGATTCTTGGACCAGAGACTAGCAGCAAGCAATCACCCACCCTATAGACACATTCAGTCCTTGGCATTGCAGATCTGACCAGTGGATGAGTGAAAAGTTTAAAATATGTGAGAGATCTGCCCGATACAACCAAATCTGTGTGATGTGGACCCCCCCAGGGTGATCCCATATGATGGGGGTCTGCAGGGTTCAGGGCGTAGTTGTCTATGCAGCTGCTGCATCGCCTGCTCTCTGCCCTGGAACCTCTTCATAGACAGCTACACCCTGATCACCCATTCATCTGAACGCTGCAGCCCCTCATTGTATTAGATCACCCAGGGGGGGGCGCTCCACATAGCACAGATTTGGTTGGATCGAGCAGATCTCTCGCATAGTTTAAACTTCACTTGTCAGATCTGCAATGCCAAGGACAATTCCCCAATGTTCTTTTTGTGAATTGGTGTCCAAAACTGAACTGCATATTCCAGATGAGGCATAACTAATGATTTGTATCGGGGTACAGGAGTTGATTTGTACAGGGGTATTCTGTCTTGTTGTTGCCATTTTTTTAAATAATAATTTTTATTGAACATTTTAATTTTTAATACAGGGTACAGTTATATAGAAAAAAGAAGACAAGTATGTAAGGACTGTCGGCATAGCTCAGCAAAAAATCTTAGTACATCCAAATAGAGTGCGCTATACAAGTGACATAGAAGTTTCCATTCCAAGAGGAAGCCATTACCATTGATGAAGCAGAGCTGACATCGGCACATGAGTGACTATGGGAACATAATATGTAGCTAATTCAAGTAAAGTGTATTGTAAGGTATTCTAAATGCAGCTTGAGACTTCCAGGTGGTAGTGATGGATCAAATGATTGATATTATGGCTATGCAACCAACCCAAACCACAGTAATATTGAAAAAGGAAGGGAGTGAAAGAAGACCCCGGGATCTATTAAGATAGAGCTTCCTGAGGATGCCACAATTCCCAAACCTGGTTATGTTCCTCTAACTTGTCCCCAAGGTGAGCAGTCAACATTTCCATAAGCTCCACATCCTTAATTCCAGCGTATAACGCTCCTTGAGATGGAGGAGAACTCTTTTTCCAGTTCAGAGTTATCAAACATTTGGTCGCTGTTAGGATGTGTCTCAGCAGCTGTTGTTACCATTTCTATGGTTTGCGTTGACCACCGTCATGAGAACTGCTATAGGCTAGAGGGCAGATTGAGAAAGAAGGCAAAGAGAGAATTTCACTTTGTTGGGGACATTTATAAATAACCGCCTTCTGATAAATCAGACCCAGTCACCGAAATCTGGCTCTGCATAGTTTCTGCCAACAATTCTTAACATTTGTGCCACTCTACATACAAATAACTACCAATTCCACCATAGAGATGCAAACAAGCGATAAAGAGAAACAATGTATCACATTAACTAATGTCCTTTTAATAATACAACTGCAGCGGTTGTCTTGGATTTCCAGTAAGGTGAGGGTCACATCTTCTTAAAGTGTACCTGTCTTATGTCAAACCTTTATACGTTGGCCTCATATTGTGATAGAGGAGGGCACTTGGTCCCAGCATGTTTTGTACCATCAATGAGGCTCCAGTGCTCTTTGCAAACAACAACTTTTTTTTTAGAGAGCTGAACATAGGCCTATCACCTCTAACAATGTAGTGTGGGGTCTCTCAACGAGGTGTTGGCTCTGTGTAGAGGGATGTCATTCCAGGGCTCCAGTGCTGCCCATGAAGGTTTGGAATCAATCAGTGAAGTTATCTAACAAAATCTGAATTATCAGGTGTCCCGGCTACTACTAGGTCAGGTTACTTTATTAACATTTTATTTTACCTTAACCGCTTGCCCTCCTGAGGATTTACCCCCCTTAATGACCACGCCTCTTTTTGCTACTCGACGCTGCACTAATTCAACTGATAATTGCGCGGTCATGCAATGCTGCACCCAAACGAAATTTGCGTCCTTTTTTTCACACAAATAGAGCTTTCTTTCAGTGGTATTTGATCATCTGTGCGCTTTTTATTTTTCACGCTATAAAAAAAAGGCCAAAAATTTTGAAGAAAAACTATATTTTTTATTTTCAGCTATAAAAAATATATAGTAAACTCAAAGTTGGTTATAAATTTAGGCCAAAATGTATTCTGCTCCATGTTTTTGGTAAAAAAAATCCCAATAAGTGTATATTGATTGCTTTGTGTGGAAGTTATAGCGTCTACAATCTATGGTATAAATACTGCAATTTACGCCATTTTTCTGCTATACAGCGCTGCGCTAGTTTAACGGACAATTGCGCGGTCATGCAATATGGTACATAAATTAACTTTACATCCTTTTTTCCCCACAAATTGAGCTTTCTTTCGGTGGTATTTGATCGCCTGTGCTGTTTTTATTTTTTGCGTTATAAAAAAAAAAGCCTGACAATTTTGAGGAAAAAAAAACAATATTTTGGACTTTTTGCTATAAAACATGTCCAGTAAAAAAAAATGCAAAAATCAAATTTAGTCATAAATTTCTGCCAAAATGCATTCTGCGACATGTCTTTGCTAAAAAAAAAACCCAATACGTGTAAATTAATTGGTTTACGTGAAAGTTATAGCGTTTACAAATGGCGGGAAAGATACTGGGATTTTTAGGGTTTTTTTTATACTGATAATGGCGGCGATCAGGGACTTATGGCAGTGACAAGCGACTTATGGCGGGACTGCGGCGGACATTTTGACATTGGGGGGTACTGACTTGGGGTCACTGACATCCCCAAAAACACTAATACAGTGATCAGTGCAAAAAAAACAAAAAACTGACACTGTACTAATGGCACTGGGGAGGAAGGGGTTAACTTTATTTAGCAGGGAAGGGTTATAGGAGTGAGGGGAGTGTTTTACTAGGGGGCGGGGTGTGTACAGGGCGGGACAAGGCTGATCGAGAAAGAAAAACTGTTCTTTCGCGAACAGCTCATCCTCGAGCTGTCAGGGAAGTGACAGACAGCACAGCTACTGCAGCTGTGCTCTCTGTCACTTTTTGCCGCCGATCGCCGTGACATAGCCGCTAAGGAGCGGCTGTGACCCGGCGACTGACATATGTGGCAGAGAACCGCGGAACAAATAGGGCGGCGGCGCGCCTCGCGCACACCCCCTATTTGTTTACAAAACACACGTCTTAAAACGTGGTTTTGCCTGTGAGTGCTGCCCTGCCGCCGTATATGTACAGTGGCTGGGCGGCATGTAGTTAATGGATGAGGAAAAACCAAGGGAATGCCATTGATGACCACCTGCTAAAAGAGCTCGCTGCCTGACTGTGTGGCCTTCAGTGCTAGGACCTGTTACCCCCTACTGTCCTACTCCTTCCCTGAGCCTGTAAAGTGCATTGTATGTATTTATTACAGATATTCATATAGCACCAACAATTTACTGATGCTCATGTGCCCATTGTAGGCACTTATGGCTGTGGACACGGGTCAGCATGGGCACCCTGACTGGTCTGTGGCTACACAGCAAACTGCGATGCACTGTGTGTTCTGACACCTTTCTATCAGAACCAGCATTCACTTTTTCAACAATTTGAGCTACAATACCTTTTCTCTTTGATCGGGCTACATGGTCAGCCTTTGCTCCCCCTCCTCCATCAATGACCCTTGGCCCCCCTCCCCCATGAACCTGTCACCAGTTCGATGGTTGTCCTTCCTTGGACAGCTTTTGGTTGATCCTGACCACTGCAGACCGGGAACATCTCACAAGAGCTGCAGTTTTGAAGTTGCTCTGACCCGTCATCTAGACGTTACAATTTGGCTCGTGTCAAAGCCACTCAAATCCTTATACTTGTCCATTTTTTTTTTCTGCTTTCAACACGACTTCAGGGACAACATGTTCACTTGCTGCCTGATATATCCCACCTACTTGCAGATGTCATAGTAAGCAGATAATCAGTGTTATTGATTTTACCTGTCAGCGTCAATGTTATGGCTGATTGGTGTATATTCTCATTATTATCTAGCTTTAGCCAATCATGCACCATGATACTGGGAGCTACATGACCAATTCAACCAATGCTTGCAATTACTGCACAGTGTAGAGCACGGGTGTCAAACTGGCGGCCCTCCAGCTGTTGCCAAACTACAAGTCCCATGAGGCATTGCAAGACTGACAGTTACAAGCATGACTCCCAAAGGCAGAGGCATGATGGGACTTGTAGTTTCACAACAGCTGGAGGGCCGTCAGTTTGACACCCCTGGTGTAGAGGTTACCAGACACATTTTCTCCTGTAATGAAAGACTTTGCTCTGTTGTCATAGAGATTCAAATACTGATGTAAGCAAATAGCTGTGAATAAAAAAAACAAAACAAAGATCTCCCGAGTCTGTAGCTGACCCTGCTGCCCTTCAGATTGGCAGATGTAAGATTTTTCTCACTTGATGAAAAACTTGAGCTGGTATATTTTATGTAAAAGTACCCTCACCGGCCACTTTATTAGGTACATCTGTTCAGTTGCTTGGTAACACAAATCGCTAATCAGCCAATCACATGGCAGCAACTCAATGCATTTAGGCATCTAGTGAAGACGACTTGCTGAAGTTCAAACCGAGCATCAGAATGGCGAAGAAAGGGGATTTAAGGGACTTTGAACGTGGCATGGTTGTTGGTTCCAGACGGGCTGGTCTGAGTGTTTCATAAACTGCTGATCTACTGGGATTTTCAGGCACAACCATCTCTCTGGTTTACAGGGAATGGTCCAAACAAAAGAAAATATCCAGTGAGTGGCAGTTGTGTGGAGGAAAATGCCTTGTTGAGGTCAGAGGAGAATGGGCACACTGGTCCAAGATGATAGAAAGGCAACAGTAACTCAAATAACCACTCTTTACAACCAGGGTATGCAAATACCATCTCTGAACACATAACATGTCCAACCTTGAAGC
The DNA here is from genome assembly GCF_062004578.1 of Staurois parvus. Lineage (NCBI taxonomy): Eukaryota > Metazoa > Chordata > Amphibia > Anura > Ranidae > Staurois > Staurois parvus. The sequence goes on from NW_028318371.1 coordinate 2,492,278, forward strand.
AGATGGGCTACAGCAGCAGAAGACTACTCCGGGTGCCACTCCTGTCAGCTAAGAACAGGAAACGGAGGCTACAATTCACACAGGATCACCAAAACTGGACAATAGAAGACTGGAAAAACGTTGGATAGAGAAAAACAAACAGAGGGCGCACCGGCCTAGTGCATTACCTTAAAAATGTTTAATGAATGTAAATAATAAGTATTATACTCACAAATGATCAATAAATAAAAGGCACATCATAAAGAAACAGCTCTGTCCAATTCACACTGCGTGTCTATCTGTAGTGAGAACTCTGGACATCCAAAAGGCTGACGCGTTTCCAGGACTAGCCTCTTCCTCAGTGCTCACACTTCAACTGTCAGCAGGGGAACCCCCCTGACAGCTGAATGAGTGGTCGGGTGTTAGGGATGTGGGGGCCGGATTGTTTTGTGTTTGCAGGCTTTTTTTGGTTTACATTTCAGCTGTCAATGGGGGAATCCCACTAACAGCTGAAAGAACCGAGCCTGAAGGTATTGGTTCCAGGTATTGGAGCATTTGCAGGAGTACCGATACTCATGCAAAAGCTGCAAATTGGCACTGATACTGATACCGGTATCAGTGAAACTCGAATTTTTCTTTTTTTTTTTTTTGGTTAAGTAAGGGGTTAGAGTTAAGGTTAGGTTTTAGAGTTGGGGGGTTAGAGTTGGGTTAGGGATTAGAACTGGGGTTAGGGTTTGGGTTAGAGGTTAGGTGTTTTAGGGTTAAGCTTTGGGGTTAGGGGGCTAATATTTTATTTATTGTCTTCTTATTTGTTTATTATTAATTTATTGTTAGGGTGTTAATTTAATTATTATTATTAATAATATTCATAAATAATAAGTTACTGTTGTTTTTTTAGGGGGTTAAGTTTAGGGATTAATTACTATTTATTTATTATTATATATTTCTTTTTACATTTATGATTTTTTAAATTTGTGTTTTATTTATTTAACATTTATTTATTTATTTATTCATTTATTATTATCATTATTACAGTATTTTTTATTTATTTTTTTACATTTGTTCATTTGAGCAGAAAAAAGCTCCAAAAATATGCAACAATGCTCAAAAATGCACGAGTCGCACAGTTCCATTTATTTCTATGGAATTAAAGATGCTCAAAATGTGCAAATCTGTCCAAGCAACAAAAAAAGCTCCAGAACTTGGTTGAGCTTCAGGCATTTGGCTTCAGGCGACTTGGCTTGGACAAGTGAACCATCTCCATTGAGAATATTTGTCTTTTTTCTCCTCAAGCACTTTGGAACTTGGAGCTACCAATCGCTCAGGTGTGAATGGGGCCTATCGCTCCTCAAGCTGCAGAGGAGAGTGCCAGCAGCTCAGAGGTAAGCAGACGTTCCAACCTATTATCTCCATCCTACCCTTATGGGTGTACAGGGCTGGTAGGTGTTTTAGGGTTAAAATTAGGAGTTACGTTTGGGGTTAATATTTTATTTGTCTTCCTATTTATTTATTATTAATTTATTGTTAGGGTGTTAATTATTTTATAATACTAATAATAACACTAATAATAATAATCATACAAGTGCTTCATATACATCCCGCTCCCATCTTACTTTCCTCACCCTCCTTCTCCTAACCTCTGGAGATATCTCCCCAAACCCTGGTCCTCCAGTATCTCACCCCCACACCAGGCACCCTCCTTCCTCCGGGAATAGCCGCAATCCCTTCAATTTAATATCAGTCCCCGTGCTCCTAGAAACCACCCTCCCTTTTCCATGTGCCCTCTGGAATGCCCGCTCTGTCTGGAATAAGCTCACCTCTGTCCATGACCTTTGTGTCTCCCGCTCCCTTCACCTACTAGCAATTACAGAAACCTGGCTCCAAGCAGCAGATTCTTCTTCTCCCGCAGCACTTTCCTATGGAGGCCTCATCTGGACCCACTCACCCAGACCCAGTGGTTGGAAAGGTGGTGGGGTTGGTTTGCATCTATCCCCACTCAGCACCTTTGAAGTCCTCCATAACCCTCCTTCTCTATCCTTCTCTTCTTTCCAGACTCCCCGCATTCGGTTGTTTTCACCCAGCACACAGTTAACCCTTTGATCACACCTCATGTTAACCCCTTCCTGCCCAGTGCCATTAGTACAGCCTCAGTGCTTTTTATTAGCACTGATCACTGTATTGGTTTCACAGGGGTGTCAATGGCAGTTAGTCAGCTCCCCTCCAGTGTCAGAATGCCCACCGTAGTCCCGCTATAAGTATCTTATCACCGCCATTACTAGTAAAAATAATTTTTAGCAAATGTCACAGAATACATTTTTGCCAAAATTTATGATGAAATTTGATTTTTTTACATTTTTTACTGGACATGTTCAAAAAGTAAAAAAAAAGTTTTTTTTCTCAAAATTAACAGTCTGTTTTTGTGTATAGTGCAAAAAATAAAACTGCACAGGCAGTATTTCTGGGAAAAAAGGACATAAGTTTAATTTGGGTGCAGCGTTGCATGACCGCGCAATTGTCAATTAAAGTAACACAGCGCCAAAACACAAAAAATAGCCTGGTCAGGAGGGGGGGGGGAATCCTCAGTAGGGTGAGGGTGGTGAGGAGGAAATACAACACCTCCTTGCTGCCTGCCAAATGCTTTCTGAAGATTGATCTGAACACAGATTGCTCTTCAGAGACCAAAGCTAGTGTGAAGGAGCTCTTAAAGGGATTGTGGGCAGGAGGGGGTTAAACAGAAGCATGGCAGACTTGGGAGTTAAATATCTCTCAGTTTCTCCAACTAGTAGTCGGTCAGCCATCCGCAATAGTACTTCAGGTGTCCCTAGACATGAAATCATGTCTGCAAAACCTTCTAGAACAGGGAGGGGGAGAAGGGAGGAAGATGGGGACAGGCCAGTCATAGAGCAGGGCTCACTCACCCCAAGCTGGGATCTGAAGACTCAGGCAACGTCATCCATCATGCAGAGAGGGTGGAGCTTCCAGGGGCTGGATTTCATATCTCCCGCCCACATTCCCTTTCTGAGGCACAGCATTAGCCTTGTGTGGGCGGGGCATACAGGGGGAGAGGGGTGGGATCAGCTGGAGCAGATCAAGTCCTGTCTCCTCTCCTGTCCATGCAGAGGGGGGGGGGGAGAGCTCGTTACTTGGAGTCTGAGACACAGAGACTTGGCAGATGCAGCCAGCCGCCCCTACAGATTGCTTCCCTGACCAATGGTTTGGCAACCCTGCTTGGGCACAGTATTCATGGGGGGTTGCCTGGGTGGGCGCAGCTGCAATCTGGGGGGGGGGGCATAGCCCACCCCAGCACCCCCATAGATCCAGCCATGGTTCATACCCATGTGATCTGATTCAAGCAAATGCAATATGTTCTGCAACCTGCTTTTGGGTTGTTGTTAAAGTGGAGTTCCAGCTGAAAAAAAATAGAAGTCGGCAAATACAAAAACTGGAGCTTCTGACCTATAAAATACAGACACTTACCTGTCCTTAGGTCCAGCGGTGTCCTCACCACGGCTGCTTTTCTTCTCTCGGGGACAGAGGGGGGTGGAGAACAACTTCTGCATCTGAATGCCTAGAAGATCGCAGCTGAAGTGGGAGCGGGTACATGTCAATTTCGGGTACCCGCTCCCCCCCCCCCACTCCCCAAAGGTGCCAATCCTTAATGGGGAACGAGGGACAAAGGCTTAAAGCGGAACTTCCCCTATTGGGTGGAGCTCCGCTTTAACTTTTAATTGACACCTGCAGCAGATGGCATGAACACAGTGGGATTGCTATGTGGTGGGGAAATGCAGCGATTCCTGTGCGTTTGTGTGTGAACTCAGCCTTAACCACAAAATACAACAAACAGAAACCTGCCAATAGCATTTCACGCTGCGGTATATAACCCAGTTTTATGTCTTGTCTGCAGATGCAATTTATAATCAAAATGACGTATAAAAAAAACAGAGATCAGTTCACAAATGTCGGAATATTTCCTTTTAATTTATAAACATTTGCTTTATCCACAAACTTCCTGAAGATAAAACTGCAACACCAGCTCAGCCCCGCCCTGTGCTGAGAAATGTGAGACGACCTTTAGATTTTCCGTGTCGGAGACTTTCACTTTCATTTCTCTCTTCTGCTGTCAGCGATGGCGTCTGCTGATCTGAGAGAGGAGCTGGACTGTTCCATCTGTCTGAACATTTATACCAATCCTGTAATGCTGAGATGTGGACACAACTTCTGCCGGGTCTGTATTGATCGATCGTTGGATACACAGGAGGGGTCTGGAGGTTATTCCTGTCCTCAGTGCAGAGAAGAGTTCCAGGATCGGCCTGCATTGCACAGGAACATAGCACTACGTAACATAGTGGAGACCTTCCGGTCTACTCAGCCAGATGAGAAGAAGACTGGAATCTTCTGTACTTACTGCATTCACTCTCCTGTACCCGCTGTTAGATCCTGTCTGCATTGTGAAGCTTCTCTGTGTGATAATCACCTGAGAATTCACAGCAAGTCACCAGAACATGTCCTAACTGACCCCACCACTTCCATGGAGAACAGAAAATGCACCATCCATAGGAAACTTCTTGAATATTACTGTGCTGCAGATGCCGCCTGTATCTGTGTGTCCTGCAGTTTGGCTGGAGAACACCAGGGACACAAGGTGGAGACTCTGGATGAGGCTTCAGAGAAGAAGAAACAGAAACTGAGAAACGTTCTGCAGAAAATGATGACATAGACAGAGAAGACGGAGAAAAGAGTCCAGAATCTGCAGGAACGTAAGGGAAAAGTACAAGAAAAATCAGCTGGTCTAACAGAGAGAGTCACTGCCCTGTTCATAGAGCTCAGGAGACAACTGGAGGACCTGGAGAAGAGAGTCCTGAGGGAGATCGCCAGCCAGGAAGAGCGGCTTTCATGTCCATTGTCTGAGATGATCCATCAACTGGAGATAAAGAAGAAGGATCTGTCCAGGAAGATGGGGGACATTGAGGAGCTGTGTAACATGACCGACCCCCTGACTGTCCTCCAGGAATCAGACACAGGGGACTTGTGTGATACTGAGGAGGGAGATGATGAGGACAGAGAGAGACATGATAGACTCCTCCATGATGGAGGGGATCTGGATGTGGCTGGAATCTCACACACATTACACACAGGGATATCTGATATGATAAAAGGGGGAAATGTATGCTTCAATATACAGGAAGCTTCAGACTTATTACTGGATGTGAACACAGCTCATAATAATCTACAGATATCAGATGACATGAAAACTGCATCCTGGTCAGATACAGAGCAGAATCGTCCAGAAACACCAGAGAGATTTCAGTTCTGGGAACAGGTATTAAGCAGTCGGAGTTTTTCCTCGGGGCGACATTACTGGGAAGTGGATGTCAGTGAGGGAGAACGTTGCAGAGTCGGGATGTGTTATCCCAGTATAGAGAGGGGAGGAGGGCAGTCAGAGATTGGATATAATAACAAGTCCTGGAGTTTGTGGAAGTATAACAGTGAGTGTGATCTATTCCATGATGATAAAACAATCCGCATATCTCCCGATACCCCCCCTGATAGAGTCAGGATCTATGTGGATTATGAGGCCGGGCAGCTGTCCTTTTATGATCTGTGTGACCCCATCAGACACCTCCACACCTTCACCACCACCTTCACTGAGCCCCTCCATGCCGGGTTATGTGTAAGAGAAGGTTGTATAAAGATCTCTGGGGGGTCAGGAGACGTGTAAAATGATCATATGACAGGAAATCTGACCTGAATCTGGTGAAATCTGCTGAGAAATGTGAATTTGGTTCATAGGATGACACAGTTTGTAGAGATCATATATTTCTTCAATCAGTAGATCTGGTAGATCTCAGCCGAGGAGAGTGTCCTCCATCACTTCCACACCCAACAATGCAAGATTTTTTTTGGGGGGGGGGGTTATTTAGCATTAGGCTGACCACACACTATACAATCTGATTGTACAATAACCTTTAGATCTCCCATCAGCTGTGTAGTATACGGGTCTGCCTGATGTGACCCAATAAAGAGCTGATTCACACATGTGCGGTGCGGATTGAAGCTCAGGATTCACAGCTAATTGGCACAGTAGTTGTTCAGCGGTTCAGATCAGGTTTACATCAGGTTCAGGAAAGGTTCAGGTCAGGATTTTATCCCGTTCACACATGTGCGGTTTACAAACAGTTCCCATAGAAGTCAGTAGCCTGTAATCCGCACCTGAACTGGACCGCACTGCTCAGAAATCGCACATGACTCCTTTTCACCGCCAGTGCACCGGACCTATGTGGACAGGCACCATAGGAAGCAATGTTATGTCACATGTCATGCGGATTGGATGCGGTTCAAAACAATCCAATCCACATATGTGTGAACCGGCACTCAGAGGATTGTTTAAGTTTTTCTTCATAGGAGATAGTTTTGGTAAAGCTAAAGGAGATTTGGTGGTGTAGAGTGTGGTCAGCCTTAGATTTACCAAAAGTATGTCATATAAAGCCGGACATGAGCAATCCACTCATATTGTATCCAGGCAGACCCTCGCATTACATACAGTAGTTGCTGGAAGATCCGAAACAGATTGTATAGTGTATGGTCAGCTTTAGGGGTTCAGGTTGGGTGTTATGCTATGGCTGGGGGTTATGTAACTTTAGCTCCTGCCCCGTTTTCTGAACGTTTGGACAAGCTGTATAAATTCTGCACTTTGAACAGATGTAGAGAAGAGAAGGCTGCAGATACACAGGTACAACTTATGTAGGAGGATTTGTTTCCTCTCTGTGTATCTCCTGAGGCCAGTCACTGCACTGGGTATAGGTAAGGGTTTACAACCCCTTTGAAGATTTAATCATGAGTCGGTTTTATGGCCCTTTTACCCGTCTGACTGCTGAACAGCAGAGATTATGCTGGATGGTTATTCACTGTTATAAATAAGTCATCTAGAAAGGTGAAAATATTTTATTCTGTAAAGTGGTTATAAGGGAAGGACATTCTGTACCTCAAAGTGGTATTAAACCCAAAGGTAAACATTTGTTATATTGCAGCTTACCAATTCTTAGATGTGACGGCTGCATTAGTTTTATGTTTTTATTTTTATCTGGTGATCCTGCCAGTATGTCTGTTGTTTTTCAAAGGAACAAGCTCTCTTCCAGATATAGCGGTTATAGGGATGAGACAAACCATCTGCCAATGACAGGGGTGATTACAATACTCAACTTTTATTTAGTTATGTAAAAACTTTATCCTAAAAGGGAAAGCATGTTTGGTGTAACTGCTTGGAGTTCGTCTTCAATTTGTTAGTGTATTTAAATCTGCTAGTCCATTTAACACTCCCCTCCCCCCAGACAGATAATGCTGCTGCCCAAAGGTGCCCCCTGTGCTCCTTCCTCCAGAGTGGGGGCGATCTAATACAGGAGGTGTGTTACTGACCAGCAGTTGCTGGGACAAGATCATCTAGAGCCCAGGGTGAACATGCTGAATTGTGCCCCCCCCCCAAGATGTATGAGCATTATGTGTTAGGAAAAATCCCCTCCCCCACAAAAAAATGGACTAATCTGCCTGCTTATCCCCTAAGCATTCCCCCTCCTCCCAGTACAAGGCTGCTCCTTGCTGAAATCCCCTTCCCAGCACAAATATTTGCCCCCCCCCAAACCAGCTCAAAGCCACTCATTCCTCATATGCCCCCAGCACAAAATCCACCCCTTCCTGAAAAAAATTCCCTGCTCCTAGTACAAATCCTCTACCTCTCACCTCAAATTTCACTTCTGAGCACAAATCCTCTCCCCCTCTCTAAATCCCCCCTCCCAGCAAAAATTCTCTCCAGTCTCCCATCTTAACACAAATCCTCTCAAATTTCCCTCCTATCACAAATCCCCCCAATCATCCCTGCTAGCACAAATCCCCCCCCCCCCCCAATAAAATTCCCCTACTTGCACAAATCCCACTCCCAACCATCTTTTGGTGCCCCCCCCCCACCTCACATAATATCACAGTGCCCAAGTGCCATGGCAGCCACCCCTCCATCTCTTGTCTCAGCTCTGCGGACCAGATCACCAGGTGTAAACAGAGGGGAAAGGACTAAAAAAAGAAAACTAATGCAGCCAAGAGAAAAAAATGCATCGGGTGGTAAAAAAGCAAAATCCACCTGTTGGTTGTCTCTGTGGAATTCTACTGAGAAGTCATTTTACCCTTTTATATGTGTTGTTTTATATATTCCATGCATTTTAAGGGTTTAGATTCCACTTTTATGCATTTTATCTTGTCTCTATTTTTGTGCCATTTTATGTTCTGGGATTTGATTATTGTGTGCTGACATTTTATTGTACATTTTATTGTCCAACTTTCATCTTTCATGTTTCATTAAAGTTTTGTTGAATCCTTGAAGTATTCGGTTTAGTATTTTGAAGTGTTCATTTTCAGGCTTTGGTTACAATGTATCTAAAGCCTTCCTTTTTTTTTAGTTTTGATAGAGTAGGGAAGGGTTAGAACCTCGCTCAGTTTTTTTTTTTTTTTCATATTTTCATTTCCTGTTCACAGAGAAACAAGGAAATCTCTCCGAGGTCAGAGGAATCCACCTCTTAGTCTAGGGTCACACCTATGCAGGTTGCGTTTGATGTGTTTCTGCATTGTGTCTTGCATTGTGTTTTGCGTTTTTTGCCACGTTTTTGATGCATGTTGTATTTTTGTTTTTTTGTTTTCATTTTTTTCTTGTTGCTAAGCAGATTTAAAATGCAAAACACAGCAAAATGCAGCAAAAACACAAGACATGCTTTTCTGCAGCGTTCCCATTGAAGTCTATAGAACCAAAAATGCAATAATTTGTGTTTAAAAATGTCCCTGATCCTTTCCAAAAAACAAACCAGGAGAAAACACAGAGATGTGAACCTGTCCCATAGGAAATCATGTTAAATGGACTGCTCTGTGTTTCTGCAAAACTCTGCAGAAAATGCTTAGGTGTGGTGGGTGTCAGTGCATTCTTAATGACACCTTCAAAAGCAGGTTGCAAATGGAATGCATTTGCCTGCACCAGATTGCATGGTACAAAACAAACATGCAATCCGGTTGCACTGCGGTTCCAAAATCGCTGCATTCACATCTTTGGTGCGATGTGGTGCGATTTGAGCTCATTCAAAATGAATGGACTCAGATTGCATTGCACTGAATCACATGTGAATTGCACAGGAGTGTGTTGCAGTTCCTTCGTGATTCACTTGCACTTCATTGTGTGAACCAAGGCTCAGCAATACAATTGTCAAACAATTAACATTTTTGCACACAATAGTTGTGTATTCCAACATAAGTATTAAACAAACATCAATGAACTGGCACTTTATGTTTCAATGTTCTTATTAAGTTTACAGAAAAGTAAAGTACAACAGATGGCATAGTACGTATACATGCGTCCATTATCAACCATCAATAACAAATGACATCCCATCTCTTACAAAGAACAATATATACCTATGTGTGATGTCACTTTAGACATGGAGGGAAACACAATATATTGTATAAGATTGGAGCCAGTAAGAACAAAGATTTTTATATACAAAACATTATCCTGAATATATATTTGCAAGCATCAGTAACAAACCTATAATGCGCATATCTGAATGGGCAATTGCCAGAAAGAAACGCAAAGGCCAATCTTATCCCTAAAAGAAAAAAAGGGAAATATTACTAGTAAGTAATCCAATGAAAGCCGCAATATTAGAAGGTCATGTTGGAGCTGAGGTATCAAATACAAATTCACATAGAACTATGTTGTCAGAAATACTTTTTGCCCCAAATGGGGTCTGAGAAGCGAAAGGACAAAATGAACAAATGTAACCAAAAACCCAAAGAAACATAGAAAACTGGTAATATCCCAGAGCCGCTCTGTTATCCACCAACCTCACAGTTGTGACATTACATAAGAAAGAAAAAAAAAAGCACCAGAGAGACCTTCAAGGGATCCTTGAAGCCTTAAGAGTAGATAACCAAACGTTCTATAAAGCTGTTATATGATTTAATTAGGTGTGTGCCAACATTTGTTACATTACTCAAACTCATTGTTTTTCACCCCGAAATCAAATCCTCAAAGTTGTAGTGATGAATGAGTAAGCACTTTGCATTAAGATGTTTTATATTGTCTGTCTGGTGCAGAAACTGTTTCTCTACCAGACCTTTGCTATGTGTTGCAGCAAATGGTGGCAATACAGCGAAGCTATTGGTGGATATTGAAAGCTGATATTTTGGAGCTTTCTTCCAATTTGCTATATTCTTTCCGCATTACCCTGTGGAAACCATTTTGTGAACTGAAATAAAAGTGAAAAATATCATCTGAGAACAGTGTGAATGCGCTATAGAACTCTTACATTCTTCAGAAAATACTGTACTTGAGACCAGGGGCGGACTGACAACTCATGGGGCCCCCGGACAATAGGGGATCATGGGGCCCCTGTGTCCTCACCAACACTCAAACCACTCCCAAAAAAGCCTATGAAAGGTACCAGGGGCATCTCATTGGGCCCCCTACTGACCCTGGGCCCTCGTGCAATGCCCGAGTGTCCGAATGATCAGTCCGCCTCTGCTTGAGACCCATTACTTTTGCACTGGCTTTCAGTCCATCAAGTTCAAGGAACAGTTTCTGAAACACTTCAAAAGTGTATTTAAGTTCCTTGGGATAGCACAGATTCAGAGCATATATTATACCCATCAGCAAAGCACGGCACCTTGGAATATTAAATCCCTCCAGGATTTTGGTTCCCTCCACCAGAATGGTTGCTGTCTTGTGGTCATATCCTGAGGTGGGCTGGTTACCAATGATAGCAATTTTCATCACTTGCATGTCAAGGTTTGCTTCAAACTCTTCCAAATCCTTGTAAAAGGAATTCAAAGAAATGTTAGCTTGTTGAAGATAATGAATTTGATAATTACCACGGACTTCTTTGTACTATGACACCCTTTATTCTATTGTAAACCTGGCCATACATTGTACAGTTATTTGTACAATTTCTGAACAATGTCCTCTAGAATTACCTTCAGCTATGTAGTACGAGGGCCCGCCTGACTGGATAGAAATTGAAAGTGTTGTTTAGGTTTGACCTCATATTATATGGTTTGGTGAATCTAAAGAAAAATGATCCGATAAGATGATATAATATATGGCCATCCTAAAAGAGAAATACAGGGTTTAAAAAAATGATGCTCATCTAGGTGGATGCAGCATTGGTCTGATGCTGCATCTATCCCCTGCCACTTCTAAGACTGAGAACTGATTTATCAAAGACCGCTGATCTTTCAGTTCTCAGTCTTCTGTGAGCAGAGAGTGGTGACCGTCAGTCACCGGCTATCTACTCTGCCCCTCCAGCAGTCACTGGAGCGCTGGGCTGTGGAGGGGGAAGGCTCTCAGGCTCTCAGCGGCATGCTGAGAGGTTGAGCCAGCTGCTGATCAGGCATCCAGGTGGATTCCAACCATATCATTGGGTTCTTTTGGGAGCCTGGACTGGCTATGTGACATCAGCCGACAGCAGGCTTTAGGCCACTGTCAGCTGAAAACAGGTCACAGGAGTGCAGAATGAACTACACTTCTGTGATCCATAGAAGAAGTACAGCCAAAAGAGCTTTGGCCATACTGCTCCGTGAAGTCTTAAGCAGGCCATAGATTACACAGTTTTCTTTCCATTCTACCACAGGTAGAAGGGAAGAAAATTGTTTGTTATGGTTTCTCTCAAACTCTGTGTTAGTTTTGAGGATTTGTCCATAGTTACCATTGGTTATCAATGAGAACTCAGGTAACCAAAAGTAAAATGAAAGTGGAAGTTAATGCAAAACCTAACTAATCTACTCCCACCCCCATTCTAAGGTATTCTGTCTACCCTTTAACCTCCCTGGTGGTCTGATTATGGCAATATTTTTGAATGTCAAAGCGGTACATTGTTTTGCATGGAAATTTGTTGTTTTATATCATAGGCCTGTAATTCTTAGGAATAAATCACTTAAATCTGTCTAAACAAGAGTCTAGTAAACATCCCGGATATAATAAAGTTTGAAACACAAAATCATATATTATAATATAATAAATAATTATAAAAAATAATAAAATAATAAATTTAATTAAAAAAAGTAATCAAACCAAAAACACTGACATTTGTCCAAACAAGGGTGCAATATTACTAGACACTGAATATTGGTTTAGTAAACATCCCGGGTGTGAAACATTTTGAAACATGGGACTGCACAAAGTCCGACGTCACAATCAGGACAATGAACCTGGTTTCCTTTCTGATTTTCTTTCCACTGTCATCTCTCTTCAAGCAACAAACCACGCACATCCTTGTAGTGCTGACTTTTTCTCGGTTGGTGGGATGTAGTCCATGAAGTGACCAGTCAGGCGTTCCGGGTTGACAACACCAACAGCTCTATTCACAGCCATTGATGGTGTTTGGTGGTTCACAAAGATACGTTTGGCAACTTTCCAAATGAAGTCAGAATGAATCTCAGGCTTGTCACTCTTTTTTTTTTGAGCAGAATGTAGGCATTCCACAAGCATTGCTCAAGAAGATGCCTGAAGATCTTCTTGTAGTACTTCTTATGCTGCTTCCTCATTGCTGGGTAGTATGTCATTGCTTGGTCGGCTCTGTCGACACCTCCCATGGTGTTATTGTAGTCTATCACTACTTGTGGCTTCATGATTTCTTTCTCACCTTTTGTGCGTACCATAACAGTGGAGGTATTATGATTTGTACTCATTAGGCACACATCTTCTCTTGTCACGCCCATGCAGTGCCATCATTTTGCCTTTCTGCCAGGCAACCATTTCTCCAGTCTTCAGCTTCTTATTGCCAAACATTGGCGGCATGTCACGCTGGTTAGCTATATCGGTTCCATAGGCATCTGTTTTGCAGAAGAAACTCATAAAGTTCAGGAGACGTATAAAAGTTGTTGGTTGTTACGCAATAGCCCTGATTTAGCAATGGATCAATGCATGAAAGAACAGAAGATGTTGCCATTCCAGAGTTGCTGTATTTTGGAATGAATTTTGTTCCTTTTCCAGTGTATATGACTGAATTCCAAATGTAGCCAGTTGACGATTCGCATAGCATGTAGGATTTTATGCCAAATCGTGCTCTTTGATGCAATGTATTGTACCCAGCTGAGCCTTGTAGGCCATTAGACTTTCATATAAGCTGATATCTCTTTCTGGCACATAGCTCCATTGGAAATTCTTTAGAATAATTTGAGATACTTCCCAAATTTTCTTTAGTTTTGGTGCAGGATGAGTAGTTTCATCAAATTCTTTGTTGTTTTTGAAGTGTAAAAATGTCATGATCAGGGAAAATCTGTACTCTGACATGACCGTGCCAAAGAATGGAGTGGCAAGTCATTTATTAGTTGTCCAATACCACTTCTGCAGGGGTTTCCCCACCACTCCCTGAAGTATTATTAGGCCCAGAAATTTCCAAATGTCATCTTTGGTCTCTGGTTCCCACTTTCTGCTTCTTGGAAACTTCCGATGCAGAGTAGCCAATTGTTGCTCTTGGTACCGTTTTGTCTCAGTAACTATTTTTTCAATAACCTCATCGGTCAGAAATAATTGTAAGTATGCCAAGAGGTTGTCGTGTTCAACGTACTTTCATACCAGATGCTCCAGTAAATGGGAATCTTGGGGGCGCTGCCTGATCCGTACCACAGTCAATAGAGCACCAAGTTCGCACATCACTGAGCTCAGTCGCAGAATGGTCGCCACTTTCAGTGTCCGATGATGAATTTCCCCACAAATCACTATCGCTCAATTCTGCAAGGGATTCTAATTCACTATCGCTGTTCTCTAGCCGGTCTAAAACAGATTTTAACCTAAAGGGATGCTTTTTGGATGTCATGGACGTTTTCAAGTTTCCATGCAGAAAGAACGGTAAAAGTGCAGACAAGGCACTAGACAAAGCACTGAGTGTCAGGGTCCTGTCCACGGCAGAGGTTCTGGAAGATCTGGCATTTCTGCCAGTTCTCTGCATGGCCGCAGAAGGACACATCAGCCTCAGTCTGGTGCCAGACGGCCTTTATAAGGAGGCTCATCACTTCCTCATGTTGCTGGATGATCTCTGGCTCCCCATGCCCTGTTCCTGTTTTCTGTGACTGGACTTGTCCTGGACCTGTCTACTCTGCCTTACCCCTGATCTGACCTCGGCCTGGCTTATGGATACTCTCTCTCGCTCCTCTGTGTATGACCTTGGCTATCCCATCTGACTAAGTCTGCTCTGATTCCCGCCTGGTACCTGACCTTGGCTTGCATACCACGCACAGGCGTCTCCTGTCTGCAGACCTATCTCCGTGCAGCAGCTGTGCTTCTGAGTGGACCACCAACCAGCACTCCAACAGGCGACCTGTGCAACTTTGGGTCTGACTCCCGCTGTCCCACTCTCAGGGGAGTCCGGAACTTAGCCACAAGGGAAGCCCTCTCTCCACTGGCCTCCATCACCAGGTACCTGATATTGAGGATAAATGGTTTGATACAGTAATGGAATCCTAACAGATGACAATGTATTGTGTGTATGTCGTGTTTTGTTTACTTTTTTGAATCTCCCGCCAGTTCCACCCCCCTGCATCACTGCACTCGCAGGGAAGTGAACCCGGAAGATGGATGCCGGCATTGGCCCGGAGGACACAGTGGGAGGACATCGGGGATCGCAGGGACAAGGTATGTTACACTACAATGTAATCTTGAGTGTGGCTCGGGGTTCCTGCTTTTGGTACTGAAAATTAACCCCGAGCCACACTCAGGATTACCGCCAGGGAGGTTAAAGAAAAGATCTGTATACTTCCAGTAGTTATTCTGAAGCCGCTACGGTCCGGTCACATGGTCTCTCCAGCGCTGGCTTCTGTGTACAGAAGAGATCGCTAACAACAGCTGGAAATGCCTAGGAGATGACATCACCCATAGGCTTACTCTGGGGCATCCATTGTTGGCTGCCTCTCCTCTACACTGGAGCTGCCACTGACAGCTCATACTGGGACCAGGCCAGAGTGGCTTCAGAATAGGGAAGTATACAGATCTTTTCTTTACAGGGTTACATAGAATCGCCTTAGAACGGGGGATGGGAATAGGTGGAACCTAGATTTTGCTGAAGATTTCACTTTCATTTAAAGTCATCAATAATGAATATCAGCTGAAGTTTATGAATGAAATATTTTACTATTTGAATAAATTCAGAGAATACAGACAGCTGTTCTCCTGTGTGTTTCAGTGTGGATTGAATGTTTGTCAGATATTTACTTACACCAAACTCCTGGAGAAGTCTTCCTCCCTCTCTCCAAGGTACAGGATAAGGCAGCGGATGGCGACTTTTCTGTGTATTTCATTGTATTGTGCTAATGAGGAAACAAGTGTAACAAGGATCAGGAGAACGTCCCTTTAACCCCTTCAATACCGGGCACTTTTACCCCCTTCCTGCCCAGGACAATTTTCAGCTTTCAGCGCTCTCACACATTGAATGACAATTGCACGGTCATGCAACACTGTACCCATATGACATTTTTATAATTTTTTTCACACAAATAGAGCTTTCTTTTGATGGTATTTAATCACCGCTAGGGGTTTTATTTTTTGCGCTATAATTAAAAAAATTTAAAAAAGAAAAGTTTTCATTGTTTCTGTTATAACATTTTGTAAATGGGTATTTTTTCTCCTTCACTGATGTGTATTGATGAGGCTGCATGGATAGGCGGCACTGATGGGCACTGATAGGCGACATTGATAGACAGCACTGATGATACTGCACTGATAGGTGGCACTGATGGGCAGAACTATTGGGCGGTACTGCTGGGCACTGATTGGTGGCACTTCTGGGCAGCACTGATGGTTGGCACTGCTAGGCACAGGTGGGTGGCATAGGTGGGTGGCACTGCAGGGCATAGGTGGGTGGCACTGCAGGCCACAGGTGGGTGGCATTGCAGGGCACAGGTGGGTGGCACTGCAGGGCACAGGTGGGCAGAAATGATGGGCACAGGTGGGTGGAACTGATGGGCACAGGTGGGCAGCACTGATGGACACTGATCATCAGCGCCCTGATGATCAGTATCGATCACTTCTCTGACAATTGGCGGTTATCGGCAATACTTTCTTCACTGTGTGACAGCGTGAGGAAAGTGCAGCCAATAACCGGCAACCGTATTTACCCGGTGATCTGCTGTATCATTGGACACCACTGATCACGTGGTAAAAGGCCGCCGTGATTGGCCGTTTACCGTATCCTGTGATCAGCTGTGTATCCATGTTCTACATTTTCACAAGTAAAACTACGAGGGATTAAACTGCCGTGTCTTATTGGGGTGTTGAGCTGTCTGTGGTGAACGCTGACCCAGCAAGTGATCATATTGGCCAGACAGACGGAGGTCTAACGGAGGAATGTGAATGCACAAAGCAGTGCTGGAAACAGAAGAATATTAGTATAGAACGATAGAATATACCAAAAAGGAAAAGGGGGAAAACACAAAGTGTGTACTGTCTCATTTTTTTTCAAACCACTTTGGAGATTTATTTCCTATTGTCTAAAAAAAAAAAATCTAAAAAAAAACTAACAAATAAAAGTAATAAATCTTAAGGAAATGACCAAACAACATTTTAAAAGCAATCAAATAAAATAATAAACACTCCACAGCGCAAATACATTTAAAATTAAATTAGATACTATAAATAAAAGTCCAAAAATAAAGTCCAAAAAAGTTATTTTCAAAATCTATGAATTGTGCTCAATCCCCCCAAAAAAGTGCTCCAAAATTCCTCAAACAAATGTGCTCCCCCATCCGTGATGAATGCTCCTCCCCCCTCACCAGATGGAATGGACTCTTCCTGATATGGCACAAGAGTCAGACAAGCGTAGAATGAGTGGGCGTGTCCTCCCAGATAACTCAATATCCTCCAGAAACGACTCCCACGATTGGATGACAATGGAAAACAAAACAAAAACAACAAATAGTGCAATACTGTAAAAAAACTCTTTAATATTAAAACAAGTCTGCCTTCTATACACTCACATGATACAAAATATAGTCAGGCTTCATAATAGGCCCAGAGGCTCATATTATATGACAGATTTCCATTTGTAGAAGTGGACTGGCAAAGATAGATAGAAATCCCTTCTAGACAAGCAGGAAGTCACTCCGGAACACCGCAAACCAGTGTGCGTTCCACTCACCGGAAGTGACGTCACCACGCACCCACCGCAACCGGAAATACGGTGACGCGTTTCACCCTCCTCCAGGGCGTTATCCAAGACATCATTTTCCGGCTAACATGTTATATACCTCCCCACTACTCCTCCCCTTTCTTCAATAAGCCAAATCCATCCCATTAACCCTCTAACACCTCATCCCTCCAATCCACTTCCCAATTACAATGTCCAAGCCAACATACACATAACAATATCGATATTATAGTTCCACAGACACCTAATTACCTCTCTATTTATTTTAAATCATCATAATAACAAAAATGTACTCCATACTAATTAATCTAATAGACCCCAAACAATAGTTCTAATACAAAAAAATTATATGTAAAATAAAAATAAAAAATAGGAAAAATAATAAAAATAAAATTAGATATAAATAAATAAAAATGAAAATAAAAATACAAATAAAAACTAAAGATAAAAATAAAAAAACAAAAACAAAAAATATTAAAAATGAAAAACTAAAAATAAATAAAATTAAAAAAAATAAAATAAATGAAAATAAAAAAAAAACTACAAAATTACACAATAAACAACAATCAAGGAATTAATATCTAATAGACACTACCAACTGAAAAATAAACAATTAAGATCAACATCTATATTCAACCCCTTAGGGGATAAAGTATTCAATTTTAGGATCCATTAGAAACATTAAAAGAGGTTTTAGGCATCATAGTTTGTCCTACCATATTAGGAAGTGCCACAATAGGGATCCATCTTTGCTCAGGTTCTGTGGGATTGAAAATGTTGAGCCTCATTGGCGTGGTGGAAATATGGCTAGGTCGATTTCACAGAATGAGACAAGATGGATCCTAAAATTGAATACTTTATCCCCTAAGGGGTTGAATTTAGATCTTAACTGTTTCTTGTCCAATTGGTAGTGTCTATTAGATATGAATTCTTTGATTGTTGTTATTGTGTAATTTTGGGTTTTTATTTTTATTATTTTATTGTCATTATTTTTTCTTTTTATTATATTTTTTATTTCATTTTAATTTTTATTATTTTATATTTTTTATTTTTATTTGATTTTTATATTTTTTATTTTTATTTGATTTTGTTTTTTTTTCATTTTTGTTATTTTTTCTTATTTTTGTAATATTTATTTAATATTTGTTTTAAGTTTAATTTTTTTCATGTATTTTATTCTTTGTATTAGATTAGCATGGAGTAATATTTGTTGTTATTAAAATAAATAGAGAGGTAATTAAGTGTTTGTTGTTTATAATATTGATATTGGTATGTGTATGTTGGCTTGGAGATTGTAATTGGGAAGTGGATTGGAGGGATGAGGTGTTAGAGGGTTAATGGGATGATTTGGCTGAATGGAGAAAGGGGTGGAGTAGTGGGGAGGTATAAAGGATGATTGGAGCTGGAAAATGACGTCTTGGATAACGCCCTGGAGGAGGGTGAAACGCGTCACCGTATTTCCGGTTCCGGTGGGTGCGTGGCGACGTCACGTCCGGTGAGTGGAACGCACGCTGGTTTGCGACGTTCCGGAGTGACTTCCTGCTTGTCTAGAAGGGATTTCTATCTATCTTTGCCAGTCCACTTCTACAAATGGAAATCTGTCATATAATATGAGCCTCTGGGCCTATTATGAAGCCTGACTATATTTTGTATCATGTGAGTGTATAGAAGGCAGACTTGTTTTTTAAATTAAAGAGTTTTTACAGTATTGCACTATTTGTTGTTTTTGTTTTGTTTTCCATTGTCATCCAATCGTGGGAGTCGTTTCTGGAGGATATTGAGTTATCTGGGAGGACACGCCCACTCATTCTACGCTTGTTTGACTCTTGTGCCATATCAGGAAGAGTCCATTCCATCTGGTGAGGGGGGAGGAGCATTCATCACGGATGGGGGGAGCACATTTGTTTGAGGAATTTTGGATCACAGGTTTTTTTGGGATTGAGCACAATTCATATATTTTTGGAAAAAAAAAATTTTTGTGTGGAATTTTTATATATAATGTATTTGTGCTGTGGAGTGTTTATAATATACTAAAATAATTACATTTCCATGTTCTGTGGGAGAGCAGATATAGTGAATTCAGGGTCCAAGGAGATCAGATATAGTGAATGCAGGGTCCGGGGAGAACGGATATAGTGAATGTAGAGTCCGGGGAAACCACATATAGTGAATGCAGGGTCCAGGGAGAGTGTGTATAGTGAATGCAGGGTCCAGGGAGACAAGACATCGTGAATGCAGGGTCCAGGGAGAGCAGATATAGTGAATGCAGAGTCCGGGTAGACCAGATATAGTGAATGCAGGGTCCAGGAAGACTGGATATAGTGAATGCAGGGTCCGGGGAGAGCGGATATAGTGAATGCAGGGTCCAGGAGAGTGGATATAGGAAATGCAGGGTCTGGGGAGAGCGATATAGTGAATGTAGAGTCCTGGGAGAGCAGATACAGTGAATGCAGGGTCCGGGGAGAGCGGATATATTGAATGCTGGGTCTGGGGAGAGCAGATGTAGTGAATGCAGGGCCCATGGAGAGCAGATATAGTGAATGCAAAGTCCAGGGAGAGCAGAAAAAGTGAATGCAGGGCCCATGGAGAGCAGATACAGTGAATGAAGGGTCCGGGGAGAGCAGGTATAGTGAATGCAGGATCTGGGGAGACCAGATATAGTGAATGCAGCATCCGGGGTGAGCGGATATAGTGAATGCAGGGTCCGAGGAGAGCGGATATATTGAATGCAGGGTCCGGGGAGAGCGGATATAGTGAATGCGGGGTCCAGGGAGAGCAGATATAGTGAATGCAGGGTCCGGGGAGAGCAGATATAGTGAATGCAGGGTCCAGGGAGAGCGTATATAGTGAATGCAGTGTCCTGGGAGAGCAGATATAGTGAATGCAGGGTCCGAGGAGAGCAGATATAGTGAATGAAGGGTCCAGGGAGAGCGGATATAATGAATGCAGGGTACAGGGAGGAGTGTACGGATGACGTCACAACGTTACCATTCATCAGGACAGTGGTTATAGTACTCTGTAAGCGGCTCTTGGAACGACATTCCAGCAGGCAATAGCATTCATTAAGTGGCCCCGTGCTTTGCCTGGCATTAAATTGCGGATGGGGTCTGGTTTGAGCATGTACAGGACTCTGCTGCTGAGATGATACTGCCATCTAGTGTCTAATCAGTACATCACCGGATGTTCATCATACCTGGTGCAATATACACCTCCGGAACGTGAGTGCATTTCTTATGTTTAACTGATGAATAAAAGTGTAAAAGGATAAAGCACTATGTGGAGTTCTTTGTAATGAGGAATACGGCTGATACAAAGACACTTATCAGGAGGGAGATTACTTTGGAGTCTTCATTCAACAAGCTGATCTTCTGAGTCCAAATGGGACCAAAAGTGCAGTTAGAGGTAACATTGTATAATGTGCGGTCACACTGCGTGAGGTGAGCAGATATATGGTGGAGGATGTCTTTGCACGGGAATTGATGACAGATGCACATATTTTTCTTTATCCAGAGGAGGGTTCACAGAAGAACACTTTATTGATTGAACTTGAGATTTTGAATGACTTTTGCTTGATTCATACTTAAAAAATACTTTTTGATTTTTTTTGGGGGTCCTTGTTTATATATATATACAGTATATAGTTTTATTTACTTAATTCTTTTTCAATAATTTTTATTTTATTATTTATTTTTTCACTTTGCTTTTTGAATAATAGGAATTGTGTAATTGTTTCATGTAGCGCAGCATTTGTTTCACTTTATAATATGATAATGAATGCAGGGTCTGGGGAGACCAGATATAGTGAATGCAGGGTCCGGGGAGAGCGGATATAGTGAATGCAGGGTCCGGGGAGAGCGGATATAGTGAATGCAGGGTCTGGGGGGACAAGATATAGTGAATGCAGTGTCCTGGGAGACCAGATATAGTGAATGCAGGGTCTGGGGAGACCAGATATAGTGAATGCAGGGTCTGGGGAGACCAGATGTACTGAATGGGGGGGTCCTGGGAGACTAGATATAGTGAATTCAGGGTCTGGGGAGAGCGGATATAGTGAATGTAGGCTCCTGGGAGACCAGATATAGTGAATGCAGGGTCCTAGGAGACCAGATATAGTGAATACAGGGTCCTGGGATAGCGGATAAAGTGAATGGAAGGTCCTGGGAGAGCGGAATTCAGAGCCTGGGAAGACCAGATATAGTGAATGAAGTGTCCAGGGAGAATGTATATAGTGAATGCAGGGTCAGGGAAGAGTGGATATAGTGAAAGCAGGGTCCAGGGAGACTGGATATAGTGAATGCAGGGTCCAGGGAGACTGGATATAGTGAATGCAGGGTCAGGGGAGAGTGGATATAGTGAATGCAGGGTCCGGGGAGAGCAGATATAGTGAATGTAGGGTCCTGTGAGACCAGATATAGTGAATGCAGGGTCTCGGGAGAGGGGATATTGAGAATGCAGGGTCCGGGGAGAGTGGATATAGTGAATGCAGGGTCCGGGGTGAATGGATATAGTGAATGCAGGATCCGGGGAGAGCGGATATAGTGAATGCAGGGTCCTGCGAGATCAGATATAGTGAATGCAAGGCCCTGGGAGAGGGTACATAGTGAATGCAGGGTCTTAAAAGAGCGGATATAGTGAATGCAGGGTCTTGGGAGAGGGGATATATGAATGCAGGGTGCAGGGAGACAAGATATAGTGAATGCAGGGTCTTAAGAGACCAGATATAGTGAATGCAGGGTCCTGGTAGAGGGGATATAGTAAATGCAGGGTCTGGGGAGACCAGATATAGTGAATGCAGGGTCTTAAGAGACCAGATATTGTGAATGCAGGGTCCAGGAAGACAGGATATAGTAAATGCAGGGTCTGGGGAGATCAGATATAGTGAATGCAGGGTCCGGGGAAACTGGATATAGTGAATGCAGGGTATAGGGAGAGTGGATATAGTGAATGCAGGGAACGGGGAGAGTGGATATAGTGAATGCAGGGTCTGGAGAGAGCAGATATATTGAATGCAGGGTCCTGTGAGACCAGATATAGTGAATGCATTGTCAGAGGAGACCAGATATAGTGCATGCAAGGTCTGGGGAAACTGGATATAGTGAATGCAGGGTACAGGGAGAGTGGATATAGTGAATGCAGGGAACGGAGAGAGTGGATATAGTGATACAGTGGATACAGCAGGCAATAGCATTCATTAAGTGGCCCCCTGCTTTGCCTGTCATTACATTACGGATGGGGTCTGGTTTGAGCATGTACAGGACTCTGCTGCTGAGATGATACTGCCATCTAGTGTCTAATCAGTACATCACTGGATGGTCCTGACGAAGCTGAGTGAGATACACCCATCGGCGAAACGCGTTGACGTCATACGTCAGATACGTCACTTCCGGTCATGCGCATTAGGTGGAACGCACGCTGACCTACAAGGAGGAAGCCATTTTCACATGCCATGAGGCAAGCCTAGGCAGCACAGGCGCCGAGAAGAGGCTGGAGCCCGCGGTATATCGGCGGATGTCAGCGGTGGCTCCCTGGCCTTCTTGGCCTTGTATGGCAGTACCTATGAAGGATATTCTTTCCTCTCCTATTATCCATTGCACAGGTGGTGAGTGGACTGTTGCGGGACGTTAGATATATGGTCCTGTGTGACATATATGACCTATATATCTTATATTGAGTGTAAGCTCTTTCAGTGACTTTCCACATATTGTCTGTTTTACTACAGGATGGGGACATCATGGTGCTTTGTATAGGAAACAAGATATACCACATGTATTTCAACAGGCAGAAGATCTATTGGGATGTGTCTTGTTTTTCTCACAGAAAGTGGTATGTAGTCCACATGTAGTGGTGAAGAAACCATTTCAAGCAGTGCGCTGCTTTATGCATCTACCCTTCCATCCTGGTAAAAATGGGGCATATTTTTTCAAGAGCCCTAGGAAACAGCTGGTAATAATCACAGATGAATGGGCCCCAACCACTTGTGCCGGCATAGGAATGTACTGCATTATTTATATGACATTTATGTTTTGTTTCATATAGGCCTTGAGGCATGCCTTCTTTTTGACGCATACTGTGCTTGCCATACTGCATACATGTGATATTTATATCTATGGTATAATTTTTTGAAACTCCCTATTTGGGATATAACCACTCTGGTAGTAGCATAGTCTACATATATATATTTATAACACGTGTTATGGTATACCTACGGTATAATTTTTTGTATACACCTCCTTTGGGAAGTGTTCACCTATGCGCCAGTGCCACAGGGACTTTAGACTCTTGTAGTCATTGTCCTTTTTGCACAGGTATTTAGACTGGTACTGGTGTCATTTTATATGGTTTTAGGTCTGTGTGTATTGTCTCATACTGAGGTGATGGTAAACCAGGGCGATTGCCCATATGTCAAATTTGTATGTGTAATAAAGCATAATTTTTGGAAATTTTTCTGAGTATCACATTCTGTTCATAATGTAGCCGCTTTCTTTGTGAATTTCTTTTCACAACCTCTCTTTTTTGTATGTTCATCATACCTGGTGCAATATACACCTCCGGAACGTGAGTGCATTTCTTGTGTTTAATTGATGAATAAAAGTGTAAAAGGATAAAGCACTATGTGGAGTTCTTTGTAATGAGGAATACGGCTGATACAAAGACGCTTATCAGGAGGGAGATTACTTTGGAGTCCTCATTCAACAAGCTGATCTTCTGAGTCCAAATGGGACCAAAAGTGCAGTTAGAGGTAACATTGTATAATGTGCGGTCACACTGCGTGAGGTGAGCAGATATATGGTGGAGGATGTCTTTGCACGGGAATTGATGACAGATGCACATATTTTTCATTATCGAAAGAAGGGTTCACAGAAGAACACTTTATTGATTGAACTTGAGATTTTGAATGACTTTTGCTAGATTCATACTTAAAAAATACTTTTTGATTTTTTTTTGTGGACCTTGATTATTTATATATATATAGTTTTATTTACTTAATTGTTTTTTCAATAATTTTTATTTTATTATTTATTTTTTCACTTTGCTTTTTGATTTATAGGTATTGTGCAATTGTTTCATGTAGTGCAGCATTTTTTTCACTCTAATATATGATAGTGAATGCAGGGTCTGGGGAGACCAGATATAGTGAATGCAGGGTCCGGGGAGAACAGATATAGTGAATGCAGGGTCTGGGGAGAGCGGTTATAGTGAATGGAGGGTCTTAGGAGAGCGAATATAGTGAATGCAGGGTACAGGAGAGACTAGGTATAGTGAATGGGGGGGTCCTGGGATAGCAGATATAGTGAATGCAGGGTCCGGGGAGAGCGGATATAGTGAATGCAAGGTCTGAGGAGAGCGAATATAGTGAATGCAGGGTCCAGGGGGAACAAGATATAGTGAATTCAGGGTCAGGAGAGAGCAGATATTGTGAATGCGGGTCCGGGGAGAGCGGATATAGTGAATGCTGGGTCTGGGGAGATCGAATATAGTGAATGCAGGGTCCGGGGAGACCAGATATAGGGAATGCAGGGTCCTGGGAAAGCGGCTATTTTGAATGCAGGGTCCACGAAGACCAGATATAGTGAATGCTTGGTCCGGGGAGACCCGATATAGTGAATGCTGGGTCCTGGAAGAGTGGATATTATTAATGCAGGGTCCGTGAGAAGGGATATAGTGCATACAAGGTCTGGGGAAACTGGATATAGTGAATGCAGGGTCCAGGGAGACAGGATATAGTGAATGCAGGGTTCAGCGAGACCAGATATAGTGAATGCTCGGTCCAGGGAGACCAGATATAGTGAATGAAGGGTCGAAGGACACCAGATATAGTGCATGCAAGGTCTGGGGAAACTGGATATTGTGAATGCAGGGTACGGGGAGAATGGATATAGTGAATTCAGGGTCTGGTGAGAGCAGGTATAGTTAATGCAGGGTCCTGTGTCCTATGAGACCAGATATTGTGATTGCAGGGTCCCGGGAGAGGGGATATAGTGAATGCAGGGTCCGGGGAGACAGATATAGTGAATGCAGGGTCCTGGGGGACCAGATATAGTGAATGAAGGGTTTTAGGGGAGCAGATATAGTGAATGCAGATTCCTTGGAGAGCGGATATTGTGAATGCTCGGTCCGGTGGAGACCAGATATAGTGAATGCATGGTTCGGGGATACCAGATATAGTGAATGCAGGGTCCGGGGAGACCAGATATAGTGAATGCAGGGACCGGGGATAGCGGACATAGTGAATGCGGGGTCCGGGGAGAGCGAATATAGTGAATGCTGGGTACAGGGAGACCAGATATAGTAAATGCAGGTTCCTGGGAGACCAGATATAGTGAATTGGGGGGTCCTGGGATAGCAGATATAGTGAATGCGGGGTCTGTGGAGAGTGGATATAGTGAATGCAGGGTCTGAGGAGAGCAAAAATAGTGAATGCAGGGTCCAGGGAGACAAGATATAGTGAATGCAGGGTCAGGGGATAGCAGATATAGTGAATGCGGGGTCCAGGGAGAGCGGATATAGTGAATGCAGGGTCTGGGGAGAGTGGTTATAGTGCATGCAAGGTTCGGAGAGACAGGATATAGTGAATGCAGGGTTCGGAGAGACAGGATATAGTGAATGCAGAGTCCAGGGAGACCAGATATAGTGAATGCAGAGTCCAGGGAGACCAGATACAGTGAATGAAGGGTCCAAGGACACAAGATATAGTGCATTCAAGGTCTGGGGAAACTGGATATTGTGAATGCAGGGTAGAGGGTGAATGGATATAGTGAATGCAGGGTCTGGTGAGAGCATGTATAGTTAATGCAGGGTCCTGTGAGACCAGATATAGTGAATGCAGGGTCTCGGGAGAGGGGATATAGTGAATTCAGGGTCCAGGGAGACCAGATATAGTGAATGCAGGGTCTTAGGAGAGCAGATATAGTGAATGCAAGGTACTGGAAGAGCGGATATTGTGAATGCTGGGTCCGGGCAGACCAGATATGGTGAATGCATGGTCCGGGGATACCAGATATAGTGAATGCATGGTCAGGGGAGACTGGATATAGTGAATGCAAGGTCCGGAGAGACTGGATATAGTGAATGCAGGGTCAGGGGAGAGTGGATATAGTAAAAGCAGGGTCCAGGGGGAGCGGATATAGTGAATGCAGGGTCCGGGGAGAGCAGGATATTGTCAATGCAGGGTCCGGGGAGACTGGATATAGTGAATGCAGGGTCAGGGGAGACAGGATATAGTCAATGCAGGGTCCGGGGAGAGCAGATATAGTGAATGAAGGGTCCAGGGAGAGCAGATATAATGAATGCAGGGTACAGGGAGGAGTGTACGGATGACGTCACAACGTTACCATTCATCGGGCCAGCAGTTATAGTACTCTGTATGCGGCTCCTGGAACGACATTCCAGCAGGCAATAGCATTCATTAAGTGGCCCCGTGCTTTGCCTGGCATTACATTACAGATGGGGTCTGGTTTGAGCATGTACAGGACTCTGCTGCTGAGATGATACTGCCATCTAGTGTCTAATCAGTACATCACTGGATGTTCATCATACCTGGTGCAATATACACCTCCGGAACGTGAGTGCATTTCTTATGTTTAATTGATGAATAAAAGTGTAAAAGGATAAAGCACTATGTGGAGTTCTTTGTAATGAGGAATACGGCTGATACAAAGACGCTTATCAGGAGGGAGATTACTTTGGAGTCCTCATTCAGCAAGCTGATCTTCTGAGTCCAAATGGGACCAAAAGTGCAGTTAGACGTAACATTGTATAATGTGCGGTCACACTGCGTGAGGTGAGCAGATATATGGTGGAGGATGTCTTTGCACGGGAATTGATGACAGATGCACATATTTTTCTTTATCCAGATGAGGGTTCAAAGAAGTACACTTTATTGATTGAACTTGAGATTTTGAATGACTTTTGCTTGATTCATACTTAAAAAATACTTTTTGATTTTTTTTTTGTGGTCCTTGTTTATATATATATATATAGTTTTATTTACTTAATTCTTTTTCAATAATTTTTATTTTATTATTTATTTTTTCACTTTGCTTTTTGATATATAGGAATTGGGCAATTGTTTCATGTAGCGCAGCATTTTTTTCACTTTATAATATGATAGTGAATGGAGGGTCTGGGGGGACCAGATATAGTGAATGCAGGGTCCGGGGAGAGCAGATATAGTGAATGCAGGGTCAAGGGAGACAGATATAGTGAATGCAGGGTCCGGGGAGAGCAGATTTAGTGAATGCATGGTCCTGTGAGACCAGATATTTTGAATGCAGGGTCTCGGGAGAGGGGATATTGAGAATGCAGGGTCCGGGGTGAATGTATATAGTGAATTCAGGATCCGGGGAGAGCGGATTTAGTGAATGCAGGGTACGGGGAGAGTGGATATAGTGAAAGCAGGGTCTGGGGAGAGCAGATACAGTGAATGCAGGGTCCTGTGAGACCAGATATAGTGAATGCAAGGCCCTGGGAGAGGGTATATAGTGAATGCAGGGTCTTAGGAGAGTGGATATAGTGAATGCAGGGTCCTGGGAGAGGGGATATATGAATGCAGGGTCCAGGGAGACCAGATATAGTGAATGCATGGTCTTAAGAGACCAGATATAGTGAATGCAGGGTCCTGGTAGGGGGGATATATGAATGCAGGGTCTGGGAAGACCAGATATAGTGAATGCAGGGTCCGGGTAGACCAGATATAGTGAATGCAGTGTCCTGGAAGACCAGATATAGTGAGTGCAGGGTCTTAGGAGAGTAGATATAGTGAATTCAGGGTCCTTGGAGAGTTGATTTTGTTAATGCAGGGTCCGGGGAGACTAGATATAGTGAATGCATGGTACGGGGATACCAGATATAGTGAATGCTGGGTCCAGGGAGACCAGATATAGTGAATGAAGGGTCCAAGGACACCAGATATAGTGCATGCAAAGTCTGCGGAAACTGGATATTGTGAATGCAGGGTACGGAGAGAATGGATATAGTGAATGCAGGGTCTGGTGAGAGCAGGTATAGTTAATGTAGGGTCCTGTGAGACCAGATATTGTGAATGCAAGGTCCTGGGAGAGGGGATAAAGTGAATGAAGGGTCCGGGGAGACCAGATATAGTGATTGAAGGGTTTTAGGAGAGCGGATATAGTGAATGCAGGGTCCTGGAAGAGCGGATATTGTGAATGCAGGGTCCGGAGAGACAGGATATAGTGAATGCAAGGTCCAGGGAGACCAGATATAGTGAATGCTGGGTCCAGGGAAACCAGATATAGTGAATGAAGGGTCCAAGGACACCAGATATAGTGCATGCAAGGTCTGGGGAAACTGGATATTGTGAATGCAGGGTACGGGGAGAGTGTATATAGTGAATGTTGGGTAGGGGGAGAATGGATATAGTGAATGCAGGGTCTGGTGAGAGCAGGTATAGTTAATGCAGGGTCCTATGAGACCAGATATAGTGAATGCAGGGTCTCGGGAGAGGGGATATAGTGAATGCAGCGTCCGGGGAGAGCGGATATAGTGAATGCAGGGTCCGGGGAGACCAGATATAGTGAATGCAGGGTCCGGGGAGACCAGATATAGTAAATGCAGGGTCCGGGGATACCAGATATAGTGAATGCAGGGTCTTAGGAGAGCGGATATAGTGAATGCAGGGTCCTGGAAGAGCGGATATTGTGAATGCAGGGTCCGGGGATACCAGATATAGTGCATGCATGGTCAAGGGAGACTGGATATAGTGAATGCAGGGTCCGGAGAGACTGGATATAGTGAACGCAGGGTCAGGGGAGAGTGGATATAGTGAAAGCAGGGTCCGGGGAGACTGGATATAGTGAATGCAAGGTCTGGGGAGACAGGATATAGTGAATGCAGGGTCCAGGGAGAGCAGATATAGTGAATGCAGGGTCCTGTGAGACCAGATATAGTGAATGCAGGGTCTCGGGAGGGGATATAGTGAATGCAGGGTCCGGTGAGCCTTGATATAGTGAATGCAGGGTCCGGTGAGCCTTGATATAGTGAATGCAGGGTCCTTGGTGAATGGATATAGTGAATGCCGAGTCCGGGGAGTGCGGATATAGTGAATGCAGGGTACGGGGAGAGCAGATATTGTGAATGCAGGGTCTGGGGAGAGCAGATATTGTGAATGCAGGGTCCTGGGATACCAGATATAGTGAATGCAGGGTCTTAGGAGAGCGGATATAGTGAATGATGGGTCCGGGAAGATCGGATATAGTGAATGCATGGTCCGGGGATACCAGATATAGTGAATGCATGGTCAAGGGAGACTGGATATAGTGAATGCAGTGTCCGGAGAGACTGGATATAGTGAATGTAGGGTCTGGGGAGACTGGATATAGTGAATGCAGGGTCAGGGGAGAGTGGATTTAGTGAAAGCAGGGTCCGGGGAGACTGGATATAGTGAATGCAGGGTCCTGTGAGACCAGATATAGTGAATGCAGGGTCTCGGGAGGGGATATTGTGAATGCAGGGTCTGGGGAGCCTGGATATAGTGAATGCATTGTCCTGGGTGAATGAATATAGTGAATGCAGAGTCCGGGAAGAGTGGATATAGTGAATGCAGGGTCTAGGGAGAGCAGATATTGTGAATGCAGGGTCCTGTGAGACCAGATATAGTAAATGCAGGGTCCTGGAAGAGCGGATATATGAATTCAGGGTCCAGGGAGACCAGATATAGTGAATGAAGGGTCCGAGGACACCAGATATAGTGCATGCAAGGTCTGGTGAAAATGGATATAGTGAATGCAGGGTACGGGGAGAGTGGATATAGTGAATGCAGGGTACGGGGAGAGTGGATATAGTGAATGCAGGTTCTTGGGAGAGCAGATATAGTGAATGCACGGCCCAGGGAGAGAAGATACAGTGAATGCAGGGTCCTGTGAGACCAGATATAGTGAATGCAGGGTGTCGGGAGTGGATATTGTGAATGCAGGGTCCGGTGAGAGTGGATATAGGGAATGCAGGGTCCTGGGTGAATGGATATAGTGAATGCAGGGTTCGGGGAGAGCGGATATAGTGAATGCAGGGTCTGGGGAGAGCAGATATTGTGAATGAAGGGTCTGGGGAGACTAGATATAGTAAATGCAGGGTCCTGGGAGAGTGGATATATGAATGCAGGGTCCAGGGAGACCAAATATAGTGAATGAATTGTCCGAGGACACCAGATATAGTGCATGCAAGGTCTGGGGAAAATGGATATAGTGAATGCAGGGTACGGGGAGAGTGGATATTGTGAATGCAGGGTACAGGGAGAGTGGATATAGTGAATGCAGGGTATGGGGAGAGTGGATATTGTGAATGCAGGGTACAGGGAGAGTGGATATAGTGAATGCAGGGTACGGGGAGAGCAGATATAGTGAATGCAGGGTCCGGGGAGACCTGATATAGTGAATGCAGGGTCCTGGGAGAGGGGATATATGAATGCAGGTTCCGGGGAGACTAGATATAGTGAATGCAGGGTCCAGGCAGACCAGATATAGTGAATACAGGGTCTGGGGAGAGCAGATATAGTGAATGCAGTGTCCTGGGAGACTGGATATAGTGAATGCAGGGTACGGGGAGAGCAGATATAGTGAATGCAGGGTCTGGGGAGAGCAGATATAGTGAATGCAGGGTCCGAGTAGAGCGGATATAGTTAATGCAGGGTCTGAGGAGTGCGTATATACTGAATGCAGGGTCCGGGGAGGAGTGTGCGGACTTTAGCATTCATCGGGACAGTGGTTATATTACTCTGTAAGCGGCTCCTGGAACGACATTACAGCAGGCAATAGCATTCATTAAGTGGCCCCGTGCTTTGCCTGGCATTACATTACGGATGGGGTCTGGTTTGAGCATGTACAGGACTCTGCTGCTGAGATGATACTGCCATCTAGTGTCTAATCAGTACATCACTGGATGTTCATCATACCTGGTGCAATATACACCTCCGGAACGTGAGTGTATTTCTTATGTTTAATTGATGAATGAAAGTGTAAAAGGATAAAGCACTATGTGGAGTTCTTTTAAATGAGGAATACGGCTGATACAAAGACGCTTATCAGGAGGGAGATTACTTTGGAATCTTCATTCAACACGCTGATCTTCTGAGTCCATATGGGACCAAAAGTGCAGTTATAGAGAAGAACACTTTAATGATTGAACTTGAGTTTTTTAATGACTTTTGCTTGATTCATACTTAAAAAATACTTTTTGATTTTTTTGTGGTCCTTGTTTATATATATATATATAGTTTTATTTACTTAATTCTTTTTTCAATAATTTTTATTTTATTATTTATTTTTTCACTTTGATTTTTGATATATAGGAATTGTGCAATTGTTTCATGTAGCGCAGCATTTTTTTCACTTCATAATATGATAGTGAATGCAGGGTCTGGGGGGACCAGATATAGTGAATGCAGGGCCCTGGGAGAGCGGATACTGTGAATTCAGGGTCCGGGGATAGCGGATATAGTGAATGCAGGGTCCGGGGAGACAGATATAGTGAATGCAGGGTCCGGGGAGATCAGATATAGTGAATGTAGTGAATGAGGAAAGACAAAACAGAGGGCGCACAGGCCTAGTGCATTACCATATAAAATGTTTATTAAAAAATAAAGTAGGTGTTGTACTCACAAACGACAATATAGTCAAGGCACATCATAAAGAACAGCTGGGTCAACACCGCGCTGAGTAACAGTCCGCAATAGGGAGTTTAGACATCCAAAACTGACGCGTTTCGAGGACTTGCCTCTTCCTCAGAGCCACTCCCCGGTCCATTTGAGGGCAGCAAGGTGTGCATGTTCCAGGACATTCTTAATGTGGTTGTAGCCTGCATCGAGTCCATCCCCAAGCGCAGGAGCATTTGTGTTTGATAGTGAATGTAGTGTTCGGGGAGACCAGATATAGCAAATTCAGGGTCCGGGGAGAGCAGATATAGTGAATGCGGAGTCTGAGGAGAGCGAATATAGTGAATCCAGGGTATGGGGAGACCAGATATAGTGAATAGGGGGGTCCTGGGAGACTAGATATAGTGAATGCAGAGTCCGGGGAGAGCGGATATAGTGAATGCAGGCTCTTCGGGGACCAGATATAGTGAATGCATTGTCCTTGGATAGTGGATAAAGTGAATGGAGGGTCCTGGGAGAGCAGATATAGTGAATGCAGAGCACAGGGAGACCAGATATAGTGAATGCAGGGTCCTGTGAGACCAGATATAGTGAATGCAGGGTCTCAGGAGAGGGGATATTGTGAATGCAGGGTCCGGGGAGAGTGGATATAGTGAATGCAGGGTCCGGGGTGAATGGATATAGTGAATGCAGGGTTCGGGGAGAGCGGATATAGTGAATGCAGGGTACAGGGAAAGTGGATATAGTGAATGCAGGGTCTGGGGAGAGCGGATATTGTGAATGCAGGGTCTGGGGAGAGTGGATATAGTGCATGCAAGGTCTGGGGAAACTGGATATAGTGAGTGCAGGGCCCGGGGAGGAGTGTGCGCATGACGTCAAGACATTACCATTCATTGGGACAGCGGTTATAGTACTCTGTAAGCAGCTCTTGGAACAACATTACAGCAGCAATAGCATTCATTAAGTGGCCCCGTGCTTTGCCTGGCATTACATTACGGATGGGGTCTGGTTTGAGCATGTACAGGACTCTGCTGCTGAGATGATACTGCCATCTAGTGTCTAATCAGTAAATCACTGGATGTTCATCATACCTGGTGCAATATACACCTCCGGAACGTGAGTGCATTTCTTATGTTTGATGAAGAAAAGTGTAAAAGGATAAAGCACTATGTGGAGTTCTTTGTAATGAGGAATACGGCTGATACAAAGACGCTTATCAGGAGGGAGATTACTTTGGAGTCCTCATTCAGCAAACTGATCTTCTGAGTCCAAATGGGACCAAAAGTGCA
This sequence comes from Staurois parvus, assembly GCF_062004578.1. Lineage (NCBI taxonomy): Eukaryota > Metazoa > Chordata > Amphibia > Anura > Ranidae > Staurois > Staurois parvus. Next base: position 2,525,316 of record NW_028318371.1, read on the forward strand.
GTTAGACGTAACATTGTATAATGTGCGGTCACACTGCGTGAGGTGAGCAGATATATGGTGGAGGATGTCTTTGCACGGGAATTGATGACAGATGCACATATTTTTCATTATCCAAAGAAGGGTTCACATAAGAACACTTTATTGATTGAACTTGAGATTTTGAATGACTTTTGCTTGATTCATACTTAAAAAATACTTTTTGATTTTTTTGTGGTCCTTGTTTATTTATATATATATAGTTTTCTTTACTTAATTCTTTTTTCAATAATTTTTATTTTATTATTTATTTTTTCACTTTGCTTCTTGATATATAGGAATTGTGCAATTTTTTCATGTAGCGCAGCATTTTTTTCACTTTATAATATGATAGTGAATGCAGGGTCCGGGGAGACAAGATATAGTGAATGTAGCGTCCGGGGAGACCAGATTTAGTGAATGCAGGGTCTGGGGAGAGCGGATATAGTGAATGCAGGGTTTGGGGAGAGCGGATATAGTGAATGTAGGGTCCTGTGAGACCAGATATAGTGAATGCAGGGTCTGGGGAGATCAGATATAGTGAATGCATGGTCCGGGGAGACCAGATACAGTGAATGCAGGGTCTTAGGAGAGCGGATTTAGTGAATGCAGGGTCCTGGGAGAGTGGATATTGTGAATGCTGTGTCCAAGGAGACCAGATACAGTGAATGCAGGGTCCTGGAAGAGCGGATATTATGAATGCAGGGTCCAGGGAGAGCAGATGTAGTGCATGCAAGGTCTGCGGAAACTGGATATAGTGAATGCAGGGTCCGGGGAGACAGGATATAGTGAATGCTGGGTCCAGGGAGACCAGATATAGTGAATGAAAGGTCCAAGGACACCAGATATAGTGCATGCAAGGTCTGGGGAGAGTGGATATAGTGAATGCAGGGTACGGGGAGAGTGGATATAGTGAATTCAGGGTCCGGGGAGACTAGATATAGTGAATGCAGGGTCTTAGGAGAGCGGATATAGTGAATGCAGGGTTCTGGGAGAGCGGATATTGTGAATGCTGGTTCCGGGGAGACAAGATATAGTGAATGCACGGTCCGGGGATAGCAGATATGGTTAATGCAGGGTCCTGTGAGACCAGATATAGTGAATGCAGGGTCTCCGGAGAAGGGATATTGTGAATGCAGGGTTCTTGGGATAGTGTATATAGTGAATGCAGGGTCCGGAGTGAATGGATATAGTGAATTCAGGGTTCGGGGAGAGTCGATATAGTGAATGCAGGGTACGAGGAGAGTGGATATAGTGAGTGCAGGGTCCGGGGAGAGCAGATATAGTGAATGCAGGGTCCTGGGAGAGGGGATATATGAATGCAGGGTCCAGGGAGACCAGATATAGTGAATGAAGGATCCGAGGACACCAGATATAGTGCATGCAAGGTCTGGAGAAACTGGATATAGTGAATGCCGGGTCCGGGGAGAGCAGATATAGTGATTGCTGGGTCTGGGGAGAGAGAATATAGTGAATGCGGAGTTCGGGGAGAGTCGATATAGTGAATGCAGGGTCCGGAGATAGTGGATATAATGAATGCAGGGTGTGGGGAGAGCGGGTATAGTGAATGCATGGTCCAGGGATAGCAGATATAGTGAATGCAGGGTCCGGGGAGAGCAGATATAGTGAATGCAGGGTCCGGGGAGAGTGGATATAGTGAATGCAGGGTCCAGGGAGAGAGGATATAGTGAATGTAGGTTCCGGGGAGACCGGATATAGTGAATGCAGGGTCCGGGGAGACAGTATATATTGAATGCAGGGTCTGGGGAGAGCAGATATAGTGAATGCAGGGTCCGGGGAGAGCAGATATAGTGAATGCAGGGTCCAGGGAAGGCAGATATAGTGAATGCAGTGTCCGGGGAGACTGTATATAGTGAATGCGGGGTCCGGGGAGAGCAGATATAGTGAATGCAGGGTCCGGGGAGAGCAGATATAGTGAATGTAGGCTTTGGGGAGTCCAGATATAGTGAATTCTGGGTCCGGGGAGAGCGAATATAGTGAATGCAGGGTCTGGGGAGAGCAAATATAGTGAATGCAGGCTTTGGGGAGTCCAGATATAGTGAATTCTGGGTCCGGGGAGAGCGAATATAGTGAATGCGGGGTCCGGGGAGAGCTGATATAGTGAATGGAGGGTCTGTGGAGAGCGGATATAGTGAATGCAGGGTCCAGGGTTTAGTAACACTTTCACACCTGTGCGTTTTCCATTGTGCTTTGCAGAAATGCACAGCAGTCCATTGAACATGATTTCCTATAGGACACGTTCACATCTCTGCATTTTCACCCGAAGCATTTTTTGAAAAGGTTCAGGGACTTTTTTTAAAATGCTGCATTTTTGGTTCTATAGATTTCAATGGAGACGCTGCAGAAAAAAGTAAAGTTTGGTGGAGGGGAATTATGGTGTGGGTTTGTTCCTCAGGGATTGGTCTTGGCCCCCTAATTCCAGTGAAGGGAACCCTTAAGGTGACATTTTGGACAATTTCATACTCCCAACTTTGTGGGAGGAGTTTGAGGATGGCCCCTTCCTGTTCCAACATGACTGCACACCAGTGCACAAAGCAAGGTCCATAAAGACATGGAGGAGCCAGTTTGGGGTGGAGGAACTTGACTGTCCTGCACAGAGTCCTGACCTCAACCCCATAGAACACCTTTGGGATGAATTACAGAGGAGACTGCGAGCCAGGCCTCCTCCCCCGACATCAGTGCCTGACCTGACAAATGTGCTTCTGGAAGAATGGTCAAACCCAGTGGCGTGGTTAGGGGATTCTGCAGCAGACCTGGTGGTCCCATAGTGGATGAGGCTTCTGGGGGAGGTTGAGGTGTAATGTGGGTCACCTGGTCCTACAGTAGAGATTGGGGGCACTATGGAGGGCTGGGAGCTCTACAGCAGGCTGGGGGGCACTGTAGACACTGTGGGCTCTTGGGGGGGCACTGTGTGCCTCAATAGAAGGTTGTGGGTAGCAATGGGAGCTGGGAGACACGAGGATCTACAGCTGGCCGGAGGCCCGGGAGAGGGGAGGCCGTGGTTCGGCAGTGGGACACAGCCTATTGGTTGAGAACTACGGAATTGTGCGACCAAATTGCTTTGTTTTTCCAAACGGTACATGGCTGATATATATATATATTCCTCGTCACCTGCAATTAATGAACGTGTCCCACAGAGCTTTCATATAACCCCTTTTCAGCCCCCGCTCCCCCTACAATCCCCCTATCTCACATAGATACACATACTGGAGCCAATTACCCACCCAGCATGGCATGGGTGTGGGGAGAAACTCATGCAAGCACCAGGAGACCAGGCAAACTCCATGCTGGAAATGTGAACCAAGGACCCCAGCGCTGCAGGGCAGAAGTGCTAACCACTATGCCACTGTGAATATGGGGCCCCTTACAATGATATATGTGTGCTTTCCTGTACGGTGTGCAAGGGACAATTCAGCTGTTTATATTTGTGCTCTGCCTTCTATGGAATGGCTTGCCACAGGTATGGCAGCCTCTTTGCAATGGTGGTGGTGGTGGGGGGGGGTTAGATTTTTGCAGGATTTATGCAGGACGCTGCAACAACACCCAGGAATCATGATGGATACTCTACACAGCGTGTTCACAGATTACATAGTAATTACATAGTTGGTCTGGCTGAAAAAAGACAAAAGTCCATCCAGTTCAACCATTAAAAAAAAAAAAGTGATAATCCTACACCCACAGTTGATCCAGAGGAAGGTAAAAAACCCAGCAAAGCATGATCCCATTTTTCATTTTAAAATTTCTAAAACAAATATTTTATATTGATGGGGAATGAAAACATAAAACAGTTTAATATGTATATAAAAAAAACAAATGTGAGATTACAATCGGCCCGAAACCATTCAAATCTCCTTTAATTTCCATTAAAAAGTGCAGCATCTCAAACCTCCACTAGGTGTCTCCCTACTACAGGTTATACCATACACTATATTGCCCCAAATATTGGTCGGCCGGGGGCTCCATTCACAGCCGGGCGTTTTGAATAGGCAGAAGCGCCGTGACGCCGCCTGCGATTTCATACTCTGCTGGAAGGACAAACCGCACCACTCAGAAGCCATTCTTTTTGATGGCACCTAAAATCGCAGTGTGGTCCTGCCGCGATCGTCGCATGGTAAATCGAGGCAAATCGCATCACACGAGGCCTGTCTCCCAATAGAAGCTCCTGCTCCTTTTTTGAACAACAGGCTTCACGTTGATGCGGTTTGCCACAATTGTAGCACAATGTATCGCATGACAATCGCGGCAGGACCGCAAGCCCGATTTTGGGTGCCATTAAATGAATGGCATCTGATATTTGAGTTGTGCGATTTGTCCTTTGGGCCGAGCGTTTTGAAATCGCAGGAAGAATCGAGGCAAATCTGCCCGTTAATCAAAATGCCCGGGTATGAATGGAGCCTTAGTACCGGTCACACCGCCATGATTTGGGAATTAAAATCTCAACTGAAATCGCACCTAATGGATGTGAATATCGGTGTCTTACACCCCAATCACATCGGGTGTAATTTGCATGACATGCGACTTGCAAATCGTATGCCAAGTCGCACCCTATTGTCCGCAATTGGAGCGGTCATATCCGTGCGATTCCGACTTGGTCGGAGCCGCATCTAAAGTAGTACATGCACTACTGTTGGTGCGATTTGTATAGATATCTGTGTCAGATGTCTTGCAAGTCGCACCAGAAGTTGGCAATTCACCTGACTTCACTGTAAGTCGCACGATTTCAAAGTCAGGCTTGATGTGACCGGGGGCTTAACGTGTGCGATTTGCTGCGGCGTGATTTCCAAAGTAGTTTATCACATGACTTTTTCTGCAGTTTTGTTGCGATTTCACCTACACAGAATAGAATGGAAATCGCTCTGCAAATCGCAAGAAATTGTTGAACATCTTCACAAGTAGCAATAGTGCCCGGTCACACCGGTGCGATTTCAGGTGCGATTTGGGAATTGAAATCCCATCTAATGAATGTGAATGTCGGTGTCTTAACATTTGCAATTTGCTGCGGCGCGATTTCTAAAGTAGTTCTTGAATTACTTTTTCTGCAGTTTTGTTGCGATTTCACCTACATAGAATAGAATGGAAATCGCTCTGCAAAAGTCGCAATAAAGTCTTCAGAATTTGCACACAAATTGCATGATTTCAAATCGCAGCCGTGTGACCGAAAATCACTAATGACTGAAAGGAAAGCTTGCCTGGCTGGTATGGTCAGGGATTTTTTCCTCAGAAAATAGGTGCAGGTGCCCCTCCCCCCACTTCCTTTCACATCACTCCTTGTCTCCGCCCCCTACCCACCTCCAAGCACCGTCTCTATTGTTACTGGTAACAAGAAAAGCAGTAAAATAGATACACTATAGCCAGGAACAATAGACCCCCAGCAACAATAGATCCCCAAAAACAAAATACCCCTTCCTCCAACAACAACAATCCCTGGCAACAATAGATCCCCAACAACAAATACCCCCTGCCTCAGCAACAATAGATCCCCAACAACAAATACCCCCTGCCTTAGCAACAATAGATTCCCAACAACAAATACCCCCTGCCTCAGCAACAACAGATCCCCAACAACAAATACCCCCTGCCTCAGCAACAATAGATCCCCAACAACAAATACCCCCTGCCTCAGCAACAATAGATCCCCAACAACAAATACCCCCTGCCTCAGCAACAATAGATCCCCAACAACAAATACCCCCTGCCTCAGCAATAATAGATCCCCAACAACAAATACCCCCTGCCTCAGCAACAATAGATCCCCAACAACAAATACCCCCTGCCTCAGCAACAATAGATCCCCAACAACAAATACCCCCTGCCTCAGCAATAATAGATCCCCAACAACAAATACCCCCTGCCTCAGCAACAATAGATCCCCACCAACAAATACCCCCTGCCTCAGCAACAATAGATCCCCAACAACAAATATTCCCTGCCTCAGCAACAATAGACCTCATACAGCAACAATATATCACCTGCAACAAAATACCCCCTTCCCCCAGAAGCAATAGATCTTTCACAAGAAAATACCCCCTTCCCTCAGCAACAGTAGACCTCCCATGGTAACAATTGATCCCCAGCAAAAAAATACCCCCCTCCCCCAGCAACAATTGACCTCCCACAGCAACAATAGATCCATTGCAACATAATACCCTTCCTCCAGCAACAATAGATCCACCACAACAAAATACCCCCTGTATCAGCAACAATAGATCTCCCACAGCAGCAATAGATCTTCGTCAACAAAATACATCTTTTCCCCAGCAACAATAGATCCACAGCAACAAAATACCCCCTCCCCAGCAACAATTGACCTCCCACAGCAACAATATATCTCCTGCAACAACAGATACACCACAACAAAATACACCCTTCCCCCAGCAACAATAGATCCCCAACAACAAAATGCCCCCTCCCTCAACAACAATAGACCTCCCACATCAACACTTTTCTAACTGCATTGTGCCAAGTGTAAAGTTTGGTGGAGGGGGGATTATGTGGGGGGAATGTTTCTCAGGGGTTGGACTTGGCCCCCTAGTTTCAGTGAAGGGAACTCTTAAGGCGACATTTTGGATAATTTCATGCTCCCAACTTTGTGGGAGGAGTTTGGGGATGGCCCCTTCCTGTTCCAACATGACTGCGCACCAGTGCACAAAGCAAGGTCCATAAAGACATGGAGGAGCCAGTTTGGGGTGGAGGAACTTGACTGACCTGCACAGAGTCCTGACCTCAACCCCATAGAACACCTTTGGGATGAATTAGAGCGGAGACTGAGAGCGACCCATTCTTTCACCAATGTTTGTAGAAGCCGTCTGCATGCCTAGGGGCTTGATTGTATACACCTGTGTCCATGGAGGGGATTGGAACACCTGAATCCAATTATTTGGAGGGCGGGCCCAATACCTTTGGCAAAAGTGTGTGTGTGTGTGTGTGTTCATGACCAACCAAAAGTGATCCAAGAAAGGAAAACCAGAGGACCGGTGCCAGGGTCATGGATGACAAGACTCATCTATGTGGGGAGCAAAGGTTGGCCTGTGTAGACTGATCCAATTAGTTCTAATTGCTGAAATCCTTAATACTGGTTCAGACAGAAAAGTGTCCGAACACCCAGAGTGCATCACACCTTGTTGTGTATGGGGTTGTGTAGCTGCAGACTGATCAGGGTGCCCATGCTGACCCGTGACCACAGACAAAAGTGCCTACAATGGGCACATGGGCATCAAAACAGGACCACAGAGCAATAGAAGAAGGCGTCTTCGAGGTTGACTTGGCCTTCAAATTCTTCAGATCTCAACCCAATCATACATCTGAGGGATGTGTTGGAAAAACAAGTCCAATCCATGGAGGCCCCACCTTGCAGTTTATAAGACTTAAGGGATCTACTACTGAGGGCTTGGTGCCATATACCATAGCATACCTTCAGAGGTCTAGTGGAGTCCATGCGGCAATATGTTAGTGCTGTTTTGTTGGCAAAAGGGCTGTTCTGGCAACAAAAGAGAACCTCCTCAATATTAGCTGGGTGGTCATTATGTTATGGCTTACAAATTATTATGTAACCAGACAGTTTTAGACCACATAGAAGTTACACCATCTATACTATTATATATAACTTATAGCCGACCATACAATTGCTATGGGGGTCCAAAAGGGTCTGGTTATATAGTGATCTGTGCAAGTAGCAAAGCATTTGGGAAATCCATTTGGATACAATAAATATATTTATAGTTTGGAACCCTCGCTATGATTGCTATGCAAGCAATTATTATCCAGCAAGAACGCAGTGACCTGACATCATACTAGCAGGGAGGTTCCAGAATATCCTTCACAAGGGTTATACTGGAGAAAGAGTAGTAAATGCTTGGAATGGACTTCCAGCGGGGGTAGATAGTCAACAGGAAGTGAATTTTGAAGACTGGTGAAGTAAAGGAGGCCTTTAGGGTCCATTCACAGAATTCCACCCTTATGGACAGCTAGAAAGATAATTTGTGTCATGCAGCTGACTCTTCCAAGTTGCCTTGACGCTGAAACTCTATAGGCACCATCAAATGAAAGGTCAGTCAGTCCACAACTCAAGGAACCCCTAGCAACCTCTGAAGGAACCCTAGTAAGTGCTTGGAATGGACTTCCAGCGGGGGTAGTCAGTCAACAGGAAGTGAATTTAAACATTCTTGGGATATACATAGATCTATACTTGCCATCTCTCTTCTATATAGTCTAGATCAGCCTTTCTCAACCTTTTTACCCTCAGAGGAACCCTTGGACATATTTTCAGGTCTTCGGGAACCCTTTCTAAAACCAATTCTTTGGTGGCCAATGGGAAAAATGTCCCCCATACAGTAGCGGTCAGAATGTCTCCCTCAGACAACAAAAAAGATAATTGGTGTCATGCTTTTGACTGTGTCAAGTGGCCTTGACCATGGAACTCTGTGGGCACCATCAAATGAGAGGTCAGTCAGTCCACAGTTCAAGGAACCTCTAGCAACCTCTGAAGGAACCTTAGGGTTCCATGGAACCCTGGTTGAGAATGGCTGTTCTAGATAAACTGCCCTTGAGTTGAAGACTGGAGAAGCAAGGGGGGCCTTTAGAACCCATTCACACCATTTCGATGCAGCATAGTGGTGGTCAGAATGTCGTCCTTATGGACAGCTAAAAAAGATCAATGGTGTCATGCAGCTGACTCTGCCAAGTGGCCTTGATCCTAAAACTCTGTGGGCACCATAAAATGAGAGGTCAATTAGTCTACAGCTCAAGGAACCCCTAGCAACCTCTGAAGGAACCCTAGTTGAGAATGGCTGTTCTAGACAAACTGTCTTTGAGTTGAAGACTGGAGAAGAAAGGAGGCCTTTAGGGTCCATTCACAGAATGTCACCCTTATGGGCAGCTAGAAAGATAATTTGTGTCATGCAGCTGACTCTGCTAAGTTGCCTTGACGCTGGAACTCTATGGGCGCCATCAAATGAAAGGTCAGTCAGTCCACAGCTCAAGGAACCCCTAGCCACCACTGAAGGAACCGTAGGGTTCCACGTAACTCTGTTGAGAATGGCTGTTTTAGATAAACTGCCTTTTTGTTGAAGACTGGAAAAGCAAAGGGGGCATTTATGGCCCATTCTCACCATTCTGGTACATTAATGTGTGGTGCCTAGGGCAGGTTATTCATTTTGAATAGGCTGCCTAACCCAACAAAATGGTGTCTGTAATATTTCTGGCAGTGATCAACACAGCAACTCACATTAGAGCATTGTACTGGGCTTCAACATCAGTCAGAAGGGTTACCATCCAGAAAGCATGGCACCGCATTTCCCCAATGCATGTAATGTGCAATGCGTGCCTTAAAGCAAAGCAATAATGTGAATGGGCCCTTATGATTCTGTTATGGGTCCCCAAAACATGTAGTTATATCCCTTGTGTAAATTATTACCAACATTTTCTGCTAATTAAAAACAGTTTTTATAGGTTGGCAATTTTATGCTTAATTTTGAGTTTTTGTACATATATAATACATTATTTCTTGGGATTATTGTTACTAATTATATATTGAAGTTAATGTAGTGGATACATAGTGTATTCTGCAGATATAAAATGTACTTCACGGTATTACTTTATATCAGGGGTCTCCAAACCACGGCCCGCGGGCCACATGCTGCTGGCTACAAGATGTTATCTGACCCATAGCGGATGTGCACAGTCTCTGCTCTGATGGGGTCCCTGATGTAAGGGGGGACTGCTCTGTAAGGGGCCATTCTGATGGACGCTCTGATGTAAGAGTAGCTATGATGGGGGCCCTAATGTAAGAAGGGACTCTGTTGGGGACTTTGATGTAGAGGGGACACAGATGGAGACTAAGTGGGAATCTGATGGGGGCTCTAATAGGGACTTTGATATAAGGGGGCTATGATGGGGCCCCTGATGAAAGGGGGAATCTGATGGGAAATGTAACGTAAGAAGGGGATCTGATGGGGACCCTGAAGTGAGAGGGGACTCTGATGAGGACCCTGGTGTAAAAGGAACCCTGAGGGAACCCTGATGTATGTAAAACTCTGATTGGGACCCTGATGTAAGATGGGGCTCTGATGGGGACCCTGATGTAAGGGGGGACTCTGATAGAAAATTTGATGTAAGAGGGGGCTCTGATGAGAGAGGGGACTCTGATGAGGACACTGATGTAAACGGAACTCTGAGGGAACCCTGATGTAAGGGAAAACTCTGATGGGGACCCTGGTGTAAGGGGAAACTTTGATGGGTACCCTGGTGTAAGGGGAAACTCTGATGGGGGCCCTAATGTAAGAGGGGACCCTGATGGGGACTTTGATGTAAGAGGAGACTCTGATGGGGATTAAGAGGGGAATCTGATTGGGGCTCTAATAGGGACTTTGATACAAGAAGGGCTTTGATGGGAACCCTGATGTAAGCGGGGACTCTGATGGGAACTTCGATAAAAGAGGGTGCTCTGATGGGAACTTTGATATAAGAGGGGGCTCTGATGGGAACCCGGATGTAAAAGAAACTCTTATGGGGACCCTGATGCAAAGGGGACTTTGATGAGAAAAGTGCAGAATGAGTGTATTTTTGTTTGACCTTTATTAATGGCTCAGGTTTAGTTGAAATGTCTTTGCTTTGCTTTAGTGAAGTTCTTTCTCTGTTGTGAATCATATTGTGCCAATTACAAAAAAATAGTCAAAGGAAAACATATTCATTCTCTTGTAAATCATATATTTTTTAGCCCGCAGATATTGGCCCTCATACTGAAAAGTTCAGAGATCCCTTTATATGGTTTGGACATTGATAGCTCAGTAACTATTTCCTGACATTTCTATTGGTTAGCGGTGAGATGAACTATTATTCTCCTGTATGGTATATATACTACTGAGTTGTCTTCACACATTGAAGTCTATATTGCTCACAATCTATAAGGGGAAAGCACATATTAAATTCATGAGATTTGTCATAAAATAATAATAAAAAAAGAATAAATATTGAAATAAAATATCAATTTCCACATTTATAAAGATTCCTGCAGGTGTATTATTTGTATTTTGAATTCCTGGGATATTCTCTCCTGACAATGAGATGTTGTGATGATTGTACACATTGAGTAGAGGTATACCTAGTGGGAGAGGAAAGAAGAAAAAAAAAGGGGGGGGGGAGGGGAGTAAGGGGGAGCGAAAGGGGAAGGGATGGTTTGTCTTGTGCAGGTGGGGTGGGGACTGATCTAGCCTGAATTCCATACTAACTTATAGGCCTTCTATGTTCATCTAGAGATAATAACTCCTTTCTGGGGGGCTCAGCAGAGAATACTTGTGTCCATCAGTCAATTTCCACCTTTAGAAAAATTCCTGCAGGTGAATTATTTGTATTTTGAATTCCTGGGATCTCCTCTCCTGACAATGGGATGTTGTGATGGTTGCACACATTGAGATACATGGCAATCTGCATAACAGGCACTGTTTATGAACAAGGCTCCAGGCCTCCCTCACCATGGTTGGGGCTGTTGAGTTGTAAATGAAGGTTGGAGGCAGACAGGGAGTGAAGACTATTCATGGAGGGGGAGGAGTGTGTGTTTCCCCCTGATGGGATACATCAGGAGAACATTGGGGCTTTGATGAATTACTTTAGACTTCTGGCATGTACTATTTACTGTAAACAAGATTCAGGCTGAGAAGTGAGACTCCTCAAGGCACATTATGGAAAGTCACTTTCATAAAAGTCATGGAACTGATCACAGGAATGGTGTCAGAATTGTCAAATTAGCAATCAATATTCCGTGTTCTTGTGTAAATGGTAAACTGAGAATACTGACATTATGCCTCAACACATTTGTATCTGATTGTACTATCTTCTTTAGATCTACTAACAACTATGTAGTGCAAGGGGCTTGCCTGATTGGATACAAATTGAATGGATAGAGAAGGTAGGTCCTAACATTATAGAGTTTTGGTAAATATGAAGTTGATTCTACAATGCCCCAAACTCTTTCCGGCCCTGCTTGCTATGGACATGGAGCCTGTTGTGGAGGCACCTCATGTCTCGCTCAACATTAGGAGTCATTTGATTGGTTGGCTGGAGGTCCTGTATGCGGACTATTTCCTGCTCTTCCTAAATGACCTGGGCCTTTCCCTTCAAGGAGACCTGCAAGGCTTACAAGTCTTTTAACAGAAGTTAGGAGCCTCCAGGTCAATCAGACTAAGTACCTGTTGTTCCCTGTAGACCCCAGCACCTCCAAAGCCCCAAACACCCAATGGGAATATTGGACGAATGATTGTCTGGTTTTTTTTGCAAGCTAGCCTCCATATAAAAAAATGAAGAGGTTATGAAAACTCTCCTAAGACAAGACAGGATCCTTTAGAGATACTACATCTAAGAGATGTGGACTATTATCTTACAATGTGGTGTGAAATATAACACCGAAACTCCATTAATGGTATCCTTGCACCTTTTGATATTACATTTAGGAACTGTTCAAAGCTTTTTGAAAATTTTCCTACCATACTTCTCTGCTCCTGACTGTCCAGGGACATCCTTATTTTAAAAAGATTTTTGATACAACATTCTATACCTGTGGGCTACCATAGCTTTCAAAAAGGGTTCTTTTAAGTGCGACTCTTTAACGTTTATGCAATTTTAATTGACGATGATCTTTTTTGCAATACAAAATAAAGATTTTTTTCCCTTTTTATATATATTTTTTTCATTTTAGATATGTGGTCATAATACTTTCTAAACAAGAATGAAGGTAAAAAAATCCAAAATGTTAAATTGTCACCTGGACAGGTACAGAGGGAAATCATCATCCAATGGGACAAGCTGTTCTAATGACAACTGTCTAAAGCTGGCCGTACTCTAGTGGATTTTCAAACTAATGTTTGTATGAACATTCGTTTGATACATTCAATATGTTGAAGAATGCCATTCAAAGATACTTCAACATTTCTTTTGCTTTTAATAGTTGATTTTGGAATTAATACATTTTCCTGAACAAAAAAAAAAACACATACACTGTTAGAAATTAGGTTTTTTTTAAAAAAAACCTTTTCCATCCTGCTCCTTTCAGTTTTGTAGTCACTGCGGGCAAAAACAAATGTTGCTTTTACCCCACTAAAACTAGCCATAGATGGGTAGAATTTAAATAACAATTCTTGGGAAAAGAAGGTTCTAAAGTTCATTTGTTTCTCTAATCATTAGTGGGGACAAATTGATGTTCATTTTTGACTGCAGTGAGGAGAAAATTCGAAGGAGCAGGATGGAAATTTTTCTCGAACAAACAAAATTCCTAACGCCTAGTATACATGAAAATCGGACAAACAAAAACCAACGATTGTCCGACAATCTGATCGTTAGTACTCAGCTTTCGAGAGCCGATCACGACAGCTCATGCAAAATTGTTTGAAGGGACGAACATGAAAAAGCTTTATTGTAAGATAACAGAATAAATGATTTTTGTTTAATCAGTACAGTATTTGTCCTGGAGTGACCGAGAATGTACATGATGGGAAACCTGAAAACAATCCGGAAGGAAAAAAGGGCAATAAAAACAATCTTCGTATATTTATTTATTTCAGGAACTTATATAGTGCCGTCAATTTACACAGCACTTTACATATATATTGTACATTCACATCAGTCCCTAACCCTCAAGGGGCGTACAATCTAAGGTCCCTAACTCACATCCATACATACACATACTAGGGACAATTTGGACAGGAGCCAATTCACCTACCAGCATGTCTTTGGAGTGTGGGAGGAAACCCGAGTAACCGGAGGAAACCCACACAAATATGCCGCGACGCTCTGAACAGGTATAGCCAAAGGCGTAGTAAACAGAGGAGGTCACAAGTACATGACATCCCTTCTGATTACACACGGGTACATGACTACACACATGGGAAGTTGTACTGGGTTCAAAGAGAATTTCGGTATGCTTAGTAGCACTCTCATATTCGATGTGAGAGTAGCATGCAAAACACCACGAACGGTCGCTCGCCTGATTTTCTCATGGTGCGTACTAGGCATAACACTGTGTGTGGTTTGCATTCAGTAAAGTCCATTCCTTTTGAACCGCTTGCCCACCGCCCTATAGCAGAAATACTGCCACAGTACTTACGTGATTTCAAATTTCCCGGGTAGGGAGCACGCACACCGTACCCACGCCGCCATCGCTGGCCTCAGCTTTTGATCATTGGGTCCTGGCCGGTGATTCCCCTACCGGCACCCGGCGATCGCCTAGTATCACTGATGGGGGAGAGGTCTGTATGCAAACAATATAGATCTCTCCCCTGTCAGCTCCTGCACACTGCTTTGTATTGCAAGAGCAGAGCCATACAAAGCAATGTGCTGACACAAGCACACACATGGTGCACAGTTAACCCTTTGATCTCCACAGATCTTAACCCCTTCCTGCCCAGTTCCATTAGTACAGTGTCAGTGCTTTTTATTAACACTGATCACTGTATTGGTGTCACTGGGGATGTCAGTGGCAGTTAGTCAGTCCCCCCCCCCCCCCAGTGTCAGAATGCCGTCACAGTCTCACTATAAGTTGCTGATCGCCGCCATTACTAGTATAAAAAAAGAAATATCAGTATATATACCGCCATTGTAAATGCTATAACTTTCACGTAAATTATTTAACTTACACGTATTGGGATTTTTTTTAGCAAAGACATTTATGATGAAATTTGATTTTTAATTTTTTTTACTGGATATTTTAATAGCAAAAAATCAAAAATATTGTTTTTTTTTCTCAAAATTGAAGGTCTTTTTTTGTTTACAGCACAAAAAATAAAAAACCACAGAGGTGATCAAATACCACCGAAGAAAGCTTCATTTATGGGGTAAAAAAACATAAATTTCATTTGGGTGCAGCGTTGCATGACGGCACAATTGTCAGTTCAAGTAAGGCAGCGCTTCATCGCAAAAAATGGCCTGGTCAGGAGGGGGGGGGGGGGGAATCCTCTGGAGGGCAAGTGGTTAAAATCAAGCAGACTAATTTGCTCCTGCCTGACTTTTCCATGGTTCCCCCCCCCCCTTTTTTTCTCTCTCTTTCCCTTTCTCACTCCTCCTCTTTCTCTCCTGTGCTTTTGGACTTATTGCTCTTTCCTATCTCTTTGTCTTTCTTTTTTTTTGTTTAAACTACAGGGGGGTTGTGACATTTGTGTGCACTGAGTTGCCCTGTACACTGCCTTGGGATTGCATTTTTCCCTGTACTATTTTGGAATTTACACATTCTTGTATCGCTTTTGATACCTTTCTTCTGTATTTTGTGTATGTTTATATGGATACATGATACGTGTCTTCTGCTGTTCTGTTGTTTTAAATAAAAATCGAATTTGAAAAAAAATAAAATCAAGCAAACTAAATCTTTCGAATGACAAACACATTTTCTGAGAATTTTCATACAAAGTTCCTATTCCTAGTCTTCCTATTCCTTCTGTACTGAAATGTATTGTAATTGTATTGTCTCCCTTCTATTGTAAAGTGCTGAGCAAACTGTTGGCGCTATATAAATCCTGGATTAATAAAAAAGTTGTTGAATAATTTTTGCTCAGAATTCTATTCATTTATGGTCAGCCTAAAAAACAATTCAGAACACAACATTTTTGAATTAAGTTCTAAATAGAAACATAGAAAAATGTCAGAAGAAATAAGTCTGAGTGGTCCATCGAGTCTGCCTGTTTTTTTTGTTTTTATTTAAACTAGCTTTTTAATTTTTTTCGTGTTTTTTTTTTTCTCTTTTTTTGTTAACATTCTTTGTCTGAGTATAGATCTATGCTTGTCTCAAGCATGTTTGAAGCCATTTACTGTTGACTGGTTCACTACCTAGAAAAGTGAGGGTAGAAAAGGACTGAGTGGTCCATCAGGTCTGACCAGTTTTTTTTGTTTGTTTTTTGGGAGGGGGGGTTGTTTTGGTTTTGCCCCAAGCATGTTTAAGCCATTTACTGTTGACTGGCTCACTATCTCTTTTGGGAGTTTCTTTTAAGCATCAACTACCCTTTCAGTAAAATAATACTTTCTAAGGTTAGTTTTGAACTTTCCTCCTCCAGTTGAAGGTCATGTCCCGTGTTCTTGATCTTGGCTCCATAATAAAAATCCTGCCCTCCTGAGCCGTATTCACCCCTTTCATGTGTTTAAAGGTTTCAATCATGTCTCCTCTTTCCCTTCTTTCCTCCAGACAGACTGTACATATTAAGTTCCTGAAGTTGCTCTTGATATGTTTTATCTCCCAGACCTTTCACAACTTGTTTTACCCATCTCTGGACTCGTTCTATCTTATCAATATCTTTTTGTAAGTGAGGTCTCCAGAAATGGACACATGGGGGGGATATTTACTAAAACTGGAGCACTCTGAATCTGGTGCAGCTGTGCATGGTAGCCAATCAGCTTCTAACTTCAGCTTGTTCAATTAGGCTGAATTCATAATGTAAATGGGGTATGTAGCGCTAAAGAACAGATAACAAGCAAGGAGGGTGTCACCATATATAGTAACAATAAAATAGTTCATATAATGTAGCAGGAAGGAAGATGGATATGATCCAATGAAGGAGCAACAAGGACACCTTTGAACAGCAGCCACTGTTCAAAGGTGTCCTTGTTGCTCCTTCATCCAGGATGGAGACACCCTAAGTGGCCAGATCACCAGTGCTGCTGACCTCCTGCAGCATCTTTTCATCAACAGAGCAATGGAGTTGCATACCAGACCCTTAACCAAGACCGCGGTGGAGTTCATATGAGGAGTGAGTGGAATCATCTAGCCCTGCAAAGCGATTTAGGAGTTCTGGAGGATATAAAGGGGGTTTAGGATCCCTTTAAATTCTAAAAGGCGCATAACTCACCAACATCTGTAAAATCCATTTATTGGAGTTCATTGAGGGCTCACCTCAGAAACTGGATTGGGAGAAGATCAATTTGAGAGGAGTATCAGGAAGATGACCATACTTACCAGCATATCCCCTTGGGAGAGAAAATGCTTATCTAGACCTAATAACTCATGTTTTAGGTCCAATTTCTGAGGCAAGCGCATAGGAGCTTTGCAAGGTGGTGATCTGGATTTAAGAGCCAGAGAGGGCCTGGACAGCGTTAGACCTGTTGACCCAGATGTCCTCATATGACCAGATGTTGCCCATGCTGCTGACCAGACCGTGATGCCCGGTTGCTGTTTATTTGCATACAATGCTCACATTGTGTGTACTTGTGGTAAGCGCACAACCTCACTAATTTTTTCTCACTCCATTGAACGGGATTTGGAACATCATTGGATCATATCTTCCTTCCTGCTACATTATATGAACTATTTTATTGTTACTATATATGGTGACACCCTCCTTGCTTGTTATCTGTTCTTTAGCGCTACATACCCCATTTACATTTTACATTCTAAGGTATTGAGGATTACCCTGTATGTTAGCTGCTTACCTGATCTGTTTGCGCTCACTTACCCACCCCCTACATATAGGCTGAATTCATACTTGAGCGTTTTGTAGTTCGAAGCTCCAAAAAAGCTCAAACTTAGAAAAAATCAATTGTTCTCTATGGTGCCTGTCTGCAAAATCAGG
Source organism: Staurois parvus (assembly GCF_062004578.1). Taxonomy (NCBI): domain Eukaryota; kingdom Metazoa; phylum Chordata; class Amphibia; order Anura; family Ranidae; genus Staurois; species Staurois parvus. The sequence continues at coordinate 2,542,889 of NW_028318371.1, forward strand.
TGTGAACAGGCACCATAGAGAATAATTGATTTTTGAAAGGTTTGAGCTTCTTTGGAGCTTTGAGTTTCAAGCTACAAAATGTTCAAGTGTGAATGCAGCCTTAAGCTTAGGCAATAAAACCTGGAAGCGGATTGGTTACCATGCAGAGTTCTGGTGAGGTTCTATAAGTGTATGGCCAGCTTAAGAGTAGATTTCCATCTGTTCTGAAAGATGTCCTGTGTTGTCTAGATTATGGGTCTCCAAACTATGAACCTCCACATGTTGATGTACTACAAGTCCCATGAGGCCTTGCAAAACTTTGACAGCCACAGGCAAGACTTGCAGTCAGAGGCATGATGGAACTTGTAGTACTTCAACAGCTGGAGGGCCATAGTTTGGAGACCCCTGGTCTATAGTATAGGAAGTGAAAAGAAATCTTTTCACCATTTTCTACTCTATCCAAATTTTTTTTTTTTTTTACTTTTTATACATTTTTATATAAGGTTTTGGACAAAGTGTGGAAGATCTTCCATTAATGAAGGCAGACAGTAAGACATCTGGACATAGGTTTGCTATATGGTGTGAATCCTTGTGAGCTATTATGAATCCAATAGGTGTTTTAAATACTAATTATATGCTAATCTTTAATGTGTGGTGCGCTGGCACTTGCACAAACTCACTTAGTGGTGTCAAATCAATATAAATGGTATTTAAAGTGCCGCGCTCCTATTATTGTGCATATGTATCTCTAAATCCACTCTACGCTTGTTAAACTCAATCAATGAATATATAAATCATATATAAATCATAATAATAATCATGAGTGATAAACCATAAATTAATCAATTCAATGAAATTATTACCAGTGAATTACCAATACACACATCATAACCTAGATGTGTGTAATGAAAAATGTTGAACCTTAATATAATGTGAATATTAAGTGAATATTGAAAATACATATAATTAGTGCCATTCTAATTATATAAACAATCCAGTAATAATTGTGCAACTATACACTCCCATGTGCACGTGCATAAGTGTGATGAAAATAATTTAAATAAAAGTCTTTATAAAGAAGTGCCAAAGTGAGGGTGATTCCTTGTTTCCTCTCGCCAGGTGTCTTATGATCTTCCTATGCGCTCACCTTTATGTTTGCCTGAAAGAATTCAGGCAAATACGCTTTTTGATCCTTCCAGGATCGATGAATAAAGGCTCTGTATTATAGATGTGCCAAGGTGTGGATGTAGGTACTCCTGTACTCTCCTCTTTCTCCTTTATTCCACTGCTCATATATCAATTGTGAGACCAGCTTTATCTCCTTATTCCCCTCCAGGGGTCATCTCCTTCTCATTTTCCTCCTTAGACGCCGCTCCACATCCGGCTTTTATATCCCGTTATACCGGGTGACGTTCCTCTACTAGAGGAACGTCACCCGGTATAACGGGATATAAAAGCCGGATGTGGAGCGGCGTCTAAGGAGGAAAATGAGAAGGAGATGACCCCTGGAGGGGAATAAGGAGATAAAGCTGGTCTCACAATTGATATATGAGCAGTGGAATAAAGGAGAAAGAGGAGAGTACAGGAGTACCTACATCCACACCTTGGCACATCTATAATACAGAGCCTTTATTCATCGATCCTGGAAGGATCAAAAAGCGTATTTGCCTGAATTCTTTCAGGCAAACATAAAGGTGAGCGCATAGGAAGATCATAAGACACCTGGCGAGAGGAAACAAGGAATCACCCTCACTTTGGCACTTCTTTATAAAGACTTTTATTTAAATTATTTTCATCACACTTATGCACGTGCACATGGGAGTGTATAGTTGCACAATTATTACTGGATTGTTTATATAATTAGAATGGCACTAATTATATGTATTTTCAATATTCACTTAATATTCACATTATATTAAGGTTCAACATTTTTCATTACACACATCTAGGTTATGATGTGTGTATTGGTAATTCACTGGTAATAATTTCATTGAATTGATTAATTTATGGTTTATCACTCATGATTATTATTATGATTTATATATGATTTATATATTCATTGATTGAGTTTAACAAGCGTAGAGTGGATTTAGAGATACATATGCACAATAATAGGAGCGCGGCACTTTAAATACCATTTATATCTGGACATAGGTTGTACCCCGATCCCACTCCATCCAAAACTCTGCTTCCTCTTCAGACTAAATTCATTTTCCACTTTTACATAAAACAGTTTTGGCCGGAGTTACTTGACTTGGTTTATTAAAGGCAAATAGGCTGTTCACTTTGCAGGATAATATACTCCAAGTGTGATGAGTGAGGTGAACTGGATGGACTTTTGTCTTTTTCAGCCAGACTAAGGCTAGCCATACATTATACAATTTTCTTACACTTTTCTGTCCAATTTCTGCCCAAATTCCTATAGATTTACCTTCAACTATGTAGTGCAAGGGCTTGCTTAATTGGATACAATTGAAAGTGTTGTTTAGGTTTGACCTCATATTATATAGCTTTTGGTGAGTCTAAAGCAAAATTCTCCAGAACATTGTATAATGTATGGCCAGCCTTTGGCTGGCCATATATTATACAATTTTCTTCAGGATTTTGGTTTAGATTTACCAAAAACCATTTAATAGGAGATTACACCTAAACACTTTCAATTGTATCCAATTAGGCAGGCCCTTGCACCACATAGTTGATGGTAAATCTAAAGGAAATTGGGCAGAAATTGAACAGGAAATTGTAAGAAAATGGTATAGTGTATACAATATTAGGCTGGCCATACATTTTACAATTTCCTTGAGATTTTTGGTTTAGATTTACCAAAAATAATAAATATAATCGAAGGTCAAACGTAACAACACTTTCAATTGTATCCAATTAGAAAAGCCCTTACACTACATAGTTTCAGGTAAATATAAAGGAAATTGGGCAGAAATTGGACAGAAAATTGTAAGAAAATTTATAGTGTATGGCCAGTCTAAGGCTGGCCATACACTATACAATTTTCTTTAAAAAATTGCTTTAGATGTACCTAAAACCATATAATATGAGGTCAAACCTAAACAATACTTTCAGTTGTATCCAAGTAGGTGGGCTCTTGCACTACACAGTTGAAAAAAAAACTAAAGAAAATTGGGCAGAAATTGGACAGAAAATTATATAATGTATGGCCATCCTATCTATGTAGCTATGAATCTCTGGACTTCCATCATTCAATCATGTGTATGCGAAAATACAGTTTTTTAAAAATATTATTCTTACACATGGTTGGGTTTTTTTTTTTAAAGTGAATATTTACCATATTCACTAAGTTAAAGGAAAATTCCCTTGCAAAGTGACCAACTGTTTGCCTTCAGCAAGTCAACCCCCACTGCGCCCAGTTCTGGAGACCTCACTTACAAAAAGATACAGATAAGACAGATGGAGTCCAGAGATGGGCAACAAAAATGGTGAAAGATCTGAAGGACCAAACATATCAGGAGAGACTTCAGGAACTTAATATGTCCTGCCTGGAGGAAATAATGGAAAGGTTGGACATGACTGAAACCTTTAAATCCATGAAGGGGGTGAATAAGGTTCAGGAGGGCAGGAATTTTCAATATGAAGGCAAGATCAAGAACAGGAGGACATGGACTGAAACTAGAGGAGGAAAGTTTTGTGTAAATCTTAGAAAGTATTATTGTACAGAAAAAGTACAGAACAGACTTCCAGCGGAGGTAGAGATCTATACAATTTGAAAAAAGGAAAAGAAAAAAATTCAAAAAAAAAAACAAAACAAAAAATAGAAAGGTGCACACTTGCTAGGTTGCTTTGTCTTTCACGGTTTCTTTGTTTCTACCCTTTCAACTTGTAATAAGTAGGATCAGTGAGGTTTATTGACTAAAGCTGGTTCACTCAGAATCTCCTGCACTTCTGCATAGAAACCAATCAGCTTCCAGTTTTTATTTCTAAAGCCTAATTGAACAAGCTGAGGTTAGAAGCTGATTGGCTGCCATGCACAGATGCACCAACCAGTTGAACCAGCTTTAGTAGATCAACCCCACAGTCACTATAGCCTAATAATGGTCAGTTTTATATAATTCAATTTAATATGTGGCCTTTGTTATTTTCCTTCATTTATATAATAGCACACAACACATTACATCAGGGTTCCTCAACCATGGATCCCCCAGAGGTTGCTAAGGGTTCCTTGAGCAATGAGCAATTTCTGCCTCTCAGATAAGTTCACTCTGACACCAATGATCTTTTTATCTGTAAGGGGGGGGGGGTTCTTCCCAATGATCACAAGAGTATAGAGCGGGGGTCTCCAAACTATGGCCCTCCAGGTGTTGAGGAACTGCGAATCCCATGAGGCCTTGCAAGACCCAGACAGCCACTGGCAAGACTCCCAGAGGCAGAGGCATGATGGGACTTGTAGTACTTCAACAGCTGGAGAACCATAGCTTGGAGAACATTCTTCCGACTGACCTAATGTATCAGGAGTTGTATATATAGTAATTATTAGCAAGAGTTCCCTGAGACCACAACATTATTTCAAGGGTTCCTCTGCATTGAAAAGGTTCAGAAAGGCTGCATTCCTGAACAAAATGTAACTTTTCAGGAGCTGAGCTCCACTTGGAATCTATCCATTAATAATAGATTATATTATCTGAAATGTGGCACCTAATGGTTACAATTGTGCCATGCCAGCAGCTCCAAAATTAATTTCCCCGTATTTATAAACTGACATAAGAATTTTAATATACATTTTGCTTGAGACAGTATATTTATCATTGCTGGGTATATAATTCCATAGATTTTTTCCCCTGCTCCGCGTTCTTTCTCCACTGTGTTCACCAATTGCAGATTGTTCTGGGAAATATTGAGCTGCAATACATGTCCTTAATTATAACATATAAGATAGAAAATTCAAGGTATGTCTATCATAGATATAAAATGGCCATTTTGTTACTGGGGTGTCAAATGTTTTGAAAACATTTCTGCTACAAGCAAGAGAAATAAAGTAGCTTCAAAACTGATCCCCATAACCCCTAAACCAATAAGTAATATGGATTAATTAACTCTCATTAATAATACATATGTAATGACCATTAAGTAAGAATTATTAATATTAATCAATTATTATGTACATAGTTACATAGTTAGTCTGATTGAAAAAAGACAAAAGTCCATCCAGTTCAATCATTAAAAAACAAAACAAAAACTATGTAGTCATAGTTACCCATTCAGTGTTAATTTGGTTATTAGTAATACACCTCCCATGTTTAAAAGTCCAAAATATTGTAAAATAATAAATCAAACAAACAGAAAACAATTGCAAATTTGTGTAAAAAGGCCAATTCTAATTTAATGAATGTACTCCCTAAAGTTACCTTTCCAAGTTTAAAAAATAAAAGTAATTACCAAATGCAATGTGCTTGTAAATGTGAAATGGATAGTTAAAATGATTTAAAAAATAAATATAAAACAGTTTAATTCAGGGTTGAAATCTTTAACAGAGTTTGATGGATAAAAAGTAGCTTTGAAATAAAGTCAACTTTAAGATTAGGTATGTATGCCAAAAAAAGTCATTCTAAGCTTGGTAACTTTTAAAAATCTAAAGTTAAAACAAATATATAAATATATTTTAATTAGTAACCAATCTAAATTATTCAAGTGATATACAAAATCTGAAACACTATATCCACAAGTATGCACACCCTATATACAAGGTGAACTAGGTATATGCAAATAATATACATGCCAGCAGCAAAGGATATACACACCAGCAGCAAATAGTCTACACAACATATACATAACAATCATACCACACCACAGCCCTGAAATTTCTATAACCTCCACTGAATGGAGGGATGGGGACCCTCTACAGAAAGCTAGGTGTTGCCCTATTCTCCTAAAGGGGACATTTACATCATAAAACCAGGGTGGGGGTCCCAGCCTTATGTATATCTGGCAACCCCCAGACTTCCAACACACTTGACAAAACATTGAGTTATCCACATCCCCTCTACATGCCTGTCTCTGACCCCAACAACTTGGACAGAATGCTGCCCGACCTCGAGAACTGCCCTGGAGAGGCCAGTGGAGACCCCAAAGCCCCCGACTCAAATGACCAGCACGGCAAGAAGAGCAAAAAGAAGAATTATCAAAGATATGCCAAACCACCATACTCCTACATGGCCATGATTGCCATGGTCGTCCAGAGCGCCCCCGGGAGGAAGCTCAAACTTTCCCAGGTAACTAACCCCCATTACGGGGTTTCTTTGGGCTTTACTGCAAATAAGGGCAGGGGAAGGGGGTGACATTGAGACCAGCTCAGAATAAGGACCAGTCAGAGGGAAAGTCTTTATTTTCAGAAAAAAATAGTTTAAGGAGAAAATTAATCTCTGGTAGACTTATGAAGGCTGAAACAAAACATACCAAATAGTAAAAATAGAAGTAGGGTGAATTTTCTGTTTTTATTACTGATGGGCTTTAAAGGAAACATTTCTGGGCAAAAAACATGGAGGCTTTCAACGTCAAACCTCTTCAGAAAATTGCTGGTTTCAAGCCAAAATCAATGCATGCATGTACAAAGAGTTCTGTCTTTACCATGACTTCAATTGCTATATGCCCATATTAGAAAGTATTGTATGATAGATGGGCTCCTGGCATATTCAGAAGGTCTGCAGAGGTGTCCTCCTAAGTGTTTCAGTGCAGGTTTCCTGGTGAGGGTCAAAGTCACAAATGGAGCTAAGTATTACTTATATAATGTGATAGATATTACGTATCTGGGTTTATGGTTATGCTCATTCGCTTATGACTATATTTTTTCCTTGCAGATCCTCCAAGAGCTCAGCAGCATCTTCCCTTTCTTTAAGGGGGATTATCAGGGCTGGAAGGACTCTGTCCGACACAACCTCTCCTCCAATGATTGCTTCAGAAAGGTAAGGACTTGGTGCTCCTGTGATGTGATGGTGGTGGTGGGCTCTTAAGGTTCTAATCCTGCAGAATAGTCCTTGTATTAAAATGTGAATGTGATAATATGAGAGTGTGCCCAGAGCCCTGTTGCCTCTCAACTTCCCACATCCCCCTCCCCCCCCCAAGACTCCTTGAGAGCTCTCCTGCCTCAATAGTGTTGACTTGCCAACCTCCAACAGTGTCCCCCAAGCTCCTAAGGTGAACCCCAGGCCCTGCAAAGCTCCCAGTCTCCTGGAGAGACCATCAACCCTCCCATCTACTCCCAACTCCCTCCAAAAGCCTCATCCCCTACAAGGGCATCAGATCTGCTCTAATTCCCTCCAGAACCCCCAGTCCCCCACAGTGACATCCAGCCCCAGCCAAAGCTTTCCAGCATTTTTTGTATTCCCATAATTTAATTGTGTGACTATAGACTTTTTGTTTCTACTGTTTGGTCATAGAAAATTCTGGAAGAATTTACCAGGCCCTGGTCTCAGTACGGTTGTGAACACTTTTTGTATGGTAGCTTGGAATATTTTCTGTATCCCGTACTCTGGATTTGTTCCATTTCTGTTGGGGGTCTGTCAATTGTCTATTTATAACTAATTGTATATTTATGGTTTGATGTATATTGGTAATTGTCTATTTATAGAGCTGTTGAGGAATTTTATTTTTTCTGGCCATATTTTTACAATTTATGAAGACCTCCAAGCAGGAGGGGAACTTCATTTAAATTGTTCTTTTCATGTTCAAAAGTCTTTGTTTTTTTTAAATTTAAAGTTTTTTTTCTTTACACTAATGTTTTTATACATCATCGCTGGAACTTTCTGCTTTAAATGTTTGTGAAATTGACAATGGCAGCATTGTGAAATACTGTCATAGGGAAAGTAACAATTTTTTCCTGCTCATTATAAATCATCCCGCAGACTCAAGGAGAGTAATATTTTACCCAAACATAAACATAATTTTACCGATTATTTTTATAATTTCTCCTACTGTGGGCTCAGCGCCTCCAGCACTGCTGAGTGACACAATGGGAATCTGGTGTCACTGGGTGATGTTTGGGATTGTTTGGAGTCCCATGTGCTACAGACATTGTCCCAGGATGACACACCCAGTATGACCCAGTGAAGGGAGCTTCATTTGCAATGTCTTCAAATACAACTCAGATACCCAAAACAGAGCAACTATTGTATCTACTCCATGGGGGGGATTTACTAAAGCAGGTGCACTCAGAATCTGGTGCAGCTGCGCATGGTAGTCACTCAGCTTCTTACCTCTGCTTGCTCACTTAGGCTTTGTCAGTAAAACCTGGAAGCTGATTGGTTTTTATGCAGAAGTGAACTTGATTTTGCACTCTCTAGCTTTAGTAAATAAACCCCGGTATGTGTAGATGTCCACTCTGCTTCATTACTCTACCTTGTGTTTTTACCCTCCCTCATCCTCCCACTACCAAACACTAATTCTACCTATTGCATCATTATATTCTTCATATGGCCACCCCAGGGCATTGTCTCCTCCACCCCAGGGCATTGTCTCCTCCACCCCAGGGCATTGTCTCCTCCACCCCAGGGTATTGTCTCCTCCACCCCAGGGCATTGTCTCCTCCACCACAGGGCATTGCCTCCTCCACCCCAGGGCATTGTCTCCTCCACCCCAGGGCATTGTCTCCTCCACCCCAGGGCATTGTCTCCTCCACCCCAGGGTATTGTCTCCTCCACCCCAGGGCATTGTCTCCTTCAGCACAGGGCAATGCCACCACCTCTACTGCAGGTCTGACCCCCTTCCTTTCAGCTCAGGGTATTGTCTCCCCCCCCCCCCCCCCCAGCGCTAGGCATTGCTCTATCTTCTGGTGCAGGGAATTTGCAGATTGCCAGAAACATCACAGGAGGGGCAGAGACGACACTCCAATAGGCTGATTTTTGTATTTTGTATATTTGTGTATACTTAGATTTATATTATCCATGTAAAATATAACCATTTATGATAATAGGAGCAGATCCGGGGAAATTATTTGTCTGTATTATAAATAGGCCGTAAGGATCGGTTCCCCTGACCCGTAATAGATTTGTGTGAATTTGCTGTGCCGGCCTACGCCTCTAATGTCTTCTCACTCTTTGCAGGTCCTAAAAGATCCACTAAAGCCGCAGGCTAAGGGCAACTGCTGGACGGTGGATGTGAGCCGAATTCCCGAGGATGCCATGAAGCTGCAGCATAAGAGAGGCACCCAGCAAGAAGCCTACCCTCCTGACCTGGCTCCTTATATCCTGCATGGACAGCCCTACAGATCTGTAGACTTTTACCACCCCCATCTTTCAAATGACAATATTGCGGTCAGATCAGATGCAGAGGCTGGTCCCTCAGTAGAAACCCAACCCCCAAATATAAATCCTGCCGCAACATTCCCAGCGATCTTATGGAACCTTCCCACATCTTATTCAACATTTGTAGCCCCTAATGTTGTGGCCCCTCCCAGCATACACCCTCTCCTGCTTTACCCCAACTTCCCCTCTTCCTCTCGGTATACCTACATGCCTACCCCATACTCAAGCTCCATCCATGCAGAGCGGAGGGATGTTTACACTCCCAGTCTGATGCCCTCAATGCCTCCCCCGCCCAGAACCTCCTCTTCAGATTTCCCTCCCAATAATCCAGTCTTTGACATCCCCGAGTATCCACAACATGGGGGCTACATGCATACTCAAAATGTCTATGGCCAGCAATTTACTCAGGGTGGGGTGTACCCAGGGTACAGACCCAATGGTTTCTGATTGGCCGGTTGCTGAGACAAGGCTGGTCTTGGGCTAGTCACTTTTGCCTCAAGGACTAGCTGCACTTCAAGCCTTACCCAGTGATGTTGGCACCCATCGTGGCACATGGCCTGGTGAGGTGGCATCAAACATGACCTACAGTCCAAAGGCATTAGTCTACAATATATATATCAGTCATTTTCTGTCTTGTCTGTCTCTTTTTACTTCAAATAAATTTGAATTTGTTTTTTAATCTCAAGTGATATCAACGCTTCGTTTTTGTTTTGTTTTTTTAAATAACAAACATGTCATACTTACCTTCTTTGTGCAGTGGTTTTGCACAGAGCAGCCCGGATCCTGTTCTTCTCAGGTCCCCCACTGGTGTTCATGGCTCCTCCCCCTTGATCAGTGCCCCCAATAGTAAGCCTCTTGCTATGGGGGCACTGGGGCGTGCTCACTCCTGAGCCCCATACTGTGCATTCATAAGATACATAGAGCCGCGATTTGGTCCCGCCCTGGACTCTCTCCTCATTGACTCCCTGGCTGTGATTGAAAGCAGTGGGAGACAATGGCTCCAGCTTCTGTGTTTCAGCCAATGAGAATAGAGACCTGGGACCCGTGCACATAGCTGGATCAAGAGGGGGTTCAGGTGAGTATTGGGGGGGGGCTGAGGGGGAGCAGCACAGAAGGCTTTTTACCTTCAAGCATAGAATGCATAAAGGTGCAAATCCTTCAGCCTTTACAACCACTTTAACTTTTTCTAGTTATATACTCTGTAAAAAGTACTTTGGAAGATAAGATCGGTACTTTATTGTCACTGTAACGGAAATCACAATGAAATTCTAAAAAAACAAAAAAAAAAAAACAAAACAAAAATTCCACACACATGTGAACATATAACATTCTCAACATACACACATGTGAACATATAACATTCTCAACATACACACACGTGAACATTGCCCCCCTCCCCCCCATATAAAAGCCTAAAAGACACCCCGACCACAACATCAAGCCAAGTCACTTGGAGCGAGATAATATTACTCAGAGTGACCATTTAGGGCCTTGATAGCTCTTGGAAAGAAACCTTCCTCGAGTCGTTCTGTCCTCACCTTTTTCTTTTTTGAACCTCCTGCCAGACGGTTTCCAGGTTTAGTTTATATTTACTAAAATAATTGCATTTCCTTGTTCTGTGTACTGTGGGAGACCAGATATAGTGAATGCGGGGTCCAGGGAGAGCGGATATAGTGAATGCGGGGTCCGGGGAGAGCGGATATAGTGAATGCGGGGTCCAGGGAGAGAGGATATAGTGAATGCGGGGTCCGGGGAGAGCGGATATAGTGAATGCGGGGTCCGGGGAGAGCGGATATAGTGAATGCGGGGTCTGGGGAGAGCGGATATAGTGAATGCGGGGTCCGGGGAGAGCGGATATAGTGAATGCGGGGTCCGGGGAGAGCGGATATAGTGAATGCGGGGTCCGGGGAGAGCGGATATAGTGAATGCGGGGTCCTGGGAGAGCGGATATAGTGAATGCGGGGTCCGGGGAGAGCGGATATAGTGAATGCGGGGTCCGGGGAGAGCGGGTATAGTGAATGCGGGGTCCGGGGAGAGCGGGTATAGTGAATGCGGGGTCCTGGGAGAGCGGGTATAGTGAATGCGGGGTCCTGGGAGAGCGGGTATAGTGAATGCGGGGTCCGGGGAGAGCGGGTATAGTGAATGCGGGGTCCGAGGAGAGCGGATATAGTGAATGCGGGGTCCGGGGAGAGCGGATATAGTGAATGCGGGGTCCGGGGAGACCGGATATAGTGAATGCGGGGTCCGGGGAGAGCGGGTATAGTGAATGCGGGGTCCTGGGAGAGCGGGTATAGTGAATGCGGGGTCCTGGGAGAGCGGGTATAGTGAATGCGGAGTCCGGGGAGAGCGGGTATAGTGAATGCGGGGTCCGGGGAGAGCGGGTATAGTGAATGCGGGGTCCGGGGAGAGTGGGTATAGTGAATGCGGGGTCCGGGGAGACCGGGTATAGTGAATGCGGGGTCCGGGGAGAGCGGGTATAGTGAATGCGGGGTCCGGGGAGAGTGGATATAGTGAATGCGGGGTCCGGGGAGAGCGGATATAGTGAATGCGGGGTCCGGGGAGAGCGGATATAGTGAATGCGGGGTCCGGGGAGAGCGGATATAGTGAATGCGGGGTCCGGGGAGAGCGGATATAGTGAATGCGGGGTCCGGGGAGAGCGGGTATAGTGAATGCGGGGTCCGGGGAGACCGGGTATAGTGAATGCGGGGTCCGGGGAGAGCGCGTATAGTGAATGCGGGGTCCGGGGAGAGCGGGTATAGTGAATGCGGGGTCCGGGGAGAGCGGGAGCTGATATTGACAGATTTAAATGCCTGATGCACCTCGTGTTCCTGTACCACAGGTGCGGCATCACCCATGTAGGAGCTGAAGAAATTGTGTTTGCCGGGGTACTGCATCCTCAAAGTGTGAGAAAAATCTGTTGAATTCCTCAGCCCGTTGGATATTAAAATGTGCACCCTGGTGAGTGTTCTCTCTGTGGTTTAGGATATCCTGTATCCCTCTCCAACCTTCCCGTACATCATTCCCTCTGCAGTATTCTGCAATTTTATTTTTATAAACTAATTTGGCCTCTTTTATGCCCCTCTTTAGGTTTGCTCTAGCAACACTATACTTCACCGTATCCCCATTCCTAAAGGCACCATCCCGTTCTCTCAAGAGACAACGCACTCTCTTGGTCATCCAGGGCTTCTGATTAGGAAAATCCTTGATATGCTTCCTAACCAGGGGCGTAATTACCACAAGGCAAACAAGGCACTTGCCTAGGGTGGCATTTTTCAAGGGTGCAGCACCTCCCCCCAGAAGAAAGGATGGAAGAAGGGATGGACACGCGCACTGTGGGAACCAATTGGGATCCGAGAGAAACTGCTTGATGGTGTATGTAGAGCCAGACTTTTGTTCTCAGAGATGTCTGGAGCTGTGAAGATGAGTGTCTCTCTATCACTGGGGGGGTAGTGGAAGGCTCTTCCCGGTGGGGGGCAGAGGTGTTGGTCAATGTCAGGCTCTCTCCCTGGGAGGGGGAAGGGGGGGTTGTGTTGGTCGGTGTCCCTGGGGGCAGATGGTTGTGTTGCCTAGGGCAGCATGAAACCTAAATACAGGACTGCTCCTAACTGTAACAAAGTCTACACAAGTGCTGATGTAACTCAGTATTGTATCAGTGTACGTATTTAGGTCTAGTGATGGGCTGAACACCTCCCCTGTTCGGTTCGCGATTGAACATCCAAACCTACAGAATGTTTGACCGCGAACAATTTACGGAGCGGTATCTTACCACCTCTGAGTATGTGGAAGGATCCCGCTCAGTTACTAATATCCGGCATGAGTTATATTATGAAGTCACGCGGTATTATAGTAGTGAGACATTCCATTATTAGTATAAAAAAAATAATAAAATCCCAGTATCTTTCCCGCCATTTGTAAACGCTATAACTTTCACGTAAACCAATTAATTTACACGTATTGGGTTTTTTTTTTTTTTAGCAAAGACATGTCGCAGAATACATTTTGGCCGAAATTTATGATGAGATTTGATTTTTACATTTTTTTTTTACTGGACATGTTTTATAGCAAAAAGTCCAAAATATTGTTTTTTTTCCTCAAAATTGTCAGCCTTTTTTTTTATAGCGCAAAAAAAAAACAAAAAACAGGCGATCAAATACCACCGAAAGAAAGCTCAATTTGTGGGGGAAAAAAAGGATGTAAATTTCATTTATGTACCGTATTGCATGACCGCGCAATTGTCCGTTAAACTAGCACAGCGCTGTATAGCAAAAAAAATGGCGTAAATTGCAGAATCTATACCATAGTTTATAAAACAAAATGAATGAGCGCAACTGGATTAGTTAGGTAGAAAAAATGAAAATAAAATGACAAGCTGCTAGCATAAAAGGTATACCTCAGCACCTCAGTAACAGATTTAAAACATTGAATATGCAGCGCTAGATGTTATATGAAACCATGATTCATTTATAATAAAACGAGATTAATATAGTCCCAGATAAAGAGTCCTCCAAAAACAAAATTAGTATATATCAGAAATGCTCCATAAGGTGATCAAGAAGTCCACCAAGTAGCCAAACTGGTCAGGTGAGAAAATAGCAAATTCCTTGTAGTAATGGTTTTATAATGTGCTTACCAGAACTTCATACAAACTGCGCGTTGTATGTATATAATCTGTAGAAAACATCAGGGTCTGGTCACCTGTATGATGTCATCAGAACGCCTTGGCGGACTCTCAGAGATGATATTTAGTCACGCTCCCGGTCCACCTCAGGACTCACCAATGGGTCCACCGTCGCTCAGACACTAGATGTTGATCCACCTTAAGGAGGCTCGTGTAATAACAAGCCAGGGAAGCAAGATGGTGCTAATAGTGTGATATAGCCTTTATTAAGTAAAATCCAAAAATATTCAAAAAGAAGCAATCACATCAGAGCATAATATCCTGTAGGTAATCCATAAGCATCAAAAAGCAAGGTCAGCGTCGCATTGAGGGATTCCCCTGACATGTTTTGTGTAAATCACAGGTTTTCAAAGGGGTGCAGCATTGCATGACCGCGCAATTATCAGTTGAATTAGTGCAGCGCCGAGTAGCAAAAAGAGGCGTGGTCATTAAGGGGGGTAAATCCTCAGGAGGGCAAGTGGTTAAACCGGCATGGGGTTCTCCCTCCCATCCATACCAAGCCCTTTGGGTCTGGTATGGATTTTGAGGGGAACCCCCACACCAAAATTTTTTTAAAAATGGCGTAGGGGTCCCCCCTAAAATCCATACCAGACCCTTATCTGAGTATGCAGCCCAGCAGATCAGGAAAGGGGGGGGGGTACAAGTGAGCACCCCCCTGAATCATACCAGGATACATGCCCTCAACATGGGGGAGGTGCTTTGGGGCAGGGGGGCTCTCCTTCCCCCAAATAACCTTGCCCCCATGTTGATGGGGACAAGGGCTTCCTCCCCACAACCCTGGGCTGTGGTTGTGGGGGGGGGCTTATTAAAATCTTGAAGCCCCCACCAAATCCCCCCCCATGTGAATGAGTATGTGGTACATGGTACTTACTCATTTACAAAAAAAAGTGTAGTGTAAAAAAACCAGGAGAAAAATCCTTTTTTTTTTTTTTTAACTTTTTTATTTTTAATAAATGTCCCCCGAAGTAGATCCAACATCAGTCACAATGCTCGCTGCCGCTACCCCAAAAAAAGAAATTTCTTTCCATGGTAACTACTTTGGGTGCTATCAGAATGCCCACCCAGTTTGAACCTGCTTCTGGTTTGTCCCCTTGGGTTCTCGTGGAGTCATCCTTCCACAGCTCCCGGGTGAGACTCCCCTGGTCATCACCATTTGGAAATACTGTCATATATTTTCAGCTGATTTGTTAGTATTAGGGTCCCTCTGGTGACTCTTGAGATTGGAACGACTTCAAATATTACAAGATCCCACTAGGTTGTTATATACTTGATGATTTACCTTGCAGATATTATACCTGCATCTACTCCTGAAGAAGTGAACTAAGAGTCACGAAACACGGCGAGTTTTTGGATGCAATTTTAATGTAATTCTGTATTGACATCTGGATTGTATAGAGACAATTGTATATCCAATGATGTATGGAATGCATTAATGTGGATTTATTACAAATCAGCTTGTTACCATTTTATCCTTTTGTGAGCGATGAGAAGTTTGCTCGTTGGTCGTGTGTGTTGTTCCTCATTTAAAGTCCCAGGACAAATAAATTGGTTGTATGGATATATTAAGGGATGGAGGCACATCACCGGGTGCATCAGGTCACATTCTATTTTTGTTACATTAATTTGGGTGGACACCCCGGTCCATAGTGGCCTCTTGCACCATGCAGATGTACAATAATGACATTGTGAGATACTGACCAGAATTTATTGTATTACTACACAGATTATGTAAACTTCCTAGTATGACATTTCTGGTTTGGGATTGATGGCCAGGGTCTGCCTCATCCTCCAGATGTGATGCATTGAGGAGGCTTTTGCCTCTTTTTGCTGCCCAAGCCTGCTTATACAGGCGGGGTCTGGGCCGCATCGGCACCATGTCTGCGCTTGATGTGTGATGTCAGCGTCATTGCGGTGTCATCACACCAGTGCGCTTTGTTCCATCTTGCTGCAGCCTCGAGGGGTATGGTGCTCACGTCACCATAGTGCCTGCATGGGGGTGGATTCCTCTTTGTTGAGCGCTTCCCCTTTTAGACTGTTGGGAGGGACCAGCGCCTAGCCCCTGGGGACAAATGGTGGAAGCAGATGAAGATTTTTTTTTTGTTTGTTTTCCTATGAGGACACTGAGAAGCCACATTTGTTGTTGAGTGCCTCCCCTCTTTGATTGCACACACAATGTTGGGAGGGACAACTGATTAGCCCCCCTCCCGGGATAAATAGCTGTAGCTTATGGGGGTGGTTTGCCTCATGAGGATACTGAGAAGTAACACTTTGATGTATAGTGCTTGAGTCATGGTGGGTCATGGGGGGTCATGGGTTGGCTGCTTATATGTTTGTTTTTGCATATGGCCTTGGTGGTCTATTTTTCATTGGCATATTCTTTTATCTTTGGACTGGATGCTGTGATTTGGGTCTTTTCTTTCTTTTTCATACCACCAGGTGCAGTACATTTCATAAAGTGATCTTGTTTCCTTTTATTACTGCAAAATTACAGCCAGGGCTGCATTCCATTTTTGTTGTATTGTGACTCAAATATCTATTCAGTATTACAATGACCGCTTCTGATCCATGGTGGTTTATGCTTTTGGCTGCCTACATTTTGTCTTTATTCGGCTCTGGCTACTTGGTGGTCTCTTTATTTCCACATGGAAGAAAAATATATTTTAAAAATATTCTTCCCATATATATTGACATATTTGAAATACTAGAACTTTGGCTGTATTTAAAATAAATAAAACATATATAATATATACTGTATGTTGAAATGTCTTTATATATTTCCAAATATATGAACATTTTTTTAAAAATACATTTTCAAATATATTGTGTCTTTAAAAATACATTTAATCTACATTTTTGGAATGCATTTACAAATATTTGCAAAAATGACTTTATGTTAAGCAAAATCTAAAAGGATATATTTTAAAATATTTTTCATATTTTGTAATATATAAAAAACACATTTCCCCCCTGACTGAATGGTTAGACACACTGTTGTAGTAGAGAACGCCCTGTCCACTGTAGACACATTTGGATGGACTGAGACTTGACATCGTAGCCTGCATTTTGGCTTCTGGACCCACGTGTTACCCCCTTGATTGATCTTGCAAGTATTGCATCTTAATCCATAGGACTATATTTTTGGCTTGCACTAAATGATGTGCACTATTTTATCCAAATCTATTCACTTTAACGTCCCCGTTACAACCTACCCATTCTCCTCCCTTTTTTTTTGTCTTTTACCCCTCCTCCCCCCACTACCTCACTCTATATCTTTTTCTCTAACTATTCTCCTTTCTGACTTTTTCCTCTCTCACACCTTCTACACGCCTTCATTGTTGATATATTCTATACAATTATTGCATTTAATCTCCCATATAGGTGTGACTGATCTCACATGGCTCACACGTCCCTGCAATGGACGCACATACCATATCATATATATTATCCTGTGCTAGCACTACCCAACACATCGCTCCCCCTTAACTTAGGGGCTCACAAATACATAGGTCGTTAAACAATATGCCCGCTTTGATTTATCTATTATACTCTTGGTATATACGGGTTTGCTATATGCAATAAGGATATATTTCATACCGATGTGTATTCTGGTTTAAACCCATGGCCCGTCTGCGTAACGGGATGCTACATGTTGTGTCTATGTTCGGACTGTGATCATATTTGTATGTACACTGTATGCCCTGCTTTTCTTCTAATAAAAATATTTTTGGAAACACATTTCAATATACAGTGTGTGTGTAAAATATATACTTTTTAATATATATTTAATATGGCCAAAATTGTAGTATTTCAAATATATGCCAATATATTTGGGAAGAATATTTTTCTTCCATGTGTGTTGGCACACCTTTCTGTGGACTAGACTGGGACCTAGATGTCTTTCCATTTTTTTACCACTAGGTGCAGTCTTGCACCTTTCATATAATCGCTCACTATGTCTCCCTACTCACTTCTATACTGCAGCCAGCATTACAAGTTGTTTTTGTCGTTTCTCACTCATCTTGATTTTGTCATTCATTTTATTACTACAGTGTATATCCAAATTTCTTTCCATAGTAACTACTTTGGGTGCTATCAGAATTGCCCACCCACTTTGAATCTGTTTCTGGCTTGTCCCCTTGGGTTCTCATGGAGTCATCCTTCCACAGCTCCCAGGTGAGACTCCCCTGGCCATCACCATTTGGAAATACTGTCATATATTTTCAGCTGATTTGTAAGTATTAGGGTCCCTCTTGTGACTCTTGAGATCGGAACGACTTCAAATATTACAAGATCCCACTAGGTTGTTATATACTTGATGATTTACCTTGCAGATATTATACCTGCATCTACTCCTGAAGAAGTGAACTAAGAGTCACGAAACACGGCGAGTTTTTGGAAGCAATTTTATTGTAATTCTGGATTGACATCTGGATTGTATAGAGACAATTGTATATCCAATGATGTATGGAATGCATTAATATGGATTTATTACAAATCAGCTTGTTACCATTTTATCCTTTTTGTAAGCAATGTCACGATCAGGGGTCAGGTTCAAAGACCAGTTGCTATAGCAGTGGAAAGGCTTACCTGAAACCAGCAGGATAGGTACACAGGCAGGTCACTGTGGCAGAGGAGTGGGATCACCCGAGGTGTGGAGTCTGAGTACCAACTGGTGTTCACCAGAGCTCCTAATGGTGGGGATGGATTTGGCTGTGTGTTGGTACCAGGTCATAGATCTCAGGATCACCCCACCAGGGAATGAGCAAGCCGGAAACCAGTAGCAGATTGAACAAGTTAGGGATCAAGCAGAAGCGGAGTCAGTCAACAAGCCAAGGGTCGGTCACAAACAGTAGTAGATGAGGATGAGGCAGAATCGTAGTCCAGGAACAAGCCAAAGGTCGGTAGCGAAGGTATAGACGGCAGTAGGAGAGACAAGCGGGATATTGGCTGGTGAAGGCACAATAATCTGGCAAAGAGGAAATGCAGAGACATGGCTTTTATCAGGAAGTTCATGGGAGGAGCAAGGGGTTCAAGGTTCAAGACAAACAGGGCCAAGGCAGGATCATCCAAACCGTTCTCAAGGGCACTGTCCAGCATTCCAGGTGGCTCAGCAAGTAGAGACATTGCCTCTCACTGCAGAAGGCCCAGGTTTGATCCCAGGCTCTGACAGTCCAAGAGCAAGCCTGCCCTCCGAGGTCAAGATAAATATATGATGGAAGTAATGCCGGGGCAATTTAGACAAGAATCGGGACACGTGGTTGGGGGAGTGATAAAAACAATGGTGGTTGACCTGGATTTACTGACCTCCCCAAGCTGCAAAGGTAGCTTAGCATGTATTTTTGCACGGAAGTAATTGTCTCTGTTGAGTTTGGAAGGCAGTTGCGGTGAGGGATGTTAGGAGTTCAAATAGGCAATAGGGAGGTGATGTAATGTCAACTCACTGCCTTTCAATAGTCCTCTGAAAAGTGATCCACCACAGATTGCTTTTTCAGAGGGCAACACAAGGGTAAATGAGAGTAGAGAGAAGTACAGAGAGTTTGTTGGGTGAACTATGTGCAGGAGAGGAGTGTGGAGGGTATGACGGGGCAGTATGTGCAGGAGAGGAGTGTGGAGGGTATGACAGGGAAGTATGTGCAGAAGAGGAGTGTGGAGGGTATGACGGGGCAGTATGTGCAGGAGAGGAGTGTGGAGGGTATGACAGGGCAGTATGTGCAGGAGAGGAGTGTGGAGGGTATGACTGGGCAGTATGTGCAGGAGAGGAGTGTGGAGGGTATGATGGGGCAGTATGTGCAGGAGAAGAGTGTGGAGGGTATGACGGGGCAGTATACTCTGGAGAGGAGTGTGGAGGGCATGACAGGGGGACGTATGTGCAGGAGAGGAGTGTGGAGGGTATGACAGGGGGACCTATGTGCAGGAGAGGAGTGTGGAGGGTATGACGGGGCAGTATGTGCAGGAGAGGAGTGTGGAGGGTATGACGGGGCAGTATACTCAGGAGAGGAGTGCGGAGGGTATGACAGGGCAGTATGTGCAGGAGAGGAGTGTGGAGGGTATGACAGGGGAAGTATGTGCAGGAGAGGAGTGTGGAGGGTATGACGGGGCAGTATGTGGAGGGTATGACAGGGGGACGTATGTGCAGGAGAGGAGTGTGGAGGGTATGACAGGGGGACCTATGTGCAGGAGAGGAGAGTGGAGGGTATGACGGGGCAGTATGTGCAGGAGAGGAGTGTGGAGGGTATGACGGGGCAGTATGTGCAGGAGAGGAGTGTGGAGGGTATGATTGGGCAGTATGTGCAGGAGAGGAGTGTGGAGGGTATGATTGGGCAGTATGTGCAGGAGAGGAGTGTGGAGGGTATGATGGGGAAGTATGTGCAGGAGAGGAGTGTGTCCTCATGACGGGGCGTGGCAGGGGTGGTGCTCTTTACCTGCATTGGGAGGTATGGTGACATCACCACCAACAGTAACTCTACCCCTGGAATTCATAAAGAGGGTCATAAATGTAGCCCCCCCCCCTAGTGTAGGATACTGGGTAAATTTTGTTTTTGGCTCCTCCTTTTATCAAGATAGCAGTGATCACTTGTCTTGGTCTTTTTAGGGGTTTCACAGGCTGGTTCGCTTTCCCTGCCTCTAGAAGAAGCTTCCAGAGCTTAGGGAAGGAGATGCAAATAGCCAGTTTGGATATTTATGATACTCCAACCAATCCCCGGAGAGGAGTGTCCAGTAGGGGGCTGGAAAGGTGATAAGTAGTCTGAAGCGCCAGAGAGCTGGGTGTCTCTCAGGTAAATTCTAGAGCCGGAGGGGCTGCTGCCCTCAGCCAGCTCATGGACTGTGTAGCTGCTGAGGGTCTGGTTGGATTTTCTTAGGAAGTGATTGTAGGACCTCCCCACAAGGGATCTGCTCTGGACAAGGACTGTCTCACTCCCTGGACTGTGTTTGGAGTTAGCTGGAATGTGGCAGCTGTCCTGGGGACTTGTGAGTAAAGACCCTAAATTGATCCCTGTGACTGTGCTGTGTTCTGGATGAGACATTGGCTACAAGTAGTTGTATGTAGGCACAAGGTAGCCAGAAGCCAAAGAAACTTGCCGCATGTTCCCCAGCTGTGAGGCTTTAGACTGTCCAATACTCCCAAGCCTGTCCTCTAATTGCTGTGCGCCATTCGTGTTGCAGTCCCCCACCCCCGAACCCTCTCCTGTTAAAGTTTCTTCACCCAGTAAATCTTAAAAAGCCGTCCCCTAGACCAACGGTCAGTAAATGGTGAGCTGCGAACAGCCCCAGCAGTGCTGCCGCCCGGACCACCAGCCCTCAATGAGAGATCCGCCACTGAGCAGGGCGGTCATCATGGCAACATGACATCACGTGTGCGCCCCGCCCTTTCATCACACTGTCTCTACGGCTCCCTCTTCCTGCCTGTACACAAGAGTCCAGCAAGGATCCCGGTACAGCTCCTGTCTGCCCTCAAGGTAGGGTGTAGTCTTACAAGGGCACTCTGATGGGCACAACATAGAATATGTCCATCAGAGTGCCCCTTTACATAACATGTGCCCAGCAGTGCCCCTTTACATAACACGTACCCATCAGAGTGCCCCTTAATATAATGTGCCCATCAGAGTGCCCCTTTACATAACATGTATCCATCAGAGTGCCCCTTTACATAACATGTACCCATCAGAGTGCCCCTTTACATAACATGTGCCCATCAGAGTGCCCCTTTACATAACATGTACCCATCAGAGTGCCCCTTTACATAACATGTACCCATCAGTGCCCCTTAACATAACGTGCCCATCAGAGTGCCCCTTTACATAACATGTATCCATCAGAGTGCCCCTTTACATAACATGTATCCATCAGACTGCCCCTTTACATAACATGTATCCATCAGAGTGCCCCTTTACATAACATGTATCCATCAGTGTACCCCTTTACATAACATGTATCCATCAGAGTGTCCCTTTACATAACATCTATCCATCAGAGTGCCCCTTTACATAACATGTGCCCATCAGAGTGCCCCTTTACATAACACGTACCCATCAGAGTGCCCCTTTACATAACATGTGCCCATCAGAGTGCCCCTTTACATAACATGTACCCATCAGAGTGCCCCTTTACATAACATGTGCCCATCAGAGTGGCCCTTTACATAACATGTGCCCATCAGAGTGCCCCTTTACATAACATGTACCCATCAGAGTGCCCCTTTACATAACATGTGCCCATCAGAGTGCCCCTTTACATAACATCTATCCATCAGAGTGCCCCTTTACATAACATCTATCCATCAGAGTGCCCCTTTACATAACATGTACCCATCAGAGTGCCCCTTTACATAACATGTATCCATCAGAGTGCCCCTTTACATAACATCTATCCATCAGAGTGCCCCTTTACATAACATCTATCCATCAGAGTGCATACAAAAGGAGAAGTTGTGAAAAGAGATTCACAAGAAAGCGGCTACATTTTGGACAGAATACGATACTCAGAATAATTTCCAAAAATGATGCTTTATTAAACATTAATAGCAGACAATAGGGTAATTACCCCGGTTCACCATCACCTCAGTATGAGATATTACTCTCAGACCTAAAACCACATCAAGACCAGTATAAATATGGATGTGCTGCAAAGACAATGACAAATACCTGTCTAATGCATTTGCAGCACTGTCACATTGGTTACACTACCAGTAGGAGGTATTTAAAAAAATTGTACCATCAGGTATTATGATAACACGCTAAGCAAAATGGCTAATATAGTCACCATATGGTCCTGACGAAGCTGAGTGAGAGCCCATCGGCGAAACGCGTTGACGTCATACGTCAGATACGTCACTTCCGGTCATGCGCATTGACGTTACACACGCCGACCAGCAAGGAGGCGGCCATTTCTACATGCCATGAGCTATGCAAGGCTGTATTGGCGCCAGGGAGAGAGCGGAGCCCGCGAGATATCGACTGATGTAAGCAGGTGTCCCCTGGATCAACACGTTGCAGCAATTACGGAGGATATCTCCACTATACATCACCCATGGCACAGGTGGTCAGTGGACTGTTACAAGGTTAATGAAGAAGGTTTCTTGTTACTCTCTTCATATATTTAAGCAGGAGTACCCAGATTGACTGTCCATTTATTATTTGTTTTATTCCAGGATGGGGACATTATGATGTATCATCTAGGTGCAAGGCATCCATTATATATTACAACCAATGGAAAATTCACCAGGCCTTACTTCATCACGTCTATTACAGTGGTTCATAGTCCACACGTTGTGGTGAAGAAACCATGTAAAGCAGGGCCTTGCTACCTACATCATTTACTTCATCAAGGACATCTACAGGGACTCCTTCACATATAATTTGCAGATTTGCATTTGCCTAGTGTGGATGTGTACCACTCACATGTGCCTAAGAGGGGTTGTATTGTATGAGTCTATATAGATATCATTGGGGCTCTAATCCTCCCTATATCTAATAATAATAATAATATTTTACCCACATTGCCTTTCATGGGCTAAGGGTTATATCTCTTCCATATGGTGACTATATTAGCCATTTTGCTTAGCGTGTTATCATAATACCTGATGGTACAATTTTTTGAAATACCTCCTACTGGTAGTGTAACCAATGTGACAGTGCTGCAAATGCATTAGACAGGTATTTGTCATTGTCTATGCAGCACATCCATATTTAGACCGGTCTTGAAGTGGTTTTAATGTGGTTTTAGGTCTGAGTAATATCTCATACTGAGGTGATGGTGAACCGGGGTAATTACCCTATTGTCTGCTATTAATGTTTAATAAAGCATCATTTTTGGAAATTATTCTGAGTATCGTATTCTGTCCAAAATGTAGCCGCTTTCTTGTGAATCTCTTTTCACAACTTCTCCTTTTCTATGCATATTTTTTGGCTACTGAACAGAAGCCATCTATTGGGTGATACAATAAATATCTATATGAACCTCTACCCCTTATTTTTCATTACCCATCAGAGTGCCCCTTTACATAACATGTACCCATCAGAGTGCCCCTTTACATAACATGTATCCATCAGAGTGCCCCTTTACATAACATGTACCCATCAGAGTGCCCCTTTACATAACATGTACCCATCAGAGTGCCCTTTACATAACATGTACCCATCAGAGTGCCCCTTTACATAACATGTACCCATCAGAGTGCCCCTTTACATAACATGTATCCATCAGAGTGCCCCTTAATATAACATGTACCCATCAGAGTGCCCCTTTACATAACATGTATCCATCAGAGTGCCCCTTTACATAACATGTATCCATCAGAGTGCCCTTTACATAACATGTACCCATCAGAGTGCCCTTTACATAACATGTATCCATCAGAGTGCCCCTTTACATAACATGTATCCATCAGACTGCCCCTTTACATAACATGTGCCCATCAGAGTGCCCCTTATTTTATGATAATGGGGCACAAATGGGCACATACAGTGCAAAGGGGAACTCTGATGGGCACATGTGATGTAAAGGAGCACTCTGATGGGGAAATATGATATGAAGGGGTACTTTGAGTGTAAAGGGGCACTCTGACGGGAATACCTGATGTAAGGTGGCAATGTGATGGGGATACCTGATGTAAAGGGGCACTCTGATGGGGAATATGATGTAAAGGGGCACTCTGATGGGGAATACGATGTAAAGGGGCACTCTGATGGGGAAATATGATAGAAAGGGGTACTTTGTAATGGGGCACTCTGACGGGAATACCTTATGTAAGGTGGCAATGTGATGGGGATGCCTGATGTAAAGGGGCACTCTGATGGGAACTGATGTAAAGGGGCACTCTGATGGGAACTGATGTAAAGGGGCACTCTGATGGGAACAACTGATGTAAAAGAGCACTCTGATGGGCACACCTGATGTGATGGGAATACATGATGTAAAGTCGCACTCTGATGGTGACCCCTAATATAAGGGGGCACACTGATGGGACTAATGTTGGGGGTTGTTATTGCAATTACTGGCACCAATGTTGGCGTTTATTATTGCATCGACTGACACCAATGCTGGGGGTTATTATTGCAGCTACTGACACCAATTACTGTCACACAAAGCAATCAATATACACAGATTGGGATTTTTCTACCAAAAACATGGAGCACAAAATATTTTGGCCTAAATTTATGGCTAACTTTGAGCTTACTATATATTTTTTTAGCTGAACGTAAAAAAATATTGTTTTTCTTCAAAATTTCTGGTCTTTTTTTGTTTATACTATACTATAGTGCGAAAAATAAAAATTGCACAGGTGATAAAATACCACCAAAAGTGTGAGTGAAAAAAAGGACATAAATTTTGTTTGGGTGCAGCACTGCATGACCGCGCAATTCTCAGTTGAAATAGTGCAGCTCCGAATAGCAAAAAGAGGCGTGGTCATTAAAGTGGAGTTCCACTCACTCTGTAAAAAAAAGAAGTCAGCAGCTACAAAAACAGCCACTCCCCTGTCCCCGTTTCACCGGCCGTCGGGTATTCCAGGCGCCGGCATCTTCAGTGTGGGCACCCGGCAGTGACAGCTTGCGGCTTCACAGCCGGGTGCCCACTGTGCATGCGCGAGTACCGCTGCACTTCCTGAATGGCCCCGTCGTCTTCTGGGATCTGTCACGTGTCCCACAAGACTTCAGGGAGGGAGGGTAGGAGGACAACTTCCGTTTCTGATCGCCTAGGCTAGGGGTAGGAAACCTGCGGCTCTCTAGCTGTTGTGGAACTACATTTCCCATGAGACATTGCAAAATTGACAGTTACAGCTATGACTTGCAGAGGCATGATGGAACTTGTAGTCCTGTAACAGTTGGCGGGCCGCAGGTTGCCTACCCCTGGCCTAGGCGATCGCAGTGGAAGTGGCAGCGGGTACCTGTCAAATTCGAATACCCGTTCCCCCCGCCGCTCCCCAAAGGTGCCAATCCTTAATGGGGAGCGGGGGACCAATCTATAAAGCGGGACTTCCCCTTTTGGGTGGAACTCCGCTTTAAGGGGGGTAAATCCTCTGGAGGGCAAGTGGTTAAAAAAAATAAAATGTATTTTGCACCGTTTTTCCTCCTTGTTTCATATCATCATTGCTGGTCTCCTGCAGCCTCCTTGCCGGCACTTCGTGTTTCCATCTGGGATCTAGATCTGTGCAGGACAAAGACATGCTTTACTTTCTATCCATTGCTGAACCGCTTGCCTACCTTTACCCCCTCTAAGCACCTGCCTCCCCCCATTGGCCTGGGCAGGAAGGGGGCACTTTTACCTCCTTCCTGCCCAGGACAATCGTCAGCTTTCAGCGCTTTCGCACTTTGAATGACAATTGCACAGTCATGCAACACTGTACCCATATGACATTTGTATCATTGTTTTCCCACAAGCAGAGCTTTCTTCTGGAAGTATTTATTCCCCACTGGGGGGTTTATTTATTGCACTATAAACGAAAAAAGAGAGAAAATTCTGGAAAAAAAAGGTTTTCTTTGTTTCTATGATAAAAATTTTGCAAACAGGTAATTTTTCTCCTTCACTGATGTGCATTGATGAGGCTGCACTGATAGGCAGCACTGGTGGCCATTGATGAGGAGGCACTGATGATGCTACACTGATAGGGAGCACTGATAGGCTGCACTGATGGGCACTGATAGGCTGCACTGATGAGGCGGCACTGACAAGGCAGCACTGGTGGCCATTGATGAGGAGGCACTGATGATGCTACACTGATAGGCAGTAATGATGGGCACTATTAGGTAGCACTGAAAGGCACCGACTGGCAGCACTGGCTGATTGGCTCTGACGGGCACAGATTGGCAGCACTGTTGGGAACTGATGAGCAGCATTGTTGAGCACTAATAGGCTGCACTGATATGCAGCACCGATAGGCAGAAATGATGGGTTTTATTAGGTAGCACTGACTGACTGGCACTGACTGATTGGCACTGATAGGCGGCACTGACTGATTAGCACTGATAGGTAGCACTGACAAGCACAGGTTGGCAGCACTGCTGGGCACTGATGAGCACTTTTGGGGCTGCACTGATAATCAGTGCCCTGACTATGAGTGCAGATGTCTGCTTTGACAGTTGCCTGTTATGGGCAGTACTTTCCTCACACTGTGACAGCATAAGGAAAGTACTGCTGATAATGTTTTAGTGTTGAAAAAATAAAGACAAACAATGTTTTTGTGTTAAAAAAAAAAGTTTTAGTATTAAAAAATAGAAATAAAAAAGGTTTTACTGTTAAAAGATCAAAATAAAAAATATTTAATGTTATGAAAATAACAACTATTTTAGTGTTATTAGATAAAATTATTTTTGTTAAAAAATAAAAAAGTTTTAGTATTAAAGATATAAAAATATTTTATCGTTAAGAAAAATTTTAGTGCTAAAAAAATAAAGATAAAAATTATTTTGTGCTAAAAAATAAAAAGTTTTGGTGTAAAAAAAGTTTTACTGTTAAAAGATAAAATAAAAAAATATTTATTGTTATTAAAATAACAAATATGTTAATAAATACAATTTTTTTTGTTAAAAAAATAAAATTTGTTTAGTGTTTAAAGAATAAAAAGGTTAAGTTTTCAAAAATAAAAAAAGTTTTACTGCTAAAAATGTTTTAGTTTTACACAAAACAGTTTGTGTTAAAAAAATAAATAAAACAAAAAATGGTTTATGTGCTAAAAAAGAAAAAATATTTTTTGTTAATAAAAAAAGTGTTAAAAAATAAAAAATGTGTAGTGTTAAAATAATTTTTTTAAGTGTTGGGGTTAAAAATAAACAATTTTAGTGTTAAAAACTAAATAAAAACAAAAAATGTTTTTGTGTTAAAAAATAGAAAATGTTTTAATGTTATTTTTTTTAACTTGTAGTGTTAAAAAAAATTACAAAAAGTTTTAGTGTTAAAAAAAAATAAAACATTATTATGTTAAAAATTTTTTTTTAAAAAGTTTAGTGTTAAGTAAAAAAGAAAGTTTTAGTGTTAAAAGAAATACAAATAAAAACGTTTTAGTGTAAAAAAAAAGTTTCGTGTGTCCTGTGTTGTGTATGGATTGGTGCAGGTCAGGACTACAATCCCCTCCCCCCTCCATACGATGACAGGTGTGTGCTGTGGGTGGGGAGTTGTAATTCCAGCGCACGCCTGCAGTACCCATGTTCTCACACTAGAGGTCTCCCCCGCTCAGCCCCGCTCCGCCGGCTCTCCATCCCCAGCTGTCCTCATTAACCCCTGTGTGTTCGGCGGGCGGGGTGCCGGTGGGGTGTCGGTGTCCGTCCATCCTCCCCGGTGTGTCTCCTCCTCCGTGCTGGTCGTCGGTGTGCTCAGTATGGAGGGATGGCGGTAGAAGGCGGGGTGGAGGTGCTGCTTCGGGACGGTTGGTACACAGTTGCGGGGAAGTTGTCGGAGGTCTCCCCGGTGCTGAGCGCGGACCGGTCCGGGGACAACGGGGTGACCAATGGATCGTTCCGGGGCCCCTCCGAGCCCCCCCAGCCCGAGGCCATCGCCAACCAGAAGCGGACGGTGCGGGTGGTGGAGCCGGGCGGGCTGGGGATCCATGAAGGGGGGCCGGGAGAACAAGATGCCCGTCCTCATCTCCAACATCTTCCGCGGGCTGGCCGCCGACCTCACCCACTCCCTCTGTCGGGGGCGCCATCCTCTCCGTCACTGGCACCGACCTCCGGGATGACACACGTGACGAGGGCGGGCAGGGAGGTCACCCTGGAGGGTAAGTACCACCTGTGACATGGGATGGGGGGCATGTATGTGTAGGGGACATGGGGGGGGTAAGTACCACCTGTGGCATGGGATGGGGGGCATGTATGTGTAGGGGATAAGGGGGGGTAACTACCACCTGTGGCATGGGATGGGGGGTGTCATGTATGTGTAGGGGACATGGGGGGGTAAGTACCACCGATTGGATGGGAGGCATGTATGTGTAGGGGACATGGGGGGATAAGTACCACCTGTGGCATGAGATGGGGGGTGTCATGTATGTGTAGGGGACATGGGGGGGTAAGTACCACCGATTGGATGAGGGGCATGTATGTGTAGGGGACATGGGGGGGTAACTACCACCTGTGGCATGGGATGGGGGGTGTCATGTATGTGTAGGGGACATGGGGGGGGGGAAGTACCATCTGTGGAATGGGATGGGGGTGTCATGTATGTGTAGGGGACATGGGGGGTAAGTGCCACCGATTGGATGGGGGGCATGTATGTGTAGGGGACATGGGGGGGTAAGTACCACCTGTGGCATGGGATGGGGGGCATGTATGTGTAGGGGACATGGGGGGGTAAGTACCACCTGTGGCATGGGATGGGGGCATGTATGTGTAGGGGACATGGGGGGGGTAAGTACCACCTGTGGCATGAGATGGGGGGTGTCATGTATGTGTAGGGGACATGGGGGGGTAAGTACCACCGATTGGATGAGGGGCATGTATGTGTAGGGGACATGGGGGGGTAACTACCACCTGTGGCATGGGATGGGGGGTGTCATGTATGTGTAGGGGACATGGGGGGGGGAAGTACCATCTGTGGCATGGGATGGGGGTGTCATGTATGTGTAGGGGACATGGGGGGTAAGTGCCACCGATTGGATGGGGGGCATGTATGTGTAGGGGACATGGGGGGGTAAGTACCACCTGTGGCATGGGATGGGGGGCATGTATGTGTAGGGGACATGGGGGGGTAAGTACCACCTGTGGCATGGGATGGGGGCATGTATGTGTAGGGGACATGGGGGGGGTAAGTACCACCTGTGGCATGGGATGGGGGGTGTCATGTATGTGTAGGGGACATTGGGGGGGGGGTAAGTACCACCGATTGGATGGGTGGCATGTATGTGTAGGGGACATGGGGGGGTAAGTACCACCAATTGGATGGGAGGCATGTATGTGTAGGGGACATGGGGGGATAAGTACCACCTGTGGCATGGGATGGGGGGTGTCATGTATGTATAGGGGACATGGGGGGGTAAGTACCACCGATTGGATGAGGGGCATGTATGTGTAGGGGACATGGGGGGGGTAAGTACCACCGATTGGATGGGGGGCATGTATGTGTAGGGGACATGGGGGGGTAAGTACCACCTGTGGCATGGGATGGGGGGCATGTATGTGTAGGGGACATGGAGGGGATAAGTGCCACCGATTGGATGGGGGGCCTGTATGTGTAGGAGACATGGGGGGTAAGTACCACCTGTGGCATGGGATGGGGGGTGTCATGTATGTGTAGGGGACATGGGGGGTAAGTACCACCGATTTGGATGGGGGGTGTCATGTATGTGTAGGGGACATGGGGGGGTAAGTGCCACCAATTGGATGGGGGCATGTATGTGTAGGGGACATGGGGGGCTAAGTACCACCTGTAGCATGGGATGGGGGGTGTCATGTATGTGTAGGGGACATGGGGGGTAAGTACCACCGATTGGATGGGGGCATGTATGTGTAGGGGACATGGGGTGGTAAGTACCACCTGTGGCATGGGATGGGGGGCATATATGTGTAGGGGACATGGGGGGTAAGTACCACCGATTGGATGGGGGGCATGTATGTGTAGGGGACATGGGGGGGGGTAAGTACCACCTGTGGCATGGGATGGGGGGGGGCATGTATGTGTAGGGGACATGGGGGGGTAAGTACCACCTGTGGCATGGGATGGGGGGTGTAATGTATGTGTAGGGGACATGGGGGGGTAAGTACCACCGATTGGATGGGGGGCATGTATGTGTATGGGACATGGGGGGTAAGTACCACCGATTGGATGGGGGGCATGTATGTGTAGGGGACATGGGGGGGTAAGTGCCACCTGTGGCATTAGATGGGGGAGGTGCCATGTATGTGTAGGGGGCATGGGGGGTAAGTACCACCTGTGGCATGGGATGATGGGGTTCCTTGTATGTGTAGGGGACATGGGGGGTAAGTACCACCTATGGTAAGGGATGGGAGAGGTGCCATGTATGTGTAGGGGACATGGGGGGGGGGGGGTAAGTACCACCTGTGGCATGGGATGGGGGAGGTGCCATGTATGTGTAGGGGGCATGGGGGGGATAAGTACCACCTGTGGCATTGGATGGGAGAGGTGTCATGTATGTGTAGGGGGCATGGGGGGTAAGTACCACCTGTGGCAAGGGATGGGAGAGGTGCCATGTATGTGTAGGGGACTTGGGGGGTAAGTACCACCTGTGGCATGGGATGAGGGGGTTCCTTGTATGTGTAGGGGACATGGGGGGGTAAGTACCACCTGTGGCATGGGATGAGGGGGTTCCATGTATGTGTAGGGGACATGGGGGGGTAAGTACCACCTGTGGCATGGGATGAGGGGGTTCCATGTATGTGTAGGGGACATGGGGGGGTAAGTACCACCTGTGGCATGGGATGAGGGGGTTCCATGTATGTGTAGGGGACATGGGGGGGTAAGTACTACCTGTGGCATGGGATGAGGGGGTTCCTTGTATGTGTAGGGGACATGGGGGGGGTAAGTACCACCTGTGGCATGGGATGAGGGGGTTCCATGTATGTGTAGGGGACATGGGGGGGTAAGTACCACCTGTGGCATGGGATGAGGAGGTTCCATGTATGTGTAGGGGACATGGGGGGGGTAAGTACCACCTGTGGCATGGGATGAGGGGGTTCCATGTATGTGTAGGGGACATGGGGGGGTAAGTGCCACCTGCAGATAATTATACAATTAGTTTCCTGTTCTTTTAATTCATCTTGAAGCTCATTGTAATACAATTTTGATAAATGACATCATTCATTCATTATAATAGTGTTTGAACTTTTGTGTTTGATAATAAGCTGTTCATTGGAAAGTCTCATTTTGTAAAATAAAAAAAGTGTGTTATGTTTCCTTTTTTAGGTCAATTAAGAAAAAGCAAACCATTGACCCGATCTTCCCTGTTTTTATTCCATATTTAGATTCTGTTTTTGAAGTGGTTGTAAACCCTTACATACACCCAGTGATACACAGAGATGAAACAAATCCTCCTACATACGTTGTACTTGTTTATCTGCAGCTCCCTCTTCTCTACAGCTGTTCATAGTGCAGAATTAATAAAGCTTGTTTGAGATTTCAGAAAACAGGGGGCATGGAGCTGAAGTTACTCTTCAGAGCTCAGTGAGAAGAGCTGTGAGAGCTGATTGTAGGGAAGGGAAGGGACCCCCCCCCCCCTTCACACAGAACACAAGAACAGAGCTGAGGCTGTCAATCACAGGCTGTGTGCTGAAGCTCTCTCCCCATCACCATTTTTGTATTGGTGGCAGGAACACCTGTCAGAAGTAACTCAGAAGTGGTCATTTCTGGCAGTAGAACCATTTTATGAATTTCAGCGATTTCTCAAACAAAAAAAGAAACTAAGCAAATTAGCAAAAAGCAGAAGTTATTTAGGGGCACTGAAGGGTTATTTTTGTATTTTTTTTTTTTTTCTTTTGAGAACTTTATATATTTTTGCTGAAAGTTTTGATCAATGACTTATTTTTATCCTGTAACCGTATGTGCTAAACTCAACCCCCCCCCCCCCCCCCCCGTTGTGGCTCCGTTATTTTTTTCTCCTGTAGTTCATCTGCGGCCATTCCGGGTTCTACAACCTCCTCCGCTTGTCTATGTCAGTCACTTGGGTTGAATGTTCCCTTTTCCTGACTTGTCCAGGCTGTGATTGATATCCTTTCTTATAATGCAAATATTTGATGAATTTGGGTGTTTTCTCAGAACATGTTTCAAAGTAGTAAAAAGGAAATGAAATAAAATAGGAAAAAGCAGAAGTTTTTTGGGGGCACTGAAGGTTATTTTTGGACCGTGAGAGCAATTTTATGTAGGGGGGTTTCAAGACTCCAAGTCCCATTGATAAGTGGCGTATCCCAGTATTTCTTGACGTTGTTTCAGTCGCGGCTCCCTTTAAAACTATGCAGAATGTCGGCATCTCAGTGTAAAAATGTACTGTAAGTGTTATTTATCAATGTGACATCCATGCCTGGGATGATGCAGACAACCACCTTGATGATATGAACTTCACAGTTCCCCCATCACATCAGAGCCCCCCATCACATCAGAGACCCCCATCACATCAG
This sequence comes from Staurois parvus, assembly GCF_062004578.1. Lineage (NCBI taxonomy): Eukaryota > Metazoa > Chordata > Amphibia > Anura > Ranidae > Staurois > Staurois parvus. The sequence goes on from NW_028318371.1 coordinate 2,575,867, forward strand.
AGCCCCCCATCACATCAGGGTTCCCAAATCAAGTCAGAAGTTATCCCATCACATCAGAGTCACCTTTTCACATCAGAGACCCCCATCATGTCAGAAGTCCCCCTATCACATCAGAGTCACCGCTTTTCATCAGAGACCCCCATCACATAAGAGTGCCCCCATCATGTCATATGTCCCCCCCTATCACACCCCTGCCCTCATCTCATCAGAGTCACCCCTTCACATCAGAGAACCCCATTATATCAGAATTCCCCAATCATGTCAAATGCCCCCTCATCACATCAAAGTCACTCCTTCACATCTGAGACCCCCCCCATCTCATCAGAGACCCTCTCCATCTCATCATAGTCACTTCTTCACATCAAGGGACCCCCCCATCTCATAAGAGTCATCCCTTCACATCAGAGACCCCCAATATATCAGAATTCTCCAATCATGTCAAATGCCCCCTCATCACATCAAAGTCACCCCTTCACATCTGAGACCCCCCCCATCTCATCAGAGACCCTCTCCATCTCATCATAGTCACTTCTTCACATCTGAGACCCCCTCCCCATCTCATCATAGTCACCCCTTCACATCAGAGACCCCCAATATATCAGAATTCCCCAATCATGTCAAATGCCCCCTCATCACATCAAAGTCACCCCTTCCTTAATGCTAGAGGTCCCTGTCATGTCAGGGCCCCCCATACATCAGAGGCCCCCTATTCACAAGAGCCCCCATAAAAGCATTGTCACTCTTGTGCATAAAAGACCCCCTATACATGAATCCCCCATCACGCAGCCCTCCCAATCAGAGAACCCCTCCCAGTCACACAGTCCCCTCTTCACTTCAGAGCCCTACCTTTTTGCTCCAGTAGCACAGCCGAGAGCAGAAAGTGGAGGAGACTGACTTCCATCTTCTCCTGAAAGCTGGGGGTGGCCCTGCATGGTGCCTGCCATAGGTCAGAGTCATGGTTTGCTGGCAGGCTGGCTGCCACCACCATAATAATGAATGGTGCCGTGCATCCTGGCCCTAGAGTGCCATTGGTTGTTATTGGGCTGGTGGCCAGTTCATCTGCACCATGACAGCTTATGACACTGATCCAGGACAAAGTGGGTCCAATGTTTGTGACATCCTGGGGAGCCCAGATGGCACCCTGGGTGCCAAACACTGGTACAGTATATCATAAATAGGCAACATGGGTTTAAAAGCCTGTAAAGATGTATTCACTCATGAAACAATCAAACCCCAAACAAGAAAAATGGTATACCAGATCTTTAGTTTACAAATGAAGAAGCAATATATATTTTTAAATAGTACTGAGTCCTCCTTTGAGATTGCTAACTGATATCACTGTCCAAATAGACAATTTGTCAGACTGTCACCATCTCCCTCCTCATCTTTTCTGACTGTTTTTCACTACTGGTAGCATGAGGCGATACCAGGAACCTACAGAGGTTGCACAGGCAGTCCAGTTCCTCCAGGATGGCACATGAATACGTTCCATTGCCAGAAGGTTTGCTTTGTCTCCCAGCACAGTCTGAAGAGCATAGAGGCACCATAGAGCTCGATTGGCATTTGCCATTGAACACCAGAATTGGCAGGTCTGCCACTGGCGCCCTGTGCTTTTCACAGATGAGAGCAGGTTCACCCTGTGATAGATGTGAAAGGGCCTGGAGAAGCCGTGGAGAACATTATGCTGCCTGTAACATCGTTCAACATGACCATCTTGGTGGTGTGTCAGTGATGGTCTGGGGAAGCATATCCATGGAGGGACGCACAGACCTCTACAGGTTAGACAATGACACCCTGACTGCCATTTGGTATCGGCATGCAATCCTTGGACCCATTGTCAGACCCTACGCTGGTGCAGTGGGTCCTGGGTTCCTCCTGGTGCACGACAATGCCCGGCATCATGTGGTGAGGGTATGCAGGCAGTTCCTGGAGGATGAAGGAATTGATGGCATTGAATGGCCCCCATGCTCACCTGACCTAAATCCAATATAAAACTTCTGGGTTATCATGTTTCGGTCCATCTGACGCCGCCAGGTTGCACCTCAGACTGTCCAGGAGCTCAGTGATGCCCGGGTCCAGATCTGGGAGGAAATACACCTGGACACCATCATCGGCTCATTAGAAGCCTCCCCTGACGTTGTCAGACATACATACGAGCACGTGGGGGCCATACAAACTACTGAGGACCGTTTCGAGTTGCTGCAATGAAATTTTAGCAAAATGGACTAGTCTGCTGCATCATTTTGTCACTTTGATTTTCAGGGTATCTTTGAATTCAGTCCTCTGTAGGTCGATCATTTTCATTTCCATCAAACGATGGGGCATCCTTACGTTCCTAACACATTACCTAGTCCATGTCAATATAGATATCCAGCAGGAGATTTTTCTCCATTGAGAACTGATGTGTTTTCAAAGTGTAACTTTCATTTTTTTGAGCAGTGTATATGCGTCAGACCCGCCTCATGGCACTTCTGCTATTTGCTCTTGTACGCCTGGGCCTCTTTGAAGTGAACCTGTGTTTGTCCATGCAGGACACAGCAACATGTTCACTTTGGCTTCATACATATGGCTGTACAAGAGCCGTACATCGTGATGTCACCACCTCACCCCTCCAGTTGTCCAATCATAGAACACATTGCATTCATTCAGAAAATGCAAAGCATTCTCTGAATGGTGCCCATGCTAAGTGACTTACCTCCTGTGTTCACAATGCATAAGGCTGGATACCCTGAATGGGACCCAGAAGAAAGTGGGGTACTGGTGTGTACCTCAGTGATTTCCAGCTTCTAGGAGGATTGTCCAGGTAATGTATGCATAGATACACTGATCCAAGCTGGAACTTTGTATAAAATAGCAATACCTGGAATCCTATTTAAAAGAGAAGTATTGGAAACTTTTTTTTTACATCATACTTCCAGTACGTAGGTGTACCTAGAAAGTGCAGAACAAACTGCAGTCCTGTGATCCATAGGTGAAGTGCAGCCAAAAGAGCTTTGGCTGTAGTTCTCCTTTAACCACCTGAAGACCAAGCCTATTCTGACACTTCTCTCCAACATCTAAAAATCTGTAATGTTTGCCAGAAAAATAATTAGAACCACCAGATATTTTCTATATTTTGAAACCGAAGCCCTAGAGAATAAAATGGTGGTTGTTGCAATTGTTTATGTCACACAGTATTTACACAGAGGTTTTTGGAAACATTTTTTTTTAGTAATGCCCATGTTGAGGGTTAGGTCCCAAAAAAATTTTAATTCGGAAACCGTAATGAGTTTCCCTGCGAATGGTCTGGCAAGGTTTGAATTTGGGTTGGCGGCGATAAATTTTTGTGCATATAATATGCTTTGTTCCACAATCAATGCATACAGATCTTCTGTGAAAAACAGCTCCAAAAAATAAAGGGGAGTAGTTAAATTTGCAATTTCCACCTGAATTCCAGGTTGGGTAGTGAATGGGGGAAGTGCGGGTGCTGCAGAATTTGTGGGCTGCCAATCTGGATTTGCAAGCACGTCTGGAAGGATACTAGGGGCTCTACGGGCCTGTGTGCAAATCCCGGGCTAATCCCGTTAACGCTGCATTTTTTGGGGATGCTTTACTAATGTGAATGCTGGTTAAGTGCTGATCTGATCAAAGATGTTGATCCGTTCAGACACTATACTAACAATGGAGGTTTGTGTATGAGCGTGTTCCTGGCAATCAAGGGGTTAAATGTGATGACTGGTGTACTGATGGGCAATCTGATGCTATCTGGGAGGGGCGTGAAAACCACGGGAGTACAAATCATATGTGTGTATATATATGTGATTTTGCGTACCCATGCCGCCCTGTAGCAGTATTTATGCTATAGGGCGGTCAGGAAGCAGCTACATAAGCGGTTTGTGTTATGGTGCTGCATCACTTTAACTGACAATTGCACGGTCATGCAACGCTGCACCAAAATGAAATTTACATCCTTTTTCCCCCCATGAATTGGGCTTTCTTTCGGTAGTATTGATCGCCTGTGCATTTTTTGTGTTTTGCGTTAAAAAAAAAAACAACAATTTTGAGAAAAAAAACAATATTTTGGACTCTTTGCTATAAAACATGTCTAGTAAAAAAATTAAAATCAAATTTCATCATACATTTATGCCAAAATGTATTCTGCGACATGTCTTTGCTAAAACAAAATTCCAATACGTGTAAATTAATTGGTTTACGTGAAAGTTATAGCGTTTACAAATGGCGGTACAGAACTGAATTTTTTTTTTGTATACTAATAATAGTGGCAATCAGTAACTTATGGCGGCAATCAGTGACCTATGGCGGGACTGCGGCGGACATTCTGACACTGGGGGGAAATGACTTGGGGTCACTGACATCCCCAGTGACACCAATACAGTGATCAGTGCAAAAAAAAAAGCACTGACACTGTAGTAATGGCACTGGGGAGGAAGGGGTTAACATTTTTAGGCAATCAAAGCGTTAACTGTGTGAAGGGAGTGTTTTAGTAGTGGGCGGGGGGGGGGGTGTTCTTCACAGGAACACACTGTCCTGGAAAGCTAAGCTCTGCTCTCCGGAACAGTGTGCTGAAAACTGACAGGGAGCAGAGCTGCATTGAAAACACTGCAGCTGTGCTTCGTGTCAGTGTTTGCCGGTAATTGCCGGGATCCGGTGGCTAATCACCGGCCGGGACCCAGTAATTGACACCCGCGGCCGCGATCGGTGCCGCGGGCAGGGCGGTCGCACACGCCCCTTACCATGTAAATAGGATGATGTTTATAAACGTCATCGTGCCTTCAGGGGCCACTTTGCCGCAGTAAATGTACTGTGGGCGGTCCCCTGGTGGTTAAGCCGGCATGTTGCCGATCCCAAATAAATGGACAACCTTGACTTGCCCTCATGTGGAAGCGCCTCTGTGAAGGATTTGGAAAACATTTCAGGCTGTTTTCTGCCTGGCCAAGTACATGACATGCCGAGAACGAGACGGTCCGTTTGTGTCTCCCCGTCACCAACAACTGTTCTCAGATGCAGCGAACATACTAATCAGAGAACGCCGGAGGTCTTATGTCTGAAGCCCCGAAATAGCGATCCATTCGTGCTCTCTAGCAATCAATTGGGAGAAATTCTCTGCGGTTCTCTGTTCTCTAGGCTGGTGATGGGAGCTGCTCGGCGGCAGCTATCTGGGATCACAGCTATTACCTGGGACACAGTAAAAACTCCCATAGACTGTAATGACATCTGGCAGATGAGGTCTGGGAATGCATACAACTCGGGGATTACCTGGACCATTTCTTTTTAATATGAAGACGCAGGAAAGTCATATCGCTGAAATTCAGAGATCGCAGGCGGGAGGGGTCAGAGGGACGTGGAGGTGGAATTAGTGAGAAATCGTCTATTATTGGATTTGGAGAAATACGCTATTTATTGCAGACTGGATCCTTTTCACTTTCATGATAATTAAAGGAAAGTTGTACGGAGTTTCTCTAAAATTGCAAGTCACCTGATTGTTCTACTGATCTGTTGTCTTCAGTACTCTAAAATTAGAATCCCTGATCTGCATAAAAGTTCAAAGTGGAACTAAACTGTATCTGAGCACCATAAACTGAGAGCGCGATTTCATCCATTTTTAATATTCACCGCAAGCCCCCCCCATCCATCTATGTCTCCGTGCTTTATTTTGTTGAGAAATCACTTTTGAGAAACACCTTTTTAGATTTCCAGCTGTGGCCATCTTGAGTAAGTGCAGAAGATTCATGTAGCTTCTACTTCCTGGAATCCATCTGCCATTAGCTCAGGCATGCAAACAGGAGGATGTGCTTGGGTGAGAAAGTCCCCACTCCTCTTCTCCAGATGAAAGGAAAAAAATGCCCATGAAGACTCCTGGGATCTATGACATCACAATGGCCCAGAAACCGGAAGCAACTCAAGAAATGTAAACAAAAAAGTTTAAAACAAGTAAATAGAATATATCTTCCTATCTATCTAGCAGTAAAAGGATTAAAAATAGGAAATGTTGATTAAGAGAGAGAGGTTAGCTTCACTTTAATTTTGGGCTAAAGTTTTATTTGTAAAAATGCAGTCTGCATCTCTTGTATCATGTCCGCAGTCTCTGATCATCTCTTGTATCATGTCCGCAGTCTCTGATCATCGCTTGCATCATGTCCGCAGTCTCTGACCATCTCTTGTATCATGTCCGCAGTCTCTGACCATCTCTTGTATCATGTCCGCAGTCTTTGACCATCTCTTGTATCCTGTCCGCAGTCTCTGATCATCTCTTGTATCATGTCCGCAGTCTCTGACCATCTCTTGCATCATGTCTGCAGTCTCTGACCATCTCTTGTATCATGTCCGCAGTCTCTGACCATCTCTTGTATCATGTCCGCAGTCTCTGATCATCTCTTGTATCATGTCCGCAGTCTCTGATCATCTCTTGTATCATGTCCGCAGTCTCTGATCATCTCTTGTATCATGTCCGCAGTCTCTGATCATCTCTTGTATCATGTCCGCAGTCTCTGATCATGTCTTGTTTCATGTCCGCAGTCTCTGACCATCTCTTGTATCCTGTCCGCAGTCTCTGACCATCTCTTGTATCCTGTCCACAGTCTCTGACCATCTCTTGCATCATGTCTGCAGTCTCTGACCATCTCTTGTATCCTGTCCGCAGTCTCTGACCATCTCTTGTATCCTGTCCACAGTCTCTGACCATCTCTTGCATCATGTCTGCAGTCTCTGATCATCTCTTGTATCATGTCCACAGTCTCTGATCATGTCTGCAGTCTCTGATCATGTCTTGCTTCATGTCCACAGTCTCTGACCATCTTTTGTATCATGTCCGCACTCTCTGACCATCTCACAGCCACCCCCTGACAACAAAACAAGAGGTCTTTACAAAATCTTTATTGTCATTTTACCAGCTTGACCTCCGTGGTCCTGTCACATATTAATAAATGGCTGCCTTGCCTATTCCTGAGACAGGACCTTGGAGCTTACAGCTACAATCCATAACCCACTTTTACTTAAAGAAGAACTCTGGGCAAAACCTTCATTACATGTCCTTGCTGATTTCCTACCTTCACTGAATATGTCTTCCATCTTCTGGTTCATTCAGTAGTTGCTGTGAAATAATCTTTTCATTTTCAATTCAAACCGTTAATGTTCCTTGGTTTCCTGTTTGTAAGAGCGGTGGCTGCTATGCCACTGGTCTTGGCACATCCCTTCTGTAGTTCTTTCTCCAGGACGCAGTGATGTAATTCAGCCCCACTTGCAGTGGTGGGAAGACCGAGACTATCAGACACATTCAACATGTACAGACCCGCCCACATTCACTACAATTCCCTGTGGTTGATGGGAACTGTAGTTTCCTTTTACTGCAGAGAGAGGAGAGGATATGATGTCATCCCGGCTGTTACTCCTCCTCCTTGGTACAGAAGATACTGTTAGCTTTTGAATTACAGAGATGAGGTCATGAAAATTCAATCAGACTTTTCTCCTAAATGGTAAATCTTCTCAGCATTTTATTATCTGTTTAGTGTTTTGTGTAGGGTGGTGTACTAATGGGTGATTTTTATGCCTATCCCGGAGTTCTTCTTTAAGTGCGGCCCTTTTAAAATGTCAAGGACTGCACTTGAGGCTCTTCATAATAAACATGTTGACCACCACCGGAATAAATGGGTCCACATGGAGTAACTACTTCAAGTGTTTGTTCACCTTCTCATTCTGTTCATTCTTTCTGGAAAGGTGAAGCAACCCTTTAAGGAGCCTGTAGCAGCAATCAGTCTGGTAGGATTGCACATTGCTCCATCCATGTGTGCTATGATCCATTGCTTTGGAATACCGATAGCTATTGGTGGAGCTCACCACCAAGCAAACCATCGTAAACGAGATGGTGAATGCATCTGGCCGTACACCAGGATGTTCGTTGGAAAATGTTCTTTTTGGGTGTTGATTTGAATTTCCAAAGGGTAGTGGGTTCAAATCGATGTTTGTTTTCAAATGTAGTGATGAGAAAATTCGAAGGATCAGGATGGAAGATTGCTTTAAATAAATGACCTTCTAACAGAGAATGCAGATTTTGTTCAGGAAATTACATTTCATTCCAAAACTGAGTGTTAAAAGGAAGAGAAATTTTGAAGTCGGATGTTCACACGGTCAACACATGTACAAAGGATTTGCAGATGAACGTTTGACAATCTACTAGTGTATAGCCAGCTTTACTGCTCTCCAGCCAACCAGGTTGGATGGGTTGACTGCCTTCTTCCTCATCTCAAACAATGGTTCTTCCCACCACGCTGGCTATGATGTGGCTGCAGGATGCCTGGACCACCATTTCCAAATATATATATAAAACAATGCCTTCAGTTATGACTGCGATGTCTTCTACAGGAGGAGGGATGCCCGCCCCCCTCCCCCGCCACCAATTCCTTTCCTGGGCTCTCTCATTCCATTGGGGATCCTGGGACCGCTCCAACTGGCAGCACCGACTTCAATACACACAGAGAAAGGAGCTGATGTAGTTCCTCCCTCTCTGTGGGATCACAAAGTGGAAGCAACGAGGATTTTGTCACTTTTGGTTCTGGTTCTGTGTTTACTGGGCAGTTGCCGACCAGCTACTGTGCTGACCCATATGTGTCTGATCAGCTGCATTGGAGGCCAGAGGAGAGATCTGGGGTCTGATAGAGCCAGATGTCTCCATAAAGAGGACCTGTCATAGCCCATGCTGTCACAAGGGATGTTGTACATCCCTTGTGATAGCAATAAAGTTAATTTATAAAAAAAAAAGGGAGAGTTAAAAAAAAGTTTAAAATAAATAAATAATTAAAAACACATTTTAAAGTGTCCTCTCCCCCCCCCCGTGCTCATGTGCAAATACATACACATACGTAAATCCAGCAGCCATATGTAAATGGTGATCACACCATACATGTGAGGTATCGCCACGAACGTCAGAACAAGAACAATAATTCCAGCACCAGACCTCCTGCATCACTCTAAACTAGTAACCTGTAGAGGCTTTTAAAGTGTCACCTGTGGAGATTTGTAGGTCCCGTAGTTTGTAGATGTTCCACGAGTGTACTGCACAGTCTATTCCAAATCAAAACAAAACGAAAAATGTTTCAAATTTGTTATTACTTTACAAAAAGTGAAGAAAAAGGAATATTTGGCTGTTCAAAAAAAAAAACATGACTTGTTGAAGTATTTGGATGTGTTCAATCTGATCCATGATCCCTTGTATGCGATAAATAGGCCCAACACCGTAGTATGAGACATATCCCCATATCATGATGCTTGCACCACCATGCTTCACTGTCTTCACAGTGTACTGTGGCTTGAATTCAGTGTTTGGGGGTCGTCTGACAAACTGTCTGCAGCAGATCCAAAAAGAACAATCTTGCTTCCATCAGTCTACAAAATGTTGCTCCATTTCTCTTTTGCCAGTCAATATGTTCTTTGGTAAATTGTAAGCTCTTCAGCACCAGTCGTTTTTCCAACAATGGGACTTGCGGGGGCTTCTTGCCGATAAATAATATATAGTTGCAAGTGCACTAAAAGCTGCTAAGCACTCAGGTAACCAATAAAACCTCAAACAGACAAATTATATTATAGTGCAGCGGTAAAATATATAGACAAAAATGACCAATAAAATGCAATCACTGTATAAAATAGTTCATATGATAGCTGGTGTCATAAAACGTGAATCCTGTATTCAACTGGAAGTTGGTGCTTGTGCAGTCAAAAATGATAAGAATGCGCACTCACCAGAGCGCATGATAAAATGCGCATTTATATGTAAATATCCTGATGTCACCGAAGGTTATCAAGGTCTGGTCAGGAATGGAGTAGAATCCCTCACTGAGTGTTCCTGGATCTTGTAGCCTCTGGTGTGTGATGGAAAGGTAACCGGGGTCCCTGTAAGGGATGGACAGGTCAGCTCACCAGGTATATGGAAATCCTACTGCGAGTCCTGCAAATATGTAAAGTAATCCATTAATAAAATAGATCGGGAACGTATTCAAAACAGAAGCCAGGTCTTGGATGCCAGAGCGGGTTACCAGAAGATCCAGAGTTAGGAAATACAGTGGTGTCCTCTGTTCACCCCCAGCCGTCTGATTGGATGGTGAAACAACAGCAGCAGACTGATTAGGTCATCTCTTTGCTCTCTTCTCCTATCAGTATGTTCTATGTTGGTACATGTGCATGCAGCACACCTGATTGGCTCTCGGTTCTGCCCCTTCTTCTTCCAGTGCTGCTGCATAGTAAGAGGCTGATACCAAATCAATTTCAGGCACTTCCACTAGTGGCATTAAAAAACACACATTTCCAGATGTATTAACCCCTTCCTGTTGGATGTATGTATATATGTGGCAGCACAGAGATTGGCCGTATTCTGTGCCTCCACGTATACACATACCTGTTTTGTGTTGGCAGCATGCCCCCAGCACTCTGACAGCACCGTCACTGACAATTGGAAGCTGGTAGGATGGGCTTCCAATTATCTAATCATCCAATCACAGTGATCACATGGTGCGGAAGCTGAGCAAGCAGGTAATGATGCTCCGGTGTTACTATCTCTTAAAAGGCTGGGAAGAAGGGGTTAATGAATACAGAGTTGCATTCATTTGTGTCTGTTATATCTGTCTGGAGATTAGTCCAAAGATGTACAGTTTTTATTCAACTGTGTGTGGCAAAATATCCTAAAAATCCAGAGCTATGAACGGGGGATTATAAGAAGATCCTGGGATTTGCCGCTGTAAACGCATGTGTTCTGTATTGCAGACATCTAGAACTGCATTCACCTGATGCCAAGCATACTGCGGTGCTGCGAGCAAAAGATCCTGCGGTGGCCCAGACCTGGTTCAACGCAATTCATGGGGCGGTGACGGAACTTCTTCCCAAGGTGATGGCCGAAGTCCAAACTCAGCTGAGAAAAAGCGGAATCTCTGGAAGTCATGAAATTCGGCACATGGGCTGGCTAGCAGAAAAGGTCAGTTTGTTGTGTCTTTGGCTTTATATTGTTTATCTCACGAGCTAAATGACCACAAAAATGTCTCATCTGAAGTCCCTTTAACCCTTTTCCGCCTACTCCGGTGTCCTTGTACAAAGTTCTGAGTGCCTGGGGGGCGGGAAGATTTTCGATCATGTGACTACTGTGTTTGGCTGTCATAGTGGTCACATGATCAGGAGTCGTTCCACCGGCTATGGATTATTAGTGAGGGCCGAGAGCTGTCTGTGACAGCCCAGTGTCTGTGCTGGGAGCTTGCAGTGAGCTTGTTCTCAGCACAGAAACATTGGCTGCCCAACAACGCACATGTGTGGGTGTTAAAGCCTGCCCTTGCGGCTGCAAATATGTGTTATTTGGGTGACAACAGGTTAAAGTGGAACTTAACCCCCCCAGGTTTAATTTTACTGTAAACCCCCTCCTCCCTTGTGTGCTGGGGGGAACTTAAATAACATACCCAGCCATCAACTGCAGCATTGCCCTGCAGTAATCTGCTGACAGCGGAACCCACAGGGCCTTGTGCCGCCATCATTGGAGCCAGCTTTCTCTTCCAGGTCCTAGCAAGCAGCTCCCGATGACACTCCACTGCGCATAGACAATATTCGTAGTCCTCCTGCGCTTAGGTGAACCTGTGGCTAAAGCTGCTAGTACCTAACCATATACCAGAAATGGTCAATCCAAAGTGTAAAGTGAGGTGCTGCGCTAATAACTAAACTATATGTAAATCCCAATGTGAATAAGTGGTGAACAGTAAATAAATGAGTGAACAATACTATAATACCCAGTGACTATATTAACAGCATAAGTGACATCAACCCCAAACTAAACATCTACACCGCCTCTCCTAAATGGGTTAAATCAACATAAAAAAATATATTTTTTCTGTTCACTTATCCCCAGTAGGGGGGTCACAATTGTGTACATTTAGTGATTGTTAGTGATTTACAGGCAGTGAGCCTGACTTCTCTCTTTTTTCACAAGTACCACAATTTGTGGTTTCACGGATTCACTTTGTTTGTCCCTTAGTGGGATCACTGCTATTGTTCTTATTCACCAGTTATCCTTGAGCATGTAGGTATACATGCGTTTATAATCTGATTCCTCTTCCCTTTTTGTACGTTTACCACAAGGAGCGGTTTCACTGATTCACTTTGTTTCTTATCCCTTAGTGGGATCACTGCCATTTCTTTCACATCAGTTGGTTTTGGGAATGTAAAGCATACATGCGTTTATGTCACCACATGATATGTATTTCCTGGTGTTGTGTAATAGGCGCATATTCAGTACCACGGCATTCATTATATGTATGTGTATTTAATTATTGTATTTATAGATTTTTTTATGTTGATTTCACCCATTTAGGAGAGGCGGTGTAGAGGTTTAGTTTGGGGTTTATGTCACTTATGCTGTTAATATAGTCACTGGGTATTATAGTATTGTTCACTCATCTATTTACTGTTCACCACTTATTCACATTGGGATTTACATATAGTTTAGTTATTAGCGCAGCACCTCACTTTACACTCCACTGCACATGCACAGCGTATTGTACATAGCCCCAAAGCCACCTGGGACACAGGATGTTGGTATCCTAGGGGGTTTCAGGTGGGGTGGGGAGGATGTCATTCTTACCTAAGCGGGGAAGGCAGAAGCATGGGGTGTGTTCTCCTAAAGAAAAAAAATTTAAAAAGAAAGAAGTACAGGACTTGGATAAAAATATGGAAACACTACATGATTTGCAGGTGTGAAAGTGACGACACGGTTTGCGTTGAAAGCAGAAGTGACGTAACATTCTTTTACTTCCGCTGTGTGATGAGACACCTAGCTAACAGGTGGAAAGCCTCACGTCCGTCATTTACTGCGTGCGCAGCTAGTAATATGGAGTCATGTCACAGCTTACTGAGCTTCAAAGAGGGCAAATTGTTGGTGCCACTTAGCTGGTGCCTCTGTGACTGAAGTTGCCAATTTATTTGCCGTGTCACGAGGTACAATATCAAAGGTTATGGCGGCATATACAGTTTCTGGGAAAACGATGTCTGGGCAGCCATATCTTGGTATTCTGCAGGTCCCATTGTCACCTTGAAAGATAGAGTCACTGCCAGTGACTATGTACAAATTTTGGCCGACTATGTGCACCCCATGGTGCAGACATTGTTTCCCGAAGACCGCGCCATTTACCAAGCTGACAATGCTCTGAATTCACACAGCTGGCGTTGTCAAATCACGGTTTGGCGAGGATGCAGACAAAGTCTCACACCTTCCCTGGGCGCCACAGTCGCCGGACCTCCATATCATAGAGCCATTATGGTCAACGAGATTTGGGCTCATTCTCCGCCTCTGGCATCTCTGCGAGAACTGGAATGATTTGTGCATGAAGAGTGGTATCAGATTCCATTATCCACCACCCAAGACTTATATTTGTCAATTCCCAGGAGAATTCAGACCGTCTTGGATGCTAAAGGCAGTCCAACACTATAGGAGCTAATGATTTTGTTCTTTTACCTAGTGTTTCCATAATTTTGTCCAACCCCTGTAACTGGGACTGAAGGTTCGTGTTAAAATTTTAGTAGTTTGACGTCATCGTGTTCTTGCTCTATCTGTTTAATGTACTGATTGTCTGCTTGTTATTTGGGTCCACTTTAAACTATGATCAGTTACTTAGGCGGAGACCTTTCTCTGCCACCTACTGGAATTTGTCATTTCTGTGCAATGTATGCGATTAAAGAGGGGACTCCGTATGCAGCTTTCATTGAATGTTGCCACTTAACAGCAAGCACTGAACACATCAAATATGCCACAGTCTCCTGGGAAGTGTAATTAGTCGGTTTGTTTGAATTTGGGGTTTTACTGTTACACTTAGGAATCGGGGGAGGCTGAGGATAGGGCCACTGTAGCTGACAAGCCCCCTTTGCCAGTCACACTTCGTGAACAGGGGATTGTGGCAGCTATGCTGTGTCTGAGATCAATGTTAGTGACGCCCACTAATTGGGCGTTCGTCGGGGAGGAGCAGAGAAGCTGGAAATTAAGGAACCAAAAAGAGATTTACTTCACATTTCAATACTGTTTCATTGGAGAAGTGAATACAGGCATTTAGACATTCAAGGATGGATCTGTATTTATGTTTTTAATTCCTTCAGGAGTTAATTTTTTAAGGCCCAACACTGGAAACCCTTTTTAGTCGGTTATTGTGTACCGAGAATACTATCTCTACAGTCACTGACCTTACATTTTCCAAAATACAATATTTTCCCCTAAAGCGGGCCTTTAACGTCTTAAGGGGCCATGCACGGTGCTTACAAGAAGGTGTCCGTTCCGATATTGGGAGCACGTGTAAAGGTAAAGGTACTCTGGGCTCTGATTTGGGTCACGCCGTGTACATCGTTCTCTGGGGAGGTACAGTAGTAAGTGTAGATGGTGAGACGACTTGTTCAGCTGAGCCAATGCAGATTTAATGAGCATCACACTTGTTAGCGTTGGCGGTTGGATTGGCTGGATGTCCGTAAAGACAGATGGATCCAGTGAATGCTTCCTGTTAATATGGAGGATGGACAGTCTAGGTGTTGATAGACATCATTTATGTATTTACTTTGTACAGTTATTGTCATTTGCTTTTTATGAACACGTAATTTCCAAAGGTTTTGCCCATTTATGACAGTCCCTGAGCGATTTCTCTGCTCCTTTTTTGTTATGTTTCCACAGAAGTTGAAGCGTATCTAAACCCGAGAACAAAATCTTTTCCAGTTTACCAATCTTTAGATTTGGTGGCTGCCATTGTTTTATGTTTATTAGGATTATCTAGTTTTTATGTTAATCTGTTAATCATGTTCACTTCCTGTCCTAGGGTGACAACACTCAATGTACTATATCTATTGTAATGTTTGGGGGTTGTTTAGCTCAGGGTAGCGCTCACCAGCAAGTAGAATCCACACCAGAAATTGTTGTTTTAGAGTTTCTTGGCCCACTTTTATTAAAGAAAAAAAAAAGTCCATACAATGTATGTTTGCCACATCAACAGAAAACAACCAATCCAGCCTCCTGGCTTGCACTTGTAAAAAAATAGTTCTTCAGCCTCCTGGCTTATGTACAGCAGTTCTGCTCAGGCCTTCCACTATAGACCCTCGTCAGTCCCCCATAGACCACTTCCTCACCAACACTGTCCACACAGCTGGCAGCCCCTTGCTGCCCTGATCCTCAGGCTCTGGACTCTGTCCTTTCCAATGCACATATGCACTCCTCTGGATTCTCCCTTGCACATACCTGGATTCCTCGGGAGGATAGATCCCAGAACCCTGGTCCTGTCTCTACAAAAAGCCCAGAACCCACCTGCATAATCAGTGTTCTGGCTATTCCTAAAATCTAGTCCCAGGATTGCAGAATTCTTCCCACCAAGATCACTTTGAAATTTCCAGGCTCCAGGTCCCAAAATGGACCTTTATGAAACAATGAAGAAACTGAAAAGCCAGTTTCCTCTGCATTACACAAACTCCCTGGAGCCCCTTAACCTGCCTTGTTGAGGATCCTGGGTAGCATAATATCCTTTTACCAACATGACAGATCACCGCACTGTCACACTATGGAGAGCAGCATTGTCACCCCAGGACAAGAAGTGTGTCAGGGCTACAGAACAAACACGTGTCGGCTTGTGAGCTGCTATGTGAGTAATAAATCTTACCAAGTGCTGATTGTGAATCGCCTGCACCTAACACATGCTCATACTAGTGTGTAAAAAAACAAAAACCCACAATGTGCCGCGCTTCACTTCAACAATAATATGTGTATCCAATCACTAATATTTCTAATGCATATCCAAATATATAAATGAATATAAATATATGTAATTGTGCATCCAGTTACTATTAGTTATATATCAAAATAAATGAAAAAGTGAATGAACCAATGATGATTGTCAACAACAGTGTCCATATGATTGTTATATGCAGTCAAAAGAAAAATCCAAATATGAGTTCCTTCAAACGTGCAAACTTTGTTTTATCGTATAATATCCCGTGCTTCTTAAAAAGTATTTGGTGCAAATAACTTGCATAAACGTGCTCCCCCCCCGGTTGTGCTCTCACCTCCAATATATGAACAAACCGTTAAGTAAGGTCATATAGCGCTTGTGTCCCTTTAAATGGACCAAAGTGTGGATGGGACGGTATCCTGCTGTTTGGGGTCCTTCTCCACTCAGACGATAAACTCCCCTTCCACGGTGGTTATTATAGAGGAATACATCAAATCATAGTGTATTACCCTTTAAAAATCATTTTTATTAATAAAAGTAATGCACTCACATTTACTCTATGTTAAAACTGCTTTGTGCACAAAATGTGTCCTCCAGAACTTTTTCCCAGGTGAAAATCCTAAAATTGCCAGCTGGTGTCAGTATGGTACCATCGAGCGTTGTGAGGAGCTTTGACGTCATGACGCTGGATGGAGCACGTTTATGCAAGTTATTCGCACCAAATACTTTTTAAGAAGCACGGGATATTATACGATAAAGCAAAGTTTGCACGTTTGAAGGAACTCATATTTGGATTTTTCTTTTGACTGCTTATAACAATCATATGGACACGGTTGTTGACAATCATCATTGGTTCATTCACTTTTTCATTTATTTTGATATATAACTAATAGTAACTGGATGCACAATTACATATATTTATATTCATTTATATATTTGGATATGCATTAGAAATATTAGTGATTGGATACACATATTATTTTTGAAGTGAAGCGCAGCACATTGTGGGGTTTAGGACTACAGAACACCTCCCCCTTTCTCCATATATACAAGGCTAGGTTCACACCCTCTCTATGCTCTTTCTCTAAAAAGTTATTCCCTATATCGTATGGATGTATGTATATTAGAAGCCATAGGAATGACCGTTTCTGGCATTCCCGCCCCTTTCTCATGCTCAATGCACATTTGAAATTGTGAAAGGGCAGGGATTCCCAAAACTCAAGAAGCGGCTGATTAGGCGGTCGCCTAATGCCTCACCCTCACAGGGGCTTTGCGGCAGCATAATTTTCCTACGGCTAGGTTCACACATGTCTGGTGTGAATTTCCTTGTCATTTTCACTGCCAATTTCCAATGCAGCTATTCAGCGGTTCAGCTGCGGTTTTCAAATATGGTTCAGATGCAGATTTATGGCGCTGCTGACCACTGGCGTCTTTAACAATACCTGGTCCACTTCAGGTCCAGACACTTGCACCCCCTTCCAGTCTAGGGCAATTTTCACCTTTCAGCACTATCACACTTTGAGTGACAATTACTCAGTCATGCAACACTATACCCATATTACATTTTTATCTTTTTATTGTGACAGATAGAACTTTCTTTTGGTGGTATTTGATCACCTCGGGTTTTTTTTATTTTTTGCTATATAAACGAAAAAATACTGACAATTTTGAAAAAAAAAAACATTTTTTGCTTAGTTTTTGTTATATAATTTTGCAAATATATCATTTTTCTTCATAAATTTAGGCCAAAATGTATTCTGCTACATTTTTGGGATAAAAATAACCCAAAACAGTTTATATTATTTAGTCTGTGTGAAAGCTATAGAGTCTATAAACTATGGGATGTATATTTGAAATATATGGCATAATGTCATATGGCAGTGATCAGGACGGTGGTATGGCAGTAGCCAAGATGCTGTTATGTGGTATGGGGGTGATTAGGAAGCTGTTATGGGGTGTGGCTGTGATCAGGATGCTGGTATGGGGTGTGGCTGTGATCAGGATGCTGGTATGGGGTGTGGCTGTGATCAGGATGCTGGTATGGGGTGTGGCTGTGATCAGGATGCTGGTATGGGGTGTGGCTGTGATCAGGACGCTGATATGGGGTGTGGCTGTGATCAGGACGCTGATATGGGGTGTGGCTGTGATCAGGATGCTGGTATGGGGTGTGGCTGTGATCAGGGCTCTGGTATGGGGTGTGGCTGTGATCAGGATGCTGGTATGGGGTTTGGCTGTGATCAGGATAGTATGGTGGTATGGGGTGTGGCGGTGATCAGGATGCTGGTATAGGGTGTGGCTGTGATCAGGATGCTGGTATTGGGTGTGGCTGTGATCAGGATGCTGGTATAGGGTGTGGCTGTGATCAGGATGCTGGTATGGGGTGTGGCTGTGATCAGGATGCTGGTATAGGGTGTGGCTGTGATCTGGATGCTGGTATGGGGTGTGGCTGTGATCAGGATGCTGGTATGGGGTGTGGCTGTGATCAGGATGCTGGTATGGGGTGTGGCTGTGATCAGGATGCTGGTATAGGGTGTGGCTGTGATCAGGATGCTGGTATTGGGTGTGGCTGTGATCAGGATGCTGGTATGGGGTGTGGCTGTGATCAGGATGCTGGTATAGGGTGTGGCTGTGATCTGGATGCTGGTATGGGGTGTGGCTGTGATGAGGATGCTGGTATGGGGTGTGGCTGTGATCAGGATGCTGGTATTGGGTGTGGCTGTGATCAGGATGTTGGTATTGGGTGTGGCTGTGATCAGGATGCTGGTATGGGATGTGGCTGTGATCAGGATGCTGGTATGGGGTGTGGCTGTAATCAGGATGCTGGTATGGGGTGTGGCTGTGATCAGGATGCTGGTATGGGGTGTGGCTGTGATCAGGATGCTGGTATGGGGTGTGGCTGTGATCAGGATGCTGGTATGGGGTGTGGCTGTGATCAGGATGCTGGTATGGGGTGTGGCTGTGATCAGGATGCCGGTATTGGGTGTGGCTGTGATCAGGATGCCGGTATGGGGTGTGGCTGTGATCAGGATGCCGGTATGGGGTGTGGCTGTGATCAGGATTCTGGTATGGGGTGTGGCTGTGATCAGGATGCTGGTATGGGGTGTGGCTGTGATCAGGATGCCGGTATGGGGTGTGGCTGTGATCAGGATGCCGGTATTGGGTGTGGCTGTGATCAGGATGCCGGTATGGGGTGTGGCTGTGATCAGGATTCTGGTATGGGGTGTGGCTGTGATCAGGATGCTGGTATGGGGTGTGGCTGTGATCAGGACGCTGGTATGGGGTGTGGCTGTGATCAGGATGCTGGTATGGGGTGTGGCTGTGATCAGGACGCTGGTATTGGGTGTGGCGGTGATCAGGACATTGGTATGGTGTATGGGCGGTGTTTTGTTTGCACTGGGACAGGTGACAAGGCCTCCTGAATGATGTATTATTGATATTGTGGGGCAGTGATCAGGGACACAGGGGAACTAAACTGGGGCACTGGGGAGGCTGGCAGTGCAGTGTGTGAGGGTACAAGCAGCCTGACATTCAGTGTAAACTCACACACTGCAGGATCGTTCACACTGAGAGCAGAGAGAAGCGATTGGTCACAGCAGTCACATGTGATACACCACGTGATCGCCCTAACACAGCGGTAATGTCATCCACTGTGTCCGGGCGACACACCGATCACCGGGTTTCGTGGTGAGCGCTCTGTGAGCCGCACACGAGCCATCGATGCAGCCTAACGTACAGGAACATTAGCCCGCATCGGCGCTGCTTCCCGTCTGCCGTCTATGTAGAATGGGCAGACGGGAAGAGGGTAAGGAGGGGGCCAGGTAGCTGGCTGCTTGTCCTGGTTTGGTATGGATTTTGAGGGTAACCCCATGCCAAAAAGAAAAACCTTATCAGAGCATGTGACCGGGCTGGCCAGTAAAGGGGGCAGACCCCCAGATCCTGCCAACCCAACCCCCCCCCATGTGAATGACTATGGGGTACATTGGGCATTTTTTTGCTATCCCTCACTTCACTTTATCTGGCAATAGCACGGTCATGCAACGCTGCACACGAATGACATTTTTCATTTTTTTCCCACAAAAATAGAGCTTTCTTTTGGTGATATATGAACACCACGAGGTATTTATTATATAAATGAACATTTTGAAACAAAAAAAACTATTTTTAACTTTTTGTTATAAAACATATCCAATAAAAAAAAAAGAATATATGTTGGCCTTAATTTATGAAGAAATTTTTTTGTTACATGTTTTAGGTAAAAAAAAAAACGCAAATCAGTAAATGTGTATTAATTGGTTTGTGTGAAAGTTGCAGCGTCTACAAACAATGGGATAAATAATAAATACTGGAATTTTCTTTATCTTTTACATTTATTTATGTTTATACTATTAATGGCGATGATAAGTGACTGTATAAATGACACTGACTGGGAAGGGGTAACATCTAGGGGCAATCAAAGGGTTAGCGGTGTGTACTGTGTGTAGTATGGGCTGCTTTTACTAATCCAATTGGCTGTTTTTACTCTCTGCTTTGCAGGGAGAAAAAAATAGACACATCGCTGCTGTTTGTACAGAGGTCTGTGTTGCTTGTCAACACAGAGCTCTGCTAAGTCATTCGCTCAGCCATTCAGCAGGTCCCAGCCATAAATCATTTGGCTGAACCTGCTGATTGGCTGTAGCGAATGGCAGCACAGATGGGGGTAACGGGCACACAAGCCCCCTACCTAGAAATGAAAGATCACATACATGTACGTGATCTGGTGCAGAGGAGACCCCAGGCTGCTGTATATCTCTATGTTGTGGTGAGATGTCTGGAATCGGGATCCCAGATCTTCACATCCAGTGCAGCCATGACTAGAGGGTCCAACTCTTCTAGATGTGGGATTCATTTTATTGGATGGTCCATGCAGCAGAATTAGTGGGAACAGATGATACTATGAGAGACAGAAGAGGCCAGAGGGTGACTAAGCCCCGTAGACTCCACTGGGAACTAAAATATCACTTTTGGGTGGACTGACCCTTTAACTGTACAGGATATGGTGGTGGTACACAAATGAAAGGAGTGCGGGACACACGGAATGATAGAAATGCCAGTCACCACAGACTTGGAATTACACTGTATCTGAGCACCACAAAGAGAAAATGATCATTTATTCATTTGTAATAATCAAAGAAAACTCCCCCATCCATCCATGTTTCCATGCTTTATTTTACTGAGAAATCACTTTGAACAACTCTTGTCTAGCATTTCTGGCTGTGACCACCTTGAGTAAGGGCAGATGACTGATGTAGCATTTACTTCCTAGAATCCATCTGCCCTTAGCTCAGGCATGATGGTGTGCTTTGCTGAGAAAGCCCCTGCTCCACTCCTTAACACTCCTGGGATGTATGAGTTTATTTACCTAGTCTAGAAACCAGGAAGTAACTGAGGAATTGTTAATAAAAAAGAATATGTTTAAAACAAGTAAATGTGACCTACGTTCCTAAATACACTGCTCAAAAAAATTAAAGGAACGCTTTTTAATCAGAGTATAGTGTCAAGTCAGTTAAACTTCTGGGATATTTATCTGGTCAGTTAAGTAGCAGAGGGGGTTGTTAATCAGTTTCAGCTGCTTTGGTATTAATGAAATTAACAACAGTTGTATTAGATCGGCAACAATGAGACAACCCCCAACACAGGAATGGTTTTACAGGTGGAGGCCACTGACATTTTTTCCCTACTCATCTTTTCTGACTGTTTTTCACTAGTTTTGTATCATATGACGCCCTCCCAGAACTGGACAACCGCGCTCTATCCGTTATTCGGCTATAGCGCGCTTGGCAAGTGGTTAAATAGATATCCCAGCATCCTCTGGGATACCATGTTTCAGTCCATCTGATGCTGCCATGTTGCACCTCAGACTGTCCAGGAGCTCAGTGGTGACCTGGTCCAGATCTGGGAGGAAATCCTCCAGGACACCATCCGTCGTCTAATTAGAAGCATGCCCTGACGTTGTCAGACATACATACAATCACGTGGGGGCCACACAAACTACTGAGGACCATTCTGAGTTGCTGCAATACAATTTTAGTAAAATGGACTCGTCTGCTGCATTTTTTTTTTTCACTTTGATTTTCGGGGTGTCTTTGAATTCAGTCCTCTGTTGGTTGATAATTTTCATGAAATGATGGGGGGCGTCCTTATGTTCCTAACACATCACCCCGTCCATATCAGTATAGAGACCCAACATGAGATTTTCCCCATTGAGATCTGATGTGTTCTCAAAGTGTTCCTTTATTTTTTGAGCCGTGTATTTGCTGAGGATAGCAGCAGAAGGATTGAAAATAGCTCATGTTTATTGAGATTGAAGTGTATTTTATTTATTATTTATTTCAGGTACTTCTATATCGCCGTCAATTTACACAGCACTTTACATATATATTGTACATTCACATCAGTCCCTAACCCTCAAGGGGCGTCCAATCTAAGGTCCCTAACTCACATCCATACATACACTATCTATCTATCCATCTATCTATCTATCTATCTATCTATCTATCTATCTATCTATCTATCTATCCATCTATCCAACCCTTGGCGATTGCATGGACTGTCACTCGTAAGCGACTTTTTCCATGAATTCTCTTACCAGTTATTTTACAGGGTAGGTTGCCAGGTCTTTCTCCAACCCCCACCATGCAGGAGATCCCACATGGCCAGGGATGAAACTAGGACAATTTAGACAGGAGCCAATTCACCTACCAGCATGTCTTTGGAGTGTGGGAGGAAACCGGAGTACCCAGAGGAAACCCACACAGGCACAGGGAGAACATGCAAACTCCAGGCAGGTGGTGCCGTGGTTGGGATTCAAACCAACGACCGAAGTACTGCCAGGCGAAGGTGCATTTAGCCACTGTGCTGCCCAAGTTGTGCATTCAAGTTTTTCTGTTGCCTGAAGTTGCCCCTCCTCTGATCAATTTATTGTGTTCCATTGAACGGGCTGCCGACACACGCCAGAATAGACCAAATATCGGACACGCATCGTTTCTTCTGACTGGATGTGCAGTGTGGTGCGCTGCAATGCATGTTTGTCAGATGTGCGTTCGGTTCCTATTGACAATGGATGGCACTGCAACACGCTAATGCATGGACCATGTGTCGTCCTATGTTGCAGGAATGCATCTTACCGCAACACAAAAGTGTGATTGGATGCTTCATGTAAGGTGCGCATAGGCAGGGCAATTCACAGAACGTTCCAATACACAGAGTCCTCCAGCATACTTACCAGCCAGCAAAATTGGAAAAAGCCTAAAATGTTTCAGCAATTTGTGTTCAGTTTGTTGGATACATTTGCAAATATATGTGAAGCCGCACTGCCACGTCAAGGCTCCTCTGTACAGTGCGGTCCCTAACTCCACTCTAATGTCATTTCCAAATTGTGACATACAGAGCAAGAAATACATTCAGAATGTAAACTAGATCAACAAAAATTACATCAAAAACAGAGGTTTTGGTTGCATATATTTGCAATTATATACGAAACTACCATCTATAGACGTCTGAAACATGAGTGAAAAAAATACTGGCCTCCAACCTCCCCTTATAGCCAGTCCAACACACGCCTTTAAAAAAGAATACCGGCCTCCAACCTCCCCTTATAGCCGGTCCAACACACACCTGGAAAAAATATTGTAGCTCTCTTGTGGGTGAAGAGAGCTGGTGTAATTGCTTTCTTGGAGGCAGGTGCTGATGAAAATCCTTCAATAGAGCGAAGACGGAGTCTCCACGTGAATGTCACATGCTGACGAAGCCTCCACGTGAATCACATGCTGACGGAGCCTCCACGTAAATATCACATTCTGACGGAGCCTCCACGTGCTCGGCACATTCTGACGGAGCCTCCACGTGCTCGGCACAAGCCGTCGGAGCCTCCACGTGCTCGGCACAAGCCGTCGGAGCCTCCACGTGCTCGGCACAAGCCGTCGGAGCCTCCACGTGCTCGGCACAAGCCGTCGGAGCCTCCACGTGCTCGGCACAAGCCGTCGGAGCCTCCACGTGCTCGGCACAAGCCGTCGGAGCCCCAACGTGCTCTGCACAAGCCGTCGGAGCCTCCACGTGCTCGGCACAAGCCGTCGGAGCCTCCACGTGCTCGGCACAAGCCGTCGGAGCCTCCACGTGCTCGGCACAAGCCGTCGGAGCCCCAACGTGCTCGGCACAAGCCGTCGGAGCCTCCACGTGCTCGGCACAAGCCGTCGGAGCCTCCACGTGCTCGGCACAAGCCGTCGGAGCCTCCACGTGCTCGGCACAAGCCGTCGGAACCCCAACGTGCTCGGCACAAGCCGTCGGAACCCCAACGTGCTCGGCACAAGCCGTCGGAGCCTCCACGTGCTCGGCACAAGCCGTCGGAGCCTCCACGTGCTCGGCACAAGCCGTCGGAGCCTCCACGTGCTCGGCACAAGCCGTCGGAGCCTCCAATTGCTCGGCACAAGCCGTCGGAGCCTCCAATTGCTCGGCACAAGCCGTCGGAGCCTCCACGTGCTCGGCACAAGCCGTCGGAGCCTCCACGTGCTCGGCACAAGCCGTCGGAGCCTCCACGGGCTCGGCACAAGCCGTCG
Source organism: Staurois parvus (assembly GCF_062004578.1). NCBI lineage: Eukaryota > Metazoa > Chordata > Amphibia > Anura > Ranidae > Staurois > Staurois parvus. Next base: position 2,600,171 of record NW_028318371.1, read on the forward strand.
GAGCCTCCACGGGCTCGGCACAAGCCGTCGGAGCCCCCACGGGCTCGGCACAAGCCGTCGGAGCCCCCACGGGCTCGGCACAAGCCGTCGGAGCCTCCACGGGCTCGGCACAAGCCGTCGGAGCCTCCACGGGCTCGGCACAAGCCGTCGGAGCCCCCACGGGCTCGGCACAAGCCGTCGGAGCCCCCACGGGCTCGGCACAAGCCGTCGGAGCCCCCACGTGCTCGGCACAAGCCGTCGGAGCCCCCACGTGCTCGGCACAAGCCGTCGGAGCCTCCACGTGCTCGGCACAAGCCGTCGGAGCCTCCACGTGCTCGGCCCATGCTGTTGGAGCCTTCCAGGCGGAAGTGCTAACCATTTAGCCAATGTGCTGCCTCCAACCATTTAGCTACCGGCCTCCAACCTCCCCTTATAGCCGGTCCAACACACACCTGGATAAAAAATATTGTAGCTCTCTTGTGGGTGAAGAGAGCTGGTGTAATTGCTTTCTTGGAGGCAGGTGCTGATGACAATCCTTCAATAGAGCGATGACATAGGGGACTTTCCGATGATGAAGATCCTCCTCTGCTTCACCTCCTAGTGTAAAATTTCTTCCAACTTCTTGGCCATCTTAACTCCCAGAACAGTCGCACCCTGGCCATTTAAGTGCAGTCCGTCCCTGCTGTAGAGCTGGTAACTGAACGAAAAGTCTGCCCAGTTCTCCATGAACTCAAACCCCTCCTCTCTGCACCAGTTCTTCAGCCACTTGTTAAGCTCTCTAATCTCATTCTGCCTCACTGGTGTGGCTCGAGGTACAGGCAGTATTTCTGAAAATACTGCCTTGGAGGTTCTTTTCTTCAATATAGCTCCCAAGTCTCTGAAATCTTTTTGTAGGGCGTTCCATCTTCCTCTGACTTTGTCGTTGGTACCGACATGTACGATGACAGCTGGGTCCTCCCCAGCCCCTTTCAGCAATCTGTCCATGCGATCTGCAATGTCCCGAACCCGAGCGCCTGGTAAACTACAGACTGTTCGGCAATGACGGTCTTTGTGACAGATTGCTCTCTCTGTACCTCTAAGAATGGAGTCCCCTACCACCAGTATATGTCTATCCTTTCTTGTATCCTTGCCCCCATCTTCACTGGAGGAGATGTTCCCCTGGCATTTTGGTAGGGTCTTGTCATTAACGTCGCATTCTGTCGGAGTCTCCACGTGAATGTCACATGCTGATGGAGCCTCCACGTGAATGTCAACTACTGACGGAGCCTCCACGTGCTCGGCACATGCTGTCGGAGTCTCCACGTGCTGGGCACTTGCTGTCGGAGCCTCCACGTGCTGGGCACATGCTGTCGGAGCCTCCACGTGCTGGGCACATGCTGTCGGAGCCTCCACGTGCTGGGCACATGCTGTCGGAGCCTCCACGTGCTGGGCACATGCTGTCGGAGCCTCCACGTGCTGGGCACATTCTGTCGGGGCCTCCACGTGCTGGGCACATTCTGTCGGGGCCTCCACGTGCTGGGCACATGCTGTCGGAGCCTCCACGTGCTCGGCACATTCTGTCGGGGTTTCCACGTGCTCGGCACATTCTGTCGGGGCCTCCACGTGCTGGGCACATTCTGTCGGAGCCTCCACGTGCTGGGCACATTCTGTCGGAGCCTCCACGTGCTGGGCACATTGTGTCGGAGCCTCCACGTGCTGGGCACATTGTGTCGGAGCCTCCACGTGCTGGGCACATTGTGTCGGAGCCTCCACGTGCTGGGCACATTCTGTCGGAGCCTCCACGTGCTCGGCACATGCTGTCGGAGCCTCCACGTGCTCGGCACATGCTGTCGGAGCCTCCTCGTGCTCGGCACATTCTGTCGGAGCCTCCACGTGCTCGGCACATTCTGTCGGAGCCTCCACGTGCTCGGCACATGCTGTCGGAGCCTCCTCGTGCTCGGCACATTCTGTCGGAGCCTCCACGTGCTGGGCACATGCTGTCGGAGCCTCCACGTGCTGGGCACATGCTGTCGGAGCCTCCACGTGCTGGGCACATGCTGTCGGAGCCTCCACGTGCTGGGCACATGCTGTCGGAGCCTCCACGTGCTGGGCACATGCTGTCGGAGCCTCCACGTGCTGGGCACATTCTGTCGGAGCCTCCACGTGCTGGGCACATGCTGTCGGAGCCTCCACGTGCTGGGCACATGCTGACGGAGCCTCCATGTCGATATCATATCTCTTCTCACTCACTGTGGCAAGCCTGCCGGGTGAGCTGTGTTTGCAGTAAATATTGTTTACATCTACAATAAAAAAGAATTGAATTTAGCACCTTAATCTACATTTTATATATTTTTCTTTATACAAAATCAAATTACAGAGAATAAAGTTAGAAACACCTGTGCCAGGGACAGTAAGGAGACCTGACATGATAGGGACACAGGGATGACTATAGTGGCCTTCATATAAAAATGCTAGTTGGGTGGCAGTTGTGCCGAGCCTCTACAATTAAATGACTAAAGAAACCGGCAAGTTAAATGAGTGGGCGGGTCACAAGGGAAGTGGCAGTAGGAAGTAGTGGTGTCACCCGCCTGGCTCTGCATTGTGGCTGGGGTTTGTGAATCATTGGGCCAGCTAAGCACAGCCTTTTTTACTGGCAGTTTTGCCCATAAAGTGTGTCATTTATCAGCCCTGAGGTCAGACAGGATACGGGTCACCCACTATGGGGGGGTCATACACCAGCCTGACAACAGCTGATTGTTTGCATTGGCAGGGAGAGTAAACACGTGACTAATGTAGTAGGAATATTTATGTCTAGTCATATGTTTTTATCAATGTTATATGGATATTCATACTTTTGCTGGTGGAGTTGCAATGTGAGCGTCACGTGTATTCATGACCATCCCTATACATGTGTGCATATGGGAATGTCAGCCGTCATCAGTGTCTATGACCATCTCTATACATGTGTGCATATGGGAATGTCAGCCGTCATCAGTGTCTATGACCATCCCTATACATGTGTGCATATGGGAATGTCAGCTGTCATCAGTGTCTATGACCATCCGTATACATGTGTGCATATGGGAACGTCAGCCGTCATCAGTGTCTATGGCGTTCCCTGTACATGGATACATATGGGAATGTCAGCCGTCATCAGTGTCTATGGTGATCCCTGTACATGGATACATATGGGAATGTCAGCCGTCATCAGTGTCTATGACCATCCCTATACATGTGTGCATATGGGAATGTCAGCCGTCATCAGTGTCTATGGCCATCCCTATACATGTGTGCATATGGGAATGTCAGCCGTCATCAGTGTCTATGACCATCCCTATACATGTGTGCATATGGGAATGTCAGCCGTCATCAGTGTCTATGGTGATCCCTGTACATGGATACATATGGGAATCCGAGCCGTCATCAGTGTCTATGGCCCAGGGATGTTGAAATCCTATCGCCCAACACCTTTTGCTGCGGGCAAATTTTGATGAGGGAAATTTTTTTCCCTCATTTTTTTAAATGTAAAAAATGAAAGGTACACCCAAGTACATATCATCCAATCCCCCCCCCCCCCCCAGACATATACACATGTACAAACGTAAAAGCACACGCTGGGGCGCCTACACATGAAAACGTTGATTACAATACACGTTACATATCGCCGCACACGCCAGAATGAGCGCAATAATTCTAGCAGCAGACCCCCTCCATACACTATACTGATCACCTAGAAGGGGCTGTAAAAGCGTCAACTACAGAAAATGTCGGACTGTTACAGCCCCTTCTAGGTGATCAGTATAGTGTATGGAGGGGGTCTGCTGCTAGAATTATTGCGCTCATTCTGGCGTGTGCGGCGATATGTAACGTGTATTGTAATCAATGTTTTCATGTGTAGGAGCCCCAGCGTGTGCTTTTACGTTTGTACGTGCGTATATGTCTAAGGGGGGGGGTGTAATGTGATTGGTTGTTACTTTAATTTTTTCAATTAAAAAAAATATATATTTTGTTTCTGAATTTGTTTCCATGACATAGGGAACAATGTGCCGTCTGTGATGTATTTTGGTGACAGGTTCTCTTTATGGAGACATCTGAGGTGTAATAGACCCCGGATGTCTCCCCTGTACTACACTGGATGGACTGCAATGCACATCGGATTCCATATGTCCCGCCCTCGGTGGGCGGGGATCTCTGACCGGTAACCAGGAAGTGACATCACACCATCACTTCCTGGTCAGGACCAGACGGGGACAGGCGCTCTCCTCCTTCCTCTCCTGCTGAGGGCGGTGAGCCGGCCCCGGGGCCCGCAGGTGAGGGAGTGGAGCCCGGGAGATAGTGGGTGGGGGGAGGGTCACACGGGGCTGGGGGTGGATCACAAGGGGCAGGGGGGCCGGCACTGTGTGGAAGCGGCTGCCCCACCCCCGAGACGTGTCCGGACATGCCCGGCCATATGAATTCCCCATCCCTGCTGGAATGTCAGCTCTCCTCAGTGTCTATGGGGATCCCTGTACATGTGTCCATATGGGAATGTCAGCCGGGAAAAAGGGGAAAAAAGGGTCCAGTGAGAGGAGGTGAGTTCCCTCGTCTCTCTCTAGATCCACAATACATACCATTTTGGTGTTCTGCCTTGTGGTGGCGCCCATTGACTTTACTGCCGGCGCCTAAACATCCAGCAACGGCTCTGAAGCAGCCGCGCAGAAAAGCCCGAGTCCTCTTCATGGTGGTGGGCCTCTTGGTGGTGGGATCTGCAGACTGCTCAGTGATCCCTCCTTCCATAGGGGGCTTTCCTTCCCCCGATTCCTCTTTGGTGGTTTTCTGAGAAATAAACGTTTTAATCTTCAATTGTCTCATTACGGAAAATAATGAAACCCGCTTCAACCTGTGTGAGAGAGGAAGTGCAGCCAATCGGATCAAATCCGAACCGATGAGACTGCAAGCCAAACTCAGGAGAAGGAACAATCACGTCTGCTCTGTACCGGGTACAAGGAGCGACTGAAGGGACTCTGGCAGAGCTGGCTTAGGGGGGAGAAAGGGGGGGGGAAGGGGGAGGAGTCAGGCGATGACATCACGGTGCTGGAGAGCCTTTTTTTTTTTCTTTTCAAAGTTTTCTTAAAGGGGCCACGTCCTTTTAAAATTCAGCCACCTGCAAGTTTAATTCAAAAACAAGGACGTGGCCCCTTTAAGAACTCTAGGTGACTGTTTTTTTTTTTTTTTTTTCAAATCTCCTGGTACTCAGACAAACACAACTGACGATTATTCCTAAAGGGGCGGCAGTTATGTGAATGCAGCCTCAGTATATAGATCTCATATACCAGGAGAAGAGGTTTTTTTTCTTTTTTTTTTCTTTAAGTGAGTTATTTTGATTGATATTTCAACCTTACAGTCCCACGGCTTAAAATAAAGGTCTTTATTCCTATGAGAACTCTGTGATTGGAGCCTTATCGCTGAATAGAAAGATTTCCTGCCCAACAAATATTTTCATTTCTGTCTTGCTTTTTTTATTTTTTTTGTCTTTTATCGTTATTTCCCTAAATTATGGACTTTTTTTTTTCTCAATGCGAAAACGCCTCCCATAGACTTTAATGCAAAATCCCCTCCCATAGACTTCAATGTGAAATCCCCTCCCTTAGACTTCAATGCAAAAACACCTTTCAGCAGCCATCCTATGTGAACACTTCTCTTCTCTTGAGGCTCTGCTCTATCACTTGTGATTCTGGAACGCACCGCAACAAACTCGCACGGAACCCTTTCCATAATGGCACTCAAAGCACAATGCGTGTGGGTGGCATCTGTGTGAACCTCCTCAATAGGAGCACATAATATCTCGCCTGTCATGTCAATCTATGAGTTTGAAAATGCATCCAGAATGGCATATGTGTGAACCAGGGCTGCTCCTTTCACATTTGGGCATTTTGGGATTGCGGCAGAATCGCTGTGATGGCAAAACGCAGGTTCAGGCGCCATTATTTATTATTAGGGTCATGTACACGGGGCGTTTGGAAAACTCTTCTGACCGCTGGAAACTAACTGCTAGAAAACGTAGGTTATAAAATGTCAGTTTAGCCGCGTTTGCATACCGCGTTTATGCGCGTTTGCGTTTAGAAGCGTTTTTAAACAATAGCGTCAGGAGACCTTCCAAATGCCCAGAATGCACTGAAAAATAGTCAATCATGAAATATTTCAGACATTTTGTCAGACATTTTGAGAGGAATAGAGAGAGCAGAAGCAGAGAGAGCAGTATGTGTGGAGATGACCCGTCTATTCTGGTTGTAGTCACTATGGATCCCATCATAATGCGACACGTTTTACCATTTTTTCCTTCATGCGAAACCTGGACCTGACTGCGCTGGTGTACCGGGTCCATTGGAATACATGGAAAACGCTTTGCATGCATTTTTGATGAAGAAAATAGTCTCTGGACAGCATCTGGATATGGATCTGTCAAAGAACGCGTCTAAACGCAAACGCTTGTAAAGGCGGTTAACAGCGTTCATAAACGTTTGGCGTTTGAAATGGCGGTAAAATCTAATCCTGAATGCAATTTTGGGGCGTTAAAAAAAAGCCGACTAAACTGATCTGCCTGTAAACGTCTGTAAACGCCTGTGTGTACATGGACACAGGGAGACATAAAGGGGAGTTCAGGGGCTGCTGAAAAATCTGCTCCACAGTTCCTGACCGTCAGTGTAGCAGCTGCAGTGTACATGAGCCCTGAAAACGTTTCAGTTTTGCCGTGATTGTCGTGCGGTAAGTCACATGGTGTGAAGCTTGTCCCCCAAAAGTCGCCTTGCCCCAGGAGCTGACAATCCACGCTACTCTTTACAAAAATAAGTCCGTTGGGTTGAATGAAAACAAAGCTTGTAGTGTGTACCCGGCTACAGCGCCCTCTGCTGGAGGTAGTGAGTAAACAGATGAAGGACTCCATCTCTTCCACTCTCTGCCCCTGATAACAGTCAGGTCTGCGATGGTTGAACAGTGACTGATGAAAGGTTATAGCCTGTGATAGCCGGGTGTGAAGAAGGGCAATAAACTCACAAATGATAATGTGTTCATTTCCAGGTCTTATCCCAGAGAGGTGCCTCTATGTCTGTACCACAGGGTGTTGCAGTTCATCTGCTCAGCCGGGATCAACTCTGTTGTCTCTCTTGTTACAAACTATTCATGACCACTGTGGTTCTGGGTATGGTGCCGTGTGGTTCTGGGTATGGTGCTGTGTGGTTCTGGGTATGGTGCTGTGTGGTTCTGGGTATGGTGCTGTGTGGTTCTGGGTATGGTGCCGTGTGGTTCTGGGTATGGTGCTGTGTGGTTGTGGGTATGGTGCCGTGTGGTTGTGGGTATGGTGCTGTGTGGTTCTGGGTATGGTGCTGTGTGGTTCTGGGTATGGTGCCGTGCGGTTCTGGGTACGGTGCCGTGTGGTTCTGGGTATGGTGCCGTGCGGTTCTGGGTATGGCTCCGTGCGGTTCTGGGTATGGCGCCGTGCGGTTCTATTTATGGTGCCGTGCGGTTCTGGGTATGGTGTCGTGCGGTTCTGGGTATGGGGCTGTGTGTGTGGCTCCTGGGTATCGGGCTGTGTGTGGCTCCTGGGTATCGGGCTGTGTGTGGCTCCTGGGTATCGGGCTGTGTGTGGCTCCTGGGTATTGGGCTGTGTGTGTGGCTCCTGGGTATCGGGCTGTGTGTGGCTCCTGGGTATCGGGCTGTGTGTGTGGCTCCTGGGTATGGTGCTGTGTGTGGCTCCTGGGTATCGGGCTGTGTGTGGCTCCTGGGTATCGGGATGTGTGTGGCTCCTGCGTGTCCTGACCCGGAAGTGACGTGATGATATGACTTCTGGGGCCCCATTGACAGACTCCTGACCATGGAGGCCAGGATAGAATGTAATGCAGTGCACTGTATTCCTGTCAGTGTAGTACAGGGGACACACCCGGGGCTTTTAGAACTTTGATGTCTCAATAAAGAGAACCTGTCACACAGAAAAAAAGTAAAACAAAATAAAAGTAATAAATGAAAGTTACCCCCAAGCACATCTCCTCCCCCCTCCTCCAAAAGATAAAAATTGAGACCCCCCCACATATATGCATGTTGAAACGTCAAAGCACACAGTGGGGCCCCTGCACATGAAGATGTGGATTGCGATACATGTTACATATCAGCGCACACGCCAGAATGAGGCAATAATTCCAGCACCAGACCTCCTCCATACACTACACTGATGACCTTTAAGGGGCTCTAACCCCTCCCACCTGACCAATGTACATAAACGGCCAGCTGGGAGCTCCCCCGTTCTGATTGGACGTTCCTGTACGTCCCTCAGAACATGCGCTTGTGTGCGGCCCCGGGGCCACGCAACAGCGCGAATCTGTGATGGCCGCGCCCGTCGGACTCAGCCCTTTACGGATCGGGATATGGGCTCTCTAATTGGAACTTCCAATGGTGATAGCAGTGTCCAATCACAGCCATCTCTGAATGTCAGCTGACACGTGTCTCTGTAGCTGTTCCCTCAGCTGAGGTCTGTGAGAGCTCAGTGAGGGGGGGAGGGGGGGATGCTGCAAATTGTGACAGTTGATGTGTGTAGCTGATGATTTTATTCCTCCATTACACAGCTCTGCAGCCCCCCCACACCAGGACACCAAGCAGCATCTGTCCCTGTCCACATGTCAGCGTCTGTCAGTGTCCCACATACATGTCATCACCTGTCAGTGTCCCACACACATGTCATCACCTGTCAGTGTCCCAGACACACGTCATCACCTGTCAGTGTCCCACAAACATGTCATCGCCTGTCAGTGTCCCACAAACATGTCTTCCCCTGTCAGTGTCCCACAAACATGTCATCACCTGTCGGTGTCCCACAAACATGTCACCACCTGTCAGTGTCCCACAAACATGTCAGCGTCTGTCAGTGTCCCACAAACATGTCAGCGTCTGTCAGTGTCCCACAAACATGTCAGCGTCTGTCAGTGTCCCACATACATGTCATCACCTGTCAGTGTCCCACAAACATGTCATCCCGTCAGTGTCCCACAAACATGTCAGCGTCTGTCAGTGTCCCACATACATGTCATCACCTGTCAGTGTCCCACAAACATGTCATCCCGTCAGTGTCCCACAAACATGTCATCACCTGTCAGTGTCCCACAAACATGTCATCACCTGTCAGTGTCCCACAAACATGTCATCACCTGTCAGTGTCCCACAAACATGTCATCACCTGTCAGTGTCCCACATACATGTCATCACCTGTCACAGTGTACAGGACACAAAACAAATAAATAATAAAAAACAATGTAAAGTGCCCCCACCCCCCCCTCGCTGAAGTGTAAAGGTGAACGCAGGCATTGGTGTCATACACATACATGACCAGTGATCACACCACACATGTGAGGTATCGCGGTGAATGTTGGAGGAGAGCAATAATTCTATCACCTGACCTCCTCTGTAACTCTAAACTGGTAACCTGGAACGGCTTATAAAGTGTCTCCTATAAAGATTTGTAAATCACGTAGTTTGGCGCCATTCCATAATCGTGACAATTATAAAGCGTGACGGGTTTTATCTATTACTTGGTGCAACACCAGATTTTCTATTTTACCAAAAATGTGGGTATTATATAGTGTTTGTGCATCAAAATTCTTTAACCGCTTCCCCCCCGACCACTGCACATAATCGGCCAGGTGGGATCATCGCTGTTCTGATTGGACGTTCCTGAACGTCACTCAGAACGTGGCCACACAGCTGTGCGCTCTCCGTGTGCCTGTGTCCCATGGACACAGCACAACGCCGCACGGCAGAAAGGCTCTCTGATTGGCCCTTCTGATCACATGATGTCTGTGTCCAATCACAGCCATCATGTGATGGCAATAAAGCCGCCAGTCTGTTGATTGGCTCTGCCTCTCCTCACGCAGAGCCGCTAGTGAGAAGCGGAGCCGATCTGTGTAAAACACACACATCACCCCATAGTGTCCCCCACACAGCTGTCAGTGCACCAGTGGTCCACATCTGTCACACAGTACCAGTGGTCATCCACATCTGTACCAGTGATCCACATCTGTCACGGCCTATCAGTGTCAAATACACATCTGTCAGTTTAGCAGTGCTCAATATCTGTCACACAGCACTAGTGTAAAATCCACATCATACCAGAGATAGACATCTGTACCAGTGATAGACGTCTGTACCAGTGATAGACATCTGTACCAGAGATACACATCTGTACCAGTGATACACATCTGTACCAGAGATACACATCTGTACCAGAGATAGACATCTGTACCAGTGATACACATCTGTACCAGAGATAGACATCTGTACCAGTGATAGACATCTGTACCAGTGATAGACATCTGTACCAGTGATAGACATCTGTACCAGAGATACACATCTGTACCAGTGATAGACATCTGTACCAGTGATAGACATCTGTACCAGAGATAGACGTCTGTACCAGTGATAGACATCTGTACCAGTGATAGACGTCTGTACCAGAGATAGACATCTGTACCAGTGATAGACATCTGTACCAGAGATAGATATCTGTACCAGTGATAGACATCTGTACCAGAGATAGACATCTGTACCAGTGATAGACATCTGTACCAGTGATAGACATCTGTACCAGTGATAGACATCTGTACCAGAGATACACATCTGTACCAGAGATAGACATCTGTACCAGAGATAGACATCTGTACCAGAGATAGACATCTGTACCAGAGATACACATCTGTACCAGAGATAGACATCTGTACCAGTGATAGACATCTGTACCAGAGATAGACATCTGTACCAGAGATAGACATCTGTACCAGAGATAGACATCTGTACCAGAGATACACATCTGTACCAGAGATAGACATCTGTACCAGAGATACACATCTGTACCAGAGATAGACATCTGTACCAGTGATAGACATCTGTACCAGAGATAGACATCTGTACCAGAGATACACATCTGTACCAGAGATAGACATCTGTACCAGAGATAGACATCTGTACCAGAGATAGACATCTGTACCAGAGATAGACATCTGTACCAGAGATACACATCTGTACCAGCGATACACATCTGTACCAGTGAACATCAGCAATGCAGCATAAACTTGTGTAAACAATGATACACCAGCGAGGAGGCTTTCCAGATCCTGAGTATGACGGAGGAGAGTAGCGGGGATCTCTCTCTGTCAGACTCAGATTCTGAGTATGAGGCAGTTAAAAGTAGTGGGTGAGCAGCGGAAAAGAAAGAAGGGCTTCCCCCATCCACACATTGGAGGTGGATTGGGGAATCCTCCCTGCTGCCGTATTGTATTGTGACAGCGGGGGGTCGGAGAGCCGGCTCACTCCCAGCCCAGCAACTCTCAGTTGTCACAAACAACTCCCAATCTCTGTTTATGTTCAGGAGACGGAGGGATGGGATCCCTATCATGTGATCATTGTGGTAGCCAATCACCGTGATCACATGATTAGTGATCACCTCCCGGTGTTAGGACCCAGCTAAAGGACTGCCAGGAGGGGAGGGGGGGGGGGAGGGGTTATCAGGTTTTAGAGGTTGGGTTTGGATCTAATGTAACCCTCGTCATTGATAGATTGTATTTGATGTCCTTTATAAATACACAAATGTGATATTCCCGCCGTGAGGTCCCCCAGCCATCGTCCTCTGTCCTATAACATCATTTCTGCCGGTTCCAGCCACTCGCATTAAAATATCAGCGGAGAAAGAATGCGAAGTCAATGAGAATGGCCTCAGTGGGACGATGCGATTTAATATTAGAAGGACCCGGCCGCACAGAGGGAGCTGAAGATTTCAGCAATGTTCATGGAACTCATGCTGCTTCCCTCTCCGGAGTCTCTGCTGTGATAAGTAGGTGGAGGTCATTACAAATGCAGCCATGATTACCTCCACGGTATAAGTGCCACACACTACGCCGGGAAAGAGAGCGCCGTCCCCGAGACTTAGGAGACACTTCTGGGGGTCAGCCCACCTAAACGGATCTTGTAGTTTTAGGTGGTTATAGGAAGACTGACTCTCCCGCGTACTTATTTTACCGCCCACTTCCTTCATGGACGTCTGTGCTCAGACTATGCAGGGCAAAGCAACAACAAGTTCCCTTTAATGCACTTCTCCCCAGCAGCATACTCCATACTGACTTTCCTTGTACCTCTCCGCCGCTTCGTTCAGCTGCTGATAGGAAAGTCCAGTATAAGCTTCAAGTCATGGGAATTGTAGATGACACATTGCTGATTGGCCCAGCACGGTCACATGGGGTAAGTCACATGCTTCTTCATACCTGGGGCTACCTAGTATTGCCTTTGTATCCCAGCACAGAAGTGAAGGAAATGGCAGTGGGTGGGATTAACCTGGATATGTTTCTTCTATGGTCTCTTTCAGGTGGGTGGTTTGGGGGTGTTAAAAACAAATAGTTGAGCTGCAGTTTTACTGCCCACTCAGCTTGGCACAATACAGCCAGCTGGGGCTGTACGCATGCATGGCTGCAATGTTTTGACATTTTTACTGTGGGGAGCAGATTTTGACAGGCGGTACCTTCTGCCAAACTCACCCATTGAGTTCAGTGCATGCAATTGCAGGGCTGGGGTGCAGCATTACAGGGTCATATCAGGCAGTGAGGAGGTGATATCTCGCCTCCTCACTGCCTTTCAAATGTCCTCTGAAAATATGGATTGCTCTTCAGATGGCACTGCAGTTCTCCTTAAAGTGGTTGTAAAGTCTGAAGGATTGTTACCTTCATGCATTCTATGGATGAATGTAAAAAGCCTTCTTTGTGCAGCAGTGCCCCCTCCCCCCAATACTTAGCTGAGCCCCATCGAGATCCAGCAATATGAATGACAGCCTTGCTGTCCCAGGTCTCTGCCTCCTCATTGGCTGAGACAGCAAGCAGGAGCCATTGAATCCTATTGCTATCAATCACAGCCAGTCAGCCAATGAGGAGATAGAGAGGGTGGGACTAAGCCGTGGCTCCGTGTGTGAATGGACACACGGAGCAGTGGGTGCCCCCATAGCAAGCTGTTTTCTGTGAGGGCACCCGACAGGATGAGCCAGGAGAGCCTGCGGGGGACCCGAGAAGAGGAGGATCCGGGCTGCTCTGTGCAAAACCACTGCACACCGCAGGTAAGTATAGACCTGTTTATTATTTATCCACTTGCCTGCTGGGCCAATTCTGACATTCCTCTCCTACATGGAAACATTCTCTTTTTTTTTTTCTGCTAGATAATTACTTAGAACCCCCAAACATTATATTTTTTTAAGCAGAGGCCCTAGAGAATAAAATGACGGGGGTTACAATATTTTATGTCGCGTGGTATTTGCACAGTGGTTTTTCAAAAGCATATTTTTGGGGAAAAAAAACACTTTAATGAATTTTAGTGAACACAAACACAATATAATACCCAATTTCTTTGTAAAATATAAAAGATGATTTTATGCTGAGTAAATAGATACCACACAAGACATGCTTTAAAACTGCGCACACCAATGAAATGGCGGCAAACCGGTACTTTAGTTTATCCATAGGCAACGGTTTAAAAGGAGGGGCTCTGACATCACGACGCTGTTAGGAATCACACGGCGAGTACAGATAGTGTGCAGAGCACACACAGAGGATGGTTACTATTTCAGAAACACATTTAACCACTTCCCGACCGGCCGTTGCATATAAACGGCCGGACGGTGGCACTGCAGGGTCGGGTGGCCGTTTATAAATGGCCTCCCCACACCCTACTTGTGCGCGCTCCCTGGGAGCGCGCAGCACCGCGATCCGGTGCCCGCTGTGTCCTCCAGACACAGTGAAACACCGATCGTCGGACGGGACCTCTGTACGAGGTCCCGATCATGTGATCACTGATTGGCCAATCAGTGATCACATGCAAAGTAGTAAGCAAGATGTCACTTGTGACAGCATTGCTTACTACGTGTGAAATCTGTGAATGATCACAGAGATCACATGGTACAGGGCTATTCACAACTGCCTTGTACCATGTGACAAGCTGTGACCAATCACAGCTCACTCAGTACTTCTCAATGAGTGCAAGAATGCAGACAGAGAGAAAGAGAAATGATTGCTTTTACATCCTATATGGGTGTAAAAGCAATCAGTGTAAAAAAAAAAAAAAAAATGTCATCACCCCCCACAAGTAGTACAGTGTCCCCATGGTGACACTGTACTGCTAGGGTGACAGTATGTAAAAAAAAATAATATAAAAATATAAAATAAAAATGTAAAAAAAAATGTTTAAAAATTATAATTTTTGGTTATAAACTAATTTGGATTTTTTTTTTTTTTACTAAAAAGATAACGGAATACATTTTGGCAAAGATTTATGATGAAATATTATTTATTTGCAAAATTTTATTTTATAAAACACTTTTTTTCAAAATTTTTGGACTTTTTCATTTACATAGCAAAAAAATAAAAATCCCAGCGGTGAATAAATACCACCAAAATAAAGCTTTATCTGTGTCAAAAATATGGTAAAAATTAATATGGGTACAGCGTTGCATGACCGCGCAATTGTCATTCAAAGTGTGATAGCGCTGAAAGCTGAAAATTGCCCTGGTCAGGAAGGGGGGGAAAGTGTCCGGACTGGAAGGGGGGGAAAGTGTCCGGACTGGAAGGGGGGGAAAGTGTCCGGTCTGGAAGGGGTTAATATATAGATATGTGAGTGAAGGACTTATGCAGTATAAATAAACCTTTTACAGAAAGATAAGGCACTATATTTATTCTTTTTTTCATGGTAACCAACAATATGGAGGAATACAGAGGAGAGGTGGAGGAAGTGGAGAGCCCCCTGGAGGACAGAGGGAGAAATCCATCCATCCATATTACAGACAGGGATCAGCAAGCCTAAGAGCCCCCCTGAGGGAAAAGTGAATGATTACATCCAGCTACCCAACGGATTACAAGTCTTTACAGGTCACCAAATGAGAGTTCCAGAGGAGATTTGGTGCTGGAATTATTGGTGTGACGTTGGCGGTGATACCTCGCATGTGTCGTGCGATCGCTGTGTACATGTGCATGCAGGGCCGACACGTGTGTTCACCTTTGCATGTAAGCACGAGGGGGATGGGGGTTGTTTTATTTTTATTATTTCTTTTTTTCACTTTCATTGCTATCAGAAGGGATGAACAACATCCTTTATGATCACATGGGCCATGACAGGTCCTCTTCTATCAGACCCCAGATCTCTCCACAGATTGGTCTGATTGGCTGCTTCCCCGGCTGGCAGGCGGAGAGTAAACCCAGAGCTGGAAGTGACAGAATCCTTGTTGCTTCCAGTTTCTCATTTCACATAGTGGGAAGAACAACATCAGTTCCTCCCATTGTGTCTGGGGGAGCCGATGCCACCGGTCGCATCTTTGCCGGGCTTCCCGATTGCACAAGAGACACGGGAAAGGTGGTGGGGGGAGGGGATGAGACCCCCTTCTGCCACCTGAAAAGTGATCCAACGGCGCATAGTCGCTCAGATGACTTTTACATAAAAGAGAATCGTTGGCACTGAAAAATGATACGTGATCATGGTTGTGGCCTCAGCCATTGTCCCGGTATAACCACGTCAGTGCCAGGCTGTGTATATATACGTGCATCCGTATTGAAGCCGTTAAAGAGACCCTGTCACCACCTTCAACAAATGACAGGTCAGAGCACACAGTATTTATATGCCTACTTCTGGTGTTTTTACTTTCTGTGAATTATTTTTTATTCACCTGCAATGTGTCTTTGAAGCTAAAAAATGTGATTAGCACAGCCCCCTCCCTTCTTGCATACCATAGCCCTCCCCTCTACTGCGAGTGTCTAATTACTATGTGTGCTGGCCCAGCTCCTCTGCCCCTCCCCTCACTATATAACCTTTTATGGAGGAGACAGGGATTACTATAGTGTGTCACTTGAGTTACAGCTTGAAGTCAACATCCAAGATGGTGGCGACCAGCAGCCGATGCTCAGTTTGGTGTGTATTGATAGAGAGGTTTTTTTTTTTTGTTGGGAGAGTGCATGTGATCAGCATTGTCCAGACAGAGGGTCAGGGGTCCTGTAGTCTCATAGGACAGTCGGAGGAGAATGAAAACTCCTCCTACAAGCTTTAACCACTGCTGGGTTAGACACTGAGAGAAGTCATAACACTGCTATATATTGCTGATGAGAAAAGGTATTTAGCAGTTTATATTTAGTAAAATAATTGCATTTCAATGTTCTGTGTACTGTGGGAGAGCGGATATAGTGAATGCGGGGTCCGGGGAGAGCGGATATAGTGAATGCAGGGTCCTGGGAGAGCGGATATAGTGAATGCAGGGTCCAGGGAGAGCGGATATAGTGAATGCAGGGTCTGGGGGGACCGGATATAGTGAATGCAGGGTCCGGGGAGAGCGGGTATAGTGAATGCAGGGTCTGGGGGGACCGGATATAGTGAATGCAGGGTCCTGGGGAGAGCGGATATAGTGAATGCGGGGTATTGGGAGAGCGGATATAGTGGATGCGGGTTCCGGGGAGAACGGATATAGTTAATGCGGGTTCCGGGGAGAGCAGATATAGTGAATGCAGGGTCCAGGGAGAGCGGATATAGTGAATGCAGGGTCTGGGGGGACCGGATATAGTGAATACAGGGTCCGGGGAGAGCGGATATAGTGAATGCGGGGTCCTGGGAGAGCGGATATAGTGAATGCAGGGTCCAGGGAGACCGGATATAGTGAATGCAGGGTCCGGGGAGAGCGGATATAGTGGATGCAGGGTCCGGGGAGAGCGGATATAGTGAATGCAGGGTCCGGGGAGACCAGATATAGTGGATGCGGGGTCCGGGGAGAGCGGATATAGTGGATGCGGGGTCCGGGGAGAGCGGATATAGTGAATGCGGGGTCCTGGGAGAGCGGATATAGTGGATGCGGGGTCCGGGGAGAGCAGATATAGTGAATGCGGGGTCCGGGGAGAGCGGATATAGTGAATGCGGGGTCCAGGGAGAGCGGATATAGTGAATGCGGGGTCCAGGGAGGGCGGATATGGTGAATGCGGGGTCCGGGGAGACCGGATATGGTGAATGCAGGGTCCGGGGAGACTGGATATAGTGAATGCGGGGTCCGGGGAGAGCGGATATAGTGAATGCGGGGTCCGAGGAGAGCGGATATAGTGAATGCAGGGTCCGGGGAGACTGGATATAGTGAATGCGGGGTCTGGGGAGAATGGATATAGTGAATGCGGGGTCCGTGGAGAGCGTATATAGTGAATGCGGGGTCCGGGGAGACTGGATATAGTGAATGCGGGGTCCGGGGAGACCAGATATAGTGAATGCAGGGTCCGGGGAGAGCGGATATAGTGAATGCAGGGTCCAGGGAGAGCG
This sequence comes from Staurois parvus, assembly GCF_062004578.1. Classification (NCBI taxonomy): domain Eukaryota; kingdom Metazoa; phylum Chordata; class Amphibia; order Anura; family Ranidae; genus Staurois; species Staurois parvus. The sequence continues at coordinate 2,617,457 of NW_028318371.1, forward strand.
GATATAGTGAATGCAGGGTCCGGGGAGACCGGATATAGTGAATGCAGGGTCCGGGGAGAGCGGATATAGAGAATGCAGGGTCCGGGGAGAGCGGATATAGTGAATGCAGGGTCCTGGGAGAGCGGATATAGTGAATGCAGGGTCCAGGGAGAGCGGATATAGTGAATGCAGGGTCTGGGGGGACCGGATATAGTGAATGCAGGGTCCGGGGAGAGCAGATATAGTGAATGCGGGGTCCGGGGAGAGCGGATATAGTTAATGCGGGTTCCGGGGAGAGCAGATATAGTGAATGCAGGGTCCAGGGAGAGCGGATATAGTGAATGCAGGGTCCGGGGAGAGCGGGTATAGTGAATGCAGGGTCCAGGGAGACCGGATATAGTGAATGCAGGGTCCGGGGAGAGCGGATATAGTGGATGCAGGGTCCGGGGAGAGCGGATATAGTGAATGCGGGGTCCGGGGAGAGCGGATATAGTGAATGCGGGGTCCGGGGAGAGCGGATATAGTGAATGCGGGGTCCGGGGAGAGCGGATATAGTGAATGCGGGGTCCAGGGAGGGCGGATATTTTGAATGCGTGGTCCGGGGAGACCGGATATGGTGAATGCGGGGTCCGGGGAGACCAGATATAGTGAATGCGGGGTCTGGGGAGAGCGGACATAGGGAATGCGGGGTCCGGGGAGAGCGGATAGTGAATGCAGGGTCCGGGGAGAGCGGATATAGTGAATGCGGGGTCCGGGGAGAGCGGATATAGTGAATGCGGGGTCCGGGGAGAGCGGATATAGTGAATGCCGGGTCCGGGGTTTAGTAACACTTGAACTCCACTCTTATCGTCAGTCTTGCACAGTTGTAAAACGCTCAGCTCCTCTATGGAAATATCTAACTCTGATGCTGCTGCACTCTTTGAGATTCATACAGTTTGTATTAAAAGCTGCAGAAAGTTAAACCGAGCCTTCCTCATTTCCTGGCTGGAGGACATCCGGCATCATCTAGCACTTTTCTCCCCAACCTTACTGTCCCTGGCCCACTGCTTTCATTCATTGGATTTCAGTTCTTTCAGGCATAGAATCTCCACATCACATGTCAGCGTTACCTAGAGACATCTGCATAGGAATGTTCACTACACCAGACTGACACCCACACAGCCAGGCAGATTGGTATTTCCAGAACTCCCTCAGGAGCCAGCCCACTGATGTCATCAGGGCTGAGGACTCTTGGGGGGAGTACTGAGGAGGGGCCCTGATGTTTTCTGGGAACTATGTACAGCACCCTGCTAGCCCCTCCCACCCGCCATGACAGATGTTACCAGTGATGACATTTCCATTCCCCCAACACGTGCAGTACGGCCGGATTCACACTCTGCATTGTGACAATAGACGTGGTTTTGTGCGCCGTTAGCGGTGCGTTCTCATTGGTTGATGTGGTTTCCCGGTAACAATAAAACATGAAATCTAGTTGTGCTCGTCATGCAGAATGCGCTATAACACCTAAACAACACAGCACACCTTGCAGCCAGTAACTGGAATAAGTACAGAACATGTAGAAGATGAAAGCTTGCTCTGGGATCAGAGGATTTATTAATGCCTCCTGATGGTCTTTGTGATGAGTGTAACTAGACTCGGCCCAAGTCCCAACTATGAGCGGCTTACTGGACAGATGGCCCAAAATATGTAAGTGGTGGCAGCACAGGGGGGTCTAATGGTCCTGAATACTGTTCCTTGTGCTGTCATCCAGGGAGCCGGTTACATTACTGACTTTGAGTGGCTTGGGCATACTAGGTCCTCTCTGCCTCCATGAAGATGAGTGAGTCTGGTGATGGAAGGACCATCCCCAAGACCATGGAGATGTATTATGGAGCCCTTTGAGCCCATGGCTTTGTGTCATGTTTGGTGTTGTGTAGCTGCATGTATTACAGTTACTGTGTGCTCTGTTCCTTTGTTAGCATGCTCTCCTTCCTGAGATTATTGCAGAGCTGCAATGAGAGGTGCCATGCCCTGTAGACCAGCCTTTCTCACCTTTTTTCAACAGTGGAACCCTTGAAATCATTTTCAGACGTCGAGGAACCCCTGCTAAAAACAGTTCATTGGGGATCAATTTGTAAAATGCCCCATTTGCAGTGCTGATTGCCCCCCTTACAGACAGCTAAAACATCATTGGTATCATGCCAGTGGCCCTTCAAAGTGACGTTGGCCCCAGAACTGTGCAGGCACCATCAAATGGGAGCCAAGCAGCTATAGCTAAGGGGTCCCCTGCCATGGCTAGAGGGAGCTGAAAATGTCCCGGAGTCAGTGGGAGCAAACAATGTCCTATCTTTGGTAATAGGGGAACTATTAGTGCCCCATTGTTAGTGTCAGTGGGAGATATAGTGTCCGATCATTGGTGTCTGTGGAGGGAATAGTGCTCCATCATTGATGTCTGTGGAAGGAATAGTGCTCCATCATTGATGTCTGTGGAGGGAATAGTGCTCCATCATTGGTGTCTGTGGAGGGAATAGTGCTCCATCATTGATGTCTGTGGAGGGAATAGTGCTCCATCATCGATGTCTGTGGAGGGAATAGTGCTCCATCATTGGTGTCTGTGGAGGGAATAGTGCTCCATCATTGGTGTCTGTGGAGGGAATAGTGCTCCATCATTGATGTCTGTGGAGGGAATAGTGCTCCATCATCGATGTCTGTGGAGGGAATAGTGCTCCATCATCGATGTCTGTGGAGGGAATAGTGCTCCATCATCGATGTCTGTGGAGGGAATAGTGCTCCATCATCGATGTCTGTGGAGGGAATAGTGCTCCATCATCGATGTCTGTGGAGGGAATAGTGCTCCATCATCGATGTCTGTGGAGGGAATAGTGCTCCATCATTTGATGTCTGTGGAGGGAATAGTGCTCCACCATCGATGTCTGTGGAGGGTATAGTGCTCCATCATTGATGTCTGTGGAGGGAATAGTGCTCCATCACTGTTGTCTGTGGAGGGAATAGTGCCACATTATTGGTGTCTGGAGGGAATAGTGCTCCATCATTGGTGTCTGTGGAGGGAATAGTGCTCCATCATTGGTGTCTGTGGAGGGAATAGTGCTCCATCATTGGTGTCTGTGGAGGGAATAGTGCTCCATCATTGGTGTCTGTGGAGGGAATAGTGCTCCATCATTGGTGTCTGTGGAGGGAATAGTGCTCCATCATCGATGTCTGTGGAGGGAATAGTGCTCCATCATCGATGTCTGTGGAGGGAATAGTGCTCTATCATCGATGTCTGTGGAGGGAATAGTGCTCCATCATTTGATGTCTGTGGAGGGAATAATGCTCCACCATCGATGTCTGTGGAGGGAATAGTGCTCCATCATTGATGTCTGTGGAGGGAATAGTGCTCCATCACTGTTGTCTGTGGAGGGAATAGTGCCACATCATTGGTGTCTGTGGAGGGAATAGTGCTCCATCATTGATGTCTGTGGAGGGAATAGTGCTCCATCATTTGATGTCTGTGGAGGGAATAGTGCTCCACCATCGATGTCTGTGGAGGGAATAGTGCTCCATCATTGGTGTCTGTGGAGGGAATAGTGCTCCATCATTGATGTCTGTGGAGGGAATAGTGCTCCATCATTGATGTCTGTGGAGGGAATAGTGCTCCATCATTGATGTCTGTGGAGGGAATAGTGCTCCATCATTGATGTCTGTGGAAGGAATAGTGCTCCATCATTGGTGTCTGTGGAGGGAATAGTGCTCCATCATTGGTGTCTGTGGAGGGAATAGTGCTCCATCATTGATGTCTGTGGAGGGAATAGTGCTCCATCATTGTTGTCTGTGGAGGGAATAGTGCTCCATCATTGTTGTCTGTGGAAGGAATAGTGCTCCATCATTGATGTCTGTGGAGGGAATAGTGCTCCATCATTGATGTCTGTGGAGGGAATAGTGCTCCATCATTGATGTCTGTGGAGGGAATAGTGCTCCATCATTGGTGTCTGTGGAGGGAATAGTGCTCCATCATTGATGTCTGTGGAGGGAATAGTGCTCCATCACTGTTGTCTGTGGAGGGAATAGTGCTCCATCACTGTTGTCTGTGGAGGGAATAGTGCTCCATCATCGATGTCTGTGGAGGGAATAGTGCTCTATCATCAATGTCTGTGGAGGGAATAGTGCTCCATCATTGGTGTCTGTGGAGGGAATAGTGCTCCATCATTGATGTCTGTGGAGGGAATAGTGCTCCATCATTGATGTCTGTGGAGGGAATAGTGCTCCATCATTGGTGTCTGTGGAGGGAATAGTGCTCCATCATTGGTGTCTGTGGAGGGAATAGTGCTCCATCATTGGTGTCTGTGGAGGGAATAGTGCTCCATCATTGATGTCTGTGGAGGGAATAGTGCTCCATCATTGATTCCCCCCCAGTGTCAGAATGCCCACCGCAGTCCCGCTATAAGTTGCTGATCGCCACCATTACTAGTATTAATATTTTTTTTTAGAAAATTCCAGAATATATCCCGCCATTTGTAGACGCTGTAACTGTCACGTAAACCAATGAATTCACAGGTATTGGGATTCTTATTAGCAAAGACACGGAGCGGAATACATTTTGGCCTAAATTCATGAAAAAATTTGATTTTTTACAGCTTTATTGGATATGTTTTATAGCAAAATTGTCGGTCTTTTTGTTTATAGCGCAAAAAAAAAAAAAAAAGTAAATTGCAAAGGTGATCACATACCACTGAAAGAAAGCTCTACTTGTGGGGGAGGGACACATTTCATTTGTGTACAGTGTTGCATGACCGAGCAATTGTCTGTTAAAGTAGTGCAGTGCCGTATAGCAGAAATGGCCTGGTCAGGTGGGGGAATCCTCTGCAGGACAAGTGGTTAACAGTAACATCCCCCCCCAAAAAAAAGTCAAAATACTTCCTTTAAAAAGACATTTTATTCAGTGATGTCACAAGCTGTTCACATGTCAAATACACAAATGGATGTTCCTGGCTGTATTTTACATCTGCTGAAAGGGAAGCCCCCCCCCCTCCCCCGACATTCAATGTTTTCTGAAAGTAAATCACCAGCATTTCTCTAGTTGATCCTCAAAGGCCAGATCTTGTTTTTTCCAAAAAATGTGCCCCCTGACCTGGATGGAGATCAGAAACGGAGGCAGCAGACAGCACTGTGGATACAGCCGTAGTCAGGGAGCTGCTTGACGACACCTAGATGGAGACAGAAATTGGATGAGAATTAGAAGACAGTTGCTGGAAATCGCCGGCATTCATTATCAACATTTAACAATTAACAATGAACATGGGAACATTTTGTTCTTTGGATGAAGTGCGGATGCACTTTGATTGCTCGCCATGTCTGCATTGGGAAGGATGACACTAACCCTAACATACATAACCACAAAGTCTATAAGGACAGAGGCGCCCTCAGCCCAGATCCCTCAATATAGACGGACGGAGCACTCAGTATAGACGGACGGAGCCCTCAGTATAGACGGACGGAGCCCTCAGTATAGACGGACGGAGCCCTCAGCACAGATCCCTCAGTATAGACGGACGGAGCACTCAGTATAGACGGACGGAGCCCTCAGTATAGACGGACGGAGCACTCAGTATAGACGGACGGCGCCCTCAGCACAGATCCCTCAGTATAGACGGACGGCGCCCTCAGCACAGATCCCTCAGTATAGACGGACGGCGCCCTCAGCACAGATCCCTCAGTATAGACGGACGGAGCCCTCAGCACAGAGCCCTCAGTATAGACGGACGGAGCACTCAGTATAGACGGACGGAGCCCTCAGTATAGACGGACGGAGCCCTCAGCACAGATCCCTCAGTATAGACGGACGGAGCACTCAGCACAGATCCCTCAGTATAGACGGACGGAGCCCTCAGCCCAGATCCCTCAGTATAGACGGACGGAGCACTCAGTATAGACGGACGGAGCCCTCAGTATAGACGGACGGAGCCCTCAGCCCCGATCCCTCAGTATAGACGGACGGAGCACTCAGTATAGACGGACGGAGCCCTCAGCCCCGATCCCTCAGTATAGACGGACGGCGCCCTCAGCCCAGATCCCTCAGTATAGACGGACGGCGCCCTCAGCCCAGATCCCTCAGTATAGACAGACGGCGCCCTCAGCCCAGAGCCCTCAGTATAGACGGACGGTGCCCTCAGCACAGAGCCCTCAGTATAGACGGACGGTGCCCTCAGCCCAGAGCCCTCAGTATAGACGGACGGTGCCCTCAGCCCAGATCCCTCAGTATAGACGGACGGTGCCCTCAGCAAAGAGCCCTCAGTATAGATGGACGGTACCCTCAGCCCAGATCCCTCAGTATAGACGGACGGTGCCCTCAGCACAGAGCCCTCAGTATAGACGGACGGCGCCCTCAGCCCAGATCCCTCAGTATAGACGGACGGAGCCCTCAGTATAGACGGACGGTGCCCTCAGCACAGATCCCTCAGTATAGACGGACGGCGCCCTCAGCCCAGAGCCCTCAGTATAGACGGACGGCGCCCTCAGCACAGAGCCCTCAGTATAGACGGATGGTGCCCTCAGCACAGAGCCCTCAGTATAGACGGATGGCGCCCTCAGCACAGAGCCCTCAGTATAGACGGACGGCACCCTCAGCACAGAGCCCTCAGTATAGACGGACGGCGCCCTCAGCACAGAGCCCTCAGTATAGACGGACGGCACCCTCAGCACAGAGCCCTCAGTATAGACGGACGGTACCCTCAGCCCAGAGCCCTCAGTATAGACGGACGGTGCCCTCAGCCCAGAGCCCTCAGTATAGACGGACGGCGCCCTCAGCACAGAGCCCTCAGTATAGACGGACGGTGCCCTCAGCCCAGAGCCCTCAGTATAGACGGACGGTGCCCTCAGCACGGAGCCCTCAGTATAGACGGACGGCGCCCTCAGCACAGATGCCTCAGTATAGACAGATGGTCCCCGCCCAGCACAAACCCCCAGTCAGTATAGACGTACAGTCCATGATACCACTTGAAGCTGCTGAAGTAAATGTACGTAAGGAGGTCTTCAAGTGGTCAGTAACACTTTAACCACCAAACTAAAACAACGTTTGGAGGGAATAACCTTCGGGATGAAAGTCACAACTACAGGAAAGGCTTTAAATTACAAACGACCCACCATGTGCAGCTCCAGCAGACACTTGTCATAGATGTACTTTCAGCCGACGTTCCTCAATGTTTCAGCACCGATGGCCTGCCGAGAGAAAACAAAAACCTTCAGCATTTCACACATTTGTGGTCATACATACACATTACACAACACAGCTATTCTCTCATTAGTACACAGGGGGGGCGGCAGAGACAGGAGTGACACGTCTTTCATGCCTTTACAGAAGACGCTCAGCCCAAGCAGGACGCCTTGCGATTATCTAGAGAGTTTATTTAATACTTTCACTGCCAAAGTCGCTTGTGTTGCCGGCACAAATGCTTAAAATAAATATCATTTTAGGCCTGAAGATCACATAAAAGCCCCAAACATTAGAAATATTTTCTGAAAGCAGACACCCTAGTCTCAAAAAAATTTTTTTTTTTTTTAAAGGGTGGGGGTGGGATATTTTGTGTTTGGGTGCAACTAATTTTTTTTACTATTAAAAACCTTTTTTTTACATGACATAGGGCACATAAAGTCCCCATGTGATGACTTTTTGGGAAACAGATCATGGTTAATGAGACACTCGGGGTGTAATAGACCGGCATGAATCCCCTGAATGTAATGCAGTGCAGATCGCATTGCATTCCATTATTTCCTGGTCATGCTGGTTGGGGACACAGAGGCTGACCTGACAGTGACATCATACACATGGCTTTCTGGGTGTGTCTGGTCTTGCTCTGTACTCCTGACATTCCTCCTCACATTGACTGTTTCTACCATCCCAGCTACCACCCTCCTACCCAGACAGATCCTCCCCTCACCCTGCACCCCGCCTGCAGTGACCAAACACCAGACTTCTGTGGAATTCTAACTAAGAAGCCCAGGGAAGGAGGTCTGACAAACTTCCCTATAGGGGGTGCCGGACAAACGCCCTGTAGGTGATGCCGGACAAACGCCTGGAAGGGGTTGCCAGACGAGCACCCTGTAGGGGGTACCAGACAACGCGCTGTAGTGGGTCTCGGACAAACGCCCTGTTGCGGGTGCCGCACAAACGCCTTGTAGCAGGTGCCGCACAAACGCCCTGTAGCGGTGCCGGACAAACGTAATGTAGGGGGTGCCGGACAGCAACCTGTAGGGGGTACCAAACAAACGCCATGTGCTGGACAAACGCGCTGTAGGGGGTGCCCAACAAATGCAGTGAAGGGTGTGCCAAACAACCGCCTTGAAAGGAGTGCCGGAAAAACACCCTGTAGGGGGTACCGAACAAACACCTTCTCGGTGGTGCCAGACAAAGCCCTTTAGGGGGTGCCGGAACACGTCCAAGTACACCCCCTCCATCCAAGTACACCCCAGCCGTCCAAGTACACCACCGGCGCCCCTCCGTCCAATTACACCACCGGCGCCCCTCCGTCCAAGTACACCACCGGCGCCCCTCCGTCCAATTACACCACCGGCGCCCCTCCGTACAAGTACACCACCGGCGCCCCTCCGTACAAGTACACCACCGGCGCCCCTCCGACTTATGACTTCAGAGTTTGACCTTCTTGCTGCCAAAGCCATTTTTGTGTTTTCTTGCACACATGCTGAAAAGGAGAAATCATGCTGGCCGGGACACGGAGGTTGACCTGGAAGTGTTGTCACACATTTCCGGGTCAGAAACAAGGAAGAGAGAAGAGAGGACATGTGTCCGCTCTCCTCCCTCCCCTTTACCCAGCAGCACCTGCCATGTTGTGTGGAAGCCATCGGGCGCAGCCTCCCGAATGCTCCATCTGACAGAAAGGAGTCCACCTGTCACATTTACACACAATCCCGGGGTGGGAAGCCGCCAGGAATGTATGTAACAGGTTGGGTCATTAACCTCTGCAGGAAAACAGAACTGACAATCAGCGAGGTGACTTACCTTTATGTTGGCGGTTCGTTCCTCCGGAGAAACACGCCGACCACAAGCCAGGACTTGGCCCCCAATGTCCTCACACACACGGCTTGTGCCTAAGATACAAAATCACAACACTTAGAATCGGTCCTTTTGATGCACACATTTCTCTCTGACCAATCACATCTCGGTGAGCCACTACAGCACGTTTCTCTGCCGTCTGTGCCGGGACCAGTTTGCTGTCTTACAAAAGACTCATCCTGCGAATTTAACCACTTGTGTCCCGCCAGCCATGTACTGGGGGGGGGAGGGGGCCGCGCAGGCAAAGCGACGTACTGTACACCCCTGCCTGCTTCTGGGCTCAGGTATGTCCCCCCCCCCCCCCCGTGCTGACACTTGATGTGATTGTACACAGCAGGAGTCTGTCAGCAAGTCCCAGCCAATGAATCACGCCCGGGACCTGCTGATCAGCTGTGTCCACTCACAGCCCAGAACCCTGTGTTGACAATCAACACAGAGCTATGTACAGAGGGAACGGTGTTTCTGTTTCTTATCCTAGCAAAGCAAGAATAGGAGGCAAAGACCGGGAGTCAAAAGAAACACATTCATCATTGTTAGGGACACATTTAACCCCTTGAATACCCAAGATGTTAACCCCTTCCCAGCCAGTGTCATTAGTACAGTAACTGTGTATAGTATTACTGATCACTGTGTTAGTGTCACTGATGTCAGTGGCAGTTAGTGTCAGATTGCCCACCGCACTATCGCAGTCCCACCATAAATTAGCGATCACTGCCATTAGCTTAAAAAAAATTAATAAAAAAAAATGTGTGTGTATATATATATATATATACATACACATACCCATACACATATACACACACACATATGTACACACACATACATACACACATATATATATATACACACACACACACATATGTACACACACACACATATATATACCCCCCCAACACACATATATATACACACACACACATATATATATACACACATACACACACACACATATGTACACACACACACATACATGTACACACACACATACATGTACACACACACATACATGTACACACACACATACATGTACACACACATACATGTACACACACACACACACACACACACACACACACACACATACATGTACACACACATACATGTACACACACACACATACATGTACACACACACACATACATGTACACACACATACATGTACACACACACATACATGTACACACACACATACATGTACACACACCACATAGTCTGTAGATGTTATACCTTTCATACAAACCATCACTACACACTGATTGGATGTTATTTTCTTACCACAGACAAGCAGCAGAATACATTTTGCCCAACATTTCTGAAGAACATTTATTTATTGGATGTTTTGTAGCAGAAGATACATTTTTTTCCCCCCAAAAAAAGGTTCATATTTTTTCAGTTTATATCACAAAAAATAAACATCCCAGTGGGGATCAAATACCACCTAAACAAAGCTCTATGTGTGTGAAATAATACTATAAATCTCATTTTGGTAAAGTTGCATGACCGTATAATTTTCAGTTAAAAGTAGCGCAGTGCTGAAAAGCAAATAAAAAGCCCTGGTCATAAAAGAGCTAAGCGCTAGTGCACACTAGATGCAATCCAGAGGGCTTTTTTCTGCATCAAAGATGCATGCACGGCGGATTCCATGTATTCCAATGTCCCTGATGATACGCACTGATGGTGGGCAGCACTGATGTGGGGCACTGATGGTAGGCGGCAGTGATGTGGGGCACTGATGGTAGGCGGAACTGATGTGGGGCACTGCTGGTAGGTGGCACTGATGATAGGTGGCACTGATGTGGGGCACTGATGGTAGGCGGAACTGATGTGGGGCACTGATGGTAGGCGGCACTGATGTGGGGCACTGATGGTAGGCGGCACTGATGGGCGGCACTGATGGTGGGCGGCACTGATGTGGGGCACTGATGGTAGGCAGCACTGATGTGGGGCACTGATGGTAGGCGGCAGTGATGTGGGGCACTGATGGTAGGCGGAACTGATGTGGGGCACTGCTGGTAGGTGGCACTGATGATAGGCGGCACTGATGTGGGGCACTGATGGTAGGCGGAACTGATGTGGGGCACTGATGGTAGGCGGCACTGATGTGGGGCACTGATGGTAGGCGGCACTGATGGGCGGCACTGATGGTGGGCGGCACTGATGTGGGGCACTGATGGTAGGCAGCACTGATGTGGGGCACTGATGGTAGGCGGCACTGATGTGGGGCACTGATGGTAGGCGGCACTGATGATGGGCACTGATGGTAGGCGGCACTGAAAGTAAGCTGTACTGATTGGCATTGATGGTGGGCAGCACTGATGTGGGGCACTGATGGTAGGCGGCACTGATGATGGGCACTTATGTGGGGCACTGATGGTAGGCGGCACTGATCTGGGGCACTGATGGTAGGCGGCACTTATGTGGGGCACTGATGGTAGGCGGCACTGATGTGGGGCACTGATGGTAGGCGGCACTGATGTGGGGCACTGATGGTAGGCGGCACTGATGTGGGGCACTGATGGTAGGCGGCACCGATGGTAGGCGGCACTGATGGGGGGCGGCACTGATGGTAGGCGGCACTGATGTGGGCACTGAAAGTAGGCTGTACTGATGATAGGCACTGATGGTGGGCGGCACTGATGTGGGGCACTGATGGTAGGCGGCACTGATGGTAGGCGGCACTGATGGGGCGCGGCACTGATGGGCACTGATGGTGGGCAGCACTGATGTGGGGCACTGATGGTAGGCGGCACTGATGTGGGGCACTGATGGTAGGCGGCATTGATGGTAGGCGGCACTGATGGGGGGCGGCACTAAAAGTAGGCTGTACTGATGGTGGGCAGCACTGATGTGGGGCACTGATGATAGGTGGCACTGATGGTAGGCGGCATTGATGTGGGGTACTGATGGCAGGCAGCACTGATGTAGGGCACTGATGGTAGGCTGTACTGATGTGGGGCACTGATGGTAGGCGGCACCGATGTGGGGCACTGATGGTAGGCGGCACTGATGTGGGGCACTGATGGTAGGCGGCACTGAAAGTAGGCTGTACTGATGTGGGGCACTGATGATACATACTGATGGTGGGCGGCACTGATGGGCACTGATGGTGGGCAGCACTGATGTGGGGCACTGATGGTGGGTGGCACTGATGTGGGGCACTGATGGTAGGCGGCACTGATGGGCACTGATGGTAGGCGGCACTGAAAGTAGGCTGTACTGATGATGGGCACTGATGGTGGGCGGCACTGATGTGGGGCACTGATGGTAGGCGGCACTGAAAGTAGGCTGTACTGATGATGGGCACTGATGGTGGGCGGCACTGATGTGGGGCACTGATGTGGGGCACTGTTGGTAGGCGGAACTGATGATGGGCACTGATGGTAGGTGGCACTGACAGTAGGCTGTACTGATGGGCACTGATGGTGGGCGGCACTGATGTGGGGCACTGATGGTAGGTGGCACTGATGTGGGGCACTGATGGTAGGTGGCACTGATGTGGGGCACTGATGGTAGGCGGCACTGATGTGGGGCACTGAAAGTAGGCTGTACTGATGATAGGCACTGATGGTGGGCAGCACTGATGTGGGGCACTGATGGTAGGCGGCACTGATGTGGGGCACTGATGGTAGGCGGCACTGATGGTAGGCGGCACTGATGGTAGGTGGCACTGATGGTAGGTGGCACTGATGGTAGGCGGCACTGATGTGGGGCACTGATGCTGGGCACTGATGGTGGGCGGCACTGATGTGGGGCACTGATGGTGGGCGGCACTGATGTGGGGCACTGATGGTAGGCGACACTGATGTGGGGCACTGATGGTAGGCGGCACTGATGGGGGGCACTGATGATGGGCACTGATGGTGGGTGGCACTGATGGGGGGCACTGATGATGGGCACTGATGGTAGGCGGAACTGATGTGGGGCACTGATGGTAGGCAGCACTGAAAGTGGGCTGTACTGATGGGCACTGATGGTGGGCAGCACTGATGTGGGGCACTGATGGTAGGCGGCACTGATGTGGGGCACTGATGGTAGGCGGCACCGATGTGGGGCACTGATGGTAGGCGGCATTGATGTGGGGCACTGATGGTAGGCGGCACTGATGGTAGGAGGCACTGATGGTAGGCGGCACCGATGTGGGGCACTGATGGTAGTCGGCACTGATGTGGGGCACTGATGGTAGGCGGCACTGATGTGCGGCACTGATGGTAGGCGGCACCAATGGTAGGCGGCACTGATGTGGGGCACTGATGGTAGGCGGCACTGATGTGGGGCACCGATGGTAGGCGGCACTGATGATGGGCACTGATGGTAGGCGGCACTGAAAGTAGGCTGTACTGATGGGCACTGATGGTGGGCGGCACTGATGTGGGGCACTGATGGTAGGTGGCACTGATGTGGGGCACTGATGGTAGGCGGCACTGATGGTAGGCGGCACTGATGTGGGGCACTGAAAGTAGGCTGTACTGATGATAGGCACTGATGGTGGGCAGCACTGATGTGGGGCACTGATGTGGGGCACTGATAGTAGGTGGCACTGATGTGGGGCACTGATGGTAGGCAGCACTGATGTGGGGCACTGATGGTAGGCGGCACTGATGTGGGGCACTGAAAGTAGGCTGTACTGATGATAGGCACTGATGGTGGGCAGCACTGATGTGGGGCACTGATGTGGGGCACTGATGGTAGGTGGCACTGATGTGGGGCACTGATGGTAGGCAGCACTGATGTGGGGCACTGATGATGGGCACTGATGGTAGGCGGCACTGATGTGGGGCACTGATGGTAGGCGGCACTGATGTGGGGCACCGATGGTAGGCGGCACTGATGATGGGCACTGATGGTAGGCGGCACTGAAAGTAGGCTGTACTGATGGGCACTGATGGTGGGCGGCACTGATGTGGGGCACTGATGGTAGGTGGCACTGATGTGGGGCACTGATGGTAGGTGGCACTGATGTGGGGCACTGATGGTAGGCAGCACTGATGTGGGGCACTGATGGTAGGCGGCACTGATGTGGGGCACTGAAAGTAGGCTGTACTGATGATAGGCACTGATGGTGGGCAGCACTGATGTGGGGCACTGATGTGGGGCACTGATGGTAGGTGGCACTGATGTGGGGCACTGATGGTAGGCAGCACTGATGTGGGGCACTGATGGTAGGCGGCACTGATGTGGGGCACTGAAAGTAGGCTGTACTGATGATAGGCACTGATGGTGGGCAGCACTGATGTGGGGCACTGATGATGGGCACTGATGGTAGGCGGAGCTGATGTGGGGCACTGATGGTAGGCGGCACCGATGGTAGGCGGCACTGATGTGGGGCACTGATGGTAGGCGGCACCGATGGTAGGCGGCACTGATGTGGGGCACTGATGGTAGGCGGCACTGATGTGGGGCACCGATGGTAGGTGGCACTGATGATGGGCACTGATGGTAGGCGGCACTGAAAGTAGGCTGTACTGATGGGCACTGATGGTGGGCGGCACTGATGTGGGGCACTGATGGTAGGTGGCACTGATGTGGGGCACTGATGGTAGGCGGCACTGATGTGGGGCACTGATGGTAGGCGGCACTGATATGGGGTACTGAATGTAGGCTGTACTGATGATAGGCACTGATGGTGGGCAGCACTGATGTGGGGCACTGATGGTAGGCGGCACTGATGTGGGGCACTGATGGTAGGTGGCACTGATGGTAGGCGGCACTGATGTGGGGCACTGATGGTAGGCGGCACTGATGTGGGGCACTGAAAGTAGGCTGTACTGATGATAGGCACTGATGGTGGGCAGCACTGATGTGGGGCACTGATGGTAGGCGGAACTGATGTGGGGCACTGATGGTAGGCGGTACTGATGATGGGCACTGATGGTAGGCGGAACTGATGTGGGGCACTGATGGTAGGAAGCACTGATGTGGGGCACTGATGGTAGGTGGCACTGATGTGGGGCACTGATGGTAGGCGGCACTGATGGCAGGCGGCACTGATGTGGGGCACTGATGGTAGGCGGCACTGATGTGGGGCACTGATGGTAGGCGGCACTGATGATGGGCACTGATGGTAGATGGCACTGATGTGGGGCACTGATGGTAGGTGGCACTGATGTGGGGCACTGATGGTGGGGGGCACTGATGGTAGGCGGCACTGATGTGGGGCACTGATGGTAGGCGGCACTGATGTGGGTCACTGATGGTAGGTGGCACTGATGTGGGGCACTGATGGTAGGCGGCACTGATGTGGGGCACTGATGGTAGATGGCACTGATGTGGGGCACTGATGGTAGGTGGCACTGATGTGGGGCACTGATGGTAGGTGGCACTGATGGTAGGCGGCACTGATGTGGGGCACTGATGGTAGGCGGCACTGATGTGGGGCACTGATGGTAGGCGGCACTGATGGTAGGCGGCACTGATGTGGGGAACTGATGGTAGGCGGCACTGATGGTAGGCGGAGCTGATGTGGGGCACTGATGGTAGGCGGCACTGATGTGGGGCACTGATGGTAGGCGGAATTGATGTGGGGCACTGATGGTAGGCGGCACTGATGGGGGGCACTGATGATGGGCACTGATGGTAGGCAGAACTGATGTGGGGCACTGATGGTAGGCGGCACTGATGATGGGCACTGATGGTAGGCAGCACTGAAAGTAGGCTGTACTGATGGGCACTGATGGTGGGCAGCACTGATGTGGGGCACTGATGGTGGGAGGCACTGATGTGGGGCACTGATGGTAGGCGGCACTGATGGTAGGCGGCACCGATGTTGGGCACTGATGGTAGGCGGCACTGATGGTGGGCGGCGCTGATGGTGGGCGGCACTTAAAGTAGGCTGTACTGATGGGCACTGATGGTGGGCGGCACTGATGTGGGGCACTGATGGTAGGCGGAACTGATGGGCACTGATGGTAGGCAGCACTGATGAAGGGCACTGATGGTAGGTGGCACTTATGTGGGGCACTGAAAGTAGGCTGTACTGATGATAGGCACTGATGGTGGGCGGCACTGATGGTAGGCGGCACTGATGGGGGGCGGCACTAAAAGTAGGCTGTAGTGATGATGGGCACTGATGTGGTGCACTGATGGTAGGCGGAACTGATGTGGGGCACTGATGGTAGGCGGCACCGATGGTAGGCGGCACTGATGGGGGGCGGCACTAAAAGTAGGCTGTAGTGATGATGGGCACTGATGTGGTGCACTGATGGTAGGCGGAACTGATGTGGGGCACTGATGGTAGGCGGCACCAAATGTGGGGCACTGATGGTAGGCGGCACTGATGTGGGGCACTGATGGTAGGCGGCACTGATGTGGGGCACTGATGTGGGGCACTGAAAGTAGGCTGTACTGATGATAGGCACTGATGGTGGGCGGCACTGATGGTAGGCGGAACTGATGTGGGGCACTGATGGTAGGCGGCACTGATGTGGGGCACTGATGGTAGGCGGCACTGATGTGGGGCACTGATGGGGGACGGCACTGAAAGTAGGCTGTACTGATGGGCACTGATGGTGGGCGGCACTGATGTGGGGCACTGATGGTAGGCGGCACTGATGTGGGGCACTGATGGTAGGCGGCACTGATGTGGGGCACTGATGGTAGGCGGCACTGATGATGGGCACTGATGGTAGGCATTGACATCCCGGGGGGGGGGGGTGGGCAGTGAAATCCCGGGGGGGGGGGTAGTGTCCGGTAGGCAGTGACATCCCGGGGGGGGGGGGGGGTAGTGTCCGGTAGGTAGTGACATCCCGGGGGGGGGGGCAGTGAAATCCCGGGGGGGGGTAGTGTCCGGTAGGTAGTGACATCCCGGGGGGAGGGGGGGGTAGTGTGCGGTACGTAGTGACATCCCGGGGGGGAGGGGGGCTGCACTGGCTCCGCGGACAGGTAAGTTGTACAGCCGCCGATCCCCCAAGACGAAGAGCGGACAGCGACGCTTAGAAGCTGGAGGTGGAACTGCAATTGGAATCGGCTCCTCCGGGGCGCACAGCAGGCACAGCGCGGATGCGGTTTTTGACTGCATTTGAATTCCAGCTGCCTGGCACGGGTACCGGTGTGCTCAGTATGGAGGGATGGCGGTAGAAGGCGGGGTGCCGGTGGGGTGTCGGTCCCTCCTCCCCGGTGTGCTCAGTATGGAGGGATGGCGGTAGAAGGCGGGGTGCCAGTGGGGTGTCGGTCCCTCCTCCCCGGTGTGCTCAGTATGGAGGGATGGCGGTAGAAGGCGGGGTGCCGGTGGGGTGTCGGTCCCTCCTCCCCGGTGTGCTCAGTATGGAGGGATGGCGGTAGAAGGCGGGGTGCCGGTGGGGTGTCGGTCCCTCCTCCCCGGTGTGCTCAGTATGGAGGGATGGCGGTAGAAGGCGGGGTGGAGGTGCTGCTCCGGGACGGTTGGTACACAGTTGCGGGGAAGTTGTCGGAGGTCTCCCCGGTGCTGAGCGCGGACCGTTCCGGGGACAACGGGGTGACCAATGGATCGTTCCGGGGCCCCTCCGAGCCCGAGGCCATCGCCAACCAGAAGCGGACGGTGCGGGTGGTGGAGCCGGACGGGCTGGGGATCCATGAAGGGGGGCCGGGAGAACAAGATGCCCGTCCTCATCTCCAACATCTTCCGCGGGCTGGCCGCCGACCTCACCCACTCCCTCTGTCGGGGGCGCCATCCTCTCCGTCACTGGCACCGACCTCCGGGATGACACACGTGACGAGGGCGGGCAGGGAGGTCACCCTGGAGGGTAAGTACCACCTGTGACATGGGATGGGGGGGCATGTATGTGTAGGGGACATGGGGGGGTAAGTACCACCTGTGACATGGGATGGGGGGGCATGTATGTGTAGGGGACATGGGGGGGTAAGTACCACCTGTGACATGGGATGGGGGGGCATGTATGTGTAGGGGACAAGGGGGGGTAAGTACCACCTGTGACATGGGATGGTGGGGCATGTATGTGTAGGGGACATGGGGGGTAAGTACCACCTGTGGCATGGGATGGGGGGGCATGTATGTGTAGGGGACATGGGGGGGTAAGTACCACCTGTGACATGGGATGGTGGGGCATGTATGTGTAGGGGACATGGGGGGTAAGTACCACCTGTGGCATGGGATGGGGGGGCATGTATGTGTAGAGGACATGGGGGGGTAAGTACCACCTGTGACATGGGATGGAGGGGCATGTATGTGTAGGGGACATGGGGGGGTAAGTATCCCCTGTCACATGGGATGGGGGGGCATATATGTGTAGGGGACATGGGGGAGTAAGTACCACCTGTGTCATTGGACGGGGGGGCATGTATGTGTAGGGGACAAGGGGGGGTAAGTGCCACCTGTGCATGCGATGGGGGGCATGTATGTGTAGGGGACATGGGGGGGGGGTAAGTACCACCTGTGACATGGGATGGGGGTGCCATATATGTGTAGGAGACATGGGGGGGTAAGTACCACCTGTGCATGTGATGGGGGTCATGTATGTGTAGGGGGCATGGGGGGGTAAGTACCACCTGTGACATGGGATGGGGGTGCCATGTATGTGTAGGGGACTTAGGGGGTACGTACCACCTGTGACATGGGATAGGGGGGCATGTATGTGTAGGGACATGGGGGGGAAGTACCGCCTGTGACATGGGATGGAGGGGTGCCATGTATGTGTAGGGGACATGGGTGGTAAATACCACCTGTGACATGGGATGGGGGGGCATGTATGTGTAGGGGTCATGGCGGGGTAAGTACCACCAATGGGATGGGGGTGTCATGTATGCGTGGAGGACATGGGGGGTAAGTACCACCTGTGGCATGGGATGGGGGGTGCCATGTATGTGTAGGGGACATGGGGGGTTAAGTACCGCCTGTGACATGGGATGGAGGGGTGCCATGTATGTGTAGGGGACATGGTGGGGTAAGTACCACCTATGGCATGGGATGGGGGGAATATATGTGTAGGGGGCATGAAAATGGGGGGCATGGGGGTAAGTACCATGTATGATAGGGGGGTGCCATGGTATTGGGGGCTCTGCCATGGCAGAGTCCTATTCTGCTGCCATTGGAGGGGGGAGGGTTGCCACAGCAATGGAAAAGTTTTATGAGGGGGAGTGGCCCCTCAGTCTACTGTGAATACTGTATACCATGGGGGGGGGGACCTGGTATGGCAGAATCTTTTTGGGGGTCTTGCCATGGCATTGGGGAAGTCTTACCCAGACGGTTCTGCCATGGTAAAGTCTTATTATGTATGTCATCCGGGGGGGGGGGGCTACCATGGTGATAGGAGAGTCGTACTGGGGGGTCCTGCCCTGGGAAAGTCTTGTTCTGGTTCCATTGTAATGGGAGAGTCTTGCTGGGAGGGGTCCTGCCATGGCAAAGTCTGCTTTGAATAACATACACCAGTGGAGGATTTGGGGTCCTACCATTGTAATGGAAGAGCCTTGCTGGGTGGCCCTTCCATGGGAAAGTCATCTTCTGGTACCTTTGGGGGGGGGGGTGCCATGTCATTGAGGTGGGGGACCTGCCATCAGCATTGGGAAAGTGTTATTGGACTGGGGGCCCTGCCATGGCAAAATCGTATTCTATATACCATTGGAGGTCTGGCTGTGCCAATGAGAGAGTTCCCTTTGGAGGCTCCGCCATGGAAAGTCTTATCCTGTATGTCATTGGAGGTTGGAGTCCTACCATGGTAATGAGAAAGTCTTATTGGGAGGTTCTGCCATGGAAAAATCTCTTTCTGGTGCTGCTGGGGGTCTTATTTTGGGGGTCCTGCTATGGGAAAGGCTTGTTCTGTATACCTTTGGGGGGGCCGGGTACCTACCATGGCAATTGGAGAGTCTTATGTGGGGTCCTGCCATAGCAAAGTCTATTTTGAATACTGCATACCATGGGGGGGGGGGACCTGTCATGGTAAAACGGTCAACACATGTACAAAGGATTTGCAGATGAACGTTTGACAATCTACTAGTGTATAGCCAGCTTTACTGCTCTCCAGCCAACCAGGTTGGATGGGTTGGCTGCCTTCTTCCTCATCTCAAACAATGGTTCTTCCCACCACGCTGGCTATGATGTGGCTGCAGGATGCCTGGACCACCATTTCCAAATATATATATAAAACAATGCCTTCAGTTATGACTGGGATCTCTTCTACAGGAGGAGGGATGCCCGCCCCCCTCCCCCACCACCAATTCCTTTCCTGGGCTCTCTCATTCCATTGGGGATCCTGGGACCGCTCCAACCGGCAGCACCGACTTCAATACACACAGAGAAAGGAGCTGATGTAGTTCCTCCCTCTCTGTGGGATCACAAAATGGAAGCAACAAGGATTTTGTCACTTTTGGTTCTGGTTCTGTGTTTACTGGGCAGTTGGCGACCAGCTACTGTGCTGACCCATATGTGTCTGATCAGCTGCATTGGAGGCCAGAGGAGAGATCTGGGGTCTGATAGAGCCAGATGTCTCCATAAAGAGGACCTGTCATAGCCCATGCTGTCACAAGGGATGTTGTACATCTCTTGTGATAGCAATAAAGTTGATTTATAAAAAAAAAAAAAAGGGACAGTTAAAAAAAAAAGTTTAAAATAAAATAAATTATTAAAAAAATGTCGTGCTCATGTGCAAATACATACACATACGTAAATCCAGCACACATATGTAAATGATGATCACACCATACATGTGAGGTATCGCCACGAACGTCAGAACAAGAACAATAATTCCAGCACCAGACCTCCTGCATCACTCTAAACTAGTAACCTGTAGAGGCTTTTAAAGTGTCACCTGTGGAGATTTGTAGGTCCCGTAGTTTGTAGATGTTCCACGAGTGTACTGCACAGTCTATTCCAAATCAAAACAGAAAGAAAAATGTTTCAAATTTGTTATTACTTTACAAAAAGTGAAGAAAAAGGAATATTTGGCTGTTCAAAAAAAAAAAACATGACCTCTTCAAGTATTTGGATGTGTTCAATCTGATCCATGATCCCTGGTATGCGATAAATAGGCCCAACACCGTAGTATGAGAAACATCCCCATATCATGATGCTTGCACCACCATGCTTCACAGTCTTCACAGTGTACTGTGGCTTGAATTCAGTGTTTGGGGGTCGTCTGATAAACTGTCTGCAGATCCAAAAAGAACAATCTTACTTTCATCAGTCTACAAAATGTTGCACCATTTCTCTTTTGCCAGTCAATGTGCTCTTTGGCAGATTGTAACCTCTTCAGCACACGTCGTTTTTCCAACAGTGGGACTTTGCGGGGACTTCTTGCAGATAGCTTGGCTTCACATCGGCGTCTTCTAATTGTAACAGTCCTCACAGGGAACGTCACACCTTCTTTCATCACCCCGGAGCTGATCATTGGCTGTGTCTTTGCCATTTTGGCTATTATTCGATCCATTCAAATGGCAGTTTTCTGTTTACTTTCACGTTTTGGTTTCCATTTTACAGCATTTGAGATCATTTTAGCTGAGCAGCCTATCAGTTTCTGCACTTCTTTATATATTTTCTCCTCTCCAATGAACTTTTTAATCAAAGTACGCTGTTTTTCTACACTTTGTCTGGAATGAGCCGTTCCTCAGATTTGTAGAGATATATTATATATAGAGGTATATTCCTTTCAGCAACACTGGCTATATCCATATGAACGTCCAACCTCCAGGAGCCACAATATACCGGGCAGAAAACAAACCTTCCTCACAAATTCACTATTCAGTGTCTCTCCAAAGAAAAGCCAAAGGGATCTGCAATAATGTTCTGCCATAAAAAATGTTCTTTATTAAAACCCGACCGGTACTTACATAATAGGAAGAAAGAAGAGCGACAATCATACAAAACGCACTCATATCTACATCTCATTGGTTGGTTTGTATTCCCACAGATGGGGGGCCCCGTTTTTATTTCTGGGGCCTGTTTGTTGCCACCTTAGGCAGACTGTAATGGTTATTATATGGGATTTATTTTGTTATTATATACAGTACATGTTGTTCCTTAAAGCAGTTAGGGTGGATCCTGTCATCTCTAGGTGCATGGAGTACACTCACAGTCCTAGAAAGCTGGACTCTAAATACAGATATGAGAAATGTTTTTCCTGTCAGAAGATTTTTATATCTGTTCATCCATTGCTGGGATTTACACAGCTCTGCCAGACAGCACAGCCAAGCAGACAAGACTACTTACAGTTAGGAAATACAGTGGTGTCCTCTGTCCACCCCCAACCGTCTGATTGGATGGTGAAACAACAGCAGCAGACTGATTAGGTCATCTCTTTGCTCTCTTCTCCTATCAGTATGTTCTATGTTGGTACATGTGCATGCAGCACACCTGATTGGCTCTCGGTTCTGCCCCTTCTTCTTCCAGTGCTGCTGCATAGTAAGAGGCTGATACCAAATCAATTTCAGGCACTTCCAATGGTGGCATTAAAAAAACACACATTTCCAGATGTATTAACCCCTTCCTGTCGGATGTATATACCGTATTTTTCGCTCCATAAGACGCACTTTTTCCCCCCCCAAAAAAGGGGGGAAAATGTCAGTGTGTCTTATGGAGCGAATGTAAAGCGGCCAGTCCGGTATTTCTGCCGTCACCATGTCAGAATATCGGGCCGGCCGCTCAGCTCTTCTCTCCTGCAGGACCTTACCTATTCCTCGCTCTAGCGCTGCAGTCTTCCCGCGGCAGCTTCTGTGACAGCCGGGTGCCCACTGCGCATGCGCGAGAAGCGCCGTGCTTTGTGAATGGTCCGGTGTCTTCTGGAACTCATGGCAGGTCCAAGAAGGCTCCGGGCCATTCACAAAGCGCAGCGCTTCTTGCGCATGCGCAGTGGGCACCCGGCTGTCACAGAAGCCGCCGCGGGAAGAAGAAGGAAGGACAACTCCGCGGAAGTGGGAGCGGGTACCTGTCAAATTCAGATACCCGCTCCCCCTCCCTCCCCAAAGGTATGCAGTCTCTGGTCATCTCCTTTACTGTCTGCAGTCTCTGGTCATTCCCTGTACTGTGTCCGCAGTCTCTGGTCATTCCCTGTACTGTGTCCGCAGTCTCTGGTCATTCCCTGTACTGTGTCCGCAGTCTCTGGTCATCCCCTGTAATGTGTCCGCAGTCTCTGGTCATTCCCTGTACTGTGTCCGCAGTCTCTGGTCATTCCCTGTACTATGTCCGCAGTCTCTGGTCATTCCCTGTACTGTGTCCGCAGTCTCTGGTCATCTCCTGTACTATGTCCGCAGTCTCTGGTCATCTCCTGTACTATGTCCGCAGTCTCTGGTCATCTCCTGTACTGTGTCCGCAGTCTCTGGTCATCTCCTGTACTGTGTCCGCAGTCTCTGGTCATCTCCTGTACTGTGTCTGCAGTCTCTGGTCATCTCCTGTACTGTGTCTGCAGTCTCTGGTCATCTCCTGTACTGTGTCTGCAGTCTCTGGTCATCTCCTGTACTGTGTCTGCAGTCTCTGGTCATCTCCTGTACTGTGTCTGCAGTCTCTGGTCATCTCCTGTACTGTGTCTGCAGTCTCTGGTCATCTCCTGTACTGTGTCTGCAGTCTCTGGTCATCTCCTGTACTGTGTCTGCAGTCTCTGGTCATCTCCTGTACTGTGTCTGCAGTCTCTGGTCATCCCCTGTACTGTGTCCGCAGTCTCTGGTCATCCCCTGCACTGTCCGCAGTCTCTGGTCATCCCCTGTACTGTGTCCGCAGTCTCTGGTCGTCCCCTGTACTGTGTCCGCAGTCTCTGGTCATCTCCTGTACTGTGTCCGCAGTCTCTGGTCATCCCCTGTACTGTGTCCGCAGTCCTTGATCATCCCCTGTACTGTGTCTGCAGTCTCTGGTCATCTCCTGTCCTATATCCGCAGTCTCTGGTCATCCCCTGTACCGTGTCCGCAGTCTCTGGTCTTCTCCTGTCCTATGTCCGCAGTCTCTGGTCATCCCCTGTACTGTGTCTGCAGTCTCTGGTCATCTCCTGTCCTATGTCCGCAGTCTCTGGTCATCTCCTGTCCTATATCCGCAGTCTCTGGTCATCTCCTGTCCTATATCCGCAGTCTCTGGTCATCCCCTGTACTGTGTCTGCAGTCCATTGGTTCAGAATATTTTTTTTCTTGTTTTTCTCCTCTAAAACCTAGGTGCGTCTTATGGAGCGAAAAATACGGTATGTGGCAGCACAGAGATTGGCCGTATTCTGTGCCTCCACGTATACACATACCTGTTTTGTGTTGGCAGCATGCCCCCAGCACTCTGACAGCACCGTCACTGACAATTGGAAGCTGGTAGGATGGGCTTCCAATTATCTAATCATCCAATCACAGTGATCACATGGTGCGGAAGCTGAGCAAGCAGGTAACGATGCTCCGGTGTTGCGATCTCTTAAAAGGCTGGGAAGAAGGGGTTAATGAATACAGAGTTGCATTCATTTGTGTCTGTTATATCTGTCTGGAGATTAGTCCAAAGATGTACAGTTTTTATTCAACTGTGTGTGGCAAAATATCCTAAAAATCCAGAGCTATGAACAGGGGATTCTAAGAAGATCCTGGGATTTCCCGCTGTAAACGCATGTGTTCTGTATTGCAGACATCTAGAACTGCATTCACCTGATGCCAAGCATACTGCGGTGCTGCGAGCAAAAGATCCTGCGGCGGCCCAGACCGGGTTCAACGCAATTCACGGGGCGGTGACGGAACTACTTCCCAAGGTGATGGCCGAAGTCCAAACTCAGCTGGGAAAAAACGGAATCTCTGGAAGTCATGAAATTCGGCACATGGGCTGGCTAGCAGAAAAGGTCAGTTTGTTGTGTCTTTGGCTTTATATTGTTTATCTCACGAGCTAAATGACCACAAAAATGTCTCATCTGAAGTCCCTTTAACCCTTTTCCGCCTACTCCGGTGTCCTTGTACAAAGTTCTGAGTGCCTGGGGGGCGGGAAGATTTTCGATCATGTGACTACTGTGTTTTGCTGTCATAGTGGTCACATGATCAGGAGTCGTTCCTCTGGCTATGGATTATTAGTGAGGGCCGAGAGCTGTCTGTGACAGCTCAGTGTCTGTGCTGGGAGCTTGCAGTGAGCTTGTTCTCAGCACAGAAACATTGGCTGCCCAACAACGCACATGTGTGGGTGTTAAAGCCTGCCCTTGCGGCTGCAAATATGTGTTATTTGGGTGACAACAGGTTAAAGTGGAACTTAACCCCCCCAGGTTTAATTTTACTCTAAACCCCCTCCTACCTTGTGTGCTGGGGGGAACTTAAATAACATACCCAGCCATCAACTGCAGCATTGCCCTGCAGTAATCTGCTGAAAGCGGAACCCACAGGCCCTTGTGCCGCCATCATTGGAGCCAGCTTTCTCTTCCAGGTCCTAGCAAGCAGCTCCCGATGACACTCCACTGCGCATGCACAGCGTATTGCACATAGCCCCAAAGCCACGTGAGATACATGATGTTGGTATCCTAGGGGGCTTCAGGTGGGGTTGGGAGGATGTCATTGTTACCTAAGCGAGGAAGGCAGAAGCATGGGGTGTGTTCTCTGAAAGAAAGAAAGAAAGAAGTACAGGAGTTGGACAAAAATATGGAAACACTACATGATTTGCAGGTGTGAATTGACGACATGGTTTGCGTTGAAAGCGGAAGTGACGTAGCATTCTTTTACTTCCGCTGTGTGATGAGACACCTAACTAACAGGTGGAAAGCCTCACTTCCGTCTTTTACTGCGTGCGCAGCTAGTAATATGGAGTCATGTCAGAGCTTACTGAGCTTCAAAGAGGGCAAATTGTTGGTGCCACTCAGCTGGTGCCTCTGTGACTGAAGTTGCCAATTTATTTGCCGTGTCACGAGGTACAATATCAAAGGTTATGGCGGCATATACAGTTTCTGGGAAAACGATGTCTGGGCAGCCATATCTTGGTATTCTGCAGGTCCCGTAGTCACCTTTTAAGATAGAGTCACTGCCAGTGACTATGTACAAATTTTGGCAGACTATGTGCACCCCATGGAGCAGACAATGTTTCTCGAAGAACGCGCCATTTACCAAGCTGACAATGCTCTGAATTCACACAGCTGGCGTTGTCAAATCACGGTTTGGCGAGGATGTAGACAAAGTCTCACACCTTCCCTGGGCGCCACAGTCACCGGACCTCCATATCATAGATCCATTATGGTCAACGAGATTTGGGCTCATTTTCCGCCTCTGGCATCTCTGCGAGAACTGGAACGATTGTTGTATGAAGAGTAGTATCAGATTCCATTATCCACCACCCAAGACTTATATTTGTCAATTCCCAGGAGAATTCAGACCGTCTTGGATGCTAAAAGGCAGTCCAACACTATAGGAGCTAATGATTTTGTTCTTTTACATAGTGTTTCCATAATTTTGTCCAACCCCTGTAACTGGGACTGAAGGTTCGTGTTAAAATCTTAGTAGTCTGACGTCATCGTGTTCTTGCTCTATCTGTTTAATGTGCTGATTGTCTGCTTGTTATTTGGGTCCACTTTAAACTATGATCAGTTACTTAGGCGGAGACCTTTCTCTGCCACCTACTGGAATTTGTCATTTCTGTGCAATGTATGCGATTAAAGAGGGGACTCCGTATGCAGCTTTCATTGAATGTTGCCACCTAACAGCAAGCACTGAACACATCAAATATGCCACAGTCTCCTGGGAAGTGTAATTAGTCGGTTTGTTTGAATTTGGGGTTTTACTGTTACACTTAGGAATCGGGGGAGGCTGAGGATAGGGCCACTGTAGCTGACAAGCCCCCTTTGCCAGTCACACTCCGTGAACAGGGGATTGTGGCAGCTATGCTGTGTCTGAGATCAATGTTAGTGACGCCCACTAATTGGGCATTCGTCGGGGAGGAGCAGAGAAGCTGGAAATTAAGGGACCAAAAAGAGATTTACTTCACATTTCAATACTGTTTCATTGGAGAAGTGAATACAGGCATTTAGACATGCAAGGATGGATCTGTATTTATGTTTTTAATTCCTTCAGGAGTTAATTTTTTAAGGCCCAACACTGGAAACACTTTTTAGTCGGTTATTGTGTACCGAGAATACTATCTCTACAGTCACTGACCTTACATTTTCCAAAATACAATATTTTTCCCTAAAGCGGGCCTTTAACGTCTTAAGGGGCCATGCACGGTGCTTACAAGAAGGTGTCCGTTCCGATATTGGGGGCACGTGTAAAGGTAAAGGTACTCTGGGCTCTGATTTGGGTCACGCCGTGTACATCGTTCTCTGGGGAGGTACAGTAGTAAGTGTAGATGGTGAGACGACTTGTTCAGCTGAGCCAATGCAGATTTAATGAGCATCACACTTGTTAGCGTTGGCGGTTGGATTGGCTGGATGTCCGTAAAGACAGATGGATCCAGTGAATGCTTCCTGTTAATATGGAAGATGGACAGTCTAGGTGTTGATAGACATCATTTATGTATTTACTTTGTACAGTTATTGTCATTTGCTTTTTACGAACACGTAATTTCCAAAGGTTTTGCCCATTTATAACAGTCCCTGAGCGATTTCTCTGCTCCTTTTTGTTATGTTTCCACAGAAGTTGAAGCGAATCTAAACCCGAGAACAAAATCTTTTCCAGTTTACCGATCTTTAGATTTGGTGGCTGCCATTGTTTTATGTTTATTAGGATTATCTAGTTTTTATGTTAAGCTGGTAATCATGTTCACTTCCTGTCCTAGGGTGACAACACTCAATGTACTATATCTATTGTAATGTTTGGGGGTTGTTTAGCTCAGGGTAGCGCTCACCAGCAAGTAGAATCCGCACCAGAAATTGTTGTTTTAGCGTTTCTTGGCCCACTTTTATTAAAGAAAAAAAAAAAGTCCATGCAATGTATGTTTGCCACATCAACAGAAAACAACCAATCCAGCCTCCTGGCTTGCACTTGCAACAAAATAGTTCTTCAGCCTCCTGGCTTATGTACAGCAGTTCTGCTCAGGCCTTCCACTATAGACCCTCGTCAGTCCCCCATAGACCACTTCCTCGCCAACACTGTCCACACAGCTGGCAGCCCCTTGCTGCCCTGATCCTCAGGCTCTGGACTCTGTCCTTTCCAATGCACATATGCACTCCTCTGGATTCTCCCTTGCACATACCTGGATTCCTCGGGAGGATAGAGCCCAGAACCCTGGTCCTGTCTCTACAAAAAGCCCAGAACCCACCTGCATAATCAGTGTTCTGGCTATTCCTAAAATCTAGTCCCGGGATTGCAGATTTCTTCCCACCAAGATCACTTTGAAATTTCCAGGCTCCAGGTCCCAAAATGGACCTTTATGGAACAATGAAGAAACTGAAAAGCCGGTTTCCTCTGCATTACACAAACCCCCTGGAGCCCCTTAACCTGCCTTGTTGAGGATCCTGGGTAGCATAATATCCTTTTACCAACATGACAGATCACCGCACTGTCACACTATGGAGAGCAGCATTGTCACCCTAGGACAAGAAGTGTGTCAGGGCTACAGAACAAACACGTGTCGGCTTGTGAGCTGCTGTCAGGAATCTAGGAGTGACCAGAAAGGTGTGGACTGACACAGGGAAACGCAGGCCTCAGGTACAGTATAATACAGTTTATTAGCCACCCAGATATATATATATATATATATATATATATATATAAACGCACAGTGAGCAAACCAACCTTCCACTAATATTAGGAGGTGCAGGAACACAGGCGTAGTCAGGGCTGGAGAGGTGGAACGGTCAGGCCGGCCGTAGGGTTCTGTAATGACCGTTTGGTGGTACCTCTAGCGGTCCTCAGGACAGGATTCCCCAGGGCGCGGAGTCTAAGTCCCAGTCTGCTTATTCACCAGGGCCCCTGATGGTGGGGATGGACTTGGAGCAGACAGGAACCAGGTCGCGGCCCCTGAGTACACCTGCTAGTGGTAGAGGGATCCGCCAGAGGTATGTGCAGGTACGGCTGGATCCGTGCAGGATGGATGGATGGCAGAGTAGTTAGCGTGGTCAGACGGGCCAAGTCAGCAACATGCGGGCAGCAAGGTACCAAAGGAGCAGGCAGAGAATGGTCAAGGTCACAAGCCGGGTTCAGTAACTCACGGGCAGCACGGTACAGGTGATCAGGCAGAAGAATGGTCAGGCAAGCCAGGGGTTCAACAGGAGACGGTCAGCAGAGGTCAGGATCAAGCCGGGTCAGCAACGAAGCAGGAACACAAGATACCAGGTACAGAGGCTCATGGGAAAACATACACCAAGGCCCAGATCACAGGCCTGGTCATGCCTTAAATACACCCTTCTGCAATCAGCCCCAGGTTTGGCTGATTGCACGTGTGAGCTTCTGGCTGCTGAGAGCACCCGCTGGTCAGCTCTGGTACTGCAGCCCACACGGCAGATGAGTCCCACCACCAGTGCTGAGTCCATTCCTGACAGCTGCTATGTGAGTAATAAATCTTACCAAGTGCTGATTGTGAATCGCCTGCACCTAACACATGCTCATACTAGTGTGTAAAAAAACAAAAAAACACAATGTGCCGCGCTTCACTTCAACAATAATATGTGTATCCAATCACTAATATTTCTAATGCATAACCAAATATATAAATGAATATAAATATATGTAATTGTGCATCCAGTTACTATTAGTTATATATCAAAATAAATGAAAAAGTGAATAAACCAATGATGATTGTCAACAACAGTGTCCATATGATTGTTATAAGCAGTCAAAAGAAAAATCCATATATGAGTTCCTTCAAACGTGCAAACTTTGCTTTACCGTATAATATCCCGTGCTTCTTAAAAAGTATTTGGTGCGAATAACTTGCATAAACGTGCCCCCCCCCCGTTGTGCTCTCACCTCCAATATATGAACAAACCGTTAAGTAAAGTCATATAGCGCTTGTGTCCCTTTAAATGGACCAAAGTGTGGATGGGACGGTATCCTGCTGTTTGGGGTCCTTCTCCACTCAGACGATAAACTCCCCTTCCATGGTGGTTATTATAGAGGAATACATCAAATCATAGTGTATTACCCTTTAAAAATCAATTTTATCAATAAAAGTAATGCACTCACATGTACTCTATGTTAAAACTGCTTTGTGCACAAAATGTGTCCTCCAGAACTTTTTCCCAGGTGAAAATCCTAAAATTGCCAGCTGGTGTCAGTATGGTACCATCGAGCATCGTGAGGGGCTTTGACGTCATGACGCTGGATGGAGCACATTTATGCAAGTTATTCGCACCAAATACTTTTTAAGAAGCACGGGATATTATACGGTAAAGCAAAGTTTGCACGTTTGAAGGAACTCATATATGGATTTTTCTTTTGACTGCTTATAACAATCATATGGACACTGTTGTTGACAATCATCATTGGTTTATTCAGTTTTTCATTTATTTTGATATATCACTAATAGTAACTGGATGCACAATTACATATATTTATATTCATTTATATATTTGAATATGCATTAGAAATATTAGTGACTGGATACACATATTATTTTTGAAGTGAAGCGCGGCACATTGTGGGGTTTTAGGACTACAGAACACCTCCCCCTTTCTCCATCTATACAAGGCTAGGTTCACACCCTCTCTATGCTCTTTCTCTAAAAAGTTATTCCCTATGTCGTATGGATGTATGTATATTAGAAGTCATAGGAATGACCGTTTCTGGCATTCCCACCCCTTTCTCAAGCTCAATGCACATTTGAAATTGTGAAAGGGCAGGGATTCCCAAAACTCAAGAAGCGGCTGATTAGGCGGTCTCCTAATGCCTCACCCTCACAGGGGCTTTGCGGCGCCTAATTTTCCTACGGCTAGGTTCACACATGTCTGGTGTGAATTTCCTGGTAATTTTCACTGCCAATTTCCAATGCAGCTATTCAGCGGTTCAGCTGCGGTTTTCAAATATGGTTCAGATGCAGATTTATGGAGCTGCTGGCCACTGGCGTCTTTAACAATACCTGGTCCACTTCAGGTCCAGACACTTGCACCCCCTTCCAGTCTCGGACAATTTTCAGCTTTCAGCACTATCACACTTTGAGTGACAATTACTCAGTCATGCAACACTATACCCATATTACTTTCTTTTGGTGGTATTTGATCACCACGGGGTTTTTCATTTTTTGCTATATAAACCACAAAATACTGAAAGGTTTGAAAAAAATAAAACATTTTTGCTTGGTTTTTGTTATATAATTTTGCAAGTAGATCATTTTTCTTCATAAATTTATGCCAAAATGTATTCTGCTACATTTTTGGTATAAAAATAACCCAAAACAGTTTATATTATTTAGTCTGTGTGAAAGTTATAGAGTCTATAAACTATGGGATATATATTTGAAATATATGGCATATGGCTGTGATCAGGATGCTGGTATGGGGTGTGGCGGTGATCAGGATGCTGGTATGGGGTGTGGCGGTGATCAGGATGCTGGTATGGGCTGTGGCTGCGATCAGGATGCTGGTATGGGGTGTGGCTGCGGTCAGGATGCTGGTATGGGGTGTGGCTGCGATCAGGATGCTGGTATGGGGTGTGGCTGTGATCAGGGCTCTGGTATGGGGTGTGGCTGCAATCAGGATGCCGGTATGGGGTGTGGCTGTGATCAGGATGCCGGTATGGGGTGTGGCTGTAATCAGGATGCCGGTATGGGGTGTGGCTGTAATCAGGATGCCGGTATGGGGTGTGGCTGTGATCAGGATGCTGGTATGGGGTGTGGCTGTGATCAGGATACTGGTATGGGGTGTGGCTGTTATCAGGATGCTGGTATGGGGTATGGCTGTGATCAGGATGCTGGTATGGGGTGTGGCTGTTATCAGGATGCTGGTATGGGGTGTGGCTGTGATCAGGACGCCGGTATGGGGTGTGGCTGTGATCAGGATGCCGGTATGGGGTGTGGCTGTGATCAGGACGCTGGTATTGGGTGTGGCTGTGATCAGGATGCCGGTATGGGGTATGGCTGTGATCAGGATGCTGGTATGGGGTGTGGCTGTGATCAGGATGCTGGTATGGGGTGTGGCTGTGATCAGGACGCCGGTATTTGGTGTGGCTGTGATCAGGATGCCGGTATTGGGTGTGGCTGTGATCAGGATGCTAGTATGGGGTGTGGCTGTGATCAGGACGCTGGTATGGGGTATGGCTGTGATCAGGATGCCGGTATGGGGTATGGCTGTGATCAGGATGCCGGTATGGGGTGTGGCTGTGATCAGGATGCCGGTATGGGGTGTGGCTGTGATCAGGATGCCGGTATGGGGTGTGGCTGTGATCAGGATGCCGGTATGGGGTGTGGCTGTGATCAGGATGCCGGTATGGGGTATGGCTGTGATCAGGATGCCGGTATGGGGTGTGGCTGTGATCAGGATGCCGGTATGGGGTGTGGCTGTGATCAGGATGCCGGTATGGGGTGTGGCTGTGATCAGGATGCCGGTATGGGGTGTGGCTGTGATCAG
Source organism: Staurois parvus (assembly GCF_062004578.1). Classification (NCBI taxonomy): domain Eukaryota; kingdom Metazoa; phylum Chordata; class Amphibia; order Anura; family Ranidae; genus Staurois; species Staurois parvus. Next base: position 2,649,821 of record NW_028318371.1, read on the forward strand.
GATGCTGGTATGCGGTGTGGCTGTGATCAGGATGCCGGTATGGGGTGTGGCTGTGATCAGGATGCTGGTATGCGGTGTGGCTGTGATCAGGATGCTGGTATGGGGTGTGGCTGTGATCAGGATGCCGGTATGGGGTGTGGCTGTGATCAGGATGCCGGTATGGGATGTGGCTGTGATCAGGATGCTGGTATGGGGTGTGGCTGTGATCAGGATGCTGGTATGGGGTGTGGCTGTGATCAGGATGCTGGTATGGGGTGTGGCTGTGATCAGGACGCTGGTATGGGGTGTGGCTGTGATCAGGATGCCGGTATGGGATGTGGCTGTGATCAGGATGCTGGTATGGTGTGTGGCTGTGATCAGGATGCTGGTATGGGGTGTGGCGGTGATCAGGACATTGGTATGGTGTATGGGGGGTGTTTTGTTTGCACTGGGACAGGTGACAAGGCCTCCTGAATGATGTATTATTGATATTGTGGGGCAGTGGTCAGGGACACAGGGGAACTAAACTGGGGCACTGGGGAGGCTGGCAGTGCAGTGTGTGAGGGTACAAGCAGCCTGACATTCAGTGTAAACTCACACACTGCAGGATCGTTCACACTGAGAGCAGAGAGAAGCGATTGGTCACAGCAGTCACATGTGATACACCACGTGATCGCCCTAACACAGCGGTAATGTGATCCACTGTGTCCGGGCGACACACCGATCACCGGGTTTCGTGGTGAGCGCTCTGTGAGCCGCACACGAGCCATCGATGCAGCCTAACGTACAGGAACATTAGCCCGCATCGGCGCTGCTTCCCGTCTGCCGTCTATGTAGAATGGGCGGACGGGAAGAGGGTAAGGAGGGGGCCAGGTAGCTGGCTGCTTGTCCTGGTTTGGTATGGATTTTGAGGGTAACCCCATGCCAAAAAAAAACCCCTTATCCGAGCATGTGACCGGGCTGGCCAGTAAAGAGGGGAGACCCCCAGATCCTGCCAACTCAACCCCCCCCATCCATGTGAATGAGTATGGGGTACATTGGGCATTTTTTTGCTATCCGTCACTTCGCTTTATCTGGCAATAGCACGGTCATGCAACGCTGCACACGAATGATATTTTTTATTTTCTTCCCCACAAAAATAGAGCTTTCTTTTGGTGATATATGAACACCACGAGGTATTTATTATATAAATGAACATTTTTAAACAAAAAAAACTATATTTTTTTACTTTTTGTTATAAAACATATCAAATAAAAATGTAAACAAAAAAATCAAATTTCTTCATAAATTTAGGCCAACATATATTCTGTTACATGTTTTAGGTAAAAAAAAAACGCAAATCAGTAAATGTGTATTAATTGGTTTGTGTGAAAGTTGCAGCGTCTACAAACAATGGGATAAATAATAAATACTGGAATTTTCTTTATCTTTTACATTTATTTATATTTATACTATTAATGGCGATGATGAGTGGGGCTGTGATAGTGCGCCGAGCAATCTGATACTTTGTCACAACTGACACTGACATCTCCAGTGACACTGATACAGTGATCAGTGTTAATACTATACACTGTGACTGTATAAATGACACTGACTGGGAAGGGGTAACATCTAGGGGCAATCAAAGGGTTAGCGGTGTGTACTGTGTGTAGTATGGGCTGCTTTTACTAATCCATGTGGATGTTTTTACTCTCTGCTTTGCAGGGAGAAAAAAATAGACACATCGCTGCTGTTTGTACAGAGGTCTGTGTTGTTTGTCAACACAGAGCTCTGCTAAGTCATTCGCTCAGCCGTTCAGCAGGTCCCAGCCATAAATCATTTGGCTGAACCTGCTGATTGGCTTGGGCTGTAGCGAATGGCAGCACAGATGGGGGTAACGGGCAGACATGCCCCCTACCTAGAAATGAAAGATCACATACATGTACGTGATCTGGTGCAGAGGAGACCCCAGGCTGCTGTATATTTGCATGGGCCTGTCGGCAGCTGGTTAATTCATGGAACAGAGTTCTACTACCTAATAGTCTCTTATATGTTGTGGTGAGATGTCTGGAATCGGGATCCCAGATCTTCACATCCAGTGCAGCCATGACTAGAGGGTTCAACTCTTCTAGATGTGGGACTCATTTTATTGGATGGTCCATGCAGCAGAATTAGTGGGAACAGATGATACTATGAGAGACAGAAGAGGCCAGAGGGTGACTAAGCCCCGTAGACTCCACTGGGAACTAAAATATCACTTTTGGGTGGACTGACCCTTTAACTGTACAGGATATGGTGGTGGTACACAAATGAAAGGAGTACGGGACACACGGAATGATAGAAATGCCAGTCACCACAGACTTGGAATTACACTGTATCTGAGCACCACAAAGAGAAAATGATCATTTATTCATCTGTAATAATCAAAGAAAACTCCCCCATCCATCCATGTTTCCATGCTTTATTTTACTGAGAAATCACTTTGAAAAACTCTTGTCTAGATTTCTGGCTGTGACCACCTTGAGTAAGGGCAGATGACTGATGTAGCATTTACTTCCTGGAATCCATCTGCCCTTAGCTCAGGCACAAATGTGTGCTTAGCTGAGAAAGCCCCTGCTCCACTCCTGAATACTCCTGGGATGTATGACTTTATTTGCCTAGGCTGGAAACCAGGAAGTAACTGAGGAATTGTTAATAAAAAAGAATACGTTTAAAACAAGTAAATGTGATCTACGTTCCTAAATACACTGCTCAAAAAAATTAAAGGAACGCTTTTTAATCAGAATATAGTGTCAAGTCAATTAAACTTCTGGGATATTTATCTGGTCAGTTAAGTAGCAGAGGGGGTTGTAAATCAGTTTCAGCTGCTTTGGTATTAATGAAATTAACAGTTGCATTAGATGGGCAACAGTGAGACGACCCCCAACACAGGAATGGTTTTACAGGTGGAGGCCACTGAAATTTTTTTCTCTACTCATTTTTTCTGACTGTTTTTCACTAGTTTTGTATCATATGACGCCCTCCCAGAACTGGACAACCGCGCTCTATCCGTTATTCATCTATAGCGCGCTTGGCAAGTGGTTAAAAAGATATTCCAGCATCCTCTAGGATACCATGTTTCAGTCCATCTGATGCTGCCACGTTGCACCTCAGACTGTCCAGGAGCTCAGTGGTGACCTGGTCCAGATCTGGGAGGAAATCCTCCAGGACACCATCCGTCGTCTAATTAGAAGCATGCCCTGACGTTGTCAGACATACATACAATCACGTGGGGGCCATACAAACTACTGAGGACCATTCTGAGTTGCTGCAATACAATGTTAGCAAAATGGACTCGTCTGCTGCATTTTTTTTTTCATTTTTTATTTCCGGGGTGTCTTTGAATTCAGTCCTCTGTTGGTTGATGATTTTCATGAAATGATGGGGCGTCCTTATGTTCCTAACACATCACCCCGTCCATGTCAGTATAGAGACCCAACATGAGATTTTCCCCATTGAGATCTGATGTGTTCTCAAAGTGTTCCTTTATTTTTTGAGCCGTGTATTTGCTAAGGATAGCAGCAGAAGGATTGAAAATAGCTCATGTTTATTGAGATTGAAGTGTATTTTATTTATTATTTATTTCAGGTACTTCTATATCGCCGTCAATTTACACAGCACTTTACATATATATTGTACATTCACATCAGTCCCTAACCCTCAAGGGGCGTCCAATCTAAGGTCCCTAACTCACATCCATACATACACTATCTATCTATCTATCTATCTATCTATCTATCTATCTATCTATCTATCTATCTATCTATCTATCTATCCAGTTGTATCCATCCCTTGGCGATTGCATGGACCGTCACTCGTAAGCGACTTTTTCCATGAATTCTCTTAGCAGTTATTTTAAGGGTAGGTTGCCAGGTCTTTCTCCAACCCCCACCATGCAGGAGATCCCACATGGCCAGGGATGAAACTAGGACAATTTAGACAGGAACCAATTCACCTACCAGCATGTCTTTGGAGTGTGGGAGGAAACCGGAGTACCCAGAGGAAACCCACACAGGCACAGGGAGAACATGCAAACTCCAGGCAGGTGGTGCCGTGGTTGGGATTCGAACCAACGACCCAAGTACTGCCAGGCGGAAGTGCTAACCATTTAGCCACTGTGCTGCCCAAGTTGTGCATTAAAGTTTTTCTGTTGCCTGAAGTTGCCCCTCCTCCGATCAATTTATTGTGTTCCATTGAACGGGCTGCCGACACACGCCAGAATAGACCAAATATCGGACACGCATCGTTTCTTCTGACTAGATGTGCAGTGTGGTGCGCTGCAATGCATGTTTGTCAGATGTGCGTTCGGTTCCTATTGACAATGGATGGCACTGCAACACGCTAATGCATGGACCACGTGTCGTCCTATGTTGCAGTAATGCATCTTACCGCAACACAAAGTGTGATTGGATGCTTCATGTAAGGTGCGCATAGGCAGGGCAATTCACAGAACGTTACAATACACAGAGTCCTCCAGCATACTTACCAGCCAGCCAGCCAGAAAAATTGGAAAAAGCCTAAAATGTTTCAGCAATTTGTGTTCAGTTTGTTGGATACATTTGCAAATATATGTGAAGCCGCACTGCCACGTCAAGGCTCCTCTGTACAGTGCGGTCCCTAACTCCACTCTAATGTCATTTCCAAATTGTGACATACAGAGCAAGAAATACATTCAGAATGTAAACTAGTTCAACAAAAATTAAATCAAAAACAGAGGTTTTGGTTGCATATATTTGCAATCATATACGAAACTACCATCTATAGACGTCTAAAACATGAGAGAAAAAAAATACTGGCCTCCAACCTCCCCTTATAGCCAGTCCAACACACGCCTTTAAAAAAGAATACCGGCCTCCAACCTCCCCTTATAGCCGGTCCAACACACACCTGGAAAAAAAATATTGTAGCTCTCTTGTTGGTGAAGAGAGCTGGTGTAATTGCTTTCTTGGAGGCAGGTGCTGATGACAATCCTTCAATAGAGCGATGACGGAGCCTCCACGTGAATGTCACATGCTGACGGAGCCTCCATGTGAGTATCACATGCTGACGGAGCCTCCATGTGAGTATCACATGCTGACGGAGCCTCCACGTGCTCGGCACATTCTGACGGAGCCTCCACGTGCTTGGCACATGCTGTCGGAGCCCCCACGTGCTCGGCACAAGCCGTCGGAGCCTCCACGTGCTCGGCACAAGCCGTCGGAGCCTCCACGTGCTCGGCACAAGCCGTCGGAGCCTCCACGTGCTCGGCACAAGCCGTCGGAGCCCCAACGTGCTCGGCACAAGCCGTCGGAGCCCCAACGTGCTCGGCACAAGCCGTCGGAGCCCCAACGTGCTCGGCACAAGCCGTCGGAGCCCCAACGTGCTCGGCACAAGCCGTCGGAGCCCCAACGTGCTCGGCACAAGCCGTCGGAGCCCCAACGTGCTCGGCACAAGCCGTCGGAGCCCCAACGTGCTCGGCACAAGCCGTCGGAGCCCCAACGTGCTCGTTACAAGCCGTCGGAGCCTCCACGTGCTCGGCACAAGCCGTCGGAGCCTCCACGTGCTCGGCACAAGCCGTCGGAGCCTCCACGTGCTCGGCACAAGCCGTCGGAGCCCCAACGTGCTCGGCACAAGCCGTCGGAGCCCCAACGTGCTCGGCACAAGCCGTCGGAGCCCCAACGTGCTCGGCACAAGCCGTCGGAGCCCCAACGTGCTCGTTACAAGCCGTCGGAGCCTCCACGTGCTCGGCACAAGCCGTCGGAGCCTCCACAAGCTCGGCACAAGCCGTCGGAGCCTCCACGTGCTCGGCACAAGCCGTCGGAGCCTCCACGTGCTCGGCACAAGCCGTCGGAGCCTCCACGTGCTCGGCACAAGCCGTCGGAGCCTCCACGTGCTCGGCACAAGCTGTCGGAGCCTCCACGTGCTCGGCACAAGCCGTCGGAGCCCCAACGTGCTCGGCACAAGCCGTCGGAGCCTCCACGTGCTCGGCACAAGCCGTCGGAGCCTCCACGTGCTCGGGACAAGCCGTCGGAGCCCCAACGTGCTCGGCACAAGCCGTCAGAGCCCCAACGTGCTCGGCACAAGCCGTCGGAGCCCCAACGTGCTCGGCACAAGCCGTCGGAGCCTCCACGTGCTCGGCAGAAGCCGTCGGAGCCTCCACGTGCTCGGCACAAGCCGTCGGAGCCCCAACGTGCTCGGCACAAGCCGTCGGAGCCTCCACGTGCTCGGCACAAGCCGTCGGAGCCTCCATGTTCTCGGCACAAGCCGTCGGAGCCTCCACGTGCTCGGCACAAGCCGTCGGAGCCTCCACGTGCTCGGCCCATGCCGTCGGAGCCTCCACGTGCTCGGCCCATGCTGTCAGAGCCTTCCAGGCGGAAGTGCTAACCATTTAGCCAATGTGCTGCCTCCAACCATTTAGCTACCGGCCTCCAACCTCCCCTTATAGCCGGTCCAACACACACCTTGAAAAAAAATATTGTAACTCTCTTGTGGGTGAAGAGAGCTGGTGTAATTGCTTTCTTGGAGGCAGGTGCTGATGACAATCCTTCAATAGAGCGATGACATAGGGGACTTTCCGATGATGAAGATCCTCCTCTGCTTCACCTCCTAGTGTAATATTTCTTCCAACTTCTTGGCCATCTTAACTCCCAGAACAGTCGCACCCTGGCCATTTAAGTGCAGTCCGTCCCTGCTGTAGAGCTGGTAACTGAACGCAAAGTCTGCCCAGTTCTCCATGAACTCAAACCCCTCCTCTCTGCACCAGTTCTTCAGCCACTTGTTAAGCTCTCTAATCTCATTCTGCCTCACTGGTGTGGCTCGAGGTACAGGCAGTATTTCTGAAAATACTGCCTTGGAGGTTCTTTTCTTCAATATAGCTCCCAAGTCTCTGAAATCTTTTTGTAGGGCGTTCCATCTTCCTCTGACTTTGTCGTTGGTGCCGACATGTACGATGACAGCTGGGTCCTCCCCAGCCCCTTTCAGCAATCTGTCCATGCGATCTGCAATGTCCCGAACCCGAGCGCCTGGTAAACTACAGACTGTTCGGCAATGACGGTCTTTGTGACAGATTGCTCTCTCTGTACCTCTAAGAATGGAGTCCCCTACCACCAGTATATGTCTATCCTTTCTTGTATCCTTGTCCCCATCTTCACTGGAGGAGATGTTCCCCTGGCATTTTGGTAGGGTCTTGTCATTAACGTCGCGTTCTGTCGGAGTCTCCACGTGAATGTCACATGCTGATGGAGCCTCCACGCGAATGTCAACTACTGACGGAGCCTCCACGTGCTGGGCACATGCTGTCGGAGCCTCCACGTGCTGGGCACATGCTGTCGGAGCCTCCACGTGCTGGGCACATGCTGTCGGAGCCTCCACGTGCTGGGCACATGCTGTCGGAGCCTCCACGTGCTGGGCACATGCTGACGGAGCCTCCACGTGCTGGGCACATGCTGACGGAGCCTCCACGTGCTGGGCACATGCTGACGGAGCCTCCACGTGCTGGGCACATGCTGACGGAGCCTCCACGTGCTGGGCACATGCTGTCGGAGCCTCCACGTGCTGGGCACATGCTGTCGGAGCCTCCACGTGCTGGGCACATGCTGTCGGAGCCTCCACGTGCTGGGCACATGCTGTCGGAGCCTCCACGTGCTGGGCACATGCTGTCGGAGCCTCCACGTGCTGGGCACATGCTGTCGGAGCCTCCACGTGCTGGGCACATGCTGTCGGAGCCTCCACGTGCTGGGCACATGCTGTGGGAGCCCCCACGTGCTCGGCACATTCTGTCGGAGCCTCCACGTGAATGTCACATGCTATCTGAGCCTTTACGTGCTCGGCACATGCTGACGGAGTCTCCATGTCGATATCATATCTCTTCTCGCTCACTGTGGCAAGCCTGCCGGGTGAGCTGTGTTTGCAGTAAATATTGTTTACATCTACAATAAAAAAGAATTGAATTTAGCACCTTAATCTACATTTTATATATTTTTCTTTATACAAAATCAAATTACAGAGAATAAAGTTAGAAACACCTGTGCCAGGGACAGTAAGGAGACCTGACATGATAGGGACACAGGGATGACTATAGTGGCCTTCATATAAAAATGCTAGTTGGGTGGCAGTTAGGCCAAGCCTCTACAATTAAATGACTGAAGAAACCGGCAAGTTAAATGAGTGGGCGGGTCACAAGGGAAGTGGCAGTAGGAAGTAGTGGTGTCACCCGCCTGGCTCTGCATTGTGGCTGGGGTTTGTGAATCATTGGGCCAGCTAAGCACAGCCTTTTTTTACTGGAATTTTTGCCCAGAAAGTGTCATTTATCAGCCCTGAGGTCAGACAGGATACGGGTCACCCACTATGGGGGGGTCATACACCAGCCTGACAACAGCTGATTGTTTGCATTGGCAGGGAGAGTAAACATGTGACTAATGTAGTAGGAATATTTATGTCTAGTCATATGTTTTTATCAATGTTATATGGATATTCATACTTTTGCTGGTGGAGTTGCAATGTGAGCGTCACGTGTATTCATGACCATCCGTATACATGTGTGCATATGGGAATGTCAGCCGTCATCAGTGTCTATGACCATCCCTATACATGTGTGCATATGGGAATGTCAGCCGTCATCAGTGTCTATGGCCCAGGGATGATGAATTCCTATCGCCCTACACCTGGGACATCTTCAGTCCTGCTGCGGGCAAAATAAAAAAACAAAAAATTCTAATTTTTTTAGTTGTAAACCATGAAAGGTACACCCAACTACATATCATCCAATCCCCTCCCCCCAGACATATACGCACGTACAAACGTAAAAGCACACGCTGGGGCGCCTACACATGAAAACGTTGATTGCAATACACGTTACATATCGCCGCACACGCCAGAATGAGCGCAATAATTCTAGCAGCAGACCCCTCCATACACTATACTGATCACCTAGAAGGGGCTGTAAAAGCGTCAACTACAGAAAATGTCGGACTGTTACAGCCCCTTCTAGGTGATCAGTATAGTGTATGGAGGGGGTCTGCTGCTAGAATTATTGCGCTCATTCTGGCGTGTGCGGTGATATGTAACGTGTATTGTAATCAATGTTTTCATGTGTAGGCGCCCCAGCGTGTGCTTTTACATTTGTACATGCGTATATGTCTGGGGGGGGGGGGGTGTAATGTGATTGGGAGGAACTTTAATTTTTTCAATTACAAAAAATCTATTTTATTTTTCCTGAATTTGTTTCCATGACATAGGGAACAATGTGCCGTCTGGGATGTATTTTGGTGACAGGTTCTCTTTATGGAGACATCTGAGGTGTAATAGACCCCGGATGTCTCCCCTGTACTACACTGGATGGACTGCAATGCACATCAGATTCCATATGTCCCGCCCTCGGTGGGCGGGGATCTCTGACCTATAACCAGGAAGTGACATCACACCATCACTTCCTGGTCAGGACCAGACGGGGACGGGCGCTCTCCTCCTTCCTCTCCTGCTGAGGGCGGTGAGTCGGCCCCGGGGCCCGCAGGTGAGGGGGCGGAGCCCGGGAGATAGTGGGCGGGGGGAGGGTCACACGGGGGGGGGCGGCACTGTGTGAAAGCGGCTGAGCTGCCCCTCCAATGCTTCCACCTGACAGGTGAGCCCCGCAGCAGGGCTGAAGGGGAGAGGAAACTACCTGCCCCACCCCCGGGACGTGTCCGGACATGCCCGGCCATATGAATTCCCCATCCCTGCTGGAATGTCAGCTCTCCTCAGTGTCTATGGGGATCCCTGTACATGTGTCCATATGGGAATGTCAGCCGGGAAAAAGGGGAAAAAAGGGTCCAGTGAGAGGAGGTGAGTTCCCTCGTCTCTCTCTAGATCCACAATACATACCATTTTGGTGTTCTGCCTTGTGGTGGCGCCCATTGACTTTACTGCCGGCGCCTAAACATCCAGCAACGGCTCTGAAGCAGCCGCGCAGAAAAGCCCGAGTCCTCTTCATGGTGGTGGGCCTCTTGGTGGTGGGATCTGCAGACTGCTCAGTGATCCCTCCTTCCATAGGGGGCTTTCCTTCCCCCGATTCCTCTTTGGTGGTTTTCTGAGAAATAAACGTTTTGATCTTCAATTGTCTCATTACGGAAAATAATGAAACCCGCTTCAACCTGTGTGAGAGAGGAAGTGCAGCCAATCGGATCAAATCCGAACCGATGAGACTGCAAGCCAAACTCAGGAGAAGGAACAATCACGTCTGCTCTGTACCGGGTACAAGGAGCGACTGAAGGGACTCTGGCAGAGCTGGCTTAGGGGGAGAAAGGGGGGGGGGAGGGGGGGAGGGGGAGGGGCCAGGCGATGACATCACGGTGCTGGAGAGCCTTTTTTTTTTTTTCTTCAAAGTTTTCTTAAAGGGGCCACGTCCTTTTTAAATTCAGCCACCTGCAAGTTTAATTCAAAAACAAGGACGTGGCCCCTTTAAGAACTCTAGGTGACTGTTTTTTTTTTTGTTTTTTTTCAAATCTCCTGGTACTCAGACAAACACAACTGACGATTTTTCCTAAAGGGGCGGCAGTTATGTGAATGCAGCCTCAGTATATAGATCTCATATACCAGGAGAAGAGGTTTTTTCTTTTTTTTTTAATTTAAGTGAGTTATTTTGATTGATATTTCAACCTTACAGTCCCACGGCTTAAAATAAAGGTCTTTATTCCTATGAGAACTCTGTGATTGGAGCCTTATCGCTGAATAGAAAGATTTCCTGCAGAACAAATATTTTCATTTCTGTCTTGCTTTTTTTATTTATATTGTCTTTTATCGTTATTTCCCTAAATGGTGGAATTTTTTTTTTTTTTTCAATGCGAAAACGTCTCCCATAGACTTTAATGCAAAATCCCCTCCCATAGACTTCAATGTGAAATCCCCTCCCATAGACTTTAATGCGAAAACACCTTTCAGTAGCCATCCTATGTGAACACTTCTGTACTCTTGAGGCTCTGCTCTATCACTTGTGATTCTGGAACGCACCGCAACAAACTCGCACGGAACCCTTTCCATAATGGCACTCAAAGCACAATGCGTGTGGGTGGCATCTGTGTGAACCTCCTCAATAGGAGCACATAATATCTAGCCTGTCATGTCAATCTGTGAGTTTGAAAATGCATCCAGAATGGCATATGTGTGAACCAGGGCTGCTCCTTTCACATTTGGGCATTTTGGGATTGTGGCAGAATCGCTGTGATCGCAAAACGCAGGTTCAGGCGCCATTATTTATTATTAGGGCTCATGTACACGGGGCGTTTGGAAAACTCTTCTGACCTCTGGAAACTGACTGCTAGAAAACGTAGGTTATAAAATGTTAGTTTAGCCGCGTTTGCATACCGCGTTTATGTGCGTTTGCGTTTAGAAGCGTTTTTAAACAATAGCGTCAGGAGACCTTCCAAATGCCCAGAATGCACTGAAAAATAGTAAATCTTGAAGTATTTCAGACATTTTGAGAGGAATAGAGAGAGCAGAAGCAGAGAGAGCAGTATGTGTGGAGATGACCTGTCTTTTCTGGTTGTAGTCACTATGGATCCCATCATAATGCGACGCGTTTTACCATTTTTTCCTTCACGTGAAACCTGGACCTGACTGCGCTGGTGTACCGGGTCCATTGGAATACATGGAAAACGCTTTGCATGCATTTTTGATGAAGAAAATCGTCTCTGGACAGCATCTGGATATGGATCTGTCAAAAATCGCGTCTAAATGCAAACGCTTGTAAAGGCGGTTAACAGCGTTCATAAGCGTTTGGCGTTTGAAATGGCGGTAAAATCTACTCCTGAATGCAATTTTGGGGCGTTAAAAAAAAGCCGACTAAACTGATCTGCCTGTAAACGTCTGTAAACGCCTGTGTGTACATGGACACAGGGAGACATAAAGGAGAGTTCAGGGGCTGCTGAAAAATCTTCTCCACAGTTCCTGACCGTCAGTGTAGCAGCTGCAGTGTACATGAGCCCTGAAAACGTTTCAGTTTTGCCGTGATTGTCGTGCGGTAAGTCACATGGTGTGAAGCTTGTCCCCCAAAAGTCGCCTTGCCCCAGGAGCTGACAATCCACGCTACTCTTTACAAAAATCAGTCCGCTGGGTTGAATGAAAACAAAGCTTGTAGTGTGTACCCGGCTACAGCGCCCTCTGCTGGAGGTAGTGAGTAAACACATGAAGGACTCCATCTCTTCCACTCTCTGCCCCTGATAACAGTCAGGTCTGCGATGGTTGAACAGTGACTGATGAAAGGTTATAGCCTGTGATAGCCGGGTGTGAAGAAGGGCAATAAACTCACAAATGATAATGTGTTCATTTCCAGGTCTTATCCCAGAGAGGTGCCTCTATGTCTGTACCACAGGGTGTTGCAGTTCATCTGCTCAGCCGGGATCAACTCTGTTGTCTCTCTTGTTACAAACTGTTCATGACCACTGTGGTTCTGGGTATGGTGCTGTGTGGTTCTGGGTATGGTGCTGTGTGGTTCTGGGTATGGTGCTGTGTGGTTCTGGGTATGGGGCTGTGTAGTTCTGGGTATGGTGCTGTGTGGTTCTGGGTATGGGGCTGTGTGGTTCTGGGTATGATGCTGTGTGGTTCTGGGTATGGGGCCGTGTGGTTCTGGGTATGGTGCCGTGTGGTTCTGGGTATGGTGCCGTGTGGTTCTGGGTATGGTGCCGTGTGGTTCTGGGTATGGGGCCGTGTGGTTCTGGGTATGGGGCCGTGTGGTTCTGGGTATGGGGCCGTGTGGTTCTGGGTGTGGTGCCGTGTGGTTCTGGGTATGGTGCCGTGTGGTTCTGGGTATGGGGCCGTGTGGTTCTGGGTATGGGGCCGTGTGGTTCTGGGTATGGGGCCGTGTGGTTCTGGGTGTGGTGCCGTGTGGTTCTGGGTATGGTGCCGTGCGGTTCTGGGTATGGTGCCGTGTGGTTCTGGGTATGGTGCCGTGCGGTTCTGGGTATGGTGCTGTTGTTCTGGGTATGGTGCTGTTGTTCTGGGTATGGTGCTGTGTGGTTCTGGGTATGGTGCTGTGCGGTTCTGGGTATGGTGCCGTGCGGTTCTGGGTATCAGACTGTGAGGTCCTGCGTATCGGGCTGTGTGTGGCTCCTGGGTATCGGGCTGTGTGTGTGGCTCCTGGGTATGGTGCTGTGTGTGTGGCTCCTGGGTATCGGGCTGTGTGTGGCTCCTGGGTATCGGGCTGTGTGTGTGGCTCCTGGGTATCGGGCTGTGTGTGTGGCTCCTGGGTATCGGGCTGTGTGTGGCTCCTGGGTATCGGGCTGTGTGTGGCTCCTGGGTATCGGGCTGTGTGTGGCTCCTGGGTATCGGGCTGTGTGTGGCTCCTGGGTATCGGGCTGTGTGTGTGGCTCCTGGGTATCGGGCTGTGTGTGGCTCCTGCGTGTCCTGACCCGGAAGTGACGTGATGATATGACTTCTGGGGCCCCATTGACAGACTCCTGACCATGGAGGCCAGGATAGAATGTAATGCAGTGCACTGTATTCCTGTCAGTGTAGTACAGGGGACACACCCGGGGCTTTTAGACCTTTGATGTCTCAATAAAGAGAACCTGTCACACAGAAAAAAAGTAAAAAAAAATAAAAGTAATAAATGAAAGTTACCCCCAAGCACATCTCCTCCCCCCTCCAAAATATAAAAATTGAGACCCCCCCACATATATGCATGTTGAAGCGTCAAAGCACACAGTGGGGCCCCTACACATGAAGATGTGGATTGCGATACACGTTACATATCAGCGCACACGCCAGGATGAGGCAATAATTCCAGCACCAGACCTCCTCCATACACTACACTGATGACCTTTAAGGGGCTTTAACCCCTCCCACCTGACCAATGTACATAAACGGCCAGCTGGGAGCTTCCCCGTTCTGATTGGACGTTCCTGTACGTCCCTCAGAACATGCGCTTGTGTGCGGCCCCGGGGCCACGCAACAGCACGGATCTGTGATGGCCGCGCCCATCGGACTCAGCCCATTACGGATTGGGATTTGGGCTCTCTGATTGGACCTTCCAATGGTGATGGCAGTGTCCAATCACAGCCATCTCTGAATGTCAGCTGACACGTGTCTCTGTAGCTGTTCCCTCAGCTGAGGTCTGTGAGAGCTCAGTGAGGGGGGGAGGGGGGGATGCTGCAAATTGTGACAGTTGATGTGTGTAGCTGATGATTTTATTCCTCCATTACACAGCTCTGCAGCCCCCCCACACCAGGACACCAAGCAGCATCTGTCCCTGTCCACATGTCAGCGTCTGTCAGTGTCCCACATACATGTCATCACCTGTCAGTGTCCCACAAACATGTCATCACCTGTCAGTGTCCCACAAACATGTCATCACCTGTCAGTGTCCCACAAACATGTCAGCGTCTGTCAGTGTCCCACAAACATGTCATCACCTGTCAGTGTCCCACAAACATGTCATCGCCTGTCAGTGTCCCACAAACATGTCATCACCTGTCAGTGTCCCACAAACATGTCATCACCTGTCATTGTCCCACATACATGTCATCACCTGTCAGTGTCCCACATACATGTCATCACCTGTCAGTGTCCCACAAACATGTCATCACCTGTCAGTGTCCCACAAACATGTCATCACCTGTCAGTGTCCCACAAACATGTCATCACCTGTCAGTGTCCCACAAACATGTCATCACCTGTCAGTGTCCCACAAACATGTCATCACCTGTCAGTGTCCCACATACATGTCATCACCTGTCACAGTGTACATGGCACAAAACAAAGAAATAATAAAAAACAATGTAAAGTGCCCCCATCCCCCCCTCGCTGAAGTGCAAAGGTGAACGCAGGCATTGGTGTCATACACATACATGACTAGTGATCACACCACACATGTGAGGTATCGCGGTGAATGTCGGAGGAGAGCAATAATTCTATCACCTGACCTCCTCTGTAACTCTAAACTGGTAACCTGGAACGGCTTATAAAGTGTCTCCTATAAAGATTTGTAAATCACGTAGTTTGGCGCCATTCCATAATCGTGACAATTATAAAGCGTGACGGGTTTTATCTATTACTTGGTGCAACACCAGATTTTATATTTTACCAAAAATGTGGGTATTATATAGTGTTTGTGCATCAAAATTCTCTAACCGCTCCCCCCCCCCCCCGACCACTGCACATAATCGGCCAGGTGGGATCATCGCTGTTCTGATTGGACGTTCCTGAACAGTAGTAAAGTACAGGCACAGTGTTGTGGGGTCTGTGCTTTGTGCAGGCATGGAGTCACAGAGGGGAGGAGGGTGAGTTATGAGAGGAGGGGACTGGCATGGAGGGTAAAGCAGGGGGTGTAGGAATGGTGCTGAAAGGTGAAGAGGAGCCTGCAGGTGCAATGCTGACAGTGAAGGGCTGGGGGTCAGTTGGAGAGAAGGGGGGAGCAGGCATAATGGTGTTAGGGGGGCAGGTGCGCTATCTGCAGGGGGGGGGGTGCAGGCACAATGGTGTTAGGGGGGCAGGTGTGCTGTCTGCGGGGGGGGGGGGGGTGGGGGGGTGCAGGCATAATGGTGTTAGGATGGCAGGTGTGCTGTCTGCGGGGGGGGTGCAGGCATAATGGTGTTAGGGGGGCAGGTGTGCTGTCTGCGGGGGGGGGGGGTGCAGGCACAATGGTGGGGGCTATAAGCATTGGGTTTGGGTGAAAGGGGGCTGGACGGGTGCAGTAGTGATAGAGGGTTGAGATGTAGGAGTGTAGGGGGGCGGTGGGGAGAAGAAGATGCAGTGCTTAGAGGCAGCGTAAGAGGAAGGGGTGCCCCCTACCTGTTTTGCAAAACTACATTTTAAAACGTGGTTTTGCGCAGCCGTGCCGCCCTGCAAACGTACATATGCAGTGGCTGGGGCTGAAGAGGTTAACCACTTCCCTCCTGGCCAACAGCCGAATGGCGGCAGGGAAAACGCACAGCGGCGCGATCTGTCACTGGCAGTGTACCTCGGACACGGCCTATGACAGATCTGAGTACCGGCCCTCGTTGCCGGTACCATGTGACTTGCTGTGACCAATCACAGCAGGTCACATAACAGTGGTATACATTGGATGTCTTCATTCATGCCATCCATTGTATACTAGTGCCTAGCTGTGAATGGTCCCAGAGATCACATGCACATGTCATGTGATTAGCTGTGGCCAAATCACAGCTAAGCACAAAAAAAAAAACCTGAATGAATTGATGTCATTCAGGTAAATGCTTGCTTATAGCAAAGTAATTCTTTGCTATAAGCAAATTGAGTAAAAAAAAAAAAAAATACTGATCACTTCCCCAAAGTAGTACAATGTTACTATGGTAACATTGTACTATTTTGGACATAGTGAAATATGAAAAAAAAATCATAGAAAAACAAAAAACAATTTAATAAAAAATTAAAAATAATAAAAAAATTAAAAAAAAAATTTAAGAAAAATGTATATATATATATTTTCATACTGTCACCAGTCAGTGTCCCTGATCACCGCCATGCCAGTAATATGATGACGCTGTACTGCACTGGTGACAGTATGTAAAAAAAAAAATTGTGAAAATAATTTTTTGCATTTTTTCATTTTACGAAAAATGATGACAAAAAAAATACAACTTCAAAAAACTTGCCATGCCTCTTATGAAGTACGTCAGACTGTCTACTCTGCAAAAAGGGGTCATTTGGGGATATCTGTACTGTTCTGACATTCTGGGACCTCAAGATATTAGATTGGCCGTCAGTACTTCAGGATTGATCAATTTTCAGATCTATCCCATAGTTTGTGAACTCTATAACTTTCCTACAAACTAAAAAATACATTCTAATTTGGGTTATTTTCACCAAAGACATGTAGCAGAATACATCTCGGCCTAAATTTATGAAGAACAATAATTTATTTGCAAACTTTTATAACAGAAACAAAGAAAAACGTGGGTTTTTTTTCAAAATTTTCGGTCTTTTTTTTGTTAATTTAGCAAAAAATAAAAACCCCAGTGGTGATTAACCGGTTGCCGCCCTGCCACTGTATATATACGTGTGCAGGGCGGAACTCAGGCGCAAAACCACGTTTTAAAACGGGTTCCGCGCTCCCGACATTTTCGCCGGCAGGGGGTGCGCACGCTCCTGCCGATCCGCGGGTGACACCATTCGATCCCGGAGGGATCAATCATTAGATTTCAGCCAGTGATGTCTGGCTGAAATCAGATGATCGGTCCCTGTCCTATCCTGTCCTGTGTTGAAGTTTACACAGGACAGGATATGATGTCATTCTTCTCTGCCTGGACACATTCCGTTCCAGACAGAGAAGAAGAAACAGTAAAAGTGAGTAAAACACTACACATTTACAGTTAGAACACACCTAGGTCACATTTAACCCCCTGATCGCCCCCCCCCAGTTAACCCCTTCACTGCCCTGTCACCAGTGTCACTGATCAGTGAACCGATTTTTACTGATCACTGTATCAGAGTCGCTGGCGACTTCCGATAGGGTTAGCACCCCTCCCAGATAGCGCTAGTTTGCCCGCTAGTACACCAGTAATCCCATTTAACCCCTTAATCTCCCCCCCCAGTTAACCCCTTCACTGCCCTGTCACCAGTGTCATTGATTACAGTGAACAGATTTTTACTGATCACTGTATTAGTGTCAGTGGTGACTTCCGATAGTGTTAGCGCCCCTCCCATATAGCGCCAGATTTCCCGCTAATACACCAATAATTCCGTCTAACCCCCTGATCGCCCCCCCCCTCCCGAGTTAACCCCTTCACTGCCCTGTCACCAGTGACATTGATCAGTGAACAGATTTTTACTGATCACTGTATTAGTGTCACTGGTGACTTCCTATAGTGTTAGCGCCCCTCCCATATAGCGCCAGTTTGCCCGCTAATGCACGGGATTTTTTTTTTACCAAAAACATGGAGCAGAGTACATTTTGGCTTAAATTTATGTCTAACTTTGAGTTTACGATATATTTTTTTTAGCTGAAAGTAGAAAATATTGTTTTTTTTCAAAATTTTCGTGTTTTTTTTGTTTATAGCGCAAAAAATAAAAAGCGCACAGGTGATCCAATACCACCAAAAGAAAGCTCTATTTGTGTGAAAAAAAGGACGTAAATTTCGTTTGGGTACAGCATTGCATGACCGCGCAATTATCATTTGAATTAGTGCAGCGCTGTATAGCAAAAAAAGGCATAAATTACAGTATCTATACCATAGTTTGTAGACGCTATAACGTTCACACAAAGCAATCAATAGACACTTATTGGGATTTTTTTTACCAAAAACATGGAGCAGAATACATTTTGGCTTAAATTTATGACTAACTTCCAGTTTACGATATATTTTTTATAGTTGAAAGTAGAAAATATTGGTTTTTTTTTTAAATTTTTGTGTTTTTTTTGTTTATATCGCAAAAAATAAAAAGCGCACAGATGATAAAATACCATCAAAAGAAAGCTCTATTTGTGCGAAAAAAAGGATGTAAATTTCTCTTGGGTACAGCATTGCATGACCGCGCAATTATCATTTGAATTAGCGCAGCGCCAAACAGCAAAAAAAGGCCTGGTCATTAAGGGGGGTAAATCCTCAGGAGCTCAAGTGGTTAAATACCACCAAAAGAAAGCTCTAGTTGTGTGACAAAAATGGTCAAATTTTAGTTTGGGTACAATGTTGTATGAGCGCGCAATTGTCATTCAAAGTGTGAGAGCGCTGAAAGCTGAAAATTGGCCTGGGCAGGAAGAGGGTAAAAGTGCCCGGTATGGAAGCGGTTAAGCACTGCACTATAGCTACTTGACATTGGGCAGGTGACAGTTGGCCGTTTTTGAAAACAAGGGTCAGTTTGACAGAGTATATACCTGGTAACCTCCATAGCACAGTGGTTAGAGTGCCCGTCTAAAGAGTGCATGGTCGTAGGTTCGAGGCTTACCTCTGCCAAGTGCGTCTTTCAGCATGACTATGCAGTACTGGACATGAGATAAATGGATGTTACCAAATTTTTTTTTTTTTGGGCTTTGTTTTTTTTTTTTAACATTCATTTTCTCTCATTTTATCTATTTGGAAAGCCTTTCATGGTCCCAGTGCGGGTAAAAGAGTCCGGACTGGAAGTGGTTAACCACTTGAGCTCCTGAGGATTTACCCCCCTTAATGACCAGGCCTTTTTTTGCTGTTTGGCGCTGCACTAATTCAAATGATAATTGCGCGGTCATGCAATGCTGTACCCAAACGAAATTTACGTCCTTTTTTTCACACAAATAGAGCTTTCTTTTGGTGGTATTTTATCACCTGTGCGCTTTTTATTTTTTGCGCTATAAACAAAAAAACCACGAAAATGTTGAAAAAAAACAATATTTTCTACTTTCAGCTATAAAAAATATATCGTAAACTCAAAGTTAGTCATAAATTTAAGCCAAAATGTATTCTGCTCCATGTTTTTGGTAAAAAAATCCCAATAAGTGTATATTGATTGCTTTGTGTGAACGTTATAGCGTCTACAAACTATGGTATAGATACTGTAATTTATGCCTTTTTTTGCTATACAGCGCTGCACTAATTCAAATGATAATTGCGCGGTCATGCAATGCTGTACCCAAACGAAATTTACGTCCTTTTTTTCACACAAATAGAGCTTTCTTTTGGTGGTATTTGATCACCTGTGCGCTTTTTATTTTTTGCGCTATAAAAAAAACACGAACATTTTGAAAATAAACCAATATTTTCTACTTTCAGCTATAAAAAATATATCGTAAACTGAAAGTTAGTCATAAATTTAAGCCAAAATGTATTCTGCTCCATGTTTTTGTTAAAAAAAAATCCCAATAAGTGTATATTGATTGCTTTGTGTGAAAGTTATAGCGTCTACAAACTATGGTATAGATAATTTGAAATTTACACAGCTTTTACTTTCTGACCGTCCATCACATCTCTTGAGGTGGTAAAATACCAGGATAGAACAAACACCCCCAAATGACCCCTTTTCGGAAAGCAGACACCCTAAGCTATCTGCTGAGAGACATATTGTGTCCATTGAAGATTTATTTTTTTTCCACAAGTTTCTGGAAAATGACAAAACATTTTTTTTTTGTTTTTTTTTTTTTACACAAAATTGTCATTTAAATGATTTATTTCTTGCACAAGCCATGGGTATATGTGGAATTACACCCCAAAATACATTCTGCTACTTCTACCCAGTATGAGGATACCACACGTGTGACACTTTTTGGGAGCCTAGCCACATACAGGAGCCTGAAATCCAATGACCACTTTGAAAGCCTGAAGGTGCGTAACTTCTTAATTTCACTTCCCCACTACCTATCACAGTTTCGGAGGCCCTGAAATGCTAGAATAGCACCAAACCCCCCCAAATGACCCCTTTTTGGAAAGTAGACACTCCAAGGAATTTAAAAAGAGGCATGGTAAGTATTTTGCAGATCTCATTTTTTCTCACAAGGTTTTGAAATATAAAAAAGAAAAGAAAAATATGTTTTTATTTTCTTTCTTCAATTTCCCAAAACTTGTGGCAACAAATGAGATCTTCAAAATACTTACCATGCTTCTTATCAAATTCCTTTGGGTGTCTGCTTTCCAAAAAGGGGTCATTTGGGGGGGTTTGGTGCTATTCTGGCATTCCAGGGCCTCCGAAACTGTGATAGGTAGTCAGGAAGTGTAATGAGGAAATAAAGCCCTTTAAAAGCCTGAAGGTGCTTATTGGATTTTGGGGTCGTGTACTTGGCTAGACTGCCAAAAAGTCTCTCATATGTGGTACCCCCATACTCGGGAGAAGTAGCAGAATGTATTTTGGGGAGTAATTCCACATATACATATGGCTTGTGTGAGCAATAAATTATTTCAATGACAATTTTGTGTAATTTTTTTTTTTTTTGGTCATTATCCAAAAACTTGTGGTAAAAAAATAAATTCTTCTATTGATTCAACATTCCTCTCAGCAAATAGTTTGGGGTGTCTACTTTCCAAAAAGGGGTCATTTTGAGGGGTGGGGGCATTTTATGCCCAGCATTAGAAGTTTATGCCACACATCACTCACTCTTCTAACCACCTGAAGACCAAGCCTTTTCTGACACTTTTTGTTCACATTAAAAAAATCAGTATTTTTGCTAGGAAATTAAAGTGAACCCCCAAACATTATATATTTTTTTAGAGCAGACACCCTAGTAAATAAAATGGTGGGTGGTGCAATTTTTTATCTCACATATTACTTACACAGCGATTTTTCAAATGCAATTTTTTTGAAAAATATACACTTTTTTTAATTTTAATGCACAAAAACACAATATATTGGCCAATTATTTGCTATGATATAAAAGATGATGCTATGCTGAGTAAATAGATACCAAACATGACATGCTTTAAAATTACACATGCCCTGTGCAATGGCGACAAACTGCATACATTTTTAATATCTATAGGCAACGCTTTAAAAGCCTTTACAAGCTACCATTTTAGATTTACAGAGGAGGTCTAGAGCTATAATTACTGCCCTTGATCTGACGTTCGTGGCGATACCTCACATGCATGGTGCAATCGCTGTTTCCATACTGGCACAGGGTTAACGCTCACGACTGCAGGTGTGCGCGGATGGGCGAGGGTCCTTTTTTTTTTTTTTTCTTTTTTTCTGATTTATTTAATTATTTTTACACTGTCCCTTTAATTTTTTTTTTTTTAATCACTTTTAATGCTATCTCAGGGAGGGGGAGGGGGGTGCATTTTCTCCCACTGCTTGTAAAGGCAATCCTGCAGCTAATTAACCACTAGGAATGCTTTTACATGAAAGCCCATTGCCGGCTGAAAAAAATGATACCAGGATGATGCCTGCAGGCATCACCCTGGTATAACCATTCAAAGTCCAGTGATGTACCAGTACGTCGCTGGTCCTTGTTGGATATATATGCTATGTTCTTTTTTCTTTATGCAGCCTGTGGGCTGAATGAAAAAAAAGAGAAGAAATCTCTGCCAGAAAAAGTGTGTGGTATGCCCACCATTAGAAACCTCCCTGCATCCACCCACTTCTAATGGTGGGCACACATGAAATGTGCCAACAAATATAAAATATATATGCCGAAGCATAGGGGCCATCCACCCACTGGCCTCCCCAGGCCCCCATGCTTTGGCATATATTCTCTTTTTTTTTAACTGCGGATGAAAATTTTCATCCGTCAGCACTGCACACACCTACTTATGTCTATTCTGAAAGCAAGACCCTGTTGCTGTCAGAATAGACAGGTCAGTGCTGCAGTTTGACATTCCTGCAAAGAAATCAACAATGGTTAACAATAAAACATAAACTCAATAAAACAACTTTATAATTGAAATATCTCTGCAAGGAAAAGTGTGTGGTGGTATGCCCACCATTATAAACCTCCCTGCATCCACCCACTTCTAATGGCGGGCACACATGAAATGTGCCAACAAATATAAAATGCAAAGTCTAGGTCTATAAAGCAGCTACAAGCTCCTGAGTCAATGATTGCTGTCGCTGACACGGTCCTTCCAGGAAGCTGGAAGGAGATAGGCACGGCTAAGTAATTTGACTTATTAAGACAGGTGGGAGATACAGCAGAAAAAACAGAGGCACACTTACTCAGTTTGGCAGGGCAGGAGCGTACCACATGACCTGGTCCCCCGCAGTACAGAGATTGTTTGCCCGACGTCTCTGGCGTTCTTCAACCATTAATGACGGTCGCGTCAATCCCAATTGCACGGGTTCTGGCATCTCGGTGGCTTCTGGGTTCCGATTCCCAACAGGAGAGGTAGACTGGAACGGAATGCTAGGTAGTACCCATGTTGGTCTCTGACCCTGGCTGGACCTAGCGTTCCCGCAATCTGCAGTCGATCTGGACGGCCAGAGTTATGAGGTCTTCTAAGGTATCGGGTATGCCCACTCTGGCTAGTTTGTCTTTAAGTGACTCGGATAAGCCCATGCAGGGCTGCATCATTCCAATGGGTGTCCCCCATCCAACGTCTGAACTCCGAGGCGTACTCTTCCACTGCTCGGCGACCTTGTCTGAGTGTATGCAGGGCTGTTTCAGCCGATGCTGCCCGCTGCGGGTCGTCATATAACACCGCCATTGCTTTAAAAAACGTTGTTACCGAATCCAGATGTGGATGGCGGATCTCGAGTAGTCGGTGGGCCCAGCCCTGGGGTTCATCTTGCAGTAGGGATATAATGAACCCCACCTTCACAGATTCTGCAGAAAATGTCCGCGGCTGCAGCTCAAAGTATAGTTGGCATGCATTGAGGAATGCCCTGAATTTTCCTCGATCCCCATTGAATCGTTCTGGCATCGGTACACGGGGTTCCGGTGGAGGCATTGAGACCATTGCTCCGACAAGAGGTTCCGAGGGGTTCCTGGTCGAAGATGGAGTAACCGGTTTCTGAGATGTGGATGCCGGCGAGGCTAGCGTCTGAATACGACCTTCCAGATGTGTGTAACCCTCCTGTAGCGTTTTAACCGCTTGGATGAGCGCCGCCAGATGTTGGCATATATTGTCCAGCGGGGATGGTCCTCTTCCAGGCTCAGTCATGGCCGTATGGTTCTGTCACGATCCACCCGGCGGTATCTCTAGCAACCCACAGAATGGGATTCCCCAGGGTGCGGGGTCTAAGCCCCAGTCTGCTTATTCACCAAGGACCCTGATGGTGGGGATGGACTTGGAGCAGACTGAGACCAGGTCGGGACTCCTGAGTACACCCGACTGTGGTAGAGTGAACCACCGGAGGTATGTATCGGAAGAGAGCCTGATGTGAAGAGGCTGGCAGACCTGGGCAGTGGTGAGCGGATCCATGCAGGATGGATGGATGACAGAGTATGTGTAGCGTAGTCAGGCAGGCCGGGTCGGTAACAGCAGAGGCAGAATGGTACAGAGCAGCAGACAGAGAGTAGTCGGGTCACAAGCCAGGTTTCAGCAACAGGAGGTCAGGTAATCAGGAGTAAGCAAAAGAATAGTTAGACGAGCCAGGGATCAGAGCAGGAGACGGTCAGCAGAGGTCAGGATCAAGCAGGGTCGGCAACAAGGTATCTCACACAGGTACAGACGAGCAGGGAACAGGGAATGAATACCATATGGCAATGTGAGCATTGCATGAGCTGGTTTAAATAGCCCGCCCAGCGCCAACAGGTGCGCCTGGGTCCTAGTGCCTGTCCGGCCATCATTGGTGACAGGCGCGCCTGGGTCCTAGTGCCCACCTGCCTGTATGTCTTGTTGGGATCCTACAACTGTGCAGATTCGTGCGCTGTGGTGATCTCTGGGATTCCTGACAAGGGCCCTTAAACCCCTCGTGTATTTTATTGTATTGTTACTGTACTGTCCCATGTATTGTCTCCCATTGTAATGTACAGCGCTGAGCAAACTGTTGGCGCTATATAAATACTGTATAATAATAATAATAATAATAATGTCATCAGAACAGGATGCAAGAAGGTCACCAGTGGGATCCCACTTTATTGCGTTCACTTCATTTGTGTGTCCCTGGAATGTGTTTATTGGCCTGTCTTGTCCCAATTTGCAGACATGAATGCACATATCTGTACTGCATGATGCAAACGTGTTGTTACTTTGCCAGTCCACATCTAACGCTGGTGCCGTGTGAAAAGGAAACTGTTGTTTTGCCCCCCCTGTGTGTGTCCCAGATTATGGTCGTCTTGTCTACACTGCACTTTAAATAATATTTCCTTTCTTGTCCCATTTCAAGGCAAATATAGGTCCTTTGTGTTGCCCCAAGGTGCTTGCAAGGGTTCCATCTTCTGTCCAGATTCTGGCAAAGCCATCATAGGATCCAGTGTCTAGAAGTGTTCCCTCACTATTCCAATCTAAGGATCCTTGTTACTAGGACCATCTTGTCCCCCCCCCTCGTATACAGTGTCTAAGGACCAGCTGTGTTGAAGCACTAGTGCTGTTTTCACTGAGATTCCATATCCGTGCCGTCCAATCACCTGACCTGATGCCAATAGATCACTAACTGGGTTCCAGGCACAAACCAACACTTCTGATTCCTGACCACGTAATACTACTGCTTTGCTAGATGGGATTTCTACATCTCCATCAACTTCCATCCTATCAGTGTGGTTATTTGCCAGTCCCTGTCCTCCATTCTCATCCCCGTTTGCTGCATTTTCCCCATTCTTCGCAGATGGCTGCTGGTTGTTTGCCGTTGCAGCGGCTGCCTGTTGCTGCACAAGCTTGTCTCTGTATGCCTGCTGTCTTGTCTGTACCACATCAGGTATAACTGCATCAATCAGGGAGATTCCATCGTCCTCCCGTCACAAAGTGTGCCATCCTCATCAATGCTCACTTCTGCCTCCACATACTGCAATCCTTTGTGAATGATGGAAATGAAAGCAGCAGGTGGCACCAGGGCACCATTGATATTAGACCGGCTGATATGGCTCTCTATACCAAAAGTGAATGCTGAATGGGAGAATCCCGACTCCTGCAAGTATCGCTACACCACAAAGTATCCTCATCACGGCTTATACTCATCTTTATGCCACCTAAACCAGGACTTCCCAGCAAACTGAGAAAAGACACCTTTGCAACCTTTGACTTCAGATGTTATGGCAGTCCTTCCATGTGATGGCTGCATTAGTTTTCTTTCTTCAAGCCAAGCACATCTTCTCGTCCGAAAGTCACACTCTAAAAGCCGGTATAGTACTGGAGCAAACAACAAGGGAATCTTGGCGCCGTGATGGAGGAACCGCGTGTGCACCCGGATTCACCTTCCTTGGTTACACGTCCATCACTCCCGGGGCAGCGGCAGCCGGTAAGCCGCTTATGTGGAGGAAGATCGGTAAGAGACGAGGGGGGGAGACAGGAAAGTGCGACCCCCCCTCAGAGTTCCACAACAATGAAAAGTGTTTAGTGTTTAACCCCTCGCCTACAGAGCACTTCTACCCCCTTCTTTACCAGGACAATTTTCAGCTTTCAGCGCTGCCGCACTTTGATTGACAATTGCGCGGTCATGCAACATTGTACCCATATGAAATTTTTATCATTTTTTTCTCACAAATAGAGCTTTCTTTTGGTGGTATTTAATTGCCGCTGGGTGCTTTACTTTTTGTGCTATAAACAAAAAAATTGCAAAAAATTAAAAAAAAAAGTTTCTTTATTTCTATTATAAAATTTTTTCAAACAGGTAATTTTTCTCCTTCACTGATGTGCATTGATGAGGCAGCACTGATGGGCACTAATAGGCGGCACTGATAGGCAGCACTAAAGGGCACTGATAGGCAGTACTAATGAGGTGGCATTGATAGGTGGCACTGATAGGCAGCACTAATGAGGTGTCACGGATAGGCGGCACTGATAGGTGACACTGATGATGGGTATAGATAGATGGCACTGATAGGTGGCACTGACTGGCATCACTGCTGGACACTGACTGGCACAACCGCTGGGCACTGACTGGTGGCACTGACTGGCAGCACTGCTGGGCTGCACTGGTGGGTGGCACTGGTGGGCACAGGTGGGTGGCACTGGTAGGCACAGGTGGGTGCACTGCTGGGCACAGGTGGGCAGAACTTGTGGGTGGCACTCCTGGGCACCGATCATCAGGGCACTGATCGTCAGTGCCCTGATGATCAGTGCCGATCCCCGCTCTGACAACTGCCGGTTCTCGGCAGTACTTTCCTCACGATCTGACAGCGTGAGGAAAGTGCAGCCGAGAACCGGCAATTGAAATTCCCGGTGATCAGCGTGTCATTGGACACGGCTAATCACGTGGTAAAAGGCCGCTGTGATTGGCCTTTTACCACATCACGTGATCAACTGTGTCCGTAGGACACAGCGATCACGGAGATAGCTGGGTGCACGCCCCCGGGGGCGTGCAGGAGAGCGTGTTCTGGGAGGTCTTCATATGACGCCCACCCAGAACTGGCCGGCCGCAGTGTAGCCGTCATCTGGCTATCTGCTGTCGGCAAGAAGTTAAAGAATTAAAAAAAAGTTACGTTTTAAAAAATAAAAAAAGTTTTACCGATGAAGAGGTTTTAGTTTTACACAAAACAGTTTTAGTGTTAAAAAATAAATAAAACAAAAAATAGTTTATGTGCTAAAAAATAAAAAAAATGCTTTAGTGTTAAAAAAATAAAAAAACGTATTATTGTTAAAAGATAAAAATAAAAAATATTTCATCCCCGCCCCCCTTCTCTGTCCCCGCCCCCTCTTCCTCGCTCCTCCTCTGTCTATCCCTAACTCCCCACGTAGCTCTGGAGAGTCATTACCCCCACCGATCAAATTCTTTCTGATATGTTACTACCTCTTACTAATATTTGTATTCACTGGACACCATCAGATATGCTGCATTGTTTTCTTGGCTCTTCCCCTCCCCCTCTATATACAGACATTGATACTCTGCATACTTACCCCTGAATCTTGTTGTCAATATAATGTCTAATGCCTCCTGCTAATGTCTCCATCCCCATGTTATAATGACAAGAAAATTGTTTGAACAAGAAAAATAAAAAACATTTTTGTGTTAATAAAAAAAAGTGTAGTATTAAAATTATTTTTTTTTTTAAGTGTTGGGGTTAAAAATAAACAATTTTATTGTTAAAAACTAAATAAAAAATGTTTTTGTGTGAAAAAATAGAAAATGTTTTAATGTTATTTTTTTTTAAACTTGTAGTGTTAAAAAAATTACAAAAAGTTTTAGTGTTAAAAAAATATTTAAAAAAGGTTTAGTGTTAAAAAAAAAGTTAAAAAGAAAGTTTTAGTGTTAAAAGAAATACAAATAAAAACGTTTTAGTGTAAAAAAAAAAAGTTTCGTGTGTCCTGTGTTGTGTATGGATTGGTGCAGGTCAGGACTACAATCCCCTCCCCCCTCCATACGAGGACAGGTGTGTGCTGTGGGTGGGGAGTTGTAGTTCCAGCGCACGCCTGCAGTACCCATGTTCCCACACTAGATGTCTCCCCCGCTCAGCCCCGCTCTGCCGGCTCTCCATCCCCGGCTGTCCTCATTAACCCCTGTGTGTCCGGCGGGCGGGGTGCCGGTGGGGTGTCGGTCCCTCCTCCCCGGTGTGCTCAGTATGGAGGGATGGCGGTAGAAGGCGGGGTGCCGGTGGGGTGTCGGTCCCTCCTCCCCGGTGTGCTCAGTATGGAGGGATGGCGGTAGAAGGCGGGGTGGAGGTGCTGCTCCGGGACGGTTGGTACACAGTTGCGGGGAAGTTGTCGGAGGTCTCCCCGGTGCTGAGCGCGGACCGGTCCGGGGACAACGGGGTGACCAATGGATCGTTCCGGGGCCCCTCCGAGCCCCCCCAGCCCGAGGCCATCGCCAACCAGAAGCGGACGGTGCGGGTGGTGGAGCCGGGCGGGCTGGGGATCCATGAAGGGGGGCCGGGAGAACAAGATGCCCGTCCTCATCTCCATCTTCCGCGGGCTGGCCGCCGACCTCACCCACTCCCTCTGTCGGGGGCGCCATCCTCTCCGTCACTGGCACCGACCTCCGGGATGCCACACGTGACGAGGGCGGGGAGGGAGGTCACCCTGGAGGGTAAGTACCACCTGTGACATGGGATGGGGGGGGCATGTATGTGTAGGGGACATGGGGGGTTAAGTACCACCTGTGACATGGGATGGGGGGCATGTATGTGTAGGGGACATGGGGGGTTAAGTACCACCTGTGACATGGGATGGGGGGCATGTATGTGTAGGGGACATGGGGGGGTAAGTACCACCTGTGACATGGGATGGGGGGACATGTATGTGTAGGGGACATGGGGGGTAAGTACCACCTGTGACATGGGATGGGGGGCATGTATGTGTAATGGACATGGGGGGTAAGTACCACCTGTGACATGGGATGGGGGGGCATGTATGTGTAGGGGACATGGGGGGGTAAGTACCACCTGTGACATGGGATGGGGGGACATGTATGTGTAGGGGACATGGGGGGTAAGTACCACCTGTGACATGGGATGGGGGGGCATGTATGTGTAAGGGACATGGGGGGGGGGTAAGTTCCACCTGTGGCATGGGATGTGGGGGGGGGCATGTATGTGTAGGGGACATGGGAGGGTAAGTACCACCTGTGACATGGGATGGGGGGGCATGTATGTGTAGGGGACATGGGGGGTTAAGTACCACCTGTGACATGGGATGGGGGGCATGTATGTGTAGGGGGACATGGGGGGTTAAGTACCACCTGTGACATGGGATGGGGGGGCATGTATGTGTAGTGGACATGGGGGGTAAGTACCACCTGTGACATGGGATGGGGGGCATGTATGTGTAGGGGACATGGGGGGGTAAGTACCACCTGTGACATGGGATGGGGGGACATGTATGTGTAGGGGACATGGGGGGGTAAGTACCACCTGTGACATGGGATGGGGGGGCATGTATGTGTAAGGGACATGGGGGGTAAGTACCACCTGTGGCATGGGATGTGGGGGGGGCATGTATGTGTAGGGGACATGGGGGGTAAGTACCACCTTTGACATGGGATGGGGGGGCATGTATGTGTAGGGGACATGGGGGGGGTAAGTACCACCTGTGACATGGGATGGGGGGCATGTATGTGTAGGGGAAATGGGGGGTAAGTACCACCTGTGACATGGGATGGGGGGGGCATGTATGTGTAGGGGACATGGGGGGGTAAGTACCACCTGTGGGATGGGATGGGGGGGCATGTATGTATAGGGGACTTGGGGGGGGGGTAAGTACCACCTGTGACATGGGATGGGGGGTGGCATGTATGTGTAGGGGACATGGGGGGGTAAGTACCACCTGTGACATGGGATGGGGGGCATGTATGTGTAGGGGACATGGGGGGGTAAGTACCACCTGTGGCATGGGATGGGGGGGCATGTATGTGTAGGGAACATGGGGGGGTAAGTACCACCGATGGGATGGGGTGCCATGTATGTGTAGGAGACATGGGGGGGTAAGTACCACCTGTGGCATGGGATGGGGGGGCATGTATGTGTAGGGTACATGGGGGGTAAGTACCACCTGTGACATGGGATGGGGGGGCATGTATGTGTAGGGGACATGGGGGGGGGGTACGTACCACCTGTGGCATGGGATGGGGGGGCATGTATGTGTAGGGGACTTGGGGGGTAAGTACCACCTGTGGCATGGGATGGGGGTGCCATGTATGGGGGGGCATGGGGGTAAGTACCATGTATGATATGGGGGGTGCCATGGTATTGGGTGCTCTGCCATGGCAGAGTCCTATTCTGGTGCCATTGGAAGGGGGGAGGGTTGCCATAGCAATGGAAAAGTTTTATGAGGGGGAGTGGCCCCTCAGTCTACTGTGAATACTGTATACCATGGGGGGGGGGGGACCTGGCATGGCAGAATCTTTTTGGGGGTCTTGCCATGGCATTGGGGAAGTCTTACCCAGACTGTTCTGCCATGGTAAAGTCTTATTCTGTATGTCATCCGGGGGGGGGACCTACCATGGTGATAGGGGAGTCTTACTGGGAGGGGTCCTGCCCTGGGAAAGTCTGCTTTGAGTACAATATGCCATTGGGGGACTCTGGACCTGCCATTGTAATGGGAGAGTCGTAGTAGGTGGTCCTGCCATGGGAACCATTACAAAGTCATCTTCTGGTACCAATGGGGGGGGGGGGACAAGTCTTATTCTGTATGTCATTGGAGGGTGGAAGGACCAGTCATGGTAATAGGAGAGTCTTACTGGGGGTCCTGCTATGGGAAAGGCTTGTTCTGTATTCCTTTGGGGGGGCCGGGTACCTACCATGGCAATTGGAGAGTCTTATGTGGGGTCCATAGCAAAGTCTATTTTGAATACTGCACACCATGGGGGGGGGGGGGGACCTGTCATGGTAAAACGGTCAACACATGTACAAAGGATTGCAGATGAACGTTTGACAATCTACTAGTGTATAGCCAGCTTTACTGCTCTCCAGCCAACCAGGTTGGATGGGTTGACTGCCTTCTTCCTCATCTCAAACAATGGTTCTTCCCACCACGCTGGCTATGATGTGGCTGCAGGATGTCTGGACCACCATTTCCAAATATATATATAAAACAATGCCTTCAGTTATGACTGCAATCTCTTCTACAGGAGGAGGGATGCCCGCCCCCCTCCCCCACCACCAATTCCTTTCCTGGGCTCTCTCATTCCATTGGGGATCCTGGGACCGCTCCAACCGGCAGCACCGACTTCAATACACACAGAGAAAGGAGCTGATGTAGTTCCTCCCTCTCTGTGGGATCACAAAATGGAAGCAACAAGGATTTTGTCACTTTTGGTTCTGGTTCTGTGTTTACTGGGCAGTTGCTGACCAGCTACTGTGCTGACCCATATGTGTCTGATCAGCTGCATTGGAGGCCAGAGGAGAGATCTGGGGTCTGATAGAGCCAGATGTCTCCATAAAGAGGACCTGTCATAGCCCATGCTGTCACGTTGTACATCCCCTGTCATAGCAATAAAGTTGATTTATAAAAAAAAGAAAAAAGGGACAGTTAAAAAGTTTAAAATATAATAAATTATTAAAAAAACATTTTAAAGTGCTCATGTGCAAATACATACACATACGTAAATCCAGCACACATATGTAAATGGTGATCACACCATACATGTGAGGTATCGCCACGAACGTCAGAACAAGAACAATAATTCCAGCACCAGACCTCCTGCATCACTCTAAACTAGTAACCTGTAGAGGCTTTTAAAGTGTCACCTGTGGAGATTTGTAGGTCCCGTAGTTTGTAGATGTTCCACGAGTGTACTGCACAGTCTATTCCAAATCAAAACAGAAAGAAAAATGTTTCAAATTTGTTATTACTTTACAAAGAGTGAAGAAAAAGGAATATTTGGCTGTTCAAAAGAAAACATGACCTCTTCAAGTATTTGGATGTGTTCAATCTGATCCATGATCCCTGGTATGCGATAAATAGGCCCAACACCGTAGTATGAGAAACATCCCCATATCACGATGCTTGCACCACCATGCTTCACGGTCTTCACAGTGTACTGTGGCTTGAATTCAGTGTTTGGGGGTCGTCTGACAAACTGTCTGCAGCCGATCCAAAAAGAACAATCTTACTTTCATCAGTCCACAAAATGTTGCACCATTTCTCTTTTGCCAGTCAATGTGCTCTTTGGTAAATTGTAACCTCTTCAGCACACGTCGTTTTCCCAACAGTGGGACTTTGCGGGGACTTCTTGCAGATAGCTTGGCTTCACATAGGGGTCTTCTAATTGTAACAGTCCTCACAGGGAACGTCACACCTTCTTTCATCACCCGGAGCTGATCATTGGCTGTGTCTTTGCCATTTTGGCTATTATTCGATCCATTCAAATGGCAGTTTTCTGTTTACTTTCACGTTTTGGTTTCCATTTTACAGCATTTGAGATCATTTTAGCTGAGCAGCCTATCAGTTTCTGCACTTCTTTATATATTTTCTCCTCTCCAATGAACTTTTTAATCAAAGTACACTGTTTTTCTACACTTTGTCTGGAATGAGCCGTTCCTCAGATTTGTAGAGATATATTATATATAGAGGTATATTCCTTTCAGCAACACTGGCTATATCCATATGAACGTCCAACCTCCAGGAGCCACAATATACCGGGCAGAAAACAAACCTTCCTCACAAATTCACTATTCAGTGTCTCTCCAAAGAAAAGCCAAAGGGATCTGCAATAATGTTCTGCCATAAAAAATGTTCTTTATTAAAACCCGACCGGTACTTACATAATAGGAAGAAAGAAGAGCGACAATCATACAAAACGCACTCATATCTACATCTCATTGGTTGGTTTGTATTCCCACAGATGGGGGGCCCAGTTTTTATTTCTGGGGCCTGTTTGTTGCCACCTTAGGCAGACTGTAATGGTTATTATATGGGATTTATTTTGTTATTATATACAGTACATGTTGTTCCTTAAAGCAGTTAGGGTGGATCCTGTCATCTCTAGGTGCATGGAGTACACTCACAGTCCTAGAAAGCTGGACTCTAAATACAGATATGAGAAATGTTTTTCCTGTCAGAAGATTTTTATATCTGTTCATCCATTGCTGGGATTTCCACAGCTCTGCCAGACAGCACAGCCAAGCAGACAAGACTACTTACAGTTAGGAAATACAGTGGTGTCCTCTGTTCACCCCCATCGTCTGATTGGATGGTGAAACAACAGCAGCAGACTGATTAGGTCATCTCTTTGCTCTCTTCTCCTATCAGTATGTTCTATGTTGGTACATGTGCATGCAGCACACCTGATTGGCTCTCGGTTCTGCCCCTTCTTCTTCCAGTGCTGCTGCATAGTAAGAGGCTGATACCAAATCAATTTCAGGCACTTCCACTAGTGGCATTAAAAAAACACATTTCCAGATGTATTAACCCCTTCCTGTCGGATGTATGTATATACCGTATTTTTCGCTCCATAAGACGCACTTCCCCCCCCCCCCCCCCAGAAAGAGGGGAAAATGTCAGTGCGTCTTATGGAGCGAATGTAAAGCGGCCGGTCCGGTATTTCTGCCGCCACCATGTCAGAATACCGGGCCGGCCGCTTAGCTCTTCTCTCCTGCAGGTCCTTACCTATTCCTCGCTCCAGCGCTGCAGTCTTCCCGCGGCGGCTTCTGTGACACATGACAGGTCCCAGAAGGCTCCGGGCCATTCACAAAGCGCAGTGCTTCTCGCGCATGCGCAGTGGGCACCCGGCTGTCACAGAAGCCGCCGCGGGAAGAAGAAGGAAGGACAACTCCGCGGAAGTGGAAGCGGGTACCCGTCAAATTCAGTTACCCGCTCCCCCTCCCTCCCCAAAGGTCCGCAGTCTCTGGTTATCCCCTGCACTGTCTGCAGTCTCTGGTCATCTCCTGTACTGTGTCCGCAGTCTCTGGTCATCCCCTGTACTGTGTCCGCAGTCTCTGGTCATCCCCTGTACTGTGTCCGCAGTCTCTGGTCATCCCCTGTACCGTGTCCGCAGTCTCTGGTCATCCCCTGTACCGTGTCCGCAGTCTCTGGTCATCCCCTGTACCGTGTCCGCAGTCTCTGGTCATCCCCTGTACCGTGTCCGCAGTCTCTGGTCATCCCCTGTACCGTGTCCGCAGTCTCTGGTCATCCCCTGTACCGTGTCCGCAGTCTCTGGTCATCCCCTGTACCGTGTCCGCAGTCTCTGGTCATCCCCTGTACCGTGTCCGCAGTCTCTGGTCATCCCCTGTACCGTGTCCGCAGTCTCTGGTCATCTCCTGTCCTATGTCCGCAGTCTCTGGTCATCTCCTGTCCTATGTCCGCAGTCTCTGGTCATCTACTGTACTGTCCGCAGTCTCTGTTCTTCTCCTGTACTGTGTCCGCAGTCTCTGGTCATCTCCTGTACTGTGTCCGCAGTCTCTGGTCATCTCCTGTACTGTGTCCGCAGTCTCTGGCCATCTCCTCTACTGTGTCCGCAGTCTCTGGTCATCTCCTGTACTGTGTCCGCAGTCTCTGGTCATCTCCTGTACTATGTCCGCAGTCTCTGGTCATCCCCTGTACTGTGTCTGCATTCCATTGGTTCAGAATATTTTTTTTCTTGTTTTTCTCCTCTAAAACCTAGGTGCATCTTATGGAGCGAAAAATACGGTATGTGGCAGCAGAGATTGGCCGTATTCTGTGCCTCCACGTATACACATACCTGTTTTGTGTTGGCAGCATGCCCCCAGCACTCTGACAGCACCGTCACTGACAATTGGAAGCTGGTAGGATAGGCTTCCAATTATCTAATCACTTTGACATCCAATCACAGTGATCACATGGTGCGGAAGGTGAACAAGCAGGTAACGATGCTCCGGTGTTGCGATCTCTTAAAAGGCTGGGAAGAAGGGGTTAATGAATACAGAGTTGCATTCATTTGTGTCTGTTATATCTGTCTGGAGATTAGTCCAAAGATGTACAGTTTTTATTCAACTGTGTGTGGCAAAATATCCTAAAAATCCAGAGCTATGAACAGGGGATTCTAAGAAGATCCTGGGATTTCCCGCTGTAAACGCATGTGTTCTGTATTGCAGACATCCAGAACTGCATTCACCTGATGCCAAGCATACTGCGGTGCTGCGAGCAAAAGATCCTGCGGCGGCCCAGACCGGGTTCAACGCAATTCACGGGGCGGTGACGGAACTTCTTCCCAAGGTGATGGCCGAAGTCCAAACTCAGCTGGGAAAAAACGGAATCTCTGGAAGTCATGAAATTCGGCACATGGGCTGGCTAGCAGAAAAGGTCAGTTTGTTGTGTCTTTGGCTTTATATTGTTTATCTCACGAGCTAAATGACCACAAAAATGTCTCATCTGAAGTCCCTTTAACCCTTTTCCGCCTACTCCGGTGTCCTTGTACAAAGTTCTGAGTGCCTGGGGGGCGGGAAGATTTTCGATCATGTGACTACTGTGTTTGGCTGTCATAGTGGTCACATGATCAGGAGTCGTTCCACCGGCTATGGATTATTAGTGAGGGCCGAGAGCTGTCTGTGACAGCTCAGTGTCTGTGCTGGGAGCTTGCAGTGAGCTTGTTCTCAGCACAGAAACATTGGCTGCCCAACAACGCACATGTGTGGGTGTTAAAGCCTGCCCTTGTGGCTGCAAATATGTGTTATTTGGGTGACAACAGGTTAAAGTGGAACCTAACCCCCCCCCCAGGTTTAATTTTACTCTAAACCCCCTCCTCCCTTGTGTGCTGGGGTGAACTTAGATAACATACCCAGCCATCAACTGCAGCATTGCCGTGCAGTAATCTGCTGAAAGCCGAACCCACAGGGCCTTGTGCCGCCATCATTGGAGCCAGCTTTCTCTTCCAGGTCCTAGCAAGCAGCTCCCGATGACACTCCACTGCGCATGCACAGCGTATTGTACATAGCCCCAAAGCCACCTGGGATACATGATGTTGGTATCCTAGGGGGCTTCAGGTGGGGTGGGGAGGATGTCATTCTTACCTAAGCGAGGAAGGCAGAAGCATGGGGTGTGTTCTCCTAAAGAAAGAAAGAAAGAAGTACAGGAGTTGGATAAAAATATGGAAACACTACATGATTTGCAGGTGTGAAAGTCACGACATTTTTTGTGTTGAAAGCGGAAGTGACGTAACATTCTTTTGCTTCCGCTGTGTGATGAGACACCTAGCTAACAGGTGGAAAGCCTCACTTCCGTCATTTACTGCGTGCGCAGCTAGTAATATGGAGTCATGTCAGAGCTTACTGAGCTTCAAAGAGGGCAAATTGTTGGTGCCACTCAGCTGGTGCCTCTGTGACTGAAGTTGCCAATTTATTGGCTGTGTCATGAGGTACAATATCAAAGGTTATGGCGGCATATACAGTTTCTGGGAAAACGATGTCTGGGCAGCCATATCTTGGTATTCTGCAGGTCCCATTGTCACCTTGAAAGATAGAGTCACTGCCAGTGACTATGTACAAATTTTGGCAGGGTATGTGCACCCCATGGTGCTGACATTGTTTCCCGAAGACCGCGCCATTTACCAAGCTGACAATGCTCTGAATTCACACAGCTGGCGTTGTCAAATCACGGTTTGGTGAGGATGCAGACAAAGTCTCACACCTTCCCTGGGCGCCACAGTCACCGGACCTCCATATCATAGAGCCATTATGGTCAACGAGATTTGGGCTCGTTTTCCGCCTCTGGCATCTCTGCGAGAGCTGGAGCGTTTTTGTATGAAGAGTAGTATCAGATTCCATTATCCACCACCCAAGACTTATATTTGTCAATTCCCAGGAGAATTCAGACCGTCTTGGATGCTAAAAGGCAGTCCAACACTATAGGAGCTAATGATTTTGTTCTTATACCTAGTGTTTCCATAATTTTGTCCAACCCCTGTAACTGGGACTGAAGGTTCGTGTTAAAATCTTAGTAGTCTGACGTCATCGTGTTCTTGCTCTATCTGTTTAATGTGCTGATTGTCTGCTTGTTATTTGGGTCCACTTTAAACTATGATCAGTTACTTAGGCGGAGACCTTTCTCTGCCACCTACTGGAATTTGTCATTTCTGTGCAATGTATGCGATTAAAGAGGGGACTCCGTATGCAGCTTTCATTGAATGTTGCCACTTAACAGCAAGCACTGAACACATCAAATATGCCACAGTCTCCTGGGAAGTGTAATTAGTCGGTTTGTTTGAATTTGGGGTTTTACTGTTACACTTAGGAATCGGGGGAGGCTGAGGATAGGGCCACTGTAGCTGACAAGCCCCCTTTGCCAGTCACACTTCGTGAACAGGGGATTGTGGCAGCTATGCTGTGTCTGAGATCAATGTTAGTGACGCCCACTAATTGGGCATTCGTCGGGGAGGAGCAGAGAAGCTGGAAACTAAGGAACCAAAAAGAGATTTACTTCACATTTCAATACTGTTTCATTGGAGAAGTGAATACAGGCATTTAGACATGCAAGGATGGATCTGTATTTATGTTTTTAATTCCTTCAGGAGTTAATTTTTTAAGGCCCAACACTGGAAACCCTTTTTAGTCGGTTATTGTGTACCGAGAATACTATCTCTACAGTCACTGACCTCACATTTTCCAAAATACAATATTTTTCCCTAAAGCGGGCCTTTAACGTCTTAAGGGGCCATGCACGTTGCTTACAAGAAGGGGTCCGTTCCGATATTGGGAGCACGTGTAAAGGTGAAGGTACTCTGGGCTCTGATTTGGGTCACGCCGTGTACATCGTTCTCTGGGGAGGTACAGTAGTAAGTGTAGATGGTGAGACGACTTGTTCAGCTGAGCCAATGCAGATTTAATGAGCATCACACTTGTTAGCGTTGGCGGTTGGATTGGCTGGATGTCCGTAAAGACAGATGCATCCAGTGAATGCTTCCTGTTAATATGGAAGATGGACAGTCTAGGTGTTGATAGACATCATTTATGTATTTACTTTGTACAGTTATTGTCATTTGCTTTTTACGAACACGTAATTTCCAAAGGTTTTACCCATTTATAACAGTCCCTGAGCGATTTCTCTGCTCCTTTTTTGTTATGTTTCCACAGAAGTTGAAGCGTATCTAAACCCGAGAACAAAATCTTTTCCAGTTTACCAATCTTTAGATTTGGTGGCTGCCATTGTTTTATTTTTATTAGGATTATCTAGTTTTTATGTTCAGCTGGTAATCATGTTCACTTCCTGTCCTAGGGTGACAACGCTCAATGTACTATATCTATTGTAATGTTTGGGGGTTGTTTAGCTCAGGGTAGCGCTCACCAGCAAGTAGAATCCACACCAGAAATTGTTGTTTTAGAGTTTCTTGGCCCACTTTTATTAAAGAAAAAAAATGTCCATACAATGTATGTTTGCCACATCAACAGAAAACAACCAATCCAGCCTCCTGGCTTGCACTTGCAACAAAATAGTTCTTCAGCCTCCTGGCTTATGTACAGCAGTTCTGCTCAGGCCTTCCACTATAGACCCTCGTCAGTCCCCCATAGACCACTTCCTCGCCAACACTGTCCACACAGCTGGCAGCCCCTTGCTGCCCTGATCCTCAGGCTCTGGACTCTGTCCTTTCCAATGCACATATGCACTCCTCTGGATTCTCCCTTGCACATACCTGGATTCCTTGGGAGGATAGAGCCCAGAACCCTGGTCCTGTCTCTACAAAAAGCCCAGAACCCACCTGCATAATCAGTGTTCTGGCTATTCCTAAAATCTAGTCCCAGAATTGCAGATTTCTTCCCACCAAGATCACTTTGAAATTTCCAGGCTCCAGGTCCCAAAATGGACCTTTATGAAACAATGAAGAAACTGAAAAGCCCGTTTCCTCTGCATTACACAAACCCCCTGGAGCCCCTTAACCTGCCTTGTTGAGGATCCTGGGTAGCATAATATCCTTTTACCAACATGACAGATCACCGCACTGTCACACTATGGAGAGCAGCATTGTCACCCTAGGACAAGAAGTGTGTCAGGGCTACAGAACAAACACGTGTCGGCTTGTGAGCTGCTATGTGAGTAATAAATCTTACCAAGTGCTGATTGTGAATCGCCTGCACCTAACACATGCTCATACTAGTGTGTAAAAAAACAAAAAAACACAATGTGCCGCGCTTCACTTCAACAATAATATGTGTATCCAATCACTAATATTTCTAATGCATATCCAAATATATAAATGAATATAAATATATGTAATTGTGCATCCAGTTACTATTAGTTATATATCAAAATAAATGAAAAAGTGAATGAACCAATGATGATTGTCAACAACAGTGTCCATATGATTGTTATAAGCAGTCAAAAGAAAAATCCAAATATGAGTTCCTTCAAACGTGCAAACTTTGCTTTACCGTATAATATCCCGTGCTTCTTAAAAAGTATTTGGTGCGAATAACTTGCATAAACGTCCCCCCCCCCCCCCCCCCCCGGTTGTGCTCTCACCTCCAATATATGAACAAACCGTTAAGTAAGGTCATATAGCGCTTGTGTCCCTTTAAATGGACCAAAGTGTGGATGGGACGGTATCCTGCTGTTTGGGGTCCTTCTCCACTCAGACGATAAACTCCCCTTCCACGGTGGTTATTATAGAGGAATACATCAAATCATAGTGTATTACCCTTTAAAAATCATTTTCATTAATAAAAGTAATGCACTCACATGTACTCTATGTTAAAACTGCTTTGTGCACAAAATGTGTCCTCCAGAACTTTTTCCCAGGTGAAAATCCTAAAATTGCCAGCTGGTGTCAGTATGGTACCATCGAGCATCGTGAGGGGCTTTGACGTCATGACGCTGGATGGAGCACGTTTATGCAAGTTATTCGCACCAAATACTTTTTAAGAAGCACGGGATATTATACGATAAAGCAAAGTTTGCACGTTTGAAGGAACTCATATATGGATTTTTCTTTTGACTGCTTATAACAATCATATGGACACTGTTGTTGACAATCATCATTGGATTATTCACTTTTTCATTTATTTTGATATATAACTAATAGTAACTGGATGCACAATTACATATATTTATATTCATTTATATATTTGGATATGCATTAGAAATATTAGTGATTGGATACACATATTATTTTTGAAGTGAAGCGCGGCACATTGTGGGGTTTTAGGACTACAGAACACCTCCCCCTTTCTCCATCTATACAAGGCTAGGTTCACACCCTCTCTATGTTCTTTCTCTAAAAAGTTATTCCCTATATCGTATGGATGTTTGTATATTAGAAGCCATAGGAATGACCGTTTCTGGCATTCCCGCCTCTTTCTCAAGCTCAATGCACATTTGAAATTGTGAAAGGGCAGGGATTCCCAAAACTCAAGAAGCGGCTGATCAGGCGGTCGCCTAATGCCTCACCCTCACAGGGGCTTTGCGGCAGCATAATTTACCTACGGCTAGGTTCACACATGTCTGGTGTGAATTTCCTGGTCATTTTCACTGCCAATTTCCAATGCAGCTATTCAGCGGTTCAGCTGCGGTTTTCAAATATGGTTCAGATGCAGATTTATGGAGCTGCTGGCCACTGGCGTCTTTAACAATACCTGGTCCACTTCAGGTCCAGACACTTGCACCCCCTTCCAGTCTCGGACAATTTTCAGCTTTCAGCACTATCACACTTTGAGTGACAATTACTCAGTCATGCAACACTATACCCATATTACATTTTTATCTTTTTATTGTGACAGATAGAACTTTCTTTTGGTGGTATTTGATCACCACGGGGTTTTTTATTATTTGCTATATAAACAAAAATATACTGACAATTTTGAAAAAAAACCCAAAACATTTTTTGCTTAGTTTTTGTTATATATTTTGCAAATAGATCATTTTTCTTCAGACATTTAGGCCAAAACGTATTCTGCTACATTTTTGGGATAAAAATAACCCAAAACAATTTATATTTATATTTAGTCTGTGTGAAAGCTATAGAGTCTATAAACTATGGGATATATATTTGAAATATATGGCATATGGCAGTGATCAGGGCTCTGGTATGGGGTATGGCTGTGATCAGGATGCCGGTATGGGGTATGGCTGTGATCAGGATGCTGGTATGGGGTGTGGCTGCGATCAGGATGCTGGTATGGGGTGTGGCTGCGATCAGGATGCTGGTATGGGTTATGGCTGCGATCAGGATGCTGGTATGGGGTGTGGCTGTGATCAGAATGCTGGAATGGGGTGTGGCTGTGATCAGAATGCTGGTATGGGGTGTGGCTGTGATCAGGATGCTTGTATGGGGTGTGGCTGTGATCAGAATGCTGGTATGGGGTGTGGCTGTGATCAGGATGCTGGTATGGGGTGTGGCTGTGATCAGGATGCTGGTATGGGGTGTGGCTGTGATCAGGATGCTGGTATGGGGTGTGGCTGTGATCAGAATGCTGGTATGGGGTGTGGCTGTGATTAGGATGCTGGTATGGGGTGTGGCTGTGATCAGGATGCTGGTATGGGGTGTGGCTGTGATCAGGATGCTGGTATGGGGTGTGGCTGTGATCAGGATGCTGGTATGGGGTGTGGCTGTGATCAGGATTCTGGTATGGGGTGTGGCTGTGATCAGGATGCTGGTATGGGGTGTGGCTGTGATCAGGATTCTGGTATGGGGTGTGGCGGTGATCAGGATGCTGGTATGGGGTGTGGCTGTGATCAGGATGCCGGTATGGGGTGTGGCGGTGATCAGGATGCTGGTATTGTGGTGTGGCTGTGATCAGGATGCTGGTATGGGGTGTGGCGGTGATCAGGATGCTGGTATGGGGTGTGGCTGTGATCAGGATGCTGGTATGGGGTGTGGCTGTGATCAGGATGCTGGTATGGGGTATGGCTGTGATCAGGATGCTGGTATGGGGTGTGGCTGCGATCAGGATGCTGGTATGGGGTGTGGCTGCGATCAGGATGCTGGTATGGGTTATGGCTGCGATCAGGATGCTGGTATGGGGTGTGGCTGTGATCAGAATGCTGGAATGGGGTGTGGCTGTGATCAGAATGCTGGTATGGGGTGTGGCTGTGATCAGGATGCTTGTATGGGGTGTGGCTGTGATCAGAATGCTGGTATGGGGTGTGGCTGTGATCAGGATGCTGGTATGGGGTGTGGCTGTGATCAGGATGCTGGTATGGGGTGTGGCTGTGATCAGGATGCTGGTATGGGGTGTGGCTGTGATCAGAATGCTGGTATGGGGTGTGGCTGTGATTAGGATGCTGGTATGGGGTTTGGCTGTGATCAGGATGCTGGTATGGGGTGTGGCTGTGATCAGGATGCTGGTATGGGGTGTGGCTGTGATCAGGATGCTGGTATGGGGTGTGGCTGTGATCAGGATTCTGGTATGGGGTGTGGCTGTGATCAGGATGCTGGTATGGGGTGTGGCTGTGATCAGGATTCTGGTATGGGGTGTGGCGGTGATCAGGATGCTGGTATGGGGTGTGGCTGTGATCAGGTTGCCGGTATGGGGTGTGGCGGTGATCAGGATGCTGGTATTGTGGTGTGGCTGTGATCAGGATGCTGGTATGGGGTGTGGCGGTGATCAGGATGCTGGTATGGGGTGTGGCTGTGATCAGGATGCTGGTATGGGGTGTGGCTGTGATCAGGATGCTGGTATGGGGTGTGGCTGTGATCAGGATGCTGGTATGGGGTGTGGCGGTGATCAGGATGCTGGTATGGGGTGTGGCTGTGATCAGGATGCTGGAATGGGGTGTGGCTGTGATCAGGATGCTGGTATGGGGTGTGGCTGTGATCAGGATGCTGGTATGGGGTGTGGCGGTGATCAGGACATTGGTATGGGGTATGGCTGTGATCAGGACATTGGTATGGTGTATGGGGGGTGTTTTGTTTGCACTGGGACAGGTGACAAGGCCTCCTGAATGATGTATTATTGATATTGTGGGGCAGTGATCAGGGACACAGGGGAACTAAACTGGGGCACTGGGGAGGCTGGCAGTGCAGTGTGTGAGGGTACAAGCAGCCTGACATTCAGTGTAAACTCACACACTGCAGGATCATTCACACTGAGAGCAGAGAGAAGCGATTGGTCACAGCAGTCACATGTGATACACCACGTGATCGCCCTAACACAGCGGTAATGTGATCCACTGTGTCCGGGCGACACACCGATCACCGGGTTTCCTGGTGAGCGCTCTGTGAGCCGCACACGAGCCATCGATGCAGCCTAACGTACAGGAACATTAGCCCGCATCGGCGCTGCTTCCCGTCTGCCGTCTGTGTAGAATGGGCGGACGGGAAGAGGGTAAGGAGGGGGCCAGGTAGCTGGCTGCTTGTCCTGGTTTGGTATGGATTTTGAGGGTAACCCCATGCCAAAAAAAGAACCCTTATCCGAGCATGTGGCCGGGCTGGCCAGTAAAGAGGGGAGACCCTCAGATCCTATCAACCCAACCCCCCCCCCCCCTCCATCCATGTGAATGAGTATGGGTTACATTGGGCATTTTTTTGCTATTCGCAACTTCGCTTTATCTGGCAATAGCACGGTCATGCAACGCTGCACACAAATGATGTTTTTCATTTTTTTCCCACAAAAATAGAGCTTTCTTTTGGTGATATATGAACACCACGAGGTATTTATTATATAAATGAACATTTTGAAACAAAAAAAACTATATTGTTTACTTTTTGTTATAAAACATATCCAATAAAAATGTAAACAAAAAAATCAATTTTCTTTATAAATTTATGCCAACATATATTCTGTTACATGTTTTAGGTAAAAAAAAAAAAAACGCAAATCAGTAAATGTGTATTAATTGGTTTGTGTGAAAGTTGCAGCGTCTACAAACAATGGGATAAATAATAAATACTGGAAGTTTCTTTATCTTTTACATTTATTTATGTTTATACTATTAATGGCGATGATGAGTGGGGCTGTGATAGTGCGCCGAGCAATCTGACACTTTGTCACAACTGACACTGACATCTCCAGTGACACTGATACAGTGATCAGTGTTAATACTATACACTGTCACTGTATAAATGACACTGACTGGGAAGGGGTAACATCTAGGGGCAATCAAAGGGTTAGCGGTGTGTACTGTGTGTAGTATGGGCTGCTTTTACTAATCCATTTGGCTGATTTTACTCTCTGCTTTGCAGGGAGAAAAAAATAGACACAATGCTGCTGTTTGTACAGAGGTCTGTTTTGGTTGTCAACACAGAGCTCTGCTAAGTCATTCGCTCAGCCGTTCAGCAGGTCCCAGCCATAAATCATTTGGCTGAACCTGCTGATTGGCTTGGGCTGTAGCGAATGGCAGCACAGATGGGGGTAACGGGCACACATATTATTGTTTCTATGGTGGGAATTGAGGGTAGAGTGCCGCTTTAGGTTGCCTTACTTCGTTATCGGAGCTTGCACCTGAGTGACTGTAATCCACCCTTATATATATTCATCCCATATATTAACCCTCGATACGATCGTTCGGTTTGAGATTTTATTTTTACCAAGATACTTAGAAGACTGTCCCCCCTCATTGTACTTCACTTCAATGGCGGTCGGCACCGCCCATCAACAATGATGATTGGGTAATCGACCAATAAATTAAGCTCCGCCGCCAGTAGGCGTATATCCTGATGAAGTCACGTGTTTGAGTGACGTAACGCGTAGATACGCCAGAGGGAGGAGCTTCCTATGATCGACGGCTTGACGTCACATCCGGCGTGGACGCCATCTTGGTGCTCCAAGTCCTGAATACAGTACACCCTTGGAGAGGTGTAAAGGCCTGCTTACTATTAGACCCGTGTAAGTAGGCTCTTGGTTGTTTTTACTCTAATAAAAGGTTTTACACTATGTAAGTCTCTCTTGCCTCACTGGTGACCGTACTGGAGAGCCTTTATCGGAGAGACACCACGGGCAGTGCTGAGGTTACTATTCCATACTAAGACCTACCAGGAGGAGTGAGTGACACCACTATTACCAGCAGGATCCACTGACCAGCAGGATCATTACAAACAGCATTACAAGCTCTTTGGTCCCTGGGGGCCTGAGCAGGAAGGTGAGGGGGCACCCCAGCCTTAGAGGATTGGCACAGTGTGGCTCACACCTGCATGAAGTCTGTGTGACCCATTAAGGACACCATTCACCTTATGTTTATTCATTAAGGACATTATTCACGTTTTTGCTCACCTTCT
Organism: Staurois parvus; assembly: GCF_062004578.1. Lineage (NCBI taxonomy): Eukaryota > Metazoa > Chordata > Amphibia > Anura > Ranidae > Staurois > Staurois parvus. The sequence continues at coordinate 2,694,752 of NW_028318371.1, forward strand.
TGCATGTTATCCGTATAGCTGTCCACTTCACTCTTTATATATATGTCAGCCATTCCTTATATATATATCATTATATGGTTTATCTAATTTTGCTCATTTAGCGCCGTATTAATTGGTTTTATATTGAGTAACGGGCACACAAGCCCCCTACGTAGAAATTAAAGATCACATACATGTACGTGATCTGGTGCAGAGGAGACCCCAGGCTGCTGTATATTTGCATGGGCCTGTCGGCAGCTGGTTAATTCATGGAACAGAGTTCTACTACCTAATAGTCTCTTATATGTTGTGGTGAGATGTCTGGAATCGGGATCCCAGATCTTCACATCCAGTGCAGCCATGACTAGAGGGTCCAACTCTTCTAGATGTGGGATTCATTTTATTGGATGGTCCATGCAGCAGAATTAGTGGGAACAGATGATACTATGAGAGACAGAAGAGGCCAGAGGGTGACTAAGCCCCGTAGACTCCACTGGGAACTAAAATCTCACTTTTGGGTGGACTGACCCTTTAACTGTACAGGATATGGTGGTGGTACACAAACGAAAGGAGTGCGGGACACACGGAATGATAGAAATGCCCGTCACCACAGACTTGGAATTACACTGTATCTGAGCACCACAAAGAGAAAATGATCATTTATTCATTTGTAATAATCAAAGAAAACTCCCCCATCCATCCATGTTTCCATGCTTTATTTTACTGAGAAATCACTTTGAAAAACTCTTGTCTAGCATTTCTGGCTGTGGCCACCTTGAGTAAGGGCAGATGACTGATGTAGCATTTACTTCCTGGAATCCATCTGCCCTTAGCTCAGGCACAAATGTGTGCTTAGCTGAGAAAGCCCCTGCTCCACTCCTGAATACTCCTGGGATGTATGACTTTATTTGGCTAGGCTGGAAACCAGGAAGTAACTGAGGAATTGTTAATAAAAAAGAATACGTTTAAAACAAGTAAATGTGATCTACGTTCCTAAATACACTGCTCAAAAAAATTAAAGGAACGCTTTTTAATCAGAGTATAGTGTCAAGTCAGTTAAACTTCTGGGATATTTATCTGGTCAGTTAAGTAGCAGAGGGGGTTGTAAATCAGTTTCAGCTGCTTTGGTATTAATGAAATGGCTTTGGTATTAATGAAATGAACAACAGTTGCATTAGATGGGCAACAGTGAGACGACCCCCAAAACAGGAATGGTTTTACAGGTGGAGGCCACTGACATTTTTTTCCCTACTCATCTTTTCTGACTGTTTTTCACTAGTTTTGTATCATATGACGCCCTCCCAGAACTGGACAACCGCGCTCTATCCGTTATTCAGCTATAGCGCGCTTGGCAAGTGGTTAAAAAGATATTCCAGCATCCTCTGAGATCTCATGTTTCAGTCCATCTGATGCTGCCACGTTGCACCTCAGACTGTCCAGGAGCTCAGTGGTGACCTGGTCCAGATCTGGGAGGAAATCCTCCAGGACACCATCCGTCGTCTAATTAGAAGCATGCCCTGACGTTGTCAGACATACATACAAGCACGTGGGGGCCATACAAACTACTGAGGACCATTCTGAGTTGCTGCAATACAATTTTAGCAAAATGGACTCGTCTGCTGCATTTTTTTTTCACTTTTTATTTTCGGGGTGTCTTTGAATTCAGTCCTCTGTTGGTTGATCATTTTCATCAAACGATGGGGCGTCCTTATGTTCCTAACACATCACCCCGTCCATGTCAGTATAGAGACCCAACATGAGATTTTCCCCATTGAGATCTGATGTGTTCTCAAAGTGTTCCTTTATTTTTTGAGCCGTGTATTTCCTAAGGATAGCAGCAGAAGGATTGAAAATAGCTCATGTTTATTGAGATTGAAGTGTATTTTATTTATTATTTATTTCAGGTACTTCTATATCGCCGTCAATTTACACAGCACTTTACATATATATTGTACATTCACATCAGTCCCTAACCCTCAAGGGGCGTCCAATCTAAGGTCCCTAACTCACATCCATACATACTCATCTCTCTATCTATCCATCCCTTGGCGATTGCATGGACTGTCACTCGTAAGCAACTTTTTCCATGAATTCTCTTAGCAGTTATTTTACAGGGTAGGTTGCCAGGTCTTTCTCCCACCCCCACCATGCAGGAGATCCCACATGGCCAGGGATGAAACTAGGACAATTTAGACAGGAGCCAATTCACCTACCAGCATGTCTTTGGAGTGTGGGAGGAAACCGGAGTACCCAGAGGAAACCCACACAGGCACAGGGAGAACATGCAAACTCCAGGCAGGTGGTGCCGTGGTTGGGATTCGAACCAACGACCCAAGTACTGCCAGGCGGAAGTGCTAACCATTTAGCCACTGTGCTGCCCAAGTTGTGCATTCAAGTTTTTCTGTTGCCTGAAGTTGCCCCTCCTCTGATCAATTTATTGTGTTCCATTGAACGGGCTGCCGACACACGCCAGAATAGACCAAATATCGGACACGCATCGTTTCTTCTGACTAGATGTGCAGTGTGGTGCGCTGCAATGCATGTTTGTCAGATGTGCGTTCGGTTCCTATTGACAATGGATGGCACTGCAACACGCTAATGCATGGACCACGTGTCGTCCTATGTTGCAGGAATGCATCTTACCGCAACACAAAAGTGTGATTGGATGCTTCATGTAAGGTGCACATAGGCAGGGCAATTCACAGAACGTTACAATACACAGAGTCCTCCAGCATACTTACCAGCCAGCCAGCAAAACTGGAAAAAGCCTAAAATGTTTCAGCAATTTGTGTTCAGATTGTTGGATACATTTGCAAATATATGTGAAGCCGCACTGCCACGTCAAGGCTCCTCTGTACAGTGCGGTCCCTAACTCCACTCTAATGTAATTTCCAAATTGTGACATACAGAGCAAGAAATACATTCAGAATGTAAACTAGTTCAACAAAAATTAAATCAAAAACAGAGGTTTTGGTTGCATATATTTGCAATCACATACGAAACTACCATCTATAGACGTCTAAAACATGAGTGAAAAAAAAATACTGGCCTCCAACCTCCCCTTATAGCCAGTCCAACACACGCCTTTAAAAAAGAATACCGGCCTCCAACCTCCCCTTATAGCTGGTCCAACACACACCTGGAAAAAAAATATTGTAGCTCTCTTGTTGGTGAAGAGAGCTGGTGTAATTGCTTTCTTGGAGGCAGGTGCTGATGACAATCCTTCAATAGAGCGATGACGGAGCCTCCACGTGAATGTCACATGCTGACGGAGTCTCCACGTGAATATCACATGCTGACGGAGCCTCCACGTGAATATCACATGCTGACGGAGCCTCCATGTGAGTATCACATGCTGACGGAGCCTCCACGTGCTCGGCACATTCTGACGGAGCCTCCACGTGCTTGGCACATGCTGTCGGAGCCCCCACGTGCTCGGCACAAGCCGTCGGAGCCTCCACGTGCTCGGCACAAGCCGTCGGAGCTTCCACGTGCTCGGCACAAGCCGTCGGAGCCTCCACGTGCTCTGCACAAGCCGTCGGAGCCCCAACCTTCTCGGCACAAGCCGTCGGAGCCCCAACGTGCTCGGCACAAGCCGTCGGAGCCCCAACGTGCTCGGCACAAGCCGTCGGAGCCCCAACGTGCTCGGCACAAGCCGTCGGAGCCCCAACGTGCTCGGCACAAGCCGTCGGAGCCCCAACGTGCTCGGCACAAGCCGTCGGAGCCCCAACGTGCTCGTTACAAGCCGTCGGAGCCTCCACGTGCTCGGCACAAGCCGTCGGAGCCTCCACGTGCTCGGCACAAGCCGTCGGAGCCTCCACGTGCTCGGCACAAGCCGTCGGAGCCCCAACGTGCTCGGCACAAGCCGTCGGAGCCCCAACGTGCTCGGCACAAGCCGTCGGAGCCCCAACGTGCTCGGCACAAGCCGTCGGAGCCCCAACGTGCTCGGCACAAGCCGTCGGAGCCCCAATGTGCTCGTTACAAGCCGTCGGAGCCTCCACGTGCTCGGCACAAGCCGTCGGAGCCTCCACAAGCTCGGCACAAGCCGTCGGAGCCCCAACGTGCTCGGCACAAGCCGTCGGAGCCTCCACGTGCTCGGCACAAGCCGTCGGAGCCCCAACGTGCTCGGCACAAGCCGTCGGAACCCCAACGTGCTCGGCACAAGCCGTCGGAGCCCCAACGTGCTCGGCACAAGCCGTCGGAGCCCCAACGTGCTCGGCACAAGCCGTCGGAGCCCCAACGTGCTCGGCACAAGCCGTCGGAGCCCCAACGTGCTCGGAACAAGCCGTCGGAGCCCCAACGTGCTCGGCACAAGCCGTCGGAGCCTCCACGTGCTCGGCACAAGCCGTCGGAGCCTCCACGTGCTCGGCACAAGCCGTCGGAGCCTCCACGTGCTCGGCACAAGCCGTCGGAGCCTCCACGTGCTCGGCACAAGCCGTCGGAGCCCCAACGTGCTCGGCACAAGCCGTCGGAGCCCCAACGTGCTCGGCACAAGCCGTCGGAGCCCCAACGTGCTCGGCACAAGCCGTCGGAGCCTCCACGTGCTCGGCACAAGCCGTCGGAGCCTCCACGTGCTCGGCACAAGCCGTCGGAGCCTCCACGTGCTCGGCACAAGCCGTCGGAGCCCCAACGTGCTCGGCAGAAGCCGTCGGAGCCTCCACGTGCTCGGCACAAGCCGTCGGAGCCCCAACGTGCTCGGAACAAGCCGTCGGAGCCTCCACGTGCTCGGCACAAGCCGTCGGAGCCTCCACGTGCTCGGCACAAGCCGTCGGAGCCTCCACGTGCTCGGCACAAGCCGTCGGAGCCTCCACGTGCTCGGCACAAGCCGTCGGAGCCTCCACGTGCTCGGCCCATGCCGTCGGAGCCTCCACGTGCTCGGCCCATGCTGTCAGAGCCTTCCAGGCGGAAGTGCTAACCATTTAGCCAATGTGCTGCCTCCAACCATTTAGCTACCGGCCTCCAACCTCCCCTTATAGCCGGTCCAACACACACCTTGAAAAAAAATATTGTAACTCTCTTGTGGGTGAAGAGAGCTGGTGTAATTGCTTTCTTGGAGGCAGGTGCTGATGACAATCCTTCAATAGAGCGATGACATAGGGGACTTTCCGATGATGAAGATCCTCCTCTGCTTCACCTCCTAGTGTAATATTTCTTCCAACTTCTTGGCCATCTTAACTCCCAGAACAGTCGCACCCTGGCCATTTAAGTGCAGTCCGTCCCTGCTGTAGAGCTGGTAACTGAACGAAAAGTCTGCCCAGTTCTCCATGAACTCAAACCCCTCCTCTCTGCACCAGTTCTTCAGCCACTTGTTAAGCTCTCTAATCTCATTCTGCCTCACTGGTGTGGCTCGAGGTACAGGCAGTATTTCTGAAAATACTGCCTTGGAGGTTCTTTTCTTCAATATAGCTCCCAAGTCTCTGAAATCTTTTTGTAGGTCGTTCCATCTTCCTCTGACTTTGTCGTTGGTGCCGACATGTACGATGACAGCTGGGTCCTCCCCAGCCCCTTTCAGCAATCTGTCCATGCGATCTGCAATGTCCCGAACCCGAGCGCCTAGTAAACTACAGACTGTTCGGCAATGACGGTCTTTGTGACAGATTGCTCTCTCTGTACCTCTAAGAATGGAGTCCCCTACCACCAGTATATGTCTATCCTTTCTTGTATCCTTGTCCCCATCTTCACTGGAGGAGATGTTCCCCTGGCATTTTGGTAGGGTCTTGTCATTAACGTCGCGTTCTGTCGGAGTCTCCACGTGAATGTCACATGCTGATTGAGCCTCCACGTGAATGTCAACTACTGACGGAGTCTCCACGTGCTGGGCACATGCTGTCGGAGCCTCCACGTGCTGGGCACATGCTGTCGGAGCCTCCACGTGCTGGGCACATGCTGTCGGAGCCTCCACGTGCTGGGCACATGCTGTCGGAGCCTCCACGTGCTGGGCACATGCTGTCGGAGCCTCCACGTGCTGGGCACATGCTGTCGGAGCCTCCACGTGCTGGGCACATGCTGTCGGAGCCTCCACGTGCTGGGCACATGCTGTCGGAGCCTCCACGTGCTGGGCACATTCTGTCGGAGCCTCCACGTGCTCGGCACATGCTGTCGGAGCCTCCACGTGCTGGGCACATTCTGTCGGGGCCTCCACGTGCTGGGCACATGCTGTCGGAGCCTCCACGTGCTCGGCACATTCTGTCGGGGTTTTCACGTGCTCGGCACATTCTGTCGGGGCCTCCACGTGCTGGGCACATTCTGTCGGAGCCTCCACGTGCTGGGCACATTCTGTCGGAGCCTCCACGTGCTGGGCACATGCTGTCGGAGCCTCCACGTGCTGGGCACATGCTGTCGGAGCCTCCACGTGCTGGGCACATTCTGTCGGAGCCTCCACGTGCTGGGCACATTCTGTCGGAGCCTCCACGTGCTCGGCACATGCTGTCGGAGCCTCCACGTGCTCGGCACATTCTGTCGGAGCCTCCACGTGCTCGGCACATGCTGTCGGAGCCTCCACGTGCTGGGCACATTCTGTCGGAGCCTCCACGTGCTGGGCACATTCTGTCGGAGCCTCCACGTGCTGGGCACATGCTGTCGGAGCCTCCACGTGCTGGGCACATGCTGTCGGAGCCTCCACGTGCTGGGCACATGCTGTCGGAGCCTCCACGTGCTGGGCACATGCTGTCGGAGCCTCCACGTGCTGGGCACATTCTGTCGGAGCCTCCACGTGCTGGGCACATGCTGTCGGAGCCTCCTCGTGCTCGGCACATTCTGTCGGAGCCTCCACGTGCTGGGCACATTCTGTCGGAGCCTCCACGTGCTGGGCACATGCTGTCGGAGCCTCCACGTGCTGGGCACATGCTGACGGAGTCTCCATGTCGATATCATATCTCTTCTCGCTCACTGTGGCAAGCCTGCCGGGTGAGCTGTGTTTGCAGTAAATATTGTTTACATCTACAATAAAAAATTATTGAATTTAGCACCTTAATCTACATTTTATTTATTTTTCTTTATACAAAATCAAATTACATGTGTGCATATGGGAATGTCAGCCGTCATCAGTGTCTATGACCATCCGTATACATGTGTGCATATGGGAATGTCAGCCGTCATCAGTGTCTATGACCATCCCTATACATGTGTGCATATGGGAATGTCAGCCGTCATCAGTGTCTATGACCATCCCTATACATGTGTGCATATGGGAATGTCAGCTGTCATCAGTGTCTATGGTGATCCCTGTACATGGATACATATGGGAATCTGAGCCGTCATCAGTGTCTATGGTGATCCCTGTACATGGATACATATGGGAATCCGAGCCGTCATCAGTGTCTATGGCCCAGGGATGTTGAAATCCTATCGCCCAACACCTTTTGCTGCGGGCAAAATAAAATTTTTTCCCTCATTTTTTTAAATGTAAAAAATGAAAGGTACACCCAAGTACATATCATCCAATCCCCCCCCCCCCCAGACATATACGCACGTACAAACGTAAAAGCACACGCTGGGGCGCCTACACATGAAAACATTGATTACAATACACGTTACATATCGCCGCACACGCCAGAATGAGCGCAATAATTCTAGCAGCAGACCCCTCCATACACTATACTGATCACCTAGAAGGGGCTGTAAAAGCGTCAACTACAGAAAATGTCGGACTGTTACAGCCCCTTCTAGGTGATCAGTATAGTGTATGGAGGGGTCTGCTGCTAGAATTATTGCGCTCATTCTGGCGTGTGCGGCGATATGTAACGTGTATTGTAATCAATGTTTTCATGTGTAGGCGCCCCAGCGTGTGCTTTTACATGTGTACATGTGTATATGTCTGGGGGGGGGGGGGTGTAATGTGATTGGTTGTTACTTCAATTTTTTCAATTAAAAAAATATATATTTTGTTTCTGAATTTGTTTCCATGACATAGGGAACAATGTGCCGTCTGTGATGTATTTTGGTGACAGGTTCTCTTTATGGAGACATCTGAGGTGTAATAGACCCCGGATGTCTCCCCTGTACTACACTGGATGGACTGCAATGCACATCGGATTCCATATGTCCCGCCCTCGGTGGGCGGGGATCTCTGACCGGTAACCAGGAAGTGACATCACACCGTCACTTCCTGGTCAGGACCAGACGGGGACGGGCTTTCTCCTCCTTCCTCTCCTGCTGAGGGCGGTGAGTCGGCCCCGGGGCCCGCAGGTGAGGGGGTGGAGCCCGGGAGATAGTGGGTGGGGGGAGGGTCACACGGGGCTGGGGGCGGATCACAAGGGGCTGGGGGGCCGGCACTGTGTGGAAGCTGCTGCCCCGCCCCTCCAATGCTTCCACCTGACAGGTGAGCCCCGCAGCAGGGCTGAAGGGGAGAGGAAACTACCTGCCCCACCCCCGGGACGTGTCCGGACATGCCCGGCCATATGAATTCCCCATCCCTGCTGGAATGTCAGCTCTCCTCAGTGTCTATGGGGATCCCTGTACATGTGTCCATATGGGAATGTCAGCCGGGAAAAAGGGGAAAAAAGGGTCCAGTGAGAGGAGGTGAGTTCCCTCGTCTCTCTCTAGATCCACAATACATACCATTTTGGTGTTCTGCCTTGTGGTGGCGCCCATTGACTTTACTGCCGGCGCCTAAACATCCAGCAACGGCTCTGAAGCAGCCGCGCAGAAAATCCCGAGTCCTCTTCATGGTGGTGGGCCTCTTGGTGGTGGGATCTGCAGACTGCTCAGTGATCCCTCCTTCCATAGGGGGCTTTCCTTCCCCCGATTCCTCTTTGGTGGTTTTCTGAGAAATAAACGTTTTAATCTTCAATTGTCTCATTACGGAAAATAATGAAACCCGCTTCAACCTGTGTGAGAGAGGAAGTGCAGCCAATCGGATCAAATCCGAACCGATGAGACTGCAAGCCAAACTCAGGAGAAGGAACAATCACGTCTGCTCTGTACCGGGTACAAGGAGCGACTGAAGGGACTCTGGCAGAGCTGGCTTAGGGGGGAGAAAGAGGGGGGGGAGGGGGGAAGGGGGAGGGGCCAGGCGATGACATCACGGTGCTGGAGAGCCTTTTTTTTTTTCTTCAAAGTTTTCTTAAAGGGGCCACGTCCTTTTTAAATTCAGCCACCTGCAGGTTTAATTCAAAAACAAGGACGTGGCCCCTTTAAGAACTCTAGGTGACTGTTTTTTTTTTTTTCAAATCTCCTGGTACTCAGACAAACACAACTGACGATTTTTCCTAAAGGGGCGGCAGTTATGTGAATGCAGCCTCAGTATATAGATCTCATATACCAGGAGAAGAGGTTTTTTTCTTTTTTTTTTTTTATTTAAGTGAGTTATTTTGATTGATATTTCAACCTTACAGTCCCACGGCTTAAAATAAACGTCTTTATTCCTATGAGAACTCTGTGATTGGAGCTTATCGCTGAATAGAAAGATTTCCTGCCCAACAAATATTTTCATTTCTGTCTTGCTTTTTTTATTTTTATTGTCTTCTATTGTTATTACCCTAAATGGTGGAATTTTTTTTTTTTTTTTCAATGCGAAAACGTCTCCCATAGACTTTAATGAGAAATCCCCTCCCATAGACTTCAATGCGAAAACACCTCCCATAGACTTTAATGTAAAAACCCCTTTCAGTAGCCATCCTATGTGAACACTTCTGTTCTCTTGAGGCTCTGCTCTATCACTTGTGATTCTGGAACGCACCGCAACAAACTCGCACGGAACCCTTTCCATAATGGCACTCAAAGCGCAATGCGTGTGGGTGGCATCTGTGTGAACCTCCTCAATAGGAGCACATAATATCTCGCCTGTCATGTCAATCTGTGAGTTTGAAAATGCATCCAGAATGGCATATGTGTGAACCAGGGCTGCTCCTTTCACATTTGGGCATTTTGGGATTGCGGCAGAATCGCTGTGATCGCAAAACGCAGGTTCAGGCGCCATTATTTATTATTAGGGTCATGTACACGGGGCGTTTGGGAAACTCTTCTGACCTCTGGAAACTGACTGCTAGAAAACGTAGGTTATAAAATGTCAGTTTAGCCGCGTTTGCATACCGCGTTTATGCGCGTTTGCGTTTAGAAGCGTTTTTAAACAATAGCGTCAGGAGACCTTCCAAATGCCCAGAATGCACTGAAAAATAGTAAATATTGAAGTATTTCAGACATTTTGAGAGGAATAGAGAGAGCAGAAGCAGAGAGAGCAGTATGTGTGGAGATGACCTGTCTATTCTGGTTGTAGTCACTATGGATCCCATCATAATGCGACGCGTTTTATCATTTTTTCCTTCATGTGAAACCTGGACCTGACTGCGCTGGTGTACCGGGTCCATTGGAATACATGGAAAACGCTTTGCATGCATTTTTGATGAAGAAAATCGTCTCTGGACAGCATCTGGATATGGACCTGTCAAAAAACGCGTCTAAACGCAAACGCTTGTAAAGGCGGTTAACAGCGTTCATAAGCGTTTGGCGTTTGAAATGGCGGTAAAATCTACTCCTGAACGCCTGTGTGTACATGGACACAGGGAGACATAAAGGAGAGTTCAGGGGCTGCTGAAAAATCTGCTCCACAGTTCCTGACCGTCAGTGTAGCAGCTGCAGTGTACATGAGCCCTGAAAACGTTTCAGTTTTGCCGTGATTGTCGTGCGGTAAGTCACATGGTGTGAAGCTTGTCCCCCAAAAGTCGCCTTGCCCCAGGAGCTGACAATCCACGCTACTCTTTACAGAAATAAGTCCGCTGGGTTGAATGAAAACAAAGCTTGTAGTGTGTACCCGGCTACAGCGCCCTCTGCTGGAGGTAGTGAGTAAACAGATGAAGGACTCCATCTCTTCCACTCTCTGCCCCTGATAACAGTCAGGTCTGCGATGGTTGAACAGTGACTGATGAAAGGTTATAGCCTGTGATAGCCGGGTGTGAAGAAGGGCAATAAACTCACAAATGATAATGTGTTCATTTCCAGGTCTTATCCCAGAGAGGTGCCTCTATGTCTGTACCACAGGGTGTTGCAGTTCATCTGCTCAGCCGGGATCAACTCTGTTGTCTCTCTTGTTACAAACTGTTCATGACCACTGTGGTTCTGGGTATGGTGCTGTGTGGTTCTGGGTATGGTGCCGTGTGGTTCTGGGTCTGGTGCTGTGTGGTTCTGGGTATGGGGCTGTGTGGTTCTGGGTATGGTCCTGTGTGGTTCTGGGTATGGTGCCGTGTGGCTCTGGGTATGGTGCTGTGTGGTTCTGGGTATCAGACTGTGAGGTCCTGTGTCGGGCTGTGTGTGGCTCCTGGGTATGGGGCTGTGTGTGTGGCTCCTGGGTATCGGACTTTGTGTGGCTCCTGGGTATCGGGCTGTGTGTGGCTCCTGGGTATGGGGCTGTGTGTGTGGCTCCTGGGTATCGGACTTTGTGTGGCTCCTGGGTATCGGGCTGTGTGTGGCTCCTGGGTATCGGGCTGTGTGGGGCTCCTGGGTATCGGGCTGTGTGTGGCTCCTGGGTATCGGACTTTGTGTGGCTCCTGGGTATTGGGCTGTGTGGGGCTCCTGGGTATCGGGCTGTGTGTGGCTCCTGGGTATCGGGCTGTGTGTGGCTCCTGCGTGTCCTGACCCGGAAGTGACGTGATGATATGACTTCTGGGGCCCCATTGACAGACTCCTGACCATGGAGGCCAGGATAGAATGTAATGCAGTGCACTGTATTCCTGTCAGTGTAGTACAGGGGACACACCCGGGGCTTTTAGACCTTTGATGTCTCAATAAAGAGAACCTGTCACACAGAAAAAAAGTTAAAAAAAATAAAAGTAATAAATGAAAGTTACACCCAAGCACATCTCCTCCCCCCTCCAAAATATAAAATTTGAGTCCCCCCCACATATATGCATGGTGAAACGTCCGAGCACACAGTGGGGCCCCTACACATGAAGATGTGGATTGCGATACATGTTACATATCAGCGCACACGCCAGGATGAGGCAATAATTCCAGCACCAGACCTCCTCCATACACTACACTGATGACCTTTAAGGGGCTTTAACCCCTCCCACCTGACCAATGTACATAAACGGCCAGCTGGGAGCTCCCCCGTTCTGATTGGACGTTCCTGTACGTCCCTCAGAACATGCGCTTGTGTGCGGCCCCGGGGCCACGCAACAGCACGGATCTGTGATGGCCACGCCCGTCGGACTCAGCCCATTACGGATTGGGATATGGGCTCTCTGATTGGACCTTCCAATGGTGATGGCAGTGTCCAATCACAGCCATCTCTGAATGTCAGCTGACACATGTCTCTGTAGCTGTTCCCTCAGCTGAGGTCTGTGAGAGCTCAGGGGGGGGGAGGGGGGGATGCTGCAAATTGTGACAGTTGATGTGTGTAGCTGATGATTTTATTCCTCCATTACACAGCTCTGCAGCCCCCCCACACCAGGACCCCAAGCAGCATCTGTCCCTGTCCACATGTCAGCGTCTGTCAGTGTCCCACACACATGTCATCACCTGTCAGTGTCCCACACACGTCATCACCTGTCAGTGTCCCACAAACATGTCAGCGTCTGTCAGTGTCCCACATACATGTCATCACCTGTCAGTGTCCCACATACATGTCATCACCTGTCAGTGTTCCACAAACATGTCATCACCTGTCAGTGTCCCACAAACATGTCAGTGTCCCACAAACATGTCCTCACCTGTCAGTGTCCCACAAACATGTCCTCACCTGTCAGTGTCCCACAAACATGTCCTCACCTGTCAGTGTCCCAGAAACATGTCATCACCTGTCAGTGTCCCACAAACATGTCCTCACCTGACAGTGTCCCACAAACATGTCATCACCTGTCAGTGTCCCACAAACATGTCATCACCTGTCAGTGTCCCACAAACATGTCATCACCTGTCAGTGTCCCACACACATGTCATAAACTGTCAGTGTCCCACAAACATGTCATCTCCTGTCAGTGTCCCACAAACATGTCATCACCTGTCAGTGTCCCACAAACATGTCATCACCTGTCAGTGTCCCACAAACATGTCATCACCTGTCAGTGTCCCACACACATGTCATCACCTGTCAGTGTCCCACAAACATGTCATCACCTGTCAGTGTCCCACAAACATGTCATCACCTGTCAGTGTCCCACAAACATGTCATCGCCTGTCAGTGTCCCACATACATGTCATCACCTGTCACAGTGTACACAGCACAAAAACATAAAAAATAAAAAACAATGTAAAGTGCCCCCATCCCCCCCTCGCTGAAGTGCAAATGTGAACGCAGGCATTGGTGTCATACACATACATGACCAGTGATCACACCACACATGTGAGGTATCGCGGTGAATATCGTAGGAGAGCAATAATTCTATCACCTGACCTCCTCTGTAACTCTAAACTGGTAACCTGGAACGGCTTATAAAGTGTCTCCTATAAAGATTTGTAAATCACGTAGTTTGGCGCCATTCCATAATCGTGACAATTATAAAGCGTGACGGTTTTTATCTATTACTTGGTGCAACAACAGATTTTCTATTTTACCAAAAATGTGGGTATTATATAGTGTTTGTGCATCAAAATTCTTTAACCGCTTCCCCCCCGACCACTGCACATAATCGGCCAGGTGGGATCATCGCTGTTCTGATTGGACGTTCCTGAACGTCACTCAGAACGTGGCCACGCAGCTGTGCGCTCTCTGTGTGCCTGTGTCCCATGGACACAGCACAACGCTGCACGGCAGAAAGGCTCTCTGATTGGCCCTTCTGATAACATGATGTCTGTGTCCAATCACAGCCATCATGTGATGTCAGTAAAGCCGCCAGTCTGTTGATTGGCTCTGCCTCTCCTCACACAGAGCCCGCTAGTAAAACACATACATCACATCATGTGTCCCCCACACAGCTGTCAGTGCACCAGTGATCCACATCTGTCACGGCATACCAATTCCACATCTGTAGCAGTGATCCAGTGCCGCCCGAACTGTCCCGCCAATCGTGGCAGCGGGTGTCCATCACCGGGTCCTGGCGGGTCATTACCCGCTGAGTCCCGGCAATCACTAACAGGGAGCACGTCTGCAGTGTTTACACTGAAGCTCTGCTGTCAGTTCTAATCTTGAGAGAAGAGTTTATCTTTCGGGATCTGAGTCCCATGAAGTACACCCCCCCCGCCCCCTAGTAAAACACTCCTCTCACACAGTTGACCCTTTCATTACCTAAAAAATGTTAACCCCTTCCTCCCCAGTGCCATTAGTACAGTGCAGTGTTTTTTTTTTCCCACTGATCACTGTATTGGTGTCACTGGGGATGTCAGTGACCCCAAGACCCCCCTAGTGTCAAAATGTCCGCCGCAGTCCCGCCATAATTTGCTGATCACTGTCATAAATTTCTGATCACCACCATAAGTCTCTGATCGCCACCATTATTCTTAAAAAAAAATAAAATCCCAGTATCTTTCCCGCCATTTGTAAACGCTATAACTTTCACGTAAAACAATTAATTTACGTGTATTGGGATTTTTTTTAGCAAAGACGTCACAGAATGCATTTTGGCAGAAATTTATGGGAAATTTGATTTTTAAATCTTTTTACTGGACATGTTTTATAGCAAAACGCCCAAAATATAGTTTTTTTTCTCAGAATTGTCTTTTTTTTTTTGTTTATAGCGCAAAAAATAAAAAAAGCACAGGTGATCAAATAGCACCGAAAGAAAGCTCAAATCGTGGGGAAAAAAAGGACGTAAACTTAATTTAGGTGCAGTGTTGCATGACTGTGCATTTGTCAGCTAAAGTAATGCAGCGACGTAACACAAACCGCTTCTGTAACCGCTTCCTGACCGCCCTATAGCAGAAATACTGCTACAGGGCAACATGGCTGCGCAAAATCACATATATATATATATATATATATATATACAGTTGCAAGAAAAAGTATGTGAACCCCTTGGGATTACGTGGAGTTTTGCATGAATTGGGTATAAAATGTGCTCTGAAAGTCATCTAAGTCACAACAATAGAAGAACACAGTCTGCTGAACATAATACTACACAAACATTAGATGTTGCCATGGTTTAATTGCACATAACATGTAAACATTCACAGTGCAGGGAGGAAAAAGTATGTGAGGCCCTAGCTTAATGACTTCTCCCAGAACTAATTGGAGCCAGGAGTGAGCCAACCTTGACTCCAATCAGTGTGATGATATTGGATGTGTTGCTGACAGCTGTCCTGCCCTTAAAAAACACACACCTGTTTTGGGTTTACTGGTTTCAAGAAGCACTGTCTGATGTGAACCACGCCTCGCAGAAAAGAGCTCTCAGAAGACCTACGATCAAGAATTGTTGACTTGCATGAAGCTGGAAAGGGTTACAAAAGTATCTCCAAAAGCCTTGATCTTCATGTTTCCACGGTAAGACAGACTGTCTACAAATGGAGAAAGTTTAGCACTGTTGCTACTCTCCCTAGGCGTGGTCATCCTGTAAAAATGACTGCAAGAGCACAGCGCAGAATGCTGCATGAGGTAAAGAAGAATCACAGAGTGTCAGCTAAAGACCTACAGAAATCTCTGGCACATGCTAACATTTTTGTTGACACATCTACAATAAGGAAAACATTAAACAAGAATGGAGTACATGGGAGGACACCACGGAGGAAGCCATTGCTGTCCAAAAAGAATATTGCAGCACGTTTGAAGTTTGCAAAAGAGCACCTGGATGTTCCACAGCACTACTGGCAAAATATACTGTGGACAGATGAAACCAAGATTGAGTTGTTTGGGAAGAACACATAACACTATGTGTGGAGAAAAAAAGGCACAGCACACCAACATCAAAACCTCATCCCTACTGTGAAACATGGCGGAGGGAGCATCATGGTTTGGGGCTGCTTTGCTGCCTCAGGGCCTGGACGGATTGTTGTCATTGATGGGAAAATGAATTCCAGAGTTTATCAAGATATTTTGCAGGAAAACGTACGACCATCTGTCCGCCAACTGCAGCTCCGCAGAGGATGGGTGATGCAACAGAACAATGACCCAAAGCATACAAGTAATTCAACAAAACAATGGCTGCAACAGCACAGAATACGCCTTCTGGAGTGGCCCAGTCAGAGTCCTGACCTCAACCCGATTGAAATGCTGTGGCATGACCTTAAGAGAGTGATTTACACCAGACATCCCAAGAATATTGCTACACTGAAACAGTTTTGTGAAGAGGAGTGGTCCAAAATGACTCCAGATCGTTGTGCAGGTCTGATCTGCAACTACAGGAAACGTTTGGTGGAGGTTATTGCTGCCAAAGGAGGGTCAACCAGTTATTAAGTCCAAAGGTTCACATACTTTTTCCTCCCTGCACTGTGAATGTTTACATGTTATGTGCAATTAAACCATGGCAACATCTAATGTTTGTGTAGTATTATGTTCAGCAGACTGTGTTCTTCTGTTGTTGTGACTTAGATGACGTTCAGAGCTCATTTTATGCCCAATTCATGCAAAACTCCACGTAATCCCAAGGGGTTCACATACTTTTTCTTGCAACTGTACATATATACATGATTTGTGCTCCCGTGGTTTTCATGCCCCTCCCAGATAGCATCAGATTGCCCGTCAATACACAGTCATCACATTTAACCCCTTGATTGCCAGGAACACACTCATACACAATAAACCTCCATTGCTAGTATAGTGTCTGAATGGATCAATATCTTTGATCAGATCAGCGCTATACCAGCGTTCACATTAGTATAGCGTTCCCAAAGACGCAGCATTAGCGGGATCAGCCCTGGCACCTGCCAGCACCTGCGTTTAGCTCCTACGCTTACCCCCCCCCTCCCCTTCTCCCCCAGCAAGTGCAGTGTCAGAAGGTCACTGTCACTTGATACATTGCACACAAAACCGCAGTGTTGGCAGAATCAGGCCTGATCTCTGTTAGCACTTGTCGGTAAATTTTGATGACTCTCATATGCAGCAGAGTGCCAGTACTAGTGCCACGCTACCTTTTGGTGAACTGGCGAGCACCAGCGGTCTAGTACTTCCTGGTCTTTCACATTCCTCTTAGATTGTAATTTCCCAGGATCAGGGCCCTCCTAACCCTCTTGTATTGAACTGTATTGTTGCTGTATTGTCTCCCGTTATATTGTAAAGCACTGAGCAAACTGTTGGCGCCATAAATCCTGTATAATAATAATAATAATAATACCAGCACTGCAGTATGACTTGGTAACATGGCGAGTCCCATAAGTGCAGTACAAGCCGGTGCGGTGGTGAGCACAAGTATTATCTCGCAACCACCAAGAATTCGCACACAGGCCCATAGAGCTCCTAGTATCCTTCTGGATGTGCTTGCAAATCTGATTGACAGCCCACAAATTCTGCAGCACCCGTACTTCCCCCATTCACTGCCCAACCTGGAATTCAGGTGGAAATAGCAAATATAACTCCTCCCCTTGATTTTTGGAGCTGTTTTTCTGGAATATCTGTATGTGTTGATTGTGGATCAAAGCAATTTACATGCACAACAATTCGCATGGAAACTCATTACGGTTTCCGAATTTACATTTTTTTTTGGTCCTAACCCTCAACATGGGCATTACTAAAAAAAAAAAATGAATTGCGGTTGTATTGGTCCACAGACCCGATTCATCATATACCGTGTTCTCTGCTGCCATGGATATGAGAGTATAATGTGTTTTATGCATTTCAACGACAATACACTCTGTCATCCTCGGGGTGACCCTGAATTTGATTGGCTCCACGAAATTCAGCCCCTCGCAAATCACCTTAACCAAAAATCTGCAGATGTCTATACTCCCCAGCAAAACATCTGCATTGATGAGTCCCTCATTAATTTTTCTGGCCGCCTTGCATTCAATTTCTCCCCAGCAAGCGTGCCAGATATGGGGTCAAGATGTAGAAGACCTGTGAGAGGACAACAGGCTATACTTATAAGTTTCGGATTTACGAGGGAAAAGATAGTCACGTGGAGCCCCCCAGATGCCCAGACTACATGGGGAGCAGTGGCAAGATAGTTTGGGACTTGGTGTCATCATTTCTCCATATGGGGTACCACTTGTACGTGGACAATTTTTATTCAAGCGTGCCACTATTTAGACATTTGTACAATCTTGGAACTGGCACATGTGGCAAAGTGTGACCTAATGTGTGCCCACCATTAGAAGTGGGTGGATGCAGGGCGATATATTCTAATGATGGGCATACCACTCACTTTTTATGGCAGAGATTTCTTCTCTTTTTTTCATTCAGTCCACAGGCTGCATACGAAAAAAAGAACATAGCATATATATCCAACAAGGACCAGCGACATACTGGTACATCACTGGACTTGGAATGGTTATACCAGTATGATGCCTACAGCTGCAGGCATCATCCTGGTATCGTTTTTTTCAGCCGGCGTTCGGCTTTCATGTAAAAGCAATCCTTGTGGCTAATTAGCTGCAGGATTGCTTTTACAAGCAGCGGAATATGATGCCCCCCTCCCCCACTGCCTTCCACGGCCTTCTCGGGCAGTCCCGTGCCATCAGGGGAACCTGAGAATCCAGCCAGTGTTTCTGCTAGCTGACCATAGAGCTGATTGGAGACCAGAGTGGTGCCAATCATCTCTATAGTCTAAGAATTCGGAAGCTATGAGTATTTCATCATTTCAGTTTTGCAGGATATAAATGAAGAAAGAAAACAAAAACATATTTTTTCTATTCTTTTTTTAGATTTCAAAACCTTGTGAGAAAAAATGAGATTTGCAAAATACTCACCATGCCTCTATTTAAATTCCTTGGGGTGTCTACTTTCCAGAAAGGGGTCATTTGGGGGGGTTTGGTTCTATCCTGGCATGTCAGGGCCTCCAAAACTGTGATAGGTAGTGAGGAAGTGTAATGAGGAAGTTACGCACCTTCAGGCTTTCAAAGTGGTCATTGGATTTCAGGCTCCTGTATGTGGCTAGACTCCCAAAAAGTCTCTTACATGTGGTATCCCCATACTCGGTAGAAGTAGCAGAATGTATTTTGGGGTGTAATTCCACATATACCCATGGCTTGTGCGAGAAATATATCATTTAAATGACAACTTTGTGTAGAAAAAAATGTTTTTGTCATTTTCCAGAAACTTGTGGAAAAAAAATAAAATCTTCCATGGACTCAATATGCCTCTCAGCAGATAGGTTAGGGTATCTACTTTCTGAAAAGAGGTCATTTGAGGGTGTTTGTACTATTCTGGTATTTTAGCACCTCAAGAAATGTGATGGGCGGTCAGAAAGTAAATGCTGTGTAAATTCCTTTATCTATACCATAGTTTGTAGACGCTATAACTTTCACACAAAGCAATAAATATACACTTTTTGGGATTTTTTAACCAAAAACATGGAGCAGAATACATTTTGGCCTAAATTTATGCCGAAATTTTAGTTTTTTTAGATATTTTTTATGACTGAAATGAGAAAATATTGTTTTTAAAGAAAAAAAAATTTTTCTTCAGAATTTTTTTGTTTATAGAGCAAAAAATAAAAGTGCACAGGTGATAAAATAGCACCAAAAGCTCTATTTGTGTGAAAAAAGGACATAAATTTCATTTATGTACCGTATTGCATGACCGTGCAATTGTCCGTTAAACTAGCGCAGCGCTGTATAGCAAAAAAAAGGCATAAATTGCAGTATCTATACCATAGTTTGTAGACGCTATAACTTCCACACAAAGCAATCAGTATACACTTACTGGGATTTTTTTACCAAAAACATGGAGCAGAATACATTTTGGCCTAAATTTATAACTAACTTTGAGTTTACTATATATTTTTTATAGCTGAAAGTTTTTCTTCAAAATTTTCCGTCTTTTCTTTTGTTTATAGCGTGAAAAATAAAAAGCGCACATGTGATCAAATACCACTGAAAGAAAGCTCTATTTGTGTGAAAAAAAGGACGTAAATTAGTTTGGGTACAGCATTGCATGACCGCGCAATTATCAGTTGAATTAGTTCAGCACCGAGTAGGAAAAAAGAGGCCTGGTCAGGAAGGGGGGTAAATCCTCAGGAGAGCAAGTGGTTAATGTGATGGTGCGCTGCGTCGGACCCCAGCCCTTCTCACCACTTGTGACTGAAGGACCAGCCGATCTAAGACCGAGCTGCCACTTGCGTAACAATGCCACTCTCAGCTACGCCCTGCACAAAGATTTTCCAGCTTGCTGGACCACAGTCTATGTGCCAGCAGCCTGAGAGCGATTGTTACTGGGTCAGGTTAATTATGCAATTAACCCTTCACACTGCCACCACCTCCTTTTTACAGAGAAGGAGGAAACTCACAAATCTTAGCAGTAACACTATGATATTATAATAAGCATCTGTATACACACTGCCACCGGAGACCGATGTACGCAGAGGGTTAATACATACAGTAGCACTCTCCAGAGACAGGGATTCTTTTAGTTTGCATTAAAAGCTTTAGAGACAGTTTCATCACTTTTCAGAAAATAGGATTTATAACTAAAAAGGTCAAAATGGTGCAATTAAAATATTTACAGAAAAGATGTGTATATATATGAAAAATAAAAATGTGTATACAGTGGGGCAAAAAAGTATTTAGTCACCACCAATTATGCAAGTTCTCCCACTTAAAAAGATGAGAGAGGCCTGTAATTGGCATCATAGGTAAACCTCAACTATGAGAGACAAAATGAGAAAACAAATCCAGGCAATCACATTGGCTGATTTGGAAAGAATTTATTTGCAAATTTTGGTGGAAAATAAGTATTTGGTCACCTACAAACAAGCAAGATTTCTGGCTCCCACAGACCTGTACCTTCTTCTTTAAGAGGCTCCTCTGTCCTGCACTCATTACCTGTATCAATGGCACCTGTTTGAACTTGTTATCAGTATAAAAGACACCTGTCCACAACCTCAAACAGTCACACTCCAAACTCCACTATGGTGAAGACCAAAGAGCTGTCGAAGGACACCAAAAACAAAATGGTAGACCTGTACCAGGCTGGGAAGACTGAATCTGCAATAGGCAAGCAGCTTGTTGTGAACAAATCAACTGCGGGAGCAATAATTAGAAAATGGAAGACATACAAGACCACTGATAATCTCCCTCGATCTGGGGCTCCACGCAAGATCTCACCCCGTGGGGTCAAAATGATCACAAGAACGGTGAGCAAAAATCCCAGGACCACACGGGGGACCTAGTGAATGACCTGCAGAGAGCTGGGACCAACGTAACAAAGGCTACCATCAGTAACACACTACGCCACCAGGGACTCAGATCCTGCAGTGCCAGACGCGTCCCCCTGCTTAAGCCAGCACATGTCCGGGCCCCTCTGAAGTTTGCTAGAGAGCATTAGAGCATTTGGATGATCCAGAAGAGGATTGGGAGAATGTCATATGGTCAGATGAAACCAAAATAGAACTGTTTGGTAAAACGCAACTCGTCGTGTTTGGAGGAGAGAGAATGCTGAGTTGCATCCAAAGTACACCATACCTACTGTGAAGCATGGGGGTGGCAACAGCATGCTTTGGGGCTGTTTCTCCGCAAAGGGACCAGGACAACTGATCCATGTACAGGACAGAATGAATGGGGCCATGTATCGTGAGATTTTGAGTGCAAACCTCCTTCCATCAGCAAGGGCATTGAAGATGAAACGTGGCTGGGTCTTCCAACATGACAATGATCCCAAACATACCGCCCGGGCAATGAAGGAGTGGCTTCGTAAGAAGCATTTCAAGGTCCTGGAGTGGCCTAGCCAGTCTCCAGATCTCAACCCCATAGAAAACCTTTGGAGGGAGTTGAATGTCCGTGTTGCCCAGCAACAGCCCCAAAACATCACTGCTGTAGAGGAGATCTGCATGGAGGATGGGCCAACATACCAGCAACAGTGTGTGCCAACCTTGTGAAGACTTACAGGAAACGTCTGACCTCTGTCATTGCCAACAAAGGATATATAACAAAGTATTGAGATGAACTTTTCATATTCACCAAATACTTATTTTCCACCATAATTGTGATTGTCTGGATTTGTTTTCTCATTTTGTCTCTCATAGTTGAGGTCTCCCTATGATGCCAATTACAGGCCTCTCTCATCTTTGTAAGTGGGAGAACTTGCACAATTGGTGGCGGACTAAATACTTTTTTGCCCCATTGTACATATATACTTATATATATATATATTATATATACCCTTATCCAGCCCTCACTGCCTTCCCTCTACTCCCTTCCATTATCCAGCCCTCACTGCCTTCCCTCTATTCCCTTCCATTATCCAGCCCTCACTGCCTTCCCTCTACTCCCTTCCATTATCCAACCCTCACTGCCTTCCCTCTACTCCCTCCCTTTATCCAGCCCTCACTGCCTTCCCTCTACTTCGCCATGGCAAAGAGAAAACCAGGAGTAAATCAAAAGCCACTGGGACTTGCTGTGTCACATTCTCAGACAAATGGAAATATTTGAGGTCTTTCAAGTCCATTTTTTTAAATGGCATTCTAATCATTGGCTGGTAGAAGTAAAGCAAATTCTGGTTAATGTTAGGTAATCGTACTAAGAAAATCGATTTCTTTGTTTTGCTATGTTCTTTTTGTGGTTTGCTTTGCTCATAATATAGTATCTTGCAGGTTTTACCATTAAATAATTGACAAAACTGTAAAATGCATTGCGCTCATTTGTTAAACATAAACTGGGCACTAAAGAGTCTTTCTGATGACACGGCATTTTAGTTAGGAGAGTCCATGTCATATTCAAAGCAGCTGTCATGATCAGCTCACAAACTAGTTAATTTTTTACAATCTTTTGTTGGCATACACTGAAAATTCAGATAGGTGTGTCAAATGAATCATCTCGTTCACCTTTGACAAGGCCTTCCCATCACTGTGGTGCACCCAAACGCAGCACGATGCAAAGGAGAGAACCATCTGTGCCTTGTGGTGTGCTGAAAAACAAAGGTGTTGATTTATTAGAAACTCCATTGTGGTGCATTGGCGGTCCATTTACAATGAATATGTTTATTTATTTCAGGTACTTATATATCGCCATCAATTTACGCAGCACTTTACATATATATTGTACATTCACATCAGTCCCCGCCGCCGAGGAGTGTACAATCTAAGGTCCCTAACTCACAGTCATACATACACATACTAGGGACAATTTGGACAGGAATAAATTCACCTACCAGCATGTCTTTGGAGTGTGGGAGGAAACCCATGCAGGCACAGGGAGAACATGCAATTTCCAGGCAGGTGGTGCTGTGGTTGGGATTTGAACCGATGACCATAGTACTTCCAGGTGAAAGTGCTAACTATTTAGCCACTGTGCTGCCCATATGTTAAATCCCCCTTTGAACCTTCAAGTGCTGATTTAATCTGAAAGTTTAATTGGGCTTTAATGTTAGATGTGAGACTGGTCTAAGTTTTTATCTCTAATATGTACATATCAGATCCGTACCTTTTATAAACTGTAAATAAAATTGACACAATCTTTATAGATTCCCTTTAATGCACTCATAGATGTGGGATTATACACTCACTGACCACTTTATTAGGTCCACCTGAAAAATTGCTTGATAACATAAATTGCTAATCAGCCAATCACATGATAGCAACTCAATGCATTTAGGCATCTAGATGTGGTGACAAAAACTTGTTGAAGTTCAAACCGAGCATCAGAATGGGGAAGAAAGGGAATTTCAGTGACTTTAATATGGCATGTTTGTTGGTGCCAGATGAGCTGTTCTTAGTATTTCAAAATTGCTGATCTACTGGGATTTTCATGCACAACCATCTCTAGGGAAATCAAGACTCATCAGACCAGGAAATGTTTTTTCCAATCTTCTATCATCCAATTTTGTGAACCTGTACGAATTGTAGCCTCCGTTTCCTGTTCTTAGCTGACAGGAGGAAAATGCCTTGTTGATATCAGAGGTGAGAGGAGAAGGTGGCTCAATTCTCGGAAGCAAAATGGCCCAACTTTGAAGGAGATGGCTCCGGCGGCCATCTTTGTAAGTGGATTACATTTGTTTTATGCTCCACGTGGATGATTCTTTACATTTTAGTACAATTTTCTGCACCATAAGTGGTATCCTTTTGTGAGCTCTCTCCTTCAAGGTTGGGCCATCTTGCTTCCGAGAATCGAGCCACCTTTTGGGGGAAACAACTGTCTTTGTTGAATTGAAGCTGTGCATACCTTTTACCTGTACCTGGCGGTGGATGAGGTTGACCTGCTGAAGGAGTTTTTGAATTTTGAATGCACATTTATTACTTGTTTCTGGTGAGTGCATTAGGAGGAAGAAATTGTCACGGATTCACTCATCACCCGATGTCACGCTTATTTATAAATGTTTGGACACTATACATATGAGATTACAACCAAAGTATGCAGAATACCATCTCTGAATGCACAACACGTCAAACCTTGAAGCAGATGGGCTACAGCAGCAGAAGACTGCACCGGGTGCCACTCCTGTCAGCTAATAACAGGAAACGGAGGCTACAATTCACACAGGCTCACCAAAATTGGACAATTGAAGATTGGAAAAACGTTGCCTGGTCTGATGAATCTGGATTGCAGCTGTGACATTCAGATGGTAGGGTCAGAATTTGGGGTAAACAACATGAAAGCATGGATCCATCCTGCCTTGTATCCACAGCCCATGGATGTGTGGCCGACAAATCTCCAGCAACTGTGTGATGTTATCATGTCAATATGGACCAAAATCTCTGAGGAATATCTCCAACACCTTGTGGAATCTATGCCATGAAGAATGAAGGCAGTTCTGAGAGCAAAAAGGGGATCCAACCCGGTACTAGCAAGGTGGACCTAATAAAGTGGGCGGTGAGTGTTTCAATGGCCCCTGGTGTCTTCTGATATACAGAGGAGATATTGTTCTAACAACCAAACCTTACTCGTCAACTCTGTAAAAGAGAAACAGTAAAGCTGAGTAGCTAATCAGCAGGGAGGACTGGAAATCTTTGGTCTTGGGGGGCAAACACAAGTCATAAAATAGCAGCATAGGATGTAGAAGGTAGATGGACAGGAAGCACCAAACTAACAGAACCTCCAGTTGGTGGAGAGCATGTCAGCAAGAACAGCATGGAGGCGACCAGAAGTAATCTAAAGCCAGACCAATAGATAGCTTGTGGCTATACATACCGTACACTAACTTCTCCTTTCCTCCTCATTTGCTCCCGGAGCTCTCCTTTAACCATTTGCCCTCCGGAAGATTTACCCCCCGCTGCGACACTTTAACTGACAATTGCGCGGTCATGCAAAACTGTACACAAATGAAATTTATATAATTGTTTTTCACACAAATAGAGCTTGGTATTTGATTATCACTGTGTTTTTTTTAATTTTTTGCACTAAAATGAAAAAAGAATGAAAATTTAGAAAGGAAAAAAAAACAGGTATAGATTCCAGAGAGATATCCTATTACCCCGGTACAAATCATTAGTAAGACCTCATCTGCAAAATGCAGATCAGTTTTGGACCAATTCAGAAAAAGAACATTGGGGAACTGGAGAAAGTACAGAGAAGAGCAACCAAACTGATAGGAGACATGGAGGAGATCAGCTATGAGGAAAGATTAGAGGAACTGAATTTATTCTCTCTTGAGAAGAGGAGATTAAGGGGGATATGATCTCCATGTATAATACATAAGGGGGGATATGATCTCCATGTATAATACATAAGGGGGGAATATGATCTCCATGTATAATACATAAGGGGGGATATGATCTCCATGTAGAATACATAAGGGGGATATGATCTCCATGTATAATACATAAGGGGGGATATGATCACCATGTATAATACATAAGGGGGATATGATCTCCATGTATAATACATAAGGGGGGATATGATCTCCATGTATAATACATAAGGGGGGATATGATCTCCATGTATAATACATAAGGGGGGATATGATCTCCATGTATAATACATAAGGGGGATATGATCTCCATGTATAATACATAAGGAGGGATATGATCTCCATGTATAATACATAAGGGGGGATATGATGTCCATGTATAATACATAAGGGGGGATATGATCTCCATGTATATTACATAAGGGGGGATATGATCTCTATGTATAATACATAAGGGGGGATATGATGTCCATGTATAATACATAAGGGGGGATATGATCTCCATGTATATTACATAAGGGGGGATATGATCTCTATGTATAATACATAAGGGGGGATACGATCTCCATGTATAATACATAAGGGGGGGATATGATCTCCATGTATAATACATAAGGGGGGATACAATCTCCATGTATAATACATAAGGGGGGATATGATCTCCATGTATAATACATAAGGGGGGGTATGATCTCCATGTATAATACATAAGGGGGGGTATGATCTCCATGTATAATACATAAGGGGGGATATGATCTCCATGTGTAATACATAAGGGGGGATATGATCTCCATGTATAATACATAAGGGGGGATATGATCTCCATGTATAATACATAAGGGGGGGATATGATCTCCATGTATAATACATAAGGGGGGATATGATCTCCATGTATAATACATAACTCGGGATATGATCTCCATGTATAATACATAAGGGGGGGATATGATCTCCATGTATAATACATAAGGGGGGATATGATCTCCATGTATAATACATAAGGGGGGATATGATCTCCATGTATAATACATAAGGGGGATATGATCTCCATGTATAATACATAAGGGGGGATATGATCACCATGTATAATACATAAGGGGGGATATGATCTCCATGTATAATACATAAGGGGGGATATGATCTCCATGTATAATACATAAGGGGGATATGATCTCCATGTATAATACATAAGGGGGGATATGATCTCCATGTATAATACATAAGGGGGGATATGATCACCATGTATAATACATAAGGGGGGATATGATCACCATGTATAATACATAAGGGGGGATATGATCTCCATGTATAATACATAAGGGGGGGATATGATCACCATGTATAATACATAAGGGGGATATGATCTCCATCAGTGGTTCATATAGTGAACTCAGTGTAGAGGTCACCCTGAGGTTATCACAGAGGACAAGGGGGCACTCTTTGGAGGAAAAGCGATTTAATCTCCAAACATGGAAAGGTTTCTTCACAGTAAGAGCTGTGAGGATGTGGAATAGACTCCCTCAAGAGTTGGTTGTGGCCAGCTCAGTGGATTGCTGTAGGAAGTCCTGGATTGTTTCTTGGATACACAGAATATAACTGGATATAACATTTATAGGTAAAGTTGATCCAGGGAATATCCAATTGCCTCTCGGGGCAATTGGGGGTCAAGAAGGAATTTTTTTTCCATGCAGGAGCAAATTGGATCGTGCTTTGCTTTTTTTTTTTTGCCTTCCTCTGGATCACGTGTGGGTGTAGGATTATAACTTTCTTTTTTTTTCTATGGTTGAACTGGATGGACTTTTGTCTTTTTTCAGCCAGACTAACTATGTAAGCTGCTGCAGCACTTTTTGAATTTATTGCCAGGTGCGTATTTACCCCAAGGCAAACAAGTCACGGGCCTAGGGCGGCATTTTTCAGGAGGGCACTACTTCCCCCCCAGAAGAAGAGATGGAAGAAGGGACACGCGTGCCATGGGAACCAGGGGGGATCTGAGAGAGGCTGCGGGCTGCTTGATGGTGTATGTAGAGCCTGACTCTCGTTCCCAGGGATGTCCAGAGCTGTGAAGATGAGTGTCTTTCTCTCTATTGCCGGGGGGAAGGGGGGGTGTTGGTTCATGTCAATGGGGGCAGACGATCTTTATGTTGCCCAGGGCAGCACAAAACCTAAATACACCACAGCTGACTGTGAAGTCTGATGTGGTTCAGATACTCACACCATGGGGAGTGGACAATCTTTTTCCCCTTCCCGTTCTGTGTAGACCTTGCTGTGGATGTTGGCCTTTATAGCCGGCTATGGCATCCCATCTTGGCTCTCTGTGGGTTTTTGGCCATTCACTGCAAGAATGAGGGTCCCCCGGGGCAGATTTCTTTAAATATGAACTAGTTTGTACCTCTTACTCTGCCACAATGTCAGTGATTTTTGATCAAAGCAGGAACAAAGCGCAAGCATAAGTAACCACACCTAAGCGTAAAGGTAGAACTATCTCGCTGAGAAAAAAGGGACTTTCTATGTACCTCACAATGGGAAAAATATGCAACACAAAACTATAAAAAATTATATTTATGAATCCATCCAGTTAAAATAGAAATTTGACATAAAAACAATGAATATGACGGTCTAGCACCAGCACACAGACTGTTACGTGTGTGATGAACAAACAATAACCGCATCGCATTGACACGTTTTATTGCATTTGCTTCCTCAGGATCCACGCTTGAGATGCAACACTAAGCCTTATCATCCAGCATGAATAGATTGAGCCCGGGTTCACATATATGCAGTGCGGTACATCGCATGTGATTCACACAAGAACTGCACTGCATTCCTGTGCAAATCACATGTGATTTGTGTGCGATGCAATCGGAGCCGTACATTTTCTATGGCTCTAATCGCACCCGCACCCTTTTTTGGGTTCGCACTAGAATTGGATTGCATGGGTATTCACACCTATGTGATCCGATTCTGCACATCGCACCGCGTTTTGCGGACAGATTTCGGGGTGTTGTTAACTTAACATACACACCCGCAGCGGTTCGCATGAACGGGGTGTGATTCTGATGCGGTGCAAAATTGGCACAGAAAACTCTGCAAATTCAGCACCGCATCAGTGTGAACCAGGGCTGAAACTGTGTACATCCTTCCTTGTGGGGGAGAGGAGGATCACTTTACCCAAACGGAATCAAATGGGGGATTTTAAGCAAAGAGCGGGATCAAACTCTGATCTGGCTCTAAACGAGGGAGAGGAGGAATCGGCTTGTAATTAGTACATAACACTCCAGGTTGGTGTCCTATCCTAGATCCAGTTTACACGCTGCTCATATACCCATGGCCGTCCACAACTCACCCCCACAATGTCATCCACAAGTATAAGATCAACCAAACCAATAGCTGGTAACTGCCAACACTGCATAGACCATCAACCAATGGGGATTTATGATCTTTTGATCTTCAGTTTTTGATACATGTCTCACTATACAAATGCATTTTTTTGCCATATACTTGTATATATCTTCTTTGTCTATTTATTTAGGTACTTTACCACTCTCCCCTGATTTTGACTGTTTAATAGTCGAAACACGGTGGAAACTCTGTGGTGCATTGAAGTTTTGCATATGTAATAATTGTTTAATCCTTAATACTGTGGAAAGTGTAAAAGTCTGTATGTACAGAGACCAGAGCTTCCTATTTTAATCAAATCCTTTTTATATATTGTATAATAACTTATGTAATCATTTATTGTGGAGATGATAAAATTTGGATTTTTTATTCATGCTCCTTATGGTTATTTTCTCGGCCGCAGTAAAGTTCGGGGGGAGATCTTTGTTGTTCTTCAGTATTTTTTAAGAGACAATGCAGTCTTAAACTCACAAGCAACTCACCCTCTTTCCTTTTGATAATGGGGAATGGACACCAAACTCCATTGAGGTCAACCTTCAATCCAGCTTCTCCAGTTCATCAAGACATTCTACGTTCTTCCACTGGTACTTCGATCGCCATGTTACACAAGCTAGCCAGGTCTCTGTCCATCCTTATGGTCACCCTCCTCAAGCAGCAGGCCTAGGAGGATCTGGCCACCAATACATCTCTCCCACCAGGCAGGAGGTCCAGGAGACAACTGCCTTCCCAAGGGCATTCCTAAATATTTATTCCCTTTGTCATCCTGCACCACTGGTGATAAACCTTCTAGTGGTTGGCCAGGAATACAAATATTCATTATTCTGATTAGTGCAGCCTCTCACACTCTTGTTAGAAGAACCAGTGATACCTACAGGCAGTAGGCAGAAGCAAACACTAATCAGAGCCCAGGGAAGACCCTAGTGGGCTACAGCTTCACACATTTTTAAACGCACACCTGCTTAGTGTAACTATCCTACAAAACGTTTTGTTTTTGTCTGTGTCCTTGTTGTGGTGATTGTCAAAGCAGGAATTGAGGGGAAATCTCTAAAGGGGGTACAGTAACACAGAAAGGAGTTATGGTCATTGTGCAACGTGGGAGGAGCCAACCAGATGAAACTAAGTAAGGAATTTAACAAAGCCAGTCATTTCTCAGTTAGTCATTACAAGGAGCTGGGCTGTACAACTGGAGGAATATTGACCTCTGTCATAGTCTGTTTCTGTTAGTCTCTTCCAGAAAGATGGGATTCTCCACAATCCTCGCTCTGTTGGTCACTTTCGTCATCACCCTCCACTTTACCATATCATGGTGGAGACAGCGCACACGGAACAGGTCACTGCCCCCCGGACCCACCCCGCTGCCTTTCTTGGGCACCCCACAATATATGAATCAACGAACAGCCGATAAAAACTATCCTGTGGTAAGTTGAGCTTCAATCTGTACCTGGCCCTTATACTGGGGATGTACTGCTTGATTCCCAGCCAGCTAGTGAGGTAGACAAGGGACTCATCCACATAGATATTTTGGTCAGGGAAATACACTTCAGCAAATCTCTTGGAAAAAAAAATTATTCAATGGGCAGATTTTGTAGAGCTTATCATAGCCAGGCTGATTTCGGGGAGGGCACAGTGAATTATCGCTGAAATGCAGGAAGTGCATGATCATGTCATAGTGAGACCTGAACATTACAGCTGAATAAAGGGGCATGTGATGGATGGGGTGGGTGGACCAGTGAGCATGTTTTTCAGTTTTTTTTTTCTTGTAAGCCCCATGTTAATTGTACGGTCCAAAAATAATTTAAACTCCTCCATTGTGACACTGGGAATCAACGAGCCTGAGGCTCCAGGGCCTTCAAAAGTGTGATAGGTAGTCAGGGACTTGGATGTGCAATTTATAGTATATCCCTAGAACAGTGTTTTCCAACCTTTTTTCAGTTAAGGAACCCTTTAGAAGTATGCACAATCTCGAGGCACCCTGTTCAAAAATATAAAAAAATGGTACCATAGCTTGTAGACTCTATAACTTTCACACAGAAATACCAAATAACCAAAGTTACCAAATAATATACCCTGATTTGGGTTATTTTTTTACAAAGAAATGTAGCAGTATACATTTTGTCCTAATTTTATTAAGAAAAAATACTTATTTACAAAATTTTCTATTAGAAACTATGAAAAATTTGTTTTTTTTTCACATTGTTGTGAATGTTTTTTCTTATATCGCAAAAAAAAAAAATCCAGTAGTGATTAAATACCACCAAAAGAAAGCTCTATCTGTCTCAAAAAGATGATAAAAATGTAGTTTGGGTATTGTGTTGCATGACTGAGCAATTGTCATTCAAAGTGTGAGAGCGCTGAAAACCGACAATTGGCCTGGGCAGGAAGGAGGTAAAAGTGCCCGGTATTGGGATGAAGGTTTTTTGTGAAAAAAGCTGACCATTGTAAGCACTCCAGTCAATGGTTTACCTCAGCCTTCTAACTACCAATTTTGTTGGACAGCTTGGTCTATTAAAGGGATGTATAAAGGTCAAATATATGTGGTTTGGGATTTTACAGACATCCCGACTATTAATTTATAACATTACAATTTTTATTTACGCATTTTATAGCAGAACTATTTACCACTCCAAATCTGGAGAGTGGCAATCCCTTCTAGTCCAGGCCAATTTTTGAGATATTTAATCGCCGCTAGGTTTTTTTTATTCTTTTGCTATATAAACAAAAAAAGAGCGCCAATTTTGAAGAAAAGACAAATTTTTCTTAGTTTTTGATATAAAATTTTACAGCTAAATAATCTTTCTTCATAAATATACACCAAAATGTATTCTGATACTTATTTTGGTAAAAATAACCCAAAAAAGCGTCTATTATTTAATCTGTGTGAAAGTTGTACAGACTACAAACTATGGCATATATATATATGAAAATTATAAAAATGGCATGTAAAATTGACCAGTCCTGATGTAGTGACTGCCTAATTCATTTCTTCAGACTCAAAAATGCCAGGACAGAACAAATACCCCCAAATGAGCCCTTTTTTGGAAAGACAGTCAAATGTATTTAAAAGGAGGCATAGTGAGTTTTTTTGAATTTGTAATTTTTGTCAGTTTTTTTAAAAATAAAGAAATTAATATTTTTTTTCAAAGTTGTTATTTCTCATACATGTCATAGGCATATTTGAAATTGCACCCCGAAACACATTCTGTTATGCCTCCTGAGCAAGGGAATACCACATGCGTGAGACTTTTTCACAGCCTAGATGCATAGGAGGGTCCGAAATCCAAGGAGCACCTTCAGGTGTTCCAGGGGCATCAATTATACATCTAATTTCCTGAATACCTATCCCATTTGTGGAGGCCCTGGAGCATCAGGCCAGTTGAAACACTCACAAAATTACCCCATTTTGCTAAGCAAATACTCCCTAGGTATTTTCTGACAGGCATAATGAGTCTTTTGAAAATTTAAGTTTTTGGAAAATGTAGGAAAGAAAATGAAAATGTATTTTTGTTATTAACACAAATTTATCAATAAGATATTTTAGCAAACAGCATAGACTTAGAAATACACCAAAAAAAAAAACAGTCTACTACTCCTTACAAGTGTGGTGATACCACATGTGTGAGACTTTTTCATAGTCTTGCCACATAGAGGGGCCCAAATCCAAGGAGCACCTTCAGGCTTCCAGGGTCATAAATTATGCATCTAATTTCCTTACTACCTATCACATTTTTGGAGGCCCTGGAGCACCAGGACAGTAGAAATACCCAGAAAATGACCACACTTTGGAGAGTAAATACTCCAAGGCATTTTTAGTAGTATAATGAGTCTTTTGAAGTTTTGGAAAATGCAAAAAGTAAATAAAATTTTTTTTGTCAATATAAAGCAGTACCGCTAAAAAGGAAAGTTCCGCTTGTTTCCTTTACTGAAGATGCCAGCACCTGCACCCGAAGCTGATTGAAGAATCAGCTCGGGTGAGGACATCGCTGGACCCCAAGGGACAGGTACGTACCCTTATACTAAAAGTCAGCTGCTACAGTATTTGTAGCTGCTGACTTTTAATTTTTTGGGGAGAGCCCAGAGCTCCTCTTTAATAATATATTTCTCACACACATCATAGGCATTCTTAAAATTACACCCCATAACACATTACTCCTCCCAAATAAAGTGAAATCCCCGCCACCAATTGCAATGGCCATTTACCAGATGATAAGAACCCACGTTATAAGTGGTCTTAAATGAGCATGTCCATCAACAGTCAACCATCCACAGCTTCCGAGATCACATGGAAAGCTTCAACAGCATATAACCCAAAGGCACTTTAGGAGTCACCACCAAAAATCATGTAGTGCACCACCACTACACTCATAGCTACATAGTTAGTCTGGCTGAAAAAAAGACAAAAGTCCATCCAGTTAAACCACAAAAAAAAAAAAAATATAATCCTTTACCCACAGTTGATCCAGAGGAAGGCAAATAACTCAGCAAAGCATGATCCAATTTGCTCCTGCAGGGGAAAAAAATCCCCCCCCCGAGAGGCAATCGGATATTCCCTGGATCAACTTTACCTATAAATGTTATATCCAGTTATATTCTGTGTATCCAAGAAAGAAGCCAGGACTTTCCTACAGCAATCCACTGAGCTGGCCACAACCAACTCTTGAGGGAGTCTATTCCACATTCTCAGCTCTCACTGTGAAGAAACCTTTCCGTGTTTAGAGATTACATTTATTTTCCTCCAGATGTAAAGAGCGCCCCCTTGTCCTCTGTGATGACCTCAGGGGGAATAACTACACCGAGTTCACTATATGAACCACTGATGTATTTATACATGGAGATCATACCCCCCCCCCCCCCCTTATGTATTATACATGGAGATCATATCCCTCCTTATGTATTTATACATGGAGATCATATCCCCCCTTATGTATTATACATGGAGATCATATCCCTCCTTATGTATTATACATGGAGATCATATCCCCCTTATGTATTATACATGGAGATCATATCCCCCCTTATGTATTATACATGGAGATCATATCCCCCCCTTATGTATTATACATGGTGATCATATCCCCCCTTATGTATTATACATGGAGATCATATCCCCCCTTATGTATTATACATGGAGATCATATCCCCCCTTATGTATTATACATGGAGATCATATCCCCCCTTATGTATTATACATGGAGATCATATCCCCCCTTATGTATTATACATGGAGATCATATCCCCCCTTATGTATTATACATGGAGATCATATCCCCCTTATGTATTATACATGGAGATCATATCCCCCCTTATGTATTATACATGGAGATCATATCCCCCCTTATGTATTATACATGGAGATCATATCCCCCCCTTATGTATTATACATGGTGATCATATCCCCCCTTATGTATTATACATGGAGATCATATCCCCCCTTATGTATTATACATGGAGATCATATCCCCCTTATGTATTATACATGGTGATCATATCCCCCTTATGTATTATACATGGAGATCATATCCCCCCTTATGTATTATACATGGAGATCATATCCCCCCTTATGTATTATACATGGTGATCATATCCCCTCTTATGTATTATACATGGAGATCATATCCCCCCTTATGTATTATACATGGTGATCATATCCCCCCTTATGTATTATACATGGTGATCATATCCCCCCTTATGTATTATACATGGTGATCATATCCCCCTTATGTATTATACATGGAGATCATATCCCCCCCCCCTTATGTATTATACATGGAGATCATATCCCCCCTTATGTATTATACATGGAGATCATATCCCCCCTTATGTATTATACATGGTGATCATATCCCCCCTTATGTATTATACATGGAGATCATATCCCCCTTATGTATTATACATGGAGATCATATCCCCCTTATGTATTATACATGGAGATCATATCCCCCCTTATGTATTATACATGGAGATCATATCCCCCTTATGTATTATACATGGAGATCATATCCCCCTTATGTATTATACATGGAGATCATATCCCTCCTTATGTGTTATATATGGAGATCATATCCCCCTTATGTATTATACATGGAGATCATATCCCTCCTTATGTGTTATATATGGAGATCATATCCCCCTTATGTATTATACATGGAGATCATATCCCCCCCTTATGTATTATACATGGTGATCATATCCCCCTTATGTATTATACATGGAGATCATATCCCCCTTATGTATTATACATGGAGATCATATCCCTCTTATGTATTATACATGGAGATCATATCCCCCCTTATGTATTATACATGGTGATCATATCCCCCTTTATGTATTATACATGAAAAAATTGGGGAGTAGTACTGTGGGGGGATTTGTGTTGGGAGACAGGAAGGGGGAAGTGGATTTGTGCCAGGAGGGGGGATTTGGGAGGGGGGTTGTGCTAAAAAAAGGTCTTATGGTAGGGGGGAGAAGATTTGTGCTAGGAGGGTATATTTTTTGGAGGGGAGGTTGTGCTAGTAGGGATGATTGGGCGGTATTGGTGATGGGAGGGGAAGTTTTTTTGGGGAGGGAGATTTGTGCTTGGATGGAGGATTGTGGGAGGGGAATTTGTGCTGGGAGGGGTGATTTGGAGTTGGAGGAAGAGGATTTGTGCCCGGAGGAGAGATTTGAAGGGCAGAGAATTTGTGCTAGGAGGAATAAATAGTTTTTATTTTGGGGGGGGGGGGTGATGGGGGCATATAGGGAGAGAGAATATTTGAGCTGGGGGGATGAGGGGCAAAGACTTGTGCTGGGAGGGTGGATTTGTACAAGGAGGAGGGGGTATTTATGCTTAGCATGCAGATTAGTGTTCAATTTATTATGAGGGGAGGAGAGGATTTTTGCTGGAAAGGGGAATTTGGGGTGCGACAGGGGGTAAGAATTGTTCTAGGAAAGGAAATTTGAGTAGTAATGTGGGGGGATTTGTGTTGGGAGGTAAGATGGGGGAAGTGAATTTGTGCCAGGAGGGGGGATTTGAAGCCGTTCAACCATAAAAAGGTCACAGGTTGGGGTAAAATATGGAAGCCCAAAGATGTACAGGAAGATGCAAAGATTAGTGTCCCCAGACTATAATGCTGCCTCTGTGCTCACCCTTGGGGACATCTGAGGGATATGCTTTGTTCATATTTCATGTCGGAGATTTACAACCACTTTTAAATAATGGGTTTAGCTGCTACCTATCATTAGAAGGTGACACCAAGGCACGGGCTAGGGGTGTGTTGTAAGTCTGTTCCTACAGCAGAAGAATTCTTGTCATTGTTGACCTCTGACTACCTTCATTTCTTTAACCTATGACAGCTCAGACAAAAGTACGGCTCAGTATTTACCATCTGGAAACTGACGGAGCCGGTGGTGGTCCTCTGTGGTTATGAGGCGGTGAAGGATGCCCTTCTGAACCACGCCGAGGAGTTCAGTGCCCGCCCATTTATACCCACAGTGCACATCCCCACCAAAGGATACGGTAAGATTGCCAGGACACTCCTCGGTTGAACATACTTGGGTTCGGTTCATGGGGGGGCCATGGAATTTAACTGAAGTTTGAGCATGAATCCAAACCCTACTGAGGTCAATAGAAGCCTTTAAAAGCAGTTTTCAGCACCTTCAGGGGTAATAGGAAAGGGATTGTCAAGCAGTGTATGGGTAGCTGGGCACTGCGAAGGGGGATTTGCACCAACACAAACATTATCTTTTACAATGACCATAAGGCGGGAAGCAGCTATTTTAATATTAATTACAGTGAAGGCTTAAAAACACAAAATTCCTATAAATAACATGCCTGAGGGATGCCCTAAACCTGCCCTAGAAATGGTGCACCTGAACCCCTTACACTTCAACACAACACAAACAAGTGGACTGTTCATGTTGAGTACTATATTCTTTTTTTTTTTTATATTTATTTCCATTTGTTTTGCTTTATTACCTGTTTATACACTCACCGGCCACTTTATTAGGTACACCTATTCAATTGCTTGGTAACACAAATTGCTAATCAGCCAATCACTTGGCAGCAACTCAATGCATTTAGGCATTTAGATGTGGTGAAGACGACTTGCTGAAGTGCAAACCAAGCACCAGAATGGGGAAAAAAGGGGATTTAAGTGACTTTGAAAGTGGTGTGGGTGTTGGTGCCAGACAGGCTGGTTTGAGTATTTCAAAAACTGCTGATCTACTGGTATTTTCACACACAACCATCTCTAGGGAAATCGGAACTCATCAGACCAGGCAATGTTTTTCCA
The DNA here is from genome assembly GCF_062004578.1 of Staurois parvus. Taxonomy (NCBI): domain Eukaryota; kingdom Metazoa; phylum Chordata; class Amphibia; order Anura; family Ranidae; genus Staurois; species Staurois parvus. Next base: position 2,731,973 of record NW_028318371.1, read on the forward strand.
ATCTTCTATTGTCCAATTTTGGTGAACCTGTACAAATTGTAGCCTCTGTTTCCTGCTCTAAACTCATGGAACCAGTTGTGGATTTAGTGTATGCCCTAAAAACCTTCACCTGATTCCTGAGGGTGTATGTCTTATGCCCTGTTCCTCTTCCTCCAATGCAGATACCTGGCAGTGATTACTGGTAATCCGGGCTGTCACTGTGATCTGTATCAGTATCTACAGGTGAAACTCAAAAAATTAGAATATGGTGCAAAAGTTCATTTATATCAGTAATGCAACTTAAAAGGTGTAACTAATATATGAGATAGACTCATTACATGCAAAGCAAGATAGTTCAAGCCGTGATTTGTCATCATTGTGATGATTATGGCTTACAGCTCATGAAAACCCCAAATCCACAATCTCAGAAAATGAGAATATTGTGAAAAGGTGGAATATTCTCGGCTCAAAGTGTCCCACTGTAATCAGCTCATTCAGCCATAACACCTGCAAAGGGTTCCTGAGCCTTTAAATGGTCTCTCAGTCTGGTTCAGTAGGAATCACAATCATGGGAAAGACTGCTGACCTGACACCATCATTGACACCCTCCATAAGGAGGGAAAGCCTCAAAAGGTAATGGCAAAAGAAGTTGGATGTTCCCAAAGTGCACAATAATAGAAAGTTATGTGGAAGGGAAAAGTGTGGAAGAAAAAAGTGCACAAGCAGCAGGGATGACCGCAGCCTGGAGAGGATTGTCAGAAAAAGGCCATTCAAAAGTGTTGGGGACTTTCACAAGGAGTGGATTGAGGCTGGAGTCAGTGCATCAAGAGCCACCACACACAGACGGATCCTGGACATGGGCTTCAAATGTCGTATTCCTCTTGTCAAGAAGCTCCTGAACAACAAACAACGTCAGAAGCGTCTTACCTGGGCTAAAGAAAAACAGACCTGGTCTGTTGCTCAGTGGTCCAAAATCCTCTTTTCTGATGAGAGCAACTTTTGCATCTCATTTGGAAACCAAGGACCCCGAGTATGGAGGAAGAATGGAGAGGCCCAAGGACCCCGAGTATGGAGGAAGAATGGAGAGGCCCAAGGACCCCGAGTATGGAGGAGGAATGGAGAGGCACAAGGACCCCGAGTATGGAGGAAGAATAGAGAGGCCCAAGGACCCCGAGTATGGAGGAAGAATGGAAAGGCCCAAGGACCCCGAGTATGGAGGAAGAATGGAGAGGCCCAAGGACCCCGACTATGGAGGAGGAATGGAGAGGCACAAGGACCCCGAGTATGGAGGAAGAATGGAGAGGCCCAAGGACCCCGAGTATGGAGGAAGAATGGAGAGTACAAGGACCCCGAGTATGGAGGAAGAATGGAGAGGCACACACTGCAAGATGCTTGAAGTCCAGTGTGAAGTTTCCACAGTCTGTGTTGATTTGGGGAGCCATGTCATCTGCTGGTGTTGGTCCACTGTGCTTCATTAAGTCCAGGGTCAACGCAGCCGTCTACCAGGAGATTTTGGAGCACTTCATGCTTCCTTCCGCAGACGAGCTTTATGGGGATGTGACTTCATTTTCCAGCAGGACTTGGCACCGCCCACACTGCCAGAAGCACCAAAACCTGGTTCAATGACCGTGGGATTGCTGTGCTTTATTGGCCAGCAAACTCGCCTGACCTGAACCCCATAGAGAATCTATGGGGCATTGCCAAGAGAAATATGAGAGATATGAGACTGAACAATGCAGAAGTGCTGAAGACCGCTATTGAAGCATCCTGGTCTTCCATAACACCTCAGCAGTGCCACAGGCTGATAGCTTCCATGCCACGCTGCATTGAGGCAGTAATTGCTGCAAAAGGGGCCCAAACCAAGTACTGAGTACATATGCAGCTTCTACTTTTCAGAGGTCCGATATTGTTCTATGTACAATCCGTGTTTTATTGATTGCATGGAATATTCTCATTTTCTGAGATTGTGGATTTGGGGTTTTCATGAGCTGTAAGCCATAATCATCACAATGATGACAAATTACGGCTTGAACTATCTTGCTTTGCATGAAATGAGTCTATCTCATATATTAGTTTCACCTTTTAAGTTGCTGCACTGAAATAAATCAACTTTTGCACCATATTCTAATTTTTCGAGTTTCACCTGTATATGCAGGGCTGCTGTTAGGCATCACGGGGCCCCGTACAGCAAATGTGACAGGGCCCCCCAATTAACACAGTTTACTATGCTTCAGTTATGAGTGAACACAGTGAGTGATCGGTACCAATCACTCATTTTGTTTATTCAGGAAAGGAAGGGGCTGGTAAATGTGACATATTTACGTACCTTTCCCCACTCCTCATGTTGAGGATCCTATTGTGTGCCTGCAGCTGCTGGTGGGAAGGAGAGGAGGGAAGCCGGCAGCACTGCGGGGGTGAGGGGGCACACAGGATGGTTTGAGCAGCATGGGGAAATGTATTGTGTACTGGGAGGTGCTTGGGAAGCATCTTCTTGGCAGAGATACCCAGTCGGGGAGTCTGTCACACTGGAAAGTGCAAAATCTGGTGCAGCTCTTCATGGAACCCAATCGCTTCCAGATTTTTTGTCAAACCTTAACTGAACAAGCTGAAGTTAGAAGCTGATTGGCCGCCATGCACAGCTGCACCAGATTATGCGCTCTCCAGCTTTAGTAAATCAACCCCCTTGCATTCATCATATGAAACCATTGAAATCAGATATATTGGGGTTGATTTACTAAAACTGGCCGCTATGCACAGTTGCACCTGATTTTGCACTCTCCAGTTTCAGATTGAATCCTTTGTATTTGTCCCCTTTGATTGGTAAGGAACACTCCCATGGAGACCGTGGCTTCGTATACCTTATAGATGGAGCTGCAGTTTGTAACTAATTGCTGATGATGATTCACTTCTTCAGGTTTTAATGGCCCCCGATGGCGTCCTCTGCGCCGCTTTGCCATCTCCTTCCTGAGGGACTTTGGGATGGGGAAGAAGACCATGGTATCCCGCGTGCTTGAGGAGACAACGTATCTCACCCAGGCAGTGGCTGAGACAGAAGGTAGGAGAAATCTTTTTATTTCCTAAAATTTTTATTGCAAAATTGGCTGCACGAAAAATGGGAATCTTGCATATTCAGAGAACCTAAAGGGGACCATATGGTCACTAAACTGTGGCCAATGGGCTGGATGCAGCCATTTGCTTGCCTTTATCCAGCCTTTGTGTCAGTATTCCTCTCACTGACACCAAAGAGAAGGTGACATTCTTTCCACTGACATCAATGACGGAGCACTATTCCTTTCACAGACGCCAATGATGGGGCACTATGTCATTTTTTTTTTACTTCCACTGACCACAAATCCTGAAGCCTTGTTTATTCCCACTAATACCAGGACATTTTCTATTCCCACTGGGCACAGTCCAGCACCCCTAAAGTCTGAAGGACCATAATTTGGCCCTTTGCTTAGAAAGTTTGGAAACTCTGGTCTAATATTTGTGGGTCACTGGCTGGGAATGATGGCTGTGCTTCATTCAGCTACTCCCAGCAGTAGAACACTACCTTGTGCATGAGTCTGTTGAATGCAAATCCATATTGGCAATTACTGAGCTGGCCAGAACTAGTTCTTGAGGACGAATTTCCACAGCTCTTACTGTGAAGAAGCCTTTCCATATGTGGAGGTTAAATTTCTTTTCCTCCAGCTGTAAAGAGTTCCCCCTTGTCCTCTGTAATGACCTGGAAGCGAATAGCTCTACACCGAGTTCACTGTATGGACCATTTATGTATTTATACATATTGATCAAATCCCCCCTTAATCTCCTCTTCTCGATAGAGAATAAATTCAGTTCCTCTAATCTTTCCACATTAGCCGAGCTCCTCCATGCCTTCTATCAGTTTGGTTGCACATTCTCCAATTCTCCAACATCCTTTTGATGAACTAGTGGTGTCCAAAACTCACTCTCTCGCTGTCAGGGAATGCCTGAATGATTATTTTAGTCGGCTAAATCGATTGAATCACAGTGCCTCCAATCCAAAAACAATTTATAAAAATAATTTAACTGACTTAATAATTATTCTGAGTTAATTTTAGCAAAGCAAAATTCTTTAAGAACACAACAAGACTGGTGTAAGTATAGACCGCAGATTATCAAAAATAAATTAATATTTATCAGGAAAATGTGGAATAGACTCCCTCAAGAGTTGGTTCTGGGCAGCTCAGTGGATTGCTTTAAAAATGTCCTGGATTATTTCTTAGATACACAGAATATAACTGGATATAACATTTACAGGTCCAGTTCATCCAGGGAATATCTGATTGCCTCTCGGGCGATCAGGAAGTAATTTTTTCCCCTGTAGGAGCAAATTGGATCGTGGTTTTCTGGGTTTTTTGTCTTCCTCTGGATCAACTGTGGGTGTAGGATTATAATTTTTTTTTATGGTTGAACTGGATGGACTTTTGTCTTTTTTCTGCCAGACTAATTATGGAACTATGTAACAATAACTCTACACCGAGTTCAATATATGAACCACTGATATATTTATTCATGGAGATCATATCCCCCCCTTATGTATTATACATGGAGATCATATCCCCCCTTATGTATTATAGATGGAGATCATATCCCCCCCCCTTATGTATTATACATGGAGATCATATCCCCCCTTATGTATTATACATGGAGATCATATCCCCCTTATGTATTATACATGGTGATCATATCTCCCCCTTATGTATTATACATGGAGATCATATCCCCCCTTATGTATTATACATGGAGATCATATCCCCCTTATGTATTATACATGGAGATCATATCCCCCCCCCCCCTTATGTATTATACATGGAGATCATATCCCCCCCCCTTATGTATTATATATGGAGATCATATCCCCCCTTATGTATTATACATGGAGATCATATCCCCCCTTATGTATTATACATGGAGATCATATCCCCCTTATGTATTATACATGGAGATCATATCCCCCTTATGTATTATACATGGAGATCATATCCCCCCTTATGTATTATACATGGAGATCATATCCCCCTTATGTATTATACATGGAGATCATATCCCCCTTATGTATTATACATGGTGATCATATCCCCCCCTTATGTATTATACATGGAGATCATATCCCCCCTTATGTATTATACATGGAGATCATATCCCCCTTATGTATTATACATGGAGATCATATCCCCCCCCTTATGTATTATACATGGAGATCATATCCCCCCCCCCTTATGTATTATATATGGAGATCATATCCCCCCTTATGTATTATACATGGAGATCATATCCCCCTTATGTATTATACATGGAGATCATATCCCCCTTATGTATTATACATGGAGATCATATCCCCCCCTTATGTATTATACATGGAGATCATATCCCCCCCTTATGTATTATACATGGAGATCATATCCCCCCCTTATGTATTATACATGGAGATCATATCCCCCCCTTATGTATTATACATGGAGATCATATCCCCCCCTTATGTATTATACATGGAGATCATATCCCCCCCTTATGTATTATACATGGAGATCATATCCCCCCTTATGTATTATACATGGTGATCATATCCCCCCTTATGTATTATACATGGTGATCATATCCCCCCTTATGTATTATACATGGAGATCATATCCCCCCCTTATGTATTATACATGGAGATCATATCCCCCTTATGTATTATACATGGAGATCATATCCCCCCTTATGTATTATACATGGAGATCATATCCCCCTTATGTATTATACATGGTGATCATATCCCCCCCCTAATGTATTATACATGGTGATCATATCCCCCCCTAATGTATTATACATGGTGATCATATCCCCCCCCTAATGTATTATACATGGAGATCATATCCCCCCCTAATGTATTATACATGGTGATCATATCCCCCCCCTAATGTATTATACATGGAGATCATATCCCTACCTTATGTATTATACATGGTGATCATATCCCACCCCCCCTAATGTATTATACATGGAGATCATATCCCCCCTTATGTATTATACATGGAGATCATATCCCCCCTTATGTATTATACATGGAGATCATATCCCCCCTTATGTATTATACATGGAGATCATATCCCCCCTTATGTATTATATATGGAGATCATATCCCCCCTTATGTATTATACATGGAGATCATATCCCCCCCTTATGTATTATACATGGTGATCATACCCCCCTTATGTATTATACATGGAGATCCTATCCCCCCTTATGTATTATACATTGAGATCATATCCCCCCCTTATGTATTAAACATGGAGATCATATCCCCCCTTATGTATTATACATGGAGATCATATCCCCCTTATGTATTATACATGGAGATCATATCCCCCCTTATGTATTATACATGGAGAGCATCCCCCCCCTTATGTATTATACATGGAGAGCATACCCCCCCCCTTATGTATTCTACATGGAGATCATATCCCCCCCCTTTTGTATTCTACATGGAGATCATATCCCCCCCCCTTATGTATTCTACATGGAGATCATATCCCCCCCTTATGTATTATACATGGAGATCATATCCCCCCCCTTATGTATTATACATGGAGATCATATCCCCCCTTATGTATTGTACATGGAGATCATATCCCCCCCTTATGTATTATACATGGAGATCATATCCCCCTTATGTATTATACATGGAGATCATATCCCCCTTATGTATTATACATGGAGATCATATCCCCCCCTTATGTATTATACCTGTTGATCATATCCCCCCTTATGTATTATACATGGAGATCGTATCCCCCTTATGTATTATACATGGAGATCGTATCCCCCCTTATGTATTATACATGGAGATCATATCCCCCCTTATGTATTATACATGGTGATCATATCCCCCCTTATGTATTATACATGGTGATCATATCCCCCCTTATGTATTATACATGGAGATCATATCCCCCCTTATGTATTATACATGGAGATCATATCCCTCCCTTATGTATTATACATGTTGATCATATCCCCCCTTAATCTCCTCTTCTCAAGAGAGAAGACATTCAGTTCTTTTAATCTTTCCTCATAGCTGAGCTCCTCCATGCCTATTATCAGTTTAGTTGCCCTTCTCTGTACTTTCTCCAGTTCCCCAATGTTCTTTTTGTGAATTGGTGCCCAAAACTGAACTGCATATTCCAGATGAGGTCTTACTAATGATTTCTACCGGGGGGGAAAATTATATCTCTCTCTGGAGTCTATACCTCTCCTAATATAAGAGAGGATTTTGCTCGCTTTAGAACCCGCAGCTTGGCATTGCATTCCATTATTAAGCTTGTGATCTACCCAGAACCCCCAGATCCTTCTCCACCATTGACTCCCCCAGATCCTTCTCCACCATTGACCCCCCCAGATCCTTCTCCACCATTGACTCCCCCAGATCCTTCTCCACCATTGACTCCCCCAGATCCTTCTCCACCATTGACCCCCCCAGATCCTTCTCCACCATTGACCCCCCCAGATCCTTCTCCACCATTGACCCTCCCAGATCCTTCTCCACCATTGATTCCCCCAATTGTATTCCCCCCAGTATGTATGATGCATGCATGTCGTTAGTTCTCCAAGATGTTTGGAACAACCTACCCTCCGAGTTCCTTCAAAAACTGTGTGCAAATGTAGCTAGAGGAATTGGTGCTGCAAAGGTGGTCACACCAAATATCCTTCTGTTCATTTACTTTCAATGTTGTTCACCGATAAAAAATAAACTACTATCACTTCTATTTCTGAAAGCAGTCTTCATTTACAGCATTTTTTCACACCTACCTAAAACGTTTGCACAGTTGTGTATTTATCCTGGTGTGGAGTGTTGGAGATGTGGGGTAACATCCTGCCTATTTGCTGCGATTGCCCTGTAATGCACAAATTCTGGTCCCAGATCTTGCTATTGGCTCACAGACAAACTTGGACAACAATCCGGCCACCTGCCTGCTTCATCTCATGCCAATTCCAAGTATACGTAATACTTACTGATTCAGCACCTCAGTGTAGCAAAGGCATGCATCCAATGCAACTGGAGGCAGCCCAATCCACCCACTATTGGCCAATGGAACTTCAAATTTTTCAAATGACACGGAGGACCAGATGACATTCTGGACTGTTTATAGAGGACCTGATGTCGTTAAGAGAAAAATCAGAAAAATGTAAAATGTTCTACTTTGTTCTACTATTGTAAAATACGACTTTGTATACCAGATGCTGTAAAAAAATGTTTTCATTATTTTAGGAGAACCATTCAACCCGCTACTGATCCTGGCCAGCGCTGTTGAGAATATTATCAGTTCAATGCTGTTTGGAGAACGTTTTGACTACAAAGACCCAAAGTTACATGATCTGCTATCTTACACCTCCCAACACGTCAAGAATTTTTCATCCCCATTTCACGCGGTATGTTTACTGTCAGTGATTGACTTGTCCTCCTGTCTTCTACTAGCACCTTCAGTTACTGTCACTGGAAACCAGTCATGCATGTTGCCAGGTTTCCTTGAATGACTCATATTTGGCTCCAAACTTCACTGCCGTGTTCTTCTGTATTGTATTTTATCACTATAATTGCTGCTAACTTTAGGTATTTTTGGAGAAAATTAATAATATATTAAAGGTTAATGGTTTGGTTTAGAGTTTAGTCTGGGGTTATAGTATATCTAAACCAACATCTGTTTGGTATCAGGCCTCACTTTATATACCAGGGGTGTCAAACCGGCGGCCCTCCAGCTGTTGCGAAACTACAAGTCCCATCATGCCTCTGCCTTTGGGAGTCATGCTTGGAACTGTCAGTCTTGCAATGCCTCATGGGACTTGTAGTTTGGCAACAGCTGGAGGGCCGCCAGTTTGACACCTGTGTTATATACAGTAGGTTTTTTTTTTTTTTTTGGAGGAGGCAGGGATTACCTGGAGGTCCTGCCTGTGACAGCCCTTACTATTATAAGCTGACAACGTTGAGACATTGCTAGCAATTAGCAGCAGTGTAGTCAGCCTGCCATGCAATCTCCTTCAGTTGGCCCTTGGGCTGCCTGTCTGGTAGAAAGCCAGGGAGGAAGCCCAATGGCCAACAGAAATGGCTCACAGAACAGGCTGACAACCCTGCTGACAAATGAAAAGCAGTGACTTCGTGTTGTCAGCCTACAACATGAAGTGCTGTTACTGGCAGAACCTCCAGTTAGGAAGCATTGCACCTGATACACAAAAATGATTTGTAAAGAAAACTATATACTGTGAATTGAAGTTTATTCTGCTTATATTTCGCCTTCTCTGGCTCCTCCCCCCCCCCACCCCCCCCCCCCCCTCCATTGGCTAATGACATGTTTATGAACCTTCCATTTTCATTACATAGCTTATTTTAGATCTAGTGATGTCATTGCGCCACTGGAAAGATTGGGCGTGGTTTTTATCTCATGGAACATTGGCCCGTGGCTAAAATGGAAGCAGAATACGGGGGGTCAGCAGTAAGTAAGTGACCCAGAGGTCAGTAGTAGGTTATGTATAGTTCAGAGGTCAGTAGTAGGTGATGTATAGTTCAGAGGTCAGTAGTGGGTGATGTATAGTTCAGAGGTCAGTAGTGGGTGATGTATAGTTCAGAGGTCAGTAGTAGGTGATGTATAGTTCAGAGGTCAGTAGTAGGTGATGTAGAGTTCAGGGGTCAGTAGTAGGTGATGTAGAGTTCAGGGGTCAGTAGTAGGTGATGTAAAGTTCAGAGGTCAGTAGTGGGTCATGTATAGTTCAGAGGTTAGTATTAGGTGATGTATAGTTCAGAGGTCAGTAGTAGGTGATGCAGAGTTCAGAGGTAAATAGTAGGTGATGTATAGTTCAGAGGTTAGTAGTAGGTGATGCAGAGTTCAAAGGTCAGTAGTAGGTGATGCAGAGTCCAGAGATTAGTAGTAAGTGATGCATAGTCCAGAGGTAAGTAGTAGGCGATGTATAGTTCAGAGGTCAGTAGTGGGTGATGTATAGTTCAGAGGTCAGTAGTGGGTGATGTATAGTTCAGAGGTAAGTAGTAGGTGATGTATAGTTCAGAGGTCAGTAGTAGGTGATGTATAGTTCAGAGGTAAGTAGTAGGTGATGTATAGTTCAGAGGTCATTTAGTGGGTGATGTATAGTTCAGAGGTCAGTAGTAGGTGATGTATAGTTCAGAGGTCAGTAGTGGGTGATGTATAGTTCAGAGGTCATTTAGTGGGTGATGTATAGTTCAGAGGTCAGTAGTAGGTGATGTATAGTTCAGAGGTCAGTAGTGGGTGATGTATAGTTCAGAGGTCAGTAGTGGGTGATGTATGGTTCAGAGGTCAATGGTAGGTGATGTATAGTTCAGAGGTCAGTAGTAAGTGAGATAGGAGCTTCCAGTAAAGACCAACATCTAACTCAACTACATTAAAGTCTAAAAAAAACCACCCAACATTCTAGTCATAACACATGGAATATGAAGAAATGGAGGATGAGGCTGCTGTGACCAATAAAATACACAATAAACACTTGTACAATTAAACACACCATGCTGAAATGAAAAGTCCCCAACTATATTTGCAAGATATGGAAATATCATAGTGTTCTGTGAATACATACACATGGAGAAGCAATATACAATATACAGGCAATATATTTCAGAGTTTGTGTATTAATAAAGCTGTAAGTGCTGTGTAATGCTATGCTATGTAATGTATCATCAGCCTCATCCTCCCTATCTTCATCTATGTTTTATGTATTCTGAGTAGAATGTTGGGGGGGGGGGGGGGTCCAATCAGGGTTTTTGGTAGTTGGGTTATATACCCACACCTGCTGGGCATCTATACTATATACTAAGCACCTTCTGGTTACTTGACAGCTATCATCTGATAGGGAGAGGAAAGGATATTTGATCAGATCATCTCCCCCCGCAGCTCCACTGGCACTCGATCTCCTCCACAACTGCAGCAAAGATTCATGTAGTGCTTGTGATGGTTTCATAGTGGGGATCGGCTCTCACTTGGTTCCTTCTCCAGCAGGCAAGGAGTTAATGGTTAACTGTTATGTGTGGCCCGCTTGGCTCCTTCCCCAGACAATGTCAGAGAACCGGCATCATCCCATGTTCAGGAACATGTCGGGGCACAGTAGGCCCCCTTCCCTTGGAGCCCATGTGCACCACACATTGCACCCATGGATGATGCTCCTCTGAGCTAATTGCATTCCTGGCAGATCTTTTTCTGTACCTGCAGCATCATTAAGGGATAAACATTAGTTATTTGCATGCATTGCAGAGCTGAAAAAAAACCAGTACATCATAATTTGTAATTCTCAGTGTTTTTTTTCTCCTTGTGTTTCCACTGGTCAGGTCTGCAACTTCTTCCCGTTCCTCCTCAAGCTGCCAATAGTATCAAAAATTGCCTACAAGGAAAGCTCCTACCTGCAGAACTTTGTGCTAGACTACATTGAGGAGCACAAGCGCACCCTGAATCCCGAGGCCCCCTAAGATTTGATTGATTATTTCCTGCTGAAGATGAAAGAGGTGTGTACACCAAGTGTCGTCTTGTGAAGTATCCTTGATAATCATTGGTTGTATTGCCATAAACCAGGCAATTTCTCTGGAGAATGTCTGTGTGAATGTAATTGGTTGTACTGGATTAGGATTACATTAGAGTGCAATGGTCCATTTTCAGAATTCCCCTCTCTCTTTTCCTTTCTATCTCCGCACTTCTCTCCCCTCCTCTGCCTTCATTTCTTCTTTCCCTTTCATCTCTTCTCCCCTCTCCTCCCCCTTTCCCTTGCCTCTTCCTACACCTCATTCCTCCCTGCTCCTCTCCCTTTCTATTTAGCGCCATTTGTCTTCTCTTTCTATTTTTTTGGAGAAAGACAATATTGAGTTGGCCCCGCCCTTTGCAGCTATAACAGCTTCAACTTTTCTGGGAAGGCCGTCCACAAGGTTTAGGAGGGTGTCTATGGAAAGGTTGGACCATTCTTCCAGAAGCACATTTGTCAGGTCAGGCACTGATGTCGGGGGAGGAGGCCTGGCTCGCAGTCTCCGCTCTAATTCATCCCAAAGGTGCTCTGTTGGGTTAAGGTCAGAATTCTGTGCAGACCAGTCAAGTTCCTCCACCCCAAACTGAATCCTCCATGTCTTTATGGACCTTGCTTTGTGCACTGGTGCTCAGTCATGTTGGAACAGGAAGCGGCCATCCCCAAACTCTTCCCACAAATTTGAGAGCATGAAATTGTCCAAAATGTCTTGGTATGCTGGAACTAAGAGGCCAAGCCCAACCCCTGAAAAACAACCCCACATCATATTCCCCCCTCCACCAAACTTTACACTTAGAAAGGTTCTCCTGGCAACTGCCAAACCCAGACACGTCCATCAGATTGCCAGACAGAGAAGCATGGTTGGTCACTCCAGAGAACACGTCTCCGCTGCTCTAGAGTCCAGTGGCAGCGTGCTTTACACCACTGCATCCGATGCTTTGCATTGCACTTGGTGATGTAAGGCTTGGATGCAGCTGCTTGGCCATGGAAACCCATTCCATGAAGATCTCTACACACTGTTGTTGGGCTCATCTGAAGACCACACCAAGTTTGGAGGTCTTTAGCTATTGACTCTGTAGACAGTTGGCGACTTCTGCGCACTGTGCACTTCAGCATGCTCTGACCCCGCCCTGTCATGTGACGTGGCCTACCACTTGGTGGCTGAGTGGCTGTTGTTCCCAGTTGCTTCCACTTTGTTATAATCCCACTAACAGTTGAGCGTGGAATATTTAGTAGCCAGGAAATGTCACGGATGGACTTATTGCACAGGTGGCAACCTATCACGGGACCACGCTTGGAGTCACTGAGCTCCTGAGAGAGACCCATTCTTTCACCAATGTTTGTAGAAGCAGTCTGCATGCCTAGGGGCTTGATTGTATACACCTGTGGCCATGGAGGGGATTGGAACACCTGAATCACATGATATGGAGGGGATTGGAACACCTGAATCACATGTTTTGGAGGGCGGGGCCAATACTTTGGCAATACAGTGTATGTGTAAAAGGGTCTTTAACTGTAACTGTGTCTTCAATTTTTTATTTAACACATTGCAAAAAAGTGTCCAGTGGGTAGTGAGAAAGTATTAATAGTCTTTTGCAGGATGCTTTGAACATACATTTATATGCAACCTCAATGCCCTTTGCAGCTGCTGTAATATTTGGTTCATGTTGGTTGCTTGTTTCTGCTGATGTTAATTCCCCTCTCTGTCTCCTCAGGTGGAACATGAGAAGGATCCAGATTTCTGTGATGAGAGCCTACAGGCAATCTTGGTGAGTCTGATATCGGCAGGTTCCGAGACCACCGTTAGCACCCTGAAATTCTGCCTGGTCTTGTTCGCTCACTATCCTGATGTACAGGGTAAGATCCATTTGTGGAATGCAGAAAGACATGTTATGTTCATCTGCCAAATATCCCATCCTGCACTACACCACCAGGAAAGAACTGGCTGCAGATCCACCTTTACATTGATTTGTTTATGACCTAGAAGTGCTCTGAAAAGACATAAGTGAGAACTGAAAAACAAGAAAACATTTTATTTATACTTGGATGTTGTGGAACCCCCAGGCCACATCCTCCATTGACCAAAAAAATGTCTAGTCTGAGCATCTCTAACATAGCAAAATCCATCCACCATCTCCGGCCACCAATTGCAGAGTGCTGCAGGAGATGGCTAGTAGTTTGCTGGCTGTGTGGAGACAACTGGTGGAGTTCTGAGTGTTGCCAAGTGCAAGACAACTGAATAGGGTGAGAGGTACTTGTACTGTCTATAGTCGGGGCTTTTCTTCCTTCAAAATAGGTGCAGGAACTCCTCCCCTCTGAGGTATTTCTTGTCTCCGCCCCCTACCCCTGACCTTCACTTCATTCCACCCTCTACCCACCTCCCAGTACTTCTCCTTTTAGAGAATACAGGGCCAAGTATCATTTTGTGCTGCTAAATAATCTGTATGGAATTTGTTAATGATAACAAGAAAAGGAGAAACATACACCCCCCCCCCCCCCGTAGCCAGCAGCAATAGACCCCCTCTGCAACACTTGGTCTCCAAAACAAATTATATGTTTGGCAACGATAGACCTCCAGCAGCTACAACAGATCTCCCAGCAGACAGAATCAATAGACTCTCCAGCAGCTAGCAACAATAGACAATATACCCCTCCCTCAACAGTAGATCCCTTCCAGCAACAATGGACCCCCGTCAACAATAGACTTCCCCACCAGGAACAATAGACCACGACACAAAAATAGATCCCCTTCAGTGACAATAGATCCCCCAGCAGCCAGCAACAATAGATCTTCCAGCACACCCCAGCACCCCTTGCCATTACATACATTCAGTGCTGGAGGTGCCAGAACTGTGTTCCTCTGCATTCCCACTGAAAGAAAGCCCCGTCCATAGTTATGCTCCTCTTCTATTTCTAGACTCCCAACCAGTACTGGCCAACAAACTCCATGCTGGAAGCGCTCATTCTCAACATACATTTTTATAAATTCTAATAATTCCCTTTTACACAGACAGTTTAGGGAAATCTCAGGTACCTTCTTTTCCATTTCAGCAAAGGTCCAACAAGAAATTGATGAGGTGACGCAGTCATTGCGCCTACCTAGGTTCGAAGACCGACCACAAATGCCGTACACCAATGCTGTCATTCATGAAATGCAGAGAGTTTTAGACCTGACATCAACTACTCTCCTCCATGCTGTGACCAAAGACATCGAGTTCCATGGATACGCCATCCCGAAGGTATACAACCATGATATTCCAGCCTGTGTTTTTGTCAGACTGTGTAGATCAAATGGGAAATAGTAATGAGACACAGCTTACATTTTAAAAGGGGGGGAGGGGAATGTAAAATTAGTTGTAGGGTATATAGGCACATGCCATATTTCTGCCATACAAAAATATGGACGGTTACTTGTGCTGTGCATGGCCAGCTACTAGTTGGATGCCATGCTGTCTGTTCATTCTGAGTTTGTTTCTTTTAATATATACCTTAGCAGAATGTAATATAATGCAGTGCAGAAAAGACAATAAGAAACCATTCTTTCCTCTTACCTGAAAAAAGGTGCAAATACCAAGCGCAATGAGGTTCCAGGGGATATGTAGATGACCACATTATGGGCAGCTCCAGCCACTCATCTGACCAGCAATGAGACATGAGCACAAAACAACAAATGAAGGAGCGCTCCCAACCCTGTGCAAGTCAATAGAATCACCAGCCCAGGAACAGATAAAATCAAAACACACTTTAATGTTGGGTTAAAAATCATGACATGTAGGAGCAGGGCTGTGGATAAGGGGGTACCACCAGTCCTCCTGTACGGGGCCCAGGCCAGCAGGGGGGCCCTATGCAGCTGGGTGAATCGGATGTGGGCAGGGAGGATGATCAGCATGGCGGGGGGGGGGGCAATTCTGGAACTGATCCCCTGTATGGCTCCCTCTGCAGCAGCTGAAAGCTGGCTTCTACTCCTCTCCCTCTTGCTGGCTTTCAGCTGCTGCAGTTGGAGTCATACAGGGGACTGGTTCCAGTAATTGCCCCCCTGGTGCACCTATCACCCTTCCTGCGCATCATACATTTCCTCCTGCTGCCCAGGCCTTCCCCTGTGTGCCCCCTCCCCTGCAGTGCTGCTGGCTTCCCTCCACCCTTCAAACCAGCAGCTGCAAGCAGACAATAGGATCCTTCAGGATGGAGAGTGGGGGAAGGGTCCTTTAAATATGACACATTTACCAGTCTCTTCCTTTTCTGAATGAACACAGTAAGTGATCGGTACCAATCACTCATGGTGTTCATTCATAACTGAAGAATAGTAAACATTTTTTTTTAATTTTTGAGCGGGAGCCCTGTCAAGTTGGCTGTATGGGGCCCTGCGGTTTCTAACAACAGCCCTGTGTAGGAGTGCCCAGATGGATACATCACCAAGCCAGTGGAGTGGAGAAACACATATTCCCAGAAGCTGGAGGATGACACATAATCCTGGACCCAACAGTAGGTTGCTCAGCCTAGGAGCCTCATGACAGTGAGAAAGGTGTGTGGATGGTAGCCGCTGGGATCACTGAGATGGCGGGTCTGCTGGAAGTCACATGTCCCAGATCCGGTTGTTATGTCATTCACCTGGCGAGAGACCGACCGAAGGGCTGGTGAGGGCAAACTGGAAGCCTAGGGGAGCACTCCAACCACATCAAACCAGAGGAGAGAAGCCGGTCATCATGATTATTATTATACGGGATTTATATGGAGCCAACAGTTTGCTCAGCGCTTTACAATATAACGGGAGACAATACAGCAACAATACAGTTTAATACAAGAGGGATAGGAGGGCCCTGATCCTGGGAGCTTACAATCTAAGAGGGAGGGGCTGGTGGTACAAAAGGTAATAACTGTGGGGCGGTGGTGTATTTAGGTTTTTTTGCTGTCCTAGGCAACACAAAAATTGGCTCCCCGCCACGGAGAGATCCTGACACTGACAAACACCCTCCTCCCCGACGAAAAGAGCCTGACATTGACCAACAACACCCCACCCGAGAGAGACTTCCACTACCACCGCCCCCCATACACTGGCAACCCCCACCCCACGCCGGGGAAAGAGAAGACACTCCCCTTCACAGCTCCAGACATCCCCAGGAACAAGAGTCAGGCTCTGTATACACCATCAAGCAGTCCCTCTCAGATTCCACCTGGTCCCCATGCTGCGTGTGTCCTTTCTTCCATCCCTTCTCGGGGGGGGGGGGGCAGTGCTGCCCCCCTGAAAAATGCCACTGCCCCCCTGAAAGAATGCCACCCTAGGCAAATGCCTTGTTTGCCTTGTGGTAAATATGCCCCTGCTGTGGGGGATGGACTGGTAGGAGAAATAGAAGACTCCATTATTAGCTGAGGGCAGGATAGGCTTCCTTGAAGAGAGGTTTTCAGAGATCACCTAAAAGTGGGCAGAGTAGGCGATAGTCTGATAGATTGGGGTAGAGATTTCCAGAGGATGGGGGAGGCTCTGGAGAAGTCCTGGAGACCAGCATGAGAGGAGGTTATCATGATAACATGTTTCAGGGACTTGCCCCTTCCTCAGATCATCAGGGTTGGGAGCGCTCCTCTAGTTGTTTTTCTTTCCTCCTCCTGCCTGGGTACCTGTATACGTTCTATTTACTCCTTACGTCTTTCACCTTTTACTGTCAGATAAACAAGTTAAAATTTGAGTATTCAGCTTGTCAGACTTTCACCTGATTTAAACACAGTAAATACTTTACTCCTGCGCTGGGGATGGACTCAGCAGAGACTAGAATACAATGTGAATGTTCTGGAATATGCACTGCTTGCTGCCCTCAATGGCCCAGGTAGTCCAAAGTCATTAAATGCAAATGAAAAAACAAAAAGAGGGCGCACCGGCCTAGTGCATTGTCGTTTATAAGTATTTATTGAAAGAATAAAAAAGTAGGTATCATACTCACAATGGACATATAAAACAGGCATATCACAGTGAACAAAGGTGTTCAATCCATATAGCATCTGAGTCCACAACGATGTAACTCAGGATGACCAACTCTCTGACGCATTTCGAGGACTCAGCCTCTTCCTGTGGTGGCTCTGAGGAAGAGGCTGAATCCTCGAAACGCGTCAGCCAGTTGGTGGACTCAGATGCTATATGGATTGAACACCTTTGTTCATTGTGGTGTGCCTGTTTTATATGTCCATTGTGAGTAGGATACCTACTTTTATATTCTTTCAATAAATATTTTTAGGCGATGATGCACTAGGCCGGTGCGCTCTCTTTATGTTTTTTCATTTGCATTTCACATGATTTAATCGGCACTGAGCCTGTAGAATGAGTTTGTATAAAATAGACTGTCTCTCTCCTTTACCAGGGCACCATCATCATCCCATTCCTGTCATCGGTGCTCTATGACCCCTCTCAATGGGAGACACCAGAACGGTTCAATCCCGGACACTTCCTGGATGAGGAAGGCCAGTTCCGCAATCGGGTGGCCTTCATGGCATTCTCAGCCGGTGAGAAACCTACATTATGGTGTCAGTTCCAGGCCGGGGTGAAGTAAACCATTTCTTCGCTGTAATACATAGAAATATTCTATCACACAAGTCACTGCAGATATGACGTCTCGGAGAGTCCCCGTGATCATTCATTAAAGACACCCTCCACCCCCACCATACCAGAAAAACCTCACCGCAATCACCATACAAATGTGTGAAAAAAACGTGAATATTCTAAGGCATATAAACCTTGTGTAACTAACCCCTCGCCCTCCAGAGGATCCCCCCCCCCTTCCTGATCAGGACATTTTTTGCGATACGGCGCTGCGTTACCTTAACTGACAACTGCGCGGTCATGCAACGCTGCACCCAAATGAAAGGTATGTCCTTTCCCCCCCACAAATAGAGCTTTCTTTCAGTGGTATTTGATCACCTCTGAGGTTTTAATTTTGTGCGCTATAAACAAAAAAAGACCGACAATTTTGAAAAAACAACAAAACAATATTTTTGACTTTCTGCTATGTAACATCCAGTAAAAAAAATTTAAAAAAAATAAATTTCTTCATAAATTTAGGCCAATATGTATTCTGCTCCATGTCTTTGCTAACAAAAAAATCCCAATACGTGTAAATTAATTGGTTTACGTGAAAGATACAGCGTCTACAAATGGCGGTATAGATACTGGGATTTCTATTTTTTTTATACTACTAATGGCGGCAATCAGTGACTTATAGCGAGACTGTGGCGGGCATTGTGACACTGGGTGGGAACTAACTGCCACTGACATCCCCAGTGACACCAATACAGTGATCAGTGCTAATAAAAAGTACTGACACTTTACTAATGGCACTGGGCAGGAAGGGGTTATCATCTAGGGCAATCAAAGGGTTAACTGTGTGCTGTGTGTTTTACTAGGGCAACATGCTGTGCATAGAAATACAAAGCAGCATGTCCTTGCTGGCAGGAGAGAGACCTGTGTTGTTTACACTCAGGTCTCTCCCCTGTCAGCTTTCCCCAACGATCGCCAGGAATCTCCATCCTAGACCCGGTTAATGACATCCCTATGGCGGTGCAGGTAGGGCGGCGCGCGCACCCCCTACCCAGAAATAAAAATCACGTATATATACACGTGAGTTTGCGCAGCCCTGCTGCCCTTTAGAAGTAGCTCTGCTATAGGGCAGCGGGAAAGCGGCTAACGTTAGTACTGTTGCTCACACTATTTGTGTTCCCACAATAAAAGCATAAAAAATATATCAATAAATAAGCCGCGCAGTACAAATACTCCATGTATATTATATATTTCATATATTTTGGGTTGTTTTGCAGTAATGCACGGTACATGATGATTTATCACTAGGAGTATTTGTACTGCGCGGCTCTTATTTACTTATATATTCTTTCTCCACCACCATATACTTCCAATTTATTCTGCCTCCACAGCACTCTCTTGCCTATTCTTCCTCTGTCATAGTCCCCGTAGAATACCCATTATTGATGCCTAGGCTGACGTCACCCCCTCAGCCATGCAGAAATGTTCATCCCTAGTGACTGGTATTTTGTGGTGGCAGCCAACAGAACGAGCAATAATGGAGGACAGTGAAGGTAAGTAGAAGATTGTTGGGAGATCTTTGCCAAGGAGCAACGCTCCCCTTAACCCCTTCCAGTCCGGACACTTTCCCCCCATTCCAGTCCGGGCACTTTCACCCCCTTCCAGTCCGGACACTTTCACCCCCTTCCAGTCCGGACACTTTCACCCCCTTCCAGTCCGGACACTTTCACCCCCTTCCTGTCCGGACACTTTCACCCCCTTCCTGTCCAGGCCAACTTTCAGCTTTCAGCGCTATCACACTTTGAATGACAATTGCGCGGTCATGCAACACTGTACCCATATGAATTTTTTAGCATTTTTTTGAGACAGATAAAACTTTATTTTGGTGATATTTATTCACCGCTGGGATTTTTATTTTTTTGCTATATAAATGAAAAAGTCCAAACATTTTTCTTCTTTCATTTTGCAAATAAATAATCTTTCTTCATAAATTTTGGCCAAAATGTATTCAGTTATCTTTTTAGTTAAAAAAATAACACAAATTAGTTTATAACCAAAAATTCTAATTTTTAAAAAAATGATTTTAAATTTTATTTTAATTTTTTATATTATTATTTGTGTGTTTTTTTTTCTTTTTTTGCACTGATTGCTTTTATACCCATAAAGGCTGTAAATGAAATCATTTTTTCTTCTCTCTGACTGCATTCTTGCAGCCTTTGAGAAATACTGTGTGAGCTGTGATTGGGCACAGCTTGTCACATGGTACAAGGCTGTTGTGAATGGCCCTGTACCATGTGACCTCTGTGATCATTCACAGATTTCATGAGTAGTAAGAAGTGATGTCAGCAAGTGACATCTTGTTTACTACTGTTCATGTGATCACTGATTGGGCAATCAGTGATCACATGATCGGGACCTCGTACAGAGATCCCGTACAGCGATCTGTGTTCCAGAGAGCGTGCACAGGCAGTGAATGCGGGGGACGTTTATAAACGGCCTCCCACTTCGGCATTGCTCCCATCCAGCTGTCTATGTACATGGGCCGGACGGGAAGTGGTTAAACACCTCGGTTAAAATGGAAAAATAAGCCCTAAAATCCATAGGTAGAGAACCCAACCCGGATCTTTTGCTTCTCATCCTGAGAATGACATAATGTACTAAGCCACTTGCATAAAAAAATCTCCTTTTTTCCCTCTAATCATTTTTTTTAATACATATGTCCAGAGAAAACACTACTTTTGTTTTTTTGGGGGGAAAAGGTGGCAGTCCTGAAAGTCCATCTATATTGTTGCAGTAAACACACCACCATGAAGGGAGAGGATACCCACATGGAAGAAAAATACACTTGAAATATATTTGAAAAATATTCTTCCGTAATATATTGACATGTATGTGAAATACTACAATTTTGGCCATATTCAATATATTTCAATAAATATATATATATACTGCATGTTGAAATACGTTTTTATATATTACAAAATATATGAAAAATATTTTTAAAAATATATTTTTTTAAAGACATACAGTATATTTGAAATGTATTTTTAATTAAGGTGATTGTAGCCGTATTCGTGAACTTGCAACAGAAACAATTGAGTCTGACGTGATACTTTTTTTATTTGCACTAACATACAATTTTGAGGACAGGCTTTCGGGGTATGTCCTCTTCTTCAAGGTCCAGGCAGTACTACTTCACAAAGTTTTAGCAGAATGTTAGAAGAGATGTTGAAAGTAGGAGAGAAACAAACAAACAAAACCAGAAAGAAACACACACAGATGTACACAGCAATGGTTATAAGACTAGGATTAGACTAGAAATAAGACACAGCAAAAGCAAAGACTGGGGGGGGGGGGGGGGACAACACTCAGAGGGGGTCGTAAAACTGTTGGATAATGAGTGAGGAATCCCAGGTCCAAATTAAGGCCATTATCTCTTGTGTCAAATAGAATTCATTCTTAGTTCAAAAGTTTTTCTTTCCTGAATAGTTTGAAATTTCCAATAAGCACTAAAATATTGAGGTCTTCCATAGTGTGGTCCGGTTGTGCAAAATGGTGTCCAAAAGTCATCTTCTTTATGTTCCTTGATGGTATGTCTGTGCAAATTCATCCTTGTTTGCAACTTCTGTCCTGTTAACAGGAAAAAATACAGACATAGTGTCATAGACTAAGTGGTTAGCACTTCCGCCTGGCAGTACTAGGGTCGTTGGTTCGAATCCCAACCTCGGCACCACCTGCCTGGAGTTTGCATGTTCTCCCTGTGCCTGTGTGAGTTTCCTCAGGGTACTCCGGTTTCCTCCCACACTCCGAAAACTTGCTGGTAGGTTAATTAGCTCCTGTCTAAGTTGTCCCTAGTATGTGTATGTATGAATGTGAGTTAGGGACTGTAACGTAATGGACATGAAAGATTTGAGTGGATAAAGATTTGATCATTGGAAATATGGAATCATAGCCATAACAGGTTGAGTATATTAGATTACGTCAGGTCCTTTCATTGCAAATGTGTGTTCAGGAACAGACACTCATTCCATTAAGGATGTATGGAGGGAAATGAATAGAAGGTACAAACAAATGGTCTGGGATCAGATGTGTATGTATACACAATTACTCAATAGGCCTCAATCATCATTTAGCATCAATTAGTGTTAATTAGCCTAAAGCCCCGCCTCCTGGAGGTGACATCTTTGTGTTAATGAGATCACCTGCTGGAAAAACCTGTTTTGGAATTTGTTATAGGAGACAGGACGGCTAGGTTTGTGTATTCATCAAAGGGGTATGTTTAATCTCTTATAAAAGATGAAATATTAGTTGGAAAGAGATGGAAATGCTTCCGTTGCGCAGGGCCTTCTGTGTGCTACATTTGCATATAAGAATCATATTTATGGCTTGGAGAGAAAGCCAGGAAAATGCATGGAATGATTAGATGACGCGGGGGTGCGACAGTCTGATGGTGTTTGGTACTGTTGCGATCGGGCTGATGCGCTGGTGTCAGAAATCCAATCCCCGACTTGGTGTTCAGGCCAGTCTTGGCCCAACTGAACTTGGGCAGGTCCATACACAGTACCTCTTGTGGGCAGGTCAGGACCACCTCCCCCAGGGTCAATTGGCCGAAGACTAATGTCCCGCCCATCTCCTAATCCCAATAAATTGGGTACACTGACATTTGTGATCCATACGGAGCTGGTTCGATTGACCAATGGATTGCTAAGTTTCTGGCTTGCTCCAGCCGCAGGGTAAAGTGTTATTCTGTCTTTTTATTCCCTTTTATTTTATAGTAATTAGTCATTTGTGTGTCTTCCTATATCTTTTGTATTTTCTGTAACTTTTTATCTTTTGTACATATTTTATGCACTGCCCACTTTGGGAAATTAAATCTTAAAATTAATTAGTGAACTTCTGTGTATTTAAGCACGTGCTCATATCTTTGGGGAGACTAGATCAGAGAGATTAGATCGGAGAGATTAGATTGGGTTATATTGTATTGTATTTTAGTGCTCTTAAAACGCTCGGTTAAGCTCATTGCCAATCTGTATGCAACTGCACTGTGAGTGGGCAGATTGCACGCAGATTGCAAAGGTAACAGATCTGCCAGACGGAGATCTGTGTGTGTGTGGTGTCTCAACAGACCGTTCTGCGGATAAACTGTTGGGTGGTGGCAGGCTACCTTGTGGTGCGTCTGGTGTGGGGGTGTGTGGACAGTGGAAGGGTTATCAACACGGGGGTTCAAGCTAGGATAGCTGGAGGGACCTTAGAAGGGTGTGTGATTACTAAGCTGGTCCTCAACTCTAATCAGGGCACCAGGTTGTATGTAAGATCGTATCTGCCAGTGTGTGGTCGACCAGCTGGATTGGAGTGGAGTCTCCATCTGGTGGTGGCCAGAGGTAGTGCGGGCTGTGAAAAGGTATCACGGCTGATCTTATATACGGTTTTAGATTCTTAAGTGTAAATCCCCTTTATTCCCCCTCTTTACCACCCTGTTGCGGCTGCATGTGCGCATCTCGGTTAGCTAGTCGCTGTGGGCGTTGCGTGTGGTGGACACGTGACAGGGTGATCGTTGACAAATCCTTGACAGGGACCTTAGATTGTACGCTCCTTGAGGGTTAGGGACTGATGTGAATGTACAATATATATGTAAAGTGCTGTGTAAATTGATGGCGCTATATAAGTACCTGAAATAAATAAATAAATGGTCCCTAGTGGCCTCCATAGAATCCATTCCCCCAACCTGTGATCCATAGTGGCCTCCACAGAATGCAATACCCCAGCCTGTGGTGCATAGCGACCTCCAAAGAATCCAATCCACCAATTAATAATCCATAGTGGCCACCATTATGGTTCCTGCTAGCTGTTCAATTTCCAAAACTGTGAATGTATTTGGGTATGATTAGGTGGAGCGCACCACAGGGAACCAGAAGGATCCGCTCAACGGGAGATTTTATCCTGAACTGGTGGGTCCATAAACGATCCAGGGATTCACTCCTCAGTTCTTGTCCTCCATTCATCTCCAGCATTATGCACATTACTGCTAAGAAATATCACTGAAGTTGTAAATGCGATCGATTTGATATTTTATTACACAATGGAGTAAAAAAAAAAAACCTATGTTCCTGTATGGATTATTTCTTTAACTCATGTGCAAATTTTCTTCACCTTTTCTACAGGAAAGCGTGTTTGTCCCGGAGAGAGTTTGGCCCGAATGGAGCTCTTCTTTCTCCTCTCTGCTCTGCTCCAGAAATTCACCATCAAGCTGCCCCCGGGAGCTGAACGTCGGGACTCCAAATGGCTGCATGCTAACAAATATGACATTTTGTCCAATACTCAGCTGTGCGCCGTCCCCCGAGCATTGTCCACCAAGTAACCTGAGATATTGCTATGAAATGATTTGTCCACCAAGTAACCTGAGATATTGCTATGAAATGATTTGCCCACCAAGTAACCTGAGATATTACTATGAAATGATTTGCCCACCAAGTAACCTGAGATATTGCCATGAAATGATTTGTCCACCAAGTAACCTGAGATATTGCTATGAAAAGATTATCTCAGGGCTTCTTTGTGGTGGACCTCCATACACAAGTATAATTTGCAACAAAATTAAAACTTTGGCATGCTTTACTACAATCTGTGTAAAAGGTTTTTTTCATTTTAAAATAATATTAATACCTTCAGTAAGGTCCTGCGCTGGCCACTAATGTAAGGGTACACTTCTCCCACTGACCCCTAATGTAAGGGTACACTTCTCCCACTGACCCCTAATGTAAGGGTACACTTCTCCCACTGACCCCTAATGTAAGGGTACACTTCTCCCACTGACCCCTAATGTAAGGGTACACTTCTCCCACTGACCCCTAATGTAAGGGTACACTTCTCCCACTGATCACTAATGTAAGGGTACACTTCTCCCACTGATCACTAATGTAAGGGTACACTTCTCCCACTGACCCCTAATGTAAGGGTACACTTCTCCCACTGACCCCTAATGTAAGGGTACACTTCTCCCACTGACCACTAATGTAAGGGTACACTTCTCCCACTGACCCCTAATGTAAGGGTACACTTCTCCCACTGATCACTAATGTAAGGGTACACTTCTCCCACTGACCCCTAATGTAAGGGTACACTTCTCCCACTGATCACTAATGTAAGGGTACACTTCTCCCACTGATCACTAATGTAAGGGTACACTTCTCCCACTGACCACTAATGTAAGGGTACACTTCTCCCACTGACCACTAATGTAAGAGTACACTTCTCCCACTGATCACTAATGTAAGGGTACACTTCTCCCACTGACCACTAATGTAAGGGGACACTTCTCCCACTGATCACTAATGTAAGGGTACACTTCTCCCACTGACCACTAATGTAAGGGTACACTTCTCCCACTGACCCCTAATGTAAGGGTACACTTCTCCCACTGATCACTAATGTAAGGGTACACTTCTCCCACTGATCACTAATGTAAGGGTACACTTCTCCCACTGACCCCTAATGTAAGGGTACACTTCTCCCACTGACCCCTAATGTAAGGGTACACTTCTCCCACTGACCACTAATGTAAGGGTACACTTCTCCCACTGACCCCTAATGTAAGGGTACACTTCTCCCACTGATCACTAATGTAAGGGTACACTTCTCCCACTGACCCCTAATGTAAGGGTACACTTCTCCCACTGATCACTAATGTAAGGGTACACTTCTCCCACTGATCACTAATGTAAGGGTACACTTCTCCCACTGACCCCTAATGTAAGAGTACACTTCTCCCACTGATCACTAATGTAAGGGTACACTTCTCCCACTGATCACTAATGTAAGGGTACACTTCTCCCACTGACCACTAATGTAAGGGTACACTTCTCCCACTGATCACTAATGTAAGGGTACACTTCTCCCACTGACCCCTAATGTAAGGGTACACTTCTCCCACTGACCCCTAATGTAAGGGTACACTTCTCCCACTGACCACTAATGTAAGGGGACACTTCTCCCACTGATCACTAATGTAAGGGTACACTTCTCCCACTGATCACTAATGTAAGGGTACACTTCTCCCACTGACCCCTAATGTAAGGGTACACTTCTCCCACTGACCACTAATGTAAGGGGACACTTCTCCCACTGACCCCTAATGTAAGGGTACACTTCTCCCACTGACCACTAATGTAAGGGTACACTTCTCCCACTGACCCCTAATGTAAGGGTATACTTCTCCCACTGATCACTAATGTAAGGGTACACTTCTCCCACTGATCACTAATGTAAGGGTACACTTCTCCCACTGACCACTAATGTAAGGGTACACTTCTCCCACTGATCACTAATGTAAGGGTACACTTCTCCCACTGATCACTAATGTAAGGGTACACTTCTCCCACTGACCACTAATGTAAGGGGACACTTCTCCCACTGATCACTAATGTAAGGGTACACTTCTCCCACTGATCCCTAATGTAAGGGTACACTTCTCCCACTGACCACTAATGTAAGGGTACACTTCTCCCACTGACCCCTAATGTAAGGGTACACTTCTCCCACTGACCCCTAATGTAAGGGTACACTTCTCCCACTGATCACTAATGTAAGGGTACACTTCTCCCACTGACCACTAATGTAAGGGTACACTTCTCCCACTGATCACTAATGTAAGGGTACACTTCTCCCACTGACCACTAATGTAAGGGTACACTTCTCCCACTGACCACTAATGTAAGGGTACACTTCTCCCACTGACCCCTAATGTAAGGGTACACTTCTCCCACTGACCCCTAATGTAAGGGTACACTTCTCCCACTGACCCCTAATGTAAGGGTACACTTCTCCCACTGACCACTAATGTAAGGGGACACTTCTCCCACTGACCACTAATGTAAGGGTACACTTCTCCCACTGATCACTAATGTAAGGGTACACTTCTCCCACTGGCCACTAATGTAAGGGTACACTTCTCCCACTGACCCCTAATGTAAGGGTACACTTCTCCCACTGACCCCTAATGTAAGGGTACACTTCTCCCACTGACCACCAATGTAAGGGTACACTTCTCCCACTGACCACCAATGTAAGGGTACACTTTTTCCTATCATGTGCAGGTTGTTGATCGTGATCACGTGTACATATGGAATGCTTCCTGTAAGATATTTAGTTTTCTTTGTATATGTATTTGTTATTAAATAAATGCTTTGCTTTATCAGATGGTTATTATAGTATTAATTGGTCAGAGGAAGGGGAGAGGGGCAGACAGACCCTGACGAGTTATGGGATGTCATTGAAAAGTCCCCTGTAATAGGCACTACGGTGATCAGAATATTATGGAAGA
The DNA here is from genome assembly GCF_062004578.1 of Staurois parvus. Lineage (NCBI taxonomy): Eukaryota > Metazoa > Chordata > Amphibia > Anura > Ranidae > Staurois > Staurois parvus. The sequence goes on from NW_028318371.1 coordinate 2,759,323, forward strand.
ATTCATCCAATTGAGTCTTTAAGAAATTTGGAATGTTCCCATTACCAGTCCTTAGAGCCAGAAATAAGTAGAAAAGAAATGTAATTATGTGGCTCTTTGTGTTTTCCATGTTTTTGTGGACTTTGAGGCACGTCTCATAAGAACATGCAGAGCTCCCAGAGGTGTTCCTTGGATTCTCGAAGGGCCAAACATGCTTGCTTCTACTGAATGGTAACCCATCACAAACTTCTTTCCCCGAGTAGGTGAAACCCCAGAGATGAGGGTGTGCAGAGTATGAAACTATAGGGACAGTAGTGACAGGTCGCCCTGGAATAAAAGGGACACACAATCCTACACTACACTGGAGGGGGGATGGAGAATGTTTCCTCTATTGGTGGCATCTCACTGGGGAAAACCCGTATGTGCTGGAGGTGGAATCTCACTATACAGATGATGTACCCCAAGGTGAGAGAGGTGCATGTGTGTGATCAAGGTGAGGCCTCACTGAGGAAAGACCATTGCCTGAGTGTGCTGGTGGAAGGATCCTATAGAGGAAAGAGCAATGGTGTGCCAAAGGTGAGATCTCACTTGGAACAGACCAATGTGTGTGTGCTGGGGGTGTGATCTCACTACTAGAACACTATTGAAGAAGTATTGCCAAGCTCTTTTGGCCGGACTTCTCCTATGGGTCATAGGAGTGCACTTAGCTCTGAACTTCTGTGACCCAGATTCATAGCAGCAGTGTGGACTATTGCACTCCTGGCGTATGACATTAAATACCGTAAATTCTGAGCTGTCTGTAGAAAGGTAAGAAAATATTGTCCCATTTTCTATGTCACCATTTTTTGCCTGTTTTTCCCTCCAGGTGAGGGCTGTCAGCCCCCTGTATTTTTACAGATGGTTTGAAAAAAAAAACCCTGCTTGCCCCCATGTCTGTGATGTGAGTTTATGTAAAAAAGTCTCAGGTACTGAAAGGTGGAGCATTTCACCCCCTGGTACTGCAGCTGTGCTGGCACTGTTAGTCCAACAGTGACACCATAGTTCTGGTGTCTGTAGAGAAGCACCGCTGACCACCAATACTAGGTGTTTGTAGTGGGATGTCTGGGTCACACAAGAGGATTGCCCCTGTTATGGGTTCTTCAGGGCTACACTAGGCACCTGTAACAGGATCACTTAACTTTACACCCACATGGAAGAAAAATATATTTGAAATATATTTTAAAAATATTCTTCCCAAATATATTTACATATATTTGAAATGCTACAATTTTGGACATATTCAATATATTTAAAATATATTTCAATATATATATATATCCACTCTTAGAGATGAACACACATCGTGTACACTTGCACAATAACTGTCCTTCAGGTAACTCTTGGGTACCCGTACAAATACACACCTTCACTATCCACTTGCAATTAGGAGGGATATGCTGAGTCTGTGTCCACATCCACCTGCCCAGCATTCTCCACTACCTCACTCCCAGTAGCAGAATGGAACCCCACCGTTCACCTAGCGTGGGCTCCATGCATGCACTTGACTCTTGACTTCTCTACCTTTGCACTAGCTGGGAACCTCAGGGGTGCCGAGCCGCTCCCATTGTTATGGGAAACAGACATCTTTGGAAGGAGTGCTTCCAACACCTCCCTTGCTGCTAAAGGTTGTCCCACCTGACACAGGCACATGCTTATAGGATGCTTGACTGATTGCTGGCTTCCATTACCCTCAGTAACCACTTGCTGTACAGCACTAGGATGACTCTGTAAGTTCTGTCTTCATACCCCAATGTGCCTACTGACCCAAAGTTTAAAGCGAAGTGTACAATGTGCCGGTTACTTGCGTTGCACTTCTTTAAGAACTTTGGACCGAGCAGAAGGCTGGCTTTACTCAGAAAAGTGCCAGAAACATTAGTCCAACATGTGAGAACAGTCCCTTTTCCTATGTCCCTAAACCCTAACTCAGGCTTGTGTGCTGTCCTGGCATACCTACAAAATGTAGAGTCCATTAGTGGTAAGTCCATTAGGATCTGCAGAGTCCAGCAACTGGTGTCTTCGATGTGAACCCCGGGCCCCAGTGGCTTCCTACATTACATTGGGTTCCAAGATAACAGAGAGGTGTAATGTCATTCTCTTTCAGGCCCAGGATTCACAGCGAGAGCCTCAGATCAGTGGGTCTGACCCAAGAAGCCCGCCAAGCGGAAAACCCGGGAACTCAGGTCAACCCTAATCCTCCCATCCTGGGACATCACCTAGCTAGCTGTATTGCAACCTGCTTAAATGTTTAAAGTGGTTCTAAAGGCTGAAAGTTTTTCTATGCATAAAGGTAACAAAGCTTCAGTGTGCAGTTCCCCCCTCAGCCCTCTAATACTTACCTGAGCCCGAAATTAAAGCCCCATGAAGAAAATTATGCCACCATTGAGAAAGGAATGCTTAGCAATAAAGTGGACTTTAGATTCTCTCCGGTACTATGTCTTGGGTAGACAGTTTGAACTGGTAACAGATCATGACCAATAAAGTGGATGGCACAAACCAAAGACCAATAGGAGGGTGAATAGGTGGTTCCTGGCCCTTCAAGAAATCTGTTTTATCATAAAACACCGCCCCGGTGTTTGGGGAATGCAGATGCCCTGTCCCGAGTGTACGCATGCTTGCCAACCTCTGTTTGTTCCAACCCCAAGTTTGAAATTGGAAAGGGGGGTGTATATGACAGGAAGCCAGGAAGAACTATGGGTGTGTCCAGGATGGGGGGTATTTGTTCCAGATTCATGCTGTACACTGACTGTTTTTCCTTTTGTGCTGTATAGTGAACCTGTTTGGGTTAGTGAGCTCAGCTGTAGCAGGTTGAGGGCTCTGGACTCTATAAAACTTCCAGGCTGCTTGGGGGGGGATGGGCCAACCAGATTTCTGTGCAGGACAGACTGGGGAGAAACCAAGCAATACTGTGGTGAGATTAATTCTGTGTGACTATGGACTTTCAGATACTGTGTGAATGCCATGTGTCTGAGCAGCGGTAGGCTGCTTCCAGACAAGTAGATAGGATCCTGTGTTTGCCGTTCGACGCCCAATGTGGCAAGGCTTTATTTTCTGTTTGTGTGGGGGGTTTTTTCTGTTTTTTTTTTTTTTTGCTGTTTTGGATATCTGCACTTAGTGATCACTGACCTTGTAAATAAAGAACAACTTGGTTCACCGAGATCCTGCTGTCAGGCCGTGCCTCTTTCCCCATACTTGGATTCATACAGGGTGTCACGCACGACCCGCTACTGAGCTAATTTTTCACAGGGGGATGCTACTCCAGGAATCTGAGACGAGGTCATTCTCCTACATATGGGGTACCTTTTTTTTTTTTTTGCTTAAATGCCATTTCATCAGTGCCAAGGGACAAGGCTGAGGCTGCCGTGGTGGACTACTCAACCCTAAGGTGGGCCTCTGACATTAGAGATGACTGAATGCCTCTCATGCACTAAAAGGACTCTTCCATACCTGTAGAAGACAGATTGCTGCAGAAGTGCCAACATCTCCCTCCCTGCAAGAGACTATATCACCTTCCACATGAACACGCTTAGCGACTGGTCAATTGCCAGACCTGTTACCCCTGGTAACCACTAGCTGTATACTGATGTCTTCATACTCCACTGTGCTAGTGACCCAAGCTGTAGACTATATACAAAGTGGTAGAAAGTTTTGAGACTAGCTCTGTTTACAAGAAAGTACTTTATCTACATTTGCACAATATCACCTTCAAAATGGTTCCCTTGCACAGCAATACAGCACTCCCAGCATTCATGGCACTTCTGGAATGTGGCCTGGAAGGTTTCTTTTCAAAGCGTGTCAAGCATCTGCTGCTATTCGCACTGGATCTGCGCAAGGTTGTCAAAACGACAACCTTTCAGCTGGATCTTCATCTTCGGGAAGAGAGCAAAGTCTGCAGGAGCCAAATCTGTCAAGTAGGATGGGTGCAGAAGCGATATCATTGCAGTCTGGGAACAAACTCTGCATCAACACGCTGCATGTTCAAATCACATGTGAGGATTGCCTGGACTGTTCCGTATGACACTCCAACAATGGCAGCATGTTGTGGATTGTTCTTGGAGGATCATCCTGCACAAGAATGGTTTACACATTTCAACATTATCGTGGGTCGAGCTTGTTGAAGGTCTTCCCGATCTCTTGTCTTCTAGTGATGTTCTTCTGCTCTTGAAGCGCAAGTGTCATAAACTTGCCGAATCGATCTCTGTGGCAGATTTGTCCCTGCAGAATTTCATGCCTGCTATTTTTGCTTCAACTTGCTGTCAACGATGAAATGGTAGATGTGGTAATGAACGTGATCAGAATAGCACCAGTTGCACAGCTCCCGATATACACAGGAATATGTCTTTTGGCACACTGACTTATGAAGGTCAGTGCTCCCTGTGACTGTGCGTGCAGCCTTGTACTGCCATCTGTTAGTGTGTTACAAAACTAGTCTCAAAACAATTTGATACCACCTTTTATCCCAGTTGCTTGCATTACACCAGTTTTTAGTATCTTTAGACCAGGCAAAGTTTCAAAGCTTGACTTGACTAATGGTACAGTTCTTAGAGGCCCCAGCTAGGAATGATGCTCTGCTGGACCTGGTAATCTCAAACCATGCAGAGCTGATTACGAATGTCCATATAAAAGAACATCTGGGTAGCAGTGACCATAACATGATTTCATTTATTGTTAGCTGTAAACAGCGAGCACATACGGGAAAAATAAAAATGCTCAACTTTAAGAGCGCTAATTTTCCAAGGCTGAGAGCTGCTCTCCAAGACTTAAGGTGGGAATACATGATTAGAAAATTGACCGATCAGTCATCCGATGAACGAGAGGCATTCATTCGTTGGTCGAAATCATGGCCCACATTATCCAATCAAAAAAATTGTTCAGCGGGCAATACGTAGTGTTGACGTCTTCCGTACAAGTGGAAGTGATGCGGTGTGCGTGTGACCTTGTAGCCACGCCCTTCCAGCCAGAACGAGCGATATACACAACAATTACCAGCAATGAGTATAATATCGTTTATTACATAAATAGTGATACATAAAATATAATCTGCAGAATTCTGGTTTCATTATCTCATTGGGCCAATCTACTTTTAACATATGGATTGTTCGTTCGTGTTTACGAAGATTCCTTGGACATAAACATCCGGGTCATCTTCTGCTTTGGCTCATGTGCGATAGCGCTTGATAGATTTTTTTTGTACGACCGTCATACCACCGCATAGAAAATCAGTTGTTCATATGCGAAACGACAAACTTTTTCACTGTTGTTCAACCGGATTTTTTTTCGTTCACAATACTGTTATCGGTTAAAACATCCTGCTCATCAACGAAGAGAAAATCGTTCGATCAGTGGTTCCGCTAAATTTTCCGGACGATTTTCTTTGCATGTGTACGGGGCATTAGACTGGGAGGGAATATTGGCATCAATGAAAACAACACATAAATGGGAGTTCTTCAAAGACTGTATGTGACCACACTGCAAAATACATTCCCATGGGCAACAAGTTTAAAAGGCTAAAAATCAAACCTATGTGACTTACGGACAAAATTCAAAAAGCTATAAATAATGAGAAAAGAGCTTTTATCAGATATAAAAACGAAGGAACGCTATTATCGCTTAAACATTACAAAGAAAATTAGCAGGACCAACCCCCAAAAATTCTTCCAATATATTAATAGTAAAAAGGTTCGGTCCGAGCATGTAGGCCCTTTACAGAATCATCTAGAGTGGGTGACTGGGGACAAAGAGAAGACAAATTTATTAACCACTTAATGTCCGGACACTTTCACCCCCTTCCAGTCCAGGCCAATTTTCAGCTGTCAGTGCTATCACACTTTGAATGACAATTGTGCGGTCATGCAACACTGTACCCATATGAATTTTTTTTAATCAGATACATCTTTATTTTGGTGGTATTTATTCACCACTGGGATGTTTATTTTTTTGATATATAAATGAAAGTCCAAAAATTTTGAACAAAAGTGTCACTGTACTACTTGTGGGGGGTGATGAAGATTTTTTTTTTTTTTTTTTACACTGATTGCTTTTACACCCATAAAGTCTGTAAAAGCAATCATTTCTCCTTCTCCCTGGCTGCATTCCTGCAGCCATTGAGAAATGCTGTGTGAGCTGTGATTGGTCACAGCTTGTCACATGGTACAAGGTTGTTTGTAAATAGCCCTGTACCATGTGACCTCTGTGATCATTCACAGATTTCACACGTAGTAAGCAATGATGTCAGAAGTGAGGTCCCGACACAGAGGTCCCGTACAGCGATCGGTGTTCCGCTGTGTCCAGAGTACTTGCACTTGCCGGGTATCGTACTTGCGCTTGCTGGGTATTGGTATCATACTTGCACTTCCCGGGTATCGGTATCATACTTGCCCTTGCCGGGTATCGTACTTGCCAGGTATTGACATCGTACTGTGTTTTTATTTTTAACAAATCCCCTATTATTGGCCCTTCTAAACCAGCTGCAGGGGCGTCCCTAGGGTTGGTGTCACCCAGTGCGATAACACTTGGTGACACCCCCTCTGACGAACCCTGCAGAATGGATCGGATCTGCGGATGGAGCATAATGGATTCCGATCCATTATGCTCCCCAATCCACAGATCTGATCCATCCTGCGGGGATCGTCAGCATGCAACGTATACGGGTGACACCGGGCCCACTCCACAAAAAGGTAAGTTGTAAAGAAAGCCGACGATCCCCGCAGGATGGATTGGATCCATTCTGTGGGGATCGTCGGCTTGCTTAACTATTTATCTTTCCGTGGAGCGGGTCCGGTGTCACCCTGTGCGGTAGGTGTCACCCGGTGTGGGCCGCACCCCCTGCAGCTGCCTCGGAACGCCACTGACTAGCTGACCTTGGATCAAAAGTCCTTGCAGCATATTAAGATTAAAGAATTTTGGCCGGTGAATTCCCGCATTCATTTGCTGGGACCCCAAACCTCAAAATACACAGAAATCCCCTTGAACCCAAACCCCAACTTCATTCCTACTTGAGATCTGGAAGTTGTTGTTGGACAGGTTGATAAGGTAATGTTACACAAGACAAGATCATATCCAGTGACTGCGCACTCCTTGTTTACAGGTACTGATGGCTTACTCATTAACAGGATCGATGGGGAGGATTTGTAACAAGAATGAACTTTACAGAGGTCAGTCAGGACTGTTAACACCAAAACACCAGTAAAGATACAAGGAAAGCACTGATTAGTGGTCCCACCTCTACTAAAGAGCAGGTAATGATAATGGGGTTCTTTATGGGGGGCTATCATTCTGTACCTACTATTCCACCTTTTATAGAAGTGTACATTGAATTCTTTGATAAGTGTGTCCATTTATGATGTATACCTCCAATCATGTGTGTTTCCCATAGGATCTCTTGAAGGGGAATTGTAGTCTTTGTAATGCTTCTTTCTTTTTATTTATATACTGTATGAAAGAGATCAGCTGTACATAACCTTTTTATTATAAAAAGTGACTTTGTGGTCCAAATGTGATCAGTGCCCCCCAACAGATAATGTGGACCCCTTGCTGTGAGTCAAAACGCTCTCCTTCTGGTGAGGATTATTTTTCTGATTTACTTGCTGTTGTTCTCCGATCTCCTCCAAGCACTCAGTAGTACAGAGTATAGTAATGTTGGTGCTTCAAACAAAAAATAGGGGAAGGGGGAACAGTCATAGTGTAGTAATAACTATTATTATAGAAATACATTTATATTTTCATAAACATTCCGCTTTAAGTGTGTAAACCTGATGGGCAGCTGGATTGCATTCTGGAAACACCGCTGTTCCACATGCATTACACATGGTATGTGACATCACTGGACAGCAGAAACTCCCTCCAATGCATTTTGTCCCTCCGATTGGGCATCTTCAGAGGTCTTAGAATGGAGAACAGCAAGTGGAATAGAGATCTTCCTCACCGGAAGGACCGCTTTTTTTTTTTTTTTGCTCACAGCAAGGGGTCCACCTTCTCTGGTCAGTGTGGTCACAAGAGGGGCACTGATCAATGATCACAGTTTGAATACAAAGTCACTTTTTATGGTTTGCAGAGCACTTTATTGGAAAGGATACAATAGTGAATTGGAAGCACTTAACCACAAAAGTGGATGTTTTATGGACACTTTTTTCAAATTTGATAATAAGGTTCAGTTATACTGTTGAACGCTGTGTGTATACTTTTTCTTTTCATGTATTAGTGGGTTACACTTGAGCAGCAGCACCGGTATTGATATTGTTCATCTTTTGTTTATTATTTTCACCTATAGCACAAGTAGTTTTTATTGTATGAAAATGTCCTAACACCCTTTTATTTGTGTAGATTGTATTATACATGTACATAGAAGGCAGACCTGTTTACTTAGACCAGCCCTGCTTGCTGCTCAGTGATTCTGTCTGACTGCTCCTTATATCTCATTGTGGGTCAAGGGAGAACTGGGCTGGGGGCAGAAGAGTATTTGTTCCCCTCCAGCCAATACAAATTTTGATATGTTGTGCTGGTAGCCCTCAGTGGAGATACTCTTCTATTCTCTTCCATTATCCAATTCTCTCTACTTCCCTGTGTTATCCAACCCCACTGTCTTCTTTGCTCCCTTTCATTAGCCAGTGTCACTGCCTTCTGTCTACTATCTTCCATTATCCGGCCCCACTCCCTTCTGTCCACAACCTCACTCCCTTTCATTATAAAAACCCCACTGCCATCACTTCACTCCCTTTCCATTATGTGGCTTTACTGTCTCCCACTAATCCTTTCCATTATCCAGCCCAAATGTCTTCTCTCTAATCCCTTTCTTCCATTATCCAGCCTCAATTATTTCTCTACTTTCCATTATCCAATCACACTGGTTTCTCTCTACTCTCTTCCATTACCCAGTGTCACTTCCATCATCCAATCCCATTGCCTTCCCTCTACTCTCTTCCATTACCCAGTGTCACTTCCATCATCTAATCCCATTGCCTTCACTCTACTCCCTTCTATTATCCAGAAGTCTGACATTCCTTCTAAGTCAAACCAAATACTCCCTTTTAATCATAGAGCTCTGACTAAGCAGGGGTTATTTCAAACCTCTGAAAAGAGAGCAATGATCCTTCACTGCAGCATGCTGGCAGTGGACAGGTGTTTCTACTCGAGTTGTGGCTGATTTTTAAATGAAAACAAACTGTAGGTCTTTGCACACCCGAATGCCCTCTAGGTTCTTTTGGTATATAGGGAAGTTATTGTTTCCACAATCAAACCTCGCTCATAGACTCTGAAAAACAGGAACTGTAAAGCAGAGTTTCTAACCAGCAGAGGAGGGTTTGGAATATTTGACCTGGGGGCAAACACAACCGACTAGTCCTTTCATGGTGGGGATGGATTTCTGAAGGCTAATTAAAGTCTACAGCACAAAGTGTACTATGGTGCCACAATGATTGGTGAGAAAGGTGGGTGTTCCTAAAGGATGTGGTTTATTGTGCCTCAATATTTTATATCTTCCAGAATTGGCTTCTTTTGCAGCTCTCAGCATTCAGTCACATGACATGAGGTCAATGTTAGGAGACTTTCCTCTGCCAGACACAAGACCTAGTGGAGTGCAGATAGCTATATAATGCCCACCATGTGCCAATAACTACAGATCTCTATAATTCCATTTATAAAATAGAACCAAAGGAAGGAGAAAGCACATGGACAGGATGTATTGAACTATCAGAACCTCCAGTTTTCGGAGAGCATATGGAAAGGACAACATTGTGAGGTCATTTTAAAGTAAATCTAAAACTAAAAATCTAAAAGGAAAAGTTTTGGCTATACATACACGAATGTATCTTTTCCAGTCTTAGTTCCTGGAGCTCTCACAGATGAAATCTAATCTTTGGCACAGTGAGCGCCCAGCCCAGAGAAGCGATAAGATAAGAGCAATGCAGGCGGCTTCTAGTCTGATGGACTAACATGATAAAAGAGTAGTGGATATATATATATATATATATATATATATTTGTGTTTGTTTTTTATTTGTTTTTTTGTGTGTTGTTGTTGTTTTTGCTTTTTGATGCTATTTTGAGAAAATTGAGTCATCAACTTCAGGTGGCAAACCCCCCCCCCCCCCCCACCAGTAAGATACTAATATTAGCCAGGAAGTCTTAAAAATGCTAAAAATAATACAATAATAAACAGTAATATATAATGCTATACATTTTAATATTACTACTAAAAATAATGTTCTCCCAAATTACCTTAAACCCATACGGAAATGTATGCTTGCAATAATCTGAGTCAGAACCATGGCAATAGCTATAGCAGCCCAGTTGGCTGCTATGGAGCTGAGGGTGAAAATGAGCTCCTTTGGAGGGGTTGTTGAGGCAATTTGAACATAGAATTTCAAATAAAAAAATGTCATCAAATGTACAGGAGAATTCAGAATTATTGCTGCCAGTAATAGATTTCCTTTGTTGGCTTGCAGTACAGAGAATTTGTTTGGTTGTCTAACAGTGTAGACTTATTATTACTACAGCTTCTGGTCATCCCAGCAAGCACTGATATTTAATTCTGTATACCTCTCATTGATATAGAAATACTCTTATGTTAAGCTCTATGATAGTAGGGAGGTTGCTGGGGAGCCCCATCAAAATTTTGTTGTGAAGCCCCACAGTCTGTAGTTATGCCCCTATTTAAATTGCTACATCTAAAGCCTAACTTCACACCATTGCTTTTGCTGTCCTGAATAGAGTTTAAATTTGTCACATTTCTATTTCTTACAGTAACCTCCTAGTGGAGGTTTTCCCTCAATTCCTGTGTCTTTTTCACAAGAACAGGAAATGGGGGAGGGTGTTTTTACTGGGAAAGAAGAGCGGAGACAACAAGGAATATGCCATCAGATGTTCTAACACCTTCCTTATTCTACTGTAACACCCCCTGACCCCCAAAGACATGTGGGACCCCATAGGGGCAAGTTCAGCCAACCTCAAGCTATAGACTTCATACTTCTGGGAAAGAGGGTTAAGGCACACAATACTCCTGGATTAGGCAGACTCCAAATAAGGGAACAAAAATGATATTTAGAGCTGCCAGAGAAAGAGAACCTTGAAGCTACTCCTACACTCTGTGAATTCGGCTATTATGTACAACATGGTCTAACACCCTAGGGAGTAGCCACCTTACTCCACTGAGGTACAAGCTTCAATTCAGCTTCTCAATACATTTGGCATTACAGCATGGCACTTTGATCTCCGTGTTACACAAGCTAGGCCTCATGCCCAAGCCCCTATCCAACCACATGGTCACTCTCCTCTGGCAGCAGGTTCTAGGAGGATCTCACAGCCAATAACATCTGTACTCCCAGGTAGGAGGTCCAGAGGAGAATTGCCTTCCACAGGTCACTCCTGAATATTTATACCCTCCCCCATTACCCACCACTGACAAGTCTCCTAGCGAGATACAGAATCACTGGTGACACTTACTGGCAGCAGGCAGAAGAAAACAATAACTAGATCCCAGGAAAGCTGTACTATCCAGCTAAGGCTGACTACAGCGTGGCAAATACTACATCTAAATAGAAACGCCTGTCTTGGGTGGCTACATTAAAAAAAAAAAAATTGTCTATGTTCCTGCTGGACAGATTGTCAAGGAAAAGCAGGGACATCTCTCCCAGGGAGACACAGGAAAAAGGAGTACAGAAAGGAGCTGACTGCGGTTATTTTGCTACTAGAGAAGAGCAAAAAGTATAATGAAATAATTTGAACTGAGTCATAGTCATGTGAAGAGGTGGGCTGTACAGTAGAAGGAATATTGACCTCTCTCATAGCTGGTATCTATGTGTTTCTTCCAGGAAGATGGGATTCTCCACAATCCTCGCTCTGTTGGTCACTGTTCTCATCACCCTCCACTTTATTATATCATGGTGGAGACGGCACATACGGTACAAGTCACTGCCCCCCGGACCCACCCCACTGCCTTTCCTGGGCAACCCAAAGTATATGGATCTGCGAACTGCTGATAAAAATTACACCTTGGTAAGTGACTCCTGGGATCTAACCAGCTTTTGAGAGACTGTTATTTTTACAATCAGGGGTCAGGCTCAAAGACCAGTTGCTATAGCAGTGGAGAGGCTCACCTGAAACCAGCAGAATAGGTACACAGGCAGGTCACTGTGGCAGAGGAGTGGGCTCACCTGAGGTGTGGAGTCTAAGTACTAACCGGTGTTTACCAGAGCTTCTGATGGTAGAGATGGATTTGGCTGCGTGTTGGTACCAGGTCAAGGTCCTCAGGATCACCCCACCAGGAGGTGAGCAAGCAGAGGTCCAGTAGCGTATCAAGCAGGTAAGGATCAATTGGAAACGTGGCCAGTACACAAGCCAAGGTCGGTAATGAGCAGTTGCAGGTTGGGATCAGGCAGAAGCATAGTCGAGAACAAGCCAAGGTCGGTAATGAGCAGTCGCAGGTTGGGATCAGGCCAAAGGGTAGTCGACAACAAGCCAAGGGTCCATAACGAGTGGTAGCAAAATATGGATGACAGCAGAGAAAGCAAGGAGCAAGATACTGGCTGGAGATCACAATAATCTAACAAACAGCAAGTGCAGAGACATGGCTTATATCAGGACGTTCATGGGAGGAGCAAGGGGTTCATGACAAAGTCAAGGTAGGATCATCCAAATAATCGCCAAGGGAGCTGTCCAGCATTCCAGGTGGCTCAGCAAGAAGAAACATTGCCACTCACAGCAGAAGGCCCGGGTTTGGACCCAGGCTCTGACAGTTATAGTGCTGCCTTTGAAGGAACTGCTGGTTAAGATGGGTTCTTAGCCTCCACCTCCAAGAACCTCAACCCTTCTGACACACCAGGATAAGAGAATACAAACCCAATGAAACACAGCAAATAACTCTGGCATTAGGTAACAGGAATTATCTTAAAACCACACCCCAAGCAATGATGGGGGTAAACTCAATGTATTATTCTCTCAGACAGCTGCTAACAGCACAGGTACAAGCAAAATAACATAAAAAGTTACAGTCCAGCACACTAAAGGGCTAAAAAAAAAAAAACTACGTAGAAGAGGCATAGGACAACTTAATCAACAGGAACAGTAGCAGTGCCATCCTAGGATGCAATTACAGGTAGTAGTGAAACAGACTAACAATAACAGGACTATACTGCTAGTATGCACTAATGGTGGCTGTGCTAGGCCTTGACAAGCTGATTAAATGTAGTTAGAATTTAAATGACATAAACAGTGTAACAGTATGAGGGGAACATGTAAAATGGCTTTTGGGGACAGGGGAAGGGGGACACTCTCTAAGGTTGATCTCCTGCCAGCTAACATTGGGCCCCCTTTGAGGAGCATTGGTGCACTTATGATAGCCCTTAAACCTGCATGCAGTTAAGAGGCGAGGGTGCAATGTAGACTGTGGTACAAGGAACAAACTGGACCAGAGGTGGTGATGATGCACTACAGCTGCCATTCATGAATGACAATGTGGCAGAGATATTGAAGGCTATAGTAATAAAAAATGGAGGGGTGTGGAAAGAGTACTACTTTCAGTAACTTGAATACTGCTGACAGTACAAAGTGGGTCAGAGTCCCTCTCAATGACTCCCAAAGGTGGTGATAGATTTTTAAGCGGTGGAAAGGTCCCCTTCAGTCTGGTTCCAGTGTGGCTGCAATTTATTCAAGAGGAAGGAGGATGGTGAACTCTCCAGTCTCTCCTCAGCAAGCTCTTATGGTCAGAGAGGCTGTTGGATATGACTATCTCCTTAGCTATGTCACCCATGGGTTCTCTGGCTCGATTTCCTGATCCCACCAACAGGTTTGAATCTGTGAACTTCTGGAATGTCAAGAGGGCGGGCTTTCCCAGGGAAAAAGAATATGAAGGCTTCTAGGCTCCTCCTGCGTCCCACAGCCTGTTGGGATCCTTAGTTTAGAAAGTCAGTTTGCATCATTCCATGGCTGCCACCTCCCATGATTCCAGATGTCTTGCATAAGTCTATGAGAAATGAAAACCGAGCCATGTATGTGTTTCAATATGTAGTAGCCCAGTGCCTGGCTGCACTGTACTCAGTGGTTGTGCAAAATTAGTTTCCTACACTTGAGGACAGATAAATCACCATCTATAGCAGCAGACAAGTAAAACTCCTCAGTAGGCGCCCAGTGGGGTTCCAGTGTGTAGTACAGGTATTTAAAGGTTGGCAACTTTTTTAGGTAGCAAAAAACAGCAGAACAGTATAATATAGCACTGATGTCATCATAACAACACAAGTAAGCTTGGCCCCCATAACCCCCCACGCCCCACTAGTGGACCTTTTTTACAGTAGTATTAAAACCAAAAACATAAAAAAATATTGCCATGTATTAAATGTGTTGGCTGCATTGATTTTATTTTTTTAGGATTTTTTCCCTCTTTCACCTGGTAATTCAGCCAGCAACACTTCCTACCTTAAGATGGATAAGCAATGGAACCACCCATGGGCAGCAGCATTCTCAATCTGGGGGGAGGGTAGTGTTAGATGGACTTGACTGAAAGATTAATGCAGGGCTCCAGCTAACAGTGGTAGTTGTAGGCAGTTAAGGTTTTTTTTTTTTCTTTTTGAGATAAAGGTATTACATAAATGAATAAAAGCTGATCTTTGTAAGAACCCGTCAGTGTTAAATGGTTTGTTCCAACCATCAAATTGCCGCTTTTGCTATAAAAGACCTGCTGGCAGTATCACCAGGTGAAAATGAAGGAAAAAAGTAAACAAATGCAGTCACAGCATCTAAAAAGTGGTGTTTGTAGGTTTAATACAACTTTAACATGATTCAGAATGTGTAGGGAAACTGAAGTGTTACATCAGTAGTTGTGGAGTCTGTAATAGAAATCCAAAGTACCAACCCAACTCCTTTTGGGGATAATACATTATCCCCCTTTCATCATGGCTGAAAGAATCTTATTATACATGTAACAATAGAGACATTTTTATTATTTACATACACATTATCTATGTTTTTTTTGGCCCTGATGAACGGGGGTACTTTATAACCCCATGAAAAGTATTGGCTAGTTATCGTTGATGAAATTTATATTCCAAAACTATTTGCAGTGCCCTCCTAGTGTAGACTAGGCCACTAGGTAAATTTAGTTTGCCTTGTCTGTAATCAGAGGAGTAGAGGTTGATTACTTAGGTCTGCTTAGTGTTTCACAGGGTGCTGCTCTGCTACTTTCTCCTTTCGTCTAGAGGATTCTAGAATAGGAGTGGGAGGAAGGACAGAGCATGCGGCCTGAATATTTATGGGACTGTATCTAATCCCTGTGGAGGTGTGCCCAGTAGGTGGTGAGAGAGCCCATAAATAGTTTGGGCTTCAGGGTGCATTGTTCTTGGGTCCAGTCCTGCAGGAGGAGACCCCTGTGCAAGGGCTCTACCCTTGGTGCACAATGAAGAGGAAGTCTTCAAGAAGACCCTGAGGTCCCAGCTAGGCTTAGCCAGGGGGTCTATTTGCAAATATACTTCTGGGGATCAAGTCTGTTCTGGAGAAGCTCACTGGAGAAAGCCATGAGTAAGGTGGTGGGAAAGAGTCCTATCATGGTGTGAGTCTGCATCTCCCTCACTAGGATGAACCTGGTGCATATCAACAGAATGCAACTGATGATCCTGTGGCTATGTAAGTAGATGACCCCAGTGCTGCAGAATGGTGACCGCATGTAGCTTTTAACTCTGGAAGGAGTACAAGTCACCATCAGCATAACAATCCTGTGGGACATTAATTTTTGGGCATCGCAGCCAGAATTTGAGAAATCCTCAAGTTGTTCAGTTTTACAGTTTATCGGGGTAAACCATGCTCTCTATCACTATCGAAGTTCATCGTACCCAAAAAAGAAATCCCTAGACTGTTCTTTGGAGCCAGTGGAAAAGTGCAGAAAATGTGGTGTGCCTGGCAGTGTGTGCTCTAAGGGGGAAATGGGACCAAATTCACCTTACAGGATGCACTACATATTGGTGGGAGTTCCTGTTTAGCTTCTGGATTTTATCTACGATAAATATTGCACTTACAAGGTACAATAAAAAAATACAGCACTGTACAAACAAACTCCTGATCTGCTCCCATGTCAAAGATGGCTGTGAATGTGCTTTCATGCCTGGTGATGTACGCCCGTGCTTCACCCTATGAGTTTCGTCAGATGTGACGTCATCAGGGGTCCTTCAATTTTCATTATACTTTTAGTATCATTTTACACAATGGAAAGCCTTTTTGCTTTACACATGTTGCCTCTGGATGCCTGACATATCACGAGTTATTGGTCACCATGAAGCAGGCGGATGATAACTGTGTCACATCTGACGGTGTGGAGGAGGCTGAAGTTGACAATATCTAATATGATTGAGCTGTTTCTGACCACTTAGTAAAATGGGGGTCAAACACATCTGGTAAGCTTCTCTTGAGCACAGTGTGGGGTGACACATTTGCATGTGTTGACAACACATTTTTGCCATCTGAGGAATATTCCGTTACACAGTTCAAGACCTTCACAAGGAGATGGGACTTTTCTATATGGATTTTTCCTTTGATACATTAATTTATTTGATTTATGTGCATGAAATACCCACTTTGCTGATTGTCATTGAGATTATTTATATTCTTTTGGGCACAGTTACTCCATGGATGTATTTACTTTCGCACGGTAGTAGCTGGGTTTTCACATATTATTTATTTATTTTTTTTAGTGCTACACTTTTTTATAATTATGTTTGATCAATACCGGTATTAGGATTTTGTGTTGGCTACTTTGTCACATTACATTTTTGGAGCTAGCGTGGATTTTTTTAAATATATTTATATATTATATATATATATATATATATATATATATATATATGTATATACAGTTGCAAGAAAAAGTATGTGAACCCCTTGGGATTACGTGGAGTTTTGCATGAATTGGGCATAAAATGTGCTCTGAACGTCATCTAAGTCACAACAATAGAAAAACACAGTCTGCTGAACATAATACTACACAAACATTAGATGTTGCCATGGTTTAATTGCACATAACATGTAAACATTCACAGTGCAGGGAGGAAAAAGTATGTGAGGCCCTAGCTTAATGACTTCTCCCAGAGTTAATTGGAGCCAGGAGTGAGCCAACCTTGACTCCAATCAGTGTGATGATATTGGATGTGTTGCTGACAGCTGTCCTGCCCTTAAAAAACACACACCTGTTTTGGGTTTACTGGTTTCAAGAAGTACTGTCTGATGTGAACCATGCCTCGCAGAAAAGAGCTCTCAGAAGACCTACGATCAAGAATTGTTGACTTGCATGAAGCTGGAAAGGGTTACAAAAGTATCTCCAACAGCCTTGACGTTCATGTGTCCACGGTAAGACAGACTGTCTACAAATGGAGAAAGTTTAGCACTGTTGCTACTCTCCCTAGGCGCGGTCGTCCTGTAAAAATGACTGCAAGAGCACAACGCAGAATGCTGCATGAGGTAAAGAAGAATCCCAGAGTGTCAGCTAAAGACCTACAGAAATCTCTGGCACATGCTAACATTTTTGTTGACACATCTACAATCAGGAAAACATTAAACAAGAATGGAGTACATGGGAGGACACCACGGAGGAAGCCATTGCTGTCCAAAAAGAATATTGCAGCATGTTTGAAGTTTGCAAAAGAGCACCTGGATGTTCCACAGCACTACTGGCAAAATATACTGTGGACAGATGAAACCAAGATTGAGTTGTTTGGGAAGAACACACAACACGATGTGTGGAGAAAAAAAGGCACAGCACACCAACATCAAAACCTCATCCCCACTGTGAAACATGGCGGAGGGAGCATCATGGTTTGGGGCTGCTTTGCTGCCTCAGGGCCTGGACGGATTGTTGTCATTGATGGGAAAATGAATTCCAGAGTTTATCAAGACATTTTGCAGGAAAACGTACGACCATCTGTCTGCCAACTGAAGCTCCGCAGAGGATGGGTGATGCAACAGGACAATGACCCAAAGCATACAAGTAATTCAACAAAACAATGGCTGCAACAGCACAGAATACGCCTTCTGGAGTGGCCCAGTCAGAGTCCTGACCTCAACCCGATTGAAATGCTGTGGCATGACCATAAGAGAGCGATTCACACCAGACATCCCAAGAATATTGCTACACTGAAACAGTTTTGTGAAGAGGAGTGGTCCAAAATGACTCCAGATCGTTGTGCAGGTCTGATCTGCAACTACACGAAACGTTTGGTTGAGGTTATTGCTGCCAAAGGAGGGTCAACCAGTTATTAAGTCCAAAGGTTCACATACTTTTTCCTCTCTGCATTGTGAATGTTTACATGTTATGTGCAATTAAACCATGGCAACATCTCATGTTTGTGTAGTATTATGTTCAGCAGACTGTGTTCTTCTATTGTTGTAACTTAGATGACGTTCAGAGCACATTTTATGCCCAATTCATGCAAAACTCCACGTAATCCCAAGGGGTTCACATACTTTTTCTTGCAACTGTATATATTACAAAAACCTGGCTGCAGCTGTGATCTTGTGTGTTTTTTTTTCATCCAGCAATCAACTACTTTGTAAAATTGATTTGAGCAGCTTTACAGGCGCCTGATCACTTTTACAGTGCTGTTACCAGCTGCCCCCCTTCCTGCCAACAGCCATGTTTACCGGACTCTCCTGTTCCTCTGGGGAGCCTGGGACTGCTTCCCACAGAGGAGATGGAGGAACGTTTTTTTTTTTTATTCCCCCATCTTCTTTGTGACAAAGGGACCTGGAAGTGTGAAGGATTTTGTCACTTCTGGTTTAATAGCTGCCATTCCCTGGCTGTTGCTTTCGGACGGTAGGGGAGACATCAAGGGGTTTATTTACTAAAGCTGGAGAGTCCAAAATCAGACTCCCTTCTGCATAGAAACCAATCAGCTTCTAACCTCAGCTTGTTCAATGAAGCTTTGGCAATGAAACCTGGAAGCTGATTGGTTTCTATGCAGAAGGGAGTCTGATTTTGGACTCTCCAGCTTTAGTAAATAAACCCCCAAGAGTCCAACAGACCCCTGATGAGTTCTTAAAGAGAACCTGTCACCTGCCCAAAGCTTTAACTTGATAGCCCCCGTTGTGATGGCAATAAAGTTAAATGAAAAAAATGTGTAATAAAATAAATGAAAATTAGAAAAGAAAATTAAAAGCACCTCTGTCCACCTGTGCATGCACACAATTATATATACGGCATTGGTTTAACACACATCCAAAAAACTGCACCACAAATATGAGGTATTGAAGTGAACGTTGGAGTAGGAGCAATATTTCTAGTGCCAAAGCTCACTTTTACATCTAAAATAATAAAGGCTTTTAAAGTATCACCTACGGGCAGTTTTAGGTTCTGTCGTTTGTTATAATTTCAATGGCCGTGCACAGTTTTCAATCTTGACATGTTTGGTATGTGAGGGTGTCCAGAAAGTAATGAGAATGAAGTTCCTACGCTGGAGAAGGGCTCTGCGAAGGGAGAAGCTGGCCAAGGCCACTTGAGGTGGGTTTCCAAGTATACATTAGAACACTGGTTAATTGCATTCCAGCTCTGCCAGAGTCGAGACATTCCTTTTTTTTGTGACACCCTGCTCAAGTGCCTCGTAATAAGATAAATGCAAGCAAGTTTGAAACAGCGATACATGGTACAATTTTGTGTGAAATTTGGGTAAAGGTGCATCAGAAACGTTTTGAAATCATGAGGAAAACTTCTGGAGAAGCTGCACTTTCATCTACTCAGGTGTACTGATGGTACAAGGCCTTCAAGGAAGGACAAAAAGGTTTTGAAGGCTAACAATGATCAGGACGCACTTCTTTGTATAAAATCAGAACAGAATGTGAATGCAGTGAGGTCTGTTCTGAGCCGTGACTGATGGCTCACTATCAAAAGATGAAGAAGGGTTTGAAAGAACACCATTTTGGCAGTGTGGCTATCATCCAAAGAACACCATTTTGGCAGTGTGGCTATCATCCAAAGAACACCATTTGGCAGTGTGGCTAACATCCAAAGAACACCATTTTGGCAGTGTGGCTATCATCCAAAGAACACCATTTTGGCAGTGTGGCTATCATCCAAAGAACACCATTTTGGCAGTGTGGCTATCATCCAAAGAACACCATTTTGGCAGTGTGGCTAACATTCAAAGAGCCACTACACAGGCTCAGGATGCCATCCCACTTGAAGACTTCCAGGGATGCTATGAAGAATGGAAAAATCGCTGGGAGCATTGTGTACACATGGAAGGTCCATTCTTTGAAGGCGGCAATGTTCAACTTTTCAATAAAAGATATTTTAAAATCTCATTCTCGTTACCTTCTGGACACACCTCGTATTTAAAACTAAATGTTCATCTAAGATTACCCTGTCCATAGGGCAACAACACCACATTGATATCACTGCAGAACGAACTATGTAGTCAATGTGACACCCATTCCCCACCCCCCATGAGGAAGTTGAAAGGGAAACATTGCGGGACGTGGCTATGTAGTGACCGGATGTGACATCAGGACAGGAATCAGAAGTAGCACAGTAACACAATCTGAGAAGTCCGGCAGTGGTGACAGACTTTACCACATTATCACATTACCACACCTAACCACTATCCATTTAAGATTTAGATTATCGTTTTAACCCCTCGCCCTCCAGAGGATTTGCCCCCCCCCCCTTCCTGCCCAGAACAAGCTGCACCCAAATGAAATTTGTCTTCTTTTTTTTCTTCCCACAAATGGAGCTTTCTTTCAGTGGTAATTGATCGTCTGTGTTTTTTCTTTTGCACTATAAAAAAAAAAAATTTTAATTTTGAGAAAAAAATGTTTTACTTTTTGCTATAAAAAATATATATATATATCCAATTTAAAAAAATCTAATTTCTGCATACATTTAGGCCAAAATGTATTCTGCGACATGTCTTTGCTAAAAAAAAAAAAAATCCCAATATACAGTCAGGTCCATAAATATTGGGACATGGACACAATTCTAACATGTTTGGCTCTATGCACCACCACAATGGATTTGAAAAGAAAATAGCACGCTTGAAATGAACTCTAGACCTTTTATCTGCTCATTGTAATTGGGATAATGAGGGAATAACACAAACCTGGCCATGGAACAGCTGAGAAGCCAATTGTCCCATTACTTTTGGTCCCTTAACAAGTGGGAGGCACATATGCAAACTGTTGTAATTCCTACACCGTTCACCTGATTTGGATGTAAATACCCTCAAATTAAAGCTGACAGTCTGCAGTTAAAGCACATCTTGTTCGTTTCATTTCAAATCCATTGTGGTGGTGTATAGAGCCAGAAATGTTAGAATTGTGTCCATGTCCCAATATTTATGGACCTGACTGTATGTAAAGTAATTGGTTTGCATGAAAGTTATAGTGGTGTGTGTGTGTATATATATATATGTATATATTTTAGGATTTTTTTTTTAATACTAGTAATGTCGGCCATCAGCGACTTATAGCGGGACTGCGGCAGTCATTCTGACACTGGGAGGGGGGACTGACTAACTGCCACTGACATCCCCATTGACACCAATACAGTGATCAGTGCTAATACAAAGCACTGACACTGTACTAACAACACTGGGCAGAAAGGGGTTAACATATGCGGAGAGATCAAAGGGTTAACTGTGTGCTATTTGAGTTTTTACTAGGGAGACATGCTGTGCAGAGATACAAAGCAGCATGTCCATGCTGAAGAGAGAGAGATCTGTGTTTACACACAGTCCTCTCCCCTCTCAGCCCTGCCAAAGATCACCAAGTCCCGGCCGGGAATCGGTCAGTGTATTGGTTTTTCTTTTCCTCCTCTCAGTAAAGTGATAAGACCGACACCAACATCTCAAATTTTGTAAACATTTCCACAGTGCAATTTCTGCTGAGACCAAAGCTGCAATGTGCAAATATTGTGAAAGGAAATATTCTTTTCCAAATGCTACAAGGAGGATGAAACACATCCCGGCATGGCAGAGGTGTCCTAAAGACATTAAAAACTTTATGGAATGAAATGAGGAGGACCAGGATGAAAGTGCAAGCAGCTTTTCACTGCAGAGTTCTCATTCCGGAAACACTTTCTGCTGTTGGATCGTCACAAATTTTAAAAAGCAAGTTTAATTTATTTACTGAATAAGCTGTACTTTTTTTCCAAGCATAATCCTTTTATATACACTGATTTTTACCTTCCTAGTTTAACACAATGACTTTAAATTGGTAAAACTACTCCAAGCTGAATTTTTTTTTCCCAATTTTTGCAAATAATTTAAATATTTTTTTCTTCCAGTGGTTTCAAAATTTCCAGAAGTTTTACATCTCTATCTGGCATGGAATACAAAGGCATTTTGAGGGATACAGGGTTGAACTGTCCACCAGCTCTTGTTCCACTTTACACTCTTCAGACCAAAGGCACAGAGGGAAGCCCTATATACTTTGCGAGGCCTCACACAGTATGGTTCCTTCCAGGCCAGGTCCCTGAGATGGTTCTGTTCCACAGTGGGCCCTAAAATAGAGACCCACATGCTCTGAAGGGTAAACAATACAGCTACCAGTCCACCCCTCATACGGGACCTCTGTCTCCCATACACCATCGCCTCCACTCAAGAGCTTGCTGCTCTTCCTTCTCTTACTTCTCACTCTTCACCATCCAGAGGGTGAACTTGAAGATTTACACTTTGTTCCCCAAGGTCATATGGACAATAGGAGCACAAACTCTCTCTTCTCCTAGAACAGGGTTTCTCAACCATGGTTCCTCCAGCGGTTGCTAGGGGTTCCTTGAGCAATATCCGCCTCTCAGGTTCCTGCTGACACCATTGAAATTTTTAGCTATCTTTAAGCAGGGTAAATTCTTCTCAATGACCACAAGTGTAAGGAGCATTCTTCTCAGTGACCACAAGTGTAAGGAGCCTTCTTCTCAATGGCCACAAGTGTAAGGAGCCTTCTTCTCAATGGCCACAAGTGTAAGGAGCCTTCTTCTCAATGGCCACAAGTGTAAGGAGCCTTCTTCTCAATGGCCACAAGTGTAAGGAGCCTTCTTCTCAATGGCCACAAGTGTAAGGAGCCTTCTTCTCAATGGCCACAAGTGTAAGGAGCCTTCTTCTCAATGGCCACAAGTGTAAGGAGCCTTCTTCTCAATGGCCACAAGTGTAAGGAGCCTTCTTCTCAATGTTCACAAGTGTAAGGAACATTCTTCTCAATGGCCACAAGTGTAAGGAACGTTCTTCTCAATGACCACAAGTGTAAAGAGCGTTCTTCTCAATGGCCACAAGTGTAAGGAGCGTTCTTCTCAATGACCACAAGTGTAAGGAGCATTCTTCTCACTGACCACAAGTGTAAGGAACATTCTTCTCAATGACCACAAGTGTAAGGAGCATTCTTCTCAATGACCACAAGTGTAAGGAGCATTCTTCTCAATGACCACACGTGTAAGGAACATTCTTCTCAATGACCACAAGTGTAAGGAGCATTCTTCTCAATGACCACAAGTGTAAGGAGCATTCTTCTCAATGACCACAAGTGTAAGGAGCATTCTTCTCAATGACCACAAGTGTAAGGAGCATTCTTCTCACTGACCACAAGTGTAAGGAACATTCTTCTCAATGACCACAAGTGTAAGGAGCATTCTTCTCAATGACCACAAGTGTAAGGAGCATTCTTCTCAATGACCACAAGTGTAAGGAGCATTCTTCTCAATGACCACAAGTGTAAGGAGCATTCTTCTCAATGACCACAAGTGTAAGGAGCATTCTTCTCAATGACCACAAGTGTAAGGAGCATTCTTCTCAATGACCACAAGTGTAAGGAACATTCTTCTCAATGGCTACAAGTGTAAGGAGCCTTCTTCTCAATGGCCATCACACTAATGTATCATGAGTTGTAGATTCAGTAATGTTTAGCAAAGGTTCCCCGAGACCAAAAATCATTTCAAGGGTTCCTTTCTGTTGAAAAGGTTGAGAAAGGCGGTCCTAGAAAATCAGACCAGTCATTGTTACTTAAATAAAACTTCTTTTACAGAAGCAAATCATTTGTACATACGGCTCTTCAGATTTTAACTGCATACGGTGCAACATTACAGAGAAACATGGCATGGACCTTCTATTAACCTCTTCACGCCGGCCGCACACAAATGTGCGGCCTGCCGCCCTGTGCGCTCCCAGCACACATGTGTGGTACTCACAGAAAGGTCCCGGTCCGCTCTTTCGATCGGGACCTTTCATGTGTCACATGATTCCTAAACCACGCCCCACCCGCCCCGCCTCCCAGCATCTGAAACTCTTAAAGGGCCGGGAGGCGCCGGCGGGAAGGAGTTAAAGTGCGCTTTTTATTGTTCGTTCCCAATGAATGGATGGTACAGATCCTGGTATCAGGGTCACTCCACACCTCACCTGTATGGTCTCCTTCCAACTCCCTAGACAGTCCCAGGGTCCAAACTCCTCGTACATACATTGCCTCTCAACAGGAAATGACATATGCAGGAGGAAGGCACACCACAGCACATGATTAACCCCTGTGTTACCCAACATTAACCCATCTGTGTTGACTATTATTATTAGTACAGGAACTTAAATAGCGCCGTGAATTTACTCAGCGCTATACATATATATTGTACATTCACATCAGTCCCTAACCCTCACAAGGTGTACAATCTAAGGTCCCTAATGCACATTCATACATACACATACTATGGACAATTTAGACAGGAGCCAATTAACCTCCCAGCATGTTTTTGGAGTGTTGGAGGAAACCGGAATACCCGGAGGAAACCCACGCAGGCACAGGGAGAACATGCAAACTCCAGGCAGGTGGTGCCGTGGTTGGGATTCAAACCAACAACTTGCTGCCAGGTGGAAGTGCTAACCATTTAGTCACTCTCCTGCCTGAATACTACAGCATTCTCGCACCTGCCTACATATTGACTGAAATGTTATCTTTAGACGTGTGCAGAATTAAAACATTTGTTTTGTTTCAATCCATTATTTAAATCATAGTTTTGTTAAATTAATTTACTTTGTTTCCAAAATTAATTTTGTTTCATTTGTTTCATTTGAATTTCCCATATTTGGTTCAAACTGAATTCAATTTGACCAAATTAGGAAAATTCTGATCGGCATTCGAATGCAAGCTTATTCCATTTAAAATTTGAATTTTGGAAGATAGTTGTATTCTTTCTATTTTATTTGATTCTATTGTTTTCTATTCTTTTATTTTTTATTCTATTCTATTTGAATTCAGATTTATTCGAATTTCAGAAGATAGTTATTTTTCTTGCCAATTTATTCTATTGTTTTTCTTTTATTTTCTATTCTTTTGAGATGGTTATGTTCATTCTATTCTATTTTTTTTCTATTCTATTTCCTGTTCTATTCTTTTATATTGTATTCTATTTCAATTTCAGAAGACTGTTCTATTTCTATTTTATTCTATTTTCTTTTCTATTCTTTTCAATTTCATTCTATTTTATTTTCTATTCTAATATTTTCTATTTGAATTCAAATTTATTCTATTCAAATTTCGGAAGACTGTTATATTCTATTTTATTCTATTCTATTTTTTTCTATTCTTTTCAATTACATTCTATTCTTTTCTATTCTAATCTATTCAAATTATTATCTGAATTAAAATTTATTCTATTCAAATTTTGGAAGAGCGTTTATATTCTATTTTATTCTTTTGTTGTATTTTTTTTCTATTGTATTCAAATTTATTCTGTATAAATCTGAATTAGAATTTATTTTATTCTAGATTTAAAATTTTGGAAGATGCTATATTCTTTTTGTTCTGTACTATTGTTTTTTCTATTCTTTTCAATTCTGTTCTATTTCCTACTAAATTCTTTTCTATTCTCTTTTTTTCATTGTATTCCCATCTATTCGAAGACTGTTATATTCTCTCTTTTTTATTCTATTATATTTTTCTGTTCTATTCATTTATATTCTTATTTGAATTTATTCTATTTGAAATTCAAATTTCAAAAGATGACTATATTCTTTCTTTTCTATTTTATTGTATTTGCATTAAGTTATTCTATTTGAATTAATTCTATTCAAAATTTAAATTTCGAAAGATAGTTATGTTCTTTCTATTTTATTCTATTCTGTTCTATTTTTTCCATTCTTTTCTATTTAATTCATTTATATTAGAATTCTGTTTGAATTTCAGAAGACGTTATTTTCTATCCTATTCTGTTCCTTATTTTCTATTTTCTTTTATTTTTTCTTCTATGCTGCTTCACTTTATTTAGTCCAGTCTGATTCTTTTATTTTCTGTTCTGTTCTATTTTATTCTATTGTTTTCCAATTTGATTCGAATTCATTGTAGAATTTAATTTGAATGTGTTTCGAATTCGATTGTGTTTCAAATTTGAATTTCATTTCAATATTTCTGATTCATTTAAATTTGTTACTAATGTACTATTGTAGAAGACAGTGAATAAATTGCATGCAAAATCAGGCGGGTTGGTTGTACCCAAGTTGCTCAATCAACATTCGAGCCCACCCATACGTGGGTCAAATCTCAGCCGGTTCCTGCTGAACCAGCTGTGATTTGAACCATCTTTGGCTGGCCTTATTCCCAGCTGACATTAGGCAGCTCCCCCCTCCTTGCATGTCCTGAAGCAAGAGACAGGCAGGGAACAGGGAGGTACATCTACATTAAATATTGGGTTTAGCTGCTACATATTATTTGGCAACAAGGCGTGAGCTGGGGGTGCTCTGCAAGTCTCTGATCCCGCAGATGGAGAATTCCTGACGCTACTGACCTCTGACTCTCTCTTGTCATTTTATTTTGTCTATGACAGCTCAGCCAAAAGTACGGCTCGGTGTTCACCATCTGGAAACTGACGGAGCCGGTGGTGGTCCTCTGTGGTTATGAGACGGTGAAGGACGCACTGCTGACCCACGCCGAGGAGTTCAGTGCCCGCCCATTTATTCCCACAATACACATCCCCACCAAAGGATACGGTAAGAATTCAAGGACACTTAGAACTCATCCCTCTATATTGTACATTACGGCTGAGCTGAACACACCTTGGTTCAGGTCATGGGAGGTTTGCCAAATGAGCCAAAGTACCAGGGTTATTCTGAACCCCATTTTCTCCCCACAAATAGAGCTTTTTTTTTGGTGGGATTTGATTGCCTCTGAGGGTTTTTTGTGTTTTTTTTTTTTTTTGCGCTATAAACAAAAAAAACTGACAATTTTGAAAAAAAAAAAACCTCCAACAAAGCCAGTAAAAAAATTTTAAAAATTTAATTTCTTCATAAATTTAGGCCAAAATGTATTCTGCTATGTGTCTTTGGTAAAAAAAAAAAATCCCAATAAGGGTACAGTACATTTACCACTCGCCCTCCAGAGGATTTCCCCCCCTTCCTGACCAAGCTATTTTTTGCGATATGGCACTGCGTTACTTTAACTGACAATTGCGCAGTCATGCAACGCTGCACCCAAATTAAATTTATGTCCTTTTTCCCCCACAAATAGAGCTTTCTTTTGGTGGTATTTGATCAGCTCTGCTTTCTTTTTTTTTCATGCTATAAAAAGAAAGACCGGGTAGGGGGTGCGAGCAAGCAAGCTCTACCCGCACCTCCATTGGCTGTCAATCACCAGGTCCCGGCCAGTGGTTACCCACTGGCGCCCGGTGATTGCCAAGTATCTCTGATGGGGAGGAGGACTAGTTTGTTTACTAACAATCCTCCTCCCTGTCGGCTCGGGTACACCGCTCTGCATGGCTGTGCACAGTGTGTTTACAGTGAAACACCAACACACCGCCCCCCTTGTAAAACACTCCCTGTACACATTTAACCCTTTGATCACTCCTCATTGTTAACCCCTTCCTGCCCAGTGCCATTAGTACAGTGTCTGTGCTTTTTTTTTAGCACTGATCACTGTATTGGTGTCACAGGGGATGTCAGTGACACCAAGTCAGTTCCCCCCCAGAATGTCAGAATGTCTGCCGCAGTCCTGCTATAAGTTGCTGATCACCACCATTACTAGTAAAAAAAAAAATCCTAGTATATATGCCGCTATTTGTAAACGCTATAACTTTCATGTAAACCAATTAATTTACACGTATTGGGATTTTGTTTTTTAGCAAAGACATGGAGCAGAATACATTTTGGCCTAAACTCATGATGAAATTAGAGTTTTTTTTCTGTTACTGGACATGTTTAATAGCAAAGTCCAAAATATTGTTTTGTTTTTCTCAAATTGTCTTTTTTTTTCTTTATAGCGAAAAAAATTTGAAAAAAATGCACAGGTGATCAAATACCACTGAAAGAGAGCTCAATTAGTGGGAAAAAAGGTTGTCAATTTTTATTTGGGTGCAGCGTTGCACGACCGCACAATTGTCAGTTAAAGTAACGCAGCGCTGCAACACAAAAATTGGCCTGGTCAGGAAGGAGGGGAAGGGGGGAGGGAATCCTCAGGACGGCAAGGGGTTAAAGAATAAAATTTCCCACAGTGTAAATTGTCAGTCAAGTTATTCAGTGATGTAGATCCATCATCAATCGAGAAAAATAACACCTTCCAACCAGAGAAAACAGAAAAGCTAACCTATCAATCAGGGGCGGACTGACAACTCATGGGACCCCCGGGCAATAGGGGATCATGGGGCCCCTGTGTCCTTGCCCAAGCTCAAAAAAGCCTATGAAAAAGGTACCAAGGGCATCTCAAGGGGCGCCCCACTGACCCCTAGCCCTCGGGCAGAACCGAGTTTCCATATGGTCAGTCCGCCCCTGCTATCAATGTGATCCACAGATCAGAGGCAGCTTGACTGTAAAAAGGGGCAGGGATGCTGGGTAATGTCTATTGAATGAGTCTGGCCATGGCTAGATTTGGTCAATGGTGTCAGCCAGCAACCAACCCTTTGTTTTACATTCAGCTGTTGGCCAGTAATCTCCTGGCTGGCAGATAATTGGGACAGGGAATATGTCCTTGGTTGCTAGGGTGCTGGTGGCTGCTGGATTCCTAGCAACAAGGAGCCCTGAGAGGGAAGCTGTCTTATTTAGCAGCAGTAGTAGAAGTCTTTCTGCAGCTGGAGATTGGGATGGGTGAACACCCCATTTAGTTCGCCTAACGCTGGGCATTCAGAGTTGGGACCCAGTTTTACATCAGTCTGGACTTCATCCTCTCCCTACTGTACATTATAGAAACTGCCAAAAATGTGACCATTCCAGAACAAGTGAGGTTGGGGACATCACAAACCATTTTCTATATATAAAATAAGAAATAACATGTACAGTTTTATTTAGTGAAGGATGAAATGATAAACCCATAAACCCTAACTGAACGACATTTGGTTTGTTAGAATACTGTGCACAAAACACAACGGCCATTTGTATACAGTTGTGCTCAAAAGTTTGCACACCCTGGCAGAAATCGTGACATTTTGGCATTGATATTGAAAATATGACTGATCACGCCAAAAAATGCTCTTGGACATCTTTTTATGCCCTTTTCCATCTTTAGAAAGTTCCATTACCTTGTTATGCAGGACTTTTGACAGTTCTTTTCTGATCCCCATGGCTCAGTATCTAGCCTAGTCAGTGCTTCCATGTAAGAGCTACAAACTCATTGACTATTTATACACTGACACTAATTGCAATTTAAAAAGCCACAGATGTGGGACATTAACCTCTAATTGGCATTGTAACCCGTGTGTGTCACCTTGTGTGTCTGTACCAAGGCCAAACATTCCAGGGGGCGGAGACTTCTGATCCGGGCCATTTGGGGGATTTCTGTTATGATTAGGATTTAAAAAGGAGCCAAACAACTATTTGATAATAATCCTTCAATAAAAGAGCATTTTTTGGCATGATCAGTCATATTTTCAATATCAGTGCCAAAATGTCACAATTTCTGCCAGGGTATGCAAACTTTTGAGCACAACTGTACATAAAATAAGCACCCCAGTCCCTACTATCAATAATCTGGGACTTCTGGCTTGAGAGACTGAAGAAGGATTCATGGCCACGCCCCCTACAGGACTTTGCTTCTCATACAGAAAGTTTGATGTGAAAAAAACATTTGTTTCAGGAAGTACACTCCCAGTAGCCAATGACTGCACTGTATTAAAAAGAAGCCAATGTAACCAATTGTAACGCCTCTACTGGTGTACGCCATGCACCCGGCTCCTCCCACTTCCTCCTATGCAGATCTCTGGCAGCAAATTGGTCTTGGTACTAATATGGTTCTGTATCTCGCTTTGTAGCTGTTCCCATGTAAATTGGCACTCGAGTCATAGTTTCAATAAATATTACAATGTAGCAAAATTAGTGTTACATTGTAATTACTCTGCTTCATTCAAAGCCGATCAAGGATTCACTTTTGACCTGCATATGATAGGGGTTAGTTAACCCCTTGACCTGCGCTAATTTTACTTGAAATTGAAACTTGAAAGTTTTTAATATATAAACAAGACAGACTGTTATAAAACCTATCCAACAAACAAAAATTAAAAATTAAATTTATATATATAAATGTTTGCCAAAATCTACTTAGCTGCATGTCTTTGGTAAAGAAAAAAAAAAAAATCCCAGTAAGTACGTAGTAATTGGTTTGTGTGAAAGTTATAGCGTCTACAAACTATGTTGTGGATATACAGGTGAAACTCGAAAAATTAGAATATGGTGCAAAAGTTCATTTATTTCAGTAATGTGACTTAAAAGGTGAAACTAATATATGAGACTCATTACATGCAAAGCAAGATAGTTCAAGCCGTGATTTGTCATCATTGTGATGATTATGGCTTACAGCTCATGAAAACCCCAAATCCACAATCTCAGAAAATGAGAATATTCCATGCAATCAATAAAACAAGGATTGTACATAGAACAATATTGGACCTCTGAAAAGTAGAAGCATGCATATGTACTCAGTATTTGGTTTGGGCCCCTTTTGCAGCAATTACTGCCTCAGTGCGGCGTGGCATGGAAGCTATCAGCCTGTGGCACTGCTGAGGTGTTATGGAAGACCAGGATGCTTCAATAGCGGCCTTCAGCTCTTCTGCATTGTTCGGTCTCATGTCTCTCATCTTTCTCTTGGCAATTCCCCATAGATTCTCTATGGGGTTCAGCTCAGGCGAGTTTGCTGGCCAATCAAGCACAGTAATCCCACGGTCATTGAACCAGGTTTTGGTGCTTTTGGCAGTGTGGGCGGTGCCAAGTCCTGCTGAAAAATGAAGTCAGCATCCCCATAAAGCTCGTCTGTGGAAGGAAGCATGAAGTGCTCCAAAATCTCCTGATAGACGGTTGCGTTGACCCTGGACTTAATGAAGACAGGGGACCAACACCAGCAGATGACATGGCTCCCCAAATCAACACAGACTGTGGAAACTTCACACTGGTCTTCAAGCATCTTGCAGTGTGTGCCTCTCCATTCTTCCTCCATACTCGGGGTCCTTGTGCCTCTCCATTCTTCCTCCGTACTCGGGGTCCTTGGGCCTCTCCATTCTTCCTCCATACTCAGGGTCCTTGGGCCTCTCCATTCTTCCTCCATACTCGGGGTCCTTGTGCGTCTCCATTCTTCCTCCATACTCGGGGTCCTTGGTTTCCAAATGAGATGCAAAAGTTGCTCTCATCAGAAAAGAGGACTTTGGACCACTGAGCAACAGACCAGGTCTGTTTTTCTTTAGCCCAGGTAAGACGCTTCTGACGTTTGTGGTTCAGGAGCGGCTTGACAAGAGGAATACGACATTTGAAGCCCATGTCCAGGATCCGTCTGTGTGTGGTGTCTCTTGATGCACTGACTCCAGCCTCAGTCCACTCCTTGTGAAAGTCCCCAACACTTTTGAATGGCCTTTTCCTGACAATCCTCTCCAGGCTGCGGTCATGCCTGCTGCTTGTGCACCTTTTTCTTGCACACTTTTCCCTTCCACATAACTTTCTATTAATGTGCATTGATACAGCACTTTGGGAACATCCAACTTCTTTTGCAGTCACCTTTTGAGGCTTTCCCTCCTTCAGGAGGGTGTCAATGATGGTTTTCTGCACAACTGTCAGGTCAGCAGTCTTTCCCATGATTGTGATTCCTACTGAACCAGACTGAGAGACCATTTAAAGGCTCAGGAACCCTTTGCAGGTGTTATGGCTTAAATATATGATTAGAGTGGGACACTTTGAGCCGAGAATATTGCACCTTTTCACAATATTCTCATTTTCTGAGATTGTGGATTTGGGGTTTTCATGAGCTGTAAGCCATAATCATCACAATGATGACAAATCACGGCTTGAACTATCTTGCTTTGCATGTAATGAGTCTATCTCATATATTAGTTTTACCTTTTAAGTTGCATTACTGAAATAAATGAACTTTTGCACAATATTCTAATTTTTCGAGTTTCACCTGTATGTGTGTATATGTGTATGTATATATATATATTGGAATTTATGCAGTAATAGATGCTATAATGTAATGGTAGTGATCAGTGACTTATAGTGAGACTGTGATAGAGTGGCGGGCAATCTGGCGCTAAGAGACACTGGCTGGGAGGGTCACTCACTGACATCAATAGACACTAATACAGTAATCGGTGATAATGATGTACACTGACACTGTACTAATGACACTGGCTGGGAAAGGATTAACATCTAGGGGCAATCAAGGGGTTACCTGTGTGTCTAACAAGTCTAACATATCACATGTGTGTGATATGTGCTGCTTTTATTTACTAACCTTGCTGTGTTTTTTTTTTTGTTTTGTTTTGTTTTTTTCCTCCCTGATCCTATATACACAGAGTTCTCTGTGTATGATTGGACACAGCTGATCAGCAGGTTTCCTGTTCCTGCCGCCCGCTCATAGTATATTTACTGTTTGGTGGTTTTTAAAGCAACCTTGCAAATAGCAAAAATGAAAAGTAAATAAATATAAACCGTGTTCATAATTAACTCTTAGTGTACCCCTTATACACTACAATGAACCCCTTCTTTCCCCTCCTCTCCTGTTTTTGTTGATTTTTTTTTTTGTGCCATGTTTAAATGTTTTTAATATTCATTTTTTTTCTTAATTTTTTCATGCTAACATTAGAAAAAATTTGCACAATTAATAAAAAAAAACACCTTCATTTAATTTAAAATCAAGTTTGCCATGCTTTTTTAATAGAAATGTAATTTTTTTAGAGCCTTTATAAATGCTCCCCTGTAGAATGTGGCTTGGTTTGCCTTTTTATTGTTGGTCGTGTGGTTTGTAACTTATTGCTGATGATGATTTTCTTCTTCAGGTATTAGTGGCCCCCGATGGCGTCCTCTGCGCCGCTTCACCATCTCCTCTCTGAGGAACTTTGGGATGGGAAAGAAGAATATGGAATCCCGTGTGCAGGAGGAGACGACTCATCTAGCACAGGCAGCGGCCGAGACGGAAGGTGGGAAAAATGTATTTTTATTGAAAAATTGGCTGAGTGAAAACTTAGAAGCTTGCATGTATCATCTGGCAGCTGTGGATCAGCAGCATTCATGATAGACTGAAGGGGGCATAGTCTGTGTAAAGCTGGTGTAGCACCATCCTAGGTAGCTAGGGGGAGTTAGATTCTAATTTGTAGATAGGGGCTGAGTGGCAGCCCAGGTGTAATATTCAGGGGGGCAGATTTCAGTCAGGGGCTGAGAGGCTCTGCAGACCAGCTCTCTGGGACTTTTCCCTGCTTTAAGATTTTGGAGAAAAATATAGAAGCAGTGGGAGGGAGTGAGGAGTGGCTTTCTGTAATCTCAAGGAATCCTGACCAATCCTCAAAAGGAGGCTTGGCATGGAGCCAGGACAGCCCTTGAGAGTGTTTGAGCCTGCTCAGCAATGGGGGAGTTTGGGTGGAAATGGAGACGTGAGGCTGGAGAGGAGGAGCCTGGGAAGGGGCCCAGATGGGAAGGGACTCATCTACAGGTAGGGAAGCTTGGAAGGAGGAAAGCTTGGGACTTCACTGGCCCTCAGAGAGAGGACCACCTATGCAGCAGGGAAGGAGTGGCCCAGCAGAAGGCCTGAGAGCAGCCACCAACCCAACAGCAGCATAGGAGAAGGACTGAGTGAGTAGACCTGCACCTCCTGGGCCAGTAAGGGGAAGGAGCACTCTGGTGGGAAACTGGATTAGCTACTATCGGGGACTGTCTTCTCTTAAATTGACAGGCACTGGATCCCCTGCCCAGGGATTCACCCAGAACAGCTGTATAAGGGGTATCTAGGGTCTGGGGAGGTATTACAGGAGATGCTGGCTAGCTCTCCAAGAAGTATTTGTTCTTTTGCTGCTAAGAGACATGTATATAGTTTAGGAAGATTGTCCTGTTGCCATTACCCATACACACCTTACCCCATCCACATTTATATTCCCCTAATGAAATCCAAAAAACAAGCTCAAGGACTGGTTACTATCTCATGGATGCAAGTCTGAATGGGAAAATGTGAGCAGGACTATGGAGGGAACCAAAACTCAGCAACTCCTAAGAGGGTAGTGCTACAGTAGGCCAGTAAGGAGAGAGTTGCAGTAATCAAGGTGGGATATATCCAGGGAGTGAATAGGTTGTTTTGTGGTGTCATTAGTTAAAGTGGTTGTAAAAGTAAAGTTTTTTTACACGTATGCCTTCTGTGCACTGAGGTAAAAAAACATCTTAATAGTATCTCCTCTGCACCCCTTCAAATACTTACCTGAGCCCAGTCTCGGTCCAGTGCTGTGAGATGTGTAAACTCTCCAGCGCCTCGAGGGAGCCAATGTCAGGGGAAGGCCAGGAGATCAGATGTATAAATGGCCTATGGATAACGTTCTGGAGATGCAGCCCTCCTCAGATGGGGAGATCAACAAACTGGAAGAAAGCATGCAGGTGGTGCAAACATCTAGTGCATTATCCAAGGTTTAATAAAAGTATAAAAGGACAAAAAATATACTCGTTTTATATAGCTCTGAGGAAAGGTATTTGTCCCTGAAATGCATCAGTGGGCCGACCACACCATCAGTTGGATACTCTGCCATCCTTGTGGCCATCTCCGTGGCCTTATAGGCTTTACACACATGCTATGTTTGTGAGTATATTTTTTGTCCTTTTTATACTTTTAATAAACCTTGGATAATGCACTAGGTGTTTGCGCCACCTGTATGCTTTCTTCCAGTCCAGCGCTGTGCACGTCTAAACAAATAATCCAAAAAGTGCACGGAAATCCCCTGAGTTCATTTAACAAATGTAAATGTCAAATAAGCGCAATCAATTTCTGAGTCAAACCCAAATTGTATGGAAATATGAAAGGTTAATATATTAAAAAACACATTGAATTAAAATATCGTACAATAATTAGTAGCAGCAACCAACTACATGTGTCCTACCAAAAAATTCTGGCTTGCATTTAAGGTCTATGAGAAAAGTAGTCAGTGATATTGAAGAGCAAAAAGATAATATGAGCACATTATTGTGTATGCTTACACAGACCCGAGTTCCATGATGTATGGTAGCAGCAGTGGATGTTGCATGTTGTACCAGGCTTAGATATATGCCATGGGCAAACTGGTTCATAGCCGCCATTACTACGACTGGGCTGCGGACAGTGCCCCCGCTGTGCACATCTGCAGCAGCCCTTTTCCACTCTCCCAGGCTTGGCTGAGAACAGAGGGACTCATTGGCTCATGCTGCTGTTAGTCAAAACTTTAGGAAGGGGCAAATTCTGGAAATATTGGCAATTGTTTTCCGGAAGAACTATCGGGCTTCATCCTAATGGGGAGATCAATTGGAGGTAGAATAAGACTGGATTCACATATTTGTACATTAACATGCATTGTGCTAAGGCAGCCCATCCAGACCATGTTAAGGGGGT
Organism: Staurois parvus; assembly: GCF_062004578.1. Lineage (NCBI taxonomy): Eukaryota > Metazoa > Chordata > Amphibia > Anura > Ranidae > Staurois > Staurois parvus. The sequence goes on from NW_028318371.1 coordinate 2,795,067, forward strand.
TGCCAACGCAGCCAGGCCTGAACTGGGACAAAAAATAGGCCAGGGCTTTTTAGACTGAGCAGCCAATTTCCGAGGGGGGAGGGGTGGCGGTGTGCAAGGGCATTTGCAGGGGGAATATTCACGGAGTTGGTCCTCCGCACTGTGATATAAAGGGGACTGCACTGTAAAGGGGCACTGTATTGATTACAGTGCCCCTTTACAGTGCAGTCCCTTTAAATCACAGTACCCCTTTACATTTCAGTGCCCCTAGAGATCTAATCACAGTGTCCCCTGTATATTCAAAGAGATGGCCCAATCCAGCAAAGAGACATCCCTGTCCAGCAAAGTGACAAACACCGGGAACCTAAGAAAACGGTAACCAAGATTTAGCATTGTTCTGCTGTGTTGGTGGGACACATGCCATTTGCTGCTGAAAAAGGAAGAGTATAGGTTTCCCTATGCTTGGTTTACACTGACTTCATGTGGTTAGCCAGACATGTTACCTTCTCTCTAGAAGATGCAGACACATTCAAGGATATTCTCAAATGGCATATACTGTAGATTTAGATATTGAAAAGATCTACTTTACCACAGGTGGATCTTTCCATCCAGTGGCTGCCTTTACATCGGTGGCCAAAGGTGGTTTGGACCAATCATGTTGAGGCGGCAAAATTTGGCTGCTTCTCCTAAAGAAGAGATATAGTAGCTGCCCTGCAAAACATCAGACTTCTGTTGTTTTTTGTTTTGTTGAAGAACCAACTATCAACATTGTATATTTGTGTGCCAGAATTGCTCTGGTCCATGACAGCCAAAAGTGTGCTCCTTAGAGGCATTCATAGAAATTCTTTAGAATGAAACATGAAAAATCCACCATTACCTGGATGGTCTGTAACATCTGGCTCATTCCAGAAGAAATCTAATCACATCCGGAGAAGTAACTGTTTGGACCCTGACCAACTTTGGCTTGATAGTCCACTTTAGGCCATCCTCAAGATCTGGCCTACCTTAGAGCTAGCTTAAAACAGGGTCCACCCAAAATGGCGAACTTACTGCTAGGTTCAGTCTCTGACTGAGGTCTTCCATACCACAAAAAATAAGACCCCAGTTAGTGACTGAACCTAGTAGTTAGCTCGCCATTTTTGGTGGACCCTGTTTTCAGCAAACATTTTGAGCTAAGTTTCTACGACAGAGTTAACGAAATTGTAAAAGAAAAATTTGAACTGTAAAAGTTACTTATTATTTTTTCCCTATTTCAGGAAAACCATTCAATCCGCTACTGATCATGGCCAGCGCTGTTGGGAATATTATCAGTTCAGTGCTTTTTGGAGAACATTTTGACTACAAAGACACAAAGTTACATGATCTGATGTCTTACACCTCCCGACACATTAAGAATGTTACAACCCCATTGCACATGGTAGGTTACAATCATTGGTGGATTTGTCTTCCACTAGCACCTCTAATTACATAGTCACTGGAGGAAACCAGTAGAGCATATTACTAGGTTTTCTTGAATGACTTATACTGGGCTTAAAATTTCAGTGCTGTTTTTTGGCAAACCTTTCTTCCTGTATTGTATTTTATCAAAATTGTTAGCATATCATTTCATATCTTTAGAAATTTCGGGTGTACATTTAAAGTATTTTAGATTTTATGGTTAGGTTTAGCGTTTAAAGTATATGTAAACTCAAAATCTATTAAAAAAACATGGAAAATGTGCATTATTGCAGAGATGTACATATGTGCATTTTTATTTTGCACCAACATGCATTGTAATTCTTCATTTGTTTACTCCTTGTGTTTCTTATGGTCAGCTCTGCAACGTCTTCCCATTCCTGCTCAAGCTGCCATTATTACAAAAAATTGCCTTTAAGGAAAACTCCTACCTGCAGAACTTTGTGCTAGATTACATCGAGGAACACAAACGCAACCTGAAGCTGGAGGCCCCCCGAGATTTGATTGATTATTTCCTGCTGAAGATGAAAGAGGTACATACACTGAACCTTATCTTTTTGAAGAGTCTTTGATTAGCTTTGACCGTATCGTCATAAACCAGCCAATCCGAATTGAACTGGAGAATGGTGGTGTGCAGGGCTGGTGCTACTACTAGGCGAACTAGGCAGCCACCTAGGAACACTGATGCCTATGCTGCAGCCACAGCTGCTGGTTTCCTTACTCTCCACCATGGCTGGATCTAGGGGGTCGCTGGGGTGAGCTACACTATCCCCAAGATTGTGGTTGTACTACCCCAGAACGGTCTTTCCATAGACACTGAACCTGGGAGATTTGGATAAGGTTGGACGATTTTATGCTGGGAAGGGTAATTTGGAGATGTGTTAGCTAGAGAAGGGATTTGGGGCAATTTTTCATAGGTGGGGGGGACTGAAGGAAGAGGATTGGTGGTGGGAGGGGAGATTTGTGCTCTGAGGGAGGGGGGGGGGGGCTTGGGGAGGAATTTGTGTTAGGAGAGGGGACGGGGGGGATTTGTGTTAGGAGTGGGGATGGGGGGGTTGTGTTAGATGAGATTGGGGGGATTTGTGATAGGAGGGGGGGATTTGTGTTAGGAGTGGGGATGGGGGGGGGGTTGTGTTAGGAGATGAGATTGGGGGGGGATTTGTGATAGGAGAGGGGATGGAGGGGATTTGTGATAGGAGAGGGGCTGGGGGGGATTTGGGATAGGAGAGGGGATGGGGGGATTTGTGATAGGAGAGGGGCTGGGGGGGATTTGGGATAGGAGAAGGGATTGGGAGATATTTGTGATAGGAGAGGGGATGGGAAGAGATTTGTGATAGGAGAAGAGATGGGGGGATTTGTGATAGGAGAGGGGATGGGGGGGGGGGGGATTTGTGATAGGAGAGGGGGTGGGGAATTTGTGATAGGAGAGGGGATTGGGGAGGTGGGAATTTGTGCTAGGAGGGGGGATTGCACTAGGAGGAGGGATTAGCGGGGATTTTTGCTAGGAGAGGGGATTGGGGGGGATTTGTGAAAGGAGAGGGGATTTGGGGAAAATTTGTACTAGGAGGGGGGATTTGAGGGAGAGTATTTGTGCCAGCGTGAAAAATTTGAGGGAAAAGAGGATGTGTGCTAGGAAGGGTGAAGTAAAGCTACAGTTAAAGTTTAATTTTTTTTATTTTTTATTTTTTTTTGTGGGGTTGGGTTTGTGACGGTGCAAGTCGCTGGTTTTACCTAAGGCACACAATAGTCTGGCACCAGCCCTGGTGGTGTGAATTTAATAGGTTCTAGTGGAGAGGATGAAATCTTGGGGATTGCTTTGAATGGTCCTTTATGGTGTTATATACTCACCACCCTACCAGATATGCCAATGTTATATAAACTGAGGTTATTTGTTAGGGTACCATGGAAGCTTCCCACTCAGATCCAAAGCCAACGCCTGAGGGATTTGACACCAGCCTTTGTTTCCAGATGTTGAAAGGGTTTGCCCTGTGTCATTATGGGAGCCAGTGACAGGAGTAGGGACAGTGGCAGGGATTTTGACAAGAAAGTGACTGCTGGGTGTAGGATCTCCTAAGCTTGCACATCATGAAGGGGGGAGCAGAGTCACAGTTTGGCATCTTTTGCCCTGGATGCTAGATGACTTTGTCCCAGTATTCATGTTTCCTTGTGTATCCTGATGTTCACTGACCTATGTGAACATCATATTATAAGTATCGGGACGTACTGCATTTAACAGAGGGGACTGTAGACAGATGCAAACTGTTTTTATTTGTAATATGAGTTATGGAATTATGAACCAGAATTGTTGGCGTTAACTGTGACCGCTGGTGCGTTGGCCTTGGGATTATGTCATTTCCTGTCAGAGGGTAAATAGATGGAAGGAATTGGTTCCTTTTGGACTTTTGGTTTTATGGAAAACATGTGACAGCCCATACCATAGAGATGTAGTCACTCCTCAGCACGGTGGAGTAACCCTTGGTGGGACCCAAACATGAGACTGGAGGAAGAAGCTGAATCGTTACTAGTGGGAGGTGTCATAATTCAGTGGTACACCACTGCCACAGGCAAAGCCATAGCTTATGTTCCCAGTAGAATACTGAATGTTAAGTGTTTGTTAATAAAGAAACCTTCTAAATAACCATCAATATGTAAAAAACTTCTCTGTTGCTGGACTGTATTGATACCACTACATAAAATGTAAAGATGCCTTTTTCAGTAAAGCAAGTTTTTTGTTTTTTTTCAACAATGTCTGGTCTGATCACTTGATAAGAAGAGAATGAGTGTGCACTCCTGCAGTGAATGCTAATAGGGAATGAACATCTATGCAAGGAAGGAGGAGCAGCCAGTTCAGGAGATGGAGAGGTGGTGGCCAGTGATGGAAGTCTGTCACAGGGGTAGATTGATGCCTGTTTAATCTGCCCTTCTCAGGAACCCTATCTTAGGGCCTGCTGTGGAGCTTCCCAGGGACTGTTCATGGACTGTGAATGTGCGACGTCTCAAATTATACAGTGACTTCTCTTTATGCCTTCGGGCTGAAGCAAGTGAAGTGTAATGCATGTAAGGACTAAGAATCTGAGAATCATCTGTGTATTATCACCTGTATATTCAGCTCCATTGTCTGTGCACAATACATTCTGCAATTTGCCAGATTTCTTGCTTACGTCATCCAAATGTCATTCAAGTTTCTCTGGCACTTTCTTACATTTTTCTTTTTATACAGCTGGTGCATTTCATTGTTTGATCACATGGACTAATTTTTATTCCACTTCCATTCTCAGTTAATTTCTTTATTATGTCAGGAGTTTTGTGCCCAGTTTCTCTGTGCCATGTGTGAATGCAGTTTGAATGTTTATCCTCCTTGGTAGTATTAACAACATCATTGCATTTCAGCTGATATAGTTCATCTGTAAATTTAGCCTTTGTAAGTAAGATATCCCCCTTTTTGTGATGGCACAACTGTCATCTTGGAAGGTCACAACATTGCTTTGGTTTTGTGAGCTTCTTCACTGATAAAAGATTAGTTTCTAGAGCAGGGACACTCTGGGAAATAGAAGGAATAGGAGATGGTTTTACTGTCCCGATTCCATTATTTGCCCATTAGCTATGGTGATTTTTTTCTGTTTTTACTCTGGTCAAGGTGAGTAAACACACCATGCCTGTGTAGCACCACCCCTTAGGAGTTGCAAGATATTTAGGTCCCTCTATAGCCCTGCACAGCCAGGCAACACACCTTTCCTTCACTCAGACTTGCAGTAGGCAACAGTAACCAGTCCTTGAGCTTTGTTTTGAAGTTTTTCTTATTGAAGGGTTTAGAACTTGGATGGCGTAAAGGGGTGTATGGGATGCCCAAGGAATGGCAACTGAGGACAAACGCCTTAGCAACTATGTACAAGTCTTTACAGCAAAGTTTCTCTTCTGGAGAGCTAGCCAGCATCTCCTGTAGTACCACCCCAGATGACTTCTCTCCTCATCCAGCTGTACTGGATGAATCCCTGGGCAGGAGATCCACTGCCTGCCACTGCAGTATGAAACAGTCCCGGGTAATATATCAAATCCATTTCCCCATTAGAGTACTCATTTCCCCTTACTGGCTCAGGCGGTTCAGATTTACTCACTTGGTCCCTCTTCGGTGTTGCCGGAGGGTCGATGGCTGTTACCAGGTCTTCTGCTGGACCACTCCTTTCCTGCCACACAGGTGGTCCTCTTTCAGGGGGCAGGTGAATTCCAATGTTTTCCACCTTCCAAGGTCCTCTGTCTGCAGGTGAGCCCTTTTCCACCTGGGCCTCTTCAGTTTCCTGCCCCCCAGCCTCAAATCCTTCTCTCTCTCTTCCACCTGAACTCTCCTGCTGCTGATCAGGCTCAGTCACATTAAAGGGCTGCCCTGGCCCCTTGCCAAGCCTCCTGTTGGGGATTAGCCAGGATCACCTAAGAGTACAAACCAGCCACTTTTCAGATCCATCTCCAAAGATCTAGAGCGGGGGAAATCCAGAAGGCTGGTCAGCAGAGCCTCATCTCTTGACCCAAATTTGACCTTCTGACTATCAATCAAGTGTTTCTTGTTGCATGTTACTGTTTTTTTATTTCAATTTTTCATCTTTAAAGCAGACTTTGCCACAGAAGCACCGTTACTATTAATGCTGTTTTGCACTTATATTCATCCACCAGCTTGCCCTTACACTTTCCATTGTCTGTCCATTATTTGGATATGCATAAAGTGCTGTGACAAGTGTTTCATAACTTTTCTGGTAAACCTCTAAAAGTGATAGTGCTGCAACATGAAAATCTTTATTTCTTCTCCAATACCTCACAGGCGTTAAACCATTTCCAAGGTGTTCCTTATGTAATCCTGCATGTCCTGACTTTTCATCATCTTGGTTTGGTATGATCGAAAGCAATTTATTGCTGAGATTAGCTCTTTCATGCAGCTTTTGTAATCCTTCCCACATTTCTTTAGCAGTTTCATACTTGGCGTAGAAGATGATCAAATCATACATATATTTAAGAGACATTGTACTCTGAGCTTTCTGATCTGTCTCTATCCACTCCTCCTGAAGGGTGTTATGGCCTGACTTAATTGTATACTTTTCCACATACAGTCATGGCCAAAAATATTGTCCCCTCCTGCATTTGTCAGATAATGCACCACTTCACACAGAAAAGTGTTGCAATTACAAATGTTTCGGCGTTCTCATGTTTCTTTTGTTTGTATTTGGTATGATACAAAAAAGTGGAGAAACAAAAAGCCAAATCTGACACATTCCACGCAAAACTCCAAAAATGGACTGGACAACATTTTTGGCACTCTCAATTTAATATTTGGTAGCACATCCCTTGGGAAAAAAAATAACTGAAATTAATGGCTTCCTGTAACCATCAATGAGTTTCTTCCACCTCTCTACTGGAATTTTGGAGCGCTCTTCTTTCACCAACTGCTCCAGGTCTCTCAGATTGGAAGAGTTCCTTTTCCCAACTGCTGTTCTGCGATCTCTCCACAGGATCTCTATGGGATTGAGATCTGAACTCATTGCTGGCCAGTTTAGTCCTCTCCAGCAATTTGTCTGAAACCTTTTCTGTGCTTTATGACGTGTGCTTTGGGTCATTGTCCTGCTGGAAGACCCATGACCTCTGACGGAGACCCAACTTTCTGACACCGGGCCATACATTGTACCCTAGAATTCTTTGGTAGTCTTCAGATTTCAAAATACCATGCACGTGGTCAAGACATCTAGTGCCTAAAGCAGCAAAGCAACCCCAAAGCATCAATGACCCCCCACCATGTGTGACTGGAGGGACTGCATTCCTTTCTTTAAAGGTCTCATTGTTTTTTCTGAAAACAGTAGAATGATGGGCTTTACCAAAAAGCTGGAATTTTCTTTGTCCACAGCACATTCTACTAAAAGGATTTTGGCTTCCAATCTGGATTTTATATGTTTGTGTCCACAGTGAGGTCCTCCTGGGTCTCCTACCATAGTTTTCCTTTTCATTCAGATAGCAATGTATAGTGAGAGCTGTAACAGTTGTACCCTGGAAGTTGATCAAGGTTCTTTATCCACCAGTCAAACAATTCTTTGTTGCAATCCTTGATCAATTTTTCTCTTCTGTCCATGTCCAGGGAGATTAGATACAGTGCCATGGGCTGTAAACTTGACAATGGATACAGGAACATTAAGATCTCTGGAGATGGACTTGTAACCTTGAGATTGTCCATGCTTTTCCACAATTCTTGTTCTCAAATTCTCTGCTCTGTCCCTTCTTCATGCTCCATTTGGCACAGAGACACACAACAGAAAGGTGGAGGCCATTTTTCACCATTTTAACTGGTTGCAAATGTGATTTCTATATTGTCAGCGTCTGGTCATTGATACAGATGAGTTTAACTACAAACTACAGGAGCATCAGAAACTTGGGATGCAATTATTTCTTAGTTTTAAGAATGTGCCAATATTTTTGTCCAGTCCATTTTTGGAGTTTTGTGTGGAATGTTGTAGACTTGGCTTTTTGTTTCTCTATTTCTTTACTTGTATTGGTATGACACAAAAAAGTGAACATGAGAATGCCGAAACATTTATGATTGCAACACATTTCTGGACGAAGTGGTGCATTATCTGACAGAAATGGGGGGGTGCCAATATTTTTGGCAAAGACTGTACCATCTCTTATTAGCAGCATTTTCATATTGAATTTCCAAGATTGGTAGTTCTGGTTTGTCAGATTTGCAAATGAAAACTTTGTTACAGCTGTGTGACTGGTCATTTTCTTTTATTCTGTTGCGCAAAACATACCATGGATGCAGCTACAAACTTTTATAAACACTGCCATCTGCTGGTTGAAGAATATATCTCTAGTGAGTACTGGTGTAGTTGTTGCACAAAATACAGGAACACTGTATTCCAACACTTACCTCTCCTCTTCTTTCCCCTCCTCTCCTTTTCCTCCTCTCCTATCTCCCCTACTCTCCTCTTATTTCTTTTCTTCTCATCATCCTATTTCTTTATCCCCCCCTTCCTCTAATTATCTTCCCTTCTAATTCTCCCCCTCTATTCCCTTCTGGGTTTTATGTTTCCTTGTCCCTCACTGAAGGAACATCGGCACGCCATAAAGACCCAGGCCCATGAGCTATAGCAGGGCACAGTTTCTCAACATAACGAAATCCGAACAGGTAAGTATTTAAAAAATAATAATAATAATAATTAAAAAAAAATATATATATATATATCTTTTTTTAAATACTTACCTGTTCAGATTTATATGTGAAATATTATCTTTGCAGGGTGCGTAAAACAATTATATAGTGTGTGTATATGTTATACTGTCATGCCATGGCAACCTGCTGTAGTATGTGACTCATTTGTGTTGCTTATGCCTCCTGATGTTATTCCCCCTTCTGTCTTCTCAGGTGGAGAATGAAAAGGACCCAGATTTTTGTGATGACAGCCTGATGGCCATGGCGGTGGGTCTGTTAGCAGCAGGTTCTGACACCACCGCTACCACCCTGACATTCTGCCTGATCTTCTTGGCTCACTATCCTGATGTCCAGGGTAAGATCAATAATACCCTCGCAGAATTCAATATGATCTCCTATGTTTGTCTGTCAGATATTCCAACCCTTACACACTTCATCCAACACTTCACCACAAAGAAAAAAATAGCTGCAGTTCAACTTTTGAGTTGAAAATGTTAACCCAGGCAGTGCTCCGAAAAGACACAGAAACATAGAAAAGCAGAAAAAAAAAAAGAACAAGTGGTCCATCAAGTCAGCCCCATTTTGTTTAAATTTATACATGTTTTGGATTTTTTTTGTTTTATATAATTTTTTCATCTGAGAATAGATCTATGACTGTACCAAGCATGTTTGAATGGACTTGTGGTTGTCTAACTTCCTACCTTTGCTGGAAGTCTATTCCAAGTGTCAACTACTCTTTTGGTAAAAAGATTCTTTCTAAGGTTAGTTTTGAATGTTCCCACATCTAGTTTGAGGTTGTGTCCCCGTGTTCTTTATATTTAAAATACTGCCCTCCTGAACCTTATTCAACCCCTTGCTGTATTTAAAGGATTCAGACTATACATATGAAGTTCCTCTCCTGATATGATTTATCCCTCAGACCTTTCACCATATTGGTTCCCCGTCTCTGGATCTCTTATCAATATCTTTTTGTAAGTGAGGTCTCCAGAATTGGATACAGTACTCTATATGAGGTCTAACTAAAGGTCTATATAGGGGATCAGGACCTCCTTCCTCCTGCTGGTGATCCCTCTAGTGATATAAAGATCTATATAGAGGAATCAGGACCTCCTTCCTCCTGCTGGTGACCCCTCTAGTGATATAAAGATCTATATAGAGGAATCAGGACCTCCTTCCTCCTGCCTGTGACCCCTCTAGTGATATAAAGATCTATATAGAGGAATCAGGACCTCCTTCCTCCTGCTGGTGATCCCTCTAGTGATATAAAGATCTATATAGAGGAATCAGGACCTCCTTCCTCCTGCTGGTGACCCCTCTAGTGATATAAAGATCTATATAGAGTAATCAGGACCTCCTTCCTCCTGCTGGTGACCCCTCTAGTGATATAAAGATCTATATAGAGGAATCAGGACCTCCTTCCTCCTGCCTGTGACCCCTCTAGTGATATAAAGATCTATATAGAGGAATCGGGACCTCCTTCCTCCTGCCTGTGACCCCTCTAGTGATATAAAGATCTATATAGAGGAATCGGGACCTCCTTCCTCCTGCTGGTGACCCCCCTAGTGATATAAAGATCTATATAGAGGAATTGGGATCTCCTTCCTCCTGCTGGTGACCCCTCTAGTGATATAAAGATCTATATAGAGGAATCAGGACCTCCTTCCTCCTGCTGGTGACCCCTCTAGTGATATAAAGATCTATATAGAGGAATCAGGACCTCCTTCCTCCTGCCTGTGACCCCTCTAGTGATATAAAGATCTATATAGAGGAATCAGGACCTCCTTCCTCCTGCTGGTGATCCATCTAGTGATATAAAGATCTATATAGAGGAATCAGGACCTCCTTCCTCCTGCTGGTGACCCCTCTAGTGATATAAAGATCTATATAGAGTAATCAGGACCTCCTTCCTCCTGCTGGTGACCCCTCTAGTGATATAAAGATCTATATAGAGTAATCAGGACCTCCTTCCTCCTGCTGGTGACCCCTCTAGTGATATAAAGATCTATATAGAGTAATCAGGACCTCCTTCCTCCTGCTGGTGACCCCTCTAGTGATATAAAGATCTATATAGAGGAATCAGGACCTCCTTCCTCCTGCCTGTGACCCCTCTAGTGATATAAAGATCTATATAGAGGAATCAGGACCTCCTTCCTCCTGCCTGTGACCCCTCTAGTGATATAAAGATCTATATAGAGGAATCGGGACCTCCTTCCTCCTGCTGGTGACCCCCCTAGTGATATAAAGATCTATATAGAGGAATTGGGATCTCCTTCCTCCTGCTGGTGACCCCTCTAGTGATATAAAGATCTATATAGAGGAATCATGACCTCCTTCCTCCTGCTGGTGATCCCTCTAGTGATATAAAGATCTATATAGAGGAATCAGGACCTCCTTCCTCCTGCCGGTGACCCCTCTTGTGATATAAAGATCTATACAGAGGAATTGGGACCTTCAGGGATATCATCAGCAAACAGATACAGCTGACCCACCAATCCTCTAGTTATATTACCTATATACTGTATAGATTAAATAGAACAGCACCTAGTACAGAGCCTTGTTCTACACCAGTAGTGAGTGGTCTCTGTTCTGAATGAACCCTCTTTACAACCACACTCTGGTATCTATCCTTTAGCCAGTTGTGTGTAGCACTACAGTGCATCCAGAAAGTATTCCCAGCGCTTAACTTTTGCCACATTTTGTTCTGTTACAGCCTTATTCCAAAATGGATTAAATTCATTTTTTTCCTCCAACATTCTACAAACAATACCCCATAATGACAACATGAAAGAAGTTTTTAAATCTTTACAATTTATTAAAAGTAAAAAACTAAAAAAAAACCATGTACATAAGTATTTGGAGAGTTCTCCAGCCTCTCTGGTATACCACCGTAGATAAATCATTCTCTTATCTGGCTGCCTGAAGGAATCCCTGGGCAAGGGGGTCCAGTGCCTACCACAGTAAGTTGAACAGTCCCGGCAATGAGCTAATGAGGTTTCCCACCAGAGTGCTGTCTTCCCCTTGAGGTGTAGGATTACTCACTCAGTCACTCTCCTGTGAGCTGGTGTAGGTAGTTGGCTGCCTTTAGGTCTTCTGCTGGCCAACTCCTTTCCTGGCTCTACAGGTGGTGCTTGCTTTGGGGGCCAGTGAGGATGAGAGATCCTCCTTTCCATCTTCCTGCCTGTAGGTAGGCCCCTTCAATGTGGGCTTCCTCACATCTTCCACCCGAACTCTGCTGCTGCTGAGTAGGCTCAGTCACACTTAATGGCTGGACCCATGCCAAGCCTCCTGCTTGGGGACTGTCCAGAGTTCCTTGAGTAGGCAGACCAGCCCCTCCTCATTCCCGCTCACTGCTTCTAGAATCTTCTCCAAAATTCTAGAGCAGGGGGAGGCATCAAGGAAGTGATCTGCAGAGCCTCTCAGCCCTGACCTACATTTGACCCAGCTGACTATCACCCAGGCTGCTGCTCAGCTTTTCTAACTAAAAAACCTAACTAGCTCCCCCTAGCTAACTAGGAGGGTACTACATGTGTATTCACTGAACCACCCAAGGGATAAGCACAACTTTTGTATTAGATCATTATGCAGAACTGTATCAAATGCTTAGCTAGGGTAGGCTGTGTCCACAGCATATTGGTAATATAGTAAAAAAAAAATTAGTTAGATTAGTCTGATATGATCTGCCACCAGTAAAGCCATGCTGCTTTCGGTCCAGCAAGTTGTGTGTTTTTAAGTGATCACTGATCCTTCTTTTCAGGAGTGATTCCATTAACTTGACTAGTACCAATGTTAAACTCACTGGCCTGTAATTGCCACCTTGTACCTAGCTGGCCTTCTTGTGGATAGGTACAATATTAACTGTCTGCCAGTCTTGGGGAACTTTTCCTGTTAGAAGAGATTGATTAAAAAGATCCATTAATGGTTCAGCAACTAGACCTCAAAGTTCTCTCAGAACTCTGGGATGATCCATCACGGCCCATTGCTTTATTAAGCTCTAACCGAGTCAGTTCCTCTGCTACCTCTGTCTCTGAAAATCCGAAAAATGAACCATCATTATTAGGCTCCATGCACACTGGGCAGTTTAACCACATGCCGCCCAGCCACTGTAGAAATACGGCGGCAGGGCGGCACGGCTGGGCAAAACCATGTTTTAAAACGTGTGTTTTTAAAACAGGTAGGGGGCGCGCCGCCGCCCTACCTGTCCTGACGATCACAGCCGCAGATGTCAGTCGCCGGGTCACAGCTGGTCGTTACCGGCTATGTCCCGGCGATCAGTGACAGAGAGCACAGCTGCAGTAACTGTGCTTTCTGTCAGTTCCCTGACAGCTCTGGATACGCTGATCGGGACAGAAGAGTTTCTCTCTCCCGATCAGCTGTGTTCCCTGCAGTACACCCCCCCGCCCCACCCCCCTAGTAAAACACTCCCCTCACCCAGTTAACCCTTTCCCTGAATAATAAACTTAACCCCTTCCTCCCCAGTGCCATTAGTACAGTCAGTGGGTTTTTTTTTTTTTGCACTGATTACTGTATTGGTGTCACTGGGGATGTCAGTGACCCCAAGTCAGTACCCCCCAATGTCAGAATGTCCGCCGCAGTCCCGCCATAAGTCGCTGACCGCCGCCATAAGTCACTGATCACCGTCACTATTAGTATAAAAAAAAACTAAAAATCCCAGTATCTTTCCCGCCATTTGTAAACGCTATAACTTTCACGTAAACCAATTAATTTACACGTATTGGGTTTTTTTTTTTTTAGCAAAGACATGTCGCAGAATGCATTTTGGCCGAAATTTATGACTAAATTTGATTTTTACATTTTTTTTACTGGACATGTTTTATAGCAAAAAGTCCAAAATATTGTTTTTTTCCTCAAAATTGTCAGCCTTTTTTTTTATAGCGCAAAATATAAAAACCACACAGGCGATCAAATACCACCGAAAGAAAGCTCAATTTGTGGGAAAAAAAAGAATGTAAATTTAATTTATGTACCGTATTGCATGACCGCGCAATTGTCCGTTAAACTAGCGCAGTGCTGTATAGCAAAAAAATGGTGTAAATTGCAGTATCTATACCATAGTTTGTAGACGCTATAACTTCCACACAAAGCAATCAATATACACTTATTGGGATTTTTTTTACCAAATACATTTTGGCCTGAATTTTATATCTAACTTTGAGTTTACTATATATTTTTTATAGCTGAAAGTAAAAAATATAGTTTTTCTTCAAAATTTTTGGCCTTTTTTTGTTTATAGCGTGAAAAATAAAAAGCGGACAGGTGATCAAATACCACCGAAAGAAAGCTCTATTTGTGTGAAGAAAAGGACGTAAATTTCGTTATGGTACAGCATTGCATGACCGCGCAATTATCAGTTGAATTAGTGCAGCGCAGGGTAGCAAAAAGAGGCGTGGTCATTAAGGGGGGTAAATCCTCAGGAGGGCAAGTGGTTAATAACTCTGGCAGCGTTCGTTGTGTAAAATTGTTTTTCAATGGTTTTTGTTAGTGTTTTTGCATTAGCGTTTAGCTGCATTTTTCCACGTTTAGCAATTTTTACGATTTTTTTTACACAGAAAAAAATATTTTTTGCTAAAAAAAAAAAGGTCCAAATACGCAGTTTTGCCATGTTAGAGTGTTTTTACAGCTAAATAAAATCTTCTAGAAACCCACTAATTCTGAGGGGGGTTTCAGCCAAAAAATGCTGATTAAAACCTATGTGTGCACAGATACCTAGGATAACATGCTGGGGAGTTCACCGGATGTAGATAAAAAACTCCAAAAGCCACAAACAGCCGCTGTAAAAACGTCCCGTGTTCATGAGGACTAAGAACTAATATGATTTCTGACTGGGAAGACTGAACAGAAGTAATTGTTTAAATGGTTTGCTACATCCAGGCCTCCCTCAACAAAAGTGTTGTGCCCAGTTCTCATTTTAGTGATCCCATTGTCAATTTTTCCTTCCATCACTGAAGTACCTAAAAAAGGTTTTATCTCCAACTTAATAGGTTTGGCCAATTCCTCCTCTTTCTGTACCTTGGCAGCTCTGATAATGTGTTTGGCTTTCTTTTGGCTATTTTTATACACTTCTCTATCAGCTACATCTCCTGTTTCTCCTATAGGCTGATTTTTTTTCTCTTTCTATCCTACCTACCTCTTTAGTGAACCATTTAAGACGTTTAAGTGAAGATTAAGAACCTAAAAAAATGTTCCTTATACCTACATGTCTCATGGAACCCACTGGTCACATTCTTCATTGACCACTACGTGGCCAACAAGTGCACAGCGCTGCAAGAGAAGACTAGTTATTTGATGGCTGCATGGAGACATCTGATAGATCGAAGTGTTGCCATGCACATGAATAAAGCATGGAGTTTGTTGTCCAATGCTTGCCAGTACTAGCTGAAGCCTTGAGAAAGACGGGGAGCACACTATTGCAATGTTGGGTGATTACGGATGAGTACCACTTTTCCTATACAGTTGCCCAATACTTTGCAACACTCAACTCCATCAGTTGTCTCCATGAAGCTATCAAACAACCAGCCATCTCCTGCAGCTCTGTGCAGTTTTTTTTTTTTTTTTCGAAATGTCTACCAATTCCCTAGATGTTTTTAAGAACTCACAGCCACCTCCTTTTTATATTTCAGCAAAGGTTCAACAGGAAATTGATGAGGTGACACAGTCATTGCGTCTACCTGGAATTGAAGACAGACCTCAACTGCCGTACACCAATGCCGTCATCCATGAAATACAGAGAGTTCTAGATTTGGCACCAACTGCTCTCTTCCATGCCGTGACCAATGATATCAAGTTCCGTGGATACACCATCCCGAAGGTATACGACTGTGATATACGTCCGCCCGTGTTTATGCAAGAGAGTGCAGATAATAAGGAAAATAGTGATGTGACACAGCTAAAAATAGAAAAAGGCAACTAAAATCAATAAAATCTGTATGGAGGAGGAAGGTTGTAGGGTATGGGAGTAGGCATATAGGAGTAGGCAAATGATGTATTTCTGCCTGCCAGAAAAATGACCACTTACTTGTACTGCACTTGGCCAATTATTATTATCTCATGCAGCCGGTTCATTCTGAGTTTTTCTATTAATATTTTATGTTAGCAGAATGTATTCTACTGTTGTGTAGAAAAGCTTATGAAAAACAATCCTCTTCCTGTTCGGGCACCTAATACTCCTCGTTACTATACTCTTCCTCATTATTCCAACATTTACTGCTAGATAAATAAGTTACATTTTCACCCAGACATTCACATGATTTAATTGGCATTGAGCTTGTGCAATGTATAATGTGATTATAAACCATATAAATGCTGCGCTACATTCAAATTAAAGTGAATGTGGAATCCAATGACACAAATCCAATATAGTGACAATAATAAAGAAATAAATATATAAGTGCTTGATGATAACAAAAATAATCAAATCAAACACCCAAAAGATGAAAAAACAAAAACTTAAATCTATACGCATGTGCATAAATTACACATACATATAGTTACATCACACGTGCAAATGTGAAGTGAAATAATATTTACTTATTAAGCGCAAAAAAAGTCCAATATATAAATGTTAAAAGTGAAAAAATGTAAACGGTGTTTCCAATAATACTATAAAGTGACCACAGGTGAAACAAAACGTGCAGGTATCTGAGTGTAGATAGAACTTGTGAATCCAACCACCTTCTGGATTAGCCTCTCACCTCATCACTTCGACCCTTGCGGATCAAAGAGCAATAATGGATCCCTCTCACAGATCCTCCAGGCACCACAGCACTCCAGAAACGCTTTTCAGAATTCAATATTCCCACTCAAACTCTTCTCCAGGTATAGATGAAATATCAATCTCTCAGAACAAAAAGAGGAATCCTCCCATAGTGTAGCATATTTATTATACCAAGGAACATAGGAACATAAAACTTGTTGGTAAAAAATTCCACTTACATAGCAGCCAGTCCACATGAGACCCTCATGCTCTCAGATGAGGATATATCTGTGTTTGTTGGGTGTACAGCTGAATAACAGGTGTACCAAGATGGCCGCCACGCCGGAAATACGTCACCGCGCTTACGCCGACGCGTTACGTCACAATATCACGTGACTTCATCAGGGCTGTCAATCACAGTGACGATAGCTCTTTATATACCCGGCCAGGATAGAAGGAACCACCCACATCAATATTCCATTCAGCCTAATCGTAACGATACTTCCTGCAGCCATTAAACTGAAGACCACTGGGGACTATTATGCAAGGATGCCAGACTTACATCTACAATGGGCACATTTACACAGAAAAACGAAGAGTGTATAATGATGCACCAAAGAAACCTAGCAAAAATACATATATACCGATTCTGCAGTAGGCACATTTACACAGGGAAAAATATAATAATGTACCAAACTGCAATGTTAGTTATATTAAACAAAAACAACCTAATACCCATTCCCTTTTAAAATATTTTAATTTGTTATTTAAAAAATATAAAAATATATAAAGAAAGGACCATATCTCACTTAATTATAGACCAAACTATAATGATCTCTAACTATGTATGCCTATAAGCAGCCCGTACCTATTATTATATAAATATAATTGACACTAACCGGAAATATACATATACTTCTGCATATAAGGACGCATACGTATATATATAATCCTACAAATTGAATAATCATAAAATATATTAAAATTAAATAAAAGAATATTTGAATATTTCATTAATGAGAATATTTTAATTATTTTTTAAAATATTTTTATATAGAACAGAGAATATTGCTTTTAATTGGTAGCTACATCCTTCACCAGCGCATAAAGGACAACTCCGAATAAACTCACACACATATGTACTATCTGAAAGCATGAGTTTACATAATCAAACATAAAAAATCTATACCCATAGCACCATCTCAAAATACCTCAGAAATCAGAAATAAAACAATTTACATCAAACTCGATATTCAAACCATTAGGGAAATAAGTATGCATACTATAAATCCACTTGGATTCTAATTGGCTCAAAGTACGCACCTTATGACTGCCTCGCCAATGTCTCTTGTATTTTGTAATACCCCAAAATTTTAATTCACTAGGGTCTTTGTTGTGACACTTGGCAAAATGCTTAGAGACGCTATGCTTCGGGAACCCCTTCTTTATATTTTGTACGTGTTCCCGGAGCCTGACCCAAAGTGGTCGTTTAGTTCTCCCTATATATTGCATTCCGCAACTACATTGCAGCGCGTACACAACTCCCTCTGTCCTACAAGTAATACATTCTTCAATTTTAAATTCTTTCTTGCTCACAGATGAAGAAAAAGTCATCAATTTCTTATTCTTGCCTTTTGTAGCTTTGCACGCATAACAAGTTCTACATGGAAAAAACCCATTTATATCCAGAAAGGTGACATTCTTTTTATTGGGTGGATCAAGAACATTTTTAACGATTTTGTCTCTTAATGATGGGGCTTTTCTATATCTGAAACTGGGGAAATCTGATATTATCTCTTTCAGGGCCGGATCAGCTTTCAATAATGACCAATTTTTTCTAAAGATAGTTTCCACTTTCTTATAATGGACATTAAAGTCTAAACATATTACAAGCTGATCTTTCTGTTCCTCATTTTTCTCTCGATCTACCAACAACACGTCTCTATTTGTGTTCCCAACTTCTTGGATCGTGTTACTAATAGAATCTTGCTGGTAACCTTTGGCTTTAAACCTCTGGCCTAAATTTATAATGTGATTGTTCTCATGTATAATAGTGAGTCTCTCCTTTACCAGGGTGCCATCATCATCCCATTCCTGACATCGGTGCTTAATGACCCCTCTCAATGGGAAACACCAGAAAGGTTCAATCCTGGACACTTCCTGGATGAGGAGGGACAGTTCCGCAATCGGGTGGCCTTCATGCCATTCTCAGCCGGTAAGAAATCCAAAACATTATTCTGTCAGTGCCAGGCTGGGGTAAAGTAAACAATTTCTTCACTGAAATACATAGAAATATATCACACAAGTGTCTGAAGATCTGACTTCTTGTCAGGGGCGGACTGACTATTTGGAAACTCGGGCACTGCCCGAGGGCCCCCTATCGCCCGGGGGCCCCATGAGTTGTCAGTCCGCCCCTGCTTCTTGTAGAGTTTTTAAAGCAGAGCTCAACAAATCCCAGGCGCCAGTTCACCATGGCTACTAGAAATTGCCTCCTGGCACCTGGCTTCACATACTGCCTCCCATAGACTTCAAAGGGGAAGTCGCGCCCCATAGACTTCAGTGGGAAGTCGCGCCCCATAGGCTTTCATGGAAAGTCGCGCCCCATAGGCTTTCATGGAAAGTCGCGCCCCATAGGCTTCTGTGGAAAGTCACGCCTCATAGGCTTCTGTGGAAAGTCACGCCCCATAGGCTTCTGTGGAAAGTCACGCCCCATAGGCTTCTGTGGATAGTCAAGCCCCATAGGCTTCTGTGGAAAGTCACGCCCCATAGGCTTCTGTGGAAAGTCATGCCCCATAGGCTTCTGTGGAAAGTCACGCCCCATAGGCTTCTGTGGAAAGTCACGCCCCATAGGCTTCTGTAGAAAGTCACGCCCCATAGGCTTCTGTGGAAAGTCACGCCCCATAGGCTTCTGTGGAAAGTCACGCCCCATAGGCTTCTGTGGAAAGTCACGCCCCATAGGCTTCTGTGGAAAGTCGTGGCCCATAGGCTTCAGCTGGAAGTCGTGGCCCATAGGCTTCAGCTGGAAGTCACTTCCCATAGGCTTCAGCTGGAAGTCACTCCCCATAGGCTTCAGCTGGAAGTCACTCCCCATAGGCTTCAACTGGAAGTCACTCCCCATAGGCTTCAGCGCAAAAACTCCTGTCAATAGCATTCCTATGTGAACACTTATCTCCGCATGCCACTGTACTCTATCACTTGCGAGTCTGGACTGCACCACTAAAAACTGGCACAGTTAATGATGGCACTCAAAATACAATGCGTGTGGATCATATATTTGTGAACTACCTCAATAGGAACACAACAATCTAGCCTGACATGCGAACCTGTGAGTTTCAGAACCGGTCCAGAATCGCGTACAATATGTGTGAACTAGGGAGGCTCTATTCACACCTGGGAGTTTTAGGATTGCAGCAAAATTGTTGTGATCGCAAAATGCAGGTTCAAGTGCCATTATTTTCAATAGGGCCTACAACGTGGTGCAGTTTTGCTGTGATTGTCACCAGGCAAATTGCATTGTGTGAAGTCGCGGGCGCTGACAACCCATGTTACGCTAAAAAAACCTGACTCCTAACTTTTTTAGCTAGCTTCTAGATTCTAAGCAAATGTTGTCAAGCCTTGTTTTTAAAGAGACCTTGTTGCCTTGCCCACTTAGGGAAAAGAGACACCCTCAACCACCTAATACTTCCCCCTTACCACCTTCACAGTGCTCCATTGCCAGTCCTTCCACTGTCATTCATCCTGCAGAATATCCATTGTTGGCGCTTACATGGGATGCTGATGTCATCCCTCAACCATGTGACAGTGTTCGGGCCTAGTTATTAGTCACTAGTCCCACACACAGTTCTGTGGCCCTCAGTAACATTTCTGTGTCTGTGCGAGTAACAATTCTGTGGCCCTAAGTAACAGTTCTGTGGCCCTCAGTAACAATTCTGTGTCCCTGATTAACGTTTCTGTGGCCCCAAGTAACAGTTCTGTGGCCCTCAGTAACAATTCTGTGTCTGTGCGAGTAACAATTCTGTGTCTGTGCGAGTAACAATTCTGTGGCCCTAACTAACAGTTCTGTGGCCCATAAGTAACAGTTCTGTGTCCCTGAGTAACAATTCTGTGTCTGTGCGAGTAAGAATTCTGTGTCTGTGCGAGCAACAATTCTGTGGCCCTAAGTAACAGTTCTGTGGCCCTCAGTAACAGTTCTGTGTCCCTGAGTAACAATTCTGTGTCTGTGCGAGTAACAATTCTGTGTCTGTGTGAGTAACAATTCTGTGTCTGTGCGAGTAACAATTCTGTGGCCCTAAGTAACGGTTCTGTGGCCCTCAGTAACAGTTCTGTGTCCCTGTGTTACAATTCTGTGTCTGTGCGAGTAACAATTCTGTGGCCCTAAGTAACAGTTCTGTGGCCCTCAGTAACAGTTCTGTGTCCCTGAGTAAAAATTCTGTGTCTGTGTGAGTAACAATTCTGTGGCCCTAAGTAACGGTTCTGTGGCCCTCAGTAACAGTTCTGTGTCCCTGTGTAACAATTCTGTGTCTGTGCGAGTAACAATTCTGTGGCCCTAAGTAACAGTTCTGTGGCCCTCAGTAACAATTCTGTGTCTGTGCGAGTAACAATTCTGTGTCTGTGCGAGTAACAATTCTGTGGCCCTAAGTAACAGTTCTGTGGCCCTCAGTAACAATTCTGCGTCCCTGATTAACGTTTCTGTGGCCCCAAGTAACAGTTCTGTGGCCCTCAGTAACAATTCTGTGTCTGTGCGAGTAACAATTCTGTGTCTGTGCGAGTAACAATTCTGTGGCCCTAACAGTTCTGTGGCCCTCAGTAACAATTCTGTGTCCCTGATTAACGTTTCTGTGGCCCCAAGTAACAGTTCTGTGGCCCTCAGTAACAATTCTGTGTCTGTGCGAGTAACAATTCTGTGGCCCTAACTAACAATTCTGTGGCCCTAACTAACAGTTCTGTGTCCCTGAGTAACAATTCTGTGTCTGTGCGAGTAAGAATTCTGTGTCTGTGCGAGCAACAATTCTGTGGCCCTAAGTAACAGTTCTGTGGCCCTCAGTAACAGTTCTGTGTCCCTGAGTAACAATTCTGTGTCTGTGCGAGTAACAATTCTGTGTCTGTGCGAGTAACAATTCTGTGGCCCTAAGTAACGGTTCTGTGGCCCTCAGTAACAGTTCTGTGTCCCTGTGTAACAATTCTGTGTCTGTGCGAGTAACAATTCTGTGGCCCTAAGTAACAGTTCTGTGGCCCTCAGTAACAATTCTGTGTCTGTGCGAGTAACAATTTTGTGTCTGTGCGAGTAACAATTCTGTGGCCCTAACTAACAGTTCTGTGGCCCATAAGTAACAGTTCTGTGTCCCTGAGTAACAATTCTGTGTCTGTGCGAGTAAGAATTCTGTGTCTGTGCGAGCAACAATTCTGTGGCCCTAAGTAACAGTTCTGTGGCCCTCAGTAACAGTTCTGTGTCCCTGAGTAACAATTCTGTGTCTGTGCGAGTAACAATTCTGTGTCTGTGCGAGTAACAATTCTGTGGCCCTAAGTAACGGTTCTGTGGCCCTCAGTAACAGTTCTGTGTCCCTGTGTAACAATTCTGTGTCTGTGCGAGTAACAATTCTGTGGCCCTAAGTAACAGTTCTGTGGCCCTCAGTAACAGTTCTGTGTCCCTGAGTAACAATTCTGTGTCTGTGCGAGTAACAATTCTGTGTCTGTGCGAGTAACATTTCTGTGTCTGTGCGAGTAACAATTCTGTGTCTGTGCGAGTAACAATTCTGTGGCCCTAAGTAACGGTTCTGTGGCCCTCAGTAACAGTTCTGTGTCCCTGTGTAACAATTCTGTGTCTGTGCGAGTAACAATTCTGTGGCCCTAAGTAACAGTTCTGTGGCCCTCAGTAACAATTCTGTGTCTGTGCGAGTAACAATTCTGTGTCTGTGCGAGTAACAATTCTGTGGCCCTAAGTAACAGTTCTGTGGCCCTCAGTAACAATTCTGTGTCCCTGATTAACGTTTCTGTGGCCCCAAGTAACAGTTCTGTGGCCCTCAGTAACAATTCTGTGTCTGTGCGAGTAACAATTCTGTGTCTGTGCGAGTAACAATTCTGTGGCCCTAACAGTTCTGTGGCCCTCAGTAACAATTCTGTGTCCCTGATTAACGTTTCTGTGGCCCCAAGTAACAGTTCTGTGGCCCTCAGTAACAATTCTGTGTCTGTGCGAGTAACAATTCTGTGTCTGTGCGAGTAACAATTCTGTGGCCCTAACTAACAGTTCTGTGGCCCTAAGTAACAGTTCTGTGTCCCTGAGTAACAATTCTGTGTCTGTGCGAGTAAGAATTCTGTGTCTGTGCGAGCAACAATTCTGTGGCCCTAAGTAACAGTTCTGTGGCCCTCAGTAACAGTTCTGTGTCCCTGAGTAACAATTCTGTGTCTGTGCGAGTAACAATTCTGTGTCTGTGCGAGTAACAATTCTGTGTCTGTGCGAGTAACAATTCTGTGGCCCTAAGTAACGGTTCTGTGGCCCTCAGTAACAGTTCTGTGTCCCTGTGTAACAATTCTGTGTCTGTGCGAGTAACAATTCTGTGGCCCTAAGTAACAGTTCTGTGGCCCTCAGTAACAATTCTGTGTCCCTGATTAACGTTTCTGTGGCCCCAAGTAACAGTTCTGTGGCCCTCAGTAACAATTCTGTGTCTGTGCGAGTAACAATTCTGTGTCTGTGCGAGTAACAATTCTGTGGCCCTAACTAACAGTTCTGTGGCCCTCAGTAACAATTCTGTGTCTGTGCGAGTAACAATTCTGTGTCTGTGCGAGTAACAATTCTGTGGCCCTAAGTAACGGTTCTGTGGCCCTCAGTAACAGTTCTGTGTCCCTGTGTAACAATTCTGTGTCTGTGCGAGTAACAATTCTGTGGCCCTAAGTAACAGTTCTGTGGCCCTCAGTAACAATTCTGTGTCTGTGCGAGTAACAATTCTGTGTCTGTGCGAGTAACAATTCTGTGGCCCTAAGTAACAGTTCTGTGGCCCTCAGTAACAATTCTGTGTCTGTCCCTGAGTAACAATTCTGTGGCCCTAACTAAAGTTTCTGTGGCCCTAAGTAACAATTCTCTGGCACTCAGTAACAATTCTGTCTGTCCCTGAGTAACAATTCTGTGGCCCTAATAACGTTTCTGTGGCCCTAAATAACAATTCTCTGGCACTCAATAACAATTCTGTGTCCCTGAGTAATAGTTCTCTGTCCCTAAGTATCGTTTCTCTGTCCCCAAGTATCGTTTCTGTGGCCCTAACTCTGTCCCTGTCCCTAATACAGAGCGGTCTGCCTCTGTTCAATGACTGCAGGCAAATGAAGAATTCCAAAATGGCCGCTATTTATAGCTCGACCATTACACAGTGCTAGCTGGCTGGCTGCTGATTGGCTGATGCGATCACATGTCGTTGAGGAATGCATTATGGGTCAGCGCGCCTTGTCTGCGCGCCTTCCCAGACATCCCCGCTCCGTCGCCGCACATGTCAGCCGCCATTTTCGGAAAAATTTTGATTCGCGCGTCCGAATTAGGCTATTTTTCGGATTCGGCGCGAATCGAAATTTTTCCGATATTCGACTCGAATTCCACTTCGGCTACTTCGATTCGCTCATCTCTAATGTTCACCAATATCAGAAGTCTGCCAAGTAAAATAGGTGAGTTGGAAGTGTTGGTGCACAAAAAGAACTATGAATGAATTGGTATTGCTGAATCTTGGTTTCATTCTTCACATGACTGGGCCATTAATATTCCTGGCTATGTTCTCTTTCGGAGAGTCAGGGTAAATAGGAAAGGTGGTGGTGTCTGTCTCTATGTGAGAAGTGATCTCAGACTGAGTGTGAAAGAGGACCTAGTTGATGGAAAGTGTGATGAGGCTGAAGCATTATGGGTGGAACTGCACATGGGGGTGCGTACTACAAAGGTAATCAGAGTTTTTTTTATAGGCGGAGACTCAGCTCCTTGCCTAGATAGAAAGGGCTGTGACAGTGATAATAATGGGGGATTTTACCTACACAGAAATGAACTGGAGTAATGGCACTGCAGGAACAGTTAAAGGGCAAAATGTTTTAAACTTATTACAAGACAATTTTATGGTACAATTCATAAAGTCCCCAACTAGGAATGATGCTCTGCTGGACCTGGTAATCTGAAACCATACAGAGCTTATTACTAATGTTCATATAAAAGAAAATCTGGGTAGCAGTGACCATAACATGATTTAATTTAATGTTAGTTGTAAACAACAAGCACATACTGGAAAGATAAAAACACTCAACTTAAGTAGAGCAAATTTTCCAAGGATGAGGCTGTTCTCTAGGACTTAGACTTGGAGGGAATATTGGCATCCATGAGCACAGGACTAAAAATGAGAATTTTTCAAAGACTATATGTGAACACACTGAAAAATACACTATATTGCCAAAAGTATTGGGCCGCCTGCCTTTCCACGCACACAAACTTTAATGTCCCCCCAGTCTTAGTCCGTAGGGTTCATTATTGAGTTGGCCCCGCCCTTTGCAGCTATAACAGCTTCAACTCTTCTGGGAAGGCCGTCCATAAGGTTTAGGAGGGTGTCTATGGAAAGGTTGGACCATTCTTCCAGAAGCACATTTGTCAGGTCAGGCACTGATGTCGGGGGAGGAGGCCTGGCTTGCAGTCTCCGCTCTAATTCATCCCAAAGGTGTTCTATGGGGTTGAGGTCAGGACTCGGTGCAGGCCAGTCAAGTTCCTCCACCCCAAACTGGCTCCTCCATGTCTTTATGGACCTTGCTTTGTGTACTGGTGCGCAGTCATGTTGGAACAGGAAGGGGCCATCCCCAAACTCTTCCCACAAAATTGGGAGCATGAAATTATCTAAAATGTCTTGGTATGCTGACGCCTTAAGAGTTCCCTTCACTGGAACTAAGAGGCCAACCCTTAAACAGCTCCACACCATAACCTCCACTCCACCAAACTTTACACTTGACACAATGCTGTTAGGCAACTACTGTTCTCTTGTCAACCACAAAACCCAGACATGTCCATCAGATTTCCAGACAGAGAAGCATGATTGGTCACTGCAGAGAACATGTCTCCACTGCTCTAGAGTGCAGTGGCGGTGTGCTTTACACCACTGCATCTGACGCTTTGCATTGCACTTAGATGCAGCTGCTTGGCCATGGAAACCCATTCCATGAAGCTCTCTATGCACTGTTGTGCTAATCTGAAAGGCCACACGAAGTTTGGAGGTCTTTAGCTATTGACTCTGCAGATAGTTGGTGACTTCTGCGCACTGTGCGCTTTAGCATGTGCTGACCCGCTCTGTCATTTTACATGACCTAAAACTTGGTGGCTGAGTTGCTGTTGTTCCCAGTTACTTCGTTATAATCCCACTAACAGTTGAGCGTGGAATATTTAGTAGCCAGGAAATGTCATGGATGGACTTATTGCCCAGGTGGCCACCTATCACAGGACCACTCTTGGAGTCACTGAGCTCCTGAGAGCGACCCATTCTTTCACAAATATTTGTATAAGCCGTCTGCATGCCTAGGGGCTTCATTTTGTACACCTGTGGCCACGGAGGTGATTGGAACACTTGAATCCAATGATTTGGAAAGTTGTCAATTCTTTTGGTAATATAGTGTATATATACTAATCTCTATGTCATTTATAAACCAGTTAAACAGAATTGGTCCCAGGACAGAGCCCTGGGGCACCCCACTCACAACTCCTGACTATTCAGAAGTTACGCTGTTTATCACCACCCTTTGCATTGCCCCTGCAACCAACTTTCTCTCCAGGTATATACACTATTGTTGATGCCGGCAGACCTCAATTTGCACATTAAGCGTTTATAGGGTATCGTGTCAAACGCTTTGGTGAAATCTAGATACACTACATCCACCGGCTTTCCTCTATCCAGATTACAGCTCACTTCCTCATAGAATGTTAACAGGTTGGTCTGGCAAGAATAATCTTTCATAAAGCCATGCTGGTTCCCGCTAATGATACTTTTTTTTTCATCAGCAAATTCTTGAATATGGTCCCTTATCATCCCCTCCAACAGTTTACAAACTATTGGATTGGTGAATCCCTACATTAATCTGGGGATTCCCTCCTCAGTTCTTGTTCTGCATTGATCTATAACCTTGTGCACATTATTTCTAACAAATATTGTATTTACAATTAGTGTCATTATAATCTGTGTTACTAATCTGGGCTGAGCAAAACTTTGATGCATTTGATAAAATATTAAACAGAGTAAAACAGCCATGTTGCTTGTGTGGATTCATAACGCTGCCTCATTTTCCTCAACTCTTCTACAGGAAAGCGTGTTTGTCCCGGAGAGGGTTTGGCCCGAATGGAGCTCTTCCTTCTCCTCTCTGCTCTGCTCCAGAAATTCACCTTCAAGCTGCCCCCAGGAGATGATTGTCGGGACTCCAAATGGCTGCATGCTAATAAACGTGACGTTGTGTCTAATGCTAAGCTATGTGCCGTGCCCCGAGCATTACCCACCAAGTAACTTGTTATGAAAAAAGCATCTTAGGGGTTTGTGATGGACCTCATCTTAGGGGTTTGTGATGGACCTCATCTTAGGAGTTTGTGATGGACCTCATCTTAGGGGTTTGTGATGGACCTCATCTTAGGGGTTTGTGATGGACCTCATCTTAGGGGTTTGTGATGGACCTCATCTTAGGGGTTTGTGATGGACCTCATCATAGGGGTTTGTGATGGACCTCATCTTAGGGGTTTGTGATGGACCTCATCATAGGGGTTTGTGATGGACCTCATCTTAGGGGTTTGTGATGGACCTCATCTTAGGGGTTTGTGATGGACCTCATCATAGGGGTTTGTGATGGACCTCATCATAGGGGTTTGTGATGGACCTCAATATACAAGTATCATAATAATAATACAACACAATTAACACTTTTGCATGTTTTTTTTTCATCTGTCCAAACTGTTTAAAAACAATATTATAAAAATCAGTTGGGCTCCGCTCATGTATAAATAGTTACATACAAAATACATAGGATTGCAAGAGAGACAAACTGTGGACATGTCTTCGAATCTTCCCATAGACCAGACAAAAATGTTATAAATGAAATTTTCAATCCAGGTTATGTTCAATCCAACTTATGTGTAGAAAACCGCAAATAAACACCATCCAAGCACCTGTATCAGTGTATTTCTCCATTGAACTCTACAAGGATAATTATTATTATTATTATACAGTATTTATAAAGCGCCAATAGTTAGCTCAGCGCTGTACATTACAGAGGGGGACAGAACATGTGACAGAACAATACCAATACAATGCAAAACATGAGGGGATTGAGGGCCCTGCTCTTTCAAGCTTACAATCTAATTCAACCAGGTTAGAAATATGGTGCATACATATTTTCCACACGCAGGGGCGGACTGACCATTTGGAAACTCGGGCACTGCCCGAGGGCCCGGGGTCAGTAGGGGGCCCCATGAGATGCCCCTGGTACCTTTTTCATAGGCTGTTTTGAGTTTGGGCAAGGACACAGGGGCCTCATGATCCCCTATTGCCCGGGGGCCCCATGAGTTGTCAGTCCGCCCCTGTCCACATGTGTAATATTGTAATGTCACTGAATAGTTTCTCCTGTTGGATCAATGTAATGTTGCTTCTTAGGCCACTGTAAATATAGACCACCAGAGTTGAAAATCTAATATAAATGCTCATGTGGTGGTACTGGGTTCCTGCTTGGACAGTCCATGCAAACTCCAGATGTAGAGATAAATGCTTCATGAATTGTGGCCAGCAAGGGGATGTCTTACATATTTGGTCGGCGTGTCTGCAGTTGACTGGTTTTTGGTCCAGAGTCTTAGGTCTCTTACATACTGTTTTACCTGACGATTGTTAAGGATGCCATGTTAGCTCCACTACATTGCCTCATTCAGAAATTTGCTTCCAATTTATTTTTTGTCTGCTAAGCGGACCATTCCACAGGCCTGGAAGAAACCATCTGTCTTCTTTAAAAGAGCAAAAGACCATATGACCACTTTAATGATCAATGAACAGAAGTCCAGCATTTTAAAGGACTCTCTCACTAAGTTTCTCAAAAATGTGGAATCTTGGATCGATTATTCTTTCCCTTCTTTGCACCTGGCCAGTTTTGGCCGTTTATAGTTGATGCCTGAGATGGTCCTGAGTCTATGGTACCTCTTTGCCCTCTCTTTCCCCCTCCCTTCATTCTATTACTCATATTTTCTTAGGTTCTTTCATAGTTTCTGGTTGCATCCATTGACAGGAAACCTGCTTTTATGGAACTTGCCGAATTATGCATTTTTTTTTTAGTATTTGAATCAGACTCCCCATACAGTCGACTTTTAACCTTTAGTGTTTGATTCATTTGGATACAATGTATATTTGCTATTCTGTGTCATTTCTTAGCCCCCTTGTTGTGGGTGCACTTGGAGCATGTTATGTTTTTGGAAAATGAAAATAAAAATTATTGAAATGAAAATGTAATATAAAGACAATACTCTGAATATTTGTATATTGTTGTCATGATGCTATTCAACAACTTCCAACTATTCTGGACAAACAGGAGATTGAATGTTTAGATGAATCCAAAAAATGTATTTGTTAGGTGAGTAGTAATTAGAGCCCCAGAGTCATGACAGTGGCAGGTGTAAGGGCTCATGATTCTTATTTTACCAGTAACAGCTCTTTTTCAGTATCATACACAGATGAACACAGGATTACCTTCAGCAATTCCACTGGAAATCTCTTGAGGATTTTAGTACAAAACGAAAGAGTTCACACTACCCTTGGGCAAATGACTGCATGCTAATACAATGCTGAGCTATGTGCTGTGCCCCCAGCCGTATCCACCAAGTAACCTGTAACATCCTCAGATATGAAGGGGAACTCCTTTTACACTTCAATACCGGGCACTTTTATCCCCTTCCTGCCCAGGCCAATTTTCAGCTTTCAGCACTGTTGCACTTTGAATGACAATTGCGCGGTCATGCAACACTGTACCCATATGACATTTTTATAATTTTTTTCACGTAAATAGAGCTTTCTTTTGGTGGTATTTAAACACCACTGAGTTTTTTTTTGATAAATAAAACAAAAAACACCTGAAACTTTTGGAAAAAAACCCACACTTTTCTTTGTTGCCATTATAAAATTTTGCAAATAACAATTCTGCATAAATTTAGGTCAAAATGTATTCTGCTACATTTCTTTGGTGAAAATAATAATAATTGAATTTGTATTTTCTTTGTTATGTTTCTATTTTTTTTATTACATTTTCTTTTTTTTATACTATTATTTTTCAGCACACTGTGACCAAAGCGATACAATGTTACCATAGTAACATTGAACTACTCTGGGCAAGTGATCAGGATTTTTTTTTTTAAGAAACTTTATTGGGTTTTCAATTATACATAACCTCAGCCGGTGAAATCCTTCAAGGGTGTATCATGGCAACATAGCATCATTAGTAATAGAACTGACAGATTAACCAAGACAGGCAATAATAAAAATTTTGCATTGAAAATCTGAGCATAGAAATTCACATAATACTTAATACCTCTGAAGAGTTTTCAGAAAATAATGATGAATCAACTAGATAGCACAAATTCTTGTGCGTTGGAGTAAATAAGACCTACTCCAAGGTACTCTGGAGATGGGAACTCTGCATACAGGTGAAGTCATCAGGTGGGGTTGAGTCACCAGATATCATCAAACCATGGCAGATTTCCTCATTCCAGTAATGTGCAAAACCATCAGATTAAATGCATCTTGTAGTATGGATTTCAGCCATCGGGGGATCATACACTTAAGTGTGAATCGCCTATTAAAACGCACCTTGAAGGGGGGGCTCAAGATATCAAAAAAATGAGCCGACCAGCCTGCAAAACAACCGAATTAGCCCTGTCTAACAGTTTGCGCTAAAAACAGAGGGTTTTGTTTGCACACATTTTGCAAATATATGCGGAATCCACAGTGCCCACACCAAGGGAACTCTGTATATACTCTGCTCCTAATTTAGCATTAGAAGTAATGAACTTTGGGGTCCAAAAATATGAAAGCAAGTTACTCACTGGGAGGAGAACCATTGGGGGAATCCGGGATGGAAAAGGATCTGGGGGTCTTAGTAGATCACAGGCTCAGCAATGACATGCAATGCCAAGCTGCAGCAAGCAAAGCCAGCAGAATATTAGTGTGCATTAAACATGGAATCTCCTCCAGAGATAGGACTATAATTCTACCACTTTATAAAACTCTGGTTTGGCCACATCTGGAGTGTGCCGTCCAGTTCTGGTCACCAGTCCTCAGGAAGGATGTGCTGGAACTGGAGAGAGTCCAGAGAAGGGAAGCAAAGCTAATAAGGGGACTGGAGGACCTCAATTATGAGGAACGACTATAAACACTAAATGTATTCTCCCTGGAGAAGAGACACTTGAGAGGAGATATGAGAGTGATATACAAATACCTCCATGGTGATGTAATGTACCTGATGGAGGAGCCTGGAGTGCGGGGGAAGGCCTCTCTTATAGCCCCGGTTCAGGAGCCCCTGGTAAGGTGACAGGGAACCCCAGAGCATGGGGTGGAAGGAGTGCCTGAAAGTCTCTCCCTGGTTGATGCTGATGTGTCATCAGGAGAGCAGGACCCCAGGACCGGATAGGCTGCAGATGACCTGGAACTGATGCTAACACAGGATGGCAGAGGCAGCTGAAGGACAGGCACAAGGCAGGGTCAGATGGTCCGGGTCGGCAACTTGCAAGCAGATGAAGCGGCAGGCAGGAGCGTAGTCAGAAGTCAAGCCAGAGTCGGTAACAGCAGACGGTATATGACAGGAGGAGCAGGCAGAGACGTATTCCAGGCCAAGGGTCGGTACAGGCAGCAATCAGAGCAGAATCAGGGGCAGACCGGGTCAGTAACAGAAGATCAGGCAGTAACTGGTATCAGGAACACAGGAATGCAATAGTCCAAATGGCACTGACAGGCTGCAATAGTGCAATCCTTGTGGCACCAAAGTGAATTTGTGTTCGCATATGCGCATGTGTGATCCGCTCATGCACTGGTTTGTGTACATGTCTGCGCATTTACAGAGTTCCTTAAATTCATGTGCCTGCACACATGGGGATTCCTTTCCTGACAGGAGATTCCAGGGTCATGGATAAGGGGGTACCACCAGTCCTCCTGTATGGGGCCCAGGGCAGACAGCTGGGTGAATCTAATGTGGGCAGGGAGAGCCTTCTGCACAACGGGGGGGGGGCAATTCCTGGAATTGATCCCCTGCATGACTCTCTCTGCAGCAGCTGAAAGCTGGCTTCCTCTCCTCTCCCTCCTGCCATTTTTCAGCCATAGCAGAGAGAGCCATACAGGGGATTGGTTTCAGTAAATAACCCCCCCCGCTGCACCCATCACCCTCACTGTGCACCACACATTTCCCCCTGTTTCCCAGGCCCCCTTGTGTGCCCCCACCCCTGCAGTGCTTCCTTCCTCTCCTTCCCACCAGCAGCTGCAAGCATACAATAGGATCTTCAAGGATGCAGAGTGGGGGAAGGGTAAATATGTCACATTTACCAGCCCCTTCCTTTCCTTAATGAACCTAATGAAGCAATCGCACCAATCACTCACTGTGTTTATTCATTACTGAAACATAGAAAACTGTGGGGGGGGGTTTTTGGAGGGGGTGCTGTCGGGCTGGCTGTATGGTGTTTCTAGCAGCAGCCCTGAGTGATTCCAGCATACAGAGAAAACAATTCAGCTTCCGGGGGGCTTAAGAAGACACATGGCCCCTCCATGAAACTGGAGAAGTGGTTAAACCTTAAACTGCAATGGGGGTTCTTTACTGGTAAAGCGGTAAGGATGTAGAACTCCCTTCCACAATCGGTGGTGTCAGTGGGAAGTATAGATAGTTTAAAAAACCTATTAGATGGGTGAATGTAGTATACAGGGATATGGGATATGATATGGACATACACACACACATACACACCCACACAGGTTCAACTGGATGGACTGGAGTCTTTATTCAACCTTACCATCTATGTAACTATGTAAACAAACTGCATTTTTTCTTATTGAGCAATGTTAGTTTAAAAATAAATCATGTTCCTGCACATGAAATGTGCGCCTTTTATGCTTCAATTTGTCCTGTTTAAAATAACACCAAAATTATGATTCTGGTACAAAGCATTGCAAAGTTATTAACAAGTGAAATAAAGTTGTTTTTTTTTAATTGTGTGCTATTTTTAAATGGGAATATGTAAATATATGTTAAATGAGTAAAAAAAAAATTAACAAACAAAAGTTACCATATTAACAGTTAATGAACCAGTTAATGACCGCGCTCTAGCAGATATACTGATACAGGGCTGCACCTGTGCACAGGATCACGTACAGTATATATACATGATTTTGCATTTCCAGGTAGGGGGCACAAGCAACCTGTGTATTCGCACCGTACCTGTGTTGCCGATCGTGGCCACGGCCGGTGATTACCGGCAATCACAGACAGGGAGGAGAGCTGCATTGTTTACCAACAGCCCTCCTCCCTGTCAGTTTGGGCACACTGCTCTTTATGGATGAGCTCAGCCTTCCGGATCAGTGTGCTTACAGTGAAGCACACACCCCCTTCCCCCTAGTAAAACAATCTCATTAAAGGCATCCCTAGGGTTGGTGTCACCCAGTGCGGTAACACTCGGTGACACCCCCTCCGACGATCCCTGCAGAATGGATCAGATCTGCGGATTGAGCATAACGGATCGGACTCTGATCCATTATGCTCAATCCGCAGATCCGATCCATCCTGCGGGGATCGTCGGCTTTCTTAACAACTTACCTTTTTGTGGAGCTGGTCCGGCATCACCCCGTATACGTTGCATGCCATTTTATTCACTAGGGTGTTTGCTTTAAAAAATATATAATGTTTGGGGGTTTAAATTAATTTCCTAGCCAAAAATACTGATTTTTTTCATGTGAACAAAAAGTGTCAGAAAAGGCTTGGTCTGAAGGTGGTTTGAAGAGTGAGTGATGTATGGCATAAAGTTCTAATGCTGGGCATAAAATGCCCCACCCCCCAAAACGACCCCTTTTTGGAAAGTAGACACCCCAAGCTAAGTTTTTGGAAAATTAATAAAAAAAATTTTTACACAAAATTGTCACTTAAATGATTTATTGCTCACACATGCCATGGGTATATGTGGAATTACTCCCCAAAATACATTCTACTACTTCTCCCGAGTATGGGGGTACCACATATGAGAGACGTTTTGGCAGTCTAGCCAAGTACAGGACCCCAAAATACAATAAGCACCTTCAGGTTTTTAAAGGGCTTTATTTCCTCATTACACTTCCTGACTACCTATCACAGTTTTGGAGGCCCTGAAATGCCAGGATAGCACCTAACCCCCCCCCCCCAAATGACCCTTTTTTGGAAAGTAGACACCCCAAGGAATTTGATAAGAAGCATGGTGAGTATTTTGCAGATCTCCTTTGTTGCCACAAGTTTTTGGAAAATGAAGAAAAAAAACAAGCATTTTTTCTTTTTTTTATATATTTCAAAACCTTGTGGGAAAAAATGAGATCTGCAAAATACTCACCATGCCTCTTTTTAAATTCCTTGGGGTGTCTACTTTCCAAAAAGGGGTTTGATGCTATCCTGGCATGTCAAGGCCTTCAAAACTGTGATAGGTAGTGAGGAAGTGAAATGAGGAAGTTACGCACCTTCAGGCTTTCAAAGTGGTCATTGGATTTCAGGCTCCTGTATGTGGCTAGTCTCCCAAAAAGTCTCACACATGTGGTATCCCCATACTCGGTAGAAGTAGCAGAATGTATTTTGGTGAGTAATTCCACATATACCCATGGCTTGTGTGAGAAATATATCATTTAAATGACAACCTTGTGTAAAAAAAAAAAGGTTTTTGTCATTTTCCAGAAACTTGTGGAAAAAAAAAAAAAATCTTCCATGGACTCAATATTCCTCTCAGCAGATAGCTTAGGGTGTCTACTTTCCGAAAAGGGGTCATTTGGGGGTGTTTGTACTGTTCTGGTAATTTAGCACCTCAAGAAATGTGATGGGCAGTCAGAGAGTAAAAGCTGTGTAAATTCCATTATCTATACCAGCAATGGCCAAACTACGGCCCGGCGGACCTTTTAATCCGGCCCGCGGAGCTCCTCTCACAGTCCGCCCTGAAGACCGGTGTAGCATGAAAATCTGTCTCCTATGAGGATCTGTCCCCCTCGACGTATCTGCTCATGTGCCGGAGATCGCCGATCGGCTGCTAATGCCTGAAACTGGCACATGCGCAGATACATCGAGGGGGACAGATCCTCATAGGAGACAGATTTTCATGCTACACCGGAACGGCGCGGGAAGACGGCGAGAGGAACGCGCGGAGCAAAGGTAAGTGAATTGACACAGGGGGGACATGGGGGCTTAATATGGGGGATGAATTACTATATGGGGGATGAATTACTATATGGGGGATGAATTACTATGGGGGATGAATTACTATATGGGGGATGAATTACTATGGGGGATGAATTACTATATGGGGGATGAATTACTATATGGGGGATGAATTACTATGGGGGATGAATTACTAAGGGGGATGAATTACTATGGGGGATGAATTACTATATGTCGGATGAATTACTATATGGGGGATGAATTACTATATGGGGGATGAATTACTATGGGGGATGAATTACTATGGGGGATGAATTACTATATGGGGGATGAATTACTATGGGGGATGAATTACTAAAGGGGATGAATTACTATATGGGGGATGAATTACTATGGGGGATGAATTACTATGGGAGATGAATTACTATATGTCGGATGAATTACTATATGGGGGATTAATTACTATATGGGGGATGAATTACTATATGGGGGATGAATTACTATATGGGGGATGAATTACTATGGGGGATGAATTACTATATGGGGGATGAATTACTATGGGGGATGAATTACTATATGGGGGATGAATTACTATGGGGGATGAATTACTATATGGGGGATTAATTACTATGGGGGATGAATTACTATATGTCGGATGAATTACTATGGGGGATGAATTACTATATGGGGGATTAATTACTATATGGGGGATGAATTACTATATGGGGGATTAATTACTATATGGGGGATGAATTACTATATGGGGGATGAATTACTATGGGAGATGAATTACTATATGGGGGATTAATTACTATGGGGGATGAATTACTATATGGGGGATTAATTACTATGCTTACTATGGGGGAATATTACTATACTTACTATGGATGACACATACACATCATTCATTTACTCTTGGTCCGGCCCCCGGGTCCAATATATGAACCCATTGCGGCCCTCAAGTCAAAAAGTTTTGCCACCCCTGATCTATACCATAGTTTGTAGATGTGTAGCATGAAAATCTGTCTCCTATGAGGATCTGTCCCCCTCGACGTATCTGCTCATGTGCCGGAGATCGCCGATCGGCTGCTAATGCCTGAAACTGGCACATGCGCAGATACATCGAGGGGGACAGATCCTCATAGGAGACAGATTTTCATGCTACACCGGAACGGCGCGGGAAGACGGCGAGAGGAACGCGCGGAGCAAAGGTAAGTGAATTGACACAGGGGGGACATGGGGGCTTAATATGGGGGATGAATTACTATATGGGGGATGAATTACTATATGGGGGATGAATTACTATGGGGGATGAATTACTATATGGGGGATGAATTACTATGGGGGATGAATTACTATATGGGGGATGAATTACTATATGGGGGATGAATTACTATGGGGGATGAATTACTAAGGGGGATGAATTACTATGGGGGATGAATTACTATATGTCGGATGAATTACTATATGGGGGATGAATTACTATATGGGGGATGAATTACTATGGGGGATGAATTACTATGGGGGATGAATTACTATATGGGGGATGAATTACTATGGGGGATGAATTACTAAAGGGGATGAATTACTATATGGGGGATGAATTACTATGGGGGATGAATTACTATGGGAGATGAATTACTATATGTCGGATGAATTACTATATGGGGGATTAATTACTATATGGGGGATGAATTACTATATGGGGGATGAATTACTATATGGGGGATGAATTACTATGGGGGATGAATTACTATATGGGGGATGAATTACTATGGGGGATGAATTACTATATGGGGGATGAATTACTATGGGGGATGAATTACTATATGGGGGATTAATTACTATGGGGGATGAATTACTATATGTCGGATGAATTACTATGGGGGATGAATTACTATATGGGGGATTAATTACTATATGGGGGATGAATTACTATATGGGGGATTAATTACTATATGGGGGATGAATTACTATATGGGGGATGAATTACTATGGGAGATGAATTACTATATGGGGGATTAATTACTATGGGGGATGAATTACTATATGGGGGATTAATTACTATGCTTACTATGGGGGAATATTACTATACTTACTATGGATGACACATACACATCATTCATTTACTCTTGGTCCGGCCCCCGGGTCCAATATATGAACCCATTGCGGCCCTCAAGTCAAAAAGTTTTGCCACCCCTGATCTATACCATAGTTTGTAGATGCTATAATTTTCACACAAAGCAATAAATATACACTTATTGGGATTTTTTAACAAAAAACATGAAGCAGAATACATTTTGGCCTAAATTTATGATGACATTTTTGTTTTTTTGGATATATTTTATGACAGAAATGAGAAAATATTGTTTTTTTTTTTAAATATTTTTTTTCTTCTCAATTTTTTGTTTATAGAGCCAAAAATAAAAAGTGCACAGGTGATTAAATACCACCAAAAGTAAGCTCTATTTGTGTAAAAAAAGGACATAAATTTAATTTATGTACCGTATTGCATGACCGCGCAATTGTCAGTTAAACTAGCGCAGCGCTGTACAGCAAAAAAAATTGCGTAAATTGCAGTATCTATACCATAGTTTGTAGACGCTATAACTGTCACACAAAGCAATCAATAGACACTTATTGGGATTTTTTACCAAAAACATGGAGCAGAATACATTTTGGTATAAATTTATAAATAACTTTGAGTTCACTATATATCTTTTATAGCCGAAAGTAAAAAATATAGTTTTTATTCACAATTTTTGGTCTTTTTTTGTTTATAGGACAAAAAATAAAAAGCGCACAGGTGATGAAATACCACCGAAAGAAATCTCTGTGTGAAAATAAGGAGATGTAAATTTTGTTTGGGTGGAGCATTGCATGACCGCGCAATTACCAGTTGAATTAGTGCAGCGCCGAGTAGCAAAAAGAGGCGTGGTCATTAAGGGGGGTAAATCCTCTAGAGGGCAAGTGGTTAAGCACGCAGAACTTTTTTCTTCATATTGGATTGGGGACTCATATATATATATACATGTGTTTATTTTGCATTGTACTGTATATCATATATTATTTGACGGTATATGTATTGCAGGTTGCACAGTTTTGCATATTATACACATTATTTGATGACACGTGAATTTTTAGTTTGCACATACCGCTTTATTTATTTATCACAGTTTACGTGAACAACACACTTTTTTATGTTAAAATAAACAACCCAAATGTGAAACATAATCCTCCAATATACACCTTGTTGAATCTATGCCACGAAGAATGAAGGCAGTTCTGAGGGAAAAAGGGGGTCCAACCCGATACTAGCAAGGTGGACCTAATAAAGTGCAAATATAATAAAATAAACAACCCAAATGTGAAACATAATCCTCCAATATTTGTGTATAAAATAACATTCATGAATCCATATGTAATGCTCAAAAGTTCCAACCTGTCCAAAGAAATAGAGTGAACCATCAAAAATGTCCAACATCCCAAAACATCACAACTTGAATCTTCCAAGAGTTTGCCTCCAGCAGTGTTCCCTTCACCACCGTTAGGAAATGCTCTTACCCAAAGTGCATGCCAATCCTATTACAGAGGAGGAATACACAGCTTGTACATCTGTGTTGCATGGAGTCACCCAACTTCTGGCCCCTGTGATCAGGTATTCCAGCCCAGGATGATTGGACCACATTCCACAGTTCTTCTCTATTTCTTGGTTTTGCCCCAAAAACTGCATTTTTGATGTCACCCCACAAGTTTTCTATTGGATTAAGATCCGGGGATTGGGCTGGCCACTCCATAACGTCAATCTTGTTGGTCTGGAACCAAGATGTTGCACGTTTACTGGTGTGTTTGGGGTGGTTGTCTTGTTGGAACACCCATTTCAAGGGCATTTCCTCTTCAGCATAAGGCAGCATGACCTCTTCAAGTATTCTGATGTATTCAAACTGATCCATGATCCCTGGTATGCGATAAATGGGCCAACACCATAGTATGAGAAACATCCCCATATCATGATGCTTGCACCACCATGCTTCACTGTCTTCACAGTGTACTGTGGCTTGAATTCAGTGTTTGGGGGTCGTCTGACAAACTGTCTCCGCCCACTAGACCCAAAAAGAGCAATCTTACTTTCATCAGTCCATAAAATGTTGCGCCATTTCTCTTTAGGCCAGTCAATGTGCTCTTTGGCAGATTGTAACCTCTTCAGCACACGTCTTTTTCCCAACAGTGGGACCTTGCGGGGACTTCTTGCAGATAGCTTGGCTTCACATCGGCGTCTTCTAATTGTAACAGTCCTCACAGGGAACGTCACACCTTCTTTCATCTTCCTGGAGCTGATTGTTGGCTGAGTCCGCGCCATTTTGGCTATTCTTCTATCCATTCCAATGGTAGTTTTTTGCTTTCTTCCACGTCTTTCAGGTTTTGGTTGCCATTTTAAAGCATTTGCGATCATTTTAGCTGAGCAGCCGATCATTTTCTGCACTTCTTTATATGTTTTCCCCTCTCCAATCAACTTTTTAATCAAGGTACGCTGTTCTTCTGGAACGACCCATTTTCCTCAGAATTTCAGAGAGAAATGCACTGTAACCAGCATGTACAACATTTGCTGCCTTCCTTCCTTAAATAAGGGCAATAATTGCCACCTGTTTTTCAAAG
The DNA here is from genome assembly GCF_062004578.1 of Staurois parvus. Classification (NCBI taxonomy): domain Eukaryota; kingdom Metazoa; phylum Chordata; class Amphibia; order Anura; family Ranidae; genus Staurois; species Staurois parvus. The sequence goes on from NW_028318371.1 coordinate 2,834,426, forward strand.
AATGAATGACCTCACTAATAGAACTCCACATGGCTATTATTTTGAACATGCCCCTTTCAATGAGTGATTCAATGACACAGAATCAGCAGCATGCATGTCATGACTGTTGGGTCTGTTGGATTTCTATTACTCTACTACACCTGCTAGGAAATTATTTGCCATGTAGAAATATCATTTCTACCAAAAACTGTGATTGATCCGGTTAGTGATGTCTGACTGCTATTATTTTGAACACAACTGTATATGCTGTATTATTTCATTGATCACTAGTGCTGTATAAGTTGAGGATTTTGGCTGTCCGTGGTCTTCACATACTGTAGTTGCGCTTATTTAATGTGTTTTTATTATAGCAGTTAAGTGGCAGATACTTTATTCATCTAAATAGACATTTTGGGTGTTGGTTTTGGCCATGGCACAGAAGGGTTTATCTATAGTGTCTTTATTTTACTATTCCCGCTTCTTCTGTGAATTTTTTATTTTGTGCAATGTTGGGGTTTTAAAATTTTATTTCGATCGGAGTTTGTCAGGAGTCAAAACCCTTTGTATAATTTGAGGGGCTCCAAAAGAGGGGGGCAAAATAACTTGGAGTGTTATTAAAGTTATTACAGGCATCACAGCATAGAAACCCATTGGCAGCATTGTTAAAGCCCAACTTCGGGCTTCATACTTTTCCAGGCGGAGCCCCCCTCCCCCATTCCTCTGCATATCACATGCAATGTCTGTGCGGACCCTTTTTTCCAGCACCTGATTCACATCGCATGGTTCACACCCATGTGATCCGATTTCTGGCAATCACTCTGCATTTTGCGATCTGTTTCGGGGTGCCAATAATTTTACATGACACCCACACCAGATCACATGGATGACGTGCGATTGCAATGCGGTGCGGGAAACGTACAGAATTTGCTGCATTTCACGCACCACATTAGTGTGAACCAGGTCTTAAAGAGAAGCAGAAATCTGCCATTGAGGACCTCTAACATTCAAATATTAGTTGCCTGGTTGTCATGCAGCTTTCTGACTCCAACACTTTTTTAGAACAAGTATTTTTGATTGAAAGTTCTCACCAAAAGTTTCTAAAAGAAGGTCACCAGTAACACCGTCCGTATATCGCTCAGGACGGGTTTCTATTAACTTCGCAAATGATTTTCTCTGAGGCCGGGTTCACACTGATGTCATTCACCACATCGTATGATATTCACCCAGGAATCTCACCACATTCCTGTGCAAATCACATGCCATTCTGTGCGGGGCAATTTGATCCCATCATTTTGTATGGCTCATATCACACCACATCCACATGGAGAAGGTGCAGGCACCTTTTTTTTACCACGCTGGATTCGGATCGGAAGGATGTTCATACTCATGTGAACTGATTCAAGCAAATGCAATATGTTCTGCAACCTGCTTTCGGGGTATTGTTAACTTTTAGTTGACACCTGCAGCAGATGGCATGAACACAGTGGGATTGCTATGTGGTGGGGAAATGCAGCGATTCCTGTGCGTTTGTGTGTGAACTCAGCCTTAACCACAAAATACAACAAACAGAAACATGCCAATAGCATTTCACGCTGCGGTATATAACCCAGTTTTATGTCTTGTCTGCAGATGCAATTTACTATTTAAAATCAAAACGACGTATAAAAAAAACAGATCAGTTCACAAATGTCGGAATATATCCCTTTAATTTATAAACATTTGCTTTATCCACAAACATCCTGAAGATAAAACTGCAACACCAGCTCAGCCCCGCCCTGTGCTGAGAAATGTGAGACGACCTTTAGATTTTCCGTGTCGGAGACTTTCACTTTCATTTCTCTCTTCTGCTGTCAGCGATGGCGTCTGCTGATCTGAGAGAGGAGCTGGACTGTTCCATCTGTCTGAACATTTATACCGATCCTGTAAACCTGAGATGTGGTCACAACTTCTGCCGGGTCTGTATTGATCGATCGTTGGATACACAGGAGGGGTCTGGAGGTTATTCCTGTCCTCAGTGCAGAGAAGAGTTCCAGGATCGGCCTGCATTGCACAGGAACATCGCACTACATAACATAGTGGAGACCTTCCGGTCTACTCAGCCAGATGAGAAGAAGACTGGAATCTTCTGTACTTACTGGATTCACTATCCTGTACCCGCTGTTAGATCCTGTCTGATGTGTGAAGCTTCTCTGTGTGATAATCACCTGAGAATCCACAGCAAGTCACCAGAACATGTCCTAACTGACCCCACCACTTCCATGGAGAACAGAAAATGCGCCATCCATAGGAAACTCCTTGAATATTACTGTGCTGTAGATGCCGCCTGTATCTGTGTGTCCTGCAGTTTGGCTGGAGAACACCAGGGACACAAGGTGGAGACTCTGGATGAGGCTTCTGAGAAGAAGAAACAGAAACTGAGAAACGTTCTGCAGAAACTGATGACAGAGACAGAGAAGACGGAGAAAAGAGTCCAGAGTGTGCAGGAACGTAAGGGAAAAGTACAAGAAAAATCAGCTGGTCTAACAGGTCTAACAATTTTTTATTTATAATTTTGTATTTATATTCTAATTTTTCTAATTATTATTTTTTGCAGTTTTTGAATTTTCCCAACTCCGTCCCAGATTATATGGTCCCCCTACCACAACATCGTGATCATATCTATGCATCATCCCCCCGCTGCTTCATAAATAATTAATAGTTCCATTCCCCGTATCTACATTTATATATATATATTATTATTATTATTATTACCTTATTAATACCTTGTCATCCAGTCCTCGTCGCCTCTTTTCTACTTTTAACTCTACTTGCTTCACCTCCACCCCCACCCAGTACCTCACTCACTGCTCATGAGATTGTAATTCATTTCAAAAACAAGATTGACGCAATTCGTAGGGGCATCACCACTGCACAGACATCCATCCCACTTAGCATACCTTATACTAAACCTCCCTCAACACTTTCCTCTTTTCACCTTGCTACTACCGAAGAGGTCACTAAGGTTTTCTCAGAAGCCCGTCTCACTACCTGCCCCCTGGATCCTGTCCCCTCACAACTACTACGGTCACCCTCCTCTTCCATCCTATGCTCCCTCACTCACATCTTCAATCTTTCCCTCTCTACTGGTGCCTTCCCGTCCCCTCTAAAGCATGCGCACATCACTCCCATACTTAAAAAGCCCTCCCTGGACCCCACCAACCTGAACAACCTAAGACCCATCTCCCTGCTGCCATTTACCTCTAAACTCCTAGAACACTTAGTCTACAATCACCTGAGCTCCCACCTCACCGACAACAACCTTCTTGACCCTTTACAGTCTGGCTTTCACTCACTACACTCCACTGAAACTGCCCTACTAAAACTCACTAATGATCTACTAACGGCTAAAACCAATGGCCACTACTCCGTACTCATCCCAACCAATGGCCACTACTCCGTACTCATCCCAACCAATGGCCACTACTCCGTACTCATCCCAACCAATGACCACTACTCCGTACTCATCCCAACCAATGACCACTACTCCGTACTCATCCCAACCAATGGCCACTACTCCGTACATACTACTTGACCTCTCTGCGGCTTTTGATACGGTTGACTATCCCCTCCTAAAAAAACTCCACTCTCTTGGTCTCAGAGACTCTGCTTTCTCCTGGTTCTCCTCCTACCTATCGCAGCGCTCCTTCAGTGTTACCTATAACGCTGCCTCCTCCTCTTCACTCCCTCTTTCTGTAGGGGTCCCTCAAGGTTCTGTCCTTGGACCCCTTCTCTTCTCCATCTACACCTCCTCCCTTGGTCACTTGATAAACTCCCATGGCTTTAAGTACCATCTCTATGCTGATGACACACAAATCTATCTTTCTACCCCTCACCTCACCCCTTCAGTCTCCTCTCGCATTATTAACCTACTAAGTGACGTATCGGCATGGATGTCACTCCACTTCCTCAAACTCAATCTTTCCAAAACTGAGCTCTTAGTATCCCCCCCAGCCCTTACCACCCCCACTGACTTCTCCATCAAGATCAATAACACAACCATCAGTCCCTCCCCTCATGCCAGGGTACTAGGTGTAATCCTAGACTCCCATCTGTCCTTTCAGCCCCAAATCCAATCACTGTCCAAATCTTGGAGACTTCACCTCCACAACATCTCCAAGATATGACCGTTCCTAACCTCGGAAACCACTAAGTAACTTATCCACTCCCTTGTTATATCAAACCTCGACTATTGTAACTCCCTCCTCATTTGCCGACCTCATCGCAGGCTATCCCCTCTTCAATCTATAATGAATGCTGCTGCCAGACTCATCCACCTTACTAACCGTTCTGTATCTGCCACCCCTCTCTGCCAATCCCTCCACTGGTCTCCATTCAGTGTCCTCCACCCCTCTCTGCCAATCCCTCCACTGACACCTCCACTCAGTGTTCTCCACCCCTCTCTGCCAATCCCTCCACTGACCTCCATTCAGCGTCCTCCACCCCTCTCTGCCAATCCCTCCACTGACCTCCATTCAGTGTCCTCCACCACTCTCTGCCAATCCCTCCACTGACCTCCATTCAGTGTCCTCCACCCCTCTCTGCCAATCCCTCCACTGACCTCCATTCAGTGTCCTCCACCCCTCTCTGCCAATCCCTCCACTGACCTCCATTCAGTGTCCTCCACCCCTCTCTGCCAATCCCTCCACTGACCTCCATTCAGTGTCCTCCACCCCTCTCTGCCAATCCCTCCACTGACCTCCATTCAGCGTCCTCCACCCCTCTCTGCCAATCCCTCCACTGACTCCACTCAGTGTCCTCCACCCCTCTCTGCCAATCCCTCCACTGGCTTACCATTGCCCAACGGATAAAATTCAAAACATTAACAATAACATATAAAGCCATTTATAACTCTGCCCCAAATTACATCACCAATCTTGTCTCTAAATATCACCCAAACGGCACACTCCGCTCCTTGCAAGACCGCCTACTCTCTAGCTCCCTTGTCTCCAGGACTTCTCCAGAGTTTCCCCCATCCTCTGGAACTCTCTACCCCAATTTATCAGATTATCACCTACTCTGCTCACTTTTAGGCAATCTCTGAAAACCTATCTCTTCAGGGAAGCCTATCCTGCCCTCAGCTAATACTGATTGTAAGATCCAAGGAGCAGGGCCCTCAAATCCCTCTTGTATTGAACTGTATTGTTGCTGTATTGTCTCCGTTATATTGTAAAGCGCTGAGCAAACTGTTGATGCCATAAATTTAGTATAATAATACTTTTATTTTTCTTTTCATATTTGTAATATTGTCATTATTCTACAGGTGAAACAAGAAAAATTAGACTATCGTGCAAAAGTTCATTTATTTCAGTAATGCGACTTAAAAGGTGAAACTAATATATGAGATAGACTCATTACATGCAAAGCAAGATAGTTCAAGCCGTGATTTGTCATCATTGTGATGATTATGGCTTAAAGCTCATGAAAACCCCAAATCCACAATCTCAGAAAATGAGAATCTTGTGAAAAGGTGCAATATTCTCGGCTCAAAGTGTCCCACTCTAATCAGCTAATTAAGCCATAACACCTGCAAAGGGTTCCTGAGCCTAGAAATGGTCTCTCAGTCTGGTTCAGTAGGAATCACAATCATGGGAAAGACTGCTGACCTGACAGTTGTGCAGAAAACCATCATTGACACCCTCCATAAGGAGGGAAAGCCTCAAAAGGTAATTGCAAAAGAAGTTGGATGTTCCCAAAGTGCTGTATCAAAGCACATTAATAGAAAGTTGTGTGGAAGGGAAAAGTGTGGAAGAAAAAGGTGCACAAGCAGCAGGGATGACTGCAGCCTGGAGAGGATTGTCAGGAAAAGGCCATTCAAAAGTGTTGGGGACTTTCACAAGGAGTGGACTGAGGCTGGAGTCAGTGCATCAAGAGTCACCACACACAGACGGATCATGGACATGGGCTTCAAATGTCGTATTGCTCTTGTCAAGCCGCTCCTGAACAACAAACAACGTCAGAAGCGTCTTACCTGGGCTAAAGAAAAACAGACCTGGTCTGTTGCTCAGTGGTCCAAAGTCCTCTTTTCTGATGAGAGCAACTTTTGCATCTCATTTGGAAACCAAGGACCCAGAGTATGGAGGAAGAATGGAGAGGCCCAAGGACCCCGAGTATGGAGGAAGAATGGAGAGGCCCAAGGACTCCATGTATGGAGGAAGAATGGAGAGGCCCAAGGACCCCGAGTATGGAGGAAGAATGGAGAGGCACAAGGACCCCGAGTATGGAGGAAGAATGAAGAGGCCCAAGGACCCAGAGTATGGAGGAAGAATGGAGAGGCCCAAGGACCCCAAGTATGGAGGAAGAATGGAGAGGCCCAAGGACCCCGAGTATGGAGGAAGAATGGAGAGGCACATACTGCAAGATGCTTGAAGTCCAGTGTGAAATTTCCACAGTCTGTGTTGATTTGGGGAGCTATGTCATCTGCTGGTGTTGGTCCACTGTGCTTCATTAAGTCCAGGGTCAATGCAGCCGTCTACCAGGAGATGTTGGAGCACTTCATGCTTCCTTCCGCAGACCAGCTTTATGGGGAAGCTGACTTCATTTTCCAGCAGGACTTGGCACCGCCCACACTGCCAAAAGCACCAAAACCTGGTTCAATGACCATGGGATTACTGCGCTTGATTGGCCAGCAAACTCACCTGACCTGAACCCCAGAGAGAATCTATGGGGCATTGCCAAGAGAAAGATGAGAGACATGAGACCGAACAATGCAGAAGAGCTGAAGGCCGCTATTGAAGCATCCTGGTCTTCCATAACACCTCAGCAGTGCCACAGGCTGATCGCTTCCATGCCACGCCGCATTGAGGCAGTAATTGCTGCAAAAGGGGCCCAAACCAAGTACTGAGTACATATGCATGCTTCTACTTTTCAGAGGTCCGATATTGTTCTTTGTACAATCCTTGTTTTATGGATTGCATGGAATATTCTCATTTTCTGAGATTGTGGATTTGGGGTTTTCATGAGCTGTAAGCCATAATCATCACAATGATGACAAATCACGGCTTGAACTATCTTGCTTTGCATGTAATGAGTCTATCTCATATATTAGTTTCACCTTTTAACCACTTCCGGTCCGGACACTTTAACCCCCTTCCTGTCCATGCAATTTTCAGCTTTCAGCGCTATCACACTTTGACAATTGCGCTGTCATGCAACGCTGTACCCATATGAATTTTTTACCATTTTTTTGAGACAGATAAAGCTTTATTTTGGTGGTATTTATTCACCGCTGGGATTTTTATTTTTTTGCTATGTAAATGAAAATGTCCAAAAATTTTGAAAAAAAGTGTTTTTCTTATAAAAATTTGCAAATAAATAATATTTCATAATAAATATTGCCCAAAATGTATTCCGTTATCTTTTTAGTAAAAAAAAAAAAGCCAAATTCGTTTATAACCAAAAATTTTAATTTTTAAACATTTTTTTTTACATTTTTATTTTATTTTTTATTATTTATGTTTTTTTTTTATTTTTTACATACTGTCACCCTAGCAGTACAGTGTCACCATGGTGACACTGTACTACTTGTGGGGGGTGATGAAGATTTTTTTTTTTTACATTGATTGCTTTTACACCCATATAGGATGTAAAAGAAATCATTTCTCTTTCTCTCTGTCTGCATTCCTGCAGCCATTGAGAACTACTGAGTGAGCTGTGATTGGTCACAGCTGGTCACATGGTACAATGTTGTTGGGAATAGCCTTGTACCATGTGACCTCTGTGATCATTCACAGATTTCACACGTAGTAAGCAATGATGTCACAAGTGAGATCTTCCTTACTACTTTGCATGTGATCACTGATTGGACAATCAGTGATCACATGATCGGGCCCTCGTACAGAGGTCCTGTCCGATGATCGGTGTTTCACTGTGTCCAGAGGACAAAGCGGGCACCGGATTGTGGTGCTGCGTGCTCCCAGGGAGCGTGCACAAGCAGGGTGCGGGGAGGCCGTTTATAAACTACCACCCAACCCTGCAGTGCCACCATCCAGCTGTTTATATACAACGGCCAGACGGGAGGTGGTTAAGTTGCATTACTGAAATAAATTAACTTTTGCAAGATATTCTAATTTTTTGAGTTTCACCTGTATTTGATTATCATCATTACCGTTACCATGGTTATACTACATTTTTTACTCACTTAATTATTTTATATACCACTGTTGCCAGGTGATCTTCACATCCTATGCCACTAGCTAAATTTATGAGCCATTTCACCAAGCATACACCATTGTGTGCAACATATCTAATTTTATATATTTTTTTTTTTTTATTTTAATTCTTATTTTTTAATTTTCAATTAATTTTTATTAATTTTAATTTTTTTATTTTTTATTTTTATTTTTATTTACTTATTTTTCTATTTTTCATTTTTGTATTTCATTGATTATTTTTTAAATTTTGTAATTTTTTAATTTTACAGTTTATTATTTTTTAATTTCCCAATGTATTTATATTTCATGTATTTTAATTTTATTTATTTTTTATTTAATAATTTTTTATAATTTTTTGTGTATATATATTTTTTAATATATATATAAACATTTTATATATTTTATTTTTTACATATATATATATATATATATATATATATAGATATATATATATATATATATATATACACACACATTTGATTTTACATTATTATTTTTCATTTTGGCCATTTCTATTTTTATTCACATTTTATAAATATTGATAACCAAATGTCTTTTTTCCTTTTTCTTTTCTTTTCATTTCCTCTGTTTTCCATTTTCACGTTTCATTTTTCCCCATACCATTTTATTTTCATTATTAATAACTTCTTATTTTTTCATCCATTTACAATTTTAATTCTCTTCCCGTACTCTTTTAACCACACAGTGTCACCTTACAACAATGGTAGAATCACATTATTGCTGAAACAATTGGTTAATTAATTGCCAATCAGCCCCTCTGAGGATTAACTCTTTATATATACAACTATGGGACTCCCACTTCCCCCGGCTTGATAAAGGAGCGCACTTCCCCCTCTCCAGGCCAGCGCATGCTCCGAAACGCGTCGCAGTGCACCTTGGGTAACTGACGTCATCACGCCCACGTCATCGCTGCGTTCCAGCGTGCTATCCACCCGGCTTTGAGGAGGACGTGCACGCCGGCCGGTTCCACAGCTGTCCCCCTCCAGCCACCATGCTGCTCCAGCGGAACGCTGACACATTGTTACCGATGACAGCTCAGTGACACCGATGACAACCCCCTCCTGTCCCATGTTACACCACACCACTTTATTTCATGCATTACTTGTACCTCATACATGGGAGGGTTCCTACTTCTCATCTTCATTAAAGTGTTATGCTGCACTTAGAGGCGCTTCTTCTCCTTCTCTCATCCTAACAGAGAGAGTCACTGCCCTGTTCATAGAGCTCAGGAGACAACTGGAGGACCTGGAGAAGAGAGTCCTGAGGGAGATCGCCAGCCAGGAAGAGCGGCTTTCATGTCCATTGTCTGAGATGATCCATCAACTGGAGATAAAGAAGAAGGATCTGTCCAGGAAGATGGGGGACATTGAGGAGCTGTGTAACATGACCGACCCCCTGACTGTCCTCCAGGAATCAGACACAGGGGACTTGTGTGATACTGAGGAGGGAGATGATGAGGACAGAGAGAGACATGATAGACTCCTCCATGATGGAGGGGATCTGGATGTGGCTGGAATCTCACACACATTACACACAGGGATATCTGATATGATAAAAGGGGGAAATGTATGCTTCAATATACAGGAAGCTTCAGACTTATTACTGGATGTGAACACAGCTCATAATTATCTACAGATATCAGATGACATGAAAACTGCATCCAGGTCAGATACAAAGCAGAATCGTCCAGAAACACCAGAGAGATTTCAGTACTGGGACCAGGTATTAAGCAGTCTGAGTTTTTCCTCGGGGCGACATTACTGGGAAGTGGATGTCAGTGAGGGAGAACATTGCAGAGTCGGGATGTGTTATCCCAGTATAGAGAGGGGAGGAGGGCAGTCAGGGATTGGAAGTAATAACAAGTCCTGGAGTTTGTGGAAGTATAACAGTGAGTGTTATCTATTACATGATAATAAAACAATCCACATATCTCCCGATACCCCCCCTGATAGAGTCAGGATCTATGTGGATTATGAGGCCGGGCAGCTGTCCTTTTATGATCTGTGTGACCCCATCAGACACCTCCACACCTTCACCACCACCTTCACTGAGCCCCTCCATGCCGGGTTATGGGTAAGAAACGGTCGTATAAAGATCTCTGGGGGGGTCAGGAGACGTGTAAAATGATCATATGACAGGAAATCTGACCTGGATCTGGTGAAATCTGCTGAGAAATGTGAATCTGGTTCATAGGATGACACCGTTTGTAGAGATAATATATTTCTTCAATCGGTAGATCTGGTAGATCTCAGCCGGGGAGAGTGTCCTCCATCACTTCCACACCCAACAAGGCAAGATTTGGGGGGGGGGGTTATTTAGCATTAGGCTGACCACACACTATACAATCTGATTGTACAATAACCTTTAGATCTCCCATCAGCTGTGTAGTATACGGGTCTGCCTGATGTGACCCAATAAAGAGCTGATTCACACATGTGCGGTGCGGATTGAAGCTCAGGATTCACAGCTAATTGGCACAGTAGTTGTTCAGCGGTTCAGATCAGGTTTACATCAGGTTCAGGAAAGGTTCAGGTCAGGATTTTATCCCTTTCACAGATGTGCGGTTTACAAACGGTTCCTATAGAAGTCAGTAGCCTGTAATCGGCACCTGAACCGGACCGCACTGCTCAGAAATCTCACATGCAGGGGCGGACTGAAAACTCATGGGGCCCCCGGGCAATAGGGGATCATGGGGCCCCTGTGTCCTTGCCCAAACTCAAAAAAGCATAGGCTTTTTTCATAGGAAAAAGGTACCAGGGGAATCTCATGGGGCCCTGTACTGACCCCAGGCCCTCGGGCAGTACCCGAGTTTCCAAATGGTCAGTCCGCCGCTGCTAATATTACTCCTTCTCACCGCCAGTGCAATGGACCTATCATTGGTGTCAGTGGGAGGAATAGTGCCCCATCATTGGTGTCAGTTGGGGGAATAGTGCCCCATCATTGGTATCAGTGGGAGAAATAGTGCCCCATCATTGGTGTCAGTTGGGGGAATAGTGCCCCATCATTGGTATCAGTGGGAGAAATAGTGCCCCATCACTGGTGTCAGTGGGAGGAATAGTGTCCCATCACTGGTGTCAGTGGGAGGAATAGTGCCACATCATTGGTGTCAGTGAGAGGAAGTGCCCCATCTTTGGTGTCAGTGGGAGGAATAGTGCCCCATCTTTGGTGTCAGTGGGAGGAATAGTATCCCGTCTTTGGTGTCAGTGGGAGGAATAGTGTCCCATCTTTGGTGTCAGTGGGAGGAATAGTGCCCCGTCATTGGTGTAAGTGGGGGGAAATAGTGCCCCGTCATTGGTGTCGGGGGGGATAGTGTCCCATCATTGGTGTCAGTGGTGGAAGGAATATTGTTCCATCATTGGTGTCAGTGGGGAGAGGAATAGTCCCCCATAGTTGGTGTCAGTGGGGGGAGGAATAGTGCCCCATCGTTGGTGTCAGTGGGGGGAGGAATAGTGCCCCATCGTTGGTGTCAGTGGGGGGAGGAATAGTGTCCCATCATTGGTGTCAGTGGGGGGAGGAATAGTGCCCCATCGTTGGTGTCAGGGGAGGAATAGTGCTCCATCGTTGGTGTCAGTGGGAGGAATAATGCCCCATCATTAGTTTCAGTGACACCAACGATGGGGCACTATTCCTCCCAATGACACTTACCTTGCTGACCCCTGCTCCAGCCTAGGTGCTGCTGCAGCCAGCATGCCTGGTTGCAGCAACACCATCAGCACGGCACACTTACCGGGCGGTCAGCTGTCCTGCTTCATTCACTCAGGGTGCTCCCTCACTCGATGTTTGCGGGGCCGCTCGGCTCCACCTCCTCGCAGGTGACTGGCTGCCTGTGTGCCTTTCCTGAGCTACAGTTTTGGCTACAGTTTTGGCACCCAATCACCGGTGAGGAGGCGGAGCCGAGTGGCAGCGCATACATCGAGTGATGGAGCGCCCGGAGAGAGAAGAGAAGGCTGCAGATACACAGGTACAACTTCTGTAGGAGGATTTGTTTCCTCTCTGTGTATCTCCTGAGGCCAGTCACTGCACTGGGTATAGGTAAGGGTTTACAACCCCTTTGAAGATTTAATCATGAGTCGGTTTTATGGCCCTTTTACCCGTCTGACTGCTGAACAGCAGAGATTATGCTGGATGGTTATTCACTGTTATAAATAAGTCATCTAGAAAGGTGAAAATATTTTATTCTGTAAAGTGGTTATAAGGGAAGGACATTCTGTACCTCAAAGCCGTATTAAACCCAAAGGGAGACATTTGTTATATTGCAGCTTACCAATTCTTAGATGTGACGGCTGCATTAGTTTTATTTTTTAGGCTTTCTTTCCTCTATTTTTATCTGGTGATCCTGCCAGTATGTCTGTTGTTTTTCAAAGGAACAAGCTCTCTTCCAGATATAGCGGTTATAGGGATGAGACAAACCATCTGCCAATGACAGGGGTGATTACAATACTCAGATTTTATGTAAAAAAGTTTTTGTAAAAACTTTATCCTAAAAGGGAAAGCATGTTTGGTGTAACTGCCTGGAGTTTGGCTTCAATTTGTTAGTGTATTTAAATCTGCTAGTCCATTTAACACTCCCCTCCCCCCAGACAGAGAATGCTACTGTCCTAAGGTGCCCCCTGTGCTCCTTCCTCCAGAGTGGGGCGGCGATCTAATACAGGAGGTGTGTTACTGACCAGCAGTGCCGGGACAAGATCATCTAGAGCCCAGGGTGAACATGCTGAATTGTGCCCCCCCCCCAAGATGTATGAGCATTATGTGTTAGCAAAAATCCCCTCCCCCACAAAAAATGGACTAATCTGCCTTCTTATCCCCTAAGCATTCCCCCTCCTCCCAGTACAAATCTGCTCCTTGCTGAAATCCCCTTCCCAGCACAAATATGTGCCCCCCCCCAACCCCTCCCCCCCAGCTCAAATCCACTCATTCCTGAAAAAAATTCCCCACTCCTAGTACAAATCCTCTACCCCTCACCTCAAATTTCACTTCTGAGCACAAATTCTCTCCCCCCACTCTAATTCCCCCCTCCCAGCAAAAATTCTCCCCAATCCCCCATCCTAACACAAATCCCCCCAATCATCCCTGCTAGCACAACCCCCCCCCACCCCACAAAAAAACCTCCCCTACTTGCACAAATCCCACCCCCAACCTCCTTTTGGTGCCCCCCACCTCACATGATATCACAGTGCCCAGGGCATCCACCCCCCAACCCACCCCTTGTCCCAGCCCTGCAGACCAGATCACCAGGTGAAAACAGAGGGGAAAAGCCTAAAAAAAGAAAACTAATGCAGCCAAGAGAACAAAAAAGCATCGGGTGGTAAAAAAAGAAAAATCCACCTGTTGGTTGTCTCTGTGGAATTCTACTGAGAAGTCATTTTACCCTTTTATATGTGTTGTTTTATATATTCCATGCATTTTAAGGTTTTAGATTCCACTTTTATGCATTTTATCTTGTCTCTATTTTTGTGCCATTTTATGTTCTGGGATTTGATTATTGTGTGCTGACATTTTATTGTACATTTTATTGTCCAACTTTCATCTTTCATGTTTCAATAAAGTTTTGTTGAATCCTTGAAGTGTTCGGTTTAGTATTTTGAAGCGTTCATTTTCAGGCTTTGGTTACAATGTATCTAAAGCCTTCCTTTGTTTTAGTTTTGATAGAGTAGGGAAGGGTTAGAACCTCGCTCAGTTTTGTTTTCACATATTTTCATTTCCTGTTCACAGAGACACAAGGAAATCTCTCTGAGGTCAGAGGAATCCCCCTCTTAGTCTAGGGTCACACCTATGCAGGTTGTGTTTGATGTGTTTCTGCATTGCGTTGTGTTTTGCATTTTTGCCGCGTTTTTTTTTCTTGTTGCTAGGCAGATTTAAAACGCAAAACGCAGCAAAAACGCAATACATGCTTTTCTGCAGCGTTCCCATTAAAGCCTATAGAACCCAAAACACAACATTTTGCTTTCAAAAAAGTCCCTGATCCTTTCCAAAAAGAGAAAAGAGATGTGAACCTGTCCCATAGGATGTCATGTTAAATGGACTGCTGTGCATTTCTAAAAAACTCTACAGAAACAGCTTGGGTGTGAACCTGGGGTTAGATAGGTGTCACTGGAACACATGGGGGGGGGGGGTTATGAAAACTTGAGCACTCAGAATCTGGTGCAGCTGTGCATGGGAGCCAATCAGCTTCTAGCTTCTTCTTGCTCAATTAACCCCTTTGATCCTAAGGGTAAAACAAATGTTAATGCCTAAGCACAATTTTGTAACTTTGACATGTGTTAGTGAATCTGTACATATCATCACTACTACTGTGTGCATTCAGGTGGATTATACCGTGATTTTTTCAGGAGAAATTGCGCTTTCATTTGATGGTAAATGATAATGGATATCTCCTGATTTTTATCGATAATAGTAAAATAAATCATTTTTTTTATTTAGCTGGATATTTCTTGCTACTACCATAACCCATCACCAAAGAACAACCCAAAATAAATTCTCCTGCTCCTGACGATCGCAGTGATACCACATGTGTGTATGTTAGTTGTGTTTGTACCCGTAGTACAGCCCAGAATCAACAGTGCGCATTCTGATTTTTTATCCTACATAAAACACACCGACACTAACTGACACTGACACTGATTTAGAAAAAAAAATCCTGATCAAAATAATACTGACCCTGACCTTGACCCAAACACTAACCCTGGCACTGACCGAGGTCTGACAAACCTCCATCTAGGTTTTTTTTTTTTCCAATTATTAGTTTTTATAATATTTATTACACACAGTTGTTTGTTTTTTCTCTCTGCAAGGAGAGAGGTAGATAAAATGTATCTCTCCTACATTCAGAGAGAGAAAACACGGGGGTGGGCTTCACAATGACTGATCTCTGTGATAGCCAATAAAAGGCCATCACAGCAATCAGGTGACCTGGAATCATTCTGTGCTGGGAGCGTGCTGCATTTAGAGGAGGGGCGGAGCTTCCCCCTCCAAACCTGCTGGCAGTGCCCCGCCTCCTCCTGATGTAAGGTATTAGGGACTCTGGGGAGTGGACCCTGATGGAAGGAAGGGGAGGGCTCTGGGGAGTGGACCCTGATGGAAGGAAGGAGGGCCTCTGGGGAGTGGACCCTGATGGAAGGAAGGGAGGGCTCTGGGGAGTGGACCCTGATGGAAGGGGGGGCTCTAGGGACCCTGATGTAAGCAGAGGGACTCTGGGGACCCTGATGTAAGGAGGTACCTTGATGTAAGGTGGGGGTGAATATAGAGACCTTGATGTAAGGTGGGGGTGAATATAGAGACCTTGATGTAAGGTGCGATGTTCCAGGAACCCCGATGGGGAGTGGACCCTGATGTAAGGAAGTAGGGGCTTTGGAGATTGGACCCTGATGTAAAGAAGGGGGGGCTCTGGGGAGTGGACTCTGATTGAAGGAGAGGGGCTCTGGGAAGCCTGATAGAAGGAAGGGGGGGGATTTGGGGAGTCTGATGGAATGAAAGGGACCCTGGAGACCATGATGGAAGGGGGGATTGCACTGGGAACCCTAATGTAAGGAGGGGGCCCTGAGGACCCTGATATAGGGAGGAGGGGGGACCCTGATTTAACAAGGAAAACTCTGTAGACTTGGGAACCTTGTTATTTTGGGTGGCTCTGGGGGCCCTAAAGTAAGGGGGGTAACTCTAGGGACTCTGATATTAGGGGGGACTTTGAGGGGGAGCACTGATGGGGATTCTTAATTTAAGGGGGGGGGGGATCATCCACTCCCACGAGTCCCTCCAACTGTTAGACAAAATGTGTCCACTGTGTCACTTACTACTGACTTCTGAACTCTGGGTCACTACTGACCTCTGAACTTTGCTTCCCTTACTACTGGCCCCTGTCCTTCGCTCTGCTGACCCCTGTCCTCCGCCCAGCAGACCCAGTACACTGCCCTTCTGACCCCTGTCCTCCACCCAGCAGACCCAGTACACTGCCCTTCTGACCCCTGTCCTCCGCCCAGCAGATCCAGTACACTGCCCTTCTGACCCCTGTCCTCCGCCCAGCAGATCCAGTACACTGCCCTTCTGACCCCCTGTCCTCCACCCAGCAGATCCAGTACACTGCCCTTCTGACCCCCTGTCCTCCACCCAGCAGATCCAGTACACTGCCCTTCTGACCCCTGTCCTCCGCCCAGCAGATCCAGTACACTGCCCTTCTGACCCCTGTCCTCCGCCCAGCAGATCCAGTACACTGCCCTTCTGATCCCTGTCCTCCGCCCAGCAGATCCAGTACACTGCCCTTCTGACCCCGTCCTCCACCTAGCAGATCGAGTACACTGCCCTTCTGACCCCTGTCCTCCGCCCAGCAGATCCAGTACACTGCCCTTCTGACCCCTGTCCTCCGCCCAGCAGACCCAGTACACTGCCCTTCTGACCCCTGTCCTCCGCCCAGCAGATCCAGTACACTGCCCTTCTGACCCCTGTCCTCCACCCAGCAGACCCAGTACACTGCCCTTCTGACCCCTGTCCTCCGCCCAGCAGACCCAGTACACTGCCCTTCTGACCCCTATCCTCCGCCCTGCAGATCCAGTACACTGCCCTTCTGACCCCTGTCCTTTACCCAGCAGACCCAGTACACTGCCCTTCTGACCCCTGTCCTTTGACAACGTGCTGGTGCACGAAACGCATCAGCAAGGAGCCCACCGGAGTGACGTCACACCGCGCACGGCTACGAGGAGGCCGGCGGCCATTTTTATATACTGTACCTTCACATGTGAGTTCTTTGACTTCTATTTAAAATATTTGCCTTTACAATAAACATACTTCACTATTGGCACATATCTACTCTCTGGCTGGGTTATTCATGAGCCCTGCAAGGTGGAACCTTTTTCTGGATCTGGAGGGTCCCTGTATGCTGTTATCTTTGGAGCTGGATGGGTATATGAGCGGAGTGTGACCCCAGTGTGAGCAGTGTCATTCCATGTGTCCACATTGAGCTTGAGGACCCCCACAGCCCTAGACCAGACCCAGGTGACCTTCCCCCTTTTTGGATGTCTATTCTGCACATGAAATATGTGCTTCTGGTAAGTCCATAGTGTTACCGGTTCTTCTCACCTGGAGTCACGGAGCACGGAGCACGGAGCACCTTAATATCTGGATTATTGATGCATTTGACTGTATGAACTTCCTAGAAGTTGTCACCTTGATTTTGGTGTTCATAACATAAACGTCATCATAAGACGGTGTCCTCACATTGTCACCTTTGCCCCCTAGCAGCGCTCACTCTATATACGTTTATCATTCATTATTGTCATTATATGTTTGTTGTGATTATCACAATTAGCGCCGTATATTCATTTATTATATATTGTCTTTTAGAGGTGCAGAGGTTCACCTTTTTATGCTGGCTGCTTGTTTTGCTTTATGCGCTCACAACCACCCCTTTGTCTATGAATATACAGTATATAAAACAAACATTGTGGACCGTAGGAGGGCACCCAAGTAGTGAGCAAAGCCAACAAAAGAGAAAAGATAAACAATGATTAACCGCTTAAGGACCGCCCTATAGCAGATATACTGCTACAGGGCGGCACCTGTCTGCAAAATCACGTATGTATATGTGATTTTGCATTTCTGGGTAGGGGGCGCACTCGAGTCACGTGCCCCCTACCCACGCCACCATTCGCGGCTGTGGATGTCAATCACTGGGTCCCACCCAGTAATTACCCGCTGGCGCCCAGTGATTACTGCCAAGCATCGATGGGGAGGAAGACTGTTTGTTTACTAACAGTCCTCCTCCCTGTCAGCTCGGGCACACTGCACAGCACAGCCATCCACAGCAGTGTGATTACAGTGAAGCACACAGACACCGTCCTCTAGTAAAACACTCCCTGCACACAGTTAACCCTTTGATTGTCCCTCATGTTAACCCCTTCCTGCCCAGCGTCATTAGTACAGTGTTTGTTTGTTTTTTGCTCTGATCACTGTATTGCTGTCACTGGAGATGTCAGTGACACCAAGTTAGTTCCCCCCCAGTGTCAGAATGTCTACCGCAGCCCCCTAAAAGTCACGGATAGCCGCCATTACTAGTAGAAAAAAAATGTACATGTATTGGGATTTTTTTTTAGCAAAGACATGGAGCAGAATACATTTTGGCCTAAATTTATGACGCAATTTGATTTTTGAAATTTTTTTACTGGACATGTTTAATAGCATAAAGTCCAAATTATTGTTTCCTGCAAGAACAGGTTGCTGGGAAAAAAATGTTCAATTCCCCCATTAACAGAGTCAGTGTTGATGGGGGAAATCCCTCCTGTGTAGCTGTAGTGTTCTTCCGGTGGGGGGGGTGCTAACAATAATCGCATGGAAAATCCGGCAGGCTGGTTGTACCCAAGTTGGTTGATCAACTTGGGTGCATCTGCCTGCCCACACATGGTTCAAATCTCCTGCTGAACTGGCCGAGATTCGAACTGTCTATGGTCAGCTTTACATTGATGGTTAAAATGTCACCTTTACAGCCAGGTTACAAGATAACTATGCCAAGTTGCTAGTTTTGCCAAGTAGCATTGGCTACAGGAAAATGCAGGAATCAAGAAATGGGGGATTAATCAGCTACAGCTCAAAGAACCTCTATCAACTTCTGGAGGAACCCAAGTGTTCCACAGAACCTTGGCTGAGAATGGTTGCTCTAGACTAGAGTTTACTCATAATGTTGAGAAATTCAAAAAACATCCAGCAGAGGCAGTTCTGCAGACAGAAACTCCTTGCCGATGACAGAGGTTGGAGAAGAACGGTCAGACTGGTTAACGCTGATTAAGGCTACAGTAACTCAGATAATCACTTTCATCTTTGGACTTTTGCAACTTTGGAGAACAGAAAAGCATCTCAGAATGGTCAACACATTAAGATTGAAGTCGATGGGCTACAACAACAGAGGACCACATTGGGTTCCACACCTGTTAGTGAAGAAGAAGAATCCATCCCATACTGTGCCCATTGCACAGGCCCACCAAAACTGGACATAAGAAGACTGGAGAAATGTATCCTGGTCTAATGAACCTCAATTCCTGCTGAGGCACACAGATGGAAGGCCAGTCCATGAATGCACAGGTCATTTTTTACTTTTGTCAAACTTTCTTAATTAGTATTTAATGGGTTCTGCCAGGTGTTTGTTTATGTTTGTGTTCATTTTGGGTATATTTCTTATCACTATTGCTTCAGGAAATAACAAGAATAATCACTCTTCCACAGCCTATTATTGATCTTACCCTGGACATCAGGATAGTGGGCCATGAAGGCCAGGCAGAATTTCAGGGTAGAATCTGTGGTCTCAGAACCCACTGCCAACAGCCCCACCAGGACATTCAGGAGACTCATCACAGAAATTTGGGTCCTCTTCATGCAGGCACAGAGAGAACCATTGTCAGATAACTGGAGCGAGCAAAATGCACAAACTAAATCCTACTACTGCAAGACAATTAAGGGCCCTTTCATACCATGCCTATGCAGTAACATGTTTTCTTACACACGTGAGCTTAGGCACTTTTTTCAAGTTTACACATATTTTGTGCTTTGAATGTTCAATTTTTTTAGTTCATTTGTTGTAGGGAGGAGATGAGAGGGGAGGGAAAGACAACAAGAGAAGGGGAGAAGATGTGAGAGAACAAGAAGGTAAAGGAGGAGGAGAGGAAGGGAGAAGAGAGGAAAGGAGAAGAGAAGTAGAGAAAGAGGGAGAGAAGGACAGAAAGGAGAAACAGGAAAGGAGAAACAAGTCGAAAGAGAGAGAGAGGAGAAGGACAGAGAGAGAGAGGAGAAGGACAGAGAGAGAGGGGAGAGGAAGAGGGAGAGGAGAAGGAGAGAGAAAGAGGAGAAGCAGAGGAAAGCAGAATGAGAGAGAGAGAGAGAGGAGAGGAGAAGCAGAGGAGAGCAGAAAGAGAGAGGGGAAGGGGGGAGAGAAGAAGAGAGAGAGGAGAAGCAAAGGAAATCAGAAGGAGAGAGGGAGAGGAGAGAGAAAGGCAGGAGAGGGAGAGGAGAAGCAGAGGAGAGAAGAGAAGATGAGGAGAGGAAGAGAAAATGAAACAGAATAGAGGAGAGGAAAAGGAGAAGAAAAGAAGAGGAGGAGAAGAGGGAGAGGAAAGGAGCAGAATTGTACCTGGTTGGGGAGCCTGACGTGAAGAGAAGGCATCCTCTTACAACTCCCGCTTGGGGCCCCTGATAGTGGGAACAGAGGGCACAGAGCCAGGAGTGGCACGAGTGCCGGGTGGATCTAGAGCTGGCAGCAGGTAGCTGAAGACCCAGGAGATCCGGATGCAGGCCAGGTGCAGATGCAGGAGCATAGGTGCAGCAGCAGGCAGGTATGGCGGCAACCAGGATGCAGACTGGGACTGGACACTGGAGTGTGGATGCGGTAGCAGGCAGGTATTGCAGTGACCAGGACGCAGACCAGATGCAGGACCGTGGGTACAGTGGCAGGTAAGTATGACAGCCGTCAGGATATGAGCCAGATGCAGGACCGTGGGTACAGTGGCAGGTAAGTATGACAGCCGTCAGGATATGAGCCAGATGCAGGACCGTGGGTGCAGCGGCAGGTAAGTATGGCAGCCGTCAGGATGTGAGCCAGGTGCAGGTGCAGGTACCTGGATGTAGCAGAGTCAAACAAGCCGGGTCAGTATCAAGCAGGCAGATCAAGTACAAGGGAGCAGGCAAGCGGATGGTCAGGGATAGCCGAGGTCGGTGCAGGCGGAGTTCTTTCTTAGTCAGGTCAGATCAGGATACAGGCAGCAGAATCAGGTAATAAGTGCAGGGACGTTTTAGACCAGAAGGCATTTATTGTACTTCATTGCAGGTTTAAATAGCCCGCCTGGCGGTTATGCGGACTCTACTGCACATACACGAACTTCCGCGCTTCTGCGCATGCGTGCTCGCACTGCCGCGACCCGGAGGGATCTGTCGCCATCGCATGGCTGCACGGTGACAGGGTCCCTGACAGTGCCCCCTCCCTAAGGGCAGCCTCCAGATGCCCAACTGGGCCATCTTGTCTTGATCCACCCGGCGGTATCTCTAGCAACCCACAGAATGGGATTCCCCAGGGTGCAGGGACTAAGCCCCAATCTGCTTATTCACCAGGGACCCTGATGGTGGGGATGGACTTGGAGCAGACTGAGACCCATGAGTGCACCCGACTGTGGTAGAGGGAACCGCCGGAGGTATGTATCAGAAGAGAGCCTGATGTGAAGAGGCTGGCAGACCGTGTAGCGTAGTCAGGCAGGCCGGGTCGGTAACAGTAGAGGCAGAATGGTACAGAGCAGCGGACAGAGAGTAGTCGGGTCACAAGCCAGGTTTCAGCAACAGGAGGTCAGGTAATCAGGAGTAAGCAAAAGAATAGTCAGACGAGCCAGGGATCAGAGCAGGAGACGGTCAGCAGAGGTCAGAATCAAGCAGGGTCCGTAACAAGGTATCTCACACAGGAACAGACAAGCAGGGAACAGGGAATGAAGACCATACGGCAATGTGAGCATTGCATGAGCTGGTTTAACCACTTGCCTACCAGGCACTTATACCCCCTTATTTACCAGGCCAATTTTCAGCTTTCAGCGCTGCCGCACTTTGATTGACAATTGCGCGGTCATACAACATTGTACCCATATGCAATTTTGATCATTTTTTTCTCACAAATAGAGCTTTCTTTTGGTGGTATTTAATCGCCACTGGCCACTTTACTTTTTGCGCTATAAATAAAAAATTGCCAAAAATGTGAAAAAAAAAAAAAAGTTTCTTTGTTTCTATTATAAAATTTTTCAAACAGGTAATTTTTCTCCTTCACTGATGTGCGTTGATGAGGCAGCACTGATGGACACTGATAGGCGGCACTGATGGGCACTGATAGGCAGCACTAAAGGGCACTGATAGGCAGTACTAATGAGGTGTCACGGATAGGCGGCACTGATAGACAGCACTAATGAGGTGTCACGGATAGGCGGCACTAATATGCAGCACTGATAGGCGGCACTGATAAGTGACACTGATGATGGGTACTGATAGACGGCACTGACTGGCATCACTGCTGGGCACTGACTGGCGGCACTGACTGGCACAACCGCTGGGCACTGACTGGTGGCACTGACTGGCAGCACTGCTGCGCTGCACTGGTGGGTGGCACTGGTGGGCAGCACTGGTGGGTGGGCACAGGTGGGTGGCACTGGTGGGCACAGGTAGGTGGGCACAGGTGGGTGGCACTGCTGGGCACAGGTGGGTGGCACTTCTGGGCACAGGTGTGTGACATTGCAGAGTGGCACAGGTGGGTGCACTGCTGGGCACAGGTGGGTGCACTGCTGGGCACAGGTGGGTTATCTGCTGGGCACAGGTGGGCGGAGCTAGTGGGCGCACTGCTGGGCACAGGTGGGCGGAACTTGCGGGTGGCACTGCTGGGCACCGATCATCAGGGCACTGATCATCGGTGCCCTGATGATCGGTGCCGATCCCCGCTCTGACAACTGCCGGTTCTCGGCAGTACTTTCCTCACGATCTGACAGCGTGAGGAAAGTGCAGCCGAGAACCGGCACTTGCATTTCCCTCTGATCAGCGTGTCATTGGACACCGCTGATCAGGTGGTAAAAGGCCGCTGTGATTGGCCTTTTACCACATCACGTGATCAGCTGTGTCCGTAGGACACAGCGATCACGGAGATCGCTGGGTGCGCGCCCCCTGGGGCGCGCAGGAGAGCGCGTTCTGGGGGGACGTCATATGATGTCCACTCAGAACTGGCCGGCCGCAGTGCAGCCGTCATTCGGCTATCTGCGGTCGGCAACAAGTTAAATAACCCGCCCGGCGCCGACAGGTGTGCCTGGGTCCTAGTGCCTGCCCGGCCGTCATTGGTGACAGGCGCGCCTGGGTCCTAGTGCCCGCCTGCCTGTATGTCTTGTTGGGATCCTACGCCTGTGCAGATTTGTGTGCCGCAGTGATCTCTGGGATTCCTGACATTGCCCCCTCCCCCTATGGGCAGCCTCCGGATTCCCAACTGATTTCTCCTCTGTGGGTGGTTTTGAAAAACTCCTGAATCAACCTAGGGGCGTGGACGTTTTGGGCTGGCTCCCACGAATTCTCCTCAGGACCATAACCCTTCCACTTAATGAAAAACTGCGTTTGGCCTCCCCTCTTTCTACAATCCAAAATTGCCTCAACTTCAAACTCCTCTTCTTCGTCGATGGTCACGGCCTCTGGGGGTCTGGACCTCCGATCCGGGAAGGGATCTGGCGCTGCAGGTTTCAACAAAGACACATGAAAAACTGGGTGCATCTTAAATGATTCAGGAAGTGTGAGCTCATAAGCTACTTCATTAATTTTCCGTTTCTCTCGGAATGGCCCCATGAACTTCGGTCCCAATTCACTTGATGGGCATGACATTTTTAGATTGGTCGTGGCTAACCAGACCTGGTCCCCTGGTTGCAGGATCAGTCCACCTCTTCTTTTTCTGTCAAACGCCCTTTTATTATGCTCCTGGGCCTTAGCAATTGCCTCTTGTAGCACCTTATTGTTGGAAGAAAAGAAATTTATCATACCTTGTGTAGCGGGCACCAAACTTTCTGGGATCAGGTCAGGCAGAAAGGAGAGATGGAACCCATAATTCGCAAAGAACGGAGATTGCTTGGTGGCAGAGTGACTTGCGTTATTGTACACGAATTTGGCTAAGGGCAGGAGCGTCAGCCAATCATCCTGTAGAAATGAGGTGTAGCACCTGAGATACTGTTCCAATGTCTGATTTGTTCGTTCTGTCTGCCCATTTATCTGTGGGTGGTATGCAGATGAAAAAGAAAGTTTAATTCCTAAGATCTCACATAGAGCCTTCCAGAACTTTGAGGTGAACTGGACCCCCCTGTCCGAGACAATATCTTTTGGGATTCCATGGAGTCTTATAACCTCCTTCACAAAGATTTGTGCCGTCTCGGGAGCCGAAGGTGTGCTTTTAATGGAAGGAAATGGGCCATCTTTGACAGGCGATCTACAACCACAAAGATTGCCGTGTGATCCTGAGAAGGTGGGAGCTCCACTACAAAGTCTATGGAGATCATTCTCCATGGCCTGTCAGGTATTGGTAAGGGTCGTAATAGACCCCAGGCCCTATTTCTGGTGGGCTTGTTTCTCTGACAAATGGCATGTCTTCACATACGATTCACAATCTTTGACCATACTCGGCCACCAGAATGTGCGTTGTAACAGCTCTAACGTTTTACATGTTCCAAAATGGCCTGCCAATGGGTGATCGTGGCAGTAACCCAGGACCATGGTACGGGCCTCCTCGGGTACCACGATCTGTCCCACTCTCCAGAAAAGTCCTTCCTTGTTCTGCAAGTAAACCCCGGGTGGGCTAGGCATCCCTACAGATGCCGTCTGTAATTTGGAACGTAGTTCAGATTGGAGGGCAAGAAAGTTTTCCTGTAGACAGAATGGTGTCTGGTTTGGGAACCTCTTCAGGGCCCTCGAACATGCGCGAGAGCGCGTCAGGTTTTGTGTTCTTAGATTCAGGTCTATATGTGATATGGAACACGAACCTTGAAAAGAATAGTGCCCATCTGGCCTGGCGTGGTCTCAGGCGCTTAGCCGTCCTCAAATACTCCAAGTTTTTGTGGTCAGTGAAAATTAAGATCGGTTGCGTAGCCCCCTCCAGCAGGTACCTCCACTCCTCCAGAGCTGTCTTGGTCGCTAAAAGTTCCCAGTCTCCAATATAAATCCTCTCTGCTGACGTTAGTTTTCTAGAGAAGAAGGCCACTGGGTGCATGAGTTCTTTGGTGCCCTTTCTCTGGGACAGGACTGCCCCCACTGCGTTCTCAGATGCATCCCCCTCCAGTACATAGGGTAAGGAGGAATCCGGGTGACTTAGAATAGGGACTGTGGTAAACAATCCCTTCAGGGATTCGAATGCCACCTGTGCCTCAGGTGTCCACCGGAAGCGAACCCCCTGCTTGGTGAGCTGGGTAATGGGGGACACAAGACCCGAGAAGTTCTTGATGAACTTTCTATAAAAATTGGCAAAGCCAATAAACCGCTGAACCCCTTTTTTATCGATGGGTACTGGCCACTCCATGATTGCAGAGATTTTCTGGGGGTCCATGGCAACTCCCGTGGTAGAGATAATCAATCCCAAGAAGGCAATGCTGTGCTGTTCAAAGCTACACTTGTCCGCCTTGGCATACAGCCCGTGTTGGCGAAGTCGCTCCAACACTCTCCGGACATGATCTCTATGTACCTCCAGGGATGAGGAGAAAATCAGGATGTCGTTTAAGTATACGACCACAAAGACATCTAAATAGTCTCGGAACACGTCATTTACAAAATGCTGGAATGTGGCTGGTGCATTGCATAGCCCGAAGGGCATGACCAGGTACTCGAAGTGCCCAAACCTGGTGCGAAATGCTGTCTTCCACTCATCTCCCTCCCTTATGCGGACTAAATTATACGCACCCCTCAAATCCAACTTGGTAAACACTGCTGCTGACCTTAGTCTTTGAAAAAGCTCAGGAACCAAGGGAAGCGGATAGCGATTTTTCACCGTTATTTTGTTTAATTCCCGGTAGTCCACGCAGGGCCTTAGGGACTTGTCTTTTTTTTCTACAAAAAAGATTCCAGCTCCGGCTGGTGACGTAGAGGGGCGAATGAAACCCTTTTGGAGATTTTCATCTATGTACTCTTTTAGTACCCCCCAACTCCCGCTCAGATAAGGGGAATATTCGCCCAAAAGGAATCTCAGATCCCGGGAGAAGGTCGATGGGGCAGTCATAGGTTCAATGTGGAGGGAGAGTGTCTGCCCCCCCGCTTACTAAACACATCGAGGTAGGTATGGTAGGCTGGGGGAATGACTTGGGTCAGTTCTGCATCTACGTCCATACATAGCAGGGACTGTGGAACTGCGGGAACCCTGGAATAGCAATGCTCCTGACAGTAGGATGACCGAAACTGAATTGACCCTGTCTTCCAATTAATCTGGGGATCATGTGCTCGTAACCAGGGAAGCCCCAGGATAATTGGAAATAGAGGGGATGCAATGGCATCCAGGCGGAGAAATTCCTGATGGTGATCAGCCACCGTAGTGCAGATAGGTGGGGTCTCCCTGTCTACTAACCCTGATTTAATGCGAGACCCATCGGCTAGGAAGATATTTAACCCACATTCCTTTGTCTGTAGGGGGATCTGCTGTTGAGCTGCAAAGTCTAGGTCTATAAAGCAGCTACAAGCTCCTGAGTCAATGATTGCTGTCGCTGACACGGTCCTTCCAGGAAGCTGGAAGGAGATAGGCACGGCTAAGTAATTTGACTTAAGACAGGTGGGAGATACAGCAGAAAAAACAGAGGCACACTTACTCAGTTTTGCTGGGCAGGAGCATACCACATGACCTGGTCCCCCACAGTACAGACAGAGATGGTTTGCCCGACGCCTCTGGCGTTCTTCAACTGTTAATGAAGGTTGCATCAATCCCAATTGCATGGGTTCGGGCATCTCGGTGGCTTCCGGCTTCTGATTCCCAACAGGAGAGGTAGACTGGTCCGGAACGCGAGGTAGTACCCATGTTGGTCTCTGACCCTGGCTGGACCTCTCTAGCTTACATTCCCGCAATCTGCAGTCGATCTGGATGGCCAGAGTTATGAGGTCTTCTAAGGTATCGGGTATGCCCACTCTGGCTAGTTCGTCTTTAAGTGACTCGGATAAGCCCATGCGGAATTGGTGATGCAGGGCTGCATCATTCCAATGGGTGTCCCCCATCCAACGTCTGAACTCCGAGGCGTACTCTTCCGCTGCTCGGCGACCTTGTCCGAGTGTATGCAGGGCTGTTTCAGCCGATGCTGCCCGCTGCGGGTCGTCATATAACACCGCCATTGCTTTAAAAAACGCTGTTACCGAATCCAGATGTGGATGGCGGATCTCGAGTAGTCGGTGGGCCCAGCCCTGGGGTTCATCTTGCAGTAGGGATATAATGAACCCCACCTTCACAGATTCTGCAGAAAATGTCCGCCGCTGCAGCTGAAAGTATAGTTGGCATGCATTGCGGAATGCCCTGAATTCTCCTGGATCCCCATTGAACCGTTCCGGCATCGGTACATGGGGTTCCGGTGGAGGCATTGAGACCATTGCTCCGACAAGAGGTTCCGAGGGGTTCCTGGTCGAAGATGGAGTAACCGGTTTCTGAGATGTGGATGCCGGCAAGGCTAGCGTCTGAATACGACCCTCCAGATGTGTGTAACCCTCCTGTAGCGTTTTAACCGCTTGGGTGAGCGCCGCCAGATGTTGGCATATATCGTCCAGCGGGGATGGTCCTCTCCAAGGCTCAGTCATGGCCATATGGTTCTGTCATGAACCACCCGGCGGTATCTCTAGCAAGCCACAGAACGGGATTCCCCAGGGTGCGGGGTCTAAGCCCCAGTCTGCTTATTCACCAGGGACCCTGATGGTGGGGATGGACTTGGAGCAGACTGAGACCAGGTCAAGACCCCTGAGTACACCCGACTGTGGTAGAGGGAACCGCCGGAGGTATGTATCGGAAGAGAGCCTGATGTGAATAGGCTGGCAGACCTAGGCAGTGGTGAGCGGATCCATGCAGGATGGATGGATGACAGAGTACATGCAGAGTAGTCAGGCAGGCTGGGTCGGTAACAGCAGAGGCAGAACGGTACAGAGCAGTGGACAGAGAGTAGTCGGGTCGCAAGCCAGGTTTCAGGAACAGGAGGTCAGGTAATCAGGAGAAAGCAAAAGAATAGTCAGACGAGCCAGGGATCAGAGCAGAAGACGGTCAGCAGAGGTCAGAATCCAGCAGGGTCGGCAACAAAGTATCTCACGCAGCAACAGACGAGCAGGGAACAAGGAATGAAGACCATACGGCAATGTGAGCATTGCATGAGCTGGTTTAAATAGCCCGCCGGGCATCAACAGGCTCACCTGGGTCCTAGTGCCTGCCCGGCCGTCATTGGTGACAGGCGCACCAGGGTCCTAGTGCCCACCTGCCTGTATGTCTTGTCGGGATCCTACACCTGTGCAGATTCGTGCGCCGTGGTGATCTCTGGGATTCCTGACAAGGGCCCTTAAACCCCTCGCGTATTGTATTGTTACTGTACTGTCCCATGTATTGTCTCCCATTGTAATGTACAGCGCTGAGCAAACTGTTGGCGCTATATAAATACTGTGTAATAATAATAATGTCATCAGAACAGGATGCAAGAAGGTTACCAGTGGGATCCCACTTTATTGTGTTCACTTCATTTGTGTGTCCCTGGAATGTGTTTATTGGCCACTATTCAGTGCTCCTACTCCTCGACCTCTCCGCGGCTTTCGACACTGTCGACCATCCCCTCCTCCTCAAAAAACTCCACTCTCTTGGCCTCAGAGATCCCACTCTCTCCTGGCTCTTGTCCTACCTATCACAACGCTGCTTCAGCGCTACCTATAATGCTACCACCTCCCCCGCACTCCCCCTCTCTGTTGGGGTCCCTCAAGGCTCTGTCCTCGGGCCCCTTCTCTTCTCCATCTACACCTCCTCCCTTGGCCAACTCATACACTCTCACGGCTTCAACTACCACCTCTATGCCGACGACACGCAAATCTATCTCTCGACCCCCCACCTCACCCCCTCGGTCTCCGCCCGAATCACAAACCTACTGAACGACATATCAGACTGGATGTCGCTCCACTTCCTTAAACTGAACCTCTCCAAAATTGAGCTCCTAGTCTTCCCCCCCCCAGCCCGGACACCACCCCTTACTGACTTCTCCATCACGTCCAACAACGCCACCATCAGGCCCGCCCCGCAGGCCAGAGTACTTGGTGTCATTCTTGACTCCAATCTATCCTTCCAGCCCCAAGTCCAATCACTAACAAGCTCATGCAGACTCCACCTCCAACATCGCCAAAATCTACACGTTCCTAACCCCAGAAACCACTAAACAGCTCATCCACTCCCTCATCATATCACGACTCGACTACTGCAACTCCCTCCTCACTGGCCTGCCTCGCCACAGGCTATCCCCGCTTGAGTCTATCCTGAACTCTGCGGCCAGACTCATCCACCTTACCAACCGCTCCGTTTCCACCACCCCCCTCTGCCAATCCCTCCACTGGCTTCTGATTGCCCAACAGATCAAATTAAAAATCCTAACACTGACGTACAAAGCTGTCCATCATACTGCCCCGAACTACATCACCGACCTAATATCCAAGTACCACCCAACACGCACACTCTGCTCCTCACAAGACCTCCTTCTCTCTAGTTCCCTGGTCTCCTCCTCCCATGCCCGCCTACAGGACTTCTCCAGGGCGTCACCCATCCTCTGGAACTCCCTACCCCAAACCATCAGACTATCACCTACTCTCCTCTCCTTTAGGTGCACCCTGAAAACCCATCTCTTCAGGGAAGCCTACCCCACCCCCCTACTAATTGCCGATCTCCTCCACTCTTCCTACCACTCCATCCCCCACAGCTATTTCCTCCCGTACCACCATCCCCTCCCTCCTAGATTGTAAGCTCCAAGGAGCAGGGCCCCTCGTGTATTGTATTGTTCCAAGGAGCAGGGTATTGTATTGTTCCAAGGAGCAGGGCCCTCAAACCCCTCGTGTATTGTATTGTTACTGTACTGTCCCATGTATTGTCTCCCATTGTAATGTACAGCGCTGAGCAAACTGTTGGCACTATATAAATACTGTGTAATAATAATAATAATAATGTCATCAGAACAGGATGCAAGAAGGTCACCAGTGGGATCCCACTTTATTGCGGTCACTTCATTTGTGTGTCCCTGGAATGTTTTTATTGGCCTGTCTTGTCCCAATTTGCAGACATGAATGCACATATCTGTACTGCATGATGCAAATGTGTTGTTACTTTGCCAGTCCACATCTAACGCTGGTGCCGTGTGAAAAGGAAACTGTTGTTTTGCCCCCCCTGTGTGTGTCCCAGATTATGGTCGTCTTGTCTACGCCTGCACTTTAAATAATATTTCCTTTCTTGTCCCATTTCAAGGCAAATATAGGTCCTTTGTGTTGCCCCAAGGTGCTTGCAAAGGTTCCATCTTCTGTCCAGATTCTGGCAAAGCCATCATAGGATCCAGTTGCTAGAAGTGTTCCTTCACTATTCCAATCTAAGGATCCTTGTTACTAGGACCATCTTGTCCCCCCCCCCTCGTATACAGTGTCTAAGGACCAGCTGTGTTGAAGCACTAGTGCTGTTTTCACTGAGATTCCATATCCGTGCCGTCCAATCACCTGACCCTGATGCCAATAGATCACTAACTGGGTTCCAGGCACAAACCAACACTTCTGATTCCTGACCACGTAATACTACTGCTTTGCTAGATGGGATTTCTACATCTCCATCATCTTCCATCCTATCAGTGTGGTTATTTGCCAGTCCCTGTCCTCCATTCTCATCCCCGTTTGCTGCATTTCCCCCATTCTTCGCAGATGGCTGCTGGTTGTTTGCCGTTGCAGCGGCTGCCTGTTGCTGCACAAGCTTGTCTCTGTATGCCTGCTGTCTTGTCTGTACCACATCAGGTATAACTGCATCAATCAGGGAGATTCCATCGTCCTCCCGTCACAAAGTGTGCCATCCTCATCAATGCTCACTTCTGCCTCCACATACTGCAATCCTTTGTGAATGATGGAAATGAAAGCAGCAGGTGGCACCAGGGCACCATTGATATCAGACCGGCTGATATGGCTCTCTATACCAAAAGTGAATGCTGAATGGGAGAATCCCGACTCCTGCAAGTATCGCTACACCACAAAGTATCCTCATCACGGCTTATACTCATCTTTATGCCACCTAAACCAGGACTTCCCAGCAAACTGAGAAAAGACACCTTTGCAACCTTTGACTTCAGATGTTATGGCAGTCCTTCCATGTGATGGCTGCATTAGTTTTCTTTCTTCAAGCCAATCACATCTTCTCATCCGAAAGTCGCACTCTAAAAGCCGGTATAGTACTGGAGCAAACAACAAGGGAATCTTGGCTCCGTGATGGAGGAACCGCGTGTGCACCCGGATTCGCCTTCCTTGGTTACACGTCCATCACTCCCGGGGCAGCGGCAGCCGGTAAGCCGCTTATGTGGAGGAAGATCGGTAAGAGACGAGGGGGGGGGGGACAGGAAAGTGCGACCCCCCCTCAGAGTTCCACAACAATAAAAAGTGTTTAGTGTTTAACCCCTCGCCTACAGAGCACTTCTACCCCCTTCTTTACCAGGCCAATTTTCAGCTTTCAGCACTGCCGCACTTTGATTGACAATTGCGCGGTCATGCAACACTGTACCCATATGAAATTTTTATCATTTTTTTCTCACAAATAGAGCTTTCTTTTGGTGGTATTTAATCGCTGCTGGGTGCTTTACTTTTTGCGCTATAAACAAAAAAATTGCAAAAAAAAAAAAAAAAAAAATGTTTCTTTGATTCTATTATAAAATTTTTCAAACAGGTAATTTTTCTCCTTCACTGATGTGTATTGATGAGGTAGCACTGATGGGCACTAATAGGCGGCACTGATAGGCAGCACTAAAGGGCACTGATAGGCAGTACTAATGAGGTGGCACGGATAGGTGGCACTGATAGGCAGCACTAATGAGGTGTCACGGATAGGTGGCACTGATAGGCAGTACTAATGAGGTGTCACGGATAGGCGGCACTGATAGGTGACACTGATGATGGGTACTGATAGATGGCACTGATAGGTGGCGCTGACTGGCATCACTGCTGGGCACTGACTGGCACAACCGCTGGGCACTGACTTTCAGCACTGCTGGGCTGCACTGGTGGGTGGCACTGGTGGGCACAGGTGGGTGGCACTGGTGGGCACAGGTAGGTGGCACTTATGGGCACAGGTGGGTGCACTGCTGGGCACAGGTGGGCAGAACTTGTGGGTGGCACTGCTGGGCAGCGATCATTAGGGCACTGATCGCCAGTGCCCTGATAATCAGTGCCGATCCCTGCTCTGACAACTGCTGGTTCTCGGCAGTACTTTCCTCAGGATCTGACAGCGTGAGGAAAGTGCAGCCGAGAATCGGCAATTGCATTTCCCGGTGATCAGCGTGTCATTGGACACGGCTGATCACGTGGTAAAAGGCCGCTGTGATTGGCCTTTTACCACATCCGTAGGACAAAGCGATCACGGAGATAGCTGGGTGCGCGCCGAGCGTGTTCTGGGAGGACGTCATATGACGCCCACCCAGAACTGGCCGGCCGCAGTGTAGCCGTCATCTGGCTATCTGCGGTCGGCAAGAAGTTAAAGAATGAAAAAAAAGAAGTTTTAAAAAATAAAAAAGGTTTTACTGATAAAAATGTTTTAGTTTTACACAAAACAGTTTTAGTGTTAAAAAATAAATAAAACAAAAAATAGTTTATGTGCTAAAAAATAAAAAAAAAATGCTTAAGTGTTAAAAAAATAAAAACATTTATTATTGTTAAAAGATAAAAATAAAAAAATATTTCATCCCCGCCCCCTTCTCTGTCCCCGCCCCCCTTCTCTGTCCCCGCCCCCCTCTTCCTTGCTCCTCCTCTGTCTATCCCTAACCCCCCACGTAGCTCTGGAGAGTCATTACCCCCACCGATCAAATTCTTTCTGATATGTTACTACCTCTTACTAATATTTGTATTCACTGGACACCATCAGATGTGCTGCATTGTTTTCTTGGCTCTTCCCCTCCCCCTCTATATACAGACATTGATACTCTGCATACTGACCCCTGAATCTTGTTGTCAATATAATGTCTAATGCCTCCCGCTAATGTCTCCATCCCCATGTTATAATGACAAGAAAATGGTTTGAACAAGAAAAATAAAAAATATTTTTGTGTTAATAAAAAAAAAGTGTTAAAAAATAAAAAAAAAGTGTAGTGTTAAAATTATTTTTTTTTTTTTAAGTGTTGGGGTTAAAAATAAACAATATTATTGTTAAAAACTAAATAAAAACAAAAAATGTTTTTGTGTGAAAAAATAGAAAATGTTTAATGTTATTCTTTTTTTAAACTTGTAGCGTTAAAATAAATTACAAAAAGTTTTAGTGTTAAAAAAAAACGGTTTTATTGTTAAAAAAATAAAACGTTATTATGTTAAAAAATGAAAAGGTTTAGTGTTGTAAAAAAGAAAGTTTTAGTGTTAAAAGTAATAGAAATAAAAAAATTTTTAGTGTAAAAATAAAAGTTGTGTTGCCTGTGTTGTGTATGGATTGGTGCAGGTCAGGACTACAAACCCCTCCCCCCTCCATACGAGGACAGGTGTGTGCTGTGGGTGGGGAGTTGTAGTTCCAGCGCACGCCTGCAGTACCCATGTTCCCACACTAGATGTCTCCCCCGCTCAGCCCCGCTCCGACGGCTCTCCATCCCCGGCTGTCCTCATTAACCCCTGTGTGTCCGGCGGGCGGGGTGCCGGTGGGGTGTCGGTCCCTCCTCCCCGGTGTGCTCAGTATGGAGGGATGGCGGTAGAAGGCGGGGTGCCGGTGGGGTGTCGGTCCCTCCTCCCCGGTGTGCTCAGTATGGAGGGATGGCGGTAGAAGGCGGGGTGGAGGTGCTGCTCCGGGACGGTTGGTACACAGTTGCGGGGAAGTTGTCGGAGGTCTCCCCGGTGCTGAGCGCGGACCGGTCCGGGGACAACGGGGTGACCAATGGATCGTTCCGGGGCCCCTCCGAGCCCCCCCAGCCCGAGGCCATCGCCAACCAGAAGCGGACGGTGCGGATGGTGGAGCCGGGCGGGCTGGGGATCCATGAAGGGGGGCCGGGAGAACAAGATGCCCGTCCTCATCTCCAACATCTTCCGCGGGCTGGCCGCCGACCTCACCCACTCCCTCTGTCGGGGGCGCCATCCTCTCCGTCACTGGCACCGACCTCCGGGATGACACACGTGACGAGGGCGGGCAGGGAGGTCACCCTGGAGGGTAAGTACCACCTGTGACATGGGATGGGGGGCATGTATGTGTAGGGGACATGGGGGGGGTAAGTACCACCTGTGACATGGGATGGGGGGCATGTATGTGTAGGGGACATGGGGGGGGTAAGTACCACCTGTGACATGGGATGGGGGGGCATGTATGTGTAGGGGACATGGGGGGGTAAGTACCACCTGTGACATGGGATGGGGGGGCATGTATGTGTAGGGGACATGGGGGGGTAAGTACCACCTGTGACATGGGATGGGGGGCATGTATGTGTAGGGGACATGGGGGGTAAGTACCACCTGTGACATGGGATGGGGGGGCATGTATGTGTAGGGGACATGGGTGGGTAAGTACCACCTGTGACATGGGATGGGGGGGCATGTATGTGTAGGGGACATGGGGGGTAAGTACCACCTGTGGCATGGGATGGGGGGACATGTATGTGTAGGGGACATGGGGGGGGGGGTAAGTACCACCTGTGACATGGGATGGGGGGGCATGTATGTGTTGGGAACATGGGATGGTAAGTACCACCTGTGACATGGGATGGGGGGGCATGTATGTGTAGGGGACATGGAGGGGGTAAGTACCACCTGTGACATGGAATGGGGGGCATGTATGTGTAGGGGATATGGGAGGGTAAGTACCACCTCTGACATGGGATGGGGGGCATGTATGTGTTGGGAACATGGGAGGGTAAGTACCACCTGTGACATGGGATGGGGGGGCATGTATGTGTAGGGGACATGGGGGGGTAAGTACCACCTGTGACATGGGATGGGGGGCAAGTATGTGTAGGAGACATGGGGGGTAAGTACCACCTGTGACATGGGATGAGGGGCATGTATGTGTAGGAGACATGGGGGGGGGGTAAGTACCACCTGTGGGATGGGGGGCATGTATGTATTGGGGACTTGGGGGGTAAGTGCCACCTGTGACATGGGATGGGGGTGGCATGTATGTGTAGGGGACATGGGGGGGTAAGTACCACCTGTGACATGGGATGGGGGGCATGTATGTGTAGGGGACATGGGAGGGTAAGTACCACCTGTGACATGGGATGGGGGGGCATGTATGTGCAGGGGACATGGGGGGGTAAGTACCACCTGTGGGATGGGATGGGGGGCATGTATGTGTAGGGAACATGGGGGGGGTAAGTACCACCTGTGGCATGGGATGAGGTGTCATGTATGTGTAGGGGACATGGGAGGGTAAGTACCACCTTTGACATGGGATGGGGGGCATGTATGTGTAGGGGACATGGGGGGGTAAGTACCACCTATGGGATGGGGGGCATGTATGTGTAGGGGACATGGGGGGGTAAGTACCACCTGTAGCATGGGATGGGGGGCATGTATGTGTAGGGAACATGGGGGGTAAGTACCACCGATGGGATGGGGTGCCATGTATGTGTAGGAGACATGGGAGGGTAAGTACCACCTGTGACACGGGATGGGGGGCATGTATGTGTAGGGGACATGGGGGGGGGTAAGTACCACCTGTGGGATGGGATAGGGGGCATGTATGTGTAGGGGACCTGGGGGTGGGGGTAAGTACCACCTTTGGCATGGGATGGGGGGCATGTATGTGTAGGGTACATGGGGGGTAAGTACCACCTGTGACATGGGATGGGGGGGCATGTATGTTTAATGGACATGGGGGGGTAAGTACCACCTGTGACATGGGATGGGGGGGCATGTATGTGTAGGGGACATGGGGGGTACGTACCACCTGTGGCATGGGATGGGGGTGCCATGTATTTGTAGGGGACTTGGGAGGCACGTACCACCTGTGACATGGGATGGGGGTGCCATGTATGTCTAGGAGACTTGGGGGGTAAGTACCACCTGTGGCATGGGATAGGGGGGCATGTATGTGTAAGGGACATGGGGGGGGTAAGTACTACCTGTGACATAGGATGGAGGGGTGCCATGTATGTGTAGGGAACATGGGGGGGTAAGTACCACCTGTGACATGGGATGGAGGGGTGCCATGTATGTGTAGGGGACATGGTAGGGTAAGTACCACCTATGGCATGGGCTGGGGGGAATATATGTGTAGGGGACATGGAAATGGGGGGGGCATGGGGGTAAGTACCATGTATGATATGTGGGGTGTCATGGTATTGGGGGCTCTGCCATGGCAGAGTCCTATTCTGTTGCCATTGGAAGGGGGAGGATTGCCATAGCAATGGAAAAGTTTTATGAGGGGGAGTGGCCCCTCAGTCTACTGTGGATACTGTATACCATGGGGGGGAGGGGGACCTGGCATGGCAGAATCTTTTTGGGGCTCTTGCCATGGCATTGGGGAAGTCTTACCCAGACGGTTCTGCCATGGTAAAGTCTTATTCTGTATGTCATTGGGGGGGGGGGGGGTGCCATGGCATGTCTTATTCTGTATGTCATTGGAGGATGGAAGGACCTACCATGGTAATAGGGGAGTCTTACTGGGAGGGGTCCTTTGAGTACAATATGCCATTGGGGGACTCTGGACCTGCCATTGTAATCGGAGAGTCGTAGTAGGTGGTCCTGCCATGGGAACCATTACAAAGTCATCTTCTGGTACCAATGGGGGGGGGGGGGGACAAGTCTTATTCTGTATGTCATTGGAGGGTGGAAGGACCAGTCATGGTAATAGGAGAGTCTTACTGGGGGTCCTGCTATGGGAAAGGCTTGTTCTGTATACCTTTGGGGGGGGGCCGGGTACCTACCATGGCAATTGGAGAGTCTTATGTGGGGTCCTGCCATAGCAAAGTCTATTTTGAATACTGCACACCATGGGGGGGGGGGGGGACCTGTCATGGTAAAACGGTCAACACATGTACAAAGGATTTGCAGATGAACGTTTGACAATCTACTAGTGTATAGCCAGCTTTACTGCTCTCCAGCCAACCAGGTTGGATGGGTTGACTGCCTTCTTCCTCATCTCAAACAATGGTTCTTCCCACCACGCTGGCTATGATGTGGCTGCAGGATGCCTGGACCACCATTTCCAAATATATATATAAAACAATGCCTTCAGTTATGACTGCGATCTCTTCTACAGGAGGAGGGATGCCTGCCCCCCTCCCCCACCACCAATTCCTTTCCTGGGCTCTCTCATTCCATTGGGGATCCTGGGACCGCTCCAACCGGCAGCACCGACTTCAATACACACAGAGAAAGGAGCTGATGTAGTTCCTCCCTCTCTGTGGGATCACAAAATGGAAGCAACAAGGATTTTGTCACTTTTGGTTCTGGTTCTGTGTTTACTGGGCAGTTGCCGACCAGCTACTGTGCTGACCCATATGTGTCTGATCAGCTGCATTGGAGGCCAGAGGAGAGATCTGGGGTCTGATAGAGCCAGATGTCTCCATAAAGAGGACCTGTCATAGCCCATGCTGTCACAAGGGATGTTGTACATCTCTTGTGATAGCAATAAAGTTGATTTATAAACAAAAAAGGGACAGTTTAAAACATTTTTTAATAATTTATTTTATTTTAAACTTTTTAAGTGTCCCCCCCCCCGTGCTCATGTGCAAATACATACACATACGTAAATCCAGCACACATATGTAAATGGTGATCACACCATACATGTGAGGTATCGCCACGAACATCAGAACAAGAACAATAATTCCAGCACCAGACCTCCTGCATCACTCTAAACTAGTAACCTGTAGAGGCTTTTAAAGTGTCACCTGTGGAGATTTGTAGGTCCCGTAGTTTGTAGATGTTCCACGAGTGTACTGCACAGTCTATTCCAAATCAAAACAGAAAGAAAAATGTTTCAAATTTATTACTTTACAAAAAGTGAAGAAAAAGGAATATTTAGCTGTTCAATAAAAAAACATGACCTCTTCAAGTATTTGGATGTGTTGAATCTGATCCATGATCCCTGGTATACGATAAATAGGCCCAACACCGTAGTATGAGAAACATCCCCATATCATGATGCTTGCACCACCATGCTTCACGGTCTTCACAGTGTACTGTGGCTTGAATTCAGTGTTTGGGGGTCGTCTGACAAACTGTCTGCAGCAGATCCAAAAAGAACAATCTTACTTCCATCAGTCTACAAAATGTTGCACCATTTCTCTTTTGCCAGTCAATGTGCTCTTTGGTAAATTGTAACCTCTTCAGCACACGTCGTTTTCCCAACAGTGGGACTTTGCGGGGACTTCTTGCAGATAGCTTGGCTTCACATAGGCGTCTTCTAATTGTAACAGTCCTCACAGGGAACGTCACACCTTCTTTCATCACCCCGGAGCTGATCATTGGCTGTGTCTTTGCCATTTTGGCTATTATTCGATCCATTCAAATGGCAGTTTTCTGTTTACTTTCACGTTTTGGTTTCCATTTTACAGCATTTGAGATCATTTTAGCTGAGCAGCCTATCAGTTTCTGCACTTCTTTATATATTTTCTCCTCTCCAATGAACTTTTTAATCAAAGTACGCTGTTTTTCTACACTTTGTCTGGAATGAGCCGTTCCTCAGATTTGTAGAGATATATTATATATAGAGGTATATTCCTTTCAGCAACACTGGCTATATCCATATGAACGTCCAACCTCCAGGAGCCACAATATACCGGGCAGAAAACAAACCTTCCTCACAAATTCACTATTCAGTGTCTCTCCAAAGAAAAGCCAAAGGGATCTGCAATAATGTTCTGCCATAAAAAATGTTCTTTATTAAAACCCGACCGGTACTTACATAATAGGAAGAAACAAGAGCGACAATCATACAAAACGCACTCATATCTACATCTCATTGGTTGTTTGTATTCCCACAGATGGGGGGCCCAGTTTTTATTTCTGGGGCCTGTTTGTTGCCACCTTAGGCAGACTGTAATGGTTATTATATGTGATTTATTTTGTTATTATATACAGTACATGTTGTTCCTTAAAGCAGTTAGGGTGGATCCTGTCATCTCTAGGTGCATGGAGTACACTCACAGTCCTAGAAAGCTGGACTCTAAATACAGATATGAGAAATGTTTTGCCTGTCAGAAGATTTTTATATCTGTTCATCCATTGCTGGGATTTACACAGCTCTGCCAGACAGCACAGCCAAGCAGACAAGACTACTTACAGTTAGGAAATACAGTGGTGTCCTCTGTCCACCCCCAACCGTCTGATTGGATGGTGAAACAGCAGCTGCAGACTGATTAGGTCATCTCTTTGCTCTCTTCTCCTATCAGTGTGTTCTATGTTGGTACATGTGCATGCAGCACACCTGATTGGCTCTCGGTTCTGCCCCTTCTTCTTCCAGTGCTGCTGCATAGTAAGAGGCTGATACCAAATCAATTTCAGGCACTTCCACTAGTGGCATTAAAAAACACACATTTCCAGATGTATTAACCCCTTCCTGTCGGATGTATGTATATATGTGGCAGCACAGAGATTGGCCGTATTCTGTGCCTCCACGTATACACATACCTGTTTTGTGTTGGCAGCATGCCCCCAGCACTCTGACAGCACCGTCACTGACAATTGGAAGCTGGTAGGATGGGCTTCCAATTATCTAATCATCCAATCACAGTGATCACATGGTGCGGAAGCTGAGCAAGCAGGTAACGATGCTCCGGTGTTGCGATCTCTTAAAAGGCTGGGAAGAAGGGGTTAATGAATACAGAGTTGCATTCATTTGTGTCTGTTATATCTGTCTGGAGATTAGTCCAAAGATGTACAGTTTTTATTCAACTGTGTGTGGCAAAATATCCTAAAAATCCAGAGCTATGAACAGGGGATTCTAAGAAGATCCTGGGATTTCCCGCTGTAAACGCATGTGTTCTGTATTGCAGACATCTAGAACTGCATTCACCTGATGCCAAGCATACTGCGGTGCTGCGAGCAAAAGATCCTGCGGCGGCCCAGACCTGGTTCAACGCAATTCACGGGGCGGTGACGGAACTTCTTCCCAAGGTGATGGCCGAAGTCCAAACTCAGCTGGGAAATACGGAACCTCTGGAAGTCATGAAATTCGGCACATGGGCTGGCTAGCAGAAAAGGTCAGTTTGTTGTGTCTTTGGCTTTATATTGTTTATCTCACGAGCTAAATGACCACAAAAATGTCTCATCTGAAGTCCCTTTAACCCTTTTCCGCCTACTCCGTTGTCCTTGTACAAAGTTCTGAGTGCCTGGGGGGCGGGAAGATTTTCGATCATGTGACTACTGTGTTTGGCTGTCATAGTGGTCACATGATCAGGAGTCGTTCCACCGGCTATGGATTATTAGTGAGGGCCGAGAGCTGTCTGTGACAGCCCAGTGTCTGTGCTGGGAGCTTGCAGTGAGCTTGTTCTCAGCACAGAAACATTGGCTGCCCAACAACGCACATGTGTGGGTGTTAAAGCCTGCCCTTGTGGCTGCAAATATGTGTTATTTGGGTGACAACAGGTTAAAGTGGAACTTAACCCCCCCCCAGGTTTAATTTTACTCTAAACCCCCTCCTCCCTTGTGTGCTGGGGTGAACTTAAATAACATACCCAGCCATCAACTGCAGCATTGCCCTGCAGTAATCTGCTGAAAGCGGAACCCACAGGGCCTTGTGCCGCCATCATTGGAGCCAGCTTTCTCTTCCAGGTCCTAGCAAGCAGCTCCTGATGACACTCCACTGCACATGCACAGCGTATTGTACATAGCCCCAAAGCCACCTGGGATACATGATGTTGGTATCCTAGGGGGCTTCAAATGGGGTGGGGAGGATGTCATTCTTACCTAAGCGAGGAAGGCAGAAGCATGGGGTGTGTTCTCCTAAAGAAAGAAAGAAGTGCAGGAGTTGGACAAAAATATGGAAACACTACATGATTTGCAGGTGTGAAAGTGACGACATGGTTTGCGTTGAAAGCGGAAGTGACATAACATTCTTTTGTTTCCGCTGTGTGATGAGACACCTAGCTAACAGGTGGAAAGCCTCACTTCCGTCATTTACTGCGTGCGCAGCTAGTAATATGGAGTCATGTCAGAGCTTACTGAGCTTCAAAGAGGGCAAATTGTTGGTGCCACTTAGC
Organism: Staurois parvus; assembly: GCF_062004578.1. NCBI lineage: Eukaryota > Metazoa > Chordata > Amphibia > Anura > Ranidae > Staurois > Staurois parvus. The sequence goes on from NW_028318371.1 coordinate 2,875,452, forward strand.
TGGTGCCTCTGTGACTGGATTTGCCAATTTATTTGCCGTGTCACGAGGTACAATATCAAAGGTTATGGCGGCATATACAGTTTCTGGGAAAACTATGTCTGGGCAGCCATACTGTATGTACAAATTTTGGCAGACTTTGTGCACCCCATGGTGCAGACATTGTTTCCCGAAGACCGCGCCATTTACCAAGCTGACAATGCTCCGAATTCACACAGCTGGCGTTGTCAAATCACGGTTTGGCGAGGATGCAGACAAAGTCTCACACCTTCCCTGGGCGCCACAGTCGCCAGACCTCCATATCATAGAGCCATTTGGTCAACGAAATTTGGGCTCGTTTTCCTCCTCCGGCATCTCTGCGAGAACTGGAACGATTTTTGTATGAAGAGTAGTATCAGATTCCATTATCCACCACCCAAGACTTATATTTGTCAATTCCCAGGAGAATTCAGACCGTCTTGGATGCTAAAAGGCAGTCCAACACTATAGGAGCTAATGATTTTGTTCTTTTACCTCGTGTTTCCATAATTTTGTCCAACCCCTGTAACTGGGACTGAAGGTTCGTGTTATAATCTTAGTAGTTTGACGTCATCGTGTTCTTGCTCTATCTGTTTAATGTGCTGATTGTCTGCTTGTTATTTGGGTCCACTTTAAACTATGATCAGTTACTTAGGCGGAGACCTTTCTCTGCCACCTACTGGAATTTGTCATTTCTGTGCAATGTATGCGATTAAAGAGGGGACTCCGTATGCAGCTTTCATTGAATGTTGCCACTTAACAGCAAGCACTGAACACATCAAATATGCCCCAGTCTCCTGGGAAGTGTAATTAGTCGGTTTGTTTGAATTTGGGGTTTTACTGTTACACTTAGGAATCGGGGGAGGCTGAGGATAGGGCCACTGTAGCTGACAAGCCCCCTTTGCCAGTCACACTCCGTGAACAGGGGATTGTGGCAGCTATGCTGTGTCTGAGATCAATGTTAGTGACGCCCACTAATTGGGCATTCGTCGGGGAGGAGCAGAGAAGCTGGAAATTAAGGAACCAAAAAGAGATTTACTTCACATTTCAATACTGTTTCATTGGAGAAGTGAATACAGGCATTTAGACATGCAAGGATGGATCTGTATTTATGTTTTTAATTCCTTCAGGAGTTCATTTTTTAAGGCCCAACACTGTAAACACTTTTTAGTCAGTTATTGTGTACCGAGAATACTATCTCTACAGTCACTGACCTTACATTTTCCAAAATACAATATTTTCCCTAAAGCGGGCCTTTAACGTCTTAAGGGGCCATGCACGGTGCTTACAAGAAGGTGTCCGTTCCGATATTGGGGGCACGTGTAAAGGTAAAGGTACTCTGGGCTCTGATTTGGGTCACGCCGTGTACATCGTTCTCTGGGGAGGTACAGTAGTAAGTGTAGATGGTGAGACGACTTGTTCAGCTGAGCCAATGCAGATTTAATGAGCATCACACTTGTTAGCGTTGGCGGTTGGATTGGCTGGATGTCCGTAAAGACAGATGGATCCAGTGAATGCTTCCTGTTAATATGGAAGATGGACAGTCTAGGTGTTGATAGACATCGTTTATGTATTTACTTTGTACAGTTATTATTTGCTTTTTATGAACACGTAATTTCCAAAGGTTTTGCCCATTTATAACAGTCCCTGAGCGATTTCTCTGCTCCTTTTTTGTTATGTTTCCACAGAAGTTGAAGCGTATCTAAACCCGAGAACAAAATCTTTTCCAGTTTACCAATCTTTAGATTTGGTGGCTGCCATTGTTTTATTTTTATTAGGATTATCTAGTTTATATGTTAAGCTGGTAATCATGTTCACTTCCTGTCCTCGGGTGACAACACTCAATGTACTATATCTATTGTAATGTTTGGGGGTTGTTTAGCTCAGGGTAGCGCTCACCAGCAAGTAGAATCCACACCAGAAATTGTTGTTTTAGAGTTTTTTGGCCCACTTTTATTAAAGAAAAAAAAATGTCCATACAATGTATGTTTGCCACATCAACAGAAAACAACCAATCCAGCCTCCTGGCTTGCACTTGCAACAAAATAGTTCTTCATCCTCCTGGCTTATGTACAGCAGTTCTGCTCAGGCCTTCCACTATAGACCCTCGTCAGTCCCCCATAGACCACTTCCTCGCCAACACTGTCCACACAGCTGGCAGCCCCTTGCTGCCCTGATCCTCAGGCTCTGGACTCTGTCCTTTCCAATGCACATATGCACTCCTCTGGATTCTCCCTTGCACATACCTGGACTCCTCGGGAGGATAGAGCCCAGAACCCTGGTCCAGTCTCTACAAAAAGCCCAGAACCCACCTGCATAATCCGTGTTCTGGCTATTCCTAAAATCTAGTCCCAGGATTGCAGATTTCTTCCCACCAAGATCACTTTGAAATTTCCAGGCTCCAGGTCCCAAAATGGACCTTTATGAAACAATGAAGAAACTGAAAAGCCAGTTTCCTCTGCATTACACAAACCCCCTGGAGCCCCTTAACCTGCCTTGTTGAGGATCCTGGGTAGCATAATATCCTTTTACCAACATGACAGATCACCGCACTGTCACACTATGGAGAGCAGCATTGTCACCCTAGGACAGTGTTTCTCAACTCCAGTCCTCATGGACCCCCAACAGGTCATGTTTTCAGGATTTCCCTCAGATGAAACAGCTGTGGTAATTACTAAGGCAGTGAGACTGATCAAATCACCTGTGCAAAATAATGGAAATCCTGAAAACATGACCTGTTGGGGGTCCATGAGGACTGGAGTTGAGAAACACTGCCCTAGGACAAGAAGTGTGTCAGGGCTACAGAACAAACACGTGTCGGCTTGTGAGCTGCTATGTGAGTAATAAATCTTACCAAGTGCTGATTGTGAATCGCCTGCACCTAACACATGCTCATACTAGTGTGTAAAAAAGCAAAAACCCACAATGTGCCGCGCTTCACTTCAACAATAATATGTGTATCCAATCACTAATATTTCTAATGCATATCCAAATATATAAATGAATATAAATATATGTAATTGTGCATCCAGTTACTATTAGTTATATATCAAAATATATGAAAAAGTGAATGAACCAATGATGATTGTCAACAACAGTGTCCATATGATTGTTATAAGCAGTCAAAAGAAAAATCCATATATGAGTTCCTTCAAACGTGCAAACTTTGCTTTACCGTATAATATCCCGTGCTTCTTAAAAAGTATTTGGTGCGAATAACTTGCATAAACGTCCCCCCCCGGTTGTGCTCTCACCTCCAATATATGAACAAACCGTTAAGTAAGGTCATATAGCGCTTGTGTCCCTTCAAATGGACCAAAGTGTGGATGGGACGGTATCCTGCTGTTTGGGGTCCTTCTCCACTCAAACGATAAACTCCCCTTCCACGGTGGTTATTATAGAGGAATACATCAAATCATAGTGTATTACCCTTTAAAAATCATTGTCATTAATAAAAGTAATGCACTCACATTTACTCTGTTAAAACTGCTTTGTGCACAAAATTTGTCCTCCAGAACTTTTTCCCAGGTGAAAACCCTAAAATTGCCAGCTGGTGTCAGTATGGTACCATCGAGCGTTGTGAGGAGCTTTGACGTCATGACGCAGGATGGAGCACGTTTATGCAAGTTATTCGCACCAAATACTTTTTAAGAAGCACAGGATATTATACCGTAAAGCAAAGTTTGCACGTTTGAAGGAACTCATATATGGATTTTTCTTTTGACTGCTTATAACAATCATATGGACACTGTTGTTGACAATCATCATTGGTTTATTCACGTTTTCATTTATTTTGATATATAACTAATAGTAACTGGATGCACAATTACATATATTTATATTCATTTATATATTTGGATATGCATTAGAAATATTAGTGATTGGATACACATATTATTTTTGAAGTGAAGGGCGGCACATTGTGGGTTTTTAGGACTACAGAACACCTCCCCCTTTCTCCATATATACAAGGCTAGGTTCACACCCTCTCTATGCTCTTTCTCTAAAAAGTTATTCTCTATATCGTATGGATGTATGTATATTAGAAGCCATAGGAATGACCGTTTCAGGCATTCCCACCCCTTTTTCATGCTCAATGCACATTTGAAATTGTGAAAGGGCAGGGATTCCCAAAACTCAAGAAGCGGCTGATTAGGCGGTCGCCTAATGCCTCACCCTCACAGGGGCTTTGCAGCAGCATAATTTTCCTACGGCTAGGTTCACACATGTCTGGTGTGAATTTCCTGGTCATTTTCACTGCCAATTTCCAATGCAGCTATTCAGCGGTTCAGCTGCGGTTTTCAAATATGGTTCAGATGCAGATTTATGGAGCTGCTGGCCACTGGCGTCTTTAACAATACCTGGTCCACTTCAGGTCCAGACACTTGCACCCCCTTCCAGTCTCGGACAATTTTCAGCTTTCAGCACTATCACACTTTGAGTGACAATTACTCAGTCATGCAACACTATACCCATATTACATTTTTATCTTTATATTGTGACAGATAGAACTTTCTTTTGGTGGTATTTGATCACCACGGGGTTTTTTTATTTTTTGCTATATAAACGAAAAAATACTGACAATTTTGAAAAAAAAAAACATTTTTTGCTTAGTTTTTGTTATATAATTTTGCAAATATATCATTTTTCTTCATAAATTTAGGCCAAAATGTATTCTGCTACATTTTTGGGATAAAAATAACCCAAAACAGTTTATATTATTTAGTCTGTGTGAAAGCTATAGAGTCTATAAACTATGGGATATATATTTGAAATATATGGCATATGGCTGTGATCAGGACGGCGGTATGACAGTAGCCAAGATGCTGTTATGTGGTATGGGGGTGATTAGGAAGCTGTTATGGGGTGTGGCTGTGATCAGGATGCTGGTATGGGGTGTGGCTGTGATCAGGATGCTGGTATGGGGTGTGGCTGTGATCAGGATACTGGTATGGGGTGTGGCTGTGATCAGGATGCTGGTATGGGGTGTGGCTGTGATCAGGATGCTGGTATGGGGTGTGGCTGTGATCAGGACGCTGATATGGGGTGTGGCTGTGATCAGGATGCTGGTATGGGGTGTGGCTGTGATCAGGGCTCTGGTATGGGGTGTGGCTGTGATAAGGATAGTATGGTGGTATGGGGTGTGGCGGTGATCAGGATGCTGGTATTGGGTGTGGCTGTGATCAGGATGCTGGTATTGGGTGTGGCTGTGATCAGGATGCTGGTATAGGGTGTGGCTGTGATCAGGATGCTGGTATTGGGTGTGGCTGTGATCAGGATGCTGGTATGGGGTGTGGCTGTGATCCGGATGCTGGTATAGGGTGTGGCTGTGATCTGGATGCTGGTATGGGGTGTGGCTGTGATCAGGATGCTGGTATTGGGTGTGGCTGTGATCAGGATGTTGGTATTGGGTGTGGCTGTGATCAGGATGCTGGTATGGGGTGTGGCGGTGATCAGGATGCTGGTATGGGATGTGGCTGTGATCAGGATGCTGGTATGGGGTGTGGCTGTAATCAGGATTCTGGTATGGGGTGTGGCTGTGATCAGGATGCTGGTATGGGGTGTGGCTGTGATCAGGATGCTGGTATGGGGTGTGGCTGTGATCAGGATGCTGGTATGGGGTGTGGCTGTGATCAGGATGCTGGTATGGGGTGTGGCTGTGATCAGGATGCCGGTATTGGGTGTGGCTGTGATCAGGATGCCGGTATGGGCTGTGGCTGTGATCAGGATGCCGGTATGGGGTGTGGCTGTGATCAGGATTCTGGTATGGGGTGTGGCTGTGATCAGGATGCTGGTATGGGGTGTGGCTGTGATCAGGGCTCTGGTATGGGGTTTGGCTGTGATCAGGATGCCGGTATGGGGTGTGGCTGTGATCAGGGCTCTGGTATGGGGTGTGGCTGTGATCAGGATGCTGGTATGGGGTGTGGCTGTGATCAGGATGCTGGTATGGGGTGTGGCTGTGATCAGGATGCCGGTATGGGGTGTGGCTGTGATCAGGATGCTGGAATTGGGTGTGGCGGTGATCAGGACATTGGTTTGGTGTATGGGGGGTGTTTTGTTTGCACTGGGACAGGTGACAAGGCCTCCTGAATGATGTATTATTGATATTGTGGGGCAGTGATCAGGGACACAGGGGAACTAAACTGGGGCACTGGGGAGGCTGGCAGTGCAGTGTGTGAGGGTACAAGCAGCCTGACATTCAGTGTAAACTCACACACTGCAGGATCGTTCTCACTGAGAGCAGAGAGAAGCGATTGGTCACAGCAGTCACATGTGATACACCACGTGATCGCCCTATCACAGCGGTAATGTGATCCACTGTGTCCGGGCGACACACCGATCACCGGGTTTCGTGGTGAGCGCTCTGTGAGCCGCACACGAGCCATCGATGCAGTCTAACGTACAGGAACATTAGCCCGCATCGGCGCTGCTTCCCGTCTGCCGTCTATGTAGAATGGGCGGACGGGAAGAGGGTAAGGAGGGGGCCAGGTAGCTGGCTGCTTGTCCTGGTTTGGTATGGATTTTGAGGGTAACCCCATGCCAAAAAGAAAAACCTTATCCGAGCATGTGGCCGGGCTGGCCAGTAAAGGGGGGAGACCCTCAGATCCTGCCAACCCAACCCCCCCCATGTGAATGACTATGGGGTACATTGGGCATTTTTTTGCTATCCCTCACTTCACTTTATCTGGCAATAGCACGGTCATGCAACGCTGCACACGAATGACATTTTTCATTTTTTTCCCACAAAAATAGAGCTTTCTTTTGGTGATATATGAACACCACTAGGTATTTATTATATGAATGAACATTTTGAAACAAAAAAAACTATTTTTAACTTTTTGTTATAAAACATATCCAATAAAAAAAAAAGAATATATGTTGGCCTTAATTTATGAAGAAATTTTTTTGTTACATGTTTTAGGTAAAAAAAAAAACGCAAATCAGTAAATGTGTATTAATTGGTTTGTGTGAAAGTTGCAGCGTCTACAAACAATGGGATAAATAATAAATACTGGAATTTTCTTTATCTTTTACATTTATTTATGTTTATACTATTAATGGCGATGATGAGTGGGGCTGTGATAGTGCGCCGAGCAATCTGACACGTTGTCACAACTGACACTGACATCTCCAGTGACACTGATACAGTGATCAGTGTTAATACTATACACTGTGACTGTATAAATGACACTGACTGGGAAGGGGTAACATCTAGGGGCAATCAAAGGGTTAGCGGTGTGTACTGTGTGTAGTATGGGCTGCTTTTACTAATCCATTTGGCTGTTTTTACTGTCTGCTTTGCAGGGAGAAAAAAATAGACACATCGCTGCTGTTTGTACAGAGGTCTGTGTTGCTTGTCAACACAGAGCTCTGCTAAGTCATTCGCTCAGCCATTCAGCAGGTCCCAGCCATAAATCATTTGGCTGAACCTGCTGATTGGCTTGGGCTGTAGCGAAGGGCAGCACAGATGGGGGTAACGGGCACACATGCCCCCTACCTAGAAATGAAAGATCACATACATGTACGTAATCTGGTGCTGAGGAGACCCCAGGCTGCTGTATATTTGCATGGGCCTGTCGGCAGCTGGTTAATTCATGGAACAGAGTTCTACTACCTAATAGTCTCTTATATGTTGTGGTGAGATGTCTGGAATCGGGATCCCAGATCTTCACATCCAGTGCAGCCATGACTAGAGGGTTCAACTCTTCTAGATGTGGGATTCATTTTATTGGATGGTCCATGCAGCAGAATTAGTGGGAACAGATGATACTATGAGAGACAGAAGAGGCCAGAGGGTGACTAAGCCCCGTAGACTCCACTGGGAACTAAAATCTCACTTTTGGGTGGACTGACCCTTTAACTGTACAGGATATGGTGGTGGTACACAAATGAAAGGAGTACGGGACACACGGAATGATAGAAATGCCAGTCACCACAGACTTGGAATTACACTGTATCTGAGCACCACAAAGAGAAAATGATCATTTATTCATTTGTAATAATCAAAGAAAACTCCCCCATCCATCCATGTTTCCATGCTTTATTTTACTGAGAAATCACTTTGAAAAACTCTCGTCTAGCATTTCTGGCTGTGGCCACCTTGAGTAAGGGCAGATGACTGATGTAGCATTTACTTCCTAGAATCCATCTGCCCTTAGCTCAGGCATGATGGTGTGCTTTGCTGAGAAAGCCCCTGCTCCACTCCTTAACACTCCTGGGATGTATGAGTTTATTTACCTAGTCTAGAAACCAGGAAGTAACTGAGGAATTGTTAATAAAAAAGAATATGTTTAAAACAAGTAAATGTGATCTACGTTCCTAAATACACTGCTCAAAAAAATTAAAGGAACGCTTTTTAATCAGAATATAGTGTCAAGTCAGTTAAACTTCTGGAATATTTATCTGGTCAGTTAAGTAGCAGAGGGGGTTGGTAATCAGTTTCAGCTGCTTTGGTATTAATGAAATGAACAACAGTTGTATTAGATCGGCAACAATGAGACAACCCCCAACACAGGAATGGTTTTACAGGTGGAGGCCACTGACATTTTTTCCCTACTCATCTTTTCTGACTGTTTTTCACTAGTTTTGTATCATATGACGCCCTCCCAGAACTGGACAACCGCGCTCTATCCGTTATTCAGCTATAGCGCGCTTGGCAAGTGGTTAAAAAGATATTCCAGCATCCTCTAGGATACCATGTTTCAGTCCATCTGATGCTGCCACGTTGCACCTCAGACTGTCCAGGAGCTCAGTGGTGACCTGGTCCAGATCTGGGAGGAAATCCTCCAGGACACCATCCGTCGTCTAATTAGAAGCATGCCCTGACGTTGTCAGACATACATACAAGCACGTGGGGGCCATACAAACTACTGAGGACCATTCTGAGTTGCTGCAATACAATGTTAGCAAAATGGACTCGTCTGCTGCATTTTTTTTTTCATTTTTTATTTCCGGGGTGTCTTTGAATTCAGTCCTCTGTTGGTTGATGATTTTCATGAAATGATGGGGCGTCCTTATGTTCCTAACACATCACCCCGTCCATGTCAGTATAGAGACCCAACATGAGATTTTCCCATTGAGATCTGATGTGTTCTCAAAGTGTTCCTTTATTTTTTGAGCCGTGTATTTGCTAAGGATAGCAGCAGAAGGATTGAAAATAGCTCATGTTTATTGAGATTGAAGTGTATTTTATTTATTATTTATTTCAGGTACTTCTATATCGCCGTCAATTTACACAGCACTTTACATATATATTGTACATTCACATCAGTCCCTAACCCTCAAGGGGCGTCCAATCTAAGGTCCCTAACTCACATCCATACATACACTGTCTATCTATCTATCTATCTATCTATCTATCTATCTATCCAGTTGTATCCAACCCTTGGCGATTGCATGGACCGTCACTCGTAAGCGACTTTTTCCATGAATTCTCTTAGCAGTTATTTTAAGGGTAGGTTGCCAGGTCTTTCTCCAACCCCCACCATGCAGGAGATCCCACATGGCCAGGGATGAAACTAGGACAATTTAGACAGGAACCAATTCACCTACCAGCATGTCTTTGGAGTGTGGGAGGAAACCGGAGTACCCAGAGGAAACCCACACAGGCACAGGGAGAACATGCAAACTCCAGGCAGGTGGTGCCGTGGTTGGGATTCGAACCAACGACCCAAGTACTGCCAGGCGGAAGTGCTAACCATTTAGCCACTGTGCTGCCCAAGTTGTGCATTAAAGTTTTTCTGTTGCCTGAAGTTGCCCCTCCTCCGATCAATTTATTGTGTTCCATTGAACGGGCTGCCGACACACGCCAGAATAGACCAAATATCGGACACGCATCGTTTCTTCTGACTAGATGTGCAGTGTGGTGCGCTGCAATGCATGTTTGTCAGATGTGCGTTCGGTTCCTATTGACAATGGATGGCACTGCAACACGCTAATGCATGGACCACGTGTCGTCCTATGTTGCAGTAATGCATCTTACCGCAACACAAAGTGTGATTGGATGCTTCATGTAAGGTGCGCATAGGCAGGGCAATTCACAGAACGTTACAATACACAGAGTCCTCCAGCATACTTACCAGCCAGCCAGCCAGAAAAATTGGAAAAAGCCTAAAATGTTTCAGCAATTTGTGTTCAGATTGTTGGATACATTTGCAAATATATGTGAAGCCGCACTGCCACGTCAAGGCTCCTCTGTACAGTGCGGTCCCTAACTCCACTCTAATGTCATTTCCAAATTGTGACATACAGAGCAAGAAATACATTCAGAATGTAAACTAGTTCAACAAAAATTAAATCAAAAACAGAGGTTTTGGTTGCATATATTTGCAATCATATACGAAACTACCATCTATAGACGTCTAAAACATGAGTGAAAAAAAAATACTGGCCTCCAACCTCCCCTTATAGCCAGTCCAACACACGCCTTTAAAAAAGAATACCGGCCTCCAACCTCCCCTTATAGCCGGTCCAACACACACCTGGAAAAAAAATATTGTAGCTCTCTTGTTGGTGAAGAGAGCTGGTGTAATTGCTTTCTTGGAGGCAGGTGCTGATGACAATCCTTCAATAGAGCGATGACGGAGCCTCCACGTAAATGTCACATGCTGACGGAGCCTCCACGTGAATATCACATGCTGACGGAGCCTCCATGTGAGTATCACATGCTGACGGAGCCTCCATGTGAGTATCACATGCTGACGGAGCCTCCACGTGCTCGGCACATTCTGACGGAGCCTCCACGTGCTTGGCACATGCTGTCTGAGCCCCCACGTGCTCGGCACAAGCCGTCGGAGCCTCCACGTGCTCGGCACAAGCCGTCGGAGCCTCCACGTGCTCGGCACAAGCCGTCGGAGCCTCCACGTGCTCGGCACAAGCCGTCGGAGCCCCAACGTGCTCGGCACAAGCCGTCGGAGCCCCAACGTGCTCGGCACAAGCCGTCGGAGCCCCAACGTGCTCGGCACAAGCCGTCGGAGCCCCAACGTGCTCGGCACAAGCCGTCGGAGCCCCAACGTGCTCGGCACAAGCCGTCGGAGCCCCAACGTGCTCGGCACAAGCCGTCGGAGCCCCAACGTGCTCGGCACAAGCCGTCGGAGCCCCAACGTGCTCGTTACAAGCCGTCGGAGCCTCCACGTGCTCGGCACAAGCCGTCGGAGCCTCCACGTGCTCGGCACAAGCCGTCGGAGCCTCCACGTCCTCGGCACAAGCCGTCGGAGCCTCCACGTGCTCGGCACAAGCCGTCGGAGCCCCAACGTGCTCGGCACAAGCCGTCGGAGCCCCAACGTGCTCGGCACAAGCCGTCGGAGCCCCAACGTGCTCGGCACAAGCCGTCGGAGCCCCAACGTGCTCGGCACAAGCCGTCGGAGCCCCAACGTGCTCGTTACAAGCCGTCGGAGCCTCCACGTGCTCGGCACAAGCCGTCGGAGCCTCCACAAGCTCGGCACAAGCCGTCGGAGCCTCCACGTGCTCGGCACAAGCCGTCGGAGCCTCCACGTGCTCGGCACAAGCCGTCGGAGCCTCCACGTGCTCGGCACAAGCCGTCGGAGCCTCCACGTGCTCGGCACAAGCCGTCGGAGCCTCCACGTGCTCGGCACAAGCCGTCGGAGCCCCAACGTGCTCGGCACAAGCCGTCGGAGCCTCCACGTGCTCGGCACAAGCCGTCGGAGCCTCCACGTGCTCGGGACAAGCCGTCGGAGCCTCCACGTGCTCGGCACAAGCCGTCGGAGCCCCAACGTGCTCGGCACAAGCCGTCGGAGCCCCAACGTGCTCGGCACAAGCCGTCAGAGCCCCAACGTGCTCGGCACAAGCCGTCGGAGCCCCAACGTGCTCGGCAGAAGCCGTCGGAGCCTCCACGTGCTCGGCAGAAGCCGTCGGAGCCTCCACGTGCTCGGCACAAGCCGTCGGAGCCTCCACGTGCTCGGCACAAGCCGTCGGAGCCCCAACGTGCTCGGCACAAGCCGTCGGAGCCTCCACGTGCTCGGCACACGCCGTCGGAGCCTCCACGTGCTCGGCACAAGCCGTCGGAGCCTCCACGTGCTCGGCCCATGCCGTCGGAGCCTCCACGTGCTCGGCCCATGCTGTCAGAGCCTTCCAGGCGGAAGTGCTAACCATTTAGCCAATGTGCTGCCTCCAACCATTTAGCTACCGGCCTCCAACCTCCCCTTATAGCCGGTCCAACACACACCTTGAAAAAAAATATTGTAACTCTCTTGTGAGTGAAGAGAGCTGGTGTAATTGCTTTCTTGGAGGCAGGTGCTGATGACAATCCTTCAATAGAGCGATGACATAGGGGACTTTCCGATGATGAAGATCCTCCTCTGCTTCACCTCCTAGTGTAATATTTCTTCCAACTTCTTGGCCATCTTAACTCCCAGAACAGTCGCACCCTGGCCATTTAAGTGCAGTCCGTCCCTGCTGTAGAGCTGGTAACTGAACGCAAAGTCTGCCCAGTTCTCCATGAACTCAAACCCCTCCTCTCTGCACCAGTTCTTCAGCCACTTGTTAAGCTCTCTAATCTCATTCTGCCTCACTGGTGTGGCTCGAGGTACAGGCAGTATTTCTGAAAATACTGCCTTGGAGGTTCTTTTCTTCAATATAGCTCCCAAGTCTCTGAAATCTTTTTGTAGGGCGTTCCATCTTCCTCTGACTTTGTCGTTGGTGCCGACATGTACGATGACAGCTGGGTCCTCCCCAGCCCCTTTCAGCAATCTGTCCATGCGATCTGCAATGTCCCGAACCCGAGCGCCTGGTAAACTACAGACTGTTCGGCAATGACGGTCTTTGTGACAGATTGCTCTCTCTGTACCTCTAAGAATGGAGTCCCCTACCACCAGTATATGTCTATCCTTTCTTGTATCCTTGTCCCCATCTTCACTGGAGGAGATGTTCCCCTGGCATTTTGGTAGGGTCTTGTCATTAACGTCGCGTTCTGTCGGAGTCTCCACGTGAATGTCACATGCTGATGGAGCCTCCACGCGAATGTCAACTACTGACGGAGCCTCCACGTGCTGGGCACATGCTGTCGGAGCCTCCACGTGCTGGGCACATGCTGTCGGAGCCTCCACGTGCTGGGCACATGCTGTCGGAGCCTCCACGTGCTGGGCACATGCTGTCGGAGCCTCCACGTGCTGGGCACATGCTGTCGGAGCCTCCACGTGCTGGGCACATGCTGACGGAGCCTCCACGTGCTGGGCACATGCTGACGGAGCCTCCACGTGCTGGGCACATGCTGACGGAGCCTCCACGTGCTGGGCACATGCTGACGGAGCCTCCACGTGCTGGGCACATGCTGACGGAGCCTCTACGTGCTGGGCACATGCTGTCGGAGCCTCCACGTGCTGGGCACATGCTGTCGGAGCCTCCACGTGCTGGGCACATTCTGTCGGAGCCTCCACATGCTGGGCACATGCTGTCGGAGCCTCCACGTGCTGGGCACATTCTGTCGGAGCCTCCACGTGCTGGGCACATTCTGTCGGAGCCTCCACGTGCTGGGCACATTCTGTCGGAGCCTCCACGTGCTGGGCACATGTTGTCGGAGCCTCCACGTGCTGGGCACATGCTGTCGGAGCCTCCACGTGCTGGGCACATTCTGTCGGAGCCTCCACGTGCTCGGCACATTCTGTCGGAGCCTCCACGTGCTCGGCACATTCTGTCGGAGCCTCCACGTGCTCGGCACATTCTGTCGGAGCCTCCACATGCTGGGCACATTCTGTCGGAGTCTCCACGTGCTGGGCACATGCTGTCGGAGTCTCCACGTGCTGGGCACATTCTGTCGGAGTCTCCACGTGCTGGGCACATTCTGTCGGAGCCTCCACGTGCTCGGCACATGCTGTCGGAGTCTCCACGTGCTGGGCACATGCTGTCGGAGCCTCCACGTGCTGGGCACATGCTGTCGGAGCCTCCACGTGCTGGGCACATGCTGTCGGAGCCTCCACGTGCTGGGCACATGCTGTCGGAGCCTCCACGTGCTGGGCACATGCTGTCGGAGCCTCCACGTGCTGGGCACATGCTGTGGGAGCCCCCACGTGCTCGGCACATTCTGTCGGAGCCTCCACGTGAATGTCACATGCTATCTGAGCCTTTACGTGCTCGGCACATGCTGACGGAGTCTCCATGTCGATATCATATCTCTTCTCGCTCACTGTGGCAAGCCTGCCGGGTGAGCTGTGTTTGCAGTAAATAATATTTACATCTACAATAAAAAAGAATTGAATTTAGCACCTTAATATACATTTTATATATTTTTCTTTATACAAAATCAAAATACAGAGAAAGTTAGAAACACCTGTGCCAGGGACAGTAAGGAGACCTGACATGATAGGGACACAGGGATGACTATAGTGGCCTTCATATAAAAATGCTAGTTGGGTGGCAGTTATGCCAAGCCTCTACAATTAAATGACTGAAGAAACCGGCAAGTTAAATGAGTGGGCGGGTCACAAGGGAAGTGGCAGTAGGAAGTAGTGGTGTCACCCGCCTGGCTCTGCATTGTGGCTGGGGTTTGTGAATCATTGGGCCAGCTAAGCACAGCCTTTTTTTACTGGAATTTTTGCCCAGAAAGTGTCATTTATCAGCCCTGAGGTCAGATAGGATACGGGTCACCCACTATGGGGGGGTCATACACCAGCCTGACAACAGCTGATTGTTTGCATTGGCAGGGAGAGTAAACACGTGACTAATGTAGTAGGAATATTTATGTCTAGTCATATGTTTTTATCAATGTTATATGGATATTCATACTTTTGCTGGTGGAGTTGCAATGTGAGCGTCACATGTATTCATGACCATCCGTATACATGTGTGCATATGGGAATGTCAGCCGTCATCAGTGTCTATGACCATCCCTATACATGTGTGCATATGGGAATGTCAGCCGTCATCAGTGTCTATGACCATCCCTATACATGTGTGCATATGGGAATGTCAGCCGTCATCAGTGTCTATGACCATCCCTATACATGTGTGCATATGGGAATGTCAGCCGTCATCAGTGTCTATGACCATCCCTATACATGTGTGCATATGGGAATGTCAGCCGTCATCAGTGTCTATGGTGATCCCTGTACATGGATACATATGGGAATGTCAGCCGTCATCAGTGTCTATGGCCCAGGGATGATGAATTCCTATCTCCCTACACCTGGGACATCTTCAGTCCTGCTGCGGGCAAAATAAAAAAACAAAAAATTCTAATTTTTTTAGTTGTAAACCATGAAAGGTACACCCAAGTACATATCATCCAATCCCCCCCCCCCAGACATATACGCACGTACAAACGTAAAAGCACACGCTGGGGCGCCTACACATGAAAACATTGATTACAATACACGTTACATATCGCCGCACACGCCAGAATGAGCGCAATAATTCTAGCAGCAGACCCCTCCATACACTATACTGATCACCTAGAAGGGGCTGTAAAAGCGTCAACTACAGAAAATGTCGGACTGTTACAGCCCCTTCTAGGTGATCAGTATAGTGTATGGAGGGGGTCTGCTGCTAGAATTATTGCGCTCATTCTGGCGTGTGCGGTGATATGTAACGTGTATTGTAATCAATGTTTTCATGTGTAGGCGCCCCAGCGTGTGCTTTTACATTTGTACATGCGTATATGTCTGGGGGGGGGGGGGGTGTAATGTGATTGGGAGGAACTTTAATTTTTTCAATTACAAAAAATCTATTTTATTTTTCCTGAATTTGTTTCCATGACATAGGGAACAATGTGCCGTCTGGGATGTATTTTGGTGACAGGTTCTCTTTATGGAGACATCTGAGGTGTAATAGACCCCGGATGTCTCCCCTGTACTACACTGGATGGACTGCAATGCACATCGGATTCCATATGTCCCGCCCTCGGTGGGCGGGGATCTCTGACCTATAACCAGGAAGTGACATCACACCATCACTTCCTGGTCAGGACCAGACGGGGACGGGCGCTCTCCTCCTTCCTCTCCTGCTGAGGGCGGTGAGTCGGCCCCGGGGCCCGCAGGTGAGGGGGCGGAGCCCGGGAGATAGTGGGCGGGGGGAGGGTCACACGGGGCGGGGGGGGCCGGCACTGTGTGGAAGCGGCTGCCCCGCCCCTCCAATGCTTCCACCTGACAGGTGAGCCCCGCAGCAGGGCTGAAGGGGAGAGGAAACTACCTGCCCCACCCCCGGGACGTGTCCGGACATGCCCGGCCATATGAATTCCCCATCCCTGCTGGAATGTCAGCTCTCCTCAGTGTCTATGGGGATCCCTGTACATGTGTCCATATGGGAATGTCAGCCGGGAAAAAGGGGAAAAAAGGGTCCAGTGAGAGGAGGTGAGTTCCCTCGTCTCTCTCTAGATCCACAATACATACCATTTTGGTGTTCTGCCTTGTGGTGGCGCCCATTGACTTTACTGCCGGCGCCTAAACATCCAGCAACGGCTCTGAAGCAGCCGCGCAGAAAAGCCCGAGTCCTCTTCATGGTGGTGGGCCTCTTGGTGGTGGGATCTGCAGACTGCTCAGTGATCCCTCCTTCCATAGGGGGCTTTCCTTCCCCCGATTCCTCTTTGGTGGTTTTCTGAGAAATAAACGTTTTGATCTTCAATTGTCTCATTACGGAAAATAATGAAACCCGCTTCAACCTGTGTGAGAGAGGAAGTGCAGCCAATCGGATCAAATCCGAACCGATGAGACTGCAAGCCAAACTCAGGAGAAGGAACAATCACGTCTGCTCTGTACCGGGTACAAGGAGCGACTGAAGGGACTCTGGGAGAGCTGGCTTAGGGGGAGAAAGTGGGGGGGGAGGGGGGGAGGGGGAGGAGTCAGGCGATGACATCACGGTGCTGGAGAGCCTTTTTTTTTTTTCTCCAAAGTTTTCTTAAAGGGGCCACGTCCTTTTTAAATTCAGCCACCTGCAGGTTTAATTCAAAAACAAGGACGTGGCCCCTTTAAGAACTCTAGGTGACTGTTTTTTTTTTTTTTTTTTTTCAAATCTCCTGG
Organism: Staurois parvus; assembly: GCF_062004578.1. Taxonomy (NCBI): domain Eukaryota; kingdom Metazoa; phylum Chordata; class Amphibia; order Anura; family Ranidae; genus Staurois; species Staurois parvus. Next base: position 2,892,434 of record NW_028318371.1, read on the forward strand.
TACTCAGACAAACACAACTGACGATTATTCCTAAAGGGGCGGCAGTTATGTGAATGCAGCCTCAGTATATAGATCTCATATACCAGGAGAAGAGGTTTTTTTTCTTTTTTTTTTACTTTAAGTGAGTTATTTTGATTGATATTTCAACCTTACAGTCCCACGGCTTAAAATAAAGGTCTTTATTCCTATGAGAACTCTGTGATTGGAGCCTTATCGCTGAATAGAAAGATTTCCTGCAGAACAAATATTTTCATTTCTGTCTTGCCCTTTTTATTTATATTGTCTTTTATCGTTATTTCCCTAAATGGTGGAATTTTTTTTTTTTTTTTCAATGCGAAAACGTCTCCCATAGACTTTAATGCAAAATCCCCTCCCATAGACTTCAATGTGAAATCCCCTCCCATAGACTTTAATGCGAAAACACCTTTCAGTAGCCATCCTATGTGAACACTTATGTTCTCTTGAGGCTCTGCTCTATCACTTGTGATTCTGGAACGCACCGCAACAAACTCGCACGGAACCCTTTCCATAATGGCACTCAAAGCACAATGCGTGTGGGTGGCATCTGTGTGAACCTCCTCAATAGGAGCACATAATATCTCGCCTGTCATGTCAATCTGTGAGTTTGAAAATGCATCCAGAATGGCATATGTGTGAACCAGGGCTGCTCCTTTCACATTTGGGCATTTTGGGATTGTGGCAGAATCGCTGTGATCGCAAAACGCAGGTTCAGGCGCCATTATTTATTATTAGGGCTCATGTACACGGGGCGTTTGGAAAACTCTTCTGACCTCTGGAAACTGACTGCTAGAAAACGTAGGTTATAAAATGTCAGTTTAGCCGCGTTTGCATACCGCGTTTATGTGCGTTTGCGTTTAGAAGCGTTTTTAAACAATAGCGTCAGGAGACCTTCCAAATGCCCAGAATTCACTGAAAAATAGTAAATCTTGAAGTATTTCAGACATTTTGAGAGGAATAGAGAGAGCAGAAGCAGAGAGAGCAGTATGTGTGGAGATGACCTGTCTTTTCTGGTTGTAGTCACTATGGATCCCATCATAATGCGGCGCGTTTTACCATTTTTTCCTTCACGTGAAACCTGGACCTGACTGCGCTGGTGTACCGGGTCCATTGGAATACATGGAAAACGCTTTGCATGCATTTTTGATGAAGAAAATCGTCTCTGGACAGCATCTGGATATGGATCTGTCAAAAATCGCGTCTAAATGCAAACGCTTGTAAAGGCGGTTAACAGCGTTCATAAGCGTTTGGCGTTTGAAATGGCGGTAAAATCTACTCCTGAATGCAATTTTGGGGCGTTAAAAAAAAGCCGACTAAACTGATCTGCCTGTAAACGTCTGTAAACGCCTGTGTGTACATGGACACAGGGAGACATAAAGGAGAGTTCAGGGGCTGCTGAAAAATCTTCTCCACAGTTCCTGACCGTCAGTGTAGCAGCTGCAGTGTACATGAGCCCTGAAAACGTTTCAGTTTTGCCGTGATTGTCGTGCGGTAAGTCACATGGTGTGAAGCTTGTCCCCCAAAAGTCGCCTTGCCCCAGGAGCTGACAATCCACGCTACTCTTTACAAACATAAGTGCGCTGGGTTGAATGAAAACAAAGCTTGTAGTGTGTACCCGGCTACAGCGCCCTCTGCTGGAGGTAGTGAGTAAACACATGAAGGACTCCATCTCTTCCACTCTCTGCCCCTGATAACAGTCAGGTCTGCGATGGTTGAACAGTGACTGATGAAAGGTTATAGCCTGTGATAGCCGGGTGTGAAGAAGGGCAATAAACTCACAAATGATAATGTGTTCATTTCCAGGTCTTATCCCAGAGAGGTGCCTCTATGTCTGTACCACAGGGTGTTGCAGTTCATCTGCTCAGCCGGGATCAACTCTGTTGTCTCTCTTGTTACAAACTGTTCATGACCACTGTGGTTCTGGGTATGGGGCTGTGTAGTTCTGGGTATGGTGCTGTGTGGTTCTGGGTATGGGGCTGTGTGGTTCTGGGTATGATGCTGTGTGGTTCTGGGTATGGGGCCGTGTGGTTCTGGGTATGGTGCCGTGTGGTTCTGGGTATGGGGCCGTGTGGTTCTGGGTATGGGGCCGTGTGGTTCTGGGTGTGGTGCCGTGTGGTTCTGGGTATGGTGCCGTGTGGTTCTGGGTATGGTGCCGTGTGGTTCTGGGTATGGGGCCGTGTGGTTCTGGGTATGGGGCCGTGTGGTTCTGGGTGTGGTGCCGTGTGGTTCTGGGTATGGTGCCGTGTGGTTCTGGGTATGGTGCCGTGCGGTTCTGGGTATGGTGCTGTTGTTCTGGGTATGGTGCTGTGTGGTTCTGGGTATGGTGCTGTGCGGTTCTGGGTATGGTGCCGTGCGGTTCTGGGTATCAGACTGTGTGTGGCTCCTGGGTATCGGGCTGTGTGTGTGGCTCCTGGGTATGGGGCTGTGTGTGGCTCCTGGGTATCGGGCTGTGTGTGGCTCCTGGGTATCGGGCTGTGTGTGTGGCTCCTGGGTATCGGGCTGTGTGTGGCTCCTGGGTATGGGGCTGTGTGTGGCTCCTGGGTATCGGGCTGTGTGTGGCTCCTGGGTATCGGGCTGTGTGTGTGGCTCCTGGGTATCGGGCTGTGTGTGGCTCCTGCGTGTCCTGACCCGGAAGTGACGTGATGATATGACTTCTGGGGCCCCATTGACAGACTCCTGACCATGGAGGCCAGGATAGAATGTAATGCAGTGCACTGTATTCCTGTCAGTGTAGTACAGGGGACACACCCGGGGCTTTTAGACCTTTGATGTCTCAATAAAGAGAACCTGTCACACAGAAAAAAAGTAAAAAAAAATAAAAGTAATAAATGAAAGTTACCCCCAAGCACATCTCCTCCCCCCTCCAAAATATAAAAATTGAGACCCCCCCACATATATGCATGTTGAAGCGTCAAAGCACACAGTGGGGCCCCTACACATGAAGATGTGGATTGCGATACACGTTACATATCAGCGCACACGCCAGGATGAGGCAATAATTCCAGCACCAGACCTCCTCCATACACTACACTGATGACCTTTAAGGGGCTTTAACCCCTCCCACCTGACCAATGTACATAAACGGCCAGCTGGGAGCTTCCCCGTTCTGATTGGACGTTCCTGTACGTCCCTCAGAACATGCGCTTGTGTGCGGCCCCGGGGCCACGCAACAGCACGGATCTGTGATGGCCGCGCCCATCGGACTCAGCCCATTACGGATTGGGATTTGGGCTCTCTGATTGGACCTTCCAATGGTGATGGCAGTGTCCAATCACAGCCATCTCTGAATGTCAGCTGACACGTGTCTCTGTAGCTGTTCCCTCAGCTGAGGTCTGTGAGAGCTCAGTGAGGGGGGGAGGGGGGGATGCTGCAAATTGTGACAGTTGATGTGTGTAGCTGATGATTTTATTCCTCCATTACACAGCTCTGCAGCCCCCCCCACACCAGGACACCAAGCAGCATCTGTCCCTGTCCACATGTCAGCGTCTGTCAGTGTCCCACATACATGTCATCACCTGTCAGTGTCCCACAAACATGTCATCACCTGTCAGTGTCCCACAAACATGTCAGCGTCTGTCAGTGTCCCACAAACATGTCATCACCTGTCAGTGTCCCACAAACATGTCATCGCCTGTCATTGTCCCACATACATGTCATCACCTGTCAGTATCCCACATACATGTCATCACCTGTCAGTGTCCCACAAACATGTCATCACCTGTCAGTGTCCCACAAACATGTCATCACCTGTCAGTGTCCCACATACATGTCATCACCTGTCACAGTGTACAGGGCACAAAACAAAGAAATAATAAAAAACAATGTAAAGTGCCCCCATCCCCCCCTCGCTGAAGTGCAAAGGTGAACGCAGGTATTGGTGTCATACACATACATGACCAGTGATCACACCACACATGTGAGGTATCGCGGTGAATGTCGGAGGAGAGCAATAATTCTATCACCTGACCTCCTCTGTGACTCTAAACTGGTAACCTGGAACGGCTTATAAAGTGTCTCCTATAAAGATTTGTAAATCACGTAGTTTGGCGCCATTCCATAATCGTGACAATTATAAAGCGTGACGGGTTTTATCTATTACTTGGTGCAACACCAGATTTTCTATTTTACCAAAAATGTGGGTATTATATAGTGTTTGTGCATCAAAATTCTCTAACCGCTCCCCCCCCCCCCCGACCACTGCACATAATCGGCCAGGTGGGATCATCGCTGTTCTGATTGGATGTTCCTGAACAGTAGTAAAGTACAGGCACAGTGTTGTGGGGTCTGTGCTTTGTGCAGGCATGGAGTCACAGAGGGGAGGAGGGTGAGTTATGAGAGGAGGGGACTGGCATGGAGGGTAAAGCAGGGGGTGTAGGAATGGTGCTGAAAGGTGAAGAGGAGCCTGCAGGTGCAATGCTGACAGTGAAGGGCTGGGGGTCAGTTGGAGAGAAGGGGGGAGCAGGCATAATGGTGTTAGGGGGGCAGGTGCGCTATCTGCAGGGGGGGGGTGCAGGCACAATGGTGTTAGGGGGGCAGGTGTGCTGTCTGCGGGGGGGGGGGGGGGGGGGGTGCAGGCATAATGGTGTTAGGATGGCAGGTGTGCTGTCTGCGGGGGGGGGGGTGCAGGCACAATGGTGGGGGCTATAAGCATTGGGTTTGGGTGAAAGGGGGCTGGACGGGTGTAGTAGTGATAGAGGGTTGAGATGTAGGAGTGTAGGGGGGCGGTGGGGAGAAGAAGATGCAGTGCTTAGAGGCAGCGTAAGAGGAAGGGGCGCCCCCTACCTGTTTTGCAAAACTACATTTTAAAACGTGGTTTTGCGCAGCCGTGCCGCCCTGCAAACGTACATATGCAGTGGCTGGGGCTGAAGAGGTTAACCACTTCCCTCCTGGCCAACAGCCGAATGGCGGCAGGGAAAACGCACAGCGGCGCGATCTGTCACCGGCAGTGTACCTCGGACACGGCCTATGACAGATCTGAGTACCGGCCCTCGTTGCCGGTACCATGTGACTTGCTGTGACCAATCACAGCAGGTCACATAACAGTGGTATACATTGGATGTCTTCATTCATGCCATCCATTGTATACTAGTGCCTAGCTGTGAATGGTCCCAGAGATCACATGCACATGTCATGTGATTAGCTGTGGCCAAATCACAGCTAAGCACAAAAAAAAAAAAACCTGAATGAATCGATGTCATTCAGGTAAATGCTTGCTTATAGCAAAGTAATTCTTTGCTATAAGCAAATTGAGTAAAAAAAAAAAAAAATACTGATCACTTCCCCAAAGTAGTACAATGTTACTATGGTAACATTGTACTATTTTGGACATAGTGAAATATGAAAAAAAAATCATAGAAAAACAAAAAACAATTTAATAAAAAATTAAAAATAATAAAAAAATTAAAAAAAAAATTTAAGAAAAATGTATATATATATATTTTCATACTGTCACCAGTCAGTGTCCCTGATCACCGCCATGCCAGTAATATGATGACGCTGTACTGCACTGGTGACAGTATGTAAAAAAAAAAATTGTGAAAATAATTTTTTGCATTTTTTCATTTTACGAAAAATGATGACAAAAAAAATACAACTTCAAAAAAATTGCCATGCCTCTTATGAAGTACGTCAGACTGTCTACTCTGCAAAAAGGGGTCATTTGGGGATATCTGTACTGTTCTGACATTCTGGGACCTCAAGATATTAGATTGGCCGTCAGTACTTCAGGATTGATCAATTTTCAGATCTATCCCATAGTTTGCGAACTCTATAACTTTCCTACAAACTAAAAAATACATTCTAATTTGGGTTATTTTCACCAAAGATATGTAGCAGAATACATCTCGGCCTAAATTTATGAAGAACAATTATTTATTTGCAAACTTTTATAACAGAAACAAAGAAAAACGTGGGTTTTTTTTCAAAATTTTCGGTCTTTTTTTTGTTAATTTAGCAAAAAATAAAAACCCCAGCGGTGATTAACCGGTTGCCGCCCTGCCACTGTATATATACGTGTGCAGGGCGGAACTCAGGCGCAAAACCACGTTTTAAAACGGGTTCCGCGCTCCCGACATTTTCGCCGGCAGGGGGTGCGCGCGCTCCTGCCGATCCGCGGGTGACACCATTCGATCCCGGAGGGATCAATCATTAGATTTCAGCCAGTGATGTCTGGCTGAAATCAGATGATCGGTCCCTGTCCTATCCTGTCCTGTGTTGAAGTTTACACAGGACAGGATATGATGTCATTCTTCTCTGCCTGGACACATTCCGTTCCAGACAGAGAAGAAGAAACAGTAAAAGTGAGTAAAACACTACACATTTACAGTTAGAACACACCTAGGTCACATTTAACCCCCTGATCGCCCCCCCCCAGTTAACCCCTTCACTGCCCTGTCACCAGTGTCACTGATCAGTGAACCGATTTTTACTGATCACTGTATCAGAGTCGCTGGCGACTTCCGATAGGGTTAGCACCCCTCCCAGATAGCGCTAGTTTGCCCGCTAGTACACCAGTAATCCCATTTAACCCCTTAATCTCCCCCCCCAGTTAACCCCTTCACTGCCCTGTCACCAGTGTCATTGATTACAGTGAACAGATTTTTACTGATCACTGTATTAGTGTCACTGGTGACTTCCGATAGTGTTAGCGCCCCTCCCATATAGCGCCAGATTTCCCGCTAATACACCAATAATTCCGTCTAACCCCCTGATCGCCCCCCCCCTCCCGAGTTAACCCCTTCACTGCCCTGTCACCAGTGACATTGATCAGTGAACAGATTTTTACTGATCACTGTATTAGTGTCACTGGTGACTTCCTATAGTGTTAGCGCCCCTCCCATATAGCGCCAGTTTGCCCGCTAATGCACGGGATTTTTTTTTTACCAAAAACATGGAGCAGAATACATTTTGGCTTAAATTTATGTCTAACTTTGAGTTTACGATATATTTTTTTTAGCTGAAAGTAGAAAATATTGTTTTTTTTCAAAATTTTCGTGTTTTTTTTGTTTATAGCGCAAAAAATAAAAAGCGCACAGGTGATCCAATACCACCAAAAGAAAGCTCTATTTGTGTGAAAAAAAGGACGTAAATTTCGTTTGGGTACAGCATTGCATGACCGCGCAATTATCATTTGAATTAGTGCAGCGCTGTATAGCAAAAAAAGGCATAAATTACAGTATCTATACCATAGTTTGTAGACGCTATAACGTTCACACAAAGCAATCAATATACACTTATTGGGATTTTTTTTACCAAAAACATGGAGCAGAATACATTTTGGCTTAAATTTATGACTAACTTCCAGTTTACGATATATTTTTTATAGCTGAAAGTAGAAAATATTGGTTTTTTTTTAAATTTTTGTGTTTTTTTTGTTTATATCGCAAAAAATAAAAAGCGCACAGATGATAAAATACCATCAAAAGAAAGCTCTATTTGTGCGAAAAAAAGGATGTAAATTTCTCTTGGGTACAGCATTGCATGACCGCGCAATTATCATTTGAATTAGCGCAGCGCCAAACAGCAAAAAAAGGCCTGGTCATTAAGGGGGGTAAATCCTCAGGAGCTCAAGTGGTTAAATACCACCAAAAGAAAGCTCTAGTTGTGTGACAAAAATGGTCAAATTTTAGTTTGGGTACAATGTTGTATGAGCGCGCAATTGTCATTCAAAGTGTGAGAGCGCTGAAAGCTGAAAATTGCCCTGGGCAGGAAGAGGGTAAAAGTGCCCGGTATGGAAGCGGTTAAGCACTGCACTATAGCTACTTGACATTGGGCAGGTGACAGTTGGCCGTTTTTGAAAACAAGGGTCAGTTTGACAGAGTATATACCTGGTAACCTCCATAGCACAGTGGTTAGAGTGCCCGTCTAAAGAGTGCATGGTCGTAGGTTCGAGGCTTACCTCTGCCAAGTGCGTCTTTCAGCATGACTATGCAGTACTGGACATGAGATAAATGGATGTTACCAAATTTTTTTTTTTTTGGGCTTTGTTTTTTTTTTTTTAACATTCATTTTCTCTCATTTTATCTATTTGGAAAGCCTTTCATGGTCCCAGTGCGGGTAAAAGAGTCCGGACTGGAAGTGGTTAACCACTTGAGCTCCTGAGGATTTACCCCCCTTAATGACCAGGCCTTTTTTTGCTGTTTGGCGCTGCACTAATTCAAATGATAATTGCGCGGTCATGCAATGCTGTACCCAAACGAAATTTACGTCCTTTTTTTCACACAAATAGAGCTTTCTTTTGGTGGTATTTTATCACCTGTGCGCTTTTTATTTTTTGCGCTATAAACAAAAAAACCACGAAAATGTTGAAAAAAAACAATATTTTCTACTTTCAGCTATAAAAAATATATCGTAAACTCAAAGTTAGTCATAAATTTAAGCCAAAATGTATTCTGCTACATGTTTTTGGTAAAAAAATCCCAATAAGTGTATATTGATTGCTTTGTGTGAACGTTATAGCGTCTACAAACTATGGTATAGATACTGTAATTTATGCCTTTTTTTGCTATACAGCGCTGCACTAATTCAAATTATAATTGCGCGGTCATGCAATGCTGTACCCAAACGAAATTTACGTCCTTTTTTTCACACAAATAGAGCTTTCTTTTGGTGGTATTTGATCACCTGTGCGCTTTTTATTTTTTGCGCTATAAAAAAAACACGAACATTTTGAAAATAAACCAATATTTTCTACTTTCAGCTATAAAAAATATATCGTAAACTGAAAGTTAGTCATAAATTTAAGCCAAAATGTATTCTGCTCCATGTTTTTGTTAAAAAAAAATCCCAATAAGTGTATATTGATTGCTTTGTGTGAAAGTTATAGCGTCTACAAACTATGGTATAGATAATTTGAAATTTACACAGCTTTTACTTTCTGACCGTCCATCACATCTCTTGAGGTGGTAAAATACCAGGATAGAACAAACACCCCCAAATGACCCCTTTTCGGAAAGCAGACACCCTAAGCTATCTGCTGAGAGACATATTGTGTCCATTGAAGATTTATTTTTTTTCCACAAGTTTCTGGAAAATGACAAAAACATTTTTTTTTTGTTTTTTTTTTTTTACACAAAATTGTCATTTAAATGATTTATTTCTTGCACAAGCCATGGGTATATGTGGAATTACACCCCAAAATACATTCTGCTACTTCTACCCAGTATGAGGATACCACACGTGTGACACTTTTTGGGAGCCTAGCCACATACAGGAGCCTGAAATCCAATGACCACTTTGAAAGCCTGAAGGTGCGTAACTTCTTAATTTCACTTCCCCACTACCTATCACAGTTTCGGAGGCCCTGAAATGCTAGAATAGCACCAAACCCCCCCAAATGACCCCTTTTTGGAAAGTAGACACTCCAAGGAATTTAAAAAGAGGCATGGTAAGTATTTTGCAGATCTCATTTTTTCTCACAAGGTTTTTAAATATAAAAAAGAAAAGAAAAATATGTTTTTATTTTCTTTCTTCAATTTCCCAAAACTTGTGGCAACAAATGAGATCTTCAAAATACTTACCATGCTTCTTATCAAATTCCTTTGGGTGTCTGCTTTCCAAAAAGGGGTCATTTGGGGGGGTTTGGTGCTATTCTGGCATTCCAGGGCCTCCGAAACTGTGATAGGTAGTCAGGAAGTGTAATGAGGAAATAAAGCCCTTTAAAAGCCTGAAGGTGCTTATTGGATTTTCGGGTCGTGTACTTGGCTAGACTGCCAAAAAGTCTCTCATATGTGGTACCCCCATACTCGGGAGAAGTAGCAGAATGTATTTTGGGGAGTAATTCCACATATACATATGGCTTGTGTGAGCAATAAATTATTTCAATGACAATTTTGTGTAATTTTTTTTTTTTTTGGTCATTATCCAAAAACTTGTGGTAAAAAAATAAATTCTTCTATTGATTCAACATTCCTCTCAGCAAATAGTTTGGGGTGTCTACTTTCCAAAAAGGGGTCATTTTGAGGGGTGGGGGCATTTTATGCCCAGCATTAGAAGTTTATGCCACACATCACTCACTCTTCTAACCACCTGAAGACCAAGCCTTTTCTGACACTTTTTGTTCACATTAAAAAAATCAGTATTTTTGCTAGGAAATTAAAGTGAACCCCCAAACATTATATATTTTTTTAGAGCAGACACCCTAGTAAATAAAATGGTGGGTGGTGCAATTTTTTATCTCACATATTACTTACACAGCGATTTTTCAAATGCAATTTTTTTGAAAAATATACACTTTTTTTAATTTTAATGCACAAAAACACAATATATTGGCCAATTATTTGCTATGATATAAAAGATGATGCTATGCTGAGTAAATAGATACCAAACATGACATGCTTTAAAATTACACATGCCCTGTGCAATGGCGACAAACTGCATACATTTTTAATATCTATAGGCAACGCTTTAAAAGCCTTTACAAGCTACCATTTTAGATTTACAGAGGAGGTCTAGAGCTATAATTACTGCCCTTGATCTGACGTTCGTGGCGATACCTCACATGCATGGTGCAATCGCTGTTTCCATACTGGCACAGGGTTAACGCTCACGACTGCAGGTGTGCGCGGATGGGCGAGGGTCCTTTTTTTTTTTTTTTCTTTTTTTCTGATTTATTTAATTATTTTTACACTGTCCCTTTAATTTTTTTTTTTAATCACTTTTAATGCTATCTCAGGGAGGGGGAGGGGGGTTCATTTTCTCCCACTGCTTGTAAAGGCAATCCTGCAGCTAATTAACCACTAGGAATGCTTTTACATGAAAGCCCATTGCCGGCTGAAAAAAATGATACCAGGATGATGCCTGCAGGCATCACCCTGGTATAACCATTCAAAGTCCAGTGATGTACCAGTACGTCGCTGGTCCTTGTTGGATATATATGCTATGTTCTTTTTTCTTTATGCAGCCTGTGGGCTGAATGAAAAAAAAGAGAAGAAATCTCTGCCAGAAAAAGTGTGTGGTATGCCCACCATTAGAAACCTCCCTGCATCCACCCACTTCTAATGGTGGGCACACATGAAATGTGCCAACAAATATAAAATATATATGCCGAAGCATAGGGGCCATCCACCCACTGGCCTCCCCAGGCCCCCATGCTTTGGTATATATTCTCTTTTTTTTTAACTGCGGATGAAAATTTTCATTCGTCAGCACTGCACACACCTACTTATGTCTATTCTGAAAGCAAGACCCTGTTGCTGTCAGAATAAACAGGTCAGTGCTGCAGTTTGACATTCCTGCAAAGAAATCAACAATGGTTAACAATAAAACATAAACTCAATAAAACAACTTTATAATTGAAATATCTCTGCAAGGAAAAGTGTGTGGTGGTATGCCCACCATTATAAACCTCCCTGCATCCACCCACTTCTAATGGCGGGCACACATGAAATGTGCCAACAAATATAAAATGCAAAGTCTAGGTCTATAAAGCAGCTACAAGCTCCTGAGTCAATGATTGCTGTCGCTGACACGGTCCTTCCAGGAAGCTGGAAGGAGATAGGCATGGCTAAGTAATTTGACTTATTAAGACAGGTGGGAGATACAGCAGAAAAAACAGAGGCACACTTACTCAGTTTGGCAGGGCAGGAGCGTACCACATGACCTGCTCCCCCGCAGTACAGAGATTGTTTGCCCGACGTCTCTGGCGTTCTTCAACCATTAATGACGGTCGCGTCAATCCCAATTGCACGGGTTCGGGCATCTCGGTGGCTTCTGGGTTCCGATTCCCAACAGGAGAGGTAGACTGGAACGGAATGCTAGGTAGTACCCATGTTGGTCTCTGACCCTGGCTGGACCTAGCGTTCCCGCAATCTGCAGTCGATCTGGACGGCCAGAGTTATGAGGTCTTCTAAGGTATCGGGTATGCCCACTCTGGCTAGTTTGTCTTTAAGTGACTCGGATAAGCCCATGCAGGGCTGCATCATTCCAATGGGTGTCCCCCATCCAACGTCTGAACTCCGAGGCGTACTCTTCCGCTGCTCGGCGACCTTGTCTGAGTGTATGCAGGGCTGTTTCAGCCGATGCTGCCCGCTTCGGGTCGTCATATAACACCGCCATTGCTTTAAAAAACGTTGTTACCGAATCCAGATGTGGATGGCGGATCTCGAGTAGTCGGTGGGCCCAGCCCTGGGGTTCATCTTGCAGTAGGGATATAATAAACCCCACCTTCACAGATTCTGCAGAAAATGTCCGCGGCTGCAGCTCAAAGTATAGTTGGCATGCATTGCGGAATGCCCTGAATTTTCCTCGATCCCCATTGAATCGTTCTGGCATCGGTACACGGGGTTCCGGTGGAGGCATTGAGACCATTGCTCCGACAAGAGGTTCCGAGGGGTTCCTGGTCGAAGATGGAGTAACCGGTTTCTGAGATGTGGATGCCGGCGAGGCTAGCGTCTGAATACGACCTTCCAGATGTGTGTAACCCTCCTGTAGCATTTTAACCGCTTGGATGAGCGCCGCCAGATGTTGGCATATATCGTCCAGCGGGGATGGTCCTCTTCCAGGCTCAGTCATGGCCGTATGGTTCTGTCACGATCCACCCGGCGGTATCTCTAGCAACCCACAGAATGGGATTCCCCAGGGTGCGGGGTCTAAGCCCCAGTCTGCTTATTCACCAAGGACCCTGATGGTGGGGATGGACTTGGAGCAGACTGAGACCAGGTCGGGACTCCTGAGTACACCCGACTGTGGTAGAGTGAACCACCGGAGGTATGTATCGGAAGAGAGCCTGATGTGAAGAGGCTGGCAGACCTGGGCAGTGGTGAGCGGATCCATGCAGGATGGATGGATGACAGAGTATGTGTAGCGTAGTCAGGCAGGCCGGGTCGGTAACAGCAGAGGCAGAATGGTACAGAGCAGCAGACAGAGAGTAGTCGGGTCACAAGCCAGGTTTCAGCAACAGGAGGTCAGGTAATCGGGAGTAAGCAAAAGAATAGTTAGACGAGCCAGGGATCAGAGCAGGAGACGGTCAGCAGAGGTCAGGATCAAGCAGGGTCGGCAACAAGGTATCTCACACAGGTACAGACGAGCAGGGAACAGGGAATGAATACCATATGGCAATGTGAGCATTGCATGAGCTTGTTTAAATAGCCCGCCCAGCGCCAACAGGTGCGCCTGGGTCCTAGTGCCTGTCCGGCCATCATTGGTGACAGGCGCGCCTGGGTCCTAGTGCCCACCTGCCTGTATGTCTTGTTGGGATCCTACAACTGTGCAGATTCGTGCGCTGTGGTGATCTCTGGGATTCCTGACAAGGGCCCTTAAACCCCTCGTGTATTTTATTGTATTGTTACTGTACTGTCCCATGTATTGTCTCCCATTGTAATGTACAGCGCTGAGCAAACTGTTGGCGCTATATAAATACTGTATAATAATAATAATGTCATCAGAACAGGATGCAAGAAGGTTACCAGTGGGCTCCCACTTTATTGCGGTCACTTCATTTGTGTGTCCCTGGAATGTGTTTATTGGCCTGTCTTGTCCCAATTTGCAGACATGAATGCACATATCTGTACTGCATGATGCAAACGTGTTGTTACTTTGCCAGTCCACATCTAACGCTGGTGCCGTGTGAAAAGGAAACTGTTGTTTTGCCTCCCCTGTGTGTGCGTCCCAGATTATGGTCGTCTTGTCTACGCCTGCACTTTAAATAATATTTCCTTTCTTGTCCCATTTCAAGGCAAATATAGGTCCTTTGTGTTGCCCCAAGGTGCTTGCAAGGTTTCCATCTTCTGTCCAGATTTTGGCAAAGCCATCATAGGATCCAGTTGCTAGAAGTGTTCCTTCACTATTCCAATCTAAGGATCCTTGTTACTAGGACCATCTTGTCCCCCCCCCCCTCGTATACAGTGTCTAAGGACCAGCTGTGTTGAAGCACTAGTGCTGTTTTCACTGAGATTCCATATCCGTGCCGTCCAATCACCTGACCCTGATGCCAATAGATCACTAACTGGGTTCCAGGCACAAACCAACACTTCTGATTCCTGACCACGTAATACTACTGCTTTGCTGGATGGGATTTCTACATCTCCATCAACTTCCATCCTATCAGTGTGGTTATTTGCCAGTCCCTGTCCTCCATTCTCAACCCCGTTTGCTGCATTTTCCCCATTCTTCGCAGATGGCTGCTGGTTGTTTGCCGTTGCAGCGGCTGCCTGTTGCTGCACAAGCTTGTCTCTGTATGCCTGCTGTCTTGTCTGTACCACATCAGGTATAACTGCATCAATCAGGGAGATTCCATCGTCCTCCCGTCACAAAGTGTGCCATCCTCATCAATGCTCACTTCTGCCTCCACATACTGCAATCCTTTGTGAATGATGGAAATGAAAGCAGCAGGTGGCACCAGGGCACCATTGATATTAGACCGGCTGATATGGCTCTCTATACCAAAAGTGAATGCTGAATGGGAGAATCCCGACTCCTGCAAGTATCGCTACACCACAAAGTATCCTCATCACGGCTTATACTCATCTTTATGCCACCTAAACCAGGACTTCCCAGCAAACTGAGAAAAGACACCTTTGCAGCCTTTGACTTCAGATGTTATGGCAGTCCTTCCATGTGATGGCTGCATTAGTTTTCTTTCTTCAAGCCAATCACATCTTCTCGTCCGAAAGTCACACTCTAAAAGCCGGTATAGTACTGGAGCAAACAACAAGGGAATCTTGGCGCCGTGATGGAGGAACCGCGTGTGCACCCGGATTCACCTTCCTTGGTTACACGTCCATCACTCCCGGGGCAGCGGCAGCCGGTAAGCCGCTTATGTGGAGGAAGATCGGTAAGAGACGAGGGGGGGAGACAGGAAAGTGCGACCCCCCCCTCAGAGTTCCACAACAATAAAAAGTGTTTAGTGTTTAACCCCTCGCCTACAGAGCACTTCTACCCCCTTATGTACCAGGACAATTTTCAGCTTTCAGCGCTGCCGCAATTTGATTGACAATTGCGCGGTCATGCAACATTGTACCCACATGAAATTTTTATCATTTTTTTCTCACAAATAGAGCTTTCTTTTGGTGGTATTTATCACCGCTGGGTGCTTTACTTTTTGCGCTATAAACAAAAAAATTGCAAAAAATTAAAAAAAAAAAAGTTTATTTATTTCTATTATAAAATTTTTCAAACAGGTAATTTTTCTCCTTCACTGATGTGCATTGATGAGGCAGCACTGATGGGCACTGATAGGCAGCACTAATGAGGTGTCACGGATAGGTGGCACTGATAGGTGACACTGATGATGGGTACTGATAGATGGCACTGATAGGTGGCACTGACTGGCATCACTGCTGGGCTGCACTGGTGGGTGGCACTGGTGGGCACAGGTGGGTGGCACTGGTGGGCACAGGTGGGTGGGCACAGGTGGGTGGCACTGCTGGGCACAGGTAGGTGGCACTTATGGGCACAGGTGGGTGCACTGCTGGGCACAGGTGGGCAGAACTTGTGGGTGGCACTGCTGGGCACTGATCATCAGGGCACTGATCGTCAGTGCCCTGATGATCAGTGCTGATCCCCGCTCTGACAACTGCCGGTTCTCGGCAGTACTTTCCTCACAATCTGACAGCGTGAGGAAAGTGCAGCCGAGAACCGGCAATTGAATTTCCCGGTGATCAGCTTGTCATTGGACACGGCTGATCACGTGGTAAAAGGTTGCTGTGATTGGCCTTTTACCACATCAAGTGATCAGCTGTGTCCGTAGGACACAGCGATCACGGAGATAGCTGGGTGCGCGCCGAGCGTGTTCTGGGAGGACATCATATGACGCCCACCCAGAACTGGCCGGCCGCAGTGTAGCCGTCATCTGGCTATCTGCGGTCGGCAAGAAGTTAAAGAATTAAAAAAAAGTTAAGTTTTAAAAAATAAAAAAGGTTTTACTGATAAAAATGTTTTAGTTTTACACAAAACAGTTTTAGTGTTAAAAAATAAATAAAACAAAAAATAGTTTATGTGCTAAAAAATAAAAAAAAATGCTTTAGTGTTAAAAAAATAAAAACATTTATTATTGTTAAAATATAAAAATAAAAAATATTTCATCCCCGCCCCCCTTCTCTGTCCCCGCCCCCTTCTCTGTCCCCGCCCCCTCTTCCTCGCTCCTCCTCTGTCCATCCCTAACCCCCCACGTAGCTCTGCAGAGTCATTACCCCACCGATCAAATTCTCTCTGATATGTTACTACCTCTTACTAATATTTGTATTCACTGGACACCATCAGATATGCTGCATTGTTTTCTTGGCTCTTCCCCTCCCCCTCTATATACAGACATTGATACTCTGCATACTGACCCCTGAATCTTGTTGTCAATATAATGTCTAATGCCTCCTGCTAATGTCTCCATCCCCATGTTATAATGACAAGAAAATTGTTTGAACAACAAAAATAAAAAATATTTTTGTGTTAATAAAAAAAAAGTGTTAAAAAATAAAAAAAACGTGTAGTGTTAAAATTATTTTTTTTTAAGTGTTGGGGTTAAAAATAAACAATTGTATTGTTAAAAACTAAATAAAAACAAAAAATTTTTTTGTGTGAAAAAAAAGAAAATGTTTTAATGTTGTTTTTTTTTTTTAAACTTGAAGTATTAAAATAAATTACAAAAAGTTTTAGTGGAAAAAAAAATAAAAACGGTTTTATTGTTAAAAAAATTAAAATAAAACGTTAATATGTTAAAAAATTAAAAGGTTTTGTGGTAAAAAAAAAAGTAAAAACGAAAGTTTTAGTGTTAAAAGTAATAGAAATAAAAAAGTTTTAGTGTAAAAAAAAAAAAGAAGTTTCGTGTGTCCTGTGTTGTGTATGGATTGGTCAGGACTACAATCCCCTCCCCCCTCCATACGAGGACAGGTGTGTGCTGTGGGTGGTGAGTTGTAGTTCCAGCGCACGCCTGCAGTACCCATGTTCCCACACTAGATGTCTCCCCCGCTCAGCCCCGCTCCGCCGGCTCTCCATCCCCGGCTGTCCTCATTAACCCCTGTGTGTCCGGCGGGCGGGGTGCCGGTGGGGTGTCGGTCCCTCCTCCCCGGTGTGCTCAGTATGGAGGGATGGCGGTAGAAGGCGGGGTGGAGGTGCTGCTCCGGGACGGTTGGTACACAGTTGCGGGGAAGTTGTCGGAGGTCTCCCCGGTGCTGAGCGCGGACCGGTCCGGGGACAACGGGGTGACCAATGGATCGTTCCGGGGCCCCTCCAGCCCCCCCAGCCCGAGGCCATCGCCAACCAGAAGCGGACGGTGCGGGTGGTGGAGCCGGGCGGGCTGGGGATCCATGAAGGGGGGCCGGGAGAACAAGATGCCCGTCCTCATCTCCAACATCTTCTGCGGGCTGGCCGCCGACCTCACCCACTCCCTCTGTCGGGGGCGCCATCCTCTCCGTCACTGGCACCGACCTCCGGGATGACACACGTGACGAGGGCGGGCAGGGAGGTCACCCTGGAGGGTAAGTACCACCTGTGGGATTGGATGGGGGGGCCATGTATGTGTAGGGGACATGGGGGGGTAAGTACCACCTGTGACATGGGATGGGGGGCATGTATGTGTTGGGGACATGGGAGGGTAAGTACCACCCGTGGGATGGGATGGGGGGGGGGCATGTATGTGTAGGGGACATGGGAGGGTAAGTACCACCTGTGACATGGGATGGGGGGGCATGTATGTGTAGGGGACATGGGGGGTAAGTACCACCTGTGACATGGGATGGGGGGGCATGTATGTGTAGGGGACATGGGGGGGGTAAGTACCACCTGTGACATGGGATGGGGGGGCATGTATGTGTAGGGGACATGGGGGGTAAGTACCACCTGTGACATGGGATGGGGGGGCATGTATGTGTAGGGGACATGGGGGGGTAAGTACCACCTGTGACATGGGATGGGGGGGCATGTATGTGTAGGGGACATGGGAGGGTAAGTACCACCTGTGGGATTGGATGGGGGGGCATGGGGGGGTAAGTACCACCTGTGACAAGGGATGGGGGGGGCATGTATGTGTAGGGAACATGGGGGGTAAGTACCACCTGTGACATGGGATGGGGGGGGCATGTATGTGTAGGGGACATGGGGGGTAAGTACCACCTGTGACATGGGATGGGGGGGGGCATGTATGTGTAGGGGACATGGGGGGGGGTAAGTACCACCTGTGACATGGGATGGGGGGGCATGTATGTGTAGGGGACATGGGGGGTAAATACCACCTGTGACATGGGATGGGGGGGCATGTATGTGTAGGGGACATGGGGGGGTAAGTACCACCTGTGACATGGGATGGGGGGGCATGTATGTGTAGGGGACATGGGGGGGTAAGTACCACCTGTGGCATGGGATGGGGGGGCATGTATGTGTAGGGGACATGGAGGGGTAAGTACCACCTGTGACATGGGATGGGGGGGGCATGTATGTGTAGGGGACATGGGGGGTTAAGTACCACCTGTGACATGGGATGGGGGGGCATGTATGTGTAGGGGACATGTGGGGGTAAGTACCACCTGTGACATGGGATGGGGGGCATGTATGTGTAGGGGACATGGTAGGGTAAGTACCACCTGTGGGATTGGATGGGGGGGCATGTATGTGTAGGGGACGGGGGGGGGAGAAGTACCACCTGTGACATGGAATGGGGGGTGCCATGTATGTGTAGGGGACATGAGGGATAGGTACCACCTGTGACATTGGGGATCCTGGGACCGCTCCAACCGGCAGCACCGACTTCAATACACACAGAGAAAGGAGCTGATGTAGTTCCTCCCTCTCTGTGGGATCACAAAATGGAAGCAACAAGGATTTTGTCACTTTTGGTTCTGGTTCTGTGTTTACTGGGCAGTTGGCGACCAGCTACTGTGCTGACCCATATGTGTCTGATCAGCTGCATTGGAGGCCAGAGGAGAGATCTGGGGTCTGATAGAGCCAGATGTCTCCATAAAGAGGACCTGTCATAGCCCATGCTGTCACAAGGGATGTTGTACATCCCTTGTGATAGCAATAAAGTTGATTTATAAAAAAAAAGGGACAGTTAAAAAAAAAGTTTAAAATAAAATAAATTATTAAAAAAATGTTTTAAAGTGTCTCCCCCCCCCCCCCCCCCCCGTGCTCATGGGCAAATACATACACATACATAAATCCAGAACACATATGTAAATGGTGATCACACCATACATGTGAGGTATCGCCACGAACGTCAGAACAAGAACAATAATTCCAGCACCAGACCTCCTGCATCACTCTAAACTAGTAACCTGTAGAGGCTTTTAAAGTGTCACCTGTGGAGATTTGTAGGTCCCGTAGTTTGTAGATGTTCCACGAGTGTACTGCACAGTCTATTCCAAATCAAAACAGAAAGAAAAATGTTTCAAATTTGTTATTACTTTATAAAAAGTGAAGAAAAAGGAATATTTGGCTGTTCAAAAAAAAAACATGACCTCTTCAAGTATTCTGATGTGTTCAATCTGATCCATGATCCCTGGTATGCGATAAATAGGCCCAACACCGTAGTATGAGAAACATCCCCATATCATGATGCTTGCACCACCATGCTTCACGGTCTTCACAGTGTACTGTGGCTTGAATTCAGTGTTTGGGGGTCGTCTGACAAACTGTCTGCAGCCGATCCAAAAAGAACAATCTTACTTTCATCAGTCTACAAAATGTTGCCCCATTTCTCTTTTGCCAGTCAATGTGCTCTTTGGTAAATTGTAACCTCTTCAGCACACGTCGTTTTCCCAACAGTGGGACTTTGCGGGGACTTCTTGCAGATAGCTTGGCTTCACATAGGCGTCTTCTAATTGTAACAGTCCTCACAGGGAACGTCACACCTTCTTTCATCACCCCGGAGCTGATCATTGGCTGTGTCTTTGCCATTTTGGCTATTATTCGATCCATTCAAATGGCAGTTTTCTGTTTACTTTCACGTTTTGGTTTCCATTTTACAGCATTTGAGATCATTTTAGCTGAGCAGCCTATCAGTTTCTGCACTTCTTTATATATTTTCTCCTCTCCAATGAACTTTTTAATCAAAGTACGCTGTTTTTCTACACTTTGTCTGGAATGAGCCGTTCCTCAGATTTGTAGAGATATATTATATATAGAGGTATATTCCTTTCAGCAACACTGGCTATATCCATATGAACGTCCAACCTCCAGGAGCCACAATATACCGGGCAGAAAACAAACCTTCCTCACAAATTCACTATTCAGTGTCTCTCCAAAGAAAAGCCAAAGGGATCTGCAATAATGTTCTGCCATAAAAAATGTTCTTTATTAAAACCCGACCGGTACTTACATAATAGGAAGAAACAAGAGCGACAATCATACAAAACGCACTCATATCTACATCTCATTGGTTGGTTTGTATTCCCACAGATGGGGGGCCCAGTTTTTATTTCTGGGGCCTGTTTGTTGCCACCTTAGGCAGACTGTAATGGTTATTATATGTGATTTATTTTGTTATTATATACAGTACATGTTGTTCCTTAAAGCAGTTAGGGTGGATCCTGTCATCTCTAGGTGCATGGAGTACACTCACAGTCCTAGAAAGCTGGACTCTAAATACAGATATGAGAAATGTTTTTCCTCTCAGAAGATTT
Source organism: Staurois parvus (assembly GCF_062004578.1). NCBI lineage: Eukaryota > Metazoa > Chordata > Amphibia > Anura > Ranidae > Staurois > Staurois parvus. The sequence goes on from NW_028318371.1 coordinate 2,912,998, forward strand.
TTATATCTGTTCATCCATTGCTGGGATTTACACAGCTCTGCCAGACAGCACAGCCAAGCAGACAAGACTACTTACAGTTAGGAAATACAGTGGTGTCCTCTGTTCACCCCCAACCTTCTGATTGGATGGTGAAACAACAGCAGCAGACTGATTAGGTCATCTCTTTGCTCTCTTCTCCTATCAGTATGTTCTATGTTGGTACATGTGCATGCAGCACACCTGACTGGCTCTCGGTTCTGCCCCTTCTTCTTCCAGTGCTGCTGCATAGTAAGAGGCTGATACCAAATCAATTTCAGGCACTTCCACTAGTGGCATGAAAAAACACACATTTCCAGATGTATTAACCCCTTCCTGTCGGATGTATGTATATATGTGGCAGCACAGAGATTGGCCGTATTCTGTGCCTCCACGTATACACATACCTGTTTTGTGTTGGCAGCATGCCCCCAGCACTCTGACAGTACCGTCACTGACAATTGGAAGCTGGTAGGATGGGCTTCCGACTATCTAATCATCCAATCACAGTGATCACATGGTGCGGAAGCTGAGCAAGCAGGTAAGGATGCTCCGGTGTTGCGATCTCTTAAAAGGCTGGGAAGAAGGGGTTAATGAATACAGAGTTGCATTCATTTGTGTCTGTTATATCTGTCTGGAGATTAGTCCAAAGATGTACAGTTTTTATTCAACTGTGTGTTGCAAATATCCTAAAAATCCAGAGCTATGAACAGGGGATTCTAAGAAGATCCTGGGATTTCCCGCTGTAAACGCATGTGTTCTGTATTGCAGACATCTAGAACTGCATTCACCTGATGCCAAGCATACTGCGGTGCTGCGAGCAAAAGATCCTGCGGCGGCCCAGACCGGGTTCAACGCAATTCACGGGGCGGTGACGGAACTTCTTCCCAAGGTGATGGCCGAAGTCCAAACTCAGCTGGGAAAAAACGGAACCTCTGGAAGTCATGAAATTCGGCACATGGGCTGGCTAGCAGAAAAGGTCAGTTTGTTGTGTCTTTGGCTTTATATTGTTTATCTCACGAGCTAAATGACCACAAAAATGTCTCATCTGAAGTCCCTTTAACCCTTTCCCGCCTACTCCGGTGTCCTTGTACAAGGTTCTGAGTGCCTGGGGGGCAAGAAGATTTTCGATCATGTGACTACTGTGTTTGGCTGTCATAGTGGTCACATGATCAGGAGTCATTCCCCCGGCTATGGATTATTAGTGAGGGCCGAGAGCTGTCTTTGACAGCCCAGTGTCTGCTGGGAGCTTGCAGTGAGCTTGTTCTCAGCACAGAAACATTGGCTGCCCAACAACGCACATGTGTGGGTGTTAAAGCCTGCCCTTGTGGCTGCAAATATGTGTTATTTGGGTGACAACAGGTTAAAGTGGAACTTAACCCCCCCAGGTTTAATTTTACTCTAAACCCCCTCCTACCTTGTGTGCTGGGGTGAACTTAAATAACATACCCAGCCATCAACTGCAGCATTGCCCTGCAGTAATCTGCTGACAGCAGAACCCACAGGGCCTTGTGCCGCCATCATTGGAGCCAGCTTTCTCTTCCAGGTCCTAGCAAGCAGCTCCCGATGACACTCCACTGCACATGTACAGCGTATTGTACATAGCCCCAAAGCCACCTGGGATACATGATGTTGGTATCCTAGGGGGCTTCAGGTGGGGTGGGGAGGATGTCATTCTTACCTAAGCGAGGAAGGCAGAAGCATGGGGTGTGTTCTCCTAAAGAAAGAAAGAAGTACAGGAGTTGGACAAAAATATGGAAACACTACATGATTTGCAGGTGTGAAAGTGACGACATGGTTTGCGTTGAAAGCGGAAGTGACGTAACATTCTTTTGCTTCCGCTGTGTGATGAGACACCTATCTAACAGGTGGAAAGCCTCACTTCCGTTATTTACTGCGTGCGCAGCTAGTAATATGGAGTCATGTCAGAGCTTACTGAGCTTCAAAGAGGGCAAATTGTTGGTGCCACTTAGCTGGAGCCTCTGTGACTGGATTTGCCAATTTATTTGCCGTGTCACGAGGTACAATATCAAAGGTTATGGCGGCATATACAGTTTCTGGGAAAACGATGTCTGGGCAGCCATACTGTATGTACAAATTGTGGCAGGCTATGTGCACCCCATGGTGCAGACATTGTTTCCTGAAGACCGCGCCATTTACCAAGCTGACAATGCTCTGAATTCACACAGCTGGCGTTGTCAAATCACGGTTTGGCGAGGATGCAGACAAAGTCTCACAACTTCCCTGGGCGCCACAGTTGCCGGACTTCCATATCATAGAGCCATTATGGTCAACGAGATTTGGGCACATTTTCGCCTCCGGCAACTCTGCGAGAACTGGAACGATTTTTGTATGAAGAGTAGTATCAGATTCCATTATCCACCACCCAAGACTTATATTTGTCAATTCCCAGGAGAATTCAGACCATCTTGGATGCTAAAGGCAGTCCAACACTATAGTAGCTAATGATTTTGTTCTTTTACCTAGTGTTTCCATAATTTTGTCCAACCCCTGTAACTGGGACTGAAGGTTCATGTTAAAATCTTAATAGTTTGAAGTCATCGTGTTCTTGCTCTATCTGTTTAATATGCTGATTGTCTGCTTGTTATTTGGGTCCACTTTAAACTATGATCAGTTACTTAGGCGGAGACCTTTCTCTGCCACCTACTGGAATTTGTCATTTCTGTGCAATGTATGCGATTAAAGAGGGGACTCCGTATGCAGCTTTCATTGAATGTTGCCACTTAACAGCAAGCACTGAACACATCAAATATGCCACAGTCTCCTGGGAAGTGTAATTAGTCGGTTTGTTTGAATTTGGGGTTTTACTGTTACACTTAGGAATCGGGGGAGGCTGAGGATAGGGCCACTGTAGCTGACAAGCCCCCTTTGCCAGTCACACTCTGTGAACAGGGGATTGTGGCAGCTATGCTGTGTCTGAGATCAATGTTGGTGACGCCCACTAATTGGGCATTCGTCAGGGAGGAGCAGAGAAGCTGGAAATTAGGGACCAAAAAGAGATTTACTTCACATTTCAATACTGTTTCATTGGAGAAGTGAATACAGGCATTTAGACATGCAAGGATGGATCTGTATTTATGTTTTTAATTCCTTCAGGAGTTCATTTTTTAAGGCCCAACACTGGAAACACATTTTAGTCAGTTATTGTGTACCGAGAATACTATCTCTACAGTCACTGACCTTACATTTTCCAAAATACAATATTTTTCCCTAAAGCGGGCCTTTAACGTCTTAAGGGGCCATGCACGGTGCTTACAAGAAGGTGTCCGTTCCGATATTGGGAGCACGTGTAAAGGTAAAGGTACTCTGGGCTCTGATTTGGGTCACGCCGTGTACATCGTTCTCTGGGGAGGTACAGTAGTAAGTGTAGATGGTGAGACGACTTGTTCAGCTGAGCCAATGCAGATTTAATGAGCATCACACTTGTTAGCGTTGGCGGTTGGATTGGCTGGATGTCCGTAAAGACAGATGGATCCAGTGAATGCTTCCTGTTAATATGGAAGATGGACAGTCTAGGTGTTGATAGACATCGTTTATGTATTTACTTTGTACAGTTATTGTTATTTGCTTTTTATGAACACGTAATTTCCAAAGGTTTTGCCCATTTATAACAGTCCCTGAGCGATTTCTCTGCTCCTTTTTTGTTATGTTTCCACAGAAGTTGAAGCGTATCTAAACCCGAGAACAAAATCTTTTCCAGTTTACCAATCTTTAGATTTGGTGGCTGCCATTGTTTTATTTTTATTAGGATTATCTAGTTTTTATGTTAAGCTGGTAATCATGTTCACTTCCTGTCCTAGGGTGACAACACTCAATGTACTATATCTATTGTAATGTTTGGGGGTTGTTTAGCTCAGGGTAGCGCTCACCAGCAAGTAGAATCCACACCAGAAATTGTTGTTTTAGAGTTTCTTGGCCAACTTTTATTAAAGAAAAAAAAAAGTCCATACAATGTATGTTTGCCACATCAACAGAAGACAACCAATCCAGCCTCCTGGCTTGCACTTGCAACAAAATAGTTCTTCATCCTCCTGGCTTATGTACAGCAGTTCTGCTCAGGCCTTCCACTATAGACCCTCGTCAGTCCCCCATAGACCACTTCCTCGCCAACACTGTCCACACAGCTGGCAGCCCCTTGCTGCCCTGATCCTCAGGCTCTGGACTCTGTCCTTTCCAATGCACATATGCACTCCTCTGGATTCTCCCTTGCACATACCTGGACTCCTCGGGAGGATAGAGCCCAGAACCCTGGTCCTGTCTCTACAAAAAGCCCAGAACCCACCTGCATAATCCGTGTTCTGGCTATTCCTAAAACCTGGTCCCAGGATTGCAGATTTCTTCCCACCAAGATCACTTTGACATTTCCAGGCTCCATGTCCCAAAATGGACCTTTATGAAACAATGAAGAAACTGAAAAGCCAGTTTCCTCTGCATTACACAAACTCCCTGGAGCCCCTTAACCTGCCTTGTTGAGGATCCTGGGTAGCATAATATCCTTTTACCAACATGACAGATCACCGCGCTGTCACACTATGGAGAGCAGCATTGTCACCCTAGGACAAGAAGTGTGTCAGGGCTACAGAACAAACACGTGTCGGCTTGTGAGCTGCTATGTGAGTAATAAATCTTACCAAGTGCTGATTGTGAATCGCCTGCACCTAACACATGCTCATACTAGTGTGTAAAAAAACAAAAACCCACAATGTGCCGCGCTTCACTTCAAACATAATATGTGTATCCAATCACTAATATTTCTAATGCATATCCAAATATATAAATGAATATAAATATATGTAATTGTGCATCCAGTTACTATTAGTTATATATCAAAATAAATGAAAAAGTGAATAAACCAATGATGATTGTCAACAACAGTGTCCATATGATTGTTATAAGCAGTCAAAAGAAAAATCCATATATGAGTTCCTTCAAACGTGCAAACTTTGCTTTACCGTATAATATCCCGTGCTTCTTAAAAAGTATTTGGTGCGAATAACTTGCATAAACGTCCCCCCCCCCGGTTGTGCTCTCACCTCCAATATATGAACAAACCGTTAAGTAAGGTCATATAGCGCTTGTGTCCCTTTAAATGGACCAAAGTGTGGATGGGACGGTATCCTGCTGTTTGGGGTCCTTCTCCACTCAGACGATAAACTCCCCTTCCACGGTGGTTATTATAGAGGAATACATCAAATCATAGTGTATTACCCTTTAAAAATCATTTTTATTAATAAAGGTAATGCACTCACATGTACTCTATGTTAAAACTGCTTTGTGCACAAAATGTGTCCTCCAGTACTTTTTCCCAGGTGAAAATCCTAAAATTGCCAGCTGGTGTCAGTATGGTACCATCGAGCATCGTGAGGAGCTTTGACGTCATGACGCTGGATGGAGCACGTTTATGCAAGTTATTCGCACCAAATACTTTTTAAGAAGCACGGGATATTATACGATAAAGCAAAGTTTGCACGTTTGAAGGAACTCATATATGGATTTTTCTTTTGACTGCTTATAACAATCACATGGACACTGTTGTTGACAATCATCATTGGTTTATTCAGTTTTTCATTTATTTTGATATATAACTAATAGTAACTGGATGCACAATTACATATATTTATATTCATTTATATATTTGGATATGCATTAGAAATATTAGTGATTGGATACACATATTATTTTTGAAGTGAAGCGCAGCACATTGTGGGTTTTAGGACTACAGAACACCTCCCCCTTTGTCCATCTATACAAGGCTAGGTTCACACCCTCTCTATGCTCTTTCTCTAAAAAGTTATTCTCTATATCGTATGGATGTATGTATATTAGAAGTCATAGGAATGACCGTTTCTGGCATTCCCGCCCCTTTCTCAAGCTCAATGTACATTTGAAATTGTGAAAGGGCAGGGATTCCCAAAACTCAAGAAGCGGCTGATTAGGCGGTCGCCTAATGCCTCACCCTCACAGGGGCTTTGCAGCAGCATAATTTTCCTACGGCTAGGTTCACACATGCCTGGTGTGAATTTCCTGGTCATTTTCACTGCCAATTCCCAATGCAGCTATTCAGCGGTTCAGCTGCGGTTTTCAAATATGGTTCAGATGCAGATTTATGGAGCTGCTGGCCACTGGCGTCTTTAACAATACCTGGTCCACTTCAGGTCCAGACACTTGCACCCCCTTCCAGTCTAGGACAGTTTTCAGCTTTCAGCGCTATCACACTTTGAGTGACAATTACTCAGTCATGCAACACTATACCCATATTACATTTTTATCTTTTTCTTGTGACAGATAGAACTTTATTTTGGTGGTATTTGATCACCACGGGGTTTTTCATTTTTTGCTATATAAACGAAAAAATACTGAAAAGTTTGAGAAAAACCAAAAAATGTTTTGCTTAGCTTTTGCTATATAATTTTGCAAGTAGATCATTTTTGTTCATAAATTTAGGCCAAAATGTATTCTGCTACATTTTCGGGATAAAAAATAACCCAAAACAGTTTATATTATTTAGTCTGTGTGAAAGCTATAGAGTCTATAAACTATGGGATATATATTTGAAATATATGTCATAATGTCATATGGCTGTGATCAGGATGCTGGTATGGGGTGTGGCGGTGATCAGGATGCTGGTATGGGGTGTGGCTGTGATCAGGGCGCTGGTATGGGGTGTGGCTGTGATCAGGATGCCGGTATGGGGTGTGGCTGTGATCAGGATGCCGGTATGGGGTGTGGCTGTGATCAGGATGCCGGTATGGGGTGTGGCTGTGATCAGGTTGGTGGTGTTGGGTCTGGCTGTGATCAGGATGCTGGTATGGGGTGTGGCTGTGATCAGGATGCCGGTATGGGGTGTGGCTGTGATCAGGATGCCGGTATGGGGTGTGGCTGTGATCAGGATGCCGGTATGGGGTGTGGCTGTGATCAGGATGCCGGTATGGGGTGTGGCTGTGATCAGGATGCCGGTATGGGGTGTGGCTGTGATCAGGTTGGTGGTGTTGGGTCTGGCTGTGATGAGGATGCTGGTATGGGGTGTGGCTGTGATCAGGATGCTGGTATGGGGTGTGGCTGTGACCAGGATGCTGCTATGGGGTGTGGCTGTGATCAGGATGCTGGTATGGGGTGTGGCTGTGATCAGGATGCCGGTATGGGGTGTGGCTGTGATCAGGTTGGTGGTGTTGGGTCTGGCTGTGATCAGGATGCTGGTATGGGGTGTGGCTGTGATCAGGATGCTGGTATGGGGTATGGCTGTGACCAGGATGCTGCTATGGGGTGTGGCTGTGATCAGGATGCTGGTATGGGGTGTGGCTGTGATCAGGATGCTGGTATGGGGTGTGGCTGTGATCAGGATGCTGGTATGGGGTGTGGCTGTGATCGGGATGCTGGTATGGGGTGTGGCTGTGATCGGGATGCTGGTATGGGGTGTGGCTGTGATCGGGATGCTGGTATGGGGTGTGGTTGTGATCAGGACGCTGGTATGGGGTTTGGCTGTGATCGGGATGCTGGTATGGGGTGTGGCTGTGATCAGGATGCTGGTATGGGGTGTGGCTGTGATCAGGATGCTGGTATGGGGTGTGGCTGTGATCAGGATGCTGGTATGGGGTGTGGCTGTGATCAGGACATTGGTATGGTGTATGGGGGGTGTTTTGTTTGCACTGGGAAAGGTGACAAGGCCTCCTGAATTATGTATTATTGATATTGTGTCGCTGTGAACAGGATGCTGGTATGGGGTGTGGCTGTGATCAGGACATTGGTATGGGGTGTGGCTGTGATCAGGACATTGGTATGGGGTGTGGCGGTGATCAGGACATTGGTATGGTGTATGGGGGGTGTTTTGTTTGCACTGGGACAGGTGACAAGGCCTCCTTAATGATGTATTATTGATATTGTGGGGCAGTGATCAGGGATACAGGGGAACTAAACTGGGGCACTGGGGAGGCTGGCAGTGCAGTGTGTGAGGGTACAAGCAGCCTGACATTCAGTGTAAACTCACACACTGCAGGATCGTTCACACTGAGAGCAGAGAGAAGCGATTGGTCACAGAAGTCACATGTGATACACCACGTGATCGCCCTAACACAGCGGTAATGTGATCCACTGTGTCCGGGCGACACACCAATCACCGGGTTTCGTGGTGAGCGCTCTGTGAGCCGCACACGAGCCATCGATGCAGCCTAACGTACAGGAACATTAGCCCGCATCGGCGCTGCTTCCCATCTGCCGTCTATGTAGAATGTGCGGACGGGAAGAGGGTAAGGAGGGGGCCAGGTAGCTGGCTGCTTGTCCTGGTTTGGTATGGATTTTGGGGGTAACCCCATGCCAAAAAAAAAAACCCTTATCCGAGCATGTGGCCGGGCTTGCCTATAAAGGGGGGAGACCCTCAGATCCTGTCAAACCCCCCCCCCATCCATGTGAATGACTATGGGGTACATTGGGCATTTTTTTGCTATTCGTCACTTCGCTTTATCTGGCAATAGCACGGTCATGCAACGCTGCACACAAATGACATTTTTCATTTTTTCCCCACAAAAATAGAGCTTTCTTTTGGTGATATATGAACACCACGAGGTATTTATTATATAAATGAACATTTTGAAACAAAAAAATATATATTTTTTAATTTTTGTTATAAAACATATCCTATAAAAATTAAAAAAAAAATTCTTCATAAATTTATGCCAACATATATTCTGTGACATGTTTTAGGTAAAAAAAAAAAACCGCAAATCAGTAAATGTGTATTAATTGGTTTGTGTGAAAGTTGCAGCGTCTACAAACAATGGGATAAATAATAAATACTGGAATTTTATTTATCTTTTACATTTATTTATTTATGTTTATACTATTAATGGCGATGATGAGTGGGGCTGTGATAGTGCGCCGAGCAATCTGACACTTTGTCACAACTGACACTGACATCTCCAGTGACACTGATACAGAGATCAATGTTAATACTATACACTGTGACTGTATAAATGACACTGACTGGGAAGGGGTAACATCTAGGGGCAATCAAAGGGTTAGCGGTGTTTACTGTGTGTAGTATGGGCTGCTTTTACTAATCCATGTAGATGTTTTTACTCTCTTCTTTGCAGAGAGAAAAAATATAGACACATCGCTGCTGTTTGTACAGAGGTCTGTGTTGCTTGTCAACACAGAGCTCTGCTAAGTCATTCGCTCAGCCGTTCAGCAGGTCCCAGCCATAAATCATTTGGCTGAACCTGCTGATTGGCTTGGGCTGTAGCGAATGGCAGCACAGATGGGGGTAACGGGCACAGAGGGAGCTGAAGATTTCAGCAATGTTCATGGAACTCATGCTGCTTCCCTCTCCGGAGTCTCTGCTGTGATAAGTAGGTGGAGGTCATTACAAATGCAGCCATGATTACCTCCACGGTATAAGTGCCACACACTACGCCGGGAAAAAGAGCGCCGTCCCCGAGACTTAGGAGACACTTCTGGGGGTCAGCCCACCTAAACGGATCTTGTAGTTGTAGGTGGTGTGGGAACTCGCTTCAAGTGGTAGAGCTCTTCTTGTTAAACACACAGCAACTCGCTTTCTTTTCAGGGCTTTTTTACCCACTTTTATTTAAGAAAGTTCAAGAAAACACAAATGCTTCCCACGCAGGGGTATCCACCATCAAACACAACAATATTCAGCCTCCTGGCTTGCACGCAGTTTTAAGTCTGCCTCCTGCAGACTCTTCCCAAAGTATGGCACTAGCACACAGCTAGTCCGGCTTCCACCTGACTCCACGGCAGAGACCTCCTGCCTGCCGGGGTGGAATCCTCCTGACTCCGTTTGCCGGGGTGGAGCCCAGAATCATGGCCTGGCTTCCACTAAAAGGCCTGCACACACCTGTGCAATCAGCACGCTGGCTGCTCCCAAAATATGGGCCCAGGATTGGAGATTTCATCCCTCCCAAATCTCTAAGAAATCTCCAGGCTACAGGTCCCAAAACAGGCTTTACAAACCAAAGAGGAAACTTATAAATCAGTTTCCTCTGCATTGTGAGAACTGCCTGGAGCCCCTCAACCTGTATAGTTGAAAATCCTGGGTCTCCATGATGATTTCCACCGTGGCAGGATACCGCACTGCCACATATCCCCCCCCTTTGTTTTGATCCCGTAGGGGGCAGAACACACACACCCAAACTCTTTAATTTGGCACCTCTGTGCCAGCCTTCACCCATATGAGCCCATTCCTGACTGACCTTGCTTTCTAAGGGAAACTTTCCTTCCTGTCTTATGAGACGACTTTCCCTGTGTTCTATTACATGGACTTGGGCCCTATAAAGACTCCGTGCCTTTTTACGGGTACGCTTCCAAAAGCGTTGCCTCTCTATTTTCCTTGGGGCCACCCAAGTCACCTTCCCATTAAGGAACTTCCAAAACTTGGTACATTTCTGAGGATGAGGTTGACGCCTGAGTTTTAGGTGTTGGATAACATTACAGCTACGCTGCACTCTCAACCGCTGGTTTCCCTTTACCTTTGAAGGGGTCACGCTTTTAAATACAAAAAGTGTGGGCTCTTTTATTGGGGTTACCTTAGACCCTCGCTGCATTCTATGTACAGGCATCTTCTTACTGACAAAACCTAGCTCGGTTGGTTTCCCCCCGTACACTGCATGCTTCCTTTGGTCACTGACAGTCTCAGATGACAGCAATGTCCTACTATCCTTCTGAAGGACAGACCGATTGTCTTGCTCTTCAGATGTTTTTATGTCAGGGGACCTCTTTAAATTATCCACTTCCTTAAAGTTTTCCCTCTGGGCAGATAAGCTATTTAAAGTTTCCCTTCCCAGACTACCCTCCTGAACCTGTAGGGGGCCTAATTCAACTGCAGCTTTTTCCTCAGCTGTGTCTACCACATCATTATATTTACAATTTACCAGTGCATCGCACTTTTCCTCATCAACATTTACACGGGTCTTGCATTTTTCCTCCTGGCCAGAAACATCCACACCTTTGTCAGAATTAATTTCAAAGTTTGGCAGGGCAGCGTCTGGAGACCAAGTGCACAGCGTGGAGTGGTTGTCTCCCATGGCAACGTCGCTATCCACCAGCTCCACTGGCACATGTACGTCTTCCAGCAACTGTCCTGACACCTGACGGTCATAACACAATTCCACATTTGGTTTACTGACCCCAATCACTTGATTTGTGCCATCTGACACTTCCACCAACACTGGCTCATTTGGTATCACACTATTTGATCCTACACCATTGGATCCTTTGTGGGTTGTGGGCACGATCTCTGCTATGTGCTCAATCTCACTTGGCCCGTCCATATTGGGAGGGAGATCATCTGCAGCAACAGCAAGTGTGCCCTTGTCTATAAGCTGATCTGCCGTCCCTCCATTTAGCACAGCAGAAGTCATGTCCACTACACTGTTGGAAGCAGAGGTCCCTTTTAACAAAGCCAACAGGTTTTCAGCCCATCTGTCCCAGTCTACTTTCTCTGCTCTCCAATCAGAGGTACTACGCAGTACCGCACCAACTGTCGGAGGAGACACAGGACAGAGTGGCTCAGCAGACACATCACATATATCACTTTTGTTCAACCAAAACTGTGGCACTAAATTTTTAACCTCAACAGGTTGCAATACCACACCCTCACCACCGTACTCTGATGGCGCTTCATTCACCTCATGAACACTTCCATACCTATTGTCATTACTGACAGACTCCATTAACCCATTATCACCAGGAGCATTTTCAAAAATTCCAGTTTTAGCATTTAAATTATCAAGTACTCTCTTGTCCAGAGCAGCACCATAGTTGTCCAAGGCAACCTCTGGCTCCAACACACAGAGCTCCCAGGAGGTTTCCATGGACACCTTTGCAGCCTTGGATACTGTTGCCAAGGGCAACAACATATCTTCAATCATATTCATATAAACACTATTATCTTTAGTGAGCTGTGCTAGCCCATCACCAACCATAACATTATATTTACCAACAGTAACACTTTTGTCGGCATGACCATCAGCATTCTCATTGCATATAGACATCACTGTGGTTTTTGCAGGTAATCCCTGGCTATTACCCAGCTGAGCAGCCTGTGAGCCATGCTTCACAGCACTCTCTCTCTTTAAAGGGACACTATATTCAGTTTTAGCAGCTTCATAGCTGACCTGGGAAATCCTCTGCTCCGTCACTGCGGGCTCCTGGGAGGTTTCCCTGGGCATCTCTGCAGCACCTGGCACTAGGGAACACGGTGCCATGACAGTTTTGGTCACCCCTAGTTTACCTTCCCCAGCCATCTGCTGGATTATAGCAGGCCCCTGCAGAGTCCCCATGTCCTTTTCCATATTTAGTCCTAATCGTTGGGCTTCTCCCTGTGCCTCCCCACTACTCAGGGTAGCACACAGCAGCCAGTCCATGTCCATCTGTATTGTGGAACTCCCTGAAGGACACACTCTCACTTCCTTGGAATCAGTCCCACAAACTGAAACAGTCTTACCATTTCCTGCAGCAGGTGTCATAGCCTTCACTTGAGTGCGTTGTCTCTCCTCTGTGGTTTCTCCACAGGCTGACTTCCCCAAGTGGTCACGGTGCAACACTGCAGCCATTCCGGACCAACTTACACCCCCTGCAGGTAACACAAGATCCCTGTTGCTAGGGGTAGCTGCCAACATTTTTAAAAATGAATCTGGGCTTGCAGATGAAGCCTTTTGCTCAGTAGCACCCTCATCAGTGGTATTCCATAATCTGGGGCAGGTAAAGATACCATGCCCAAACTGACCACATTCCAGGCAGGGTATGGTTCCACCGATAACCTTCTTGGGATATGGAAAGACATCTCCCTTGTAGCCCCTTCTCCTGGTTGCCAAGCTTTCTCCTGTTGCTATGGGAGATGGCACTCTCCCAGCTGAACATTGTGGGTTCCTCCAGATACGCTGAACTCTCATTTCTGCGTTGTCACAATCCTCTGCAGACGACACTCCTCTTACAGGGTCCGCAGGCCTGAAGTCACATGTGTTGCTATGGGCAACCACATTCTTCTCAAACTTGTGGTCAGGCTGTCGCTCCTTCCTTGCACTCAGAGCCGGCTTGCCTAACACAGATGCAGTCCTTTGCTTTGATATGCAACTTTGCAATGGAGGCTGAGACAAAGGGCATTTAGAGACAGTGTGCCCCCACTCCCTGCACCGCAAGCATCGCTCTTGCCAGCGTGTCTTGTCCAGGCTCCCCACATTGCAGCCTTTTTCCAGCTTAGGACTCTGCACATTCATAGCTGGTCTCCTTTCACCAGTGTTGCCAGCAGCAACATGCACTTCCCACTTTGGCAAACTTTGTTCATCCATGTATGGGGCTCGTTCTGGTGATAACAACCCCTCCAGCCATAGGGCTCTGTCTCTCATTTCCGCAAATCTTTCTTCTTTTCTTTGCTTTGACCGCCCCATCTTCACAGTCACTTCACAACACTTTTGCACAGTCCAACAACCAAGAAATGAAGCACTGTCTCTTTAAGGCAGGTTCTCCTCACCTGCACACACAAATTGTGCTGTCCAATGCACATAAACACAGTTCATATAACTGATGAACTTACTTCTTTTGCAGGGATCTCCAATTATGCCCGCATCCTCCACCATATGTGGGAACTCGCTTCAAGTGGTAGAGCTCTTCTTGTTAAACACACAGCAACTCGCTTTCTTTTCAGGGCTTTTTTACCCACTTTTATTTAAGAAAGTTCAAGAAAACACAAATGCTTCCCACGCAGGGGTATCCACCATCAAACACAACAATATTCAGCCTCCTGGCTTGCACGCAGTTTTAAGTCTGCCTCCTGCAGACTCTTCCCAAAGTATGGCACTAGCACACAGCTAGTCCGGCTTCCACCTGACTCCACGGCAGAGACCTCCTGCCTGCCGGGGTGGAATCCTCCTGACTCCGTTTGCCGGGGTGGAGCCCAGAATCATGGCCTGGCTTCCACTAAAAGGCCTGCACACACCTGTGCAATCAGCACGCTGGCTGCTCCCAAAATATGGGCCCAGGATTGGAGATTTCATCCCTCCCAAATCTCTAAGAAATCTCCAGGCTACAGGTCCCAAAACAGGCTTTACAAACCAAAGAGGAAACTTATAAATCAGTTTCCTCTGCATTGTGAGAACTGCCTGGAGCCCCTCAACCTGTATAGTTGAAAATCCTGGGTCTCCATGATGATTTCCACCGTGGCAGGATACCGCACTGCCACAGTGGTTATAGGAAGACTGACTCTCCCGCGTACTTATTTTACCGCCCACTTCCTTCATGGACGTCTGTGCTCAGACTATGCAGGGCAAAGCAACAACAAGTTCCCTTTAATGCACTTCTCCCCAGCAGCATACTCCATACTGACTTTCCTTGTACCTCTCCGCCGCTCCGTTCAGCTGCTGATAGGAAAGTCCAGTATAAGCTTCAGTCATGGTAGATGACACATTGCTGATTGGCCCAGCACGGTCACATGGGGTAAGTCACATGCTTCTTCATACCTGGGGCTACCTAGTATTGCCTTTGTTTCCCAGCAGAGAAGTGAAGGAAATGGCAGTGGGCGGGATTAACCTGGATATGTTTCTTCTATGGTCTCTTTCAGGTGGGTGGTTTGGGGGTGTTAAAAACAAATAGTTGAGCTGCAGTTTTACTGCCCACTCAGCTTGGCACAATACAGCCAGCTGGGGCTGTACGCATGCATGGCTGCAATGTTTTGGCATTTTTACTGTGGGGAGCAGATTTTGACAGGCGGTACCTTCTGCCAAACTCACCCATTGAGTTCAGTGCATGCAATTGCAGGGCTGGAGTGCAGCATTACAGGGTCATATCATGCAGTGAGGAGGTGATATCTCGCCTCCTCACTGCCTTTCAAATGTCCTCTGAAAATATGGATTGCTCTTCAGATGGCACTGCAGTTCTCCTTAAAGTGGTTGTAAAGTCTGAAGGATTGTTTCCTTCATGCATTCTATGGATGAATGTAAAAAGCCTTCTTTGTGCAGCAGTGCCCCCTCCCCCCAATACTTAGCTGAGCCCCATCGAGATCCAGCAATATGAATGACAGCCTCGCTGTCCCAGGTCTCTGCCTCCTCATTGGCTGAGACAGTAAGCAGGAGTCATTGAATCCTATTGCTATCAACTATCAATCA
The DNA here is from genome assembly GCF_062004578.1 of Staurois parvus. Classification (NCBI taxonomy): domain Eukaryota; kingdom Metazoa; phylum Chordata; class Amphibia; order Anura; family Ranidae; genus Staurois; species Staurois parvus. The sequence continues at coordinate 2,928,144 of NW_028318371.1, forward strand.
CAGCCAGTCAGCCAATGAGGAGATAGAGGGGGTAGGGCTAAGCCGTGGCTCCGTGTGAATGGACACACGGAGCAGTGGGTGCCCCCATAGCAAGCTGTTTTCTGTGAGGACACCCGACAGGATGAGCCAGGAGAGCCTGCGGGGGACCCGAGAAGAGGAGGATCCGGGCTGCTCTGTGCAAAACCACTGCACACCGCAGGAAGTATAGACATGTTTATTATTTAACCACTTGCCTGCTGGGCCAATTCTGACATTCCTCTCCTACATGGAAAAATTATATATTTTTTGCTAGATAATTACTTAGAACCCCCAAACTTTATATTTTTTAAGCAGAGGCCCTAGAGAATAAAATGACGGGGGTTACAATATTTTATGTCACGTGGTATTTGCGCAGTGGTTTTTCAAAAGCATATTTTTGGGAGAAAAAACACTTTAATTAACCGCTTGCCGCCCTGCCACTGTGTATATATGTGTGCAGGGCGGCAGTGGAGCGCAAAACCACGTTTAAAAACGGGTTCCGCACTCCCGACACTTTCGCCGGCAGGGGGCGCGCGCGCGCGCTCCCGCCGACCCGCGGGTGACACTATTTGATCCAGGAGGGATCAATCATTAGATTTCAGCCAGTGATTTCTGGCTGAAATCACATGATCGGTCCCTGTCCTATCCTGTCCTGTGTTGACATTTACACAGGACAGGATATGATGTCATTCTTCTCTGCCTGGACACATTCCGTTCCAGACAGAGAAGAAGACATCCAAAAAGTGAGTACACAAGCACTACACTACAGTTAGAACACTCTAGGACACATTTAACCCCCTGATCACCCCCCCCCTCCAGTTAACCCTTCACTGCCCTGTCACCAGTGTCACTGATCAGTGAAGCGATTTTTACTGATCAGTGTCGCTGGCGACTTCCGATAGAGTTAGCACCCCTCCCAGATAGCGGCAGATTGCCCGCCAGTACACCAGTAATCCGTTTAACCCCTTGATCGCCCCCTCCAGTTAAACCCTTCACTGCCTGTCACCCAGTGTCACTGATCAGTGAACCAATTTTTACTGATCACTGTATCAGTGTCGCTGGCGACTTCCGATAGAGTTAGCGCCCCTCCCAGATAGAGCCAGTTTGCCCGCCAGTACAACAGTAATCCCATTTAACACCTTGATTGACCCCCCCCCCACTTAACCCCTTCACTGCCCTGTCACCAGTGTCATTGATTACAGTGAACAGATTTTTACTGATCACTGTATTAGTGTCACTGGTGACTTCCGATAGTGTTAGCGCCCCTCCCATATAGCGCCAGATTTCCCGCTAATACACCAGCAATTCCGTCTAACCCCTTGATCGCCCCCCCCCCCCCTTCCCGAGTTAACACCTTCACTGCCCTGTCACCAGTGTCATTGCTCAGTGAACAGATTTTTACTGATCACTGTATCAGTGTCGCTGGCGACTTCCAATAGTGTTAGCGTCCCTCCCAGATAGCGCCAGATTTCCCGCTAATACACCAGTAATCCCGTCTAACCCCTTGATCACCCCCCCCGAGTTAACCCCTTCACTGCCCTATCACTAGTGTCATTGATTACAGTGAACAGATTTTTACTGATCACTGTATTAGTGTCACTGGTGACTTCCGATAGTGTTAGCGCCCCTCCCATATAGCGCTAGTTTGCCCGCTAATGCACGGGATTTTTTTTTACCAAAAACATGGAGCAGAATACATTTTGGCTTAAATTTATGACTAACTTTGAGTTTACGATATATTTTTTATAGCTGAAAGTAGAAAATATTGTTTTTTTTCAAAATTTTCAGGTTTTTTTTGTTTATAGCGCAAAAAATAAAAAGCGCACAGGTGATCAAATACCACCAAAAGAAAGCTCTATTTGTGTGAAAAAAAGGATGTAAATTTTGTTTGGGTACAGCATTGCATGACCGCGCAATTATCATTTGAATTAGTGCAGCGCTGTATAGCAAAAGAAGGCATAAATTACAGTATCTATGCCATAGTTTGTAGACGCTATAACGTTCACACAAAGCAATCAATAGACACTTATTGGGATTTTTTTTACCAAAAACATGGAGCAGAATACATTTTGGCTTAAATTTATGACTAACTTCCAGTTTACGATATATTTTTTATAGCTGAAAGTAGAAAATATTGTTTTTTTTCTAAATGTTTGTGTTTTTTTTGTTTATATCGCATAAAATAAAAAGCGCACAGATGATAAAATACCATCAAAAGAAAGCTCTATTTGTGTGAAAAAAAGGATGTAAATTTCGCTTGGGTACAGCATTGCATGACTGAGCAATTATCATTCGAATTATCGCAGCTCCAAACAGCAAAAAAAGGCCTGGTCATTAAGGGGGGTAAATCCTCAGGAGCTCAAGTGGTTAAATACCACCAAAAGAAAGCTCTAGTTGTGTGACAAAAATGGTCAAATTTTAGTTTGGGTACAATGTTGTATGAGCGCGCAATTGTCATTCAAAGTGTGAGAGCGCTGAAAGCTGAAAATTGCCCTGGGCAGGAAGGGGGTAAAAGTGCCCGGTATGGAAGCGGTTAAGCACTGCACTATAGCTACTTGACATTGGGCAGGTGACAGTTGGCCGTTTTTGAAAACAAGGGTCAGTTTGACAGAGTCTATACCTGGTAACCTCCATAGCACAGTGGTTAGAGTGCCCGTCTAAAGAGTGCATGGTCGTAGGTTCGAGGCTTACCTCTGCCAAGTGCGTCTTTCAGCATGACTATGCAGTACTGGACATGAGATAAATGGATGTTACCAAATTTTTTTTTTTTTGGGCTTTGTTTTTTTTTTTTAACATTCATTTTCTCTCATTTTATCTATTTGGAAAGCCTTTCATGGTCCCAGTGCGGGTAAAAGAGTCCGGACTGGAAGTGGTTAACCACTTGAGCTCCTGAGGATTTACCCCCCTTAATGACCAGGCCTTTTTTTGCTGTTTGGCGCTGCACTAATTCAAAAGATAATTGCGCGGTCATGCAATGCTGTACCCAAACGAAATTTACGTCCTTTTTTTCACACAAATAGAGCTTTCTTTTGGTGGTATTTTATCACCTGTGCGCTTTTTATTTTTTGCGCTATAAACAAAAAAAACATGAAAATTTTGAAAAAAAACAATATTTTCTACTTTCAGCTATAAAAAATATATCGTAAACTCAAAGTTAGTTATAAATTTAAGCCAAAATGTATTCTGCTCCATGTTTTTGGTAAAAAAAATCCCAATAAGTGTATATTGATTGCTTTGTGTGAACGTTATAGCGTCTACAAACTATGGTATAGATACTGTAATGTATGCCTTTTTTTGCTATACAGCGCTGCACTAATTCAAATGATAATTGCGCGGTCATGCAATGCTGCACCCAAATGAAATTTACGTCCTTTTTTTCACACAAATAGAGCTTTCTTTTGGTGGTATTTGATCACCTGTGCGCTTTTTATTTTTTGCGCTATAAACAAAAAAAACACGAACATTTTGAAAAAAACCCAATATTTTCTACTTTCAGCTATAAAAAATATATCGTAAACTCAAAGTTAGTCATAAATTTAAGCCAGAATGTATTCTGCTGCATGTTTTTGGTAAAAAAAAAATCCCAATAAGTGTATATTGATTGCTTTGTGTGAAAGTTATAGGATCTACAAACTATGGTATAGATAATTTGAAATTTACACAGCTTTTACTTTCTGACCGCCCATCACATCTCTTGAGGTGGTAAAATACCAGGATAGAACAGACACCCCCAAATTACCCCTTTTCGGAATGCAGACACCCTAAGCTATCTGCTGAGAGACATATTGTGTCCATGGAAGATTTATTTTTTTTCCACAAGTTTCTGGAAAATGACAAAAACGTTTTTTTTTGTTTTTTTTTTTTACACAAAATTGTCATTTAAATGATTTATTTCTTGCACAAGCCATGGGTATATGTGGAATTACACCCCAAAATACATTCTGCTACTTCTACCCAGTATGAGGATACCACACGTGTGACACTTTTTGGGAGCCTAGCCACATACAGGAGCCCGAAATCCAATGACCACTTTGAAAGCCTGAAGGTGTGTAACTTCTTCATTTCACTTCCCCACTACCTATCACAGTTTCGGAGGCCCTGAAATGCTAGGATAGCACCAAGCCCCCCCCCCCCCCCCAAATGACCCCTTTTTGGAAAGTAGACACTCCAAGGAATTTAAAAAGAGGCATGGTAAGTATTTTGCAGATCTCATTTTTTCTCACAAGGTTTTGAAATATAAAAAAGAAAATAAAAATATGTTTTTATTTTCTTTCTTCATTTTCCAAAAACTTGTGGCAACAAATGAGATCTTCAAAATACTTACCATGCTTCTTATCAAATTCCTTTGGGTGTCTACTTTCCAAAAAGGGGTCATTTGGGGGGGTTTGGTGCTATTCTGGCATTCCAGGGCCTCCGAAACTGTGATAGGTAGTCAGGAAGTGTAATGAGGAAATAAAGCCCTTTAAAAGCCTGAAGGTGCTTATTGGATTTTGGGGTCGTGTACTTGGCTAGACTGCCAAAAAGTCTCTCATATGTGGTACCCCCATACTCGGGAGAAGTAGCAGAATGTATTTTGGGGAGTAATTCCACATATACATATGGCTTGTGTGAGCAATAAATTATTTCAATGACAATTTTGTGTAATTTTTTTTTTTTTTTGTCATTATCCAAAAACTTGTGGTAAAAAAATAAATTCTTCTATTGATTCAACATTCCTCTCAGCAAATAGTTTGGGGTGTCTACTTTCCAAAAAGGGGTCATTTTGAGGGGTGGGGGCATTTTATGCCCAGCATTAGAAGTTTATGCCACACATCACTCACTCTTCTAACCACCTGAAGACCAAGCCTTCTCTGACACTTTTTGTTCACATTAAAAAAATCAGTATTTTTGCTAGGAAATTAAAGTGAACCCCCAAACATTATATATTTTTTTTAGAGCAGACACCCTAGTAAATAAAATGGTGGGTGGTGCAATTTTTTATCTCACATATTACTTACACAGCGATTTTTCAAATGCAATTTTTTTGAAAAATATACACTTTTTTTAATTTTAATGCACAAAAACACAATATATTGGCCAATTATTTGCTATGATATAAAAGATGATGCTATGCTGAGTAAATAGATACCAAACATGACATGCTTTAAAATTACGCATGCCCTGTGCAATGGCGACAAACTGCATACATTTGTAATATCTATAGGCAACGCTTTAAAAGCCTTTACAAGCCACCATTTTAGATTTACAGAGGAGGTCTAGAGCTATAATTACTGCGCTTGATCTGATGTTCATGGCGATACCTCACATGCATGGTGCAATCGCTGTTTCCATACTGGCACAGGGTTAACGCTCACGACCGCAGGTGTGCGCGTGTGCGGATGGGCGAGGGTCCTTTTTTTTATCTTTTTTTCTGATTTAATTATTTTTACACTGTCCCTTTAATTTTTTTTTTTTTAATCACTTTTAATGCTATCTCAGGGAGGGGGAGGGGGGTGCATTTTCTCCCACTGCTTGTAAAGGCAATCCTGCAGCTAATTAACCACTAGGAATGCTTTTACATGAAAGCCCATTGCCGGCTGAAAAAAATGATACCAGGATGATGCCTGCATCTGCAGGCATCACCCTGGTATAACCATTCAAAGTCCAGTGATGTACCAGTACGTCGCTGGTCCTTGTTGGATATATATGCTATGTTCTTTTTTTCTTTATGCAGCCTGTGGGCTGAATGAAAAAAAAGAGAAGAAATCTCTGCCAGAAAAAGTGTGTGGTATGTCCACCATTAGAAACCTCCCTGCATCCACCCACTTCTAATGGTGGGCACACATGAAATGTGCCAAGAAATATAAAATATATATGCCGAAGCATAGGGGCCATCCGCCCACTGGCCTCCCCAGGCCCCCATGCTTTGGCATATATTCTCTTTTTTTTTAACTGCGGATGAAAATTTTCATCCGTCAGCACTGCACACACCTACTTATGTCTATTCTGAAAGCAAGACCCTGTTGCTGTCAGAATAGACAGGTCAGTGCTGCAGTTTGACATTCCTGCAAAGAAATCAACAATGGTTAACAATAAAACATAAACTCAATAAAACAACTTTAGAATTGAAATATCTCTGCAAGGAAAAGTGTGTGGTGGTATGCCCACCATTATAAACCTCCCTGCATCCACCCACTTCTAATGGCGGGCACACATGAAATGTGCCAACAAATATAAAATATATATGCCGAAGCATAGGGGCCACCCCAGGCCCCCATGCTTTGGCATATATTCTCTTTTTTTTTAACTGCGGATGAAAAATCTTATCCAACAGCGCTGCCCACGCTGACTTATGTCTATTCTGAGAGCAAGTTCCTGTTTCTGTCAGAATAAACAGGTCAGTGCTGCAGCTGAAAGCTTTCCTGCAAACAGAAATGGTTAACAATAAAACAGTAACAATAAAACAGTAAAAGTAGAACAATCACAAAAATGACAACAACAAAAAAAAACTATAACTATTTTTGGTTTTTACATTTTTTTATTTTTTGGGGGGGGGGATTTGTATTTTTAATTTTTTTTAACTTTTTTTTTTCAAATTTTAACCATTTTTAAAACAGCTGGTAGGGTCTCTCCAAATGCGATAGCCAGTTTCCTGACTACCTAACATCTTTCGAGACCCTGTGTAAATGTGCCCTGATCTGTGCCGTGCTGTACCCTATACTAATAGTCAGCTAGTGTAGGGTAGAGGCGGAAGCAGGGCTTGACGCAGAGGCCAGGTTGGCCAGGACAGGAGGGACAACAATAGCGGCTGTCACGCCTAATTCCACGTTTGCTGCAGACATGACATCTTTTTTGGGGTCTTCTTTGGGTTGGGGTACCAGGAATGGTATCGGGAAAATGTCTCTCATGCAGACGGCTAACTGCATCTGGGAGAGGGATTTGGGCCGCAGCACCTTCTGGATACAAAAGGGCCCTGTTGATCTCTAACTGGAAATTTAGGTATGATACACTATGTCCAGTTGCTTATAGAGAACAAAAGCGTTATATACAGCCAATTGAAATAAATAAACTGACACTTTTATGTACCAGCGTTTGGCTTTTCGGGAAACTAAGTACGGCTTCATCATCTGGTCGTTGAAGTCCACCCCTCCCATGTTAAGGTTATAATCGTGGACACAGAGGGGCTTCTCAACAACACCAGCTGCCGTGGTAATTTGGACGGTCGTATCTGTGTGAATGGAAGACAGGAGGTAAACATCCCGTTTGTCCTTCCACTTCACTGCGAGCAATTCTTCATTTCTCAAGCAGGCTTTTTCCCCCTTTTTAAGAAGGGTATTTACAAGCCGTTGGGGGAAGCCCCGGGGATTAGATCGCACAGTGCCACATGCGCAAATTCCCAGATTGAACAAATGTCTAAATAGTGGCACGCTTGAATAAAAATTGTCCACGTATAAGTGGTACCCCATATGGAAAAAGGATGACGCCAAGTCCCAAACTATCTTGCCACTGCTCCCCATGTAGTCTGGGCATCCGGGGGGCTCCATGTGACTATCTTTTCCCTCGTAAATCCGAAACTTACATGTATAGCCTGTTGCCCTCTCACAGGTCTTATACATCTTGATCCCATATCTGGCACGCTTGCTGGGGAGATATTGTTTGATTAGAAGGCGACCAGAATATTGAATGAGGGACTCATCGATGCAGATGTTTTTATGGGGAGTATACACATCTGCAAATTTTTGGTTAAAGTGATTTACAAGGGGCCGAATTTTGTGGAGCCGGTCAAATTCAGGGTCACCCCGAGGACGACTGAGTGTGTTGTCGTAGAAGTGCATAAAACGCCTTATCGTCTCATATCTATGCCTGGCCATGGCAGCAGAGAACACGGACATGTGAACAAGCGGGTCTGTGGACCAATACAACCACAATTAATTTTTATTATTAATGCCCATGTTGAGGGTTAGGCCCAAAAAAACTTTAAATTCGGAAACCGTAATGGGTTTCCATGCGAATGGTCTGGCAAGGTATGAATTTGGGTTGGCGGCGATATATTGTCGTGCATATAAATTGCTTTGATCCACAATCAATGCATAAAGATCTTCTGTGAAAAACAGCTAAAAAAAATCAAGGGGAGTATTTAAATTTGCTGTTTCCACCTGAATTCCGGGTTGGGCAGTGAATGGGGGAAGTAAGTGTGCTGCAGAATTTGTGGGCTGCCAATCGGGATTTGCAAGCACATCCGGAAGGATACTAGTGGCTCTTCGGCCCTGTCTGCGAATTCTTGGTGGCCGCGGAACACTACTTGCTCGCCACCGCACCAGCTTGTACTGCACTTATGGGACTCGCCACGTCACCAAGTGATACTGCAGTGCTGGTATGTATACGACCAGGATGTACTAGGCCGCTGGTGCTCGCCAGTTCACCAAAAGGTAGTCCGGCACTAGTACTGGCACTCTGCTGCATATGAGAGTCATCATGCATTTGTACCACCTCAGCAACCTGGGAATGGGATCGGGTACACCTGACCTTAGCAGGGACCTCTTCCTCGTCGTCTGAGTTATCTGTCAGGGTGCCGCTGCTGTCTATAGGTTCGTATTCTGAGCCTGATTCTGCCAGTGAGTCTTCCCCTTCGCTCTCACTTGACATGCTCAGAATCCTATAGGCCTCTTCACTAGAGTACCTTTGCTTGGACATTTTGGCCACTAAATTTACAGGTACCTAGTGCGACTCACGGGAAAAAGAGCGCCTGGCTGTCAGGGACTGCTTGAACCGCTACAAAAAATTTACCGACAAGAACAGAGATCAGGCCTGATTCTGTGAACACTGCGGTTTTGTGTGTAATATGTATCAAGTGACAGTTATCTACTGACACTGCACTTGCTGGGGGAGAAGGGGGGGGGCGTAGGGGCTAAATGCAGGTGCTGGAAGGTGTCGGGGCTGATCCCGCTAACGCTGCACTTTTGGGGATACTATAGTAATGTGAACGCTGGTATAGCGCTGATCTGATCAAAGATATTGATCCAATCAGACACTATAGTAGCAATGGAGGTTTAGCGTGCAAGTAAGCGTGTTCCTGGCAATCAAGGGGTCAAATGTGATTACTTGTGTACTAGCGGCAAACTGGCGCTATCTGGGAGGGGCGCTAACACTATCGGAAGTCACCAGTGACACTAATACAGTGATCAGTAAAAATCTGTTCACTGTAATCAATGACACTGGTGACAGGGCAGTGAAGGGGTTAACTGGGGGTGATTGGGGGGCGAGCAAGGGGTTAGATGGGATTACTAGTGTACTGGCGGGCAATCTGTCGCTATCTGGGAGGGGCGCTAACCCTATCGGATGTCGCCAGCGACACTAATACAGTGATCAGTAAAAATTGGTTCACTGATCAGTGACACTGGTGACAGGGCAGTGAAGGGTTAACTGGGGGGGGGGGAGATTAAGGAGTTAAACGGGATTACTGGTGTACTAGCGGGCAATCTGGCGCTATCTGGGAGGGGCGCTAACCCTATCGGAAGTCGCCAGCGACACTGATACAGTGATCAGTAAAAATCGGTTCTCTGATCAGTGACACTGGTGACAGGGCAGTGAAGGGGTTAACTGGGGGGGGGATGATCAGGGGGTTAAATGTGACCTAGGTGTGTTCTAACTGTAAATGTGTATTGTTTTGTACTCACGTTTTCTGTGTCTTCACAAGAATGACATCATATCCTGTCCTGTGTAAATGTCAACACAGGACAGGATAGGACAGGGACCGATCATCTGATTTCAGCCAGACATCACTGGCTGAATTCTAATGATTGATCCCTCCGGGATCGAATGGTGTCACCCGCGGGTCAAAGGGAGCGCGTGCGCGCGCCCCCTGCCCGTGAAAACGTGGCCAGTTTTCAGGTTTCAGCGCTCTCACACTTTGAATGACAATTGCGCACTCATACAACATTGTACCCAAACTAAACTTTTATCATTTTCTTCACAGAACTAGAGCTTTCTTTTGGTGGTATTTATTCACTGCTGGGTTTTTATTTTTTGCTAAATTACCAATTTTCTTTGTTTCTGTTATAAAAATTGCTAATAAATAATTGTTCTTCATAAATTTAGGCCGAGATATATTCTGCTACAAGTCTTTGGTGAATATAACCCAAATTAGGATGTATTTTTTAGTTTGTAGGAAAGTTATAGAGTTCACAAACTATGGGATAGATCTGAATATTGATCAATCCTGAAGTACTGACGGCCAATCTAATTTCTTGAGGTCCAAGAATGTCAGAACAGTACAGATATCCCCCAAATTACCCCTTTTTGAAAAGTAGACAGTCCGACGTACTTCATAAGAGGCATAAGAGACAAAAAAAATGATGGGGTTCAGTCGGAGCTTGTGCCAGCACGGGTGAGGTTTCTCCCGCCCTCCCTCCCTGGACCTGTTTTGTTGTTTTGTTTTTGTTATTCCTCTTGTCCTTTGTGTTTGTCATGTTTTTTGAAGTTGTATTTTTTTTGTCATAATTTTTTTGAAAATGAAAAAATGTAAAAAATTAGTTTCACTATTTTTTTTTTACATATTGTCACCAGTGCAGTACAGCGTCATCATATAACTGGCATGGCGGTGATCAGGGACACTGACTGGTGACAGTATGAAAAAAAAAATATATATTTTATTATTTTTTATTACATATTTTTTCTTTTTTTTAAGATTTTTTTTCATATTTCATATTTCATTTTTTATATTTCACTATGACCAAAGTAGTACAATGTTACCATAGTAATAATTGTACTACTTTGGGGAAGTGATCAGTATTTTTTTTTTTTTTTGACACAGTTTGCTTATAGCAAAGAATTACTTTGCTATAAGCAAGCATTTACCTGAATGACATCGATTCATTCAGGGTTTTTTTTTTTCTTTTTTTTTTTTTGTGCTTAGCTGTGATTTGGCCACAGCTAATCACATGACATGTGCATGTGATCGCTGTGACCATTCACAGCTAGACACTAGTATACAATGGATGGCATGAATGAAGCCATCCATTGTATACAACTGTCATGTGGGGCCTCAAGAAATGAGATAGGCCATCAAGTACATCAAGACTGATCGATTTTCATATATATATATACAGTATGTGAATCAGCACTCAACCCTAACGGTGAATTTTTCTCATTTGCTCTTTTTTGGTCTGATAAATATAAATCATTGCAAAAGTTTTGTTTTTACTGTTTAACCGCCTCCCGCCCACCATATAGTCCACGAGGTGGTTCTCTCGTTCTGAGAGGACGTCATATGATGTCCTCCCCTTCTCACCGGCGATCGCCGGTGCACTGTGTCCCCCGGATACAGCGGATCACCAATTCACGGAAAGAGCCGAAGATGTCAGCTCAGTCATGTGATCAGCTGTGTCCAATCACAGGTAATCGCATGTAAACAGGGAAATGCCGATTACCGGCATTTCTCTCCTCACGAGCCGTCACGCTGACAGCCCTTTAGTAGAGCCGGTAATCGGCTTTCCGTGGAGGGGACATGTACACTGATCATCAGAGCACTGATGATCAGTGTGCCTTGATGATCAGTGTAGCCCCAGCAGTACCACCTGTCAGTGTCCATCAGTGCTCATCCATGTCACCTGCCATTGCCCATCAGTGCCACATCAATGCCACATATCAGTACCTACCAGTGCACATCAATGCCACATATCAGTGCCCATCTGAGCTGCCTTTCAGTGTCACCCATCAGTGCCAGCCAGTGCCACCTATCAATGCCAATCAGTGCTGCCAGCCAGTGCCACCTATCAATGCCAATCAGTGCTGACAATCAGTGCCACCTATCAGTGCCAGTCAGTGCCACCTATCAGTGCCCGTCAGTGCTGCCTATAAGTGCCGCCTAACAGTGCCAGTCAGACCAAAAAAGAGCAAATGAGAAAAATTCACCGTTAGGGTTGAGTGCTGATTCACATACTGTATATATATATATATATATGAAAATCCATCAGTCTTGATGTACTTGATGGCCTATCTCATTTCTTGAGGCCCCACATGACAGTTGTATATAGAGATGAGCGAATCGAACCTGGCGAAGTGGAATTCGTTTCGAATATTAGGAAAAATTTGATTCGCGTCGAATCCGAATATTAGCAAACTTCGGATGCGCGAATCAAATTTTCCCCGATCAGACGATTTTCATCCCTTCTACAGCCGGCAAAAAGTGTCTCTGCAGAGAGCTCCGCTATTTCTGACAGTTCTCTGACAGTTCCTTCACATTTACAGCAGTTGAAACATTGTATCTATTTGTTTCCATTTAGGATACAGATGTTTTTATTCGGAAACAAATAGATACAATGTTTCAACCACTGTAAATGTGAAGGAACTGTCAGAGAACTGTCAGAAATAGCGGAGCTCTCTGCAGATACACTTTTTGCTGGAATGGAATTCTTCTTCATCCTCATCCTACTTCTTCTTCTTCTTCTTCTTCATCCTCATCCTATTTCTTCTTCTTCTTCTTCATCCTCATCCTTCTTCTTCTTTATCCTCATCCTACTTCTTCTTCTTCTTCATCCTCATCCTACTACTTCTTCTTCTTCTTCTTCATCCTCATCCTACTTCTTCTTCTTCATCCTCATCCTACTTCTTCTTCTTCTTCATCCTCATCCTACTTCTTCTTCTTCTTCTTCTTCATCCTCATCCTACTTCTTCTTCTTCCTCTTCTTCTTCTTCTTCTTCTTCATCCTCATCCTACTTCTTCTTCTTCTTCATCCTCATCCTACTTCTTCTTCTTCTTCTTCTTCTTCATCCTCATCCTACTTCTTCTTCTTCTTCTTCTTCTTCTTCATCCTCATCCTACTTCTTCCTCTTCTTCATCCTCTTCATCCTCTTCCACTTCTACTTTTTCTTCTTTTTGTCTTCCTCTTGCAGGTCACTGCTCATGCGCAGATTTTTTATCGGCAAAAAATCGTCCGTTTTGCCCACTATTGCCGCGGGTGCTGTATGGCCTCCCATTGCTGCTGCCTCCACCTCCACACTGTGGCTCCACACTCTGGTTTTGGCCCCGTGACTGCCCAAATGAGTGAAGTGTGCGGTGATTCTAAGATCGACGGCACTCATCTGCATGTCATACTGACTGACAGTATTATTTCTCTTCCCCAGCAGACTCCAAGGGCATTTAAATTAAAGGTACAGTGTTCTGCACTAATATAAAGGCTCTCTGAAGCCTAGAAACCCTTTTTATAAGTTAAATTCGCAGCGAATAAATTCGCATCGAATCAAATTTATTTCAAAAATTCGGCGAATCAGCCGAATCGAATTTTTGAATAATTCGCTCATCTCTAGTTGTATACAATGAATGGCTTCATTCATGCCATCCATTATATACTAGTGTCTAGCTGTGAATGGTCACAGCGATCACATGCACATGTCATGTGATTAGCTGTGGCCAAATCACAGCTAAGCACAAAAAAAAAAAAGAAAAAAAAAACCCCAGAATGAATCGATTTCATTCAGGTAAATGCTTGCTTATAGCAAAGTAATTCTTTGCTATAAGCAAATTGTGTAAAAAAAAAAAATACTGATCACTTCCCCAAAGTAGTACAATGTTACTATGGTATCAATGTTTTTTTTTTCGTACTGTCACCAGTCAGTGTCCGTGATCACCGCCATGCCAGTTACACGATGACGCTGTACTGCACTGGTGACAGTATGTAAAAAAAAAAATAGTGAAAATCATTTTTTTAATTTCTTAATTTCCGAAAAATGACAAAAAAATTACAACTTCATAAAACTCGCCATGCCTCTTATGAAATACATCGGACGGTCTACTTTTGCAAAAAGGGGTCATTTGGGGGATATCTGTACTGTCCTGACATTCTTGGACCTTAAAAAATGAGATTGGCTGTCAGTACTTCAGGATTGATCAATATTCAGATCTATACCATAGTTTGTGAACTCTATAAGTTTCCTACAGACTAAATAATAAATAGTAATTTGAGTTATTTTCACCAAAGAAATGTAGCAGAATACATCTCGGCCTAAATTTATGAAGAACAATTATTTATTTGCAAACTTTTATAAACAGAAACAAAGAAAAACATGTTTTTTTTCAAAATTTTTAGTCTTTTTTTGTTAATTTAGCAAAAAATAAAAACCCCAGCGGTGATTAAATACCACCAAACGAAAGCTCTAGTTGTGTGAAGAAAATGATAAAATTTTAGTTTGGGTACAATGTTGCATGACCGCACAATTGTCATTCAAAGTGTGAGAGCGCTGAAACCTGAAAATTGGGCTGGGCAGGAAGGGGGTAAAAGTGCCCGTTATGGAAGCGGTTAAGCAACTATTTTACTGAATGAAATTGAGTTTGGTTGTGATTAGCTCTGATTGATCCTGTGTGTACCATGTGATCACTGTGACCAATTACAGTTCACAACACAAATGTACACAGTGAATGGGCCGCTATGGCCGTTTTTACACCAAAAGGAGAGTGGCGTGGTTATTTCAGGTGGGAGAAGGTTGAGGGGGTGGTTGTTTTATTGGTTAGGTGGTAAGTATTAGCCTCGATATTCTGCATGTCCCTCAGTCATGTACTTTCTGCCTCTGAGTCTCTCTCTGTGGACTACAGAACATCCCGCTCATGCCCATCCTAAGCTGACAACGCTGCTCCTCCATGGATACAGTCCAAACGATTTTAGTACTTAATTACTTCCCACCCAGGACAATTCTGGCATTTCTCTCCTACATGTAAAAATCATCATTTGTTTGCTAGAAAATTACACAGAACCCCCAAACATTCAGGGAGCGCGCACAAGCAGGGAGCGGGGAGAACAATTATAAACGACCACCCGCTCCCGCACTGCTCCCGTCCGGACGTTTATATACATGGGCCGGATGGGAAGTGGTTGAGCTATAAGCAATCATAATGTGCAAAAAAAATAAAAAATCCTGACTTCTCTAAAGTAGTATAATGTTACTATGGTAACATATTGCTCTGGTCACAGTGTGGTAAACAAAATGATAAAAAAAGAAAAAAAAACCCAAAAATTGTGAATATTTGTTTTTTAATTTCTTAATAAAAAAAAAAAAAGAAGTCACTATGCCTCTTACTAAATACCTTGGACTGTCTGCTTTCCAAAAAGCGGTCGTTTGGGGGATATTTATACTTTCTTGGCATTTTTGGGCCTCAAGAAATGAGACGGGCTGTCAGTATATCAAGACTGATCGATTTTCATATATGTGTGCTTTGCCGATTACCCTCCCTACCCACATCCTATTCACCCAGCTGCCTGGGCCCCCCTACTGGCCTGGGCCACATACAGGAGGACTGGTGGTACCCCCTTATCCACAGCCCTGGGTACAGTGTAGCATGACCGCACAATTGCCAGTTAAAGTAAGGCATTGGCAAACAGCACAAAATGGCCTGGTTATGAAGGGGGTAAAATCTTCCGGTGGGCAAGTGGTTAATATGGATGGCGACTTAGGCTTGGTTCACACTAGTGCGGCCCGCGTCTCCGCTGACACGGTGGCCCATGTATTTGAATGGGTTGCTGTGTCAGCGTTTCATGCAAGAAAAAGGTTCATGCAAAAACGCATCTGCAGGTAAACTGCACGGTCTTTTTGATCTTGTGGTTTCCCTGCGGTTCCCGCACCTGCGATCGTGTTGTGGGCTGAGATGCGCGGGGGTGCCATTCGGAATGAATGGCAGCCCCGTGCGTCTTGTAAGAGCAGAGCGATTCGGCTGTGGGTGGTTGCGGGTGCAGGAGCTGATGTGATTCCCGAACCCACAACCAGAACGCACAGGGCGGGCTAGTGTGAACCCAGCCTTACAGGGGAGGGGGACATAGCAAGGAGGGTGGAGGGGGGGAGGTAACAATAGTGTACACTTAGAGGAAATATTATGGGGGGGGCAGGGGTAAGAGGATATGCATGGGGGGGTGCTTTGAGAGTAGAGAGGACTTATGCTAGAATGAGGGGGGTTGGAATTTGAAATCCCCCCACCCCACCTTCTAGCACAAGTCCTCTCCCCTCTCAAAGAACCCCCCCCCAGTGCATATCTGACCCCCTCTTCCCCCCACCTTCTAGCATAAGCCCTCTGCTCCCCCAACACATAATTAAAGCCTGGCCTTTGTTTAGCCATGCCCCATAAGGCCCACCCACTGTAAAGGTTTTCACTTCTACCGAGTATGAGGATACCACACGTGTGAGACTTTTTGGGAGACTAGCCACATACAGGAGCCTGAAATCCAATGACCACTTTAAAAGCCTGAAGGTGCGTAACTTCCTCATTACACTTCCTCACTACCTATCACAGTTTTGAAGGCCCTGACATGCCAGGATAGCACCAAACCCCAGATCTCATTTTTTCTCACAAGGTTTTGAGATAAAAAAATAGAAAAATATGTTTTTGTTTTTTTTCTTCATTTTCCAAAAACTTGTGGCAACAAATGAGATCTGCAAAATACTCACCATGCGTCTTATCAAAATTCCTTGGGGTGTATACTTTCCAAAAAGGGGTCATTTGGGGGGGTTAGGTGCTATCCTGGCATTTCAGGGCCTCCTGAACTGTGATAGGTAGTCTGGAAGTGTAATGAGGAAATAAAGCCCTTTAAAAGCCTGAAGGTGCTTATTGGATTTTGGGGTCCTGTACTTGGCTAGACTGCCAAAACATCTCTCACATGTGGTACCCCCATACTCGGGAGAAGTAGCAGAATGTATTTTGGGGAGTAATTCCACATATACCCATGGCATGTGTGCGCAGTAAATCATTTAATTGACAATTTTGTGTAAAAACAAAATTTTTTTTTGTAATTTTCCAAAATCTTGTGGTAAAAAAATAAATTCTTCTATTGATTCAACATGCCTCTCAGCAAATAGTTTGGGGTGTCTGCTTTCCAAAAAAGGGTTGTTTTGGGGGGTGGGGGCGTTTTATGCCCAGCATTAGAAGTTTATGCCATACATCATTCACTCTTCTAACCACCTGAAGACCAAGCCTTTTCTGACACTTTTGTTCACATAAAAAAAATGTGTATTTTTTGCTAGAAAATTAATTTAAACCCCCCAAACATTATATTTTTTTTTAAAGCAGACACCCCAGTGAATAAAATGGTGGGTACTACAATTTTTTATGGCACATAGTACTCGCGCACAATTTTTCAAAAGCAATTTTGTTTTAAAAAATACACTTTTTTTACTTTTAATGCATAAAAACACAATATATTGGCCAATTATTTGGTAAATTATAAAAGATGATGGTATGCCAAGTAAATAGATACCAAACATGATATGCTTTAAAACTGCGCATGCCCCGTGCAATGGCAACAAACTGCAAACATTTGTAATATCCATAGGCAGAGCTTTAAAAGCCTTTAAAAGCTACCATTTTAGATTTACAGAGGAGGTCTAGTGTTAGAATTACTGCCCTTGATCTGATGTTCATGGCAATACCTCACATGCATGGTGCAACCGCTGTTTACATAACGGCATAGGGTCAAGGCTTGTGCATACAGGTGTGTGCGCATGGGAGGGACTATTTTTTTTTTTTTAGTTATTTTTATTTTTTTTTTATTATTTTTACATTGTACCTTTAATTTTTTTTTTTTTAATCACTTTTAATGTTTTAACAGGGAATGCAAATAACCCCTATAACTTCAATGGGCATTGTCATATATTCTTTTTTGAGAAATATGGGGTCTATCAGACTCTAGATATTTCCTCTGCCCTTACATTATCTAATCAAACCAAAATCGGTGTGATCAGATGCTTTCCCAATTTACAAATGGCGCTGTTTATATCCTGCAAAACTGAAGTGATGAAATGCTCGGAGCTTCTGAATTCTTAGACTATAGAGATGATTGCCATCATTCTGGTCTCCAATCAGCTCTATGGTCAGCTGGCAGAAACACCGGCTGCATTCTCAGGTTCTCCCGATGGCACGGGACTGCCCAAGAAGGCCGTGGAAGGCAGCGGGGGAGTCGGGCATCATCTCCCGCTGCTTGTAAAAGCAATCTTGCAGCTAATTAGCCACTAGGATTGCTTTTACATGAAAGCCGATCCCCGGCTGAAAAAAACAACACCAGGATGATGCCTGCAGCTGTAGGCATCATCCTGGTATAACAATTCAAATCCAGTGATTTACTAGTACATCGCTGGTCCTTGTTGGTTATATATGCTATGTTTTTTTTTGTATGCAGCCTGTGGAATGAATGAAAAAATGAGAAGAACTCTCTGCCAGAAAAAAAGTGAGTGGTATGCCCACTAGAGATGAGCGAAGAAATGAAAAATTCGATTCGACTGATTCGGCGAATTCGTGGACAATATTCGATTCGAGTCGAATAAATTCGCTGTGAATTTAACTTAAAAAAGGGTGTTTCTAGGCTTCAGAGAGACTTAATATTAGTGCAGAACACTGTACCTTTAATTTAAATGCCCTTGGAGTCTGCTGGGGAAGAGAAATAATACTGTCACTCAGTATGACATGCAGATGAGTGCCGTCGATCTTAGAATCACCGCACACTTCACTCATTTGGCCAGTCACGGGGCCAAAACCAGTGTTTGGAGCCACAGTGTGGCGGTGGAGGCAGCAGCAATGGGAGGCCATACAGCAACCTATGACAAAATGGAAACCAGCAGGAGTGTGAGGAGACCTGAAAGTGGCACATGGCAGAGTGGGAGCAATGGGAGGCGGTACAGGGACCCAGGTCACACTGTGGGCCCAGCAGCAGCGTGACCAGGCGGTACGGGGGTCCATGGCAGATTTGGGGCCTGGCAGCACCTATGGGAGGCCTGTAATCTGCCAGCACCCTATGACAAAATGGAACCCTGGGCTGGGGCAGGCAGAACCGCCGTATCTTTATCACGGTTTTCCCAGGCCACCGAATGGCGACGCTGCATATGCTGACGCAACGCTGTAGTCCCAACATGGGCCCCCTGGCCACGCTTGACTTTCTGGCCACATAGTCGACATACGGCTACGTTTACTTCCTCGGGCGGCTTGACGAAAAATTGCCACACCGCAGAGTAGGAAACTTTGCCTCCTCTACTCCTCACTGGCTGACTGCTACTTCCTCCGTGCACACCGGCACCACTACTGGCCGTGGTGGTAGGCTGCAGTGGAGCTGGTGCTCTACTCCGTGGCCGTTTGCCTCCACTGACACTGCTGCGAGCCTGCTGCCTCCTGGCAGCAGCAATGGGAGGCCGTACAGGGACCCATGAGAGACTCTGGACTTGGCAGCAGCATGAGGAGGCGGTATATAGGGGCCCATGGCAGATTAGGGGCCTGGCAGCAGCTATGGGAGGCCCGTAATCTGCCAGCACCCTATGTCAAAAAATTCAACACAACAGCAGTGTGTGAGGAGACCTGAAAGTGGCACATGGCAGAGTGTGGCGATGGAGACAGCAGCAATGGGAGGCCGTACATGGACCCATGAGAGACTCTGGACTTGGCAGCAGCATGAGGAGGCGGTATATAGGGGCCCATGGCAGATTAGGGGCCTGGCAGCAGCTATGGGAAGCCCGTAATCTGCCAGCACCCTATGTCAAAAAATTGAAAACACAAGCAGTGTGAAGAGACCTGAATGTGGCACATGGCAGAGTGTGGCGATGGAGACAGCAGCAATGGGAGGCCGTACAGGGACCCATGAGAGACTCTGGACTTGGCAGCAGCATGAGAAGGCGGTATATAGGGGCCCATGGCAGATTAGGGGCCTGGCAGCAGCTATGGGAGGCCCGTAATCTGCCAGCACCCTATGTCAAAAAATTCAACACAACAGCAGTGTGTGAGGAGACCTGAAAGTGGCACATGGCAGAGTGTGGCGATGGAGACAGCAGCAATGGGAGGCCGTAGAGGGACCCATGAGAGACTCTGGACTTGGCAGCAGCATGAGGAGGCGGTATATAGGGGCCCATGGCAGATTAGGGGCCTGGCAGCAGCTATGGGAGGCCCGTAATCTGCCAGCACCCTATGTCAAAAAATTGAAAACACAAGCAGTGTGAAGAGACCTGAATGTGGCACATGGCAGAGTGTGGCGATGGAGACAGCAGCAATGGGAGGCCGTACAGGGACCCATGAGAGACTCTGGAACTGGCAGCAGCATGAGGAGGCGGTATATAGGGGCCCATGGTAGATTAGGGGCCTGGCAGCAGCTATGGGAGGCCCGTAATCTGCCAGCACCCTATGTCAAAAAATTGAAAACACAAGCAGTGTGAAGAGACCTGAATGTGGCACATGGCAGAGTGTGGCGATGGAGACAGCAGCAATGGGAGGCCGTACAGGGACCCATGAGAGACTCTGGACTTGGCAGCAGCATGAGGAGGCGGTATATAGGGGCCCATGGCAGATTAGGGGCCTGGCAGCAGCTATGGGAGGCCCGTAATCTGCCAGCACCCTATGTCAAAAAATTCAACACAACAGCAGTGTGTGAGGAGACCTGAAAGTGGCACATGGCAGAGTGTGGCGATGGAGACAGCAGCAATGGGAGGCCGTAGAGGGACCCATGAGAGACTCTGGACTTGGCAGCAGCATGAGGAGGCGGTATATAGGGGCCCATGGCAGATTAGGGGCCTGGCAGCAGCTATGGGAGGCCCGTAATCTGCCAGCACCCTATGTCAAAAAATTGAAAACACAAGCAGTGTGAAGAGACCTGAATGTGGCACATGGCAGAGTGTGGCGATGGAGACAGCAGCAATGGGAGGCCGTACAGGGACCCATGAGAGACTCTGGACTTGGCAGCAGCATGAGGAGGCGGTATATAGGGGCCCATGGCAGATTAGGGGCCTGGCAGCAGCTATGGGAGGCCCGTAATCTGCCAGCACCCTATGTCAAAAAATTCAACACAACAGCAGTGTGTGAGGAGACCTGAAAGTGGCACATGGTAGAGTGTGGCGATGGAGACAGCAGCAATGGGAGGCCGTACAGGGACCCATGAGAGACTGTGGACCTGGCAGCAGCATGAGGAGGCGGTATAGGGGCCCATGGCAGATTAGGGGCCTGGTAGCAGCTATAGGAGGCCCGTAATCTGGCAGCACCCTATGACAAAAAATGGAACACACCAGCAGTGTGTGAGGAGACCTGAAAGTGGCACATGTTTGGGGCATGATTCATGGCGGATTTAGTCAGTTGTGTCAGGAACTGGTGGTTTGAAATCCAGACTAATCCACGCCTGATTCATTTTCACAAACGTGAGTCTCTCCACACTTTGGGTGGACAGTCGTGTCCTCCGCGGAGTTGCAATACCTCCTGCCGCACTAAACACGCGCTCCGATGCCACGCTACTGGCCGGGCATGACAGCCTTTCAAGGGCAAATTCAGCTAGTTGGGGCCAAAGGTCAAGTTTCGTTGCCCAGTAGTCAAGGGGATTGTCTACCTCGGTTGGCAGGGTGCTGTCCAAGTAGGCCCAAGCCTGTTGTTTGAGCTCCTGCTCCAGGTCCACCTGATGCTGCTGCTGCTGCTGCGGCTGGTTAGTAGTTTCCTCACTGCGCTGGTGAAGAAAGCTACTCATCATCGACTGCAGACTGAGGCAGCCGCTGCTGGTGGAGCTGCCACTGCTCCTACCACCCCACCCCTCCCCTGCTGCCATGCCAGCGGAATGCGAGCGCACAGGGCCCACAGTGTCTGAGGATGGACGTTGGCGCACAAAGGCAGAGACCAACTGACTACATAGGTGGTTTTTATAGTACGTAATTTTGGCCTCCCTCTCAGCAGGTGTGAAAAAGGCCACCATTTTGGACCGGTAGCGAGGGTCCAACAAGGTGGACAGCCAAAAGTCATCCCTCTGTCTGATGGTTATTATTCGGCTGTCGCTACGCAAGCAAGCGAGCATGCTATGGGCCATTTGTGCCAAGGAATGCGAGGGACTCCCTGCCTCCATCTCCACAGCATACTGCCACGGTGCGTCTGGGTCCTCTGTCTCCTCCTCCTCCTCCTCTACCAGATGCTCCTGCTCCTCCACTCCTGTCCGCTGAGTGGAAAAACCACCCATTTCACTCAATAATTCCTGAGCACCAATGTCCTCCTCTACCTCCTCCTCTTCTTCCTGTCCTGCCCCCACAGGGGTCATGTGGCGTTGAGATCTGTGCGCCACATCTACCGCACCCTGACCATCCATTGTTAACAGCATTTGTTCCAGGACGTGCAACAGAGGAATGACCTCGTTCATCCCATAGTCCTGCCGACTCACGAATAGCGTGGCCTCCTCAAAGGGCCTGAGCAAGCGGCAGGTGTCACGCATGAGCTGCCAATGGCTGACATCTAAGTTACACAGGGAGTACCTTTATCCGCTTTTAACATCAGGAAATCTGTGATGGCCTTTCGCTGTTCGTAAAGGCGGTCTAACATATGTAGGGTTGAATTCAACCTTGTTGCAACGTCACAGCATGAGGAGTCGGTACGGGGGCCCATGGCAGATTACGTGCCTGGCAGCAGCAATGGGAGGCCCGTAATCTGCCAGCACCCTATGTCAAAAAATTGAACACACCAGCAGTGTGAGTAGACCTGAAAGTGGCACATGGCAGAGTGTGGCTATGGAGACAGCAGCAATGGGAGGCCGTACAGGGACCCATGACACACTCTGGACTTGGCAGCAGCATGAGGAGGCGGTATAGGGGCCCATGGCAGATTAGGGGCCTGGCAGCAGCTATGGGAGGCCCGTAATCTGCCAGCACCCTATGACAAAAAATGTAACACACCAGCAGTGTGAGGAGACCTGAAAGTGGCACATGGCAGAGTGTGGCGATGGAGACAGCAGCAATGGGAGGCCGTACAGGGACCCATGAGAGACTCTGGAACTGGCAGCAGCATGAGGAGGCGGTATATAGGGGCCCATGGCAGATTAGGGGCCTGGCAGCAGCTATAGGGGGCCCATAATCTGGCAGCACCCTATGTCAAAAAATTCAACACACCAGCAGTGTGTGAGGAGACCTGAAAGTGGCACATGGCAGAGTGTGGCGATGGAGACAGCAGCAATGGGAGGCCGTATAGGGACCCATGAGAGACTCTGGACTTGGCAGCAGCATGAGGAGGCGGTATATAGGGGCCCATGGCAGATTAGGGGCCTGGCAGCAGCTATGGGAGGTCCGTAATCTGCCAGCACCCTATGTCAAAAAATTCAACACACCAGCAGTGTGTGAGGAGACCTGAAAGTGGCACATGGCAGAGTGTGGCGATGGAGACAGCAGCAATGGGAGGCCGTACAGGGACCCATGAGAGACTCTGGACCTGGCAGCAGCATGAGGAGGCGGTATATAGGGGCCTATGGCAGATTAGGGGCCTGGCAGCAGCTATAGGAGGCCCGTAATCTGCCAGCACCCTATGTCAAAAAATTCTACACACCAGCAGTGTGTGAGGAGACCTGAAAGTGGCACATGGCAGAGTGTGGCGATGGAGACAGCAGCAATGGGAGGCCGTACAGGGACCCATGAGAGACTCTGGAACTGGCAGCAGCATGAGGAGGCGGTATATAGGGGCCCATGGCAGATTAGGGGCCTGGCAGCAGCTATAGGGGGCCCGTAATCTGGCAGCACCCTATGTCAAAAAATTCAACACACCAGCAGTGTGTGAGGAGACCTGAAAGTGGCACATGGCAGAGTGTGGCGATGGAGACAGCAGCAATGGGAGGCCGTATAGGGACCCATGAGAGACTCTGGACTTGGCAGCAGCATGAGGAGGCGGTATATAGGGGCCCATGGCAGATTAGGGGCCTGGCAGCAGCTATGGGAGGTCCGTAATCTGCCAGCACGCTATGTCAAAAAATTCAACACACCAGCAGTGTGTGAGGAGACCTGAAAGTGGCACATGGCAGAGTGTGGCGATGGAGACAGCAGCAATGGGAGGCCGTACAGGGACCCATGAGAGACTCTGGACCTGGCAGCAGCATGAGGAGGCGGTATATAGGGGCCTATGGCAGATTAGGGGCCTGGCAGCAGCTATAGGGGGCCCGTAATCTGCCAGCACCCTATGTCAAAAAATTCAACACACCAGCAGTGTGTGAGGAGACCTGAAAGTGGCACATGGCAGAGTGTGGCGATGGAGACAGCAGCAATGGGAGGCCGTACAGGGACCCATGAGAGACTCTGGAACTGGCAGCAGCATGAGGAGGCGGTATATAGGGGCCCATGGCAGATTAGGGGCCTGGCAGCAGCTATAGGGGGCCCGTAATCTGGCAGCACCCTATGTCAAAAAATTCTACACACCAGCAGTGTGTGAGGAGACCTGAAAGTGGCACATGGCAGAGTGTGGCGATGGAGACAGCAGCAATGGGAGGCCGTACAGGGACCCATGAGAGACTCTGGACCTGGCAGCAGCATGAGGAGGCGGTATATAGGGGCCTATGGCAGATTAGGGGCCTGGCAGCAGCTATAGGAGGCCCGTAATCTGCCAGCACCCTATGTCAAAAAATTCTACACACCAGCAGTGTGTGAGGAGACCTGAAAGTGGCACATGGCAGAGTGTGGCGATGGAGACAGCAGCAATGGGAGGCCGTACAGGGACCCATGAGAGACTCTGGAACTGGCAGCAGCATGAGGAGGCGGTATATAGGGGCCCATGGCAGATTAGGGGCCTGGCAGCAGCTATAGGGGGCCCGTAATCTGCCAGCACCCTATGTCAAAAAATTCAACACACCAGCAGTGTGTGAGGAGACCTGAAAGTGGCACATGGCAGAGTGTGGCGATGGAGACAGATGCAATGGGAGGCCGTACAGGGACCCATGAGAGACTCTGGAACTGGCAGCAGCATGAGGAGGCGGTATATAGGGGCCCATGGCAGATTAGGGGCCTGGCAGCAGCTATAGGAGGCCCGTAATCTGCCAGCACCCTATGTCAAAAAATTCTACACACCAGCAGTGTGAGGAGACCTGAAAGTGGCACATGGCAGAGTGTGGCGATGGAGACAGCAGCAATGGGAGGCTGTACAGGAACCCATGAGAGACTCTGGACCTAGCAGCAGCATGAGGAGGCGGTATATAGGGGCCTATGGCAGATTAGGGGCCTGGCAGCAGCTATAGGAGGCCCGTAATCTGCCAGCACCCTATGTCAAAAAATTCAACACACCAGCAGTGTGTGAGGAGACCTGAAAGTGGCACATGGCAGAGTGTGGCGATGGAGACAGCAGCAATGGGAGGCCGTATAGGGACCCATGAGAGACTCTGGACTTGGCAGCAGCATGAGGAGGCGGTATATAGGGGCCCATGGCAGATTAGGGGCCTGGCAGCAGCTATGGGAGGTCCGTAATCTGCCAGCACCCTATGTCACTCTCCTCGCCAGTACTTCTTCGCCTGGCTGCTGAAAAGGCCGATGTCTCCCCCCGTTCCTGACCGCCCTCTGTTAGCTCTTCCTCACTGTACAGTGGGGCTGAGCCCACAGCATGCGATACTTCGCTTGGTGAGGGAACAGCAAAGGACAGGGGCAGGTAGAGGACATGTGATTTCAGTGGGCTTGCTCCCGGGCCATGCCAACTAACGGTTGTGTCTGACGTACCCACCGACCGTTGGCTGTAGGTGTCAGAGGTGACCTGGGAAGAGGAAGACGACCGAGCCAACCAATCAATGACGGCAGGGTTGTCGGTGGAGACACGACCGCTGGATGACACCGGGAGCACTGGCCTCTGGCTGCGAATAGTGCTGCCTCGACCCCTTCCTCTGCTGCCACGTCTGCTCGCTCCTAAAAAATTGCCTCCTCTGCCACTCCTCTGCATGTTGTCTGACATACTCTTTAATTCAACGATTATGTGTCCCTGAGTAACAATTCTCTGGCACTCAGTAACAATTCTGTCTGTCCCTGAGTAAAAATTCTGTGGCCCTAAGTAAAGTTTCTGGGGCCCTGAGTAACAATTCTCTGGCACTCAGTAACAATTCTGTCTGTCCCTGAGTAACAATTCTCTGGCACTCAGTAACAATTCTGTCTGTCCCTGAGTAAAAATTCTGTGGCCCTAAGTAAAGTTTCTGTGGCCCTAAGTAACAATTCTCTGGCACTCAGTAACAATTCTGTCTGTCCCTGAGTAAAAATTCTGTGGCCCTAATAACGTTTCTGTGGCCCTAAGTAACAATTCTCTGGCACTGAGTAACAATTCTGTCTGTCCCTGAGTATGAATTCTGTGGCCCTAACTAGCGTTTCTTTGTCCCTAAATAACGATTCTGTGGCCCTCATTAACAAGTCTGTGTCCCTGAGTAATGGTTCTCTGTCCCTAAGTAACTTTTCTCTGTCCCCAATTATCGTTTCTGTGGCCCTAACTCTGTCCCTGTCCCTAGTACAGAGCGGTCTGCCTCTGTTCAATGACTGCAGGCAAATGAAGAATTCCAAAATGGCCGCTATTTATAGCTCGACCATTACACAGTGCTGGCTGGCTGGCTGCTGATTGGCTGATGCGATCACATGTAGTTGAGGAATGCATTATGGGTCAGCGCGCCTTGTCTGCGCGCCTTCCCAGACATCCCCGCTCCGTCGCCGCACATGTCGATTCACGCGTCCGAATTAGGCTATTTTTCGGATTAGGCACGAATCGAAATTTTTTCGATATTCGACTCGAATTCCACTTCGGATACTTCGATTCGCTCATCTCTAATGCCCACCATTAGAATATACCGCCCTGCTTCCACCCACTTCTAATGGTGGGCACACATTAGGTCACACTTTGCCACAAGTGCCAGTTCCAAGATTGAATAAATGTCTAAATAGTGCCACCCTTGAATAAAAATTGTCCACGTATAAGTGGTACCCCATATGGAAAAGGATGACACCAAGTCCCAAACTATCTTGTCACTGCTCCCCATGTAGTCTGGGCATCCAGGGGGCTCCACGTGACTATCTTTTCCCTCGTAAATCCGAAACTTATATGTATAGCCTGTTGTCCTCTTACAGGTCTTCTACATCTTGACCTCATATCTGGCACGCTTGCTGGGAGAAATCGTTTGAATGCAAGGCGGCCAGAAAAATTAATAAGGGACTCATCAACGCAGATGTTTTGCTGGGGAGTATAGACATCTGCAAATTTTAGGTTAAGGTGATTTGCGAGGGGCTGAATTTTGTGGAGCCGTCAAATTCAGGGTCACCCCGAGGATGACAGAGTGTATTGTCGCTGAAATGCATAAAACACATTATACTCTCATATCTATGCTGCATGTGAGAGTCATCAAAATTTACCGACAAGTGCTAACAGAGATCAGGCCTGATTCTGCCAACACTGCGGTTTTGTGTGCAATGTATCAAGCAACAGTGACCTACTGACACTGCACTTGCTGGGGGAGAAGGGGGGGTAAGTGTAGGGGCTAAACGCAGGTGTTGGCAGGTGCTGGGGCTGATCCCGCTAACGCTGCGTTTTTGGGGACGCTTTACTAATGTGAACGCTGGTATAGTGCTGACCTGATCAAAGATATTGACCCGTTCAGACACTATATTAGCAATGGAGGTCTATTGTACATGAGCGTGCTCCAACAAGGGTTTAAATGTGATGACTGGTGTACTGACGGGCAATCTGACGCTATCTGGGAGGGGTGTGAAAACCACGGGAGTGCAAATCACGTATATATTTATATATGTGATTTTGCGTATCCATGCCGCCCTGTGGCAGTATTTCTGCTGTAGGGTGGTCAGGAAGCGGTTACAGAAGAGGTTTGTGTTACGGCGCTGCGTTACTTTAACTTACAATTGCGCGGTCATGCAACACTGCACCCAAATTAAATTTACATCCTTTTTTTCCCACAAATTGAGCTTTCTTTCGGTGGTATTTGATCACCTGTGCGTTTTTAATTTTTTGCGCTTTAAAAAGAAAGGCTGACAATTTTGAGAAAAAAAAAAAAAAATTTTGTACTTTTTGCTATAAAACATGTCCAGTAAAAAAAATTAAAAAATCAAATTTAGTCACAAATTTCATCCAAAATGCATTCTGCGACATGTCTCTGCTAAAAAAATCCCAATATGTGTAAATTAATTGGTTTACATGAAAGTTATAGCGTTTACAAATGGCGGGAAGATACTGGGATTTTTAATTTGTTTTATACTCGTAATGGCGGCGATCAGCGACATCCCCAGTGACACCAATACAGTGATCAGTGAAAAAAAACCCACTGACACTGTACTCATGGCACTGGGGAGGAAGGGCTTAACATTTTTAGGGTTTACTGTGTGAAGGGAGTGTTTTACTAGGGGGCAGGGGTGTGTGCTGGACAGGGACAGGCTGATCGAGAGAGAGAAACTCTTCTCTCCCTCTTCAGCTTGTCACGAGCTGTCAGGGAACTGACAGATAGCAGGGCTGTGTATAAACAATGCAGCCCTGCTCTCTGTCAGCGATCACCGCGAATCGTGGGGAAACGGCGGCGGAGACCCGCTGCTGACACCCGCGGGACAGGTAGGGCGGACGCGCGCTCCCTACCTGTTTTGCAAAACTACGTTTTAAAACGTGTTTTTGCGCAGCCGTGCCGCCCTGCAAACGTACATATGCAGTGGCTGGGGCTGAAGAGGTTAACCACTTCCCTCCTGGCCAACAGCCGAATGGCGGCCAGGAAAACGCTCTAGATTGCAGCGGCACGATCTGTCACCGGCAGTGTACCTCGGACACGGCCTATGACAGATCTGAGTAGCGGCCCCCGTTGCCGGTACCATGTGACTTGCTGTGACCAATCACAGCAGGTCACATGACAGTTGTATACAATGGATGGCTTCATTCATGCCATCCATTGTATACTAGTGTCTAGCTGTGAATGGTCCCAGAGATCACATGCATATGTCATGTGATTAGCTGTGGCCAAATCACAGCTAAGCACAAAAAAAACTAAAAAAACCCTGAATGAATCGATGTCATTCAGGTAAATGCTTGCTTATAGCAAAGTCATTCTTTGCTATAAGCAAATTGAGTAAAAAAAAAAAACAAAAATACTGATCACTTCCCCAAAGTAGTACAATGTTACTATGGTAACATTGTACTATTTTGGACATAGTGAAATATGAAAAAAAAAATCATAAAAAAAGAAAAAAAAATTAATAAAAAATTAAAAATAATTAAAAAAATTAAAAAATCATTTAAGAAAAAAAAATATATATATTTTTTCATACTGTCACCAGTCAGTGTCCCTGATCACTGCCATGCCAGTAATATGATGATGCTGTACTGCACTGGTGACAGTATGTAAAAAAATAATTGTGAAAATTATTTTTTGCATTTTTTCATTTTCCGAAAAATTATGACAAAAAAAATACAACGTCAAAAAACTTGCCATGCCTCTTATGAAGTACGTTGGACTGTCTACTCTGCAAAAAGGGGTCATTTGGGGGATATCTGTACTGTTCTGACATTCTTGGACCTCAAGAAATTAGATTGGCCGTCAGTACTTCAGGATTGATCAATATTCAGATCTATACCATAGTTTGTGAACTCTATAACTTTCCTACAAACTAAAAAATACATTCTAATTTGGGTTATTTTCACCAAAGACATGTAGCAGAATACATCTCGGCCTAAATTTATGAAGAACAATTATTTATTTGCAAACTTTTATAACAGAAACAAAGAAAAACGTGTTTTTTTTTTCAAAATTTTCTGTCTTTTTTTTGTTAATTTAGCAAAAAATAAAAACCCCAGTGGTGATTAACCGCTTGCCACCCTGCCACTGTAAATATACACGTGCAGGGCGGAACTCAGGTGCAAAACCACGTTTTAAAACTGGTTCCGCGCTCCCGCAGTCCCGCGGGTGACACCATTTGATTCCGGAGGGATCAATCATTAGATTTCAGCCAGTGATGTCTGGCTGAAATCAGATGATCGGTCCCTGTCCTATCCTGTCCTGTGTTGAAGTTTACACAGGACAGGATATGATGTCATTCTTCTCTGCCTGGACACATTCCGTTCCAGACAGAGAAGAAGAAACAGTAAAAGTGAGTAAAACACTACACATTTACAGTTAGAACACACCTAGGTCACATTTACCCCCTGATCGCCCCCCCCCCCAGTTAACCCCTCCCAGATAGCACCAGTTTGCCCGCCAGTACACCAGTAATCCCGTTTAACCCCTTAATCCCCCCCCAGTTAACCCCTTCACTGCCCTGTCACCAGTGTCACTGATCAGTGAACCGATTTTTACTGATCACTGTATCAGTGTCGCTGGCGACTTCCAATAGTGTTAGCGCCCCTCCCAGATAGCGCCAGTTTGCCCGCCAGTACAACAGTAATCCCATTTAACCCCTTGATCGACCCCCCCCCCACTTAACCCCTTCACTGCCCTGTCACCAGTGTCATTGATTACAGTGAACAGATTTTTACTGATCACTGTATTAGTGTCACTGGTGACTTCCAATAGTGTTAGCGCCCCTCCCATATAGCGCCAGATTTCCCGCTAATACACCAGTAATTCCGTCTAACCCCTTGATCGCCCCCCCCTCCCGAGTTAACCCCTTCACTGCCCTGTCACCAGTGTCATTGATCAGTGAACAGATTTTTACTGATCACTGTATCAGTGTCGCTGGCGACTTCCAATAGTGTTATCGTCCCTCCCAGATGGCGCCAGATTTACCGCTCATACACCAGTAATCCCGTCTAACCCTTTGATCGCCCCCCCCCCCCGAGTTAACCCCTTCACTGCCCTATCACTAGTGTCATTGATTACAGTGAACAGATTTTTACTGATCACTGTATTACTGTCACTGGTGACTTCCGATAGTGTTAGCGCCCCTCCCATATAGCGCCAGTTTGCCCGCTAATGCACTGGATTTTTTTTTTACCAAAAACATGTAGCAGAATACATTTTGGCTTAAATTTATGACTAACTTTGAGTTTACGATATATTTTTTATAGCTGAAAGTAGAAAATATTGTTTTTTTTCAAAATTTTCGTATTTTTTTTGTTTATAGCGCAAAAAATAAAAAGCGCACAGGTGATCAAATACCACCAAAAGAAAGCTCTATTTGTGTGAAAAAAAGGACGTAAATTTCGTTTGGGTACAGCATTGCATGACCGCGCAATTATCATTTGAATTAGTGCAGCGCTGTATAGCAAAAAAAGGCATAAATTACAGTATCTATACCATAGTTTGTAGACGCTATAACGTTCACACAAAGCAATCAATAGACACTTATTGGGATTTTTTTTACCAAAAACATGGAGCAGAATACATTTTGGCTTAAATTTATGACTAACTTCCAGTTTACGATATATTTTTTATAGCTGAAAGTAGAAAATATTGTTTTTTTTTTAAATTTTTGTGTTTTTTTTGTTTATAGCGCAAAAAATAAAAAGCGCACAGATGATAAAATACCATCAAAAGAAAGCTCTATTTGTGCGAAAAAAAGGACGTAAATTTCTCTTGGGTACAGCATTGCATGACCGCGCAATTATCATTTGAATTAGCGCAGCGCCAAACAGCAAAAAAAGGCCTGGTCATTAAGGGGGGTAAATCCTCAGGAGCTCAAGTGGTTAAATACCACCAAAAGAAAGCTCTAGTTGTGTGACAAAAATGGTCAAATTTTAGTTTGGGTACAATGTTGTATGAGCGCGCAATTGTCATTCAAAGTGTGAGAGCGCTGAAAGCTGAAAATTGCCCTGGGCAGGAAGGGGGTAAAAGTGCCCGTTATGGAAGCGGTTAAGCACTGCACTATAGCTACTTGACATTGGGCAGGTGACAGTTGGCCGTTTTTGAAAACAAGGGTCGGTTTGACAGAGTCTATACCTGGTAACCTCCATAGCACAGTGGTTAGAGTGCCCGTCTAAAGAGTGCATGGTCGTAGGTTCGAGGCTTACCTCTGCCAAGTGCGTCTTTCAGCATGACTATGCAGTACTGGACATGAGATAAATGGATGTTACCAAATTTTTTTTTTTTTGGGCTTTGTTTTTTTTTTTTTAACATTCATTTTCTCTCATTTTATCTATTTGGAAAGCCTTTCATGGTCCCAGTGCGGGTAAAAGAGTCCGGACTGGAAGTGGTTAACCACTTGAGCTCCTGAGGATTTACCCCCCTTAATGACCAGGCCTTTTTTTGCTGTTTGGCGCTGCACTAATTCAAAAGATAATTGCGCGGTCATGCAATGCTGTACCCAAACGAAATTTACGTCCTTTTTTTCACACAAATAGAGCTTTCTTTTGGTGGTATTTTATCACCTGTGCGATTTTTATTTTTTGCGCTATAAACAAAAAAAACACGAAAATGTTGAAAAAAAACAATATTTTCTACTTTCAGCTATAAAAAATATATCGTAAACTGAAAGTTAGTCATAAATTTAAGCCAAAATGTATTCTGCTACATGTTTTTGGTAAAAAAAATCCCAATAAGTGTATATTGATTGCTTTGTGTGAACGTTATAGCGTCTACAAACTATGGTATAGATACTGTAATGTATGCCTTTTTTTGCTATACAGCGCTGCACTAATTCAAATGATAATTGTGCGGTCATGCAATGCTGTACCCAAACGAAATTTACGGCCTTTTTTTCACACAAATAGAGCTTTCTTTTGGTGGTATTTGATCACCTGTGCGTTTTTTATTTTTTGCGGTATAAACAAAAAAACACGAAAATTTTGAAAAAAAAACAATATTTTCTACTTTCAGCTATAAAAAATATATCGTAAACTGAAAGTCATAAATTTAAGCCAAAATGTACTCTGCTACATGTTTTTGGTAAAAAAAAATCCCAATAAGTGTGTATTGATTGCTTTGTGTGAAAGTTATAGCGTCTACAAACTATGGTATAGATAATTTGAAATTTACACAGCTTTTACTTTCTGACCGCCCATCACATCTCTTGAGGTGGTAAAATACCAGGATAGAACAAACACCCCCAAATGACCCCTTTTCGGAAAGCAGACACCCTAAGCTATCTGCTGAGAGACATATTGGCCCTGATTCACTATTGGGCGTGGGCGCATATTTATGGGCTTAAGCCCAATTTTCATGGGCGTCCGTCCATTTTTGACCCTGCAACCTAATTCACTAGTGAGCAGAGCCCATAAGCAGATGCCCAATCTAATTCACAAAAAGACACACGCCCGGAATCAGACTCACAAAAGCAGACTTGCTAAGAAGCACGTCTAACACCATGAAAAATCACTGTAGAGACATGTTCACTTAGAAATTTGCTTTGCCAAATATCAGGACTTCACTTTAAACAATATCTGCTATTTCCAAAAAAATTAAGAATGTGTTAAAAAACGTTTTTCTCAAGGAAATCGACACAGTAAAAATCTAGATGCCCGTGCAGTGTCTTTGGCAGATAGAACTGAGCATGTGCAGAACACCTTTTAGTCCTCTGCCATGGGCGTTTGCTTTTTAGCCACTGACTAATAGTGAATCTGATTGTGGATTCCTCTGACAGCCGGCACTCGCTCGCGACTACTGTGTTTAATAAACAGCATTAAGCATATCTTCATGTAATCTAATTAGATTTCCTTCGTTTTAGTGATTATATTTTTGTTTCTTATCCTTTATAATTATTTCTGTTATGATTTTACTTATTTTGAAGGTCTAGATAAAAATTATTTTGAAAGCTGAATGTAAAAATAAAGGTCCGCAATAAAAAAAAAAAAAAAAAAAACAGCGTGGGTCCCCCCTCTCATCCATACCAAGCCCTTCAGGTCTGGTATGGATATTAAGGGGGAACTCCATGCTGAAATTTAAAAAAAAAACAGCGTGGGTCCCCCTCAATATCCATACCAGACCTTTATCCGAGCATGCAGCCCGGCAGGTCAGGAAAGGGGGGGGGGACGAGCGAGCGCCCCCCCCCTCCTGAACCATACCAGGCCACATGCCCTCAACATTGGGGGGGTGCTTTGGGGCAGGGGGGCTCCCCCCCCCCAAAGCACCTTGTCCCCATGTTGATGAGGACAAGGGCCTCTTCCCCACAACCCTGGCCGGTGGTTGTGGGGGTCTGCGGGCGGGGGGCTTATCAGAATCTGGAAGCCCCCTTTAACAAGGGGGCCCCCAGATCCCGGTCCCCCCCCCTACGTGAATGATTCTGCGGTACACGGTCCACAGACTCATTCACAAAAAAACTAAGTGTGGTGTAAAAAAAACACAGTACAGGGTCTTTGACAAGTCCTTTATTAAAACAATGTCCCCCGAAGTAGATCCAACGTCAATCGCGGCGGCGGCGACCCGAAAAAAGGAAAAAAAAAAAAGGTTCCGCTCCCGTCCGAGGCTTCCAGCCTAGTGAAGAAAAGCCTAGCTGACAGTTCTTATATAGGTATGGGCGGGGCCAGCCGGGGACATCATCCCAGTGACCCGCCCCATGTCACATGCTTGCTGTTCCCGGCTGGCCCCGCCCATACCTATATAAGAACTGTCAGCTAGGCTTTTCTTCACTAGACTGGAAGCCTCGGACGGGAGCGGAACCTTTTTTTTTTTTCCTTTTTTCGGGTCGCCGCCGCCGCGATTGACGTTGGATCTACTTCGGGGGACATTGTTTTAATAAAGGACTTGTCAAAGACCCTGTACTGTGTTTTTTTTACACCACACTTAGTTTTTTTGTGAATGAGTCTGCGGACCGTGTACCGCGGAATCATTCACATAGGGGGGGGGGACCGGGATCTGGGGGCCCCCTTGTTAAAGGAGGCTTCCAGATTCTGATAAGCCCCCCGCCCGCAGACCCCCACAACCACCGGCCAGGGTTGTGGGGAAGAGGCCCTTGTCCTCATCAACATGGGGACAAGGTGCTTTGGGGGGGGAGCCCCCCCTGCCCCAAAGCACCCCCCCATGTTGAGGGCATGTGGCCTGGTATGGTTCAGGAGGGGGGGGCGCTCGCTCGTCCCCCCCCTTTCCTGACCTGCCGGGCTGCATGCTCGGATAAGGGTCTGGTATGGATATAGAGGGGGACCCACGCTGGTTTTTTTTTTAATTCCAGCGTGGAGTTCCCCCTTAATATTCATACCAGATCCGAAGGGCTTGGTACAGATGGGAGGGGGGACCCCACGCTTTTTTTTTATTATTTATGCAATAAAGGGAATTATTTTACATTCAGCTGTCAGTGGGGAACCCCGCTGACAGATGAAACATTAACTCATGGCTGTCGCTCCTACAATCCCGCATGAGTTATGTTATCAACTCATGCAGCATTTTAGTAATGAAAACCAATGCAGCGCTCATGTTTCAGCTGTCGGCGGATTTCCCCACTGACAGTTGAATGTCAAAGTATTGCAGTGATTTATAAACAGTTCTTTAAATAACTGGCGTGGGGTCCCCCCTCCCATCCATACTAAGCCCTTCGGGTCTCGTATGGATGTTAAGGGGTAACTCCACGCTGAAATTAAATAAAAAACAGCATGGGGTACCCCCCTAAATCCATAACACATACTTATCCGAGCATGCAGCCCGGCAGGTCAGGAAAGGGGGGGACGACGACGAGCGAGTGCCTCCCCCCCTCCTGAACCATACCAGGCCACATGCCCATACCAAATTATTCAAACATTTGTAAACAGACCAATTAACTGAAATGGTTTGACATTTGTACCCCAAATATGACGTTCCCTGAGGCGTTGGTAAACCGAGGTACGCCTGTATTAGTATTGCAATCCTTTGTATTGGGATACATAGAACCAACATACATCTGAATTGCTAACATAGCACAACATTTGTGTCACATTGGAGATATCTGGTAGTTAAACTGACCATGCCCAGGGACCTAGGATTGATTCACAGCACAGAAATACAGGCTGGGTTAGCAATGTAGCTCCGTGGGTTAGTGGTTAGCACTGCTGCCTCACAACTCTAGGGTTGTCGGTTCGAATCCCAACCCCGGCGAGGTAGTAGCATGATCTCCGTGTGTGGCTGTCTTCACATACATGTTCTGGCAACATCTTTGCATTCTGTCTAAATGATCCCTAAAATGTGAATTAGAATGAGGCCTTGTCTGTTGAAACACCTTCAAAGCTGCACCTTATGTGAATGTCATACAATGGTATAAGATAAGGGCCTGGAGCACTAATAGATTTGATAATGATGGTTTACACTCCACCCACTTTTGTGAAGGATTTGGCAAGCAAAGAGCTGACAGAGAGAGAGAAGAGTGAGACGAAGAAGAGTGAGCAAGAGATACATATGAAGAGTGATAAAGAGAGACATTCAGAAGGGTGAGCGAGAGAGAAGAGCGAGCCAGTGAGACGAAGAAGAGTGAGCGAGAGATACATACTGAGGAGTGATAAAGAGAGACATTCAGAAGAGTGAGCGAGAGAGAAAAGACTCGGTTGGTGAATCCACACATCAAACTTGTCACAAATCCTGGCGTGCATTTTTCCCCCAAATGCATAGCAGACCCTTATCCCAGCAGGCAGGTACCGCACGCCTTCAAAGATTTATTTCCTTTGTTGATTTTCCTGCTTCGCTCACACTATATGCAATTGAAAATTACTCTTTAAGTTGCCAATTTTACTGTGTTTTCTAGAGAATTACTAACTAGTTGTGTTTTCAATTGTGTGTAGCTTTGCTATTTCTATTTGAGTCTAGATGTTAAATTGCTAATAAATGGCCACAATTCTCAAATACCTTTGAACTCTCGCTGCAACAAATGGTGTATGTTAATACACTCACATTCATTATATCCAATATCAGGTACGATGTCAATGCACAAATCGCACCTGAAATTGCACACCCTGGAAGTGACTTGTCATGTGATTGGCATGGCCAGCAGCTTGCTCTTTGCATGGCAAATTGCACCCAATGTTACTGGGGGCCAACACCACTGTCACATCTAATCCGATGCGGCAATTGCCCAACTTACAGTGAAGTTGCACGAGTTCACAATCCAATTGGATGTGAACAGAGCCTACAGTGGCCAATAGGGTGCGACTTGGTCTACGATTTGCAAGTCGCCTGTAATGCCAATTGCATGGCAATCGCAAACAATGTTACTGGGGGCTACCCGGTCACATTAAAGCAGATTTCTAAGTGGTGTTATTGACGCCACAGTCACATCATGTGACTTGCATAGAAGTTGCATGATTTCAAAGTTAGGGTACATGGTGATTTCAAGTGCAATTTGCAAGACAATCGACATCGATCTCTCAGCAAATTGCATGAAAAGTAGTGTATTCATTACTCTATTATTACTTGCGGCTCCTACCAAGTTTGAACCACAACAATATGAACACTCCAATAGCGTGCACATTGAGTGGGACTTGGCATGTGATTTGCACAACATGCAAGTTGTAAATCGTCTGCAAAGTCGCACCCTATTGTCTGCTATTAGAGTGACCACATGGGTGCGTTTCAAACACTGATTTCTATAGTAGTACATGTACTACTTTAGTGGCAATTTGCATAGAGATCTGTGTCAGATGTCTTGAAAATTGCATTAAAATGGTCAACTTTACTGTAAGTCGCAGGATTTGTAAATCAGCTTTGCCCAGAGTGTAATGTTTGGTGATGTTTGATTTCTGGAGTGTTTTGCCAATTGATGGGAAATTCACCATACTAGTCAAATCGATTTGTCATTTTCAGTATTGCATACAAGATGTGGTCATGTGACTGTCTTAACTCATGCGAGAATCTGGAGGGAATTGTGACCATAGTAGCAATAACGGTTCCAATTGGGGTTCCCTTTCACATCCCTGCTCAATGTTCTGTTGTATGCTGCACACGTACATTTCACTGTATATATCTTTCTGATTTGTGGGGCCTGTATACCAAGGGTTAATGCAGGTAGGAAGCGGATTCATCAGGTGAAAACACTTTCACTGACCAAACTAAGGTCAGTGGTGGGTGTGGCTTCATTGGGGGTGGGGCCTTGTTTGGCACGCTCCAAATACAACCTAGCTTATATAAAGATGTGCAGTAGGGAGTGATTTGGCCTGTTACTAGGCCGGGTGGTTTGTGACTAAGTCCTTGCTTGTAGTGGTTTGGGGGAAGAAGAGATTTTGTGCTGAATTGCCCCAGACACCACTCAGGCTGTGTTTGGAAGTGGGCTGGAAATGTTTGCATATTTTTGGCCTTGTAAAGTGTTTGTGTGTTATTGCACAATGATTGTGTTTTTTCTCTTTGCATTGAAAGCCTCACACATGTCAATCGTTTTGTTTAAAATCTGCTCTTGTTTTAATTTTGTTTGCTTATTTAGACTCCAATGCATTTTTCTGACAAACCTGCTGACAAATGTATGTGTAGGGGATTTGTAGAGGTGGGAGGGGATTTGTAGAGGTGGGAGGGTTTTTTTTCACATGCTTTGTTTTCTTGATATTTTGATCTGAAGACTTTTTTTTGTGAATGGATCTTTATACTACGTGATTGTGTAAGTAAATCCTATGTGCATGAAAATGTTACTTGATTCATCTTCCCCTTTGTTTCCTGCTATAACCTGAGCACACACAGTTCACTAGAAGTATCTTTAGATTGTAAGCTCTTATGAGCAGGAGTGTTTTATTTTTGCCACATCAATCCTATTTTTGTGACTCACCAAGATATTGACTGTACCTACTTGTTCCTGCTGACCAAATAAATGACGATATATTTGATCAATAAATATTTGACCGATGTTTTTGTGTTTATTTTATGTTCAATATATGAACAACCTTAATAGTTACTTTTGTATACTTATATAATCTGCTCAAATGTAGCTTGTAAGAGCGTGAATATGCAAGTGTGTGCAAACTGGCTTTTTCAAAACCAAAAAAAAAAAACCCACTTGCACCACAATATTGTTATGTACTAATGAATGTCACATTCACTGTGCAGCCAGCTACAGGTTTTCTACAATTCGATTTACAGTAATAAAATAGTCCACACTTTGTTGATTTTTGGCCTTTGGCAACAAATATTAGCCAAGGTTAAAAAAAACAAATCAATAAGAAACACACATTTGCGAAAGCTATCATAGCCGCACATAAAAATGCGCGATTGCAAACAAATAAGCACCAAACAGGTGTCCGCATGGCGCATGAACGGCTATCCTGGAAGTCCGTCATCACGTGCGCGCGCACCCGGAAGTGGTTGTGGGGAGTGTAAGTGGATGAGAAGTGGTTGGAGGTTTTGTGTTGGTTGAAAATTTTGATAACCTTATTGGCATTTGGACATGGCGAGAGCACAGTTCTCAACTGAGGAGATGATCCTTATATGTACAGTAAGTGTGGCCATTGCAAACATGTTTATAACATGTGAGGGACAGGTAATTGCAATTTTGTGGGTGGGGCCTAGCAGAATCTCACTTGGTGCACATGCTACTTATCTGTACATTAGCTCCTGGGTATTGATGGGTCAATGATATTAACCACTTGCCTACTGGGTACTCCTACCCCCTTCCTGTCCTGGCCAATTTTCATCTTTCTGCACTGTTACCCTTTGAATGACAATTGTGCGGTCATGCCACATTGTACCCATCTTAAATTTATATCCGTTTTTTCAGACAAATAGAGCTTTCTTTGGGTGGTATTGACTTGCTGCTGTGTTTTACTTTTTGCTCGATAAACCACAAAATAGCTCATAATGAATAAAAGTCTGTTTATATTATAACATTTGGTAAACTGGTAATTTAGCAACACTGATGTGCGTTGATGAGGCAGCACTGGTGGGTGGCACTGCTGGCCACAGGTGGGCGTAACTGTTGGGTGGCACTGGTGGGCACTGATCATCGGGGCCGACCCCTGCTTTGATAACTGCTGGTTCTCGGCAGTACTTTCCACACATTCTGATAGCGTGATGAAAGTGCAGCCAAGACCCGGCAAATGCATTTCCCGGTGATCAGCGTGTCATTGGACATAGCTGATCACATGGTAAAAAGCCGCAGTGATTGGCCTTTACCACATCACGTGATCAGCTGTGTCCTTAGGACACAGCAATCACGGAGAGCGCGTTCTGCCAGGATGTCATATGACACCCTCCCAGAGCTGCCTGGATGCAGTGTAGCGTTATTCGGCTATCTGCGATCACCCAATAGGTAACCAGCTAGGCCTTCATGGCTAATCTTTGAATATCTGGACATGTATACTGCGTATAATGCATTACATTCTACAATGTGTTGGTGTACATGGTATTACAGTGTGCAATGCGTTGCTGGATTCTGCATGACAGTGGACAGCGTATCACAGTGTGCAATGCGTAGCTCCATCCTGCATGACAGTGTACAGTGCATTACAGTCTACAATGTGTGGGTGTACACGGTATTACAGTGTATTACAGTGTGCAATGCGTTGTACACTGCAGTGTGCACTAAAGCATTTTACACTCATGCACTGTACACACTAAAGCATTTTACACTCATGCACTGTACACACTAAAGCATTTTACACTCATGCACTGTACACACTAACGTATTTGACATTTTTAGTGTGCAATGCGTTAGTGTGCAATGCCTTGGACAGTACAATACATGTGCATACCCTGAAAAAGGGTCCTGCACATTTTTGGCCCGGATGCGGTGCAATTTGAGGTGTGCAAAATGTTTGTCTCTAATTGCAACGCACACAAATTGCATGTGATTTGCCCAGGAGTGCGGTGTTAGACCACAATGCATGTATGTGAAGCCAGAATAAAAGGATGTGGATTTTGTCTACTTTTACTTGCGCATGTTAACATTATGTAAGTGCATTTTTTTTCTGTTTAACATGCTATAGAAATGCAACATGCATTTGGATGGAGTGTTTTTATATGTGCATTTTGGAAGTATTCTAAACACACATTGACCCTAGGGCCACACCATATCTTATGCAGGCCATAGATGGGTCGAAAATTGGCCGATTTTTCGTCCGAAAATAAAATCGGCCGATTTTAGGATCGTTAGTGGGCTATTTGTTCGGCCGTTTTTCGGTATTTTGGCAGATTTTTTTTTTCGGTAAAGTTGGAAAAAAAAACGGCCGAATTTGCCGATCGGCCGATTTTCGCGGCAATGATGGGCAAATTGGCCGATTTTTTACTGATAAAAAATCTGCACATGAGCAGTGA
The DNA here is from genome assembly GCF_062004578.1 of Staurois parvus. NCBI lineage: Eukaryota > Metazoa > Chordata > Amphibia > Anura > Ranidae > Staurois > Staurois parvus. Next base: position 2,968,934 of record NW_028318371.1, read on the forward strand.
CCTGCAAGAGGAAGACAAAAAGAAGAAAAAGAAGAAGAGGATGAAGAAGAGGATGATGATGAAGAAGAAGAAGAGGATGATGATGATGAAGAAGAAGAAGAGGATGAAGAAGAAGAAGAGGATGATGATGAAGAAGAAGAAGAAGAGGATGATGATGATGAAGAAGAAGAGGATGATGATGATGAAGAAGAAGAAGAAGAGGATGATGATGATGATGAAGAAGAAGAGGATGATGAAGAAGAAGAAGATGAAGAAGAGGATGATGATGAAGAGGATGATGATGATGAAGAAGATGATGAAGAAGAAGAGGATGATGATGATGAAGAAGAAGAGGATGATGATGATGATGAAGAAGAAGAAGAGGATGATGATGATGAAGAAGAAGAAGAAGAAGAAGAGGATGATGAAGAAGAAGAGGATGATGATGATGAAGAGGATGATGATGAAGAAGAAGAGGATGATGATGAAGAAGAAGAAGAAGAAGATGATGATGAAGAGGAGGATGATGATGAAGAAGAATAAGAGGATGATGATGAAGAAGAAGAAGAAGAAGAGGATGATGATGAAGAAGAAGAAGAAGAGGATGATGATGATCAAGATGAAGAAGAAGAGGATGAAGAAGAAGAGGATGAAGATGATGAAGAAGAAGAGGATGAAGAAGAAGAGGATGATGATGAAAAAGAAGAAGAGGATGATGATGAAGAAGAAGAGGATGAAAAATGAGAGGAATTCCAGTATGGCAAAAAGTGTCCCTGCAGAGAGCTCCGCTATTTCTTTGACAGTTCCTTGACATTTACAGCGGTTGCAACATTGTATCTATTTGTTTCCGAATAAAAACATCTGTATCCTAAATGGATACAAATAGATACATTGTTGCAACCGCTGTAAATGTCAAGGAACTGTCAAAGAAATAGCGGAGCTCTCTGCAGAGACACTTTTTGCCGGCTGTAGACGGGATGAAAATCGGCCGATTTTTTTTTACCATTGCTGGCAACGTCGGCCGCTTGAACAACCGATTTTTCATTTTTTAAAAGAAAAATCGGCCGTTTTTCTCCCCGTCTATGGCCTGCATAAGCATTAGTGTGCCTGGGGGAGGGGGGGACCTTTGGCCTTTCCAAACACAGTAGATGCTCCAAGAATGTTTCCTTGAACTCTTGAAATGGTTAAAAAGGAAAGACACTCTAGATAGCCTGCACTGAGAATTGACTGTCATGATGACGTGTCAATGATTATTTGCTCTCATTTTTCAGGAGTGGTACTGCTTGCGGTTGAAGCTGGTAGAAATCCACCTTCACGTCCTCCACTCACCTTCACTTGTGGCCAGTGGATATTTTGTGGCCGCAGGCAAGAACTGGCATCGAGGACCTGCATAAAGTCCCTGGCATGCCAGAGGTGGTTTGGAAGCAGCACAGCAATTTGACCATCCCTTTCCTCTATGTTGGTTTTAGGGGTGCAGAATTGCTTCTCGTTGGTGAACGGACTGTCGCCGGATATCAGAGTCCCCATATTTTCAAGATATGTTTTAGCCATGTTGGCTTATTTTTATGTTATTTTCCAAGTGTGTCGCACCTAACCGCACAGTAGTGTGGTGCCATGCGTATTTGTGGCTGTGAATGGGGCTGTTTTTAATAGACGTGTGTAGGTGCAACAACGTTTTCATCATGGTACCTGCGCACATCTACATAGGGCATTGCATTTCTTTGCTGTGCTGGAAAATGTGTGTTCTTGCATGCGTTTCTGCACCACCAATGGTGTGAACAAGTCCTAAGGGCTGGTTCACACTATAGAAACAGTCTAGATGTGTTCCTGATGGGGTTTTTTCATGCCCTTTTGGCATGCAAATTTAGTGTGTTCCAGTACATTTTGAATGCGTTTTGGACATGTTTACATTGCATTTTTATATCCCTTCCACTTATTTTTTTCTATTTTCTTTGTATTCAATGTAGTTAGGGACATGTGCGTTTTAGTACATTCAAGGACGTTTCAATGTGTTCCAGTACAGTTCTGTGCAGAAACAATGCAGCGTGGTCAACTTTGTTTACAGCACCTGCAATGCACTGAAAATGCAAGTGCTGATGTGAACTATGACATTGACAACCATATAACCTTCTTTCTGTGCGTTTGTGATGCCGAAAAAGCAACTGAAACACATGTAGTGTGAACTGGCCCTAAAGTTTATTAGAGGTCAGGGAACAGGACTGACCAGGAATTGTGAATTCAATCAGACTAGTGGTGAGATACAATCAGCAATTGTATAATAATGTGAGATCTGAGCTGTAGCTGATAGAAAATGAGACACATTCACTTGATCAGTAAATAGATAGTTAAAGAGTGGGGCGGTGATCCATAGATTTGCATATGGGACAGGTGATGACGGGGTGGGGGAGGGGGTCAAGTTGTATAAGGAGACAGATTTAAAAGAGAAAAATGTTACAATGAAATATACACGGCATGAAACTTGCACATTTCCTAATTGGCAGAAGAGTACATTCATCCACTTTCTAGTCATTAGGCAAAATCATAATTGTTTGATCAATATTCCTGGCACTGACACAACCCAGAAAATTGATCTCCATTTTTTAGGATGTAGCCATGACCGGGATTAGAACCCATGACCCAAGTGCTGTAAGTTCTGAGCTCTAACCACTAAACCACTGTGGGAGACACAGTTTGAGTTATAATGTAGAATAGTTCCATTGTTTGAAAATGATAGAGCGAGCTGGTCACATGATATAGACTACTAAAATGGTATTACACAAGATAAATATAACCACGAACAGTAGTGCATGAACTCGTGAAAGGTCATCCACCCCTGTGACAGTGTACTACACTATTGAGCACCTTTCTGGCTCCTGTGGCTGAGCTAATTCCTCCCCAGGACCATTTGGGCACCCACCCTGATGGATGGATGGAGCTGGATGACTAACCCATAACTGCCAGCATACCGCTGCACCCCCAGATGTGTGATGTGTATAACCCATGCACATTAATACTTTTGTTCTGGTGAGTGTAGACCAGTCCCAAGGGTGGTTTACCTTTCACGAGTTCATGCACTACTGTCCGTCATGGAGAGACCACACGTGCCATTCATAGGCACTCTCTGAGATGGTACTCTCACACCAAGGACATTCCATTATTCAGGAATGATTCTATGAACTTATTTTAGCACCATTTACAATATTACATCATTGTTGCAATTCTTTGCACTTTTTGGTTTTTACATGCGTTCATTATTGATCACATGCATTTATAGCGCTGCACTTGTCTTTACCATAGAATAGTTACGTGATTAAAGAGAATGAAGATATATAATTATATTGGGAAATTAGAAATATATAAATTATTTGAGATATAAGTGTGTAAATGTTTAACATTTGAGTACAGAATGTTTGACATTCATTAGTAAATGCATTAGTTTCCTGATCATTTTGGAGACACAGCAAGAAAATAAATAGAAGAAAATAGAAAATTCTAATACAGGTGTACAGGTGTATTTATAACATTCTAAGAATTCTTTTGCCATCATGAAAACACCAATGTAAATAAAGCCCGCGCTTGTGCGACATCTAGCGAACATATCCGGTATTGCACCTAAAAATGTGCCAGTGATAGCAAAGTAGTCAATAGACGCTCGTCAATGAGCTTGCTAGACGCTGGTCAGACGACTGATTGATTGACCGGAGTCTGCCTGAATGGTCAGTCTCTGCTATTACACTCACATCTTAGTGAATCAGGGCCATGGAGTCCAGAGATGGGTAACAAAAATGGTGAAAGATCTGAAGGACCTAACATATCAGGAGAGACTTCAGGAACTTAATATGTCCTGCCTGGAGGAAATAATGGAAAGGTTGGACATGACTGAAACCTTTAAATCCATGAAGGGGGTGAATAAGGTTCAGGAGAGCAGGAATTTCAATATGAAGGCAAGATCAAGAACATGAGGACATGGACTGAAACTAAAGGAGGAAAGTTTTGCGTAAACCTTAGAAAGTATTATTGTACAGAAAAAGTACAGAACAGACTTCCAGCGGAGGTAGAGATCTATACAATTTGAAAAAAGGAAAACAAAAACTCAAAAAACAAAAAATCGAAAGGTGCACACTTGCTAGGTTACTTTGTCTTTCACTGTTTCTTTGTTTCTACCCTTTCAACTTGTAATAAGTAGGATCAGTGAGGTTTATTGACTAAAGCTGGTTCGCTCAGAATCTCCTGCACTTCTGCATAGAAACCAATCAGCTTCCAGGTTTTATTTCTAAAGCCTAATTGAACAAGCTGAGGTTAGAAGCTGATTGGCTGCCATGCACAGATGCACCAACCAGCTGAACCAGCTTTAGTAGATCAACCCCACAGTCACTATAGCCTAATAATGGTCAGTTTTATATCATTCAATGTATATTGTTATTTTCCTTCATTTATATAATAGCACACAACACATTACACCAGGGTTCCTCAACCATGGATCCCCCAGAGGTTGCTAAGGGTTCCTTGAGCAATGAGCAATTTCTGCCTCTCAGATAAGTTCACTCTGACACCAATGATCTTTTTATCTGTAAGGGGGGGAATTCTTCCCAATGATCACAAGCGTATAGAGCGGGAGTCTCCAAACTATGGCCCTCCAGATGTTGAGGAACTGCGAGTCCCATGAGGCCTTGCAAGACCTGGACAGCCACTGGCAAGACTCCCAGAGGCATGATGGGACTTGTAGTACTTCAATAGCTGGAGAGCAATAGCTTGGAGAACATTCTTCCGACTGACCTAATGTATCATGAGTTGTAGATATAGTAATTATTATCAAGGGTTCCCTGAGACCACAACATTATCTCAAGGGTTCCTCTGCACTGAAAAAGGTTCAGAAAGGCTGCATTTCTGAAAAAAAAATTTAACTTTTCAGGAGCTGAGCTCCACTTGGAATCTATCCATTAATAATATATTATCTGAAATGTGGCACCTAATGGTTACAATTGTGCCATGCCAGCAGCTCCAAAATTAATTCCCCGTATTTATAAACTGACAAAAGTATTTTAATATACATTTTGCTTGAGACAGTATATTTATCATTGCTGGGTATATCATTCCCTAGATTTTTCCCCTGCTCCGCATTCTTTCTCCACTGTGGATTGCAGATTGTTCTGGGAAATATTGAGCTGCAATACATGTCCTTAATTATAACATATAAGATAGTAAATTCAAGGTATGTCTATCATAGATTTAAAATGGCCATTTTGTTACTGGGGTGTCACATGTTTTAAAAACATTTCTGCTACAAGCAAGAGAAATAAAGTAGCTTCAAAACTGATCCCCATAACCCCTAAACCAATAAGTAATATGGATTATTTACCTCTCATTAATAATACATATGTAATGCCCATTAAGTAATAATTATTAATATTAATCAATTATTATGTACATAGTTAGTCTGATTGAAAAAAGACAAAAGTCCATCCAGTTCAACCATTAAAAAAAAACAAAAAAAAAAACAAAACAAAAACTATGTAGTCATAGTTACCCATTCAGTGTTAATTTGGTTATTAGTAATACACCTCCCATGTTTAAAAGTCTAACATATTATAAAATAATAAATCAAACAAACAGAAAACAATTGCAAATTTGTGTAAAAAGGCCAATTCTAATTTAATGAATGTACTCCCTAAATTAAAAGATCCTCCAAGAAAGTTACCTTTCCAAGTTTAAAAAATAAAAGTAATTACCAAATGCAATGTGCTTGTAAATGTGAAATGGATAGTTAAAATGATTTAAAAAATAAATATAAAAACAGTTTAATTCAGGGTTGAAATTTTTAACTGAGTTTGATGGATAAAAAGTAGCTTTAAAATAAAGTCAACTTTAAGATTAGGTATGTATGCCAAAAAAAAGTCATTCTAAGCTTGGTAACTTTTAAAAATTTTAAATTAAAACAAATATATAAATATATTTTAATTAGTAACCAATCTAAATTATTCAAGGGATATACAAAATCTGAAACACTATATCCACAAGTATGCACACCCTATATACAAGGTGAACTAGGTATATGCAAATAATATACATGCCAGCAGCAAAGGATATACACACCAGCAGCAAATAGTCTACACAACATATACATAACAATCATACCACACCACAGCCCTGAAATTTCTATAACCTCCACTGAATGGAGGGATGGGGACCCTCTACAGTAAGCTAGGTGTTGCCCTATTCTCCTAAAGGGGACATTTACATCATAAAACCAGGGTGGGGGTCCTAGCCTTATTTATATCTGGCAGCCCCAAGACTTCCAACACACTTGACAAAACATTGAGTTATCCACATCATCCCTGTAATCGCCTCAACATGCCTGTCTCTGACCCCAACAACTTGGACAGAAACCTGCCCGACATCGAGAACTGCCCTGGAGAGGCCAGTGGAGACCCCAAAGCCCCCGAGTCAAATGACCAGCACAGCAAGAATAGCAAAAAGAAGAATTATCAAAGATACGCCAAACCACCATACTCCTACATGGCCATGATTGCCATGGTGATCCAGAGCGCCCCCGGGAGGAAGCTCAAGCTTTCCCAGGTAACTAACCCCCATTATGGGTCTTCTTGGGACTTTACTGCAACTAGGGGCAGGGGAAGGGGGTGACATTGAGACCAGCTCAGAATAAGGACCAGTCAGAGGGAAAGTCTTTATTTTCAGAAAAAAATAGTTTAAGGAGAAAATGAATCTCTGGTAGACTTACGAAGGCTGAAAAAAACATACCAATATGTAGTAAAAACAGAAGTAGGGTGAATTTTCTGTTTTTATTACTGATGGGCTTTAAAGGAAACATTTCTGGACAAAAAACATGGAGGCTTTCAACATCAAACCTCTTCAGAAAATTGCTAGTTTCCCACCACAATCAATACAAGCATGTACAAAGAGTTCTGTCTTTACCATGACTTCAATTGCTACATGCCCAGTTTAGGAAGTATTGTATGATAGATGGGCTCCTGGCATATTCAGAAGGTCTGCAGAGGTGTCCTCCTAAGTATTTCAGTGCAGGTTTCCTGGTGAGGGTCAAAGTCACAAATGGAGCTAAGTATTACTTATATAATGTGATAGGTATTACGTATCTGGGTTTATGGTTATGCTCATTCACTTATGACTATATTTTTTCCTTGCAGATCCTCCAAGAGCTCAGCAGCATCTTCCCTTTCTTTAAGGGGGATTATCAGGGCTGGAAGGACTCTGTTCGACACAACCTCTCCTCCAATGACTGCTTCAGAAAGGTAAGGACTTGGTGCTCCTGTGATGTGATGGTGGTGGGCTCTTAAGGTTCTAATCCTGCAGAATAGTCCTTGTATTAAAATGTAAATGTGATAATATGAGAGTGTGCCCAGAGCCCTGTTGCCTCTCAACTTCCCACAGCCCCCCCAAGACTCCCTGAGAGCTCTCCAGCCTCAATAGTGTTGACTTGCCAACCTCCAACAGTGTCCTCCAAACTCCTAAGGTGAACCCCAGGCCCTGCAAAGCTCCCATTCTCCTGGAGAGACCATCAACCCTCCCATCTACTCCCAACTCCCTCCAAAAGCCTCATCCCCTACAAGGGCATCAGGTCTGCTCTAATCCCCTCCAGAACCCCCAGTCCCCCACAGTGACATCCAGCCCCAGCCAAAGATTTCCAGAATTTTAATACATATTTTGTATTCCGTAATTTAATTGTGTGACTATAGACTTTTTGTTTCTACTGTTTGGTCATAGAAAATTCTGGAAGAATTTATCAGGCCCTGGTCTCAGTACGGTTGCAAACCCTTGTTGTATGGTAGCTTGGAATATTTTCTGTATCCCGTACTTTGGATTTGTTCCATTTCTGTTGGGGGTCTGTCAGTTGTGTATTTATAACTAATTGTATATTTATGGTTTGATGTATATTGGTAATTGTCTATTTATAGAGCTGTTGAGGAATTTTCTTTTTTTGGCCGTATTTTTACAATTTATGAAGACCTCTAGCAGGAGGGGAACTTCATATAACTTGTTCTTTTTGTGTTCAAAAGTCTTTGTTTTTTTAAATTTCAAGGTTTTTTTTACACTAATGTTTTTATACATCACTGGAACTTTCTGCTTTAAATGTTTGTGAAACTGAGAACAGCAGCGTTGCGAAATACTGTCAAAAGGAAAAGTAACAATTTTTTCCTGCTCATTATAAATAATCCCGCAGACTCAAGGAGAGTTATATTTTACCCAAACATAAACATCATTTTACTGATTATTTTTTTAAGTTCTCCTACTGTGGGCTCAGCGCCTCCAGCACTGCTGAGTGACACAATGGGAATCTGGTGTCACTGGGTGATGTTTGGAATTGTTTGGAGTCCCATGTGCTACAGACATTGTCCCAGGATGACACACCCAGTATGACCCAGTGAAGGGAGCTTCATTTGCAATGTCTTCAAATACAACTCAGATACCCAAAACAGAGCAACTATTGTATCTACTCCATGGGGGGGATTTACTAAAACTGGTGCACTCAGAATCTGGTGCAGCTGTGCATGGTAGTCAATCAGCTTCTTACCTCTGCTTGCTCAATTAGGCTTTGTCAGTAAAACCTGGAAGCTGATTGGTTTTTATGCAGAAGTGAACTTGATTCTGAACTCTCTAGCTTTAGTAAATAAACCCCGGTATGTGTAGATGTCCAGTCTGCTTCATTACTCTACCTTGTGTTTTTACCCTCCCTCATCCTCCCATTACATAACACTGATTCTACCTATTGCATCATTATATTCTTCATATGGCCACCCCAGGGCAGGCATTGTCTCCTCCACCCCAGGGCATTGTCTCCTCCACCCCAGGGCATTGTCTCCTCCACCCCAGGGAAATGCCATCACCTCTACTGCAGGTTTGACCCCCTTCCTTTCAGCACAGGGTATTGTCTCTCCCCCCCCCCCAGCGCTGGGCATTGCTCTATCTTCCGGTGCAGGGAATTGCCCCTCCCGCAGCAACCAATTTCTTACTTTTCTCCTGGAATTTGCAGATTGCCAGAAACATCACAGGAGGGGCAGAGACGACACTGCAATAGGTTGATTTTTGTATTTTGTATATTTGTGTATACTTAGATTTATATACAATTTGGATAAAAAAAAGAACTCCAGCTAAAATCTTAGCACACACCTGATAGGGGATCCTACCATTTCCCACTCTTTATTAAGCAAACATTTTTAATTTTGTACATATATTATCCATGTAAAATATAACCATTTATGATAATAGGGGCAGATCCGGGGAAATTATTTGTCTGTATTATAAATAGGCCGTAAGGATCGGTTCCCCTGACCCATAATAGATTTGTGTGAATTTGCTGTGCCAGCCTACGCCTCTAATGTCTTCTCACTCTTTGCAGGTCCTAAAAGATCCGCTAAAGCCGCAGGCTAAGGGCAACTACTGGACGGTGGATGTGAGCCGAATTCCTGAGGATGCCATGAAGCTGCAGAATACGAGAGGCACTCGGCAAGAAGGCTACCCTCCTGACCTGGCTCCTTATATCCTGCATGGACAGCCCTACAGATCTGTAGACTTTTACCACCCCCATCTTTCAAACGAAACTACTGTGGTCAGATCAGATACAGAGGCCGGTCCCTCAGTACAAACCCAACCCCCAAATATAGATCCTGCTGCAACATTCCCAAACATCTTATGGAACCTTCCAACGTCTTATTCACAATATGTGCCCCCTAATGTTGTGGCCCCTCCCAGCATACACCCTCTCCTGCTTTACCCCAACTTCCCCTTTTCTTCTCAGTGCAACTACATACCTTCCCCATACTCAAGCTCCACCTATGCGGAGCGGTGGGATGTTTACACTCCCAGTCAGATGCCCCCAATGCCTCCCCCACCCACACCCTCTGAAGCCAGATTCTCCTCTTCAGATTTCCCTCCCATTAGAATGGCCTTTAACATCCCCGAGTATCCACAACATGGGGGCTACATGAATATACAAAATGTCTATGGCCAGCAATTTACTCAGGGTGGGGTGTACCCAGGGTACAGACCCAATGGTTTCTGATTGGCCAGTTGATGAGACAAGGCTGGTCTTGGGCTAGTCACTTTTGCCTCCAGGACTATCTGCGCTTCAAGTCTTACCCAGTGATGTTGGCAACCAACATGGCACATGGCCCAGCGGAGGTGGCAGTCCAAAGGCATTAGTCAACAATGTATATATCAGTCATTTTCTGTCTTGTCTGTCTTTTTTTACTTCAAATAAATTTGAATTTGTTTTTTAATCTTAAGTGATATCAATGTTTTTTTTAAATAACAAACATGTCATACTTACCTCCTGTGTGCAGTGGTTTTGCACAGAGCAGCTCAGGATCCTCTTCTTCTTGGGTCCCCCACCAGTTCTCCTGGCTGCTCCCCCTTGACCAGTGCCCCCAATAGTAAGCCTCTTTCTATGGGGGCACTGGTGTGTGCGCACTCCTGAGCCCTGCTCTGTGCATTCATAAGACACATAGAGCCGCGGCTCGGTCCAGCTCCTCGCTCTCTCCACATTGGCTCACTGGCTGTGATTGATAGCAGTGGGAGCCAATGGCTCCAGCTGCTGTGTTTCAGCCAATGAGAAGAGAGACCTGTGACAGCCAAGGCACCCGTGCATATCGCCGGATCAAGAGGGGGCTCAGTTGAGTATTGGGGGGGGGCTGAGGGGGGAGCAGCACACAGAAGGCTTTTTACCTTCAAGCATAGAATGCATAAAGGTACAAATCCTTCAGCCTTTACAACCACTTTACCTTTATCATCAGTGTTGTAATTCTCTAGTTATATAATCTGTAAAAAGTACTTTGGAAGATAAGATCGGTACTTTATTGTCATTGCAACGGAAATCACAATGACATTCTATAAAAAAAAAAACTCCACACACATATGTGAACATATAACATTCTCAACATACACACATGTGAACATTGCCCCCCTCCCCCCCCCCCGATATAAAAGCCTAAAAGAAACCCCAACCACAACATCAAGCCAAGTCACTTGGAGCGAGATAATATTACTCAGAATGACCATTTAGGGCCTTGATAGCTCTTGGAAAGAAACCTTCCTCGAGTCGTTCTGTCCTCACCTTTTACTTTTCTGAACCTCCTGCCAGATGGTTTCCAGGTTTAGTAGTTTATATTTACTAAAATAATTGCATTTCCATGTTGTGTGTACTGTGGGAGACCAGATATAGTGAATGCAGGGTCCAGGGAGAGCGGATATAGTGAATGCGGGGTCCGGGGAGAGCGGATATAGTGAATGCGGGGTCCGGGGGGACCAGATATAGTGAATGCGGGGTCGGGGGAGAGCTGATATAGTGAATGCAGGGTCGGGGGAGAGCTGATATAGTGAATGCGGGGTCCGGGGAGAGCAGATATAGTGAATGCGGGGTCCGGGGAGACCAGATATAGTGAATGCGGGGTCCGGGGAGACCAGATATAGTGAATGCGGGGTCCGGGGAGAGCGGATATAGTGAATGCAGTTTGGTCATCTCCTGGACTATGTCCGCAGTCTCTGGTCATCTCCTGGACTATGTCCGCAGTCTCTGGTCATCTCCTGGACTATGTCCGCAGTCTCTGGTCATCTCCTGGACTATGTCCGCAGTCTCTGGTCATCTCCTGGACTATGTCCGCAGTCTCTGGTCATCTCCTGGACTATGTCCGCAGTCTCTGGTCATCTCCTGGACTATGTCCGCAGTCTCGGGTCATCTCCTGGACTATGTCCGCAGTCTCGGGTCATCTCCTGGACCATGTCCGCAGTCTCGGGTCATCTCCTGGACCATGTCCGCAGTCTCGGGTCATCTCCTGGACCATGTCCGCAGTCTCGGGTCTTCTCCTGGACCATGTCCGCAGTCTCGGGTCTTCTCCTGGACTATGTTTGCAGTCTCTGGTCATCTCCTGGACTATGTCCGCAGTCTCTGGTCATCTCCTGGTCTATGTCCGCAGTCTCAGGTCTTATTCTGGACTATATCCGCCGTGTTTGGTCATTTCCTGGACTATGTCCGCAGTTTCAGGTCATTTTCTGGACTATGTCCGCAGTCTCTGGTCATCTTCTGTACTATGTCTGCAGTCTCTGTTTAACTAATGGACTAAGTTCAGGAGATGACCAGAGACTTCAGGCAATGTACAGGAGATGATCAGCGACTGGTGACATAGTCCAGAAGATGAAGAGAGACTGCAGACAATGTCCTCAGTCTTTGGAAATTTCCTGGACTATGTCCGCAGTCTCCGGTCATCTCCGGGACTATATTCGCAGTCTCCGGTCATCTCCGGGACTATATTCGCAGTCTCCGGTCATCTCCGGGATTATATTCGCAGTCTCCGGTCATCTCCGGGACTATATTCGCAGTCTCCGGTCATCTCCGGGACTATGTCCATACTCCCCGGTCGTCTCCAGACATAGTACAAGAGATGACAAGAGACAGGGGACACAGTACAGGGGATGACCGAAGTCTCTAGTCATCTGTGCTATGTCCACAGTCTCTGGTCTTCTCCTGGACTATATCCGCAGTCTCTGATCATCTCCTGTACTATGTCCACAGTCCCTGGTCATCATAAACATGGCCTATAGACCTAAACCATATATATATATCTCCTAAAAACTCCAACGTCTTAGATTTATAAAGACATCTTATATAAATAGATAAATTCAATACTGTGCAAAAAAGTATCAGGCATATAAAAAATGAAAATAAATCACTGAGACTATCAAAATGTTGTGCAAAACCACAAATGAGTCCCTTAATACAAGGACATAAGTGACACAAATCACAAAGTAGGAAAGTGATAGACGCGTGGCATAAATAACAAATGTCCACGTGTAGAGTCCATAAACAACCTGGACGATGGACAATACACGGAGGTGACATCACTTCTGGCGTGGGTGCCATCTTGGTATACCCATAGCAGTACACCCAGCATTACCCATGAGGTGCTGAGAGCTTGTATTAATCCTCGATCATGTGAGTGAGCATTTATTGGTTTTGTGCATTTTAATAAATGTAACAGTATTACACTATGGGAGGATTCTTCTTCTTTTCTTCACCATACATGCGAGTTGGCTGAGTTTAACTCTCGTATATGAGAGAGACCCAGATACCAGGATTGGTCAATATCCCTAGTTTCACAAGGGGGATACCACCACCACTGCTATCCTGGATCCAAACCTGCTGATTGGCTGCTTAGCTGTTTTTGATATTTGAAGGCATATTGGCCCCTGGGGTCGCTACATGAAGGTGAGGGGGCAATCCAGCCGGTGACGGATCTAATTTCCCTGCACCACCTATATTTTGCTGGAAATGTTACTATATCCAGTTGTTTGTGGACTCTACACGTGGACATTTGTTTAGTATCATCACAACAAGTTTCGGTATGCTTAGTAGCACTCTCGTATTCGATATGAGTAGCATGCAAAAAACCACGAACGATCGCTCGTCTGATTTTCTCATGGTGTGTACTAGGCATAACACTGCGTGTGGTTTGCATTCAGTAAAGTTCATTCCTTTTGAACTGCTTTCCCACCGCCCTATAGAAGAAATACTGCCACAGGGCGGCAGGGCTGCACAAAATCACACATACTTACGTGACTTTGAATTTCCGGGTAGGGGGCGCGCACACCCTCCCTGCACGGCCATTGCCGGCCTCAGCTGTCGATCACTGGGTCCCGGCCAGTGATTCCTCCTCCGGCACCCGGAGATCGCCAAGTATCACTGACGGGGGAGAGGTCTGTATGCAAACAACATAGATCTCTCCCCTGTCAGCTCCTGCACACTGCTTTGTATTGCAAGAGCAGAGCCATACAAAGCAATGTGCTGACACAAGCACACACACAGAGCACAGTTATCCCTTTTATCGCCCCAGATGTTAACTCCTTCCTGCCCAGTGCAATTAGTACAGTGTCAGTGCTTTTTATTAACTCTGATCACTGTATTGGTGTCACTGGGGATGTCAGTGGCAGTTAGTCAGTTCCCCCCCAGTGTCAGAATGCCCACCGCAGTCCCGCTATAAGTCGCTGATCGCCGCCATTAGTAGTAGAAAAAAAAGAAATATCAGTATCTATTGTTTTTTAGCAAAGACATAGAGCAGAATACATTTTGGCCCAAATTTATGACGAAATGTGATTTGTTTCTAAATTTTCTACTGGATATGTTTAATTGCAAAAAGTCAAAAATATTGTTTTTTTTTCTCAAAATTGTCGGTCTTTTTTTGTTTACAGCGCAAAAAAATAAAAACTGCAGAGCCCAACAAATCCCTCCGAAAGAAAGCTTCATTTGTGGGAAAAAAAGACATACATTTCATCTGGGTGCAGCGCTGCATGACCGCGCCATTGTCAGTTAAAGTAACGTAGCGCTGTGTCGCAAAAAATAGCCTGGTCAGGAAGGGGGGGGGGATCCTCTGGAGGGCGAGGGGTTAAAATCAAGCAGACTAATTTGCTCCTGCCTGACTTTTCCATGGTTCTCCCGCCCCCCCCCCTTTTTTTTTTCTCTCTCTCTCTTTCTTCTGTATTTTGTGTATGTTTATATGGATACATGATACCTGTCTTCTGCTGTTCTGTTGTTTTAAATAAAAATAGAATTTGAACAAAAAATAAAATCAAGCAAACTAAATCTTTCGATTGACAAACACTTTTTCTGAGAATTTTCGTACAAAGTTCCTATTCCTAGCCTTCCTATTCCTTCTGTACTGAAATGTATTGTAATTGTATTGTCTCCCTTCTATTGTAAAGTGCTGAGCAAACTGTTGGCGCTATATAAATCCTGAATAATAATAATAATAATAAAAAAGTTGCCTATTAATTTTTGTTCAGAATTCTATTCATTTATGGTCAGACTAAAAACATTCAGAACACAAACATTTTCAAATTAAGTTCTACATAAAACATAGAAAAATGTCGGAAGAAATAAGTCTGAGTGGTCCATCGAGTCTGCCTGTTTTTTTTGTTTTTATTTAAGTTGCTTTTTAATTTGTTTTTTTTTTTTTTCTCTCTTTTTTTTTTTTGTTAACTTTCTTTGTCTGAGTATAGATCTATGCTTGTCCCAAGCATGTTTGAAGCCATTTACTGTTGACTGGTTCACTACCTAGAGAAGTGAGGGTAGAAAAGGACTGAGTGGTCCATCAGGTCTGACCAGTTTTTTTGTTTGTTTTTTGGGAGGGGGGGGTTGTTTTGGTTTTTTGCCCCAAGCATGTTTTCTAAGCCATTTACTGTTGACTGGCTCACTGTCTCTTTTGAGAGTTTCTTTCAAACATCAACTACCCTTTCAGTAAAATAATACTTTCTAAGGTTAGTTTTGAACTTTCCTCCTCCAGTTGAAGGTCATGTCCCATGTTCTTGATCTTGGCTTCATATTGAAAATCCTGCCCTCCTGAGCCGTATTCACCCCTTTCATGTGTTTAAAGGTTTCAATCATGTCTCCCCTTTCCCTTCTTTCCTCCAGACAGACTGTACATATTAAGTTCCTGAAGTTGCTCTTGATATGTTTTATCTCCCAGACCTTTCACAATTTGTTTTACCCATCTCTGGACTCGTTCTATCTTATCAATATCTTTTTTAAGTGAGGTCTCCAGAAATGGACACATGGGGGGGGGGATATTTACTAAAACTGGAGCACTCTGAATCTGGTACAGCTGTGCATGGTAGCCAATCAGCTTCTAACTTCAGCTTGTTCAATTAGGCTGCATTCACACTTGAGCGTTTTGTAGTTCAAAGCTCCAAAAAAGCTCAAACTTAAAAAAATAAATTGTTCTCTATGGTGCCTGTTTGCATGATCAGGTGTGAACAGGCACCATAGAGAACAATTGATTTTTGAAAAGTTTGAGCCTCTTTGGAGCTTGGAGTTTCAAGCTACAAAATGCTCAAGTGTGAATGCAGCCTTAAGCTTAGGCAATAAAACCTGGAAGCGGATTGGTTACAATGCAGAGTTGCACCAGATTTAGCATTTAGTAAATAACCCCCAATATTCTGGTGAGGTTCTATAAGTGTATGGCCAGCTTAAGAGTAGATTTCCATTCCTTTGGAAAGATATCCTGTGTTGTCTAGATCAGGGGTCTCCAAACTATGACCCTCCAGATGTTGATGTACTACCCATCAAGTCCCATCATGCCTCTGCCTTTGGGAGCCTTGCAGTTCCTCAGCACTTGGAGGGCCATAGTTTGGAGACCTTTGTTCTATAGCAGGGGTCTCCAAACTATGGCCCTCCAGGTGTTGAGGAACTGCAAGTCCTATAAGGCCTTGCAAAACTTTGACAGCCACAGGCAAGACTTCAAGAGTCAGAGGCATGATGGAACTTGTAGTACTTCAACAGCTGGAGGGCCATAGTTTGGAGACCCTTGGTCTATAGTATAGGAAGTGAAAAGAAATCTTTTCACCATTTTCTACTCTATCCAGCTTTTTTAAAAAAGGTTTTACTTTTTATACATTTTTATATCAGGTTTTGGACAAAGTGTGGAAGATCTTCCATAAATGAAGACAGACAGTAAGACATCTGAACAAAGGTTTTACCCCGATCCCACTCCATCCAAAACTCTGCTTCCTCTTCAGACTTTAGGTTTGACCTCATATTATATGGTTTTTGGTAAATCTAAAGCAAAATTCTCATATTATCTCATTATACAATTTTCTTCAGGATTTAGGTTTAGATTTACCAAAAACCATATAATGTGCCCTCAGCTAATACTGGAATCTTCTACTCTTCCAACCAGTCCATCCCCCACAGTTACTACCTTTTGTACCACTAGCCCCTCCCACCTAGATTGTAAACTCCAAGCAGCAGGGCCCTCTAATCCCTCTTGTATTGAAC
This sequence comes from Staurois parvus, assembly GCF_062004578.1. Classification (NCBI taxonomy): domain Eukaryota; kingdom Metazoa; phylum Chordata; class Amphibia; order Anura; family Ranidae; genus Staurois; species Staurois parvus. The sequence goes on from NW_028318371.1 coordinate 2,985,708, forward strand.
TGTATTGTTACTGCATTGTCTCCCATTATCTTGTAAAGTGCTGAGCAAACTGTTGGTGCCATAAATCCTGTATAATAATAATAATAATAATATATAAATCCTGTATAATAATAATATATAAATCCTGTATAATAATAATAATATATAAATCCTGTATTATAATAATAATATATAAATCCTGTATAATAATAATAATAATAATAATATATAAATCCTAAAATAAAGGAAATTGGGCAAAAATTGGACAGAAAATTGTAAGAAAATGGTATAGTGTATACAATATTAGGCTGGCCATACATTTTACAATTTTCTTGAGATTTTTGGTTTAGATTTACCAAAAATAATAAATATAATAGAAGGTCAAACTTAACAACACTTTCAATGGTATACAATTAGGAAAGCCCTTACACTACATAGTTGCAGGTAAATATAAAGGAAATTGGACAGAAAATTGTAAGAAAATGTATAGTGTATAGTAAAGAAAATGTATAGTGTATGGCCAACCTAAGGCTGGCTATACACTATACAATTTTCTTTAGAAAATTGCTTTAGATTTACCAAAAACCATATAATAGGAGGTAAAACCTAAACAACACTTTCAGTTGTATCCAATTAAGTGGGCTCTTGCACTACACAGTTAAAAGTAAATCTAAATAAAATTGGGCAGAAATTGGACAGAAAATTGTATAGTGTATAGCCAGCCTATCTATGTAACTATGAATCTCTGGACTTCCATCATTCAATCATGTGTATGTGAAAATACAGTTTTTAAAAATATTATTCTTACACATGGTTGGGTTTTTTTTTGCAAAGTGAATATTTACCACATTCACGAAGTTAAAGTTAAATTCCCTTGCGAAGTGACCAAATGTTTGCCTTCAGCAAGTCAACCCCCACTGCGCCCAGTTCTGGAGACCTCACTTACAAAAAGATACAGATAAGACAGATCGAGTCCAGAGATGTGCAGAAAAAATGGTGAAAGATCTGAAGGACCAAACATATCAGGAGAGACTTCAGGAACTTAATATGTCCTGCCTGGAGGAAATAATGGAAAGGTTGGACATGACTGAAACCTTTAAATCCATGAAGGGGGTGAATAAGGTTCAGGAGGGCAGGAATTTCAATATAAAGGCAAGATCAAGAACAGGAGGACATGGACTGAAACTAAAGGAGGAAAGTTTCTCCTAAACCTTAGAAAGTATTATTGTACAGAAAAAGTACAGAACAGACTTCCAGCGGAGGTAGAGATCCATACAATTTGAAAAACAAAAAATAGAAAGGTGCACACTTGCTAGGTTGCTTTGTCTTTCACTGTTTCTTTGTTTCTACCCTTTCAACTTGTAATAAGTAGGATCAGTGGGGTTTATTGACTAAAGCTGGTTCACTCAGAATCTCCTGCACTTCTGCATAGAAACCAATCAGCTTCCAGGTTTTATTGCTAAAGCCTAATTGAACAAGCTGAGGTTAGTAGCTGATTGGCTGCCATGCACAGATGCACCAACCAGCTGAACCAGCTTTAGTAGATCAACCCCACAGTCAGTATAGCCTAATAATGGTCAGTTTTATATCATTCAATTTAATATGTGGCCTTTGTTATTTTCCTTCATTTATATAATAGCACACAACACATTACACCAGGGTTCCTCAACCATGGATCCCCCAGAGGTTGCTAAGGGTTCCTTGAGCAATGAGCAATTTCTGCCTCTCAGATAAGTTCACTCTGACACCAATGATCTATTTATCTGTAAGGGGAGGAATTCTTCCCAATGATCACAAGCGTATAGGGGGGGGGTCTCCAAACTATGGCCCTCCAGGTGTTGAGGAACTGTGAGTCCCATGAGGCCTTGCAAGACCCTGACAGCCACTGGCAAGACTCCCAGAGGCAGAGGCATGATGGGACTTGTAGTACTTCAACAGCTGGAGGGCCATAGCTTAGAGAACATCCTTCCAATGTATCATGAGTTGTAGATATAGTAATTATTAGCAAGGGTTCCCTGAGACCAGAACATTATTTCAAGGGTTCCTCTGTATTGAAAAGGTTCAGAAAGGCTGCATTACTGAAAAAAAATGTAACTTTTCAGGAGCTGAGCTCCACTTGGAATCTATCCATTAATAATAGATTATATTATCCGAAATGTGGCACCTAATGGTAACAATTGTGGCATGCCAGCAGCTCCAAAATTAATTTCCCCGTATTTATAAACTGACAAAAGTCATTTTAATGTACATTTTGCTTGAGACAGTATATTTATCATTGCTGGGTATATCATTCCATAGATTTTTTCCCTCTGCTCTGCGTTCTCTTTCTTCACTGTGTTCACCAATTGTAGATTGTTCTGGGAAATATTGAGCTGCAATACATGTCCTTAATTATAACATATAAGATAGTAAATTCAAGGTATGTCTATCATAGATATAAAATGGCCATTTTGTTACTGGGGTGTCAAATGTTTTAAAAACATTCCTGCTACAAGCAAGAGAAATAAAGTAGCTTCAAAATTGATCCCCATTACCCCTAAACCAATAAGTAATATGGCTTAATTAACTCTCATTAATAATACATATGTAATGTCCATTAACCTCCCTGGCGATATTCCTGAGTGTGGCTCGGAGTAAATTTTCAGTACCAAAAGCGGTAACCCCGAGCTACACTCGGGCTTACCATGCAGCGTTGCATAGGGGGTCCCTGCAGCACTTACCTTGTCCTTCGCTCCCACGATGTGTCCCCTGCAGCGTCCCCGGCCATCTCCTCCGGCTGATGCCGGCATCCGGCTTCCGTGTTCCGGTCCCTGTGACGTACGGGCGCCGGAACCGGCTGCAAATTTGAAATTTTTTAAAAAATGTCATTTTTTTAAAAATGATTATTACATAGTAAAACATTGCTGTTTCAAAACATTTCACGTATATTTTGTCCCTAGTGCTTTGTCCTGCGCCCTGCCTGCATTTTTACTGTTCTTTCTGCCTGGAAACTTAGAAAAGTCCATGGCGTCCAAAAAGTGTCCCTTTAGGTCAAAAGCGGTTTTAGACCGGCTAGAGAACAGTGATAGTAAATCAGAACCACTTGCAGAATTGAGTGATAATGATTCGTGGGGGAAATTCCTCATCAGACACTGAAAACGATTCTGCGACTTTGCTCAGTGATGTCCGAACTTGGCGCTATATTTCACATTTCAGTGTTTTTGGTTTGATTATATTATTGAATTAAATTTATAATTATTACATTATTATTTTTTATGATTATTTATTAAATTATAATTTATGATTTTGTGTTTCAAGTTTTATCCTACCCGGGATGTTTACTAGACTCTTGTTCGGACAGATTTCAGTGAGTTATTCCTAAAAATACAGGCCTACAATAAAAAAAAATACATATTTCCATGCAAAAAAATGGTACCGCTTTCAGCACCAAAAATATGAAAAATTCATACCACCAGGGAGGTTAAGTAAGAATTATTAATATTAATCAATTATTATGTACATAGTCTGGTTGAAAAAAGACAAAAGTCCATCCAGTTCAACCATTAAAAAACAAAAATAAAAACAAAAAAACCTATGTAGTCATAGTTACCCATTTAGTGTTAATTTGGTTATTAGTAATACACCTCCCATGTTTAAAAGTCCAAAATATTATAAAATAATAAATCAACCAAACAGGAACCAATTGCAAATTTGTGTAAAAAGGCCAATTCTAATTTAATGAATGTACTCCCTAAATTAAAAGATCCTCCAAGAAAGTTACCTTTCCAAGTTTAAAAAATAAAAGTAATTACCAAATGCAATGTGCTTGTAAATGTGAAATGAATAGGTAAAATGATTTAAAAAATAATATAAACAGTTTAATTCAGGGTTGAAATCTTTAACAGAGTTTGATGGATAAAAAGTAGCTTTAAAATAAAGTCAACTTTAAGATTAGATATGTATGCCAAAAAAAAGTCATTCTAAGCTTGGTAACTTTTAAAAATCTAAAGTTAAAACAAATATATAAATATATTTTAATTAGTAACCAATCTAAATTATTCAAGTGATATACAAAATCTGAAACACTATATCCACAAGTATGCACACCATATACAAGGTGAACTAGGTATATGCAAATAATATACATGCCAGCAGCAAAGGATATACACACCAGCAGCAAATAGTCTACACAACATATACATAACAATCATACCACACCACAGCCCTGAAATTTCTATAACCTCCACTGAATGGAGGGATGGGGACCCTCTACAGTAAGCTAGGTGTGCCCTATTCTCCTAAAGGGGACATTTACATCATAAAACCAGGGTGGGGGTCCCAGCCTTATGTATATCTGGCAACCCCCAGACTTCCAACACACTTGACAAAACATTGAGTTATCCACATCATCCCTGGAATCGCCTCAACATGCCCGTCTCTGACCCCAACAACTTGGACAGAAACCTGCCCGACATCGAGAACTGCCCTGGAGAGGCCAGTGGAGACCCCAAAGCCCCCGACTCAAATGACCAGCACAGCAAGAATAGCAAAAAGAAGAATTATCAAAGATACGCCAAACCACCATACTCCTACATGGCCATGATTGCCATGGTCATCCAGAGTGCCCCAGGGAGAAAGCTCAAGCTTTCCCAGGTAACTAACCCCCATTATGGGTCTTCTTGGGGTTTTACTGCAACTAGGGGCAGGTGAAGGGGGTGACATTGAGACCAGCTCAGAATAAGGACCAGTCAGAGGGAAAGTCTTTATTTTCAGAAGAAAATAGTTTAAGGAGAAAATTAATCTCTGGTAGACTTATGAAGACTGAAAAAAACATACCAATATGTAGTAAAAACAGAAGTAGGGTGAATTTTCTGTTTTTATTACTGATGGGCTTTAAAGGAAACATTTCTGGACAAAAAACATGGAGGCTTTCAACATCAAACCTCTTAAGAAAATTGCTAGTTTCCCGCCAAAATAAATACAAGCATGTAGAAAGAGTTCTGTCTTTACCATGACTTCAATTGCTACATGCCCAGTTTAGGAAGTATTGTATGATAGATGGGCTCCTGCCATATTCAGAAGGTCTGCAGAGATGTCCTCCTAAGTGTTTCAGTGCAGGTTTCCTGGTGAGGGTCAAAGTCACAAATGGAGCTAAGTATTACTTATATAATGTGATAGGTATGACGTATCTGGGTTTATGGTTATGCTCATTCGCTTATGTCTATATTTTTTCCTTGCAGATCCTCCAAGAGCTCAGCAACATCTTCCCTTTCTTTAAGGGGGATTATCAGGGCTGGAAGGACTCTGTTCGACACAACCTCTCCTCCAATGATTGCTTCAGAAAGGTAAGGACTTGGTGCTCCTGTGATGTGATGGTGGTGGGCTCTTAAGGTTCTAATCCTGCAGAATAGTCCTTGTATTAAAATGTAAATGTGATAATATGAGAGTGTGCCCAGAGCCCTGTTGCCTCTCAACTTCCCACAGCCCCCCCAAGACTCCCTGAGAGCTCTCCAGCCTCAATAGTGTTGACTTGCCAACTTCCAACAGTGTCCTCCAAACTCCTAAGGTGAACCCCAGGCCCTGCAAAGCTCCCATTCTCCTGGAGAGACCATCAACCCTCCCATCTACTCCCAACTCCCTCCAAAAGCCTCATCCCCTACAAGGGCATCAGGTCTGCTCTAATCCCCTCCAGAACCCTCAGTCCCCCACAGTGACATCCAGCCCCAGCCAAAGCTTTCCAGCATTTTAATACATATTTTGTATTCCGTAATTTAATTGTGTGACTATAGACTTTTTGTTTCTACTGTTTGGTCATAGAAAATTCTGGAAGAATTTACCAGGCCCTGGTCTCAGTACGGTTGCAAACCCTTGTTGTATGGTAGCTTGGAATATTTTCTGTATCCCGTACTTTGGATTTGTTCCATTTCTGTTGGGGGTCTGTCAATTGTCTATTTATAACTAATTGTATATTTATGGTTTGATGTATATTGGTAATTGTCTATTTATAGAGCTGTTGAGGAATTTTCTTTTTTTGGCCGTATTTTTACAATTTATGAAGACCTCCAAGCAGGAGGGGAACTTCATTTAAAATTGTTCTTTTCGTGTTCAAAAGTCTTTGTTTTTTTTAAATTTCAAGGTTTTTTTTTTTACACTAATGTTTTTGTACATCGCTGGAACTTTCTGCTTTAAATGTTTGTGAAACTGAGAACGCCAGAGTTGTGAAATACTGTTAAAGGGAAAGCAACAATTTTTTCATGCTCATTATAAATAATCCCGCAGACTCAACTAGAGTAATATTTTACCCAAACATAAACATCATTTTACCAATTATTTTTATAAGTTCTCCTACTGTGGGCTGAGTGCCTCCAGCACTGCTGAGTGACACAATGGGAATCTGGTGTCACTGGGTGATGTTTGGGATTGTTTGGAGTCCTATGTGCTACAGCCATTGTCCCAGGATGACACACCCAGTATGACACAGTGAAGGGAGCTTCATTTCCAATGTCTTCAAATACAACTCAGATACCCAAAACAGAGCAACTATTGTATCGACTCCATGGGGGGGATTTACTAAAACTGGTGCACTCAGAATCTGGTGCAGCTGTGCATGGTAGTCAATCAGCTTCTTACCTCTGCTTGCTCAATTAGGCCTTGTCAGTAAAACGTGGAAGCTGATTGGTTTTTATGCAGAAGTGAACTTCATTCTGAACTCTCTAGCTTTAGTAAATAAACCCCGGAATGTGTAGATGTCCACTCTGCTTCATTACTCTACCTTGTGTTTTTACCCTCCCTCATCCTCCCATTACCCCACACTGATTCTACCTATTGCATCATTATATTCTTCATATGGCCACCCCAGGGCAGGCATTGTCTCCTCCACCCCAGGGCATTGTCTTCTCCACCCCAGGGCATTGCCATCACCTCTACTGCAGGTTTGACCCCCTTCCTTTCAGCACAGGGTATTGTCTCTCCCCCCCCCCCCCCCAGCGCAGGGCATTGCTCTATCTTCTGGTGCAGGGAATTGCCCCTCCCGCAGCAACCAATTTCTTACTTTTCTCCTGGAATTTGCAGATTGCCAGAAACATCACAGGAGGGGCAGAGACGACACTGCAATAGGTTGATTTTTGTATTTTGTATATTCGTGTATACTTAGATTTATAAACAATTTTGATTAAAAAAAAAGAACTCCAGCTAAAATCTTAGCACACACCTGATAGGGGATCCTACCGTTTCCCACTCTATAGAAAGCAAACATTTTTAATTTTCTACATATATTATCCATGTATTATAAATAGGCCGTAAGGATCGGTTCCCCTAATGTCTTCTCACTCTTTGCAGGTCCTAAAAGATCCACTAAAGCTGCAGGCTAAGGGCAACTACTGGATGGTGGATGTGAGCCGAATTCCTGAGGATGCCATGAAGCTGCAGAAAACGGGAGGAACCCGGCAAGAAGCCTACCCTCCTGACCTGGCTCCTTATATCCTGCATGGACAGCCCTACAGATCTGTAGACTTTTACCACCCCCAGCTTTCAAATGAAAATACTGTGGTCAGATCAGATGCAGAGGCTGGTCCCTCCATACCAACCCAACCCCCAAATATAGATCCTGCCGCAACATTCCCAAACATCTTATGGAACCTTCCAACGTCTTATTCACAATATGTGCCCCCTAATGTTGTGGCCCCTCCCAGCATACACCCTCTCCTGCTTTACCCCAACTTCCCCTTTTCTTCTCAGTACAACTACATACCTTCCCCATACTCAAGCTCCACCTATGCAGAGCGGAGGGATGTTTACACTCCCAGTCAGATGCCCCCAATGCCTCCCCCATCCACACCCTCTGAAGTCAGAATCTGCTCTTCAGATTTCCCTCCCATTAGAATGGCCTTTGACATCCCCGAGTATCCACAACATGGGGGCTACATGAATATACAAAATGTCTATGGCCAGCAATTTACTCAGGGTGGGGTGTACCCAGGCTACAGACCCAATGGTTTCTGATTGGCCAGTTGATGAGACAAGGCTGGTCTTGGGCTGGTCACTTTTGCCTCCAGGACTATCTGCGCTTCAAGTCTTACCCAGTGATGTTGGCACCCAACATGGCACATGGCCCAGCGGAGGTGGCAGTCCAAAGGCATTAGTCAACAATGTATATATCAGTCATTTTCTGTCTTGTCTGTCTTTTTTTACTTCAAATAAATTTGAATTTGTTTTTTAATCTCAAGTGATAGCAATGTTTTTTTTTAAATAACAAACATGTCATACTTACCTTCTCTGTGCAGTGGTTTTGCACAGAGCAGCCCAGATCCTCTTCTTCTTGGGTCCCCCACCAGTTCTCCTGGCTGCTCCCCCTTGACCAGTGCCCCCAATAGTAAGCCTCTTTCTATGGGGGCACTGGTGCGTGCTCACTCCTGAGCCCTACTCTGTGCATTCATAAGACACAGAGCCGCGGCTCGGTCCAGCTCCTCGCTCTCTCCACATTGGCTCACTGGCTGTGATTGATAGCAGTGGGAGCCAATGGCTCCAGCTGCTGTGTTTCAGCCAATGAGAAGAGAGACCTGGGACAGCCAAGGCTCCCGTGCACATCGCTGGATCAAGAGGGGGCTCAGGTGAGTATTGGGGGGGGGGGGGCTGAGGGGGGAGCAGCACACAGAAGGCTTTTTACCTTCAAGCATAGAATGCATAAAGGTGCAAATCCTTCATCCTTTACAACCACTTTATCTTTATCATCAGTGTTGTAATTCTCTAGTTATATACTCTGTAAAAAGTACTTTGGAAGATAAGATCGGTACTTTATTGTCATTGCAACGGAAATCACAATGACATTCTATAAAAAAAAACTCCACACACATATGTGAACATATAACATTCTCAACATACACACATGTGAACATTGCCCCCCTCCCCCCCCATATAAAAGCCTAAAAGACACCCCGACCATAACACCAAGCCAAGTCACTTGGAGCGAGATAATATTACTCAGAATGACCATTTAGGGCCTTGATAGCTCTTGGAAAGAAACCTTCCTCGAGTCGTTCTGTCCTCACCTTTTTCTTTTCTGATCCTCCTGCCAGATGGTTTCCAGGTTTAGTAGTTTATATTTACTAAAATAATTGCATTTCCATGTTCTGTGTACTGTGGGAGACCAGATATAGTGAATGCGGGGTCCTGGGAGAGCGGATATAGTGAATGCAGGGTCCGGGGAGAGCGGATATAGTGAATGCGGGGTCCGGGGAGAGCAGATATAGTGAATGCGGGGTCCGGGGAGACCAGATATAGCGAATGCAGGGTCTGGGGAGAGCGGATATAGTGAATACAGGGTTCGGGGAGAGCGGATATAGTGAATACAGGGTCCGGGGAGAGCGGATATAGTGAATGCGGGGTCTGGGGAGAGCGGATATAGTGAATGCAGGGTCCGGGGAGAGCGGATATAGTGAATGCAGGGTTCGGGGAGAGCGGATATAGTGAATGCAGGGTTCGGGGAGAGCGGATATAGTGAATACAGGGTCCGGGGAGAGCGGATATAGTGAATGCAGGGTTCGGGGAGAGCGGATATAGTGAATGCGGGGACCGTGGAGACCAGATATAGTGAATGCAGAGTCCGGTGCGACCAGATATAGTGAATTCAGGGTCCGGGGAGAGCGGGTATAGTGATTGCAGGGTCTGGGGAGAGCGGATATAGTGAATGCGGGGTAAGGGGAGACCAGATATAGTGAATGCAGGGTCCGGGGAGAGCGGATATAGTGAATGCAGGGTCCGGGGAGAGCGGATATAGTGAATGCAGGGAACGGGGAGAGCGGATATAGTGAATGCAGGGAACGGGGAGAGCGGATATAGTGAATGCAGGGACTGGGGAGAGCGGATATAGTGAATGCAGGGTCCGGGGAGACCAGATATAGTGAATGCAGGGTCCGGGGAGACCGGATATAGTGAATTCAGGGCCCGGGGAGACTGGATATAGTGAATGCCGGGTCTGGGGAGACCAGATATAGTGATTGAAGGGTCTGGGGAGACCAGATATAGTGAATGCCAGGTCCGGGGAGACCAGATATAGTGAATGCCAGGTCCGGGGAGTCCAGATATAGTGAATTCAGGGTCCGGGGAGACCAGATATAGTGAATGCAGGGTCCGGGGAGTCCAGATATAGTGAATTCAGGGTCCGGGGAGACCAGATATTGTGAATGCGGGGTCTGGGGAGACCAGATATAGTGAATGAAGGGTCTGGGGGTTTAGTAATACTTTAATACCTAAAAACGTAAAGCAGATACCGGGTCTACCATGTCTCCTCTGGTGTAGAATGGATCCATGTCAGTCTTGGTCTTCCTAAAATCAGTTATTAACTCCTTGGTCTCCCAGTGTTTAGGGACAAATTGTTTCCCTCACACCACTCCACTGAATTGGCCACTTCTTCAATGTAATGCTTCTCATCCCCTCTTGTGATGCAACCTACTATGGTGGTGTCATCTGAAACTTTGATGTTACTATTTGTAGGAAAGCAGGGAGTGCAATTACAAGGGTATAGAGAGTAGAGAAGGGGACTCAATACACAACCATGTGGTACTCCTATGCTGACCACAGGCTGGGATGACACATGCTTACTCAGTGTGACCCCCTGTGGGCGTTCTACCAGGAAATCCTTTATCCAAGAGCAGGGGTCTCCAAACCTTCTAAAGAAAGGGCCAGTTTAGTGTCCTTTAGACTGTAGGGGGCTGTGGGAGTAAACAATGCCCATATCTTTGGTTTTAGCGGGATAAATAGTTGGTGTCAGTGGAAGGAATAGTTCCCCATTGTTGTTGTTGTCAGTGGAAGAAATAGTGCCCCACTGTTGGTGTGAGATGCAGGAACAGTGCCCCATTGTTGGTGTCAGTGGAAGGAATAGTGCCCCAGTATTGGTGTCAGTGGAAGGAATAGTGCCCCAGTATTGGTGTCAGTGGCAAGAATAGTGCCCCATTGTTGTTGTCAGTGGAAGGAATTGTGCCCCACTGTTGGTGTGAGAGGCAGGAATAGTGCCCCATTGTTAGTATGAGTGGCAGGAATAGTGCCCCATTGTTGGTGTCAGTGGAAGGAATAGTGCCCTATTGTTGGTGTTAGTGGCAGGAATAGTGCCCTATTGTTGGTGTCAGTGGAAGCAATAGTGCCCCATTGTTGGTGTCAGTGAAAGGAATAATGTCCCACTGTTGGTGTCAGTGGAAGGAATAGTGCCCCATTGTTGGTGTCAGTGGAAGGAATAGTGCCCCATTGTTGGTGTCAGTGGAAGGAATAGTGCCCCATTGTTGGGGTTAATGGAAGGAATAGTGCCTCGATGTTGGTGTCAGTGGGAGGAATAGTGCCCCATTGTTGGTGTCAGTGGGAGGAATAGTGCCTCATTGTCGGTGTCAGTGGGAGTAATAGTGCCTCATTGTTGGGGTCAATGGAAGGAATAGTGCCTCGATGTTGGTGTCAGTGGGAGGAATAGTGCCCCATTGTTGGTGTCAGTGGGAGGAATAGTTCCCCATTGTTGGTGTGACTGGCAGGAATAATGTCTCAAAGTCCAGATAAAGGCAATCAAAGGGCCACATCTGGCCCCAGGGCTGTAGTTTGGAGACCACTGTCCAAGAGCAAAGGGAAGGGGGCATATTCAGCTTCAGCTCTTCCCCACCAATAGATCTGGGACAACGGTATTAAAAGGCGAACTATAGTCAATGAACAACATTCTTCCATAGTTGCTGGAGTGTTCCAGGTGACATAAAGTGTTACTAAACCCCCAACAGAACAATCAGTCTGGCATTGTATGCTGGCTGATCACTAAAGAGCGGGAAATTTGAAAACATTTTACTTCTGACTGCTGGTGATTGCTGGTGCTTGTAGTTGTTTTATTTTCTTCTTTGGATCTTGCTAAAAGATTTTACTTTTTTAAATCCCTTTTTCTGTCACTTTTTAAATAGCATTTTTTTCTTTGTTTCTTTGTCTTCCTTCACTCTGCTAATTAAGGGGCGGGGTTAATTGGTCCCAGGTGATACAGGTCCTATATAGCTTGCTGTAGAGCTCACTCTGAGGTTGCCTGTATTTTGCTTGCTGGACCTTTTGATAAGTGAATTTTAAAAACTGGCGTTGGAAACGATAACAGGAGTCTACTAAGCTGTAAGTGACAAGTGATCTTTCCGATTAATATTGTGACTGGGATATGAATGCTAGCAGGGTGGAAGGCTTTGTGCAATGCCCAGTATGCCGCATGTATGGAGCAACAGCTCCAGGATGGATACCGCTGCAACAGATGTGAGCGGGTCGCCCTTCTGGAATCTCATGTTAGAGGTCTGGAGGAGAAAGTTGCAATACTGGGCAGAGTTATCAACCATGAACGGGGTCTTCTGCTCTCTGAGCAAGTAGCTAATGGGATTGATGTAGATGGGCTAATCAGGATTATCAGGTAGGAAGATGGGTTACTATAACAAGAGGGAGTGGTAGGGGCTCACAGAGAAGGAAGGCTGGCCCTGGGTTTGAGCACCCGAACAGATTTGCCAAGTTGTGTGAAGATGTGGGGGTGGTAAGCTCAGGGGTGGCAGCCCGGAATGTCACTGCTATCTTACAGCTGGGAGGGCAGACCATCTGGGAGGGGTGGTGAGGGTAGTGCAGGAAGGCCTAGACAGCTGGTGGTAGTAGGGGATTCTATGATCAGAAGGACTGATAGAATAATTTGTCGCCAGGATTGCCTCAACCAAATGGTTGGTTGTCTCCCTAGTGCCAGGGTTCGGCATATGGTGGACCGGGTTGATAAATTACTGGGAGGGGTTGGGCATGACCCAGCTGTCTTGGTTCATGTTGGAACCAATGACAGAATACATGGAAGGTGGATGCTCCTAAAGAATCAATTTCAAGAACTAGGCTGCAAGTTGAAAGGAAGGACCTCCAAGGTGATATTCTCTGAAATATTACCTGTGCCATGCGCAACTCAGGAAAGACTGGGAGATTAGAGAACTCAATGCATGGCTGAAGACCTGGTGTAAGAGGGAAGGATTTGGGTTCCTAGAGCACTGGGCCGACTTTTCGTTGGGGTGAAACCTAAATGCTAGAGATGGTCTGCTGTGCTGGGGGAGCGGTTTATGGGAAGGCTGGAGGAGTATTTAAACTAGGATCGAGGGAGGAATTAGATTATAATGGGGTAGACAGATCAGACAGGGGTCTGTCCTTATTGGTGGGTGTTATGGGGAAAGATGGGGGGGAAGGCTATGGCAGATGAGGTTCCCATGTTGCAAACAACCAATGGAATTGGTACCATTTATATGAAAATAAAAAATATACAAAATGTATGAACAAGGTGTCAAAGTGTTTTCAACAATGCCAGAAGTCTGCCAAGCAAAATAGGTGAGTTGAAAGCATTGTTGCATGAAGAGAGCTATGAATTAATTGGTATTGCTGAATCTTGGCTTCATTCTTCACTTGACTGGGCCATTAATATTCCTGGCTATGTTCTCTTTTGGAGAGAAGGTAAATTGGAAAGGTGGAGGTGTTTGTCTCTATGTGAGAAGTGATCTCAGACTGAGTGTGATGAGGACCTAGTTGATGGAGAGTGTGATGAGGCTGAAGTATTATGGGTGGAAATGCACATTGGGTGCGTACTACAATGGTAATCATTGGAGTTTGTTATAAGCCTCCCAGTGTTAATGAGGAGCTCCCAAGGGCTGGGTCAGTGATAATAATGGGGGATTTTAACTACCTGGAAATTGACTGGAGTAATGGGACTGCAGGAACAGTTAAAGGGCAAACATTTTTAAACCTACCACAGGACAATTTTATGGTACAATTCATAGAGGCCCCAACTAGGAATGATGCTCTGCTGGACCTGTTAATCTCAAACCATGCAGAGCTTATTACGACTGTCCATATAAAAGAACATCTGGGTAGCAGTGACCATAACATTACCTCATGTATTAGCTGTAAACAGCTAGCACATACGGGAAAAACACTCAATTTCAAGAGGTAATTTTCCAAGGCTGAAAGCTGCTGTCCAAGACTTAGACTGGGGGGGAACATTGGCATTGATGAACACAACACAGAAATGGGAGTTCTTCAAAGAATGTATGTGAACACACTGCAAAATATATTTCCATGGGCAACAAGTTTAAAAGGCTAAAAATCAAACCTATGTGGCTTATAGCCAAAGATTAAAAGGCTATAAATAATAAGAAAAGCGCTTTTATTATAAAAATGAACGCTATCATATAAACATTACAAAGAATATGCAAAAAGGACATAAAGGCTGCAAAAATTGAAACCAAATGAAAGATTGCAACAGATAGCAGGACCAACCTCCAAAAATTCTTCAATTATATTAATAGTAAAAAGGTTCGGTCTGATCATGTAGGCCCTTTACAGAATCTAGAGGGGGTGACTGGGGAAAAAGAAGGCAAATGTATTTAATACCTTCAGCTCTTTATATACAAAGGAGCATGGGGGGAGCTCTTGTCAATAATGGGCGTGGTACTGACACAGCTCCAGATGATCCACATTGGCTCACAATTGATATGATCCAAAAATATTTATACAGACTAAAGGTGAATAAAGCCCCTGGACCGGATGGCATACACCCACGGGGCCTTAAAGAATTGCTGTCATTTCAAAGCCATTGTTTCTCATTTTTAGGGACTCTTTAATGGCTGGCATAGTACCACTGGATTGGTGTAAGGCCAATGTGGTGCCGATATATATAAAAAGGGGTCAAAATCTTTACCAAGTAATTACAGACCTGTTAGTTTAACTTCTATAGCTGGGAAGATACTGGAGAGTTTAATAAAAGACCACATAGATGAGTTCTTGCTGGAAACAAATATTTTAAGCAGCAGACGGCATGGATTCATGAAAGACAGAAGTTTTCAAAAAAATCTGATTTCTTTTTGAGGAAGTGAGCAAAACCATGGACAGAGGGGTGGGGGTGGACGTGGTATACTTGGATTTTGGAAAAGCATTTGACACAGTTCCCCCACACGGCTAACTTGTAAGGTAAAGTCTACAGGATTGGAAAAATCCATATGTAAATGGTTAGAAAACTGGCTAAAAGATCGTATTCAGAGAGTAGTGGTTGATTCATACTCTGGATGGTCTGGGGTCATCAGTGGTGTACCCCAGGGTTCAGTGTTGGGACCCTTACTTTTTACTATATTTATAAACAATATAGGGTCAGATTAAAAATCCCATTTCAGTCTTTGCAGAAGCTGTGACATGGAATAACGTCCTTACAGGATGTCTTCAATTTACAAGCCGACCTCAATGCTCTGTGTAATTGGGGGACTATGGGGCCAATGAGATTTAATCTTTATAGATTTAAGGTTCTGCACTTGGGGTTAAGAATATGCATGCATCATACATACTAGGGGGGTACAACTGGGGAATCAATGGTGAAGGATCTGGGGGTTCTGGTAGATCACAAGCCTAATAACGGCATGCAATGCCAAGCTGCAGCTTCTATAGCTAGCAAAATCCTCTTGTATTAAGAGGTATAAACTCCAGAGAGATCATATTACCCCGGTACAAATCATTAGTAATACCTCATCTGGAATATGCAGTTCAGTTTTGGGCACCAATTCACAAAAAGAACATTGGGGAACTGGAGAAAGTACAGAGAAGGGCAACTAAACTGATACGAGGCATGGAGGAGATCAGCTATGAGGAAAGATTAGAGGAACTGAATTTATTCTCTTAAAGAGGAGATTAAGGGGGGATATGATCTCCATGTATAATACATAAGGGGGGATATGATCTCCATGTATAATACATAAGGGGGGATATGATCTCCATGTATAATACATAAGGGGGGATATGATCTCCATGTATAATACATAAGGGGGGATATGATCTCCATGTATAATACATAAGGGGGGATATGATCTCCATGTATAATACATAAGGGGGGATATGATCTCCATGTATAATACATAAGGGGGGATATGATCACCATGTATAATACATAAGGGGGGGAGATATGATCTCCATGTATAATACATAAGGGGGGGAGATATGATCTCCATGTATAATACATAAGGGGGGGAGATATGATCTCCATGTATAATACATAAGGGGGGGAGATATGATCTCCATGTATAATACATAAGGGGGGGAGATATGATCTCCATGTATAATACATAAGGGGGGGAGATATGATCTCCATGTATAATACATAAGGGGGGGAGATATGATCTCCATGTATAATACATAAGGGGGGGAGATATGATCTCCATGTATAATACATAAGGGGGGGAGATATGATCTCCATGTATAATACATAAGGGGGAGATATGATCTCCATGTATAATACATAAGGGGGGATATGATCTCCATGTATAATACATAAGGGGGGGATATGATCTCCATGTATAATACATAAGGGGGGGATATGATCTCCATGTATAATACATAAGGGGGGATATGATCTCCATGTATAATACATAAGGGGGGATATGATCTCCATGTATAATACATAAGGGGGATATGATCTCCATGTATAATACATAAGGGGGATATGATCTCCATGTATAATACATAAGGGGGGGATATGATCTCCATGTATAATACATAAGGGGGGGAGATATGATCTCCATGTATAATACATAAGGGGGGGAGATATGATCTCCATGTATAATACATAAGGGGGGGAGATATGATCTCCATGTATAATACATAAGGGGGGGATATGATCTCCATGTATAATACATAAGGGGGGGATATGATCACCATGTATAATACATAAGGGGGATATGATCACCATGTATAATACATAAGGGGGGATATGATCTCCATGTATAATACATAAGGGGAGATATGATCTCCATGTATAATACATAAGGGGGGATATGATCTCCATGTATAATACATAAGGGGGGATATGATCTCCTTGTATAATACATAAGGGGGGATATGATCTCCATGTATAATACATAAGGGGGGATATGATCTCCATGTATAATACATAAGGGGGGATATGATCTCCATGTATAATACATAAGGGGGGATATGATCTCCATGTATAATACATAAGGGGGGATATGATCTCCATGTATAATACATAAGGGGGGATATGATCTCCATGTATAATACATAAGGGGGGATATGATCTCCATGTATAATACATAAGGGGGGGATATGATCACCATGTATAATACATAAGGGGGGGATATGATCACCATGTATAATGCATAAGGGGGGGATATGATCACCATGTATAATGCATAAGGGGGGATATGATCACCATGTATAATGCATAAGGGGGGATATGATCTCCATGTATAATACATAAGGGGGATATGATCTCCATGTATAAAGCATAAGGGGGATATGATCTCCATGTATAATACATAAGGGGGGATATGATCTCCATGTATAATACATAAGGGGGGATATGATCTCCATGTATAATACATAAGGGGGGATATGATCTCCATGTATAATACATAAGGGGGGATATGATCTCCATGTATAATACATAAGGGGGGATATGATCTCCATGTATAATACATAAGGGGGGATATGATCTCCATGTATAATACATAAGGGGGGATATGATCTCCATGTATAATACATAAGGGGGGATATGATCTCCATGTATAATACATAAGGGGGGGATCAGGAAGGATTTTTTTTCCCCCAGCAGGTGCAAATTAGATCATGCTTTGCTGGGTGTTTTTTGCCTTCCTCTGGATCAGCTGTGGGTGTATGATTAACTTTTTTTTTTTTCCAGCCTAACTAACTATATGCAGTAAAGAATGCTTGTTATACTCACCGTGGAACCTAAGGCGTTAATCCTCTGTGGTGTGTAAAAATGCTGTTTGATCCTGTCTTCTGATTCTCCCCTTAGTGTCCCCCCCTCGTACATCCTGATAAGACATATTGTGTGGAGACACTCTGCACATGCTCAGTTTGGTGTGTATTGCTAGAGGTTTTTTTCTTGGAACAGTACATGTGATTAGCACAGGGCCAATCAGCATTGTCCAGAGGTCAGGGGTTCTGCATGCCACTAAAGAAGAAAGTTGACTCCTACAAGCTTAAGCCAGTGCTCCACTGGACACTGATAGAAGTCAAGACTGCTATATACTGCTGATGAGAAAAGGTATTTACCAGTTTATATTTACTAAAATAATTGCATTTCCATATTCTGTGTACTGTGGGAGACCAGGTATAGTGAATGCGGGCTCCGGGGAGACCAGGTATAGTGAGTGCAGGGAGACCAGGTATAGTGATGCGGGGTCCAGTGTTTAGTAACACTTTAAATACCTAAAAACTTAAAAGCAGATACCGGCTCTACCACTTCTCTGGTGTAGACTGGAACCATGTCAGTCTTGGTCTTCCTAAAAACCATTAACTCCTTGGTCTCCCCAATGTTTAGGGACACATTGTTTGCCCCACACCACAAGCATCTAAACTATCTGGTGAAGCTGTTTTGATGCATTTTTAACACCAATCCCTCAAAGCACTTCATTATTACCGGGGTGAGCACAATTGGCCTATGGTCCTTCATACTATCTAGGTTTGCTACTTTTGGTATGGGAATAATAGTAGATTTTAAGCAGGTTGGAACCACAACCAATGATGATGATCCGTTAAGACCCCTGCAAGGTGGCTGGCTCAAGAAAATTGTATAATGTATGGCCAGCCTAATGCTGGTGCACTCAGAATCTGGTGCAGCTGTGCATGGTAGTCAATCAGCTTCTTACCTCTGCTTGTTCAATTAGGCTTTGTCAGTAAAACCTGGAAGCTGATTGGTTTTTATGCAGAAGTGAACTTGATTTTGCACTCTCTAGCTTTAGTAAATACACCCCGGTATGTGTAGATTTCCCCTCTGCTTCATTACTCTACCTTGTGTTTTTACCCTCCCTCATCCTCCCATTACCCCACACTGATTCTACCTATTGCATCATTATATTCTTCATATGGCCACCCCAGGGCAGGCATTGTCTCCTCCACCCCAGGGCATTGCCACCACCTCTACTACAGGTTTGACCCTCTTCTTCCTTTCAGAACAGAGTATTGTCCCCCCCCCCCCCCCCCAGTGCAGGGCATTGCTCTATCTTCCGGTGGAGAGAACTGCCCCTCCCGCAGCAACCAATTCCTTACCATTCTCCCAGAATTTGCAGATTGCCAGAAACCTCACAGGAGGGGCAGAGACAACACTCCAATAGGTTGATTTTTGTATTTTGTATATTTGTGTATACTTAGATTTATATACAATTTTGATTAAAAAAAAGAACTCCAGTTAAAATCTTAGCACACACCTGATAGGGGATTCTACCATTTCCCACTCTATATAAAGCAAACCTTTTTAATTTTGTACATATATTATCCATGTAAAATATAACCATTTATGATAATAGGGGCAGATCCGGGGAAATTATTTGTCTGTATTATAAATAGGCCGTAAGGATCGGTTCCCCTGACCCGTAATAGATTTGTGTGAATTTGCTGTGCCGGCCTACGCCTCTAATGTCTTCTCACTCTTTGCAGGTCCTAAAAGATCTGCTAAAGCTGCAGGCTAAGGGCAACTACTGGACGGTGGATGTGAGCCGAATTCCGGAGGATGCCATGAAGCTGCAGCATATGAGAGGCACCCAGCAAGAAGCCTACCCTCCTGACCTGGCTCCTTATATCCTGCATGGACAGCCCTACAGATCTGTAGACTTTTACCACCCCCATCTTTCAAAAGACAATACTGTGGTCAGATCAGATGCAGAGGCTGGTCCCTCAGTACAAACCCAACCCCCAAATATAGATCCTGCCGCAACCTTCCCAGTGCTCTTATGGAACCTTCCAAAGTCATATTCAAAATGCATGGCCCCTAATGTGGTGGCCCCTCCGAGCATCCACCCACTCCTAGACTACATGCCTACCCCATACTCCAGCTCCACCTATGCGGAGGGATGTTTACACTCCCAGTCTGATGCCTCCCCTGCCCAGACCCTTTGAAGCCAGAATCTCCTCTTCAGATTTCCCTCCCAATAATACGGTCTTTGACATCCCAGTGTATCCACACCATGGGGGGGGGGGGGGGGGGGGTTACATGCATACTCAAAATGTCTATGGGCAGCAATTTACTCAGGGTGGGGTGTACCCAGGGTACAAAACCAATGGTTACTGATTGGCCAGTTGTGGTGACAAGGCTTGTCTTGAGCTATTCACTTTTGCCTCCAGGACTAGCTGCACTTCAAGTCTTACCCAGTGATGTTGGCACCCAATGTGGCACATGGCCCAGCAGAGGTGGCAACAAACATGACCTACAGTCCAAGGCATTTGTCAACTATGTATATATCAGTCATTTTCTATCTTGTCTGTCTCTTACTTCAAATAAATTTGAATTTGTTTTTAATCTCAAGTGATGTTAAAGCTTTGTTATTTAAAAAAAGTTCTACTTACCTTCTCTGTGCAGTGGTTTTGCACAATGCAACCCAGATCCTCTTCTTCTCGTGTCCCCCGCCAGTGATCATGGCTCTTCCCCCCCTTGACCAGTAAGCCTCTTGCTATGGGGGCACTGGTGCATGCTCACTCCTGAGCCCCACTCTGTGGATTCATAAGACATAGAGCTGCGGCTCGGTCCCGCCCCGAGTCACTTTGTTCTCACCGCTTTCTTTTCTGAACCTCCTGCCAGATGGTTTCCAGATTTCGAAGTTTATATTTACTAAAATAATTGCATTTCCATGTTGTGTACTATGTGAGAGCAGATATAGTGTATGCAGGGTCCAGGGAGAGCGGATGTAGTGTATGCAGGGTCCAGGGAGAGCGGATGTAGTGTATGCAGGGTCCAGGGAGAGCGGATGTAGTGTATGCAGGGTCCAGGGAGAGCGGATGTAGTGTATGCAGGGTCCAGGGAGAGCGGATGTAGTGTATGCAGGGTCTGGGGAGAGCGGATGTAGTGAATGCAGGGTCCGGGGAGAGCAGATATAGTGAATGCAGGGTCTGGGGAGAGCAGATATAGTGAATGCAGGGTCCTGGGGGAGAGCGGATATAGTGAATGCGGGGTCCGGGGAGAGCGGATGTAGTGAATGCGGGGTCCGGGGAGAGCGGATGTAGTGAATGCGGGGTCCGGGGAGAGCGGATGTAGTGAATGCGGGGTCCGGGGAGAGCGGATGTAGTGAATGCGGGGTCCGGGGAGAGCGGATGTAGTGAATGCGGGGTCCGGGGAGAGCGGATGTAGTGAATGCGGGGTCCGGGGAGAGCGGATGTAGTGAATGCGGGGTCCGGGGTTTATTAACACTTTAATACTTAAACGCAGATACCGGCTCTACCACGTCTCCTCTGGTGTAGAATGGATCCATGTCAGTCTTGGTCTTCCTAAAATCAGTTATTAACTCCTTGATCTCCCCAATGTTTAGGGACAAATTGTTTGCCCCACACCACAAGGGTCACCTGGTGACAAAACTACCTGGTGAGGCTGTTTTGATACATTAACACCAATCCCTCAAAACTTCATTATTACCGGGGGGAGCACAATTGGCCTATGGTCCTTCATACTATCTGTTTGCTACTTTTGGTATGGGAGTAATAATAGGAGATTTTAAGCAGGTTGGAGCCACAGCCAATAATAATGATCAGTTAAATTAAAGACCCCTGCAAGGTGGTTGGCTCAGGTCTTAACAGCCCTCCCTTGGACCCCATCTGGGCCCACCGATTGACAGATTTAAATGCCTGACACACATCGTGTTCCTGTACCACAGGTGCGGAATCACCCATGCGCGAGCTCAAAAAATTGTTTGCCTGGGGTACTGCATCCTCGAAGTGTGAGAAAAAGCTGTTGAATTCCTCAGCCCGTTGGATATTAAAATGTGCACCCTGGTGAGTGTTCTCTCTGTGGTTTAGGATATCCTGTATCCCTCTCCAACCTTCCCGTACATCATTCCCTCTGCAGTATTCTGCAATTTTATTTTTATAAACTAATTTGGCCTCTTTTATGCCCCTCTTTAGGTTTGCTCTAACAACACTATACTTCACCGGATCCCCATTCCTAAAGGCACCATCCCGTTCTCTCAAGAGACAATGTACTCTCTTGGTCATCCAGGGCTTCTGATTAGGAAAAACCTTGATATGCCTCCCAACCAGGGGTGTATTTACCACAAGGCACTTGCATAGGGTGGCATTTTTCAAGGGGGCAGCAAGCACCTCCCCCCCAAAGAAAGGATGAAAGAAAAGATGGACAAATGCCCTGTGGGAACCCGAGAGACTGCTTGATATGTGTAGAGCTTAACTTTTGTTCCCGGGGATGTCCAGAGCTGTGAAGATGAGTGTCTCTCTACTACTGTTTTTTTTTTAAAAAAACTGGCGTGGGGTTCCCCCTCCCATCCATACCAAGCCCTTTGGTGCTGCTATGGATTTTGAAGGCAACCCCCACACCAAAATGTAAAAAAAAAAAAATTAAAAGGCATGGGGGTCCCCCCTAAAAATCCATACTAGACCCTTATCTGAGCATGCAGCCCAGCAGGTCAGGAAAGGGGTGTATGAGCAAGCACCCCCGCCTGAACCATACCAGGATACATGCCCTCAACATGGGGGTACTTTGGGGCATGGGGGGCACCCCTTCCCCCAAAAAACCTTGTCCCCATGTTGATGGGGGGGAAAAGGGCTTCCTCCCCAAAACTCTGGGCTGTGGTTGTGGGGGGCTTATTAGAATCTTGAATCTCCCTTTAAAAAGGGGGCCCCCAGATCCCACCTCCTTCCCATGTGAATGAGTATGTGGTACATGGTACCGTTGGTATGGTGAGGTGCATTGCATTGACCAATCACAATGCACTGTCAGGGCGCAGTGCATTGTGGGGCACGGTGGGCGAACAGCCTGCCGAACACCTGTACTGTTCGTGTGCTCAGCCAACACACAAATGGCCCATGAGCAAGTCTAACTTAGGTTCAACTAGAACAGACCGCCCAACACTATTTAGGCCATGTTTAAAATTTCCCATTTGGTCCTCTCAAAGCAGTCCTGTAACTGCTCGAGAGCCATCTGGCCAAATCCGTGTCTCCTTGCTTTCTGGAACAATTATTTGCCTGATTGGACTGTGAGGTGGAATGAGAAAGAGGAATAGATAATCTGAGTGGCCAAGATGAGGTGATGGAACAGCTTTGTATGCTTCCCCAACAGTATACCATACAACCAATTTATTTGTCCTGGGACTTTAAATGAGGCACAACACACGACTAACAACTTGTTTCCAACATAAATATCTAATAAATGAATAAACTTCTCATTGCTTACAAAAAGAGGATAATTTATATAATGTATATCCAAATTTCTTTCCATAGTAACTACTTTGGGTGCTATCAGAATTGCCCACCCACTTTCAATCTGCTTCTGGCTTGTCCCCTTGGGTTCTCAGAGTCATCCTTCCACAGCTCCCGGGTGAGACTCCCCTGGCCATCACCATTTGGAAATACTGTCTTATTTTTAGCTGATTTGTTAGTATTAGGGACCCTCTGGTGACCCTTGAGATTGGAACTACTTCAAATATTACAAGATCCCACTAGGTTGTTATATACTTGATGATTCACCTTGCAGATATTATACCTGCATCTACTCCTGAAGAAGTGTACTAAGAGTCACGAAACACGTTGAGTTTTTGGATGCAATTTTATTGTAATTCTGTATTGACATCTGGATTGTATAGAGACAATTGTATATCCAATGATGTATGGAATGCATTAATATGGATTTATTACAAATCAGCTTGTTACCATTTTATCCTCTTTTGTGAGCGATGAGAAGTTTGCTCGTTGGTCGTGTGTTTTGTGCCTCATTTAAAGTCCCAGGACAAATAAATTGGTTGTTTGGATATAAGGGATGGAGGCACATCACCGGGTGCATCAGGTCACATTCTATTTTTATTATATTCATTTGGGTGGACACCCCGGTCCATAGTGGCCTCTTGCACCATGCAGATGTACAATAATGACATTGTGAGATACTGACCAGAATTTATTGTATTACTACACAGATTATGTAAACTTCCTAGTATGACATTTCTGGTTTGGGATTGATTGGCCAGGGTCTGCCTCATCCTCCAGATGTGATGCATCGAGGAGACTTTTACCTCTTTTTGCTGCCCAAGCCTGCTTATACAGGCGGGGTCTGGGCCGCATCGGCACCATGTCTGCGCTTGATGTGTGATGTCAGCGTCATTGCGGCGTCATCACACCAGTGTGCTTTGTTCCATCTTGCTGCAGCCTTGAGGAATATGGTACTCACATCCCCATTGTGCCTGCATGGCGGTGGATGACTTTGTTGAGCGCTTCCCCTTTTAGACTGTTGGGGGGGACCAGCGCCTAGCCCCTGGGGACAAATGGTGGAAGCAGATGAAGATTTTTTTTTTTTTTTTTCCTATGAGGACACTGAGAAGCCACACTTGTTGTTGAGTGCCTCCCCTCTTTGATTGCACACACAATGTTGGGAGGGACAACTGATTAGCCCCCCTCCCGGGATAAATAGTTGTAGCTTATGGGGGTGGTTTGCCCCATGAGGATACTGAGAAGTAACACTTTGATGTATAGAGATGGAGTCATGGTGGGTCATGGTTTGGCTGCTTATATTAGTTTTTGCATATGGCCTTGGTGGTCTATTTTTCATTGGCATATTCTTTTATCTTTGGACTGGATTCTGTGATTTGGGTCTTTTCTTTCTTTTTCATACCACCAGGTGCAGTACATTCCATAAAGTGATCTTGTTTCCTTTTATTACTGCTAAATTACAGCCAGGGCCGCATTCCATTTTTGTTGTATTGTGACTCAAATATCTATTCAGTATTCCAATGACCGCTTCTGATCCATGGTGGTTTATGCTTTTGGCTGCCTACATTTTGTCTTCATTCGGCTCTGGCTACTTGGTGGTCTCTCTTTATTTCCACATGGAAGAAAAATATATTTTAAAAATATTCTTCCCATATATATTGACATATTTGAAATACTATAACTTTGGCTGTATTTAAAATAAATAAAACATATATAATATATACTGTATGTTGAAATGTGTCTTTTTATATATTTCCAAATATATAAAAAATTTTTTTTACATATTTTCAAATATATTGTGTCTTTAAAAATACAGTTAATCTACATATTTGGAATGCATTTACAAATATTTGCAAAAATGACTATGTTAAGCAAAATCTAAAATGATATATTTTAAAATATTTTTCATATTTTGTAATATATAAAAACACATTTCCCCCCTGACTGAATGGTTAGACACAGTGTTGTAGTAGAGAACGCCCTGTCCACTGTAGACACATTTGGATGGACTGAGACTTGACATCGTAGCCTGCATTTCGGCTTCTGGACCCACGTGTTACCCCCTTGATTGATCTTGCAAGTATTGCATCTTAATCCATAGGACTATATTTTTGGCTTGCACTAAATGATGTGCACTATTTTATCCAAATCTATTCACTTTAACGTCCCCGTTACAACCTACCCATTCTCCTCCCTTCCCCCCCCTTTTTTTTTGTCTCTTTTACCCCTCCTCCCCCCCACTACCTCACTCTATATCTTTTTCTCTAACTATCCTCCCTGACTTTTTCCTCTCTCACACCTTCTACACGCCTTCATTGTTCATACATTCTATACAATTATTGCATTTAATCTCCCATATAGGTGTGACTGATTTCACATGGCTCACACGTCCCTGCAATGGACGCACATACTATATCATATATATTATCCTGTGCTAGCACTACCCAACACATCGCTCCCCCTTAACTTAGGGGCTCACAAATACATAGGTCGTTAAACAATATGCCCGCTTTGATTTATCTATTACACTCTTGGTATATACGGGTTTGCTATATACAATAAGGATATATTTCATAGCGATGTGTATTCTGGTTTAAACCCATGGCCCGTCTGCGTAACGGGATGCTACATGTTGTGTCTATGTTCGGACTGTGATCCGTTTTTGTATGTACACTGTATGCCCTGCTTTTTTTCTAATAAAAATATTTTTGGAAACACATTTCAATATACAGTGTGTGTAAAATATATACTTTTTTTTAAATATATTGAATATGGCCAAAATTGTAGTATTTCAAATATATGCCAATATATTTGAGAAGAATATTTTTCTTCCATATGTGTTGGCACACCTTTCTGTGGACTAGACTGGGACCTGGATGTCTTTCCATTTTTTCACCACTAGGTGCAGTCTTGCACCTTTCATATAATCGCTCACTATGTCTCCCTACTCACTTCTATACTGCAGCCAGCATTACAAGTTGTTTTTGTCGTTTATCACTCATCTTGATTTTGTCATTCATTTTATTACTATAGTGTATATCCAAATTTCTTTCCATAGTAACTACTTTGGGTGCTATCAGAATTGACCACCCATTTTGAATCTGCTTCTGGCTTGTCCCCTTGGGTTCTCATGGAGTCATCCTTCCACAGCTCCCGGGTGAGACTCCCCTGGCCATCACCATTTGGAAATACTGTCATACATTTTCAGCTGATTTGTAAGTATTAGGGTCCCTCTTGTGACTCTTGAGATCGGAACAACTTCAAATATTACAAGATCCCACTAGGTTATTATATACTTGATGATTTACCTTGCAGATATTATACCTGCATCTACTCCTGAAGAAGTGAACTAAGAGTCACGAAACACGGCGAGTTTTTGGATGCAATTTTATTGTAATTCTGTATTGACATCTGGATTGTATAGAGACAATTGTATATCCAATGATGTATGGAATGCATTAATATGGATTTATTACAGATCAGCTTGTTACCATTTTATCCTCTTTGTAAGCAATGTGTCACGATCAGGGGTCAGGTTCAGAGACCAGTTGTTATAGCAGTGGAAAGGCTTACCTGAAACCAGCAGGATAGGTACACAGGCAGGTCACTGTGGCAGAGGAGTGGGATCACCCGAGGTGTGGAGTCTAAGTACCAACCGGTGTTCACCAGAGCTCCTAATGGTGGAGATGGATTTGGCTGCGTGTTGGTACCAGGTCACAGATCTCAGGATCACCCCACCAGGGAATGAGCAAGCCAGAAACCAGTAGCAGATTGAACAGGTTAGGAATCAAGCAGAAGCGGAGTCCGTCAACAAGCCAAGGGTTGGTCACAGACGGTAGTAGATGAGGATGAGGCAGAATCGTAGTCCAGGAACAAGCCAAGGGTCGGTCACAAATGGTAGTAGATGAGGATGAGGCAGAATCGTAGTCCAGGAACAAGCCAAGGGTCGGTCACAAACGGTAGTAGATGAGGATGAGGCAGAATCGTAGTCCAGGAACAAGCCAAAGGTCGGTAGCGAAGGTATAGACGGCAGTAGGAGAGACAAGCGGGATATTGGCTGGTGAAGGCACAATAATCTGGCAAAGAGGAAATGCTGAGACATGGCTTTTATCAGGAAGTTCATGGGAGGAGCAAGGGGTTCAAGGTTCAAGACAAACAGGGCCAAGGCAGGATCATCCAAACAGTTGTCAAGGGCGCTGTCCAGCATTCCAGGTGGCTCAGCAAGTAGAGACATTGCCTCTCACCGCAGAAGGCCCAGGTTTGATCCCAGGCTCTGACAGTCTATGAGCAAGCCTGTACTCCGAGGTCAAGATAAATATATGATTGCAGTACTGCCGGGCAATTTGCACAAGAGGCGGGACATGTGGTTGGGGGGGTGATAAAAACAGTGGTGGTTGACCTGTATTTACTGCCCACCCCAAGCTGCAAAGGTAGCTTAGCATGTATTTTTGCATGGAAGTAATGGTCTCTGTTGAGTTTGGAAGGCAGTTGCGGTGAGGGATGTTAGGAGTACAAATAGGCAATAGGGAGGTGATGTAATGTCAACTCACTGCCTTTCAATAGTCCTCTAAAAAGTGATCCACCACAGATTGCTTTTTCATAGGGCAACACAAGGGTAAATGAGAGTAGAGAGAAGTACAGAGAGTTTGTTGGGTGAACTATGTGCAGGAGAGGAGTGTGGAGGGTATGACGGGGCAGTATGTGCAGGAGAGGAGTGTGGAGGGTATGACGGGGCAGTATGTGCAGGAGAGGAGTGTGGAGGGTATGACAGGGAAGTATGTGCAGGAGAGGAGTGTGGAGGGTATGACAGGGGAAGTATGTGCAGAAGAGGAGTGTGGAGGGTATGACAGGGGAAGTGTGTGCAGAAGAGGAGTGTGGAGGGTATGACGGGGCAGTATGTGCAGGAGAGGAGTGTGGAGGGTATGACAGGGCAGTATGTGCAGGAGAGGAGTGTGGAGGGTATGACTGGGCAGTATGTGCAGGAGAGGAGTGTGGAGGGTATGATGGGGCAGTATGTGCAGGAGAAGAGTGGAGGGTATGACAGGGGAAGTATGTGCAGGAGAGGAGTGTGGAGGGTATGACGGGGCAGTATGTGGAGGGCATGACAGGGGGACGTATGTGCAGGAGAGAAGTGTGGAGGGTATGACAGGGGGACCTATGTGCAGGAGAGGAGTGTGGAGGGTATGACTGGGCAGTATGTGCAGGAGAGGAGTGTGGAGGGTATGACGGGGCAGTATACTCAGGAGAGGAGTGTGGATGGTATGACAGGGCAGTATGTGCAGGAGAGGAGTGTGGAGGGTATGACGGGGCAGTATGTGGAGGGCATGACAGGGGGACGTATGTGCAGGAGAGAAGTGTGGAGGGTATGACAGGGGGACCTATGTGCAGGAGAGGAGTGTGGAGGGTATGACTGGGCAGTATGTGCAGGAGAGGAGTGTGGAGGGTATGACGGGGCAGTATACTCAGGAGAGGAGTGTGGATGGTATGACAGGGCAGTATGTGCAGGAGAGGAGTGTGGAGGGTATGACGGGGCAGTATGTGCAGGAGAGGAGTGTGGAGGGTATGACGGGGCAGTATACTCAGGAGAGGAGTGTGGAGGGTATGACAGGGCAGTATGTGCAGGAGAGGAGTGTGGAGGGTATGACAGGGGAAGTATGTGCAGGAGAGGAGTGTGGAGGGTATGACGGGGCAGTATGTGGAGGGTATGACAGGGGGACGTATGTGCAGGAGAGGAGTGTGGAGGGTATGACAGGGGGACCTATGTGCAGGAGAGGAGTGTGGAGGGTATGACGGGGCAGTATGTGCAGGAGAGGAGTGTGGAGGGTATGACGGGGCAGTATGTGCAGGAGAGGAGTGTGGAGGGTATGACGGGGCAGTATGTGCAGGAGAGGAGTGTGGAGGGTATGACTGGGCAGTATGTGGAGGGTATGACAGGGGGACGTATGTGCAGGAGAGGAGTGTGGAGGGTATGACAGGGGGACCTATGTGCAGGAGAGGAGTGTGGAGGGTATGACGGGGCAGTATGTGCAGGAGAGGAGTGTGGAGGGTATGACGGGGCAGTATGTGCAGGAGAGGAGTGTGGAGGGTATGACGGGGAAGTATGTGCAGGAGAGGAGTGTGGAGGGTATGAGAGGGGGAAGTATGTGCAGGAGAGGAGTGTGGAGGGTATGACGGGGAAGTATGTGCAGGAGAGGAGTGTGGAGGGTATGACGGGGAAGTATGTGCAGGAGAGGAGTGTGGACGGTATGACGGGGAAGTATGTGCAGGAGAGGAGTGTGGAGGGTATGACAGGGGGCAGTATGTGCAGGAGAGGAGTGTGGAGGGTATGACAGGAGGCAGTATGTGCAGGAGAGGAGTGTGGAGGGTTTGGCGGGGCAGTATGTGCAGGAGAGGAGTGTGGAGGGTATGACAGGGGACTGTATGTGCAGGAGAGGAGTGTGGAGAGTATGACGGGGCAGTATGTGCAGTAGAGGAGTGTGGAGGGTATGATTGGGCAGTATGTGCAGGAGAGGAGTGTGGAGGGTATGATGGGGACGTATGTGCAGGAGAGGAGTGTGTCCTCATGACGGGGCGTGGCAGGGGTGGTGCTCTTTACCTGCATTGGGAGGTATGGTGACATCACCACCAACAGTAACTCTACCCCTGGAATTCATAAAGAGGGTCATAAATGTAGCCCCCCCCAGTGTAGGATGCTGGGTAAATTTAGTTTTTGGCTCCTCCTTTTATCAAGATAGCAGTGATCACTTGTCTTGGTCTGTTTAGGGGTTTCACAGGCTGGTTCGCTTTCCCTGCCTCTAGAAGCTTCCAGAGCTTAGGGAAGGAGATGCAAATAGCCAGTTTGGATATTTATGATACTCCAACCAATTCCAGGAGAGGAGTGTCCAGTAGGGGGCTGGAAAGGTGATAAGTAGTCTGAAGCGCCAGAGAGCTGGGTGTCTCTCAGGTAAATTCTAGAGCCGGAGGGGCTGCTGCCCTCAGC
The DNA here is from genome assembly GCF_062004578.1 of Staurois parvus. Classification (NCBI taxonomy): domain Eukaryota; kingdom Metazoa; phylum Chordata; class Amphibia; order Anura; family Ranidae; genus Staurois; species Staurois parvus. Next base: position 3,015,871 of record NW_028318371.1, read on the forward strand.
CAGCTTATGGACTGTGTAGCTGCTGAGGGTCTGGTTGGATTTTCTTAGGAAGTGATTGTAGGACCTCCCCACAAGGGATCTGCTCTGGACAAGGACTGTCTCACTCCCTGGACTGTGTTTGGAGTTAGCTGGAAGGTGGCAGCTGTCCTGGGGACTTATGAGTAAAGACCCAAAATTGATCCCTGTGACTGTGCTGTGTTGTGGATGACACATTGGCTACAAGTAGTTGTATGTAGGCACAAGGTAGCCAGAAGCCAAAGAAACTTGCCGCATGTTCCCCAGCTGTGAGGCTTTAGACTGTCCAATACTCCCAAGTCTGTCCTGTAATTGCTGTGCGCCATTCGTGTTGCAGTCCCCCACCCCCGAACCCTCTCCTGTTAAAGTTTCTTCACCCAGTAAATCTTAAAAAGCCGTCCCCTAGACCAACGGTCAGTAAATGGTGAGCCGCGAACAGCCCCAGCAGTGCTGCCGCCCGGACCACCAGCCCTCAATGAGAGATCCGCCACTGAGCAGGGCGGTCATCATGGCAACATGACATCACGCGTGCGCCCCGCCCTTTCATCACACTGTCTCTACGGCTCCCTCTCCCTGCCTGTACACAAGAGTCCAGCAAGGATCCCGGTACAGCTCCTGTCTGCCCTCAAGGTAGGGTGTAGTCTTACAAGGGCACTCTGATGGGCACAACATAGAATATGTCCATCAGAGTGCCCCTTTACATAACATGTGCCCAGCAGTGCCCCTTTACATAACACGTACCCATCAGAGTGCCCCTTTACATAACACGTACCCATCAGAGTGCCCCTTTACATAACATGTGCCCATCAGAGTGCCCCTTTACATAACATGTACCCATCAGAGTGCCCCTTTACATAACATGTGCCCATCAGAGTGCCTCTTTACATAACACGTACCCATCAGAGTGCCCCTTAACATAATGTGCCCATCAGAGTGCCCCTTTACATAACATGTGCCCACCAGAGTGCCCCTTTACATAACATGTGCCCATCAGAGTGCCCCTTTACATAACATGTGCCCATCAGAGTGCCCCTTTACATAACATGTACCCATCAGTGCCCCTTAACATAACGTGCCCATCAGAGTGCCCCTTTACATAACATCTACCCATCAGAGTGCCCCTTTACATAACATCTATCCATCAGAGTGCCCCTTTACATAACATCTATCCATCAGAGTGCCCCTTTACATAACATCTATCCATCAGAGTGCCCCTTTACATAACATCTATCCATCAGAGTGCCCCTTTACATAACATGTGCCCATCAGACTGCCCCTTTACATAACATCTATCCATCAGAGTGCCCCTTTACATAACATCTATCCATCAGAGTGCCCCTTTACATAACATCTATCCATCAGAGTGCCCCTTTACATAACATGTATCCATCAGAGTGCCCCTTTACATAACATCTATCCATCAGAGTGCCCCTTTACATAACATCTATCCATCAGAGTGCATACAAAAGGAGAAGTTGTGAAAAGAGATTCACAAGAAAGCGGCTACATTTTGGACAGAATACGATACTCAGAATAATTTCCAAAAATGATGCTTTATTAAACATTAATAGCAGACAATAGGGTAATTACCCCGATTCACCATCACCTCAGTATGAGATATTACTCAGACCTAAAACCACATCAAGACCAGTATAAATATGGATGTGCTGCAAAGACAATGACAAATACCTGTCTAATGCATTTGCAGCACTGTCACATTGGTTACACTACCAGTAGGAGGTATTTAAAAAAATTGTACCATCAGGTATTATGATAACACGCTAAGCAAAATGGCTAATATAGTCACCATATGGTCCTGACGAAGCTGAGTGAGAGCCCATCGGCGAAACGCGTTGACGTCATACGTCAGATACGTCACTTCTGGTCATGCGCATTGACGTTACACACGCCGACCAGCAAGGAGGCGGCCATTTCTACATGCCACGAGCTATGCAAGGCTGTATTGGCGCCAGGGAGAGAGCGGAGCCCGCGAGATATCGGCTGATGTAAGCAGGTGTCCCCTGGATCAACACGTTGCAGCAATTACGGAGGATATCTCCACTATACATCACCCATGGCACAGGTGGTCAGTGGACTGTTACAAGGTTAATGAAGAAGGTTTCTTGTTACTCTCTTCATATATTTAAGCAGGAGTACCCAGATTGACTGTCCATTTATTATTTGTTTTATTCCAGGATGGGGACATTATGATGTATCATCTAGGTGCAAGGCATCCATTATATATTACAACCAATGGAAAATTCACCAGGCCTTACTTCATCACGTCTATTACAGTGGTTCATAGTCCACACGTTGTGGTGAAGAAACCATGTAAAGCAGGGCCTTGCTACCTACATCATTTACTTCATCAAGGACATCTACAGGGACTCCTTCACATATAATTTGCAGATTTGCATTTGCCTAGTGTGGATGTGTACCACTCACATGTGCCTAAGAGGGGTTGTATTGTATGAGTCTATATAGATATCATTGGGGCTCTAATCCTCCCTATATCTAATAATAATAATAATAATTTTTTACCCACATTGCCTTTCATGGGCTAAGGGTTATATCTCTTCCATATGGTGACTATATTAGCCATTTTGCTTAGCGTGTTATAATACCTGATGGTACAATTTTTTTAAATACCTCCTACTGGTAGTGTAACCAATGTGACAGTGCTGCAAATGCATTAGACAGGTATTTGTCATTGTCTATGCAGCACATCCATATTTAGACCGGTCTTGAAGTGGTTTTAATGTGGTTTTAGGTCTGAGTAATATCTCATACTGAGGTGATGGTGAACCGGGGTAATTACCCTATTGTCTGCTATTAATGTTTAATAAAGCATCATTTTTGGAAATTATTCTGAGTATCGTATTCTGTCCAAAATGTAGCCGCTTTCTTGTGAATCTCTTTTCACAACTTCTCCTTTTCTATGCATATTTTTTGGCTACTTGACGGAAGCCATCTATTGGGTGATACAATAAATATCTATATGAACCTCTACCCCTTATTTTTCATTACCCATCAGAGTGCCCCTTAATATAACATGTACCCATCAGAGTGCCCCTTAATATAACATGTACCCATCAGAGTTTCCCTTTACATAACATGTATCCATCAGAGTGCCCTTTACATAACATGTATCCATCAGAGTTTCCCTTTACATAACATGTATCCATCAGACTGCCCCTTTACATAACATGTATCCATCAGAGTGCCCCTTTACATAACATGTGCCCATCAGAGTGCCCTTTACATAACATGTATCCATCAGAGTGCCCCTTTACATAACATGTGCCCATCAGAGTGCCCCTTATTTTATGATAATGGGGCACAAATGGGCACATACAGTGGAAAGGGGAACTCTGATGGGCACATGTGATGTAAAGGAGCACTCTGATGGGGAAATATGATATGAAGGGGTACTTTGAGTGTAAAGGGGCACTCTGACGGGAATACCTGATGTAAGGTGGCAATGTGATGGGGATACCTGATGTAAAGGGGCACTCTGATGGGGAATATGATGTAAAGGGGCACTCTGATGGGGAATACGATGTAAAGGGGCACTCTGATGGGGAAATATGATAGAAAGGGGTACTTTGTAATGGGGCACTCTGACGGGAATACCTTATGTAAGGTGGCAATGTGATGGGGATGCCTGATGTAAAGGGGCACTCTGATGGGAACTGATGTAAAGGGGCACTCTGATGGGAACAACTGATGTAAAAGAGCACTCTGATGGGCACACCTGATGTGATGGGAATACATGATGTAAAGTTGCACTCTGATGGTGACCCCTAATATAAGGGGGCACACTGATGGGCACACACTATTCAGACCTCGGCCAGAAGATAATTTTAGTGACCAGATCTCCTTGAATTTAATTCAATCCCCCCCCCCCCCTAGACTGTGGTATTGGCGCCGCTGTCAATGGACTGGTGCTTGGTGGTGGGCAGTCTGTGTACTGTTAGGGAAGAACCAGTTTTACCAAAGGCCCCCACATTGCACTCACTGAGACCAGTGATGGGGGTTATTTTTACACTCATGGGCACCAACATTGGGGGTTGTTACTGCACTCACTGACACCAATGTTGGGGGTTATTACTGCATCTACTGACACCAGTGTTGGGAGTTATTACTGCATCTACTGACACCAGTGTTGGGAGTTATTACTGCATCTACTGACACCAGTGTTGGGGGTTATTATTGCACTCACTGACACCAGTGTTGGGGGTTATTATTGCATCCAGTGACACTAATGTTGGGGGTTGTTATTGCAATTACTGGCACCAATGTTGGCGTTTATTATTGCATCGACTGACACATATGCTGGGGGTTATTATTGCAGCTACTGACACCAATTACTGTCACACAAAGCAATCAATATACACAGATTGGGATTTTTCTACCAAAAACATGGAGCACAAAATATTTTGGCCTAAATTTATGGCTAACTTTGAGCTTACTATATATTTTTTTAGCTGAACGTAAAAAAATATTGTTTTTCTTCAAAATTTCTGGTCTTTTTTTGTTTATACTATACTATAGTGCGAAAAATAAAAATTGCACAGGTGATAAAATACCACCAAAAGTGTGTGTGAAAAAAAGGACATAAATTTTGTTTGGGTGCAGCACTGCATGACCGCGCAATTCTCAGTTGAAATAGTGCAGCTCCGAATAGCAAAAAGAGGCGTGGTCATTAAAGTAGTCTGTAAAAAAAAGAAGTCAGCAGCTACAAAAACAGCCACTCCCCTGTCCCCGTTTCACCGGCCGTCGGGTATTCCAGGCGCCGGCATCTTCAGTGTGGGCACCCGGCAGTGACAGCTTGCGGCTTCACAGCCGGGTGCCCACTGTGCATGCGCGAGTACCGCTGCACTTCCTGAATGGCCCCGTAGTCTTCTGGGATCTGTCACGTGTCCCACAAGACTTCAGGGAGGGAGGGTAGGAGGACAACTTCCGTTTCTGATCGCCTAGGCTAGGGGTAGGCAACCTGCGGCTCTCTAGCTGTTGTGGAACTACATTTCCCATGAGACATTGCAAAATTGACAGTTACAGCTATGACTTGCAGAGGCATGATGGAACTTGTAGTCCTGTAACAGTTGGCGGGCCGCAGGTTGCCTACCCCTGGCCTAGGCGATTGCAGTGGCAGCGGGTACCTGTCAAATTCGAATACCCGTTCCCCCCGCCGCTCCCCAAAGGTGCCAATCCTTAATGGGGAGCGGGGGACCAATCTATAAAGCGGGACTTCCCCTTTTGGGTGGAACTCCGCTTTAAGGGGGGTAAATCCTCTGGAGGGCAAGTGGTTAAAAAAAATAAAATGTATTTTGCACCGTTTTTCCTCCTTGTTTCATATCATCATTGCTGGTCTCCTGCAGCCTCCTTGCCGGCACTTCGTGTTTCCATCTGGGATCTAGATCAGTGCAGGACAAAGACATGCTTTACTTTCTATCCATTGCTGAACCGCTTGCCTACCTTTACCCCCTCTAAGCACCTGCCTCCCCCCATTGGCCTGGGCAGGAAGGGGGCACTTTTACCTCCTTCCTGCCCAGGACAATCGTCAGCTTTCAGCGCTTTCGCACTTTGAATGACAATTGCGCGGTCATGCAACACTGTACCCATATGACATTTGTATCATTGTTTTCCCACAAGCAGAGCTTTCTTCTGGAAGTATTTATTCCCCACTGGGGGGTTTATTTATTGCACTATAAACGAAAAAAGAGAGAAAATTCTGGAAAAAAAGGTTTTCTTTGTTTCTATGATAAAAATTTTGCAAACAGGTAATTTTTCTCCTTCACTGATGTGCATTGATGAGGCTGCACTGATAGGCAGCACTGATAGGCGGCACTGATGACGCAGCATTGGTGGCCATTGATGAGGAGGCACTGATGATGCTACACTGATAGGGAGCACTGATAGGCTGCACTGATGGGCACTGATAGGCTGCACTGATGAGGCGGCACTGACAAGGCAGCACTGGTGGCCATTGATGAGGAGGCACTGATGATGCTACACTGATAGGCAGTAATGATGGGCACTATTAGGTAGCACTGAAAGGCACCGACTGGCAGCACTGGCTGATTGGCTCTGACGGGCACAGATTGGCAGCACTGTTGGGAACTGATGAGCAGCATTGTTGAGCACTAATAGGCTGCACTGATATGCAGCACCGATAGGCAGAAATGATGGGTTTTATTAGGTAGCACTGACTGACTGGCACTGACTGATTAGCACTGATAGGTAGCACTGACAAGCACAGGTTGGCAGCACTGCTGGGCACTGATGAGCACTTTTGGGGCTGCACTGATAATCAGTGCCCTGACTATCAGTGCAGATGTCTGCTTTGACAGTTGCCTGTTATGGGCAGTACTTTCCTCACACTGTGACAGCATAAGGAAAGTACTGCTGATAATGTTTTAGTGTTGAAAAAATAAAGACAAACAATGTTTTTGTGTTAAAAAAAAATGTTTTAGTATTAAAAAATAGAAATAAAAAAGGTTTTACTGTTAAAAGATCAAAATAAAAAATATTTAATGTTATGAAAATAACAACTATTTTAGTGTTATTAGATAAAATTATTTTTGTTAAAAAATAAAAAAGTTTTAGTATTAAAGATATAAAAATATTTTATCGTTAAGAAAAATTTTAGTGCTAAAAAAATAAAGATAAAAATTATTTTGTGCTAAAAAATAAAAAGTTTTGGTGTAAAAAAAGTTTTACTGTTAAAAGATAAAATAAAAAAATATTTATTGTTATTAAAATAACAAATATGTTAATAAATACAATTTTTTTTGTTAAAAAAATAAAATTTGTTTAGTGTTTAAAGAATAAAAAGGTTAAGTTTTTAAAAATAAAAAAAGTTTTACTGCTAAAAATGTTTTAGTTTTACACAAAACAGTTTGTGTTAAAAAAATAAATAAAACAAAAAATGGTTTATGTGCTAAAAAATGAAAAATGTATTACCGTTAAAAAAGAAAAAATATTTTTTGTTAATAAAAAAAGTGTTAAAAAATAAAAAATGTGTAGTGTTAAAATAATTTTTTTAAGTGTTGGGGTTAAAAATAAACAATTTTAGTGTTAAAAACTAAATAAAAACAAAAAATGTTTTTGTGTTAAAAAATAGAAAATGTTTTAATGTTATTTTTTTTAACTTGTAGTGTTAAAAAAAATTACAAAAAGTTTTAGTGTTAAAAAAAATAAAACATTATTATGTTAAAAAATTTTTTTTAAAAAGTTTAGTGTTAAGTAAAAAAGAAAGTTTTAGTGTTAAAAGAAATACAAATAAAAACGTTTTAGTGTAAAAAAAAAAGTTTTGTGTGTCCTGTGTTGTGTATGGATTGGTGCAGGTCAGGACTACAATCCCCTCCCTCTCCATACGATGACAGGTGTGTGCTGTGGGTGGGGAGTTGTAATTCCAGCGCACGCCTGCAGTACCCATGTTCTCACACTAGAGGTCTCCCCCGCTCAGCCCCGCTCCGCCGGCTCTCCATCCCCGGCTGTCCTCATTAACCCCTGTGTGTCCGGCGGGCGGGGTGCCGGTGGGGTGTCGGTGTCCGTCCATCCTCCCCGGTGTGTCTCCTCCTCCGTGCTGGTCGTCGGTGTGCTCAGTATGGAGGGATGGCGGTAGAAGGCGGGGTGGAGGTGCTGCTCCGGGACGGTTGGTATACAGTTGCGGGGAAGTTGTCGGAGGTCTCCCCGGTGCTGAGCGCGGACCGGTCCGGGGACAACGGGGTGACCAATGGATCGTTCCGGGGCCCCTCCGAGCCCCCCCAGCCCGAGGCCATCGCCAACCAGAAGCGGACGGTGCGGGTGGTGGAGCCGGGCGGGCTGGGGATCCATGAAGGGGGGCCGGGAGAACAAGATGCCCGTCCTCATCTCCAACATCTTCCGCGGGCTGGCCGCCGACCTCACCCACTCCCTCTGTCGGGGGCGCCATCCTCTCCGTCACTGGCACCGACCTCCGGGATGACACACGTGACGAGGGCGGGCAGGGAGGTCACCCTGGAGGGTAAGTACCACCTGTGACATGGGATGGGGGGACATGTATGTGTAGGGGACATGGGGGGGTAAGTACCACCTGTGACATGGGATGGGGGGACATGTATGTGTAGGGGACATTGGGGGGGGTAAGTACCACCTGTGACATGGGATGGGGGGGCATGTATGTGTAGGGGACATGGGGGGGTAAGTACCACCTGTGACATGGGATGGGGGGCATGTATGTGTAGGGGACATGGGGGGGTAAGTACCACCTGTGACATGGGATGGGGGGCATGTATGTGTAGGGGACATGGGGGGGTAAGTACCACCTGTGACATGGGATGGGGGGGCATGTATGTGTAGGGGACATGGGGGGGTAAGTACCACCTGTGACATGGGATGGGGGGGCATGTATGTGTAGGGGACATGGGGGGGTAAGTACCACCTGTGGCATGGGATGGGGGGCATGTATGTGTAGGGGACATGGGGGGGTAAGTACCACCTGTGGCATGGGATGGGGGCATGTATGTGTAGGGGACATGGGGGGGGGTAAGTACCACCTGTGGCATGGGATGGGGGGTGTCATGTATGTGTAGGGGACATTGGGGGGGGGTAAGTACCACCGATTGGATGGGTGGCATGTATGTGTAGGGGACATGGGGGGGTAAGTACCACCTGTGGCATGGGATGGGGGGTGTCATGTATGTATAGGGGACATGGGGGGGTAAGTACCACCGATTGGATGAGGGGCATGTATGTGTAGGGGACATGGGGGGGTAAGTACCACCGATTGGATGAGGGGCATGTATGTGTAGGGGACATGGGGGGGTAAGTACCACCTGTGGCATGGGATGGGGGGTGTCATGTATGTGTAGAGGACATGGGGGGTAAGTACCACCGATTTGGATGGGGGGTGTCATGTATGTGTAGGGGACATGGGGGGGTAAGTGCCACCAATTGGATGGGGGGCATGTATGTGTAGGGGACATGGGGGGCTAAGTACCACCTGTAGCATGGGATGGGGGGTGTCATGTATGTGTAGGGGACATGGGGGGTAAGTACCACCGATTGGATGGGGGCATGTATGTGTAGGGGACATGGGGGGGTAAGTACCACCTGTGGCATGGGATGGGGGGCATATATGTGTAGGGGACATGGGGGGGTAAGTACCACCGATTGGATGGGGGGCATGTATGTGTAGGGGACATGGGGGGGTAAGTACCACCTGTGGCATGGGATGGGGGGGGCATGTATGTGTAGGGGACATGGGGGGTAAGTACCACCTGTGGCATGGGATGGGGGGTGTAATGTATGTGTAGGGGACATGGGGGGGTAAGTACCACCGATTGGATGGGACGCATGTATGTGTATGGGACATGGGGGGTAAGTACCACCGATTGGATGGGGGGCATGTATGTGTAGGGGACATGGGGGGGTAAGTACCACCTGTGGCATTAGATGGGGGAGGTGCCATGTATGTGTAGGGGGCATGGGGGGTAAGTACCACCTGTGGCATGGGATGATGGGGTTCCTTGTATGTGTAGGGGACATGGGGGGTAAGTACCACCTATGGCAAGGGATGGGAGAGGTGCCATGTATGTGTAGGGGACATGGGGGGGGGTAAGTACCACCTGTGGCATGGGATGGGGGAGGTGCCATGTATGTGTAGGGGGCATGGGGGGATAAGTACCACCTGTGGCATGGGATGGGAGAGGTGTCATGTATGTGTAGGGGGCATGGGGGGTAAGTACCACCTGTGGCAAGGGATGGGAGAGGTGCCATGTATGTGTAGGGGACTTGGGGGGTAAGTACTACCTGTGGCATGGGATGAGGGGGTTCCATGTATGTGTAGGGGACATGGGGGGGTAAGTACCACCTGTGGCATGGGATGAGGGGGTTCCATGTATGTGTAGGGGACATGGTGGGGTAAGTACTACCTGTGGCATGGGATGAGGGGGTTCCATGTATGTGTAGGGGACATGGGGGGGTAAGTACCACCTGTGGCATGGGATGAGGGGGTTCCATGTATGTGTAGGGGACATGGGGGGGTAAGTACCACCTGTGGCATGGGATGAGGGGGTTCCATGTATGTGTAGGGGACATGGGGGGGTAAGTGCCACCTGCAGATAATTATATCATTAGTTTCCTGTTCTTTTAATTCATCTTGAAGCTCATTGTAATACAATTTTGATAAATGACATCATTAATTCTACATAATAGTGTTTGAACTTTTGTGTTTGATAATAAGCTGTTCATTGGAAAGTCTCATTTTGTAAAATAAACAAAGTGTGTTATGTTTCCTTTTTTAGGTCAATTAAGAAAAAGCAAACCATTGACCCGATCTTCCCTGTTTTTATTCCATATTTAGATTCTGTTTTTGAAGTGGTTGTAAACCCTTACATACACCCAGTGATACACAGAGATGAAACAAATCCTCCTACATACGTTGTACTTGTTTATCTGCAGCTCCCTCTTCTCTACAGCTGTTCATAGTGCAGAATTAATAAAGCTTGTTTGAGATTTCAGAAAACAGGGGGCATGGAGCTGAAGTTACTCTTCAGAGCTCAGTGAGAAGAGCTGTGAGAGCTGATTGTAGGGAAGGGAAGGGACCCCCCCCTTCACACAGAACACAAGAACAGAGCTGAGGCTGTCAATCACAGGCTGTGTGCTGAAGCTCTCTCCCCATCACCATTTTTGTATTGGTGGCAGGAACACCTGTCAGAAGTAACTCAGAAGTGGTCATTTCTGGCAGTAGAACCATTTTATGAATTTCAGCGATTTCTCAAACAAAAAAAGAAACTAAGCAAATTAGCAAAAAGCAGAAGTTATTTAGGGGCACTGAAGGGTTATTTTTTTTTTTTTTTTTCTTTTGAGAACTTTATATATTTTTGCTGAAAGTTTTGATCAATGACTTATTTTTATCCTGTAACCGTATGTGCTAAACTCAACCCCCCCCCCGTTGTGGCACCGTTATTTTTTTCTCCTGTAGTTCATCTGCGGCCATTCCGGGTTCTACAACCTCCTCCGCTTGTCTATGTCAGTCACTTGGGTTGAATGTTCCCTTTTCCTGACTTGTCCAGGCTGTGATTGATATCCTTTCTTATAATGCAAATATTTGATGAATTTGGGTGTTTTCTCAGAACATGTTTCAAAGTAGTAAAAAGGAAATGAAATAAAATAGGAAAAAGCAGAAGTTTTTTGGGGGCACTGAAGGTTATTTTTGGACCGTGAGAGCAATTTTATGTAGGGGGGTTTCAAGACTCCAAGTCCCATTGATAAGTGGCGTATCCCAGTATTTCTTGACGTTGTTTCAGTCGCGGCTCCCTTTAAAACTATGCAGAATGTCGGCATCTCAGTGTAAAAATGTACTGTAAGTGTTATTTATCAATGTGACATCCATGCCTGGGATGATGCAGACAACCACCTTGATGATATGAACTTCACAGTTCCCCCATCACATCAGAGACCCCCATCACATCAGAGACCCCCATCACATCAGGGTTCCCAAATCAAGTCAGAAGTTATCCCATCACATCAGAGTCACCTTTTCACATCAGAGACCCCCATCATGTCAGAAGTCCCCCTATCACATCAGAGTCACCGCTTTTCATCAGAGACCCCCATCACATAAGAGTGCCTCCATCATGTCATATGTCCCCCCCTATCACACCCCTGCCCTCATCTCATCAGAGTCACCCCTTCACATCAGAGAACCCCATTATATCAGAATTCCCCAATCATGTCAAATGCCCCCTCATCACATCAAAGTCACTCCTTCACATCTGAGACCCCCCCCCCATCTCATCAGAGTCACCCCTTCACATCAGAGACCCTCTCCATCTCATCATAGTCACTTCTTCACATCAAGGGACCCCCCCATCTCATAAGAGTCATCCCTTCACATCAGAGACCCTCTCCATCTCATCATAGTCACTTCTTCACATCAAGGGACCCCCCCATCTCATAAGAGTCATCCCTTCACATCAGAGACCCCCAATATATCAGAATTCCCCAATCATGTCAAATGCCCCCTCATCACATCAAAGTCACCCCTTCACATCTGAGACCCCCCCCCATCTCATCAGAGACCCTCTCCATCTCATAGTCACTTCTTCACATCTGAGACCCCCTCCCCATCTCATCATAGTCACCCCTTCACATCAGAGACCCCCAATATATCAGAATTCCCCAGTCATGTCAAATGCCCCCTCATCACATCAAAGTCACCCCTTCCTTAATGCTAGAGGTCCCTGTCATGTCAGGGCCCCCCATACATCAGAGGCCCCCTATTCACAAGAGCCCCCATCAAAGCATTGTCACTCTTGTGCATAAAAGACCCCCTATACATGAATCCCCCATCACGCAGCCCTCCCAATCAGAGAACCCCTCCCAGTCACACAGTCCCCTCTTCACTTCAGAGCCCTACCTTTTTGCTCCAGTAGCACAGCCGAGAGCAGAAAGTGGAGGAGACTGACTTCCATCTTCTCCTGAAAGCTGGGGGTGGCCCTGCATGGTGCCTGCCATAGGTCAGAGTCATGGTTTGCTGGCAGGCTGGCTGCCACCACCATAATAATGAATGGTGCCGTGCATCCTGGCCATAGAGTGCCATTGGTTGTTATTGGGCTGGTGGCCAGTTCATCTGCACCATGACAGCTTATGACACTGATCCAGGACAAAGTGGGTCCAATGTTTGTGACATCCTGGGGAGCCCAGATGGCACCCTGGGTGCCAAACACTGGTACAGTATATCATAAATAAGCAACATGGGTTTAAAAGCCTGTAAAGATGTATTCACTCATGAAACAATCAAACCCCAAACAAGAAAAATGGTATACCAGATCTTTACTTTACAAATGAAGAAGCAATATATTTTTTTAAATAGTACTGAGTCCTCCTTTGAGATTGCTAACTGATATCACTGTCCAAATAGACAATTTGTCAGACTGTCACCATCTCCCTCCTCATCTTTTCTGACTGTTTTTCACTACTGGTAGCATGAGGCGATACCAGGAACCTACAGAGGTTGCACAGACAGTCCAGTTCCTCCAGGATGGCACATGAATACGTTCCATTGCCAGAAGGTTTGCTTTGTCTCCCAGCACAGTCTGAAGAGCATAGAGGCACCATAGAGCTCGATTGGCATTTGCCATTGAACACCAGAATTGGCAGGTCTGCCACTGGCACCCTGTGCTTTTCACAGATGAGAGCAGGTTTACCCTGTGATAGATGTGAAAGGGCCTGGAGAAGCCGTGGAGAACATTATGCTGCCTGTAACATCGTTCAACATGACCATCTTGGTGGTGTGTCAGTGATGGTCTGGGGAAGCATATCCATGGAGGGACGCACAGACCTCTACAGGTTAGACAATGGCACCCTGACTGCCATTTGGTATCGGCATGCAATCCTTGGACCCATTGTCAGACCCTACGCTGGTGCAGTGGGTCCTGGGTTCCTCCTGGTGCACGACAATGCCCGGCATCATGTGGTGAGGGTATGCAGGCAGTTCCTGGAGGATGAAGGAATTGATGGCATTGAATGGCCCCCATGCTCACCTGACCTAAATCCAATATAAAACTTCTGGGTTATCATGTTTCGGTCCATCTGACGCCGCCAGGTTGCACCTCAGACTGTCCAGGAGCTCAGTAATGCCCGGGTCCAGATCTGGGAGGAAATACACCTGGACACCATCATCGGCTCATTAGAAGCCTCCCCTGACGTTGTCAGACATACATACGAGCACGTGGGGGCCATACAAACGACTGAGGACCGTTTCGAGTTGCTGCAATGAAATTTTAGCAAAATGGACTCGTCTGCTGCATCATTTTTTCACTTTGATTTTCAGGGTATCTTTGAATTCAGTCCTCTGTAGGTCGATCATTTTCATTTCCATCAAACGATGGGGCATCCTTACATTCCTAACACATTACCTAGTCCATGTCAATATAGATATCCAGCAGGAGATTTTTCTCCATTGAGAACTGATGTGTTTTCAAAGTGTAACTTTCATTTTTTTGAGCAGTGTATATGCGTCAGACCCCCTCCTGGCACTTCTGCTATTTGCTCTTGTACGCCTGGGCCTCTTTGAAGTGAACCTGTGTTTGTCCATGCAGGACACAGCAACATGTTCACTTTGGCTTCATACATATGGCTGTACAAGAGCCGTACATCGTGATGTCACCACCTCACCCCTCCAGTTGTCCAATCATAGAACACATTGCATTCATTCAGAAAATGCAAAGCATTCTCTGAATTGTGCCCATGCTAAGTGACTTACCTCCTGTGTTCACAATGCATAAGGCTGGATACCCTGAATGGGACCCAGAAGAAAGTGGGGTACTGGTGTGTACCTCAGTGATTTCCAGCTTCTAGGAGGATTGTCCAGGTAATGTATGCATAGATACACTGATCCAAGATGGAACTTTGTATAAAATAGCAATACCTGGAATCCTATTTAAAAGAGAAGTATTGGAAACTTTTTTTTTACATCATACTTCCAGTACGTAGGTGTACCTAGAAAGTGCAGAACAAACTGCAGTCCTGTGATCCATAGGTGAAGTGCAGCCAAAAGAGCTTTGGCTGTAGTTCTCCTTTAACCACCTGAAGACCAAGACTATTCTGACACTTCTCTCCAACATCTAAAAATCTGTAATGTTTGCCAGAAAAATAATTAGAATCACCAGATATTTTCTATATTTTGAAACCGAAGCCCTAGAGAATAAAATGGTGGTTGTTGCAATTGTTTATGTCACACAGTATTTACACAGAGGTTTTTGGAAACATTTTTTTTTAGTAATGCCCATGTTGAGGGTTAGGTCCCAAAAAAATTTTAATTCGGAAACCGTAATGAGTTTCCCTGCGAATGGTCTGGCAAGGTTTGAATTTGGGTTGGCGGCGATAAATTTTTGTGCATATAAAATGCTTTGTTCCACAATCAATGCATACAGATCTTCTGTGAAAAACAGCTCCAAAAAATAAAGGGGAGTAGTTAAATTTGCAATTTCCACCTGAATTCCAGGTTGGGTAGGGAATGGGGGAAGTGCGGGTGCTGCAGAATTTGTGGGCTGCCAATCTGGATTTGCAAGCACGTCTGGAAGGATACTAGGGGCTCTACGGGCCTGTGTGCAAATCCCGGGCTAATCCCGTTAACGCTGCATTTTTTGGGGGCGCTTTACTAATGTGAATGCTGGTTAAGTGCTGATCTGATCAAAGATGTTGATCCGTTCAGACACTATACTAACAATGGAGGTTTGTGTATGAGCGTGTTCCTGGCAATCAAGGGGTTAAATGTGATGACTGGTGTACTGATGGGCAATCTGATGCTATCTGGGAGGGGCGTGAAAACCACGGGAGTACAAATCACATGTGTGTATATATATGTGATTTTGCACACCTGTGCCGCCCTGTAGCAGTATTTCTGCTATAGGGCGGTCAGGAAGCGGCTACATAAGCGGTTTGTGTTATGGTGCTACATCACTTTAACTGACAATTGCACGGTCATGCAACGCTGCACCAAAATGAAATTTACATCCTTTTTCCCCCCATGAATTGGGCTTTCTTTCGGTAGTATTGATCGCCTGTGCATTTTTTGTGTTTTGCGTTATAAAAAAAAAACAACAATTTTGAGAAAAAAAACAATATTTTGGACTCTTTGCTATAAAACATGTCTAGTAAAAAAATTAAAATCAAATTTCATCATACATTTATGCCAAAATGTATTCTGCGACATGTCTTTGCTAAAACAAAATTCCAATACGTGTAAATTAATTGGTTTACGTGAAAGTTATAGCGTTTACAAATGGCGGTACAGAACTGAATTTTTTTTTTGTATACTAATAATAGTGGCAATCAGTAACTTATGGCGGCAATCAGTGACCTATGGCGGGACTGCGGCGGACATTCTGACACTGGGGGGAAATGACTTGGGGTCACTGACATCCCCAGTGACACCAATACAGTGATCAGTGCAAAAAAAAAAGCACTGACACTGTAGTAATGGCACTGGGGAGGAAGGGGTTAACATTTTTAGGCATTCAAAGCGTTAACTGTGTGAAGGGAGTGTTTTAGTAGTGGGCGGGGGGGGGGGGGGGTGTTCTTCACAGGAACACACTGTCATGGAAAGCTAAGCTCTGCTCTCCAGAACAGTGTGCTGGAAACTGACAGGGAGCAGAGCTGCATTGAAAACACTGCAGCTGTGCTTCGTGTCAGTGTTTGCCGGTAATTGCCGGGATCCGGTGGCTAATCACCGGCCGGGACCCAGTAATTGACACCCGCGGCCGCGATCGGTCGCACACGCCCCTTACCATGTAAACAGGATGATGTTTATAAACGTCATCGTGCCTTCAGGGGCCACTTTGCCGCAGTAAATGTACTGTGGGCGGTCCCCTGGTGGTTAAGCCGGCATGTTTCAGATCCCAAATAAATGGACAACCTTGACTTGCCCTCATGTGGAGGCGCCTCTGTGAAGGATTTGGAAAACATTTCAGGCTTTTTTCTGCCTGGCCAAGTGCATGACACTCCGAGAACGAGACGGTCCGTTTGTGTCTCCCCGTCACCAACAACTGTCCTCAGATGCAGCGAACATACTAATCAGAGAACGCCGGAGGTCTTATGTCTGAAGCCCCGAAATAGCGATCCATTCGTGCTCTCTAGCAATCAATTGGGAGAAATTCTCTGCGGTTCTCTGTTCTCTAGGCTGGTGATGGGAGCTGCTCGGCGGCAGCTATCTGGGATCACAGCTATTACCTGGGACACAGTAAACACTCCCATAGACTGTAATGACATCTGGCAGATGAGGTCTGGGAATGAATACAACTCGGGGATTACCTGGACCATTTCTTTTTAATATGAAGACGCAGGAAAGTCATATCGCTGAAATTCAGAGATCGCAGGCGGGAGGGGTCAGAGGGACGTGGAGGTGGAATTAGTGAGAAATAGTCTATTATTGGATTTGGAGAAATACGCTGTTTATTGCAGACTGGATCCTTTTCACTTTCATGATAATTAAAGGAAAGTTGTACGGAGTTTCTCTAAAATTGCAAGTCACCTGATTGTTCTACTGATCTGTTGTCTTCAGTACTCTAAAATTAGAATCCCTGATCTGCATAAAAGTTCAAAGTGGAACTAAACTGTATCTGAGCGCCATAAACTGAGAGCGCGATTTCATCCATTTTTAATATTCACCGCAAGCCCACCCATCCATCTATGTCTCCGGGATTTATTTTGTTGAGAAATCACTTTTGAGAAACACCTTTTTAGATTTCCAGCTGTGGCCATCTTGAGTAAGTGCAGAAGATTCATGTAGCTTCTACTTCCTGGAATCCATCTGCCATTAGCTCAGGCATGCAGACAGGAGGATGTGCTTGACTGAGAAAGTCCCCACTCCTCTCCTCCAGATGAAAGGAAAAAAATGCCCATGAAGACTCCTGGGATCTATGACATCATAATGGCCCAGAAACCAGAAGCAACTCAAGAAATGTAAACAAAAAAGTTTAAAACAAGTAAATAGGAAGGTATATTCTATCTATCTAGCAGTAAAAGGATTAAAAATAGGTAATGTTGATTAAGAGAGAGAGTTTAGCTTCGCTTTAATTTTGGGCTAAAGTTTTATTTGTAAAAATGCAGTCTGCATCTCTTGTGTCATGTCCGCAGTCTTTGACCATCTCTTGTATCCTGTCCGCAGTCTCTGATCATCTCTTGTATCCTGTCCGCAGTCTCTGATCATCTCTTGTATCATGTCCGCAGTCTCTGATCATCTCTTGTATCATGTCTGCAGTCTCTGACCATCTCATGTATCATGTCTGCAGTCTCTGACCATCTCATGTATCATGTCTGCAGTCTCTGATCATCTCTTGTATCATGTCCGCAGTCTCTGATCATCTCTTGTATCATGTCCGCAGTCTCTGATCATCTCTTGTGTCATGTCCGCAGTCTCTGATCATCTCTTGTATCATGTCCGCAGTCTCTGATCATGTCTTGTTTCATATCCGCAGTCTCTGACCATCTCTTGTATCATGTCCGCAGTCTCTGACCATCTCTTGTATCCTGTCCACAGTCTCTGACCATCTCTTGCATCATGTCTGCAGTCTCTGATCATCTCTTGTATCATGTCCACAGTCTCTGATCATGTCTTGCTTCATGTCCGCACTCTCTGACCATCTCACAGCCACCCCCTGACAACAAAACAAGAGGTCTTTACAAAATTTTTATTGTCATTTTACCAGCTTGACCTCCATGGTCCTGTCACATATTAATAAATGGCTGCCTTGCCTATTCCTGAGACAGGACCTTGGAGCTTACAGCTACAATCCATAGCCCACTTTTACTTAAAGCAGAACTCTGGGCAAAACCTTCATTACATGTCCTTGCTGATTTCCTACCTTCACTGAATATGTCTTCCATCTTCTGGTTCATTCAGTAGTTGCTGTGAAATAATCTTTTCATTTTCAAGTCAAACCATTAATGTTCCTTGGTTTCCTGTTTGTAAGAGCGGTGGCTGCTATGCCACTGGTCTTGGCACATCCCTTCTGTAGTTCTTTCTCCAGGAAGCAGTGATGTAATTCAGCCCCACTTGCAGTGGTGGGCAGACCGAGACTCTCAGACACATTCATCATGTACAGACCCGCCCACATTCACTACAATTCCCTGTGGTTGATGGGAACTGTAGTTTCCTTTTACTGCAGAGAGAGGAGAGGATATGATGTCATCCCGGCTGTTACTCCTCCTCCTTGGTACAGAAGATACTGTTATATTTTGAATTACAGAGATGAGGTCATGAAAATTCAATTAGACTTTTCTCCTAAATGGTAAAGCTTCTCAACATTTTATTATCTGTTTAGTGTTTTGTGTAGGGTGGTGTACTAATGGGGGATTTTTATGCCTATCCCGGAGTTCTTCTTTAAGTGCGGCCCTTTTAAAATGTCAAGGACTGCACTTGAGGCTCTTCGTATTAAGCAAGTTGACCACCACCGGAATAAATGGGTCCGCATGGAGTAACTACTTCAAGTGTTTGTTCACCTTCTCATTCTGTTCATTCTTTCTGGAAAGGTGAAGCAACCCTTTAAGGAGCCTGTAGCAGCAATCAGTCTGGTAGGATTGCACATTGCTCCATCCATGTGTGCTATGATCCATTGCTTTGGAATACCGATAGCTATTGGTGGAGCTCACCACCAAGCAAACCATCGTAAACGAGATGGTGAATGCATCTGGCCGTACACCAGGATGTTCGTTGGAAAATGTTCTTTTTGGGTGTTGATTTGAATTTCCAAAGGGTAGCGGGTTCAAATCGATGTTTGTTTTCAAATGTAGTGATGAGAAAATTCGAAGGATCAGGATGGAAGATTGCTTTAAATAAATGACCTTCTAACAGAGAATGCGGATTTTGTTCAGGAAATTACATTTCATTCCAAAACTGAGTGTTAAAAGGAAGAGAAATTTTGAAGTCGGATGTTCTCACGGTCAACACATGTACAAAGGATTTGCAGATGAACGTTTGACAATCTACTAGTGTATAGCCAGCTTTACTGCTCTCCAGCCAACCAGGTTGGATGGGTTGACTGCCTTCTTCCTCATCTCAAACAATGGTTCTTCCCACCACGCTGGCTATGATGTGGCTGCAGGATGCCTGGACCACCATTTCCAAATATATATATAAAACAATGCCTTCAGTTATGACTGCCATCTCTTCTACAGGAGGAGGGATGCCCGCCCCCTCCCCCGCCACCAATTCCTTTCCTGGGCTCTCTCATTCCATTGGGGATCCTGGGACCGCTCCAACCGGCAGCACCGACTTCAATACACACAGAGAAAGGAGCTGATGTAGTTCCTCCCTCTCTGTGGGATCACAAAATGGAAGCAACAAGGATTTTGTCACTTTTGGTTCTGGTTCTGTGTTTACTGGGCAGTTGGCGACCAGCTACTGTGCTGACCCATATGTGTCTGATCAGCTGCATTGGAGGCCAGAGGAGAGATCTGGGGTCTGATAGATCCAGATGTCTCCATAAAGAGGACCTGTCATAGCCCATGCTGTCACAAGGGATGTTGTACATCCTTGTCATAGCAATAAAGTTGATTTATAAAAAAAAAGGGGCAGTTAAAAAAAAAAAGTTTAAAATAAACTATTAAAAAAAAATTTAAAGTGTCCCTCCCCCCCCCCCCCCCCCGTGCTCATGTGCAAATACATACACATATGTAAATCCAGCACACATATGTAAATGGTGATCACACCATACATGTGAGGTATCGCCACGAACGTCAGAACAAGAACAATAATTCCAGCACCAGACCTCCTGCATCACTCTAAACTAGTAACCTGTAGAGGCTTTTAAAGTGTCACCTGTGGAGATTTGTAGGTCCCGTAGTTTGTAGATGTTCCACGAGTGTACTGCACAGTCTATTCCAAATCAAAACAGAAAGAAAAATGTTTCAAATTTGTTATTACTTTACAAAAAGTGAAGAAAAAGGAATATTTGGCGGTTCAAAAGAAACATGACCTCTTCAAGTATTTAGATGTGTTCAATCTGATCCATGATCCCTGGTATGCGATAAATAGGCCCAACACCGTAGTATGAGAAACATCCCCATATCATGATGCTTGCACCACCATGCTTCACGGTCTTCACAGTGTACTGTGCCTTGAATTCAGTGTTTGGGGGTCGTCTGACAAACTGTCTGCAGCAGATCCAAAAAGAACAATCTTACTTTCATCAGTCTACAAAATGTTGCCCCATTTCTCTTTTGCCAGTCAATGTGCTCTTTGGTAAATTGTAACCTCTTCAGCACATGTCGTTTTCCCAACAGTGGGACTTTGCGGGGGCTTCTTGCAGATAGCTTGGCTTCACATAGGCGTCTTCTAATTGTAACAGTCCTCACAGGGAACGTCACACCTTCTTTCATCACCCGGAGCTGATCATTGGCTGTGTCTTTGCCATTTTGGCTATTATTCGATCCATTCAAATGGCAGTTTTCTGTTTACTTTCACGTTTTGGTTTCCATTTTACAGCATTTGAGATCATTTTAGCTGAGCAGCCTATCAGTTTCTGCACTTCTTTATATATTTTCTCCTCTCCAATGAACTTTTTAATCAAAGTACGCTGTTTTTCTACACTTTGTCTGGAATGAGCCGTTCCTCAGATTTGTAGAGATATATTATATATAGAGGTATATTCCTTTCAGCAACACTGGCTATATCCATATGAACGTCCAACCTCCAGGAGCCACAATATACCGGGCAGAAAACAAACCTTCCTCACAAATTCACTATTCAGTGTCTCTCCAAAGAAAAGCCAAAGGGATCTGCAATAATGTTCTGCCATAAAAAATGTTCTTTATTAAAACCCGACCGGTACTTACATAATAGGAAGAAACAAGAGCGACAATCATACAAAACGCACTCATATCTACATCTCATTGGTTGGTTTGTATTCCCACAGATGGGGGGCCCAGTTTTTATTTCTGGGGCCTGTTTGTTGCCACCTTAGGCAGACTGTAATGGTTATTATATGTGATTTATTTTGTTATTATATACAGTACATGTTGTTCCTTAAAGCAGTTAGGGTGGATCCTGTCATCTCTAGGTGCATGGAGTACACTCACAGTCCTAGAAAGCTGGACTCTAAATACAGATATGAGAAATGTTTTTCCTGTCAGAAGATTTTTATATCTGTTCATCCATTGCTGGGATTTCCACAGCTCTGCCAGACAGCACAGCCAAGCAGACAAGACTACTTACAGTTAGGAAATACAGTGATGTCCTCTGTCCACCCCCAACCGTCTGATTGGATGGTGAAACAACAGCAGCAGACTGATTAGGTCATCTCTTTGCTCTCTTCTCCTATCAGTATGTTCTATGTTGGTACATGTGCATGCAGCACACCTGATTGGCTCTCGGTTCTGCCCCTTCTTCTTCCAGTGCTGCTGCATAGTAAGAGGCTGATACCAAATCAATTTCAGGCACTTCCACTAGTGGCATTAAAAAACACACATTTCCAGATTTATTAACCCCTTCCTGTCGGATGTATGTATATACCGTATTTTTCGCTCCATAAGCCGCCCTTTTTCCCCCCCAACAAAGGGGGGTAAATGTCAGTGCGTCTTATGGAGCGAATGTAAAGCGTCCAGTCCGGTATTTCTGCCGCCACCGTGTCAGAATATCGGGCCGGCCGCTTAGCTCTTCTCTCCTGCAGGACCTTACCTATTCCTCGCTCCAGCGCTGCAGTCTTCCCGCGGCGGCTTCTGTGACAGCCAGGTGCCCACTGCGCATGCGCGAGAAGCGCCGTGCTTTGTGAATGGTCCGGTGTCTTCTGGGACACATGACAGGTCCGAGAAGGCTCCGGGCCATTCACAAAGCGCAGCGCTTCTTCCGCATGCGCAGTGGGCACCCGGCTGTCACAGAAGCCACCGCGGGAAGAAGAAGAAGGAAGGACAACTCCGCAGAAGTAGGAGCGGATACCTGTCAAATTCAGTTACCCGTTCCCCCTCCCTCCCCAAAGGTCCGCAGTCTCTGGTAATCTCCTTTACTGTCTGCAGTCTCTGGTCTTCTGTGCTATGTCCACAGTCTCTGGTCATTCCCTGTACTGTGTCCGCAGTCTCTGGTCTTTCCCTGTACTGTGTCCGCAGTCTCTGTTCATTCCCTGTACTGTGTCCGCAGTCTCTGGTCATTTCCTGTACTGTGTTCGCAGTCTCTGGTCATTCCCTGTACTGTGTCCGCAGTCTCTGGTCTTTCCCTGTACCGTGTCCGCAGTCTCTGGTCATTCCCTGTACTGTGTCCGCAGTCTCTGGTCATCCCCTGTACTGTGTCCGCAGTCTCTGGTCATTCCCTGTACTATGTCCGCAGTCTCTGGTCATCCCCTGTACTGTGTCTGCAGTCTCTGGTCATCCTCTGTACTGTGTCCGCAGTCTCTGGTCATCCCCTGTACTGTGTCCGCAGTCTCTGGTCATCCCCTGTACTGTGTCCGCAGTCTCTGGTCATCCCCTGTACTGTGTCCGCAGTCTCTGGTCATCTACTGTACTGTCCGCAGTCTCTGGTCATCCCCTGTACTGTGTCCGCAGTCTCTGGTCATCCCCTGTACTGTGTCCGCAGTCTCTGGTCATCTCCTGTACTGTGTCTGCAGTCCATTGGTTCAGAATATTTTTTTCTTGTTTTTCTCCTCTAAAACCTAGGTGCGTCTTATGGAGCGAAAAATACGGTATGTGGCAGCACAGAGATTGGCCGTATTCTGTGCCTCCACGTATACACATACCTGTTTTGTGTTGGCAGCATGCCCCCAGCACTCTGACAGCACCGTCACTGACAATTGGAAGCTGGTAGGATGGGCTTCCAATTATCTAATCATCCAATCACAGTGATCACATGGTGCGGAAGCTGAGCAAGCAGGTGACGATGCTCCGGTGTTACTATCTCTTAAAAGGCTGGGAAGAAGGGGTTAATGAATACAGAGTTGCATTCATTTGTGTCTGTTATATCTGTCTGGAGATTAGTCCAAAGATGTACAGTTTTTATTCAACTGTGTGTGGCAAAATATCCTAAAAATCCAGAGCTATGAACAGGGGATTCTAAGAAGATCCTGGGATTTCCCGCTGTAAACGCATGTGTTCTGTATTGCAGACATCTAGAACTGCATTCACCTGATGCCAAGCATACTGCGGTGCTGCGAGCAAAAGATCCTGCGGCGGCCCAGACCTGGTTCAACGCAATTCATGGGGCGGTGACGGAACTTCTTCCCAAGGTGATGGCCGAAGTCCAAACTCAGCTGGGAAAAAACGGAACCTCTGGAAGTCATGAAATTCGGCACATGGGCTGGCTAGCAGAAAAGGTCAGTTTGTTGTGTCTTTGGCTTTATATTGTTTATCTCACGAGCTAAATGACCACAAAAATGTCTCATCTGAAGTCCCTTTAACCCTTTTCCGCCTACTCCGTTGTCCTTGTACAAAGTTCTGAGTGCCTGGGGGGCGGGAAGATTTTCGATCATGTGACTACTGTGTTTGGCTGTCATAGTGGTCACATGATCAGGAGTCGTTCCACTGGCTATGGATTATTAGTGAGGGCCGAGAGCTTTCTGTGACAGCCCAGTGTCTGTGCTGGGAGCTTGCAGTAAGCTTGTTCTCAGCACAGAAACATTGGCTGCCCAACAACGCACATGTGGGGGTGTTAAAGCCTGCCCTTGTGGCTGCAAATATGTGTTATTTGGGTGACAACAGGTTAAAGTGGAACTTAACCCCCCCAGGTTTAATTTTACTCTAAACCCCCTCCTCCCTTGTGTGCTGGGGGGAACTTAAATAACATACCCAGCCATCAACTGCAGCATTGCCCTGCAGTAATCTGCTGAAAGCGGAACCCACAGGGCCTTGTGCCGCCATCATTGGAGCCAGCTTTCTCTTCCAGGTCCTAGCAAGCAGCTCCCGATGACACTCCACTGCACATGCACAGCGTATTGTACATAGCCCCAAAGCCACCTGGGATACATGATGTTGGTATCTTAGGGGGCTTCAGGTGGGGTGGGGAGGATGTCATTCTTACCTAAGCGAGGAAGGCAGAAGCATGGGGTGTGTTCTCCTAAAGAAAGAAAGAAAGAAGTACAGGAGTTGGACAAAAGTATGGAAACACTACATGATTTGCAGGTGTGAAAGTGACGACATAGTTTGTGTTGAAAGCGGAAGTGACGTAACATTCTTTTGCTTCCGCTGTGTGATGAGACACCTAGCTAACAGGTGGAAAGCCTCACTTCCGTCATTTACTGCGTGCGCAGCTAGTAATACGGAGCCATGCCAGAGCTTACTGAGCTTCAAAGAGGGCAAATTGTTGGTGCCACTTAGCTGGTGCCTCTGTGACTGAAGTTGCCAATTTATTTGCCGTGTCACGAGGTACAATATCAAAGGTTATGGCGGCATATACAGTTTCTGGGAAATCGATGTCTGGGCAGCCATATCTTGGTATTCTGCAGGTCCCATTGTCACCTTGAAAGATAGAGTCACTGCCAGTGACTATGTACAAATTGTGGCCGACTATGTGCACCCCATGGTGCAGACATTGTTTCCCGAAGACCGCGCCATTTACCAAGCTGACAATGCTCCGAATTCACACAGCTGGCGTTGTCAAATCACGGTTTGGCGAGGATGCAAAGTCTCACACCTTCCCTTGGCGCCACAGTCGCCGGACCTCCATATCATAGAGCCATTATGGTCAACGAGATTTGGGCTCGTTTTTCGCCTCTGGCATCTCTGCGAGAGCTGGAACGATTTTTGTATGAAGAGTAGTATCAGATTCCATTATCCACCACCCAAGACTTATATTTGTCAATTCCCAGGAGAATTCAGACCATCTTGGATGCTAAAGGCAGTCCAACACTATAGTAGCTAATGATTTTGTGCTTTTACCTAGTGTTTCCATAATTTTGTCCAACCCCTGTAATGGGGACTGAAGGTTCGAGTTACAATCTTAGTAGTTTGACGTCATCGTGTTCTTGCTCTATCTGTTTAATGTGCTGATTGTCTGCTTGTTATTTGGGTCCACTTTAAACTGTGATCAGTTACTTAGGCGGAGACCTTTCTCTGCCACCTACTGCAATTTGTCATTTCTGTGCAATGTATGCGATTAAAGAGGGGACTCCGTATGCAGCTTTCATTGAATGTTGCCACTTAACAGCAAGCACTGAACACATCAAATATGCCACAGTCTCCTGGGAAGTGTAATTAGTCGGTTTGTTTGAATTTGGGGTTTTACTGTTACACTTAGGAATCGGGGGAGGCTGAGGATAGGGCCACTGTAGCTGACAAGCCCCCTTTGCCAGTCACACTCCGTGAACAGGGGATTGTGGCAGCTATGCTGTGTCTGAGATCAATGTTAGTGACGCCCACTAATTGGGCATTCGTCGGGGAGGAGCAGAGAAGCTGGAAATTAAGGAACCAAAAAGAGATTTACTTCACATTTCAATACTGTTTCATTGGAGAAGTGAATACAGGCATTTAGACATGCAAGGATGGATCTGTATTTATGTTTTTAATTCCTTCAGGAGTTAATTTTTTAAGGCCCAACACTGGAAACACTTTTTAGTCAGTTATTGTGTACCGAGAATACTATCTCTACAGTCACTGACCTCACATTTTCCAAAATACAATATTTTCCCCTAAAGCGGGCCTTTAACGTCTTAAGGGGCCATGCACGGTGCTTACAAGAAGGGGTCCGTTCCGATATTGGGAGCACGTGTAAAGGTAAAGGTACTCTGGGCTCTGATTTGGGTCACGCCGTGTACATCGTTCTCTGGGGAGGTACAGTAGTAAGTGTAGATGGTGAGACGACTTGTTCAGCTGAGCCAATGCAGATTTAATGAGCATCACACTTGTTAGCGTTGGCGGTTGGATTGGCTGGATGTCCGTAAAGACAGATGGATCCAGTGAATGCTTCCTGTTAATATGGAAGATGGACAGTCTAGGTGTTGATAGACATCGTTTATGTATTTACTTTGTACAGTTATTATTTGCTTTTTATGAACACGTAATTTCCAAAGGTTTTGCCCATTTATAACAGTCCCTGAGCGATTTCTCTGCTCCTTTTTTGTTATGTTTCCACAGAAGTTGAAGCGTATCTAAACCCGAGAACAAAATCTTTTCCAGTTTACCAATCTTTAGATTTGGTGGCTGCCATTGTTTTATTTTTATTAGGATTATCTAGTTTTTATGTTAAGCTGGTAATCATGTTCACTTCCTGTCCTAGGGTGACAACACTCAATGTACTATATCTATTGTAATGTTTGGGGGTTGTTTAGCTCAGGGTAGCGCTCACCAGCAAGTAGAATCCACACCAGAAATTGTTGTTTTAGAGTTTCTTGGCCCACTTTTATTAAAGAAAAAAAAAGTCCATACAATGTATGTTTGCCACATCAACAGAAAACAACCAATCCAGCCTCCTGGCTTGCACTTGCAACAAAATAGTTCTTCAGCCTCCTGGCTTATGTACAGCAGTTCTGCTCAGGCCTTCCACTATAGACCCTCGTCAGTCCCCCATAGACCACTTCCTCACCAACACTGTCCACACAGCTGGCAGCCCCTTGCTGCCCTGATCCTCAGGCTCTGGACTCTGTCCTTTCCAATGCACATATGCACTCCTCTGGATTCTCCCTTGCACATACCTGGACTCCTCGGGAGGATAGAGCCCAGAACCCTGGTCCTGTCTCTACAAAAAGCCCAGAACCCACCTGCATAATCCGTGTTCTGGCTATTCCTAAAATCTAGTCCCAGGATTGCAGATTTCTTCCCACCAAGATCACTTTGACATTTCCAGGTTCCAGGTCCCAAAATGGACCTTTATGAAACAATGAAGAAACTGAAAAGCCAGTTTCCTCTGCATTACACAAACTCCCTGGAGCCCCTTAACCTGCCTTGTTGAGGATCCTGGGTAGCATAATATCCTTTTACCAACATGACAGATCACCGCATTGTCACACTATGGAGAGCAGCATTGTCACCCTAGGACAGTGTTTCTCAACTCCAGTCCTCATGGACCCCCAACAGGTCATGTTTTCAGGATTTCCCTCAGATGAAACAGCTGTGGTAATTACTAAGGCAGTGAAACTGATCAAATCACCTGTGCAAAATAATGGAAATCCTGAAAACATGACCTGTTGGGGGTCCATGAGGACTGGAGTTGAGAAACACTGCCCTAGGACA
Organism: Staurois parvus; assembly: GCF_062004578.1. Taxonomy (NCBI): domain Eukaryota; kingdom Metazoa; phylum Chordata; class Amphibia; order Anura; family Ranidae; genus Staurois; species Staurois parvus. The sequence goes on from NW_028318371.1 coordinate 3,043,528, forward strand.
AGAAGTGTGTCAGGGCTACAGAACAAACACGTGTCGGCTTGTGAGCTGCTATGTGAGTAATAAATCTTACCAAGTGCTGATTGTGAATCGCCTGCACCTAACACATGCTCATACTAGTGTGTAAAAAAGCAAAAACCCACAATGTGCCACGCTTTACTTCAACAATAATATGTGTATCCAATCACTAATATTTCTAATGCATATCCAAATATATAAATGAATATAAATATATGTAATTGTGCATCCAGTTACTATTAGTTATATATCAAAATAAATGAAAAAGTGAATAATCCAATGATGATTGTCAACAACAGTGTCCATATGATTGTTATAAGCAGTCAAAAGAAAAATCCATATATGAGTTCCTTCAAACGTGCAAACTTTGCTTTACCGTATAATATCCCGTGCTTCTTAAAAAGTATTTGGTGTGAATAACTTGCATAAACGTGCTCCCCCCCGGTTGTGCTCTCACCTCCAATATATGAACAAACCGTTAAGTAAGGTCATATAGCGCTTGTGTCCCTTCAAATGGACCAAAGTGTGGATGGGACGGTATCCTGCTGTTTGGGGTCCTTCTCCACTCAAACGATAAACTCCCCTTCCACGGTGGTTATTATAGAGGAATACATCAAATCATAGTGTATTACCCTTTAAAAATCATTGTCATTAATAAAAGTAATGCACTCACATTTACTCTGTTAAAACTGCTTTGTGCACAAAATGTGTCCTCCAGAACTTTTTCCCAGGTGAAAACCCTAAAATTGCCAGCTGGTGTCAGTATGGTACCATCGAGCGTTGTGAGGAGCTTTGACGTCATGACGCTGGATGGAGCACGTTTATGCAAGTTATTCGCACCAAATACTTTTTAAGAAGCACGGTAAAGCAAAGTTTGCACGTTTGAAGGAACTCATATATGGATTTTTCTTTTGACTGCTTATAACAATCATATGGACACTGTTGTTGACAATCATCATTGGTTCATTCACTTTTTCATTTATTTTGATATATAACTAATAGTAACTGGATGCACAGTTACATATATTTATATTCATTTATATATTTGGATATGCATTAGAAATATTAGTGATTGGATACACATATTATTTTTGAAGTGAAGGGCGGCACATTGTGGGTTTTTAGGACTACAGAACACCTCCCCCTTTCTCCATATATACAAGGCTAGGTTCACACCCTCTCTATGCTCTTTCTCTAAAAAGTTATTCACTATATCGTATGGATGTATGTATATTAGAAGCCATAGGAATGACCGTTTCTGGCATTCCCACCCCTTTTTCATGCTCAATGCACATTTGAAATTGTGAAAGGGCAGGGATTCCCAAAACTCAAGAAGCGGCTGATTCGGCGGTCGCCTAATGCCTCACCCTCACAGGGGCTTTGCGGCAGCATAATTTACCTACGGCTAGGTTCACACATGTCTGGTGTGAATTTCCTGGTCATTTTCACTGCCAATTTCCAATGCAGCTATTCAGCGGTTCAGCTGCGGTTTTCAAATATGGCTCAGATGCAGATTTATGGCGCTGGTGGCCACTGGCGTCTTTAACAATACCTGGTCCACTTCAGGTCCAGACACTTGCACCCCCTTCCAGTCTCGGACAATTTTCAGCTTTCAGCACTATCACACTTTGAGTGACAATTACTCAGTCATGCAACACTATACCCATATTACATTTTTATCTTTTTCTTGAGACAGATAGAACTTTCTTTTGGTGGTATTTGATCACCGCGGGGTTTTTTTATTTTTTGCTATATAAACGAAAAAATACTGACAATTTTGAAAAAAAAAACATTTTTTGCCTAGTTTTTGTTATATAATTTTGCAAATATATCATTTTTCTTCATAAATTTAGGCCAAAATGTATTCTGCTACATTTTTGGGATAAAAATAACCCAAAACAGTTTATATTATTTAGTCTGTGTGAAAGCCATAGAGTCTATAAACTATGGGATGTATATTTGAAATATATGGCATATGGCTGTGATCAGGACGGTGGTATGGCAGTAGCCAAGATGCTGTTATGTGGTATGGGGGTGATTAGGAAGCTGTTATGGGGTGTGGCTGTGATCAGGATGTTGGTATGGGGTGTGGCTGTGATCAGGATGCTGGTATGGGGTGTGGCTGTGATCAGGATGCTGGTATGGGGTGTGGCTGTGATCAGGATGCTGGTATGGGGTGTGGCTGTGATCAGGATGCTGGTATGGGGTGTGGCTGTGATCAGGACGCTGATATGGGGTGTGGCTGTGATCAGGATGCTGGTATGGGGTGTGGCTGTGATCAGGGCTCTGGTATGGGGTGTGGCTGTGATCAGGGCTCTGGTATGGGGTGTGGCGGTGATCAGGATGCTGGTATTGGGTGTGGCTGTGATCAGGATGCTGGTATGGGGTGTGGCTGTGATCAGGATGCTGGTATAGGGTGTGGCTGTGATCAGGATGCTGGTATTGGGTGTGGCTGTGATCAGGATGCTGGTATGGGGTGTGGCTGTGATCAGGATGCTGGTATAGGGTGTGGCTGTGATCTGGATGCTGGTATGGGGTGTGGCTGTGATGAGGATGCTGGTATGGGGTGTGGCTGTGATCAGGATGCTGGTATTGGGTGTGGCTGTGATCAGGATGTTGGTATTGGGTGTGGCTGTGATCAGGATGCTGGTATGGGGTGTGGCGGTGATCAGGATGCTGGTATGGGATGTGGCTGTGATCAGGATGCTGGTATTGGGTGTGGCTGTGATCAGGATGCTGGTATGGGGTGTGGCGGTGATCAGGATGCTGGTATGGGATGTGGCTGTGATCAGGATGCTGGTATGGGATGTGGCTGTGATCAGGACGCTGGTATGGGGTGTGGCTGTGATCAGGATGCTGGTATGGGGTGTGGCTGTGATCAGGATGCCGGTATTGGGTGTGGCTGTGATCAGGATGCCGGTATGGGGTGTGGCTGTGATCAGGATGCCGGTATGGGGTGTGGCTGTGATCAGGATGCCGGTATGGGGTGTGGCTGTGATCAGGATTCTGGTATGGGGTGTGGCTGTGATCAGGATGCTGGTATGGGGTGTGGCTGTGATCAGGATGCCGGTATGGGGTGTGGCTGTGATCAGGACATTGGTATGGGGTGTGGCGGTGATCAGGACATTGGTATGGTGTATGGGGGGTGTTTTGTTTGCACTGGGACAGGTGACAAGGCCTCCTGAATGATGTATTATTGATACTGTGGGGCAGTGATCAGGGACACAGGGGAACTAAACTGGGGCACTGGGGAGGCTGGCAGTGCAGTGTGTGAGGGTACAAGCAGCCTGACATTCAGTGTAAACTCACACACTGCAGGATCGTTCACACTGAGAGCAGAGAGAAGCGATTGGTCACAGCAGTCACATGTGATACACCACGTGATCGCCCTAACACAGCGGTAATGTGATCCACTGTGTCCGGGCGACACACCGATCACCGGGTTTCGTGGTGAGCGCTCTGTGAGCCGCACACGAGCCATCGATGCAGCCTAACGTACAGGAACATTAGCCCGCATCGGCGCTGCTTCCCGTCTGCCGTCTATGTAGAATGGGCGGACGGGAAGAGGGTAAGGAGGGGGCCAGGTAGCTGGCTGCTTGTCCTGGTTTGGTATGGATTTTGAGGGTAACCCCATGCCAAAAAGAAAAACCTTATCCGAGCATGTGGCCGGGCTGGCCAGTAAAGGGGGGAGACCCTCAGATCCTGCCAACCCAACCCCCCCCCCCCCCATGTGAATGACTATGGGGTACATTGGGCATTTTTTTGCTATCCCTCACTTCGCTTTATCTGGCAATAGCACGGTCATGCAACGCTGCACACGAATGACATTTTTCATTTTTTTCCCACAAAAATAGAGCTTTCTTTTGGTGATATATGAACACCACTAGGTATTTATTATATAAATTAACATTTTGAAACAAAAAAAACTATTTTTAACTTTTTGTTATAAAACATATCCAATAAAAAAAAAAGAATATATGTTGGCCTTAATTTATGAAGAAATTTTTTTGTTACATGTTTTAGGTAAAAAAAAAAACGCAAATCAGTAAATGTGTATTAATTGGTTTGTGTGAAAGTTGTAGCGTCTACAAACAATGGGATAAATAATAAATACTGGAATTTTCTTTATCTTTTACATTTATTTATGTTTATACTATTAATGGCGATGATGAGTGGGGCTGTGATAGTGCGCCGAGCAATCTGACACTTTGTCACAACTGACACTGACATCTCCAGTGACACTGATACAGTGATCAGTGTTAATACTATACACTGTGACTGTATAAATGACACTGACTGGGAAGGGGTAACATCTAGGGGCAATCAAAGGGTTAGCGGTGTGTACTGTGTGTAGTATGGGCTGCTTTTACTAATCCAATTGGCTGTTTTTACTCTCTGCTTTGCAGGGAGAAAAAAATAGACACATCGCTGCTGTTTGTACAGAGATCTGTGTTGCTTGTCAACACAGAGCTCTGCTAAGTCATTCGCTCAGCCATTCAGCAGGTCCCAGCCATAAATCATTTGGCTGAACCTGCTGATTGGCTTGGGCTGTAGCGAATGGCAGCACAGACGGGGGTAACGGGCACACATGCCCCCTACCTAGAAATGAAAGATCACATACATGTACGTGATCTGGTGCAGAGGAGACCCCAGGCTGCTGTATATTTGCATGGGCCTGTCGGCAGCTGGTTAATTCATGGAACAGAGTTCTACTACCTAATAGTCTCTTATATGTTGTGGTGAGATGTCTGGAATCGGGATCCCAGATCTTCACATCCAGTGCAGCCATGACTAGAGGGTCCAACTCTTCTAGATGTGGGATTCATTTTATTGGATGGTCCATGCAGCAGAATTAGTGGGAACAGATGATACTATGAGAGACAGAAGAGGCCAGAGGGTGACTAAGCCCCGTAGACTCCACTGGGAACTAAAATCTCACTTTTGGGTGGACTGACCCTTTAACTGTACAGGATATGGTGGTGGTACACAAATGAAAGGAGTGCGGGACACACGGAATGATAGAAATGCCAGTCACCACAGACTTGGAATTACACTGTATCTGAGCACCACAAAGAGAAAATGATCATTTATTCATTTGTAATAATCAAAGAAAACTCCCCCATCCATCCATGTTTCCATGCTTTATTTTACTGAGAAATCACTTTGAAAAACTCTTGTCTAGCATTTCTGGCTGTGGCCACCTTGAGTAAGGGCAGGTGACTGATGTAGCATTTACTTCCTAGAATCCATCTGCCCTTAGCTCAGGCATGATGGTGTGCTTTGCTGAGAAAGCCCCTGCTCCACTCCTGAATACTCCTGGGATGTATGAGTTTATTTACCTAGTCTAGAAACCAGGAAGTAACAGAGGAATTGTTAATAAAAAAGAATATGTTTAAAACAAGTAAATGTGACCTACGTTCCTAAATACACTGCTCAAAAAAATTAAAGGAACGCTTTTTAATCAGAGTATAGTGTCAAGTCAGTTAAACTTCTGGGGTATTGATCTGGTCAGTTAAGTAGCAGAGGGGGTTGTTAATCAGTTTCAGCTGCTTAGGTATTAATGAAATTAACAACAGTTGTATTAGATCGGCAACAATGAGACGACCCCCAAAACAGGAATGGTTTTACAGGTGGAGGCCACTGACATTTTTTCCCTACTCATCTTTTCTGACTGTTTTTCACTAGTTTTGTATCATATGACGCCCTCCCAGAACTGGACAACCGCGCTCTATCCGTTATTCAGCTATAGCGCGCTTGGCAAGTGGTTAAAAAGATATTCCAGCATCCTCTGAGATCTCATGTTTCAGTCCATCTGATGCTGCCACGTTGCACCTCAGACTGTCCAGGAGCTCAGTGGCGACCTGGTCCAGATCTGGGAGGAAATCCTCCAGGACACCATCCGTCGTCTAATTAGAAGCATGCCCTGACGTTGTCAGACATACATACAATCACGTGGGAGCCATACAAACTACTGAGGACCATTCTGAGTTGCTGCAATACAATTTTAGTAAAATGGACTCGTCTGCTGCATTTTTTTTTTCACTTTTTATTTCCGGGGTGTCTTTGAATTCAGTCCTCTGTTGGTTGATCATTTTCATGAAACGATGGGGCGTCCTTATGTTCCTAACACATCACCCCGTCCATGTCAGTATAGAGACCCAACATGAGATTTTCCCCATTGAGATCTGATGTGTTCTCAAAGTGTTCCTTTATTTTTTGAGCCGTGTATTTGCTGAGGATAGCAGCAGAAGGATTGAAAATAGCTCATGTTTATTGAGATTGAAGTGTATTTTATTTATTATTTATTTCAGGTACTTCTATATCGCCGTCAATTTACACAGCACTTTACATATATATTGTACATTCACATCAGTCCCTAACCCTCAAGGGGCGTCCAATCTAAGGTCCCTAACTCACATCCATACATACACTATCTATCTATCTATCTATCTATCTATCCATTCAGTTGTATCCGACCCTTGGCGATTGCATGGACTGTCACTCGTAAGCGACTTTTTCCATGAATTCTCTTAGCAGTTATTTTACAGGGTAGGTTGCCAGGTCTTTCTCCAACCCCCACCATGCAGGAGATCCCACATGGCCAGGGATGAAACTAGGACAATTTAGACAGGAGCCAATTCACCTACCAGCATGTCTTTGGAGTGTGGGAGGAAACCGGAGTACCCAGAGGAAACCCACACAGGCACAGGGAGAACATGCAAACTCCAGGCAGGTGGTGCCGTGGTTGGGATTCGAACCAACGACCCAAGTACTGCCAGGCGGAAGTGCTAACCATTTAGCCACTGTGCTGCCCAAGTTGTGCATTCAAGTTTTTCTGTTGCCTGAAGTTGCCCCTCCTCCGATCAATTTATTGTGTTCCATTGAACGGGCTGCCGACACACGCCAGAATAGACCAAATATCGGACAAGCATCGTTTCTTCTGACTAGATGTGCAGTGTGGTGCGCTGCAATGCATGTTTGTCAGATGTGCGTTCGGTTCCTATTGACAATGGATGGCACTGCAACACGCTAATGCATGGACCACGTGTCGTCCTATGTTGCAGTAATGCATCTTACCGCAACACAAAAGTGTGATTGGATGCTTCATGTAAGGTGCGCATAGGCAGGGCAATTCACAGAACGTTACAATACACAGAGTCCTCCAGCATACTTACCAGCCAGCCAGCAAAATTGGAAAAAGCCTAAAATGTTTCAGCAATTTGTGTTCAGTTTGTTGGATACATTTGCAAATATATGTGAAGCCGCACTGCCACGTCAAGGCTCCTCTGTACAGTGCGGTCCCTAACTCCACTCTAATGTCATTTCCAAATTGTGACATACAGAGCAAGAAATACATTCAGAATGTAAACTAGTTCAACAAAAATTACATCAATAACAGAGGTTTTGGTTGCATATATTTGCAATTATATACGAAACTACCATCTATAGACGTCTAAAACATGAGAGAAAAAAATACTGGCCTCCAACCTCCCCTTATAGCCAGTCCAACACACGCCTTTAAAAAAGAATACCGGCCTCCAACCTCCCCTTATAGCCGGTCCAACACACACCTGGAAAAAAAATATTGTAGCTCTCTTGTTGGTGAAGAGAGCTGGTATAACTGCTTTCTTGGAGGCAGGTGCTGATGACAATCCTTCAATAGAGCGATGACGGAGCCTCCACGTAAATGTCACATGCTGACGGAGTCTCCACGTGAATATCACATGCTGACGGAGCCTCCATGTGAGTATCACATGCTGACGGAGCCTCCACGTGCTTGGCACATGCTGTCGGAGCCCCCACGTGCTCGGCACAAGCCGTCGGAGCCTCCACGTGCTCGGCACAAGCCGTCGGAGCCCCAACGTGCTCGGCACAAGCCGTCGGAGCCCCAACGTGCTCGGCACAAGCCGTCGGAGCCCCAACGTGCTCGGCACAAGCCGTCGGAGCCCCAACGTGCTCGGCACAAGCCGTCGGAGCCCCAACGTGCTCGGCACAAGCCGTCGGAGCCTCCACGTGCTCGGCACAAGCCGTCGGAGCCTCCACAAGCTCGGCACAAGCCGTCGGAGTCTCCACGTGCTCGGCACAAGCCGTCGGAGCCTCCACGTGCTCGGCACAAGCCGTCGGAGCCCCAACGTGCTCGGAACAAGCCGTCGGAGCCTCCACGTGCTCGGCACAAGCCGTCGGAGCCTCCACGTGCTCGGCCCAAGCCGTCGGAGCCTCCACGTGCTCGGCACAAGCCGTCGGAGCCTCCACGTGCTCGGCACAAGCCGTCGGAGCCTCCACGTGCTCGGCACAAGCCGTCGGAGCCCCAACGTGCTCGGCACAAGCCGTCGGAGCCCCAACGTGCTCGGCACAAGCCGTCGGAGCCCCAACGTGCTCGGCACAAGCCGTCGGAGCCCCAACGTGCTCGTTACAAGCCGTCGGAGCCTCCACGTGCTCGGCACAAGCCGTCGGAGCCTCCACGTGCTCGGCACAAGCCGTCGGAGCCCCAACGTGCTCGGCAGATGCCGTCGGAGCCTCCACGTGCTCGGCACAAGCCGTCGGAGCCCCAACGTGCTCGGCACAAGCCGTCGGAGCCTCCACGTGCTCGGCACAAGCCGTCGGAGCCTCCACGTTCTCGGCACAAGCCGTCGGAGCCTCCACGTGCTCAGCACAAGCCGTCGGAGCCTCCACGTGCTCGACCCATGCCGTCGGAGCCTCCACGTGCTCGGCCCATGCTGTCAGAGCCTTCCAGGCGGAAGTGCTAACCATTTAACCAATGTGCTGCCTCCAACCATTTAGCTACCGGCCTCCAACCTCCCCTTATAGCCGGTCCAACACACACCTTGAAACAAAATATTGTAGCTCTCTTGTGGGTGAAGAGAGCTGGTGTAATTGCTTTCTTGGAGGCAGGTGCTGATGACAATCCTTCAATAGAGCGATGACATAGGAGACTTTCCGATGATGAAGATCCTCCTCTGCTTCACCTCCTAGTGTAAAATTTCTTCCAACTTCTTGGCCATCTTAACTCCCAGAACAGTCGCACCCTGGCCATTTAAGTGCAGTCCGTCCCTGCTGTAGAGCTGGTAACTGAACGAAAAGTCTGCCCAGTTCTCCATGAACTCAAACCCCTCCTCTCTGCACCAGTTCTTCAGCCACTTGTTAAGCTCTCTAATCTCATTCTGCCTCACTGGTGTGGCTCGAGGTACAGGCAGTATTTCTGAAAATACTGCCTTGGAGGTTCTTTTCTTCAATATAGCTCCCAAGTCTCTGAAATCTTTTTGTAGGGCGTTCCATCTTCCTCTGACTTTGTCGTTGGTACCGACATGTACGATGACAGCTGGGTCCTCCCCAGCCCCTTTCAGCAATCTGTCCATGCGATCTGCAATGTCCCGAACCCGAGCGCCTGGTAAACTACAGACTGTTCGGCAATGACGGTCTTTGTGACAGATTGCTTTCTCTGTACCTCTAAGAATGGAGTCCCCTACCACCAGTATATGTCTATCCTTTCTTGTATCCTTGCCCCCATCTTCACTGGAGGAGATGTTCCCCTGGCATTTTGGTAGGGTCTTGTCATTAACGTCGCGTTCTGTCGGAGTCTCCACGTGAATGTCACATGCTGATGGAGCCTCCACGTGAATGTCAACTACTGACGGAGCCTCCACGTGCTGGGCACATGCTGTCGGAGCCTCCACGTGCTGGGCACATGCTGTCGGAGCCTCCAAGTGCTGGGCACATGCTGACGGAGCCTCCACGTGCTGGGCACATGCTGACGGAGCCTCCACATGCTGGGCACATGCTGACGGAGCCTCCACGTGCTGGGCACATGCTGTCGGAGCCTCCACGTGCTGGGCACATGCTGTCGGAGCCTCCACGTGCTGGGCACATTCTGTCGGAGCCTCCACGTGCTGGGCACATTCTGTCGGAGCCTCCACGTGCTGGGCACATGCTGTCGGAGCCTCCACGTGCTGGGCACATTCTGTCGGAGCCTCCACGTGCTGGGCACATTCTGTCGGAACCTCCACGTGCTCGGCACATTCTGTCGGAGCCTCCACGTGCTCGGCACATTCTGTCGGAGCCTCCACGTGCTCGGCACATTCTGTCGGAGCCTCCACGTGCTGGGCACATTCTGTCGGAGCCTCCACGTGCTCGGCACATTCTGTCGGAGCCTCCACGTGCTCGGCACATTCTGTCGGAGCCTCCACGTGCTCGGCACATTCTGTCGGAGCCTCCACGTGCTGGGCACATTCTGTCGGAGCCTCCACGTGCTGGGCACATTCTGTCGGAGCCTCCACGTGCTGGGCACATGCTGTCGGAGTCTCCACGTGCTCGGCACATGCTGTCGGAGCCTCCACGTGCTGGGCACATGCTGTCGGAGCCTCCACGTGCTGGGCACATGCTGTCGGAGCCTCCACGTGCTGGGCACATGCTGTCGGAGCCTCCACGTGCTGGGCACATGCTGTCGGAGCCTCCACGTGCTGGGCACATTCTGTCGGAGCCTCCACGTGCTCGGCACATTCTGTCGGAGCCTCCACGTGCTGGGCACATTCTGTCGGAGCCTCCACGTGAATGTCACATGCTATCTGAGCCTTTACGTGCTCGGCACATGCTGACGGAGTCTCCATGTCGATATCATATCTCTTCTCGCTCACTGTGGCAAGCCTGCCGGGTGAGCTGTGTTTGCAGTAAATAATATTTACATCTACAATAAAAAAGAATTGAATTTAGCACCTTAATCTACATTTTATATATTTTTCTTTATACAAAATCAAAATACAGAGAAAGTTAGAAACACCTGTGCCAGGGACAGTAAGGAGACCTGACATGATAGGGACACAGGGATGAATATAGTGGCCTTCATATAAAAATGCTAGTTGGGTGGCAGTTATGCCAAGCCTCTACAATTAAATGACTGAAGAAACCGGCAAGTTAAATGAGTGGGCGGGTCACAAGGGAAGTGGCAGTAGGAAGTAGTGGTGTCACCCGCCTGGCTCTGCATTGTGGCTGGGGTTTGTGAATCATTGGGCCAGCTAAGCACAGCCTTTTTTACTGGCAGTTTTGCCCAGAAAGTGTCATTTATCAGCCCTGAGGTCAGACAGGATACGGGTCACCCACTATGGGGGGGTCATACACCAGCCTGACAACAGCTGATTGTTTGCATTGGCAGGGAGAGTACACACGTGACTAATGTAGTAGGAATATTTATGTCTAGTCATATGTTTTTATCAATGTTATATGGATATTCATACTTTTGCTGGTGGAGTTGCAATGTGAGCGTCACGTGTATTCATGACCATCCGTATACGTGTGTGCATATGGGAATGTCAGCCGTCATCAGTGTCTATGACCATCCCTATACATGTGTGCATATGGGAATGTCAGCCGTCATCAGTGTCTATGACCATCCCTATACATGTGTGCATATGGGAATGTCAGCCGTCATCAGTGTCTATGACCATCCCTATACATGTGTGCATATGGGAATGTCAGCCGTCATCAGTGTCTATGACCATCCCTGTACATGTGTGCATATGGGAATGTCAGCCGTCATCAGTGTCTATGACCATCCGTATACATGTGTGCATATGGGAATGTCAGCCGTCATCAGTGTCTATGACCATCCCTATACATGTGTGCATATGGGAATGTCAGCCGTCATCAGTGTCTATGACCATCCCTATACATGTGTGCATATGGGAATGTCAGCTGTCATCAGTGTCTATGGCGTTCCCTGTACATGGATACATATGGGAATGTCAGCCGTCATCAGTGTCTATGGCGTTCCCTGTACATGGATACATATGGGAATGTCAGCCGTCATCAGTGTCTATGACCATCCCTATACATGGATACATATGGGAATGTCAGCCGTCATCAGTGTCTATGACCATCCCTATACATGTGTGCATATGGGAATGTCAGCCGTCATCAGTGTCTATGACCATCCCTATACATGTGTGCATATGGGAATGTCAGCCGTCATCAGTGTCTATGACCATCCCTATACATGTGTGCATATGGGAATGTCAGCCGTCATCAGTGTCTATGACCATCCCTGTACATGTGTGCATATGGGAATGTCAGCCGTCATCAGTGTCTATGACCATCCGTATACATGTGTGCATATGGGAATGTCAGCCGTCATCAGTGTCTATGACCATCCCTATACATGTGTGCATATGGGAATGTCAGCCGTCATCAGTGTCTATGACCATCCCTATACATGTGTGCATATGGGAATGTCAGCTGTCATCAGTGTCTATGGCGTTCCCTGTACATGGATACATATGGGAATGTCAGCCGTCATCAGTGTCTATGGCGTTCCCTGTACATGGATACATATGGGAATGTCAGCCGTCATCAGTGTCTATGACCATCCCTATACATGGATACATATGGGAATATCAGCCGTCATCAGTGTCTATGGCCATCCCTATACATGGATACATATGGGAATGTCAGCCGTCATCAGTGTCTATGACCATACCTATACATGTGTGCATATGGGAATGTCAGCCGTCATCAGTGTCTATGGCGATCCCTGTACATGGATACATATGGGAATGTCAGCCGTCATCAGTGTCTATGACCATCCCTATACATGTGTGCATATGGGAATGTCAGCCGTCATCAGTGTCTATGACCATCCCTATACATGTGTGCATATGGGAATGTCAGCCGTCATCAGTGTCTATGACCATCCGTATACATGTGTGCATATGGGAATGTCAGCCGTCATCAGTGTCTATGGCGATCCCTGTACATGGATACATATGGGAATGTCAGCCGTCATCAGTGTCTATGGCCCAGGGATGATGAATTCCTATCTCCCTACACCTGGGACATGTTCAGTCCTGCTGCGGGCAAAATAAAAAAAAAAAAAAATTCTAATTTTTTTAGTTGTAAACCATGAAAGGTACACCCAAGTACATATCATCCAATCCCCCCCCCCCCCAGACATATACACATGTACAAACGTAAAAGCACACGCTGGGGCGCCTACACATGAAAACGTTGATTGCAATACACGTTACATATCGCCGCACACGCCAGAATGAGCGCAATAATTCTAGCAGCAGACCCCCTCCATACACTATACTGATCACCTAGAAGGGGCTGTAAAAGCGTCAACTACAGAAAATGTCGGACTGTTACAGCCCCTTCTAGGTGATCAGTATAGTGTATGGGGGGGGTCTGCTGCTAGAATTATTGCGCTCATTCTGGCGTGTGCGGCGATATGTAACGTGTATTGCAATCAATGTTTTCATGTGTAGGCGCCCCAGCGTGTGCTTTTACATGTGTACATGTGTATATGTCTGGGGGGGGGGGGGGGGGGTGTTATGTGATTGGGAGGAACTTTAATTTTTTCAATTAAAAAAAAATATATTTTATTTTTCCTGAATTTGTTTCCATGACATAGGGAACAATGTGCCGTCTGTGATGTATTTTGGTGACAGGTTCTCTTTATGGAGACATCTGAGGTGTAATAGACCCCGGATGTCTCCCCTGTACTACACTGGATGGACTGCAATGCACATCGGATTCCATATGTCCCGCCCTCGGTGGGCGGGGATCTCTGACCGGTAACCAGGAAGTGACATCACACCATCACTTCCTGGTCAGGACCAGACGGGGACGGGCGCTCTTTTCCTTCCTCTCCTGCTGAGGGTGGTGAGTCGGCCCCGGGGCCCGCAGATGAGGGGGCGGAGCCCGGGAGATAGTGGGCGGGGGGAGGGTCACACGGGGGGGCCGGCACTGTGTGGAAGCGGCTGCGCTGCCCCTCCAATGCTTCCACCTGACAGGTGAGCCCCGCAGCAGGGCTGAAGGGGAGAGGAAACTACCTGCCCCACCCCCGGGACGTGTCCGGACATGCCCGGCCATATGAATTCCCCATCCCTGCTGGAATGTCAGCTCTCCTCAGTGTCTATGGGGATCCCTGTACATGTGTCCATATGGGAATGTCAGCCGGGAAAAAGGGGAAAAAAGGGTCCAGTGAGAGGAGGTGAGTTCCCTCGTCTCTCTCTAGATCCACAATACATACCATTTTGGTGTTCTGCCTTGTGGTGGCGCCCATTGACTTTACTGCCGGCGCCTAAACATCCAGCAACGGCTCTGAAGCAGCCGCGCAGAAAAGCCCGAGTCCTCTTCATGGTGGTGGGCCTCTTGGTGGTGGGATCTGCAGACTGCTCAGTGATCCCTCCTTCCATAGGGGGCTTTCCTTCCCCCGATTCCTCTTTGGTGGTTTTCTGAGAAATAAACGTTTTAATCTTCAATTGTCTCATTACGGAAAATAATGAAACCCGCTTCAACCTGTGTGAGAGAGGAAGTGCAGCCAATCGGATCAAATCCGAACCGATGAGACTGCAAGCCAAACTCAGGAGAAGGAACAATCACGTCTGCTCTGTACCGGGTACAAGGAGCGACTGAAGGGACTCTGGGAGAGCTGGCTTAGGGGGGAGAAGGGGGGGGGGAGGGGGGGAAGGGGGAGGGGCCAGGCGATGACATCACGGTGCTGGAGAGCCTTTTTTTTTTTTTTTCAAAGTTTTCTTAAAGGGGCCACGTCCTTTTTAAATTCAGCCACCTGCAGGTTTAATTCAATAACAAGGACGTGGCCCCTTTAAGAACTCTAGGTGACTGTTTTTTTTTTTTTTTCAAATCTCCTGGTACTCAGACAAACACAACTGACGATTTTTCCTAAAGGGGCGGCAGTTATGTGAATGCAGCCTCAGTATATAGATCTCATATACCAGGAGAAGAGGTTTTTTTCTTTTTTTTTTAATTTAAGTGAGTTATTTTGATTGATATTTCAACCTTACAGTCCCACGGCTTAAAATAAAGGTCTTTATTCCTATGAGAACTCTGTGATTGGAGCCTTATCGCTGAATAGAAAGATTTCCTGCACAACAAATATTTTCATTTCTGTCTTGCTTTTTTTATTTATATTGTCTTTTATCGTTATTTCCCTAAATGGTGGAATTTTTTTTTTTTTTTCAATGCGAAAACGTCTCCCATAGACTTTAATGCAAAATCCCCTCCCATAGACTTTAATGCAAAAACACCTTTCAGTAGCCATCCTATGTGAACACTTATGTTCTCTTGAGGCTCTGCGCTATCACTTGTGATTCTGGAACGCACCGCAACAAACTCGCACAGAACCCTTTCCATAATGGCACTCAAAGCACAATGCGTGTGGGTGGCATCTGTGTGAACCTCCTCAATAGGAGCACATAATATCTCGCCTGTCATGTCAATCTGTGAGTTTGAAAATGCATCCAGAATGGCATATGTGTGAACCAGGGCTGCTCCTTTCACATTTGGGCATTTTGGGATTGCGGCAGAATCGCTGTGATCGCAAAACGCAGGTTCAGGCGCCATTATTTATTATTAGGGCTCATGTACACGGGGCGTTTGGAAAACTCTTCTGACCTCTGGAAACTGACTGCTGGAAAACGTAGGTTATAAAATGTCAGTTTAGCCGCATTTGCATACCGCGTTTATGCGCGTTTGCGTTTAGAAGCGTTTTTAAACAATAGCGTCAGGAGACCTTCCAAATGCCCAGAATGCACTGAGAAATAGTAAATATTGAAGTATTTCAGACATTTTGAGAGGAATAGAGAGAGCAGAAGCAGAGAGAGCAGTATGTGTGGAGATGACCTGTCTATTCTGGTTGTAGTCACTATGGATCCCATCATAATGCGACGCGTTTTACCATTTTTTCCTTCACATGAAACCTGGACCTGACTGCGCTGGTGTACCGGGTCCATTGGAATACATGGAAAACGCTTTGCATGCATTTTAGATGAAGAAAATCGTCTCTGGACAGCATCTGGATATGGACCTGTCAAAGAACGCGTCTAAACGCAAACGCTTGTAAAGGCGGTTAACAGCGTTCATAAGCGTTTGGCATTTGAAATGGCGGTAAAATCTACTCCTGAATGCAATTTTGGGGCGTTAAAAAAAAGCCGACTAAACTGATCTGCCTGTAAACGTCTGTAAACGCCTGTGTGTACATGGACACAGGGAGACATAAAGGAGAGTTCAGGGGCTGCTGAAAAATCTGCTCCACAGTTCCTGAACGTCAGTGTAGCAGCTGCAGTGTACATGAGCCCTGAAAACGTTTCAGTTTTGCCGTGATTGTCGTGCGGTAAGTCACATCGTGTGAATCTTGTCCCCCAAAAGTCGCCTTGCCCCAGGAGCTGACAATCCACGCTACTCTTTACAAAAATCAGTCCGCTGGGTTGAATGAAAACAAAGCTTGTAGTGTGTACCCGGCTACAGCGCCCTCTGCTGGAGGTAGTGAGTAAACAGATGAAGGACTCCATCTCTTGCACTCTCTGCCCCTGATAACAGTCAGGTCTGCGATGGTTGAACAGTGACTGATGAAAGGTTATAGC
This sequence comes from Staurois parvus, assembly GCF_062004578.1. Classification (NCBI taxonomy): domain Eukaryota; kingdom Metazoa; phylum Chordata; class Amphibia; order Anura; family Ranidae; genus Staurois; species Staurois parvus. The sequence goes on from NW_028318371.1 coordinate 3,059,916, forward strand.
CTGTGATAGCCGGGTGTGAAGAAGGGCAATAAACTCACAAATGATAATGTGTTCATTTCCAGGTCTTATCCCAGAGAGGTGCCTCTATGTCTGTACCACAGGGTGTTGCAGTTCATCTGCTCAGCCGGGATCAACTCTGTTGTCTCTCTTGTTACAAACTGTTCATGACCACTGTGGTTCTGGGTATGGTGCTGTGTGGTTCTGGGTATGGTGCTGTGTGGTTCTGGGTATGGTGTTGTGTGGTTCTGGGTATGGTGCTGTGTGGTTCTGGGTATGGTGCTGTGTGGTTCTGGGTATGGTGCTGTGTGGTTCTAGGCATGGTGCTGTGTGGTTCTGGGTATGGTGCCGTGTGGTTCTGGGTATGGTGCCGTGTGGTTCTGGGTATGGTGCCGTGTGGTTCTGGGTATGGTGCCGTGTGGTTCTGGGTATGGTGCCGTGTGGTTCTGGGTATGGCGCCGCGTGGTTCTGGGTATGGCGCCGCGTGGTTCTGGGTATGGCGCCGTGTGGTTCTGGGTATGGTGCCGTGTGGTTCTGGGTATGGTGCTGTGTTGTTCTGGGTATGGTGCCGTGTGGTTCTGGGTATGGTGCCGTGTGGTTCTGGGTATGGTGCCGTGTGGTTCTGGGTATGGGGCTGTGTGGTTCTGGGTATCAGACTGTGAGGTCCTGTGTCGGGCTGTATGTGGCTCCTGGGTATGGGGCTGTGTGTGGCTCCTGGGTATCGGGCTGTGTGTGGCTCCTGGGTATCGGGCTGTGTGTGTGGCTCCTGGGTATCGGGCTGTGTGTGTGGCTCCTGGGTATCGGGCTGTGTGTGGCTCCTGGGTATGGGGCTGTGTGTGGCTCCTGGGTATGGGGCTGTGTGTGGCTCCTGGGTATCGGGCTGTGTGTGGCTCCTGCGTGTCCTGACCCGGAAGTGACGTGATGATATGACTTCTGGGGCCCCATTGACAGACCCCTGACCATGGAGGCCAGGATAGAATGTAATGCAGTGCACTGTATTCCTGTCAGTGTAGTACAGGGGACACACCCGGGGCTTTAGACCTTTGATGTCTCAATAAAGAGAACCTGTCACACAGAAAAAAAGTTAAAAAAAATAAAAGTAATAAATGAAAGTTACACCCAAGCACATCTCCTCCCCCCTCCAAAAAATAAAAATTGAGACCCCCCCACATATATGCATGTTGAAACGTCAAAGCACACAGTGGGGCCCCTACACATGAAGATGTGGATTGCGATACACGTTACATATCAGCTCACATGCCAGGATGAGGCAATAATTCCAGCACCAGACCTCCTCCATACACTACACTGATGACCTTTAAGGGGCTTTAACCCCTCCCACCTGACCAATGTACATAAATGGCCAGCTGGGAGCTTCCCCGTTCTGATTGGACGTTCCTGTACGTCCCTCAGAACATGCGCTTGTGTGCGGCCCCGGGGCCACGCAACAGCACGGATCTGTGATGGCCGCACCCGTCGGACTCAGCCCATTACGGATTGGGATATGGGTTCTCTGATTGGACCTTCCAATGGTGATGGCAGTGTCCAATCACAGCCATCTCTGAATGTCAGCTGACACATGTCTCTGTAGCTGTTCCCTCAGCTGAGGTCTGTGAGAGCTCAGTGAGGGGGGGAGGGGGGGATGCTGCAAATTGTGACAGTTGATGTGTGTAGCTGATGATTTTATTCCTCCATTACACAGCTCTGCAGCCCCCCCACACCAGGACATCAAGCAGCATCTGTCCCTGTCCACATGTCAGCGTCTGTCAGTGTCCCACATACATGTCATCACCTGTCAGTGTCCTACAAACATGTCATCACCTGTCAGTGTCCCACAAACATGTCATCACCTGTCAGTGTCCCACAAACATGTCATCACCTGTCAGTGTCCCACACACATGTCATCACCTGTCAGTGTCCCACACACATGTCATCACCTGTCAGTGTCCCACAAACATGTCATCACCTGTCAGTGTCCCACAAACATATCATCACCTGTCAGTGTCCCACAAACATGTCATCCCCTGTCAGTGTCCCACATACATGTCATCCCCTGTCAGTGTCCCACAAACATGTCATCACCTGTCAGTGTCCCACAAACATGTCATCACCTGTCAGTGTCCCACAAACATGTCATCACCTGTCAGTGTCCCACAAACATGTCATCACCTGTCAGTGTCCCACATACATGTCATCACCTGTCAGTGTCCCACAAACATGTCATCACCTGTCACAGTGTACAGGATACAAAACAAATAATAAAAAACAATGTAAAGTGCCCCCATCCCCCCCTCGCTGAAGTGCAAAGGTGAACGCAGGCATTGGTGTCATACACATACATGACCAGTGATCACAGCACACATGTGAGGTATCGCGGTGAATGTCGGAGGAGAGCAATAATTCTATCACCTGACCTCCTCTGTAACTCTAAACTGGTAACCTGGAACGGCTTATAAAGTGTCTCCTATAAAGATTTGTAAATCACGTAGTTTGGCGCCATTCCATAATCGTGACAATTATAAAGCGTGACGGGTTTTATCTATTACTTGGTGCAACACCAGATTTTATATTTTACCAAAAATGTGGGTATTATATAGTGTTTGTGCATCAAAATTCTCTAACCGCTCCCCCCCCCCCCCCCCCGACCACTGCACATAATCGGCCAGGTGGGATCATCGCTGTTCTGATTGGACGTTCCTGAACAGTAGTAAAGTACAGGCACAGAGTTGTGGGGTCTGTGCTTTGTGCAGGCATGGAGTCACAGAGGGGAGGAGGGGGAGTTATGAGAGGAGGGGACTGGCATGGAGGGTAAAGCAGGGGGTGTAGGAATGGTGCTGAAAGGTGAAGAGGAGCCTGCAGGTGCAATGCTGACAGTGAAGGGCTGGGGGTCAGTTGGAGAGAAGGGGGGTGCAGGCATAATGGTGTTAGGGGGGCAGATGTGCTGTCTGCGGGGGGGTTGGGGGTGCAGGCATAATGATGTTAAGGGGGCAGGTGTGCTGTCTGCGGGGGGGGGGGGGGGGGTGCAGGCATAATGGTGTTAGGGGGGCAGGTGTGCTGTCTGCGGGGGGGTTGGGGGTGCAGGCATAATGATGTTAGGGGGGCAGGTGTGCTGTCTGCGGGGGGGGGGGGGGGGTGCAGGCATAATGGTGTTAGGGGAGCAGGTGTGCTGTCTGCGGGGGGGTGCAGGCACAATAAGGGCTATACGCATTGGGTTTGGGTAAAGGGGGGCTGGACGGGTGCAGTAGTGATAGAGGGGTGAGATGTAGGAGTGTAGGGGGGGGGTGGGGAGAAGAAGATGCAGTGCTTAGAGGCAGCGTAAGAGGAAGGGGTGCAGGCATGGGGTGCAGGCATGGAGGGCAGGCATGGGGTGCAGGCATGGGGTGCAGGCTTGGGGTGCAGGCATGGGGTGCAGGCGCGGTGGGAGGTGATAGAAGGTGGGCTGCAGAAATGGTGAGTGTGGTGCTTAGAAAGGGGTGGTGCGGGTGCAGTGGGTGCGGAGAGAAGGGTGCTGAGAGCAGATGCAGGAACAGTCGGTGGAGAGTACGAGGACTACAGGAGCGTGTGCCCCGAGTGAGGAGTGCAGGGGTGGTGTTTGTGCAGCGGGTGCTAAGACAAGGGGGGGGTGTAGGGATGGAGAGTGACAACAGACAGGGGGCTCATTCACATGAATGGACTGTCATCCACATCACAATGATCACATAAAGTGGGCGTGGACTGTTACTGACAACATGAATTCCGGCATCATCTCCCCAATGCACACGTTCCTGAGGAGTGGCTGTGAATGGCAGTGAGTGCTGCAGCGACCACCAGCTGGGAACCGAAGACATTGAAAGTGGGAAGTATATGACCAGCACACCATGGATCTCCAGAACCGGTCCGAAGCTTTATTCAGTGATCACATGACCATTACAGAAGCAGCGCTTCGGATCCTCGCAGGACCCATCATCAGGCATGTGAAGCCCATGTTAGAACTCTGCTGTTTGTAACTGTTAACCCTTTTCCTGCCACCATTGTATATCAAACATTGGGGGGGGGGGGGGGTTACATTAGTGGTGAGCCAAAATGAGAATTCTGGTGCCGAAACTTCAGGATGCACTTGGCCGAAAACTGAAACCAAAATGTCTGTGTATGTGGGGGTGGGGGGGCTCATATTATTTTTTATTTCTTTTTTATACTTTTAATGATCTTTAACTTATGATTTAATTGCTATCACATAGGAACCAATAGTCCCCCACATGATAGCATGTAAGTGGCAGGTCTTCTTTGTGGGGGGGGGGGCAGTATGTGCAAGGAGGGGGTAGGCAGTAGCAGTGATTACAGACAGGCTCCCTCACTTGCTGCCACTAACTGTCATTGCCGGTTTATAAATGCACCCGCTGACTTTTTTTTTTTTCTCCACTTTATAGATCGGAGGAGGAGCTGTCATTCGCCCCGCCACTAAAATAAACAAAGGGGCGGGGTCATTAAGTGATGTCACTGGGTGACCCAACCTCTTTGTTTACTTTAGCAGCTGACCGCTCCTTCTCGGAGCTTTAACCACTTCCAGTCCGGACACTTTCCCCCCCTTCCTGTCCAGGGCAATTTTCAGCTTTCAGCGCTATCACACTTTGAATGACAATTGCGCGGTCATGCAACACTGTACCCAAATGAATTTTTTACCATTTGTTTTGAGACAGATAAAACTTTATTTTGGTGGTATTTATTCACCGCTGGGATTTTTTTTTTTTTTTGCTATGTTAAAGAAAATGTCCAAAAATTTTGAAAAAAAGTGTTTTTCTTATAAAATTTTGCAAATAAATAATATTTCATCATAAATCTTGGCCAAAATTTATTCCGTTTATCTTTTTAGTAAAAAAAAAATAAGCCAAGTTAGTTTATAACCAAAAATTATAATTTTTAAACTTTTTTTTTACATATTTATTTTTTTTATATTATTTATTTTATGTTATTTGTTTTTTACATACTGTCACCCTAGCAGTACAGTCACCATGGTGACACTGTACTACTTTTGGGGGGTGATGAAGATTTTTTTTTTATTTTCACACTGATTGCTTTTACACCCATATAGGATGTAAACACAATACTTTCTCCTTCTTTCTGGCTGCATTCTTGCAACCATTGAGAACTACTGAGTGAGCTGTGATTGGTCACAGCTGGTCACATGGTACAAGGCTGTTGTGAATAGCCCTGTACCATGTGACCTCTGTGGTCATTCACAGATTTCACACGTAGTAAGCAATGATGTCACAAGTGACATCTTGCTTACTGCTTTGAATGTGATCACTGATTGGCCAACCAGTGATCACATGATCGGGACCTCGTACAGAGGTCCCGTACAACGATCGGTGTTCTGCTGTATCCGGAGGACACAGCGGGCACCGGATCGCGGTGCTGTGCACTCCCGGGGAGCGCGCACAAGCAGGGTGCGGGGAGGCCATTTATAAACTACCACCTGACCCTGCAGTGCCACCGTCTGGCCGTTTATATACAACAGCCGGTCGGGAAGTGGTTAAAGTGAGAAAAAACAAAAGTCGGTAATTGCTTTTAAAAACCATCAATGATATTTATCAGCAGCCAGTGAGGGAGCCTGTGTGTGTACACTGCATCCTCACTGTATACACTGCTTACCCCCTCTCCTGCCCCCTCCCTCATGTGCAGTACACACAGCCCCCCCAACCCCTCCGGCTGTAATAATCGGCACCTGTATCGGCTCACTTTTTTCTGTAAGGCTTTTTTCAGCCGATTATGTTTGATATTTCAGTGCATCCCTACACACAGGGGGCTGGATTTACTAAAGGCAAATAGACTGAGCACTCTGCAAGTGCAATTGTTTCACAGCTTAGTAAATGAGCAGAAGATCTGCTGACTTCCATCATCCAATCATGTGCAAGCAAAACTGCTTTATTTATTTATTTATTTTCCTTGCACATGATTGGGTATTCTTGGCAAGGTAGAGCTTTACCTCATTTACTAAGCTCTGGAGCAACTGCAAAGTGCACCGTCTATTTGCCTTTAGTAAATCAACCCCAGTGTGTGTACACTTGACAAGCCGTCTGTCAGCTTTCTGATGAAAGTGATTGGATGGCTGTACAGGGTGACCCCCGAAACTGTGTCTGCTCCTCCCCCTTGTGTTCTGTCAGCTTCATTGGAAGGCAGGTGAGACATCAGGGGTGTAAAAGGCCTCTGATATTCCATCCAGCATTTCCCATCCATAGGATGCACTTGTACGTCCTTCATTGGGAAGGGTGATATCTCCGTCATCTCTGCAGCTGCAGAGCCAACAATTCCCTTCTATGCAAAAGTATCCTAGCAGCTGGATTACTTTTAGAGGTGGCAGAAGGGTGTCCCCTCCCGACGCCTCCTCCGCCTTTACCGCCCAAAAATTGTGATTTTTCCATGAGAGAAATGTCAGAATTGGCCGGGGTGGCAAGTGGTTAAAGTGGAACTTCACTCTCTCAATCAGCATTGACTATTTATAATCCGACTATTTCTGCCTGAGCTAAGGGCAGATGCATCTCAGGAAGTAAATGCTGCGTGAATCATCTGCCCTTACTGAAGAGGGTCACAGCAAGAAATGCGGGGGGGGGGGGGGAGGGGGTAGGTAATTCAAAATGAATTCTCAGCAAAATAAATCATGGAGACATGGATGGATGGGGGGGTTTGCTTTGAATATTAACAATGGGTTAAATAGCATTCTTGATTTGTGGTTCTTAGATGCAGCGCAGTTCCACATTACAGAGAAGCTGTCACACAGAGTTGGTCACATGGGGTAGATTTCATTTGTGTGCCAGAAACTTAAAGCGATTCTAAAGATTGATTTTTTTTAAAATAACAAACATTTCTATACTTCCCTACTGTGTGCAGTGGTTTTACACAGAGCAGCCTGGATCCTCCTCTTCTCGGGTCCCCGCAGGCTCTCCTGGCACTTTGTTTCTGTCGGGTGGCCCCACAGCAAGCTTTTTGCTATGGGGGCACCCGCTGCGCCTTGTGTCCATTCACACATGGAGCCGCAGCTTGACCCTACCCTCTCTCTCTCCTGATTGGCTGACTGGCTGTGATTGACAGCAGCTGGAGCCAATGGCTCTCAGTTGCTGTCTCAGCCAATGAGGAGGCAGAGACCTGGGACAGGCGAGGCTGTCATTCACATTGCTGGATCAGGTAAATATTGGGGGGCTGGGGGCATTGCTGCACTCAGTAGGTTTTTTACCTTCATGCATACAATGTACGAAGGTACAAAACCTTGAGCCTTTACAACCACTTTACCTTTAGTTAATGTGCCCCTGATAACCCATTGCACAAATAACACGTCACATACAAAATTGGAACTGCCATCATTTTATTCTCCAGGGTGTCTGCTTTCAGAAAATGTGTGAAGTTTGGGGGTTTTAACTAATCTTCAGGCCTAAAATGATGTTTTAAATGCGTGCAGAAAAAGCAAAAATGTCTCTGGCAGCGAAAAGGTTAAAGGGCCGGCTCCCCCGGCTGGTAAGGGTTAATGATGGGGCAAAGGGCCTACATGGAGTACGCGGATCTTGCGTTTTTTCTGTGTCGGCTTAGAGGGCGGAGCATGGTGAAGAAGTCAGCATTACCTTTGTATGTTGGTAGTTTTCATCAGAACTGGGGATTCCTTGTAAGTCGATGAGACACAATAACCTGGCAGATGATCTGACTTCCCATTAAGCCGGCATGTCGCCGATCCCAAATAAATGGACAACCTTGACGTGCCCTCATGTGGAAGCGCCTCTGTGAAGGATTTGGAAAACATTTCAGGCTTTTTTCTGCCTGGCCAAGTGCATGACACGCCGAGAACGAGACGGTCCGTTTGTGTCTCCCCGTTACCAACAACTGTCCTCAGATGCAGCGAACATACTAATCAGAGAACGCCGGAGGTCTTATGTCTGAAGCCCCGAAATAGCGATCCATTCGTGCTCTCTAGCAATCAATTGGGAGAAATTCTCTGCGGTTCTCTGTTCTCTAGGCTGGTGATGGGAGCTGCTCGGCGGCAGCTATCTGGGATCACAGCTATTACCTGGGACACAGTAAAAACTCCCATAGACTGTAATGACATCTGGCAGATGAGGTCTGGGAATGTATACAACTCGGGGATTACCTGGACCATTTCTTTTTAATATGAAGACGCAGGAATGTCATATCGCTGAAATTCAGAGATCGCAGGTGGGAGGGGTCAGAGGGACGTGGAGGTGGAATTAGTGAGAAATTGTCTTGTGACAGGAGTGACTTTTGGGGGTGGGGGGACCTCTGTGTCAGCTCATGTTCTCCCCATTATTTTTAAGGCACCCTGTGCCTGTTAAGGGGTACAGGGTGTGTATGTGAATGTCCTAGTATTGTGTATTGGTGTGTTGTCCTTTGTCCCTGCCATGTGGTTGCCTATTGTACTGCCATGTGGTTATTCCTTTGTCTCGTCCACATGGCTGTCTATTGTCCTTGCCATGTGCTGCCCCATTGTTCTGTGTCTTGGTTGGATGGGGAGGGGTGATGATGTGTTTCCTGCCCATACTGTAGCCCTCCCCACTGATGGGGCGGGCTGATGACGTGTTTCCTGTTCCTGGTTGTGTTTCCCCGCCCTGTGTATATAACTTGTTTGTGTAGAAATAAAGAATTGGCTTCCAGTTTTAAGAAGAGCCGGGGGCTGTCTATTTCCTGAGGGATTTCAGGGTGTGGTCCGTGGATGGTGTTCGGAAGGGAAGCTGCGGTATAACGGAATATACTCGAGTCGTCGGATTCCGGTTCCGTTACAAGTCTATTATTGGATTTGGAGAAATACGCTATTTATTGCAGACTGGATCCTTTTCACTTTCATGATAATTAAAGGAAAGTTGTACGGAGTTTCTCTAAAATTACAAGTCACCTGATTGTTCTACTGATCTGTTGCCTTCAGTACTCTGAACTTTTATGCAGATCAGGGATTCTAATTTTAAAGTGGAACTAAACTGTATCTGAGCACCATAAACTGAGAGCGCGATTTCATCCATTTTTAATATTCACCGCAAACCCCCCCATCCATCTATGTCTCCGTGATTTATTTTGTTGAGATATCACTTTGAGAAACACCTTTTTAGATTTCCAGCTGTGGCCATCTTGAGTAAGTGCAGAAGATTCATGTAGCTTCTACTTCCTGGAATCCATCTGCCGTTAGCTCAGGCATGCAGACAGGAGGATGTGCTTGGGTGAGAAAGTCCCCACTCCTCGCCTCCAGATGAAAGAAAAAAAATGCCCATGAAGACTCCTGGGATCTATGACATCATAATGGCCCAGAAACCGGAAGCAACTCAAGAAATGTGAACAAAAAAGTTTAACACAAGTAAATAGAATATATCTTCCTATCTATCTAGCAGTAAAAGGATTAAAAATAGGTAATGTTGATTAAGAGAGAGAGGTTAGCTTCACTTTAAATCCGGGCTAAAGTTTTATTTGTAAAAATGCAGTCTGCATCTCTTGTATCATGTCCGCAGTCTCTGACCATCTCTTGTATCATGTCCGCAGTCTCTGACCATCTCTTGTATCATGTCCGCAGTCTCTGACCATCTCTTGTATCATGTCCGCAGTCTCTGACCATCTCTTGTATCATGTCCGCAGTCTCTGACCATCTCTTGTATGATGTCCACAGTCTCTGATCATCTCTTGTATGATGTCCGCAGTCTCTGATCATCTCTTGTATCATGTCCACAGTCTCTGACCATCTCTTGTATCATGTCCACAGTCTCTGACCATCTCTTTTATGATGTCCACAGTCTCTAACCATCTCTTGTATCATGTCTACAGTCTCTAGTCATCTCTTGTGTCATGTCCGCAGTCTCTGACCATCTCTTGTATCATGTCTGCAGTCTCTGATCATCTCTTGTATCATGTCTGCAGTCTCTAACCATCTCTTGTATCATGTCTGCAGTCTCTGACCATCTCTTGTATCATGTCTGCAGTCTCTGACCATCTCTTGTGCTATGTCTGCAGTCTCTGACCATCTCTTGTATCATGTCCGCAGTCTCTGACCATCTCTTGTGTCATGTCTGCAGTCTCTGACCATCTCTTGTATTTTGTCTGCAGTCAAAGCAGGTTCTTCCTGCCCCTCTGTCTCTGTCCCTCCGCTCTTTTGAAGTGCACTGTATTTGTCTCTTTTCTCCTGTTTGTCTGAGGATCGCTGTCATCTACCGGCCCCCGGGCCCAGTTTCAAACTTTCTCGATGACTTTTCAGCATGGCTGCCATACTTTCCTCTGAGGTGCCTGCCATCATCCTCGGTGACTTTACCATCCCAGTCAATGCTCACACCTCTGCCACCTCTCAACTACTCCACCTAACTTCCTCTTTTAACCTAACACAATGGTCACTATCCACCACCCACTCCAATGGCAACACCCTTGACCTTGTATTCACCCACCTCTGCACTCCCTGTAACCTCTCTAACACCCCTTTCCTCTCTCTGATCACAACTTTATCAGCTTCACACTCTCCCTGCCTCCTACCCCCCATGCCTCCAATGAGCAAACCGTTACCTGTAGAAACCTCCATCACCTCAGCCCTGACCTTCTCCTCTCCGCTACTGAGCACCTGTATGATGAAACTGCACCCCTGTCCTGCCCAGAGCTGGTCACATCTGCCTACAACAACTATCTATCATCCTCCCTGGACGCTCTTGCTCCTCTTTCTACACGCAGAACCAGGCCTGGCCTGTCACACCCTGGCAAACAGATGACAACAGAAGTCTCAAGAGACGCAGCCGCACTCTTGAGCGAGCATGGCGTAAAAATAAATTCCTGAAAAACTTTACCCTCTACAAATCCGCTCTTCTCAAATACAACTCCAGCCTCCATGCTGCTAAGCAAACCTTCTATAAACACTCATCAAGACCCTCTCATCCAATCCTCGTCAACTCTTCTCTACCCTTAATTCCTTACTCCACCCACCAACTTACTGCACAGGAGATTGCCAGTCACTTCAAGAAGAATATTAACACAATTCGTGATGAGATCTCCAGTGTCAAGCTTCCTCCTCTAACCAACATACCAGGCCCAACACCAAACTCTACACTCTGCTCCAACCCTGTTACCACCAAGGAAGTTACCGATCTCCTTTCCAAGGCCCACTTCACCACCTGTCCCCTGGATCCTGTCCCCTCACGACTGTTGCAGCCTCCTTCCTGCTCTATCCTAAAGTCTCTAACCCACATCTTCAACCTCTCACTCTCCATGGGCACCTTTCCCTCCCCACTCAAACATGCACTGGTTACCCCCATCCTCAAAAAACCTTCGCTGGACCCCACCTGTTTGAATAACTTAAGACCCATCTCCCTGCTCCCGTTTGCCTCCAAGCTTCTCGAGTGCCTTGTTCACAACCGTATGAATTGCTACCTCACCGACAACAACCTTCTTGATCCCCGACAGTCTGGCTTCCGCCCACAACATTCCACAGAAACTGCCCGACTAAAACTCACTAATGACCTACTAACTGCTAAAACCAACGGCCATTACTCCATACTCATCCCAACCAACGGCCATTACTCCATACTCATCCCAACCAACGGCCATTACTCCATACTCATCCCAACCAACAGCCATTACTCCATACTCATACTCCTTGACCTTTCTGCTGCCCTTGACACAGTTGACCACCCGCTCCTCCTCAGTAAGCTCCACTCCATCGGCCTCCGTGAGTCTGCTCTCTCCTGGTTCTCCTCTTACCTTTCTCAGCGCACTTTTAGTGTCACAACTCCTCCTCCTCCGCTTCCTCTTTCTGTTGGGGTACCCCAAGGTTCTGTTCTTGGGCCCCTCCTTTTCTCTCTCTATACCTCCTCCCTGGGCCAACTGATAACCTCCCATGGCTTCCAATACCACCTCTATGCTGATGACACCCAGATCTATCTCTCCACTCCCCAGCTCCCCCCCTCAATCTCCTCACGGATCACAAATCTACTAAGCGACATATCAGCATGGATGTCACATCACTACCTTAAACTTAATCTTTCAAAAACTGAGCTGTAATATTACCTCCCCCCGATCCCCCACTCATGACTTTACCATTAAGATCAACAGCACTACCATTGGTCCTTCCCCTCATGCCAGGGTGCTAGGCGTAATCCTAGACTTTGACCTCACCTTTGGGCCCCACATCCACTCACTGGCTAAATCCTGCCGCCTCAACCTCCGGAACATTTCCCTTTCCTGACCAATGACACCACAAAACAACTTATCCACGCCTTGGTTATATCCCGCCTCAATTACTGCAACTCCCACCTCACTGGTCTACCGTTACACAGGCTATCCCCCCTTCAGTCTATTATGAATGCTGCTGCTAGACTCGTACACCTTACCAACCGATCAGCGACTGCTGCCCCTCTCTGCCAATTCCACTGGCTTCCACTAACCCAACGTATAAAATTCAAAATACTAACCACAGCTTACAAAGCCATCCACAACACTGTCCCTAGCTACAGTTGCAAGAAAAAGTATGTGAACCCCTTGGGATTACGTGGAGTTTTGCATGAATTGGGCATAAAATGTGCTCTGAACGTCATTCTAAGTCACAACAATAGAAGAACATAGTCTGCTGAACATAATACTACACAAACATTAGATGTTGCCATGGTTTATTAGCACATAACATGTAAACATTCACAGTGCAGGGAGGAAAAAGTATGTGAAGCCCTAGCTTAATTACTTCTCCCAGAACTAATTGGAGCCAGGAGTGAGCCAACCTTGACTCCAATCAGTGTGATGATATTGGATGTGTTGCTGACAGCTGTCCTGCCCTTAAAAAACACACACCTGTTTTGGGTTTACTAGTTTCAAGAAGCACTGTCTGATGTGAACCATGCCTCGCAGAAAAGAGCTCTCCGAAGACCTACGATCAAGAATTGTTGACTTGCAAGAAGCTGGAAAGGGTTAAAAAAGTATCTCCAAAAGCCTTGATGTTCATGTGTCCATGGTAAGACAGACTGTCTACAAATGGAGAAAGTTTAGCACTGTTGCTACTCTCCCTAGGCGTGGTCATCCTGTAAAAATGACTGCAAGAGCACAGCGCAGAATGCTGCATGAGGTAAAGAAGAATCCCAGAGTGTCAGCTAAAGACCTACAGAAATCTCTGGCACATGCTAACATTTTTGTTGACACATCTACAATAAGGAAAACATTAAACAAGAATGGAGTACATGGGAGGACACCACGGAGGAAGCCATTGCTGTCCAAAAAGAATATTGCAGCACGTTTGAAGTTTGCAAAAGAGCACCTGGATGTTCCACAGCACTACTGGCAAAATATACTGTGGACAGATGAAACCAAGATTGAGTTGTTTGGGAAGAACACACAACACTATGTGTGGAGAAAAAAAGGCACAGCACACCAACATCAAAACCTCATCCCCACTGTAAAACATGGCGGAGGGAGCATCATGGTTTGGGGCTGCTTTGCTGCCTCAGGGCCTGGACGGATTGTTGTCATTGATGGGAAAATGAATTCCAGAGTTTATCAAGACATTTTGCAGGAAAACGTACGACCATCTGTCCGCCAACTGAAGCCTTGCAGAGGATGGGTGATGCAACAGGACAATGTCCCAAAGCATACAAGTAATTCAACAAAACAATGGCTGCAACAGCACAGAATACGCCTTCTAGAGTGACCCAGTCAGAGTCCTGACCTCAACCCGATTGAAATGCTGTGGCATGACCTTAAGAGAGCGATTCATACCAGACATCCCAAGAATATTGCTACACTGAAACAGTTTTGTGAAGAGGAGTGGTCCAAAATGACTCCAGATCGTTGTGCAGGTCTGATCTGCAACTACAGGAAACGTTTGGTTGAGGTTATTGCTGCCAAAGGAGGGTCAACCAGTTATTAAGTCCAAAGGTTCACATACTTTTTCCTCCCTGCACTGTGAATGTTTACATGTTATGTGCAATTAAACCATGGCAACATCTAATGTTTGTGTAGTATTATGTTCAGCAGACTGTGTTCTTCTATTGTTGCGACTTAGATGACGTTTAGAGCACATTTTATGCCCAATTCATGCAAAACTCCACGTAATCCCAAGGGGTTCACATACTTTTTCTTGCAACTGTACATCACCAACCTCATCCGCAGAAATCGCCCACTCAGCTCCTCCCATGATATCCTCCTCTCTAGCTCCCTCATCACCTCCTCCCACGCTCGCCTCCAGGACTTCTCCAGAGCCTTTCCCATCCTCTGGAACTCCCTACCACAGCATGTCCGGTCAGCGCCCACCAGGGGCGGACTGACCATTCGAGCACTCTGGTACTGCCCGAGGGCCCGGGGTCAGTGGGGGGCCCCATGACATGCCCCTGGTACCTTTTTGTTATAGGCTTTTTTAAAAGTGGGCAAGGACACGGGCCCCATGATCCCCTATTGCCTGGGGGCCCCATGAGTTGTCAGTCCGCCCCTGGCCCCCACCCTGTCTGCCTTTAGGCGATCTTTGAAAACTCACTTCTTCAGGGAAGCCCATCACATCTCCACCTAAGAACTGTACTTGAATCACCTCCACCAGATCATCCCCCGCTGCCATCACCTTTTGTATCCCCTCCCCCTTCCTTTATATTGTAAGCTCCACAAGCCGGACCCTCCTATTCCTTCTGTACTGAAATGTATTGTAATTGTACCGTCTCCTTTATATTGTAAAGCGCTGAGCAAACTGTTGGTGCCATAAATCCTGTATAATAATAATAATGACATGTTTGCAATATTGCGAATCAGGCCCGGGCTGGGAAAAAAACAGGCCCGGCACTTTGGACTGAGCAGCCCAAAGCTCAGGAAAGGAAGGAAGGAAGGAAGGGGAGACAGTAGGGCCAGATCTAGCCGGTCTGATGTGGGGGTGCAGTAAAAAAGGTCAGGGGGGCAGGGGATGGGAGGTCAGTAGGACAGTGTGAAGAAACAGAGATCAGTAGGGCAGAGTACAGTTGGTTAGCAGGGTGGTGTCAGATGTGTGGATGTGGGAATTGAATCATTTTTTTTGTTCATCCCGCTGGTTGAAGAAAACAAATGAGTGATGTGTGGGCTGCCTTACTGAGCCTACCTTAATGTGTAAGTTCATCTGTAAGGTGACCTAATACTGCACCCTTCCCACCCCCCCCCCAGCCCCGCTGTACTTACCTGGCATGATCCTGCGCTGTCCGGTTCCAACATGCCACGTGGCTTAATCTCCTCTCTGTACTGTGCAGCCAGTATGGACCAGACGGATTCTAATTGGTCAGCACCGTCACATGACTGGCACTTCCTGTCAGCGCTGCAAGGAGAGGAGAGAAAGCCACAGGGATTTCCAATCCCCTCATTAGTGGAGCCGCATGCAGAAGCCTGACAGTGCAGGATTGTGGGAGGTAAGTACAGCGGGACCGGGGGATGGGGGGTGGTGGGGGTCCAGTGTTACATCATCTTACAGATTTTCTATCAAGGTGAACTTCATTATTTACTGAGCTGTATACATGACCCAAATGTAACCTGTATATGTTACCTCTGTGCCTTATTTTTCAATAAAAATTGTTTTTGGAAAAAAAAACATTAAAAAGAAGAACTTCACTAAAACCAACAGCTGAGACAATGAACACCTTGATCCGGTCTATGTACAGCATACTGGATAAAGTACATGGGCCAGGAGGAAGCAAAAAAAGAAAAATGTATAGAATGTAGCAGTCAGGATGAGCGCCATGTTCACATCAGAGTTCCCCTTTATATCAAAGTCAACAGTATTCCCCCTACACATCAGAGTCCCCTGTAAATCTGTGTCTTCAAAGCCTCACCTTACATCAAAGTCCACAGAGTCCTACCTTACAGCAGAGTACCACCCCTTACATCAGAGACCAGCAGAGTGCCCTCTTACATCAGAGACCAGCAGAGTGCCCCCTTACAGCAGAGTGCCCCCTTACATCAGAGCCAAGCAGAGTGCCCCCTTACATCAGAGCCAAGCAGAGTGCCCCCTTACATCAGAGCCAAGCAGAGAGCCCCCTTACAGAAAAGTGCCCCCTTACATCAGAGCCAAGCAGAGTGCCCCCTTACATCAGAGCCAAGCAGAGTGCCCCCTTACAGAAGTGTGCCCCCTTACATCAGAGCCAAGCAGAGTGCCCCCTTACAGAAGAGTGCCCCCTTACATCAGAGCCAAGCAGAGAGCCCCCTTATAGAAAAGTGCCCCCTTACATCAGAGCCAAGCAGAGTGCCCCCTTACATCAGAGCCAAGCAGAGTGCCCCCTTACAGAAGTTTGCCCCCTTACATCAGAGCCAAGCAGAGTGCCCCCTTACAGAAGTGTGCCCCCTTACATCAGAGCCAAGCAGAGTGCCCCCTTACAGAAGAGTGCCCCCTTACATCAGAGCCAAGCAGAGTGCCCCCTTACAGCAGAGTGCCCCCTTACATCAGAGCCAAGCAAAGTGCCCCCTTACAGCAGAGTGTCCCCTTACATCAGAGCCAAGCAGAGTGCCCCCTTACAGCAGAGTGCCCCCTTACATCAGAGCTAAGCAGAGTGCCCCCTTACAGCAGAGTGCCCCCTTACATCAGAGCCAAGCAGAGTGCCCCCTTACAGAAGAGTGCCCCCTTACATCAGAGCCAAGCAGAGTGCCCCCTTACAGAAGAGTGCCCCCTTACATCAGAGCCAAGCAGAGTGCCCCCTTACAGAAAAGTGCCCCCTTACATCAGAGCCAAGCAGAGTGCCCCCTTACATCAGAGCCAAGCAGAGTGCCCCCTTACAGCAGAGTGCCCCCTTACAACAGAGCCAAGCAGAGTGCCCCTTACATCAGAGCCAAGCAGAGTGCCCCCTTACATCCGAGCCAAGCATAATGCCCCCTTACAGCAGAGTGTCCCTTTACATCAGAGCTAAGTAGAGTGCCCCCTTACAGCAGAGTGCCCCCTTACATCAGAGCTAAGCAGAGTGCCCCCTTACAGCAGAGTGCCCCTAACATCAAAGCCAAGCAGAGTGCCCCCTTACATCAGAACAAAGCAGAGTGCCCCCTTACAGCAGAGTGCCTCCTTACATGAGAGCCAAGCAGAGTGCCCCCTTACATCAGAGCTAAGCAGAGTGCCCCCTTACAGCAGATTGCCCCCTAACATCAAAGCCAAGCAGAGTGCCCCCTTACATCAGAACAAAGCAGAGTGCCCCCTTACAGCAGAGTGCCCCTAACATCAAAGCCAATCAGAGTGCCCCCTTACATCAGAACAAAGCAGAGTGCCCCCTTACAGCAGAGTGCCTCCTTACATGAGAGCCAAGCAGAGTGCCCCCTTACATCAGAGCCAAGCATAATGCCCCCTTACAGCAGAGTGTCCCCTTACATCAGAGCTAAGTAGAGTGCCCCCTTACAGCAGAGTGCCCCCTTACATCAGAGCTAAGCAGAGTGCCCCCTTACAGCAGAGTGCCTCCTTACATGAGAGCCAAGCAGAGTGCCCCCTTACATCAGAACCAAGTAGAGTGCCTCCTTACAGCAGAGTGCCCCTTTCACCACTGGCGGGTGGCTGGCATGAAAAGGCTTTAAGAAAATCCCCTTGTTGCTGGATCTTAACTGCTAATGCACAGTACCAGAGCCAGCCAATCAGGGAACTGCCAGGTTCGACCGAAACTCCTGCGGTGGAGCGAGTAAATATAAGCCATGCCTGATGATAAGCCTGATAAGCCTGCCATGATGTCACTGTACAGGGGCACACCCGGACCCGCCCACACCCGGACCCGCCCACACCCAGACCCGCCCACACCCGGACCCGCCCACACCCTGAGGCCGAGCCTGGCAATTCTCTAATAGGATGGCTCCATACTGAGCATGTGCAGTTCAGAGCTGATGACTGATGAGGGATTTTTAGGGCTCTTTTCTCCGGTCCGCATTTATGGACAGGAGAAAAGTGTCTGTTTTTCTACAAACCATCAGTAAATTTACAGACGGCTGACAACACGCGGCCAATGTGATTCTTTGTTTCGTGGCCATGACATAAATGATCCCCTCTGTTGCGTTCTGTGGGCACAGTGCCTGATAACCGTGTTCTAGTCCAGTGAATGGGGCTGCTCTGTAAGCGCCTCACAACTGCATGCAATGTATACGGCTGCGGTGTGCTAATGTGGGGTTCCAGGGGTTAACCCCTTCCTGTCCGCCCTAGATCAGTAATACTGCTACAGGGCGCCACGGGAGCGCAAAATCACGTGTATGTGTACCTGATTCTGCAGTTCCGTGTAGGGGGCGCATGTGACCTACCCGTACAGCTATTCACGGCCTCGGCTGTCAATCACCGGGTCCCGGAGGGTCATTACTTGCCAGTACCCGGTGATCGAGGAGAATTACTGATGAAGGGAGAGAACTGTACGTAAACAATACAGATCTCTCCCCTGTCGGCTCCTGCACACTGCTTTGTATGGCTCTGCATAGCAGCACACGTACACTGAAACACACCCAGCACACAGTTAACCCTTTGATCGCCACTCAAATTAAACTTTTCCTGCCCAGTTCCATTAGCACAGCATCAGTGCTTTTTATTAGCACTGATCACTGTATTGGTGTCACTGGGGTGTCAATGGCAGTTAGTCCCCCCCCCCCCCAGTGTCAGAATGCCCTCCGCAGTCCTGCTATAAGTCGCTGATCACCGCCATTACTAGTAAAAAACTATTTTTACCAAAGAAATGTCACAGAATGCATTTTGGCCTAAATTTATGATGAAATTTGATTTTTTAAATTTTTTTACTGGACATGTTTAATAGCAAAAAGTAAAAAATAAGGTTTTTTTTCTCAAAATAGTATGTTTTTGCGCAAAAAATTAAAAATGCACAGGTGATCACATACCACCAAAAGAAAGCTCTATTTATGGGGAAAAAAGGACATAAATTTCATTTGGGTGCAGCGTTGCATGACCGCGCAATTGTCAGTTAAAGTAACACAGCGCCGAAACACAAAAAATACCCTGGTCAGGAGGGGGGGGGGGGGGGGGGGGGAATCCTCAGGAGGGCGAGGGGTTAAGGAAGGTGGTGAGGAGGAGATACAACACCTCCTTGCTGCCTGCCAAATGCTCTCTGAAGAGTGATCTGAACACAGATTGCTCTTCAGAGACCAAAGCTAGTGTGAAGGAGCTCTTAAAGGGATTGTGGGCAGGAGGGGGTTAAACAGAAGCATGGCAGACTTGGGAGTTAAATATCTCTCAGTTTCTCCAACTAGTAGTCGGTCAGCCATCCGCAATAGTACTTCAGGTGTCCCTAGACATGAAATCATGTCTGCAAAACCTTCTAGAACAGGGAGGGGGAGAAGGGAGGAAGATGGGGACAGGTCAGTCATAGAGCAGGGCTCACTCACCCCGAACTGGGATCTGAAGACTCAGGCAACGTCATCCATCATGCAGAGAGGGTGGAGCTTCCAGGGGCTAAGTTTCATATCTCCTGCCCACATTCCCTTTCTGAGGCACTGCACTGGCTGTGTGTGGGCGGGGCAGACAGGGGGAGAGGGGCGGGATCAGCTGGAATAGATCAAGTCCTGTCTCCTCTCCCGTCTATGCAGAGGGGAGGGGGGGAGAGCTCGTTACCTGGAGTCTGGGACACAGAGACTTGGCAGATGCAGCCAGCCGCCCCTACAGATTGCTTCCCTGACCAACGGTTTGGCAACCCTGCTTGGGCACAGTATTCATGGGGGGTTGCCTGGGTGGGCGCAGCTGCAATCTAGGGGGGGGGGGCATAACCCACCCCAGCACCCCCCTAGATCCCGCCATGGTTCATACCCATGTGATCTGATTCAAGCAAATGCAATATGTTCTGCAACCTGCTTTTGGGGAGTTGTTAAAGTGGAGTTCCAGCTGAACAAAAAAATTAAAGTCCGCAAATACAAAAACTGGAGCTTCTGACCTATAAAATACAGACACTTACCTGTCCTTAGGTCCAGCGGTGTCCTCACCACGGCTGCTTTTCTTCTCTCGGGGAGAGAGGGGGGTGGAGAACAACTTCTGCTTTCGAATGCCTAGGTGATCCCAGCGGAAGTGGGAGCGGGCACATGTCAATTTCGGGTACCCGCTCCCCCCGCTCCCCAAAGGTGCCAATCCTTAATGGGGAATGAGGGACAAAGGCTTAAAGCGGAACTTCCCCTTTTGGGTGGAGCTCCGCTTTAACTTTTAGTTGACACCTGCAGCAGATGGCATGAACACAGTGGGATTGCTATGTGGTGGGGAAATGCAGCGATTCCTGTGCGTTTGTGTGTGAACTCAGCCTTAACCACAAAATACAACAAACAGAAACATGCCAATAGCATTTCACGCTGCGGTATATAAGCCAGTTTTATGTCTTGTCTGCAGATGCAATTTACTATTTAAAAGTCATTGACGTATAAAAAAAACAGATCAGTTTACAAATGTCAGAATATATTCCTTTAATATATAAACATTTGCTTTATCCACAAACTTCCTGAAGATAAAACTACAACACCAGCTCAGCCCCGCCCTGTGCTGAGAAATGTGAGACGACCTTTAGATTTTCCGCGTCGGAGACTTTCACTTTCACTTCTCACTTCTGCTGTCAGCGATGGCGTCTGCTGATCTGAGAGAGGAGCTGGACTGTTCCATCTGTCTGAACATTTATACCGATCCTGTAAACCTGAGATGTGGACACAACTTCTGCCGGGTCTGTATTGATCGATCGTTGGATACACAGGAGGGGTCTGGAGGTTATTCCTGTCCTCAGTGCAGAGAAGAGTTCCAGGATCGGCCTGCATTGCAGAGGAACATCACACTACGTAACATAGTGGAGACCTTCCGGTCTACTCAGCCAGATGAGAAGAAGACTGGAATCTTCTGTACTTACTGCATTCACTCTCCTGTACCCGCTGTTAGATCCTGTCTGATGTGTGAAGCTTCTCTATGTGATAATCACCTGAGAATCCACAGCAAGTCACCAGAACATGTCCTAACTGACCCCACCACTTCCATGGAGAACAGAAAATGTGCCATCCATAGGGAGCTTCTTAAATATTACTGTGCTGCAGATGCCGCCTGTATCTGTGTGTCCTGCAGGCTGGATGGAGAACACCAGGGACACAAGGTGGAGACTCTGGATGAGGCTTCTGAGAAGAAGAAACAGAAACTGAGAAACGTTCTGCAGAAACTGATGACAGAGACAGAGAAGACGGAGAAAAGAGTCCAGAGTCTGCAGGAACGTAAGGGAAAAGTACAAGAAAAATCAGCTGGTCTAACAGGTCTAACAATTTTTTATTTATAATTTTTTATTTATATTCTAATTTTTCTATTTTTTTTTTTATTATTATTTTTTCCGATATTTTAATTTTCCCAACTCCGTCCCAGATTATATGGTCCCTCTACAACAACATCGTGGTCATATCTATGCATCATCCCCCCGCTGCTTCATAAATAATTAATAATTCCATTCCCCGTACCTACATTTATATATATATATATTATTATTACCTTATTAATACCTTGTCATCCAGTCCTCCTCTTCTCTACTTTTTAACGCTCTACTTTCTCCACCTCCACACCCACCCAGTACCTCACTCACTGCTCATGAGATTGCAAATCATTTCAAAAACAAGATTCATAGGGGCATCGCCACTGCACAGAAATCCATCCCACTTAGCATACCTTATACTAAACCTCCCTCAACACTTTCCTCTTTTGACCTTGCTACTACTGAAGAGGTCACTAAGGTTTTCTCAGAAGCCCATCTCACTACCTGCCCCCTGGATCCTGTCCCCTCACAACTACTACGGTCACCCTCCTCTTCCATCCTATGCTCCCTCACTCACATCTTCAATCTTTCCCTCTCTACTGGTGCCTTCCCCTCCCCTCCAAAGCATGCGCACATCACTCCCATACTTAAAAAGCCCTCCCTGGACCCCACCAACCTGAACAACCTAAGACCCATCTCCCTGCTGCCATTTACCTCTAAACTCCTAGAACACTTAGTCTACAATCGCCTGAGCTCCCACCTCACCGACAACAACCTTCTTGACCCTTTACAGTCTGGCTTTCGCTCACTACACTCCATTGAAACTGCCCTACTAAAACTCACTAATGATCTACTAACTGCTAAAACCAATGGCCACTATTCCATACTCATCCCAACCAATGACCACTACTCTGTACTCATCCCAACCAATGGCCACTACTCTGTACTCATCCCAACCAATGACCACTACTCCGTACTCATCCCAACCAATGACCACTACTCCGTACTCATCCCAACCAATGACCACTACTCCGTACTCATCCCAACCAATGGTCACTACTCCATACTCATCCCAACCAATGGTCACTACTCCGTACTCATCCCAACCAATGACCACTACTCCGTACTCATCCCAACCAATGACCACTACTCCGTACTCATCCCAACCAATGACCACTACTCCGTACTCTTACTACTTGACCTCTCTGTGGCTTTTGAAATGGATGAACATCCTCTCCTCCTCAAAAAACTTTACTCTCTTGGCCTCAGAGACTCTGCTCTCTCCTGGTTCTTCTCCTACCTATCGCAGCGCTCCTTTAGTGTTACCTATATAAAGCGGCCTCCTCCTCTTCACTCCCTCTTTCTGTAAGGGCCCCTCAAGGTTCTGTCCAAGTCCCTTCTCTTCTCCATCTACACCTCCTCCCTTGGTCATTTGATAAACTCCCATGGCTTTAAGTACCATCTCTATGCTGAGGACATGCAAATCTATCTGTCTACCCCTCACCTCACCCCTTCAGTCTCCTCTCGCATTGCTAACCTACTAAGTGACATATCGGAATGGATGTCACTCCACTTCCTCAAACTCAATCTTTCCAAAACTGAGCTCTTAGTATTCCCTCCAGCCCGTGCCCCCTCCCCGGACTTCTCCATCAAAATCAGTAACACAATCATCAGTCCATCCCCTCACACCAGGATACTAGGTGTAATCCTAGACTCCCATCTGTCCTTCCAGCCCCAAATCCAATCACTGTCCAAATCATGTAGACTTCACCTCCGCAACATCTCCAAGATACGACCGTTCCTAACCTCGGAAACCACTAAGCAACTTATCCACTCCCTTGTTATATCAAACCTCGACTATTGTAACTCCCTCCTCACTGGCCGACCTCATCGCAGGCTATCCCCTCTTCAGTCTATAATGAATGCTGCCGCCAGACTCATCCACCTTACTAACCGTTCTGTATCTGCCACCCCTCTCTGCCAATCCCTCCACTGGCCTCCACTCAGTGTCCTCCACCCCTCTCTGCCAATCTCTCCACTGACCTCCACTCAGTGTCCTCCACCCCTCTCTGCCAATCCCTCCACTGACCTCCACTCAGTGTCCTCCACCCCTCTCTGCCAATCCCTCCACTGACCTCCACTCGGTGTCCTCCACCCCTCTCTGCCAATCCCTCCACTGACCTCCACTCAGTGTCCTCCACCCCTCTCTGCCAATCCCTCCACTGACCTCCACTCAGTGTCTTCCACCCCTCTCTGCCAATCCCTCCACTGACCTCCACTCAGTGTCCTCCACCCCTCTCTGCCAATCCCTCCACTGACCTCCATTCAGTGTCCTCCACCCCTCTCTGCCAATCCCTCCACTGACCTCCTTCAGTGTCCTCCACCCCTCTCTGCCAATCCCTCCACTGGCTTCCCATTGCCCAATGGATAAAATTCAAAACATTAACAATAACGTACAAAGCCATTTATAACTCTGCCCCAAATTACATCACCAATCTTGTCTCTAAATATCACCCACACCGTCCTCTCCACTCCTTGCAAGACCTACTCTCTAGCTGCCTTGTCTCCTCCTCCCATGCGGGTCTCCAGGACTTCTCTGGAGCTTCCCTCATCCTCTGCAACTCTCTACCCCAATTTATCAGACTATCGCCTACTCTGCTCACTTTTAGGTGATCTCTGAAAACCTATCTCTTCAGGGAAGCCTATCCTGCCCTCAGCTAATAATGGAATCTTCTACTTTTCCAACCAGTCCATCCCCCACAGTTACTACCTTTTGTACCACTAGCCCCTCCCTCCTAGATTGTAAGATCCAAGGAGCAGGGCCCTCAAATCCCTCTTGTATTGAACTGTTTTGTTGCTGTATTGTCTCCCGTTATATTGTAAAGCGCTGAGCAAACTGTTGGTGCTATATAAATCCTGTGTAATAATAATAATAATACTTTTATTTTTATATTTGTAATATTGTCATTATTCTACAGTATTTGATTATCATCATTACCGTTACCATGGTTATACTGCATTTTTACTCACCTAATTATTTTATATACCACTGTTGCAAGGTGCTCTTCACATCCTATGCCACTAGCTAAATTTATGAGCCATCTCACCAAGCATACACCATTGTGTGCAACATATCTAATTATATATATATATATTTTTTAATTTTAATTCTTATTTTTTAATTTTCAATTAATTTTTATTAATTTTAATTTTTAATTTTTTTTTATTTATTTACTTATTTTTTATTTTTCATTTTTATATTTCATTGTTTTTTAAATTTTGTAATTTTTTAATTTTACACTTTATTATTTTTTAATTTCCCAATGTATATATATTTAATGTATTTTAATTTTATTTTTTTATTTTTTTTATTTTATAATTTTTTATAATTTTTTGTGTATATATATATTTTTTAATATATATAAACATTTTAGATATTTTATTTTTTACATATATAATCACATTTGATTTTACATTATTATTTTTCATTTTGGCCATTTCTATTTTTATTCACATTTTATAAATATTGATATCCAAATGTCTTTTTTTCCTTTTTCTTTTCATTTCCTCTGTTTTCCATTTTCCTGTTTCATTTTTTCCCATACCATTTTATTTTCACTATTAATAATTTCTTATTTTTTCATCCATTTACAATTTTAATTCTCTTCCCGTACTCTTTTAACCACACAGTGTCACCTTACAACAATGGTAGAATCACATTATTGCTGAAACAATTGGTTAATTAATTGCCAATCAGCCCCTCTGAGGATTAACTCCATATATATACAACTATCGGACTCCCACTTCCCCCGGCTTGATAAAGGAGCGCACTTCCGCCTCTCCAGGCCAGCGCATGCTCCGAAACGCATCACAGTGCACCTTGGGTAACTGACATCATCACGCCCACGTCATCGCTGCGTTCCAGCGTGCGTTCCCCCCGGCTTTGAGGAGGACGTGCACGCTGGCCGGCTCCACAGCTGTCCCCCTCCAGCCACCACGCTGCTCCAGCGGAACGCTGACACATTGTTACCGATGACAGCTCAGTGACACCGATGACACCCCCTCCTGTCCCATGTTACACCACACCACTTTATTTCATGCATTACTTGTACCTCATACATGGGAGGGTTCCTACTTCTCATCTTCATTAAAGTGTTATGCTGCACTTAGAGGCGCTTCTTCTCCTTCTCTCATCCTAACAGAGAGAGTCACTGCCCTGTTCATAGAGCTCAGGAGACAACTGGAGGACCTGGAGAAGAGAGTCCTGAGGGAGATCGCCAGCCAGGAAGAGCGGCTTTCATGTCCATTGTCTGAGATGATCCATCAACTGGAGATAAAGAAGAAGGATCTGTCCAGGAAGATGGGGGACATTGAGGAGCTGTGTAACATGACCGACCCCCTGACTGTCCTCCAGGAATCAGACACAGGGGACTTGTGTGATACTGAGGAGGGAGATGATGAGGACAGAGAGAGACATGATAGACTCCTCCATGATGGAGGGGATCTGGATGTGGCTGGAATCTCACACACATTACACACAGGGATATCTGATATGATAAAAGGGGGAAATGTATGCTTCAATATACAGGAAGCTTCAGACTTATTACTGGATGTGAACACAGCTCATAATGATCTACAGATATCAGATGACATGAAAACTGCATCCAGGTCAGATATAGAGCAGAATCGTCCAGAAACACCAGAGAGATTTCAGTACTGGTATCAGGTATTAAGCAGTCAGAGTTTTTCCTCGGGGCGACATTACTGGGAAGTGGATGTCAGTGAGGGGGAACGTTGCGGAGTCGGGATGTGTTATCCCAGTATAGAGAGGAGAGGAGGGCATTCAGGGATTGGATGTAATAACAAGTCCTGGAGTTTGTGGAAGTATAACAGTGAGTGTAATCTATTACATGATAATAAAACAATCCGCATATCTCCCGATACCCCCCCTGATAGAGTCAGGATCTATGTGGATTATGAGGCCGGGCAGCTGTCCTTTTATGATCTGTGTGACCCCATCAGACACCTCCACACCTTCACCACCACCTTCACTGAGCCCCTCCATGCCGGGTTACGGGTAGGAAAAGGTCGTATAAAGATCTCTGGGGGGGTCAGGAGACGTGTAAAATGATCATATGACAGGAAATCTGACCTGGATCTGGTGAAATCTGCTGAGAAATGTGAATCTGGTTCATAGGATGACACCGTTTGTAGAGATAATATATTTCTTCAATCGGTAGATCTGGTAGATCTCAGCTGAGGAGAGTGTCCTCCATCACTTCCACACCCAACAAGACAAGATTTTGGGGGGGGGGGGTTATTTAGCATTAGGCTGACCACACACTATACAATCTGATTGTACAATAACCTTTAGATCTCCCATCAGCTGTGTAGTATACGGGTCTGCCTGATGTGACCCAATAAAGAGCTGATTCACACATGTGCAGTGCGGATTGAAGCTCAGGATTCACAGCTAATTGGCACAGTAGTTGTTCAGCGGTTCAGATCAGGTTTACATCAGGTTCAGGAAAGGTTCAGGTCAGGATTTTATCCCGTTCACACACGTGCGGTTTAGAAACGGTTCCCATAGAAGTCAGTAGCCTGTAATCCGCACCTGAACCGGACCGCACTGCTCAGAAATCTCACATGCAGGGGCGGACTGACAACTCATGGGGCCCCCAGGCAATAGGGGATCATGGGGCCCCCGTTTCCTTGCCCAAACTCAAAAAAGCATAGGCTTTTTTCATAGGAAAAAGGTACCAGGGGAATCTCATGGGGCCCTCTACTGACCCCAGGCCCTCGGGCAGTATCCGAGTTTCCAAATGGTCAGTCCGCCGCTGCTCATATTACTCCTCACCGCCAGTGCAATGGACCTATCATTGGTGTCAGTGGGAGGAATAGTGCCCCATCATTGGTGTCAGTGGGAGAAATAGTGCCCCATCATTGGTATCAGTGGGAGGAATATTGCCCCATCACTGGTGTCAGTGGGAGGAATAGTGCCCCATCTTTGGTGTCAGTGAGAGGAATAGTGCCCCATCTTTGGTGTCAGTGGGAGGAATAGTATCCCGTCTTTGGTGTCAGTGGGAGGAATAGTGTCACATCTTTGGTGTAAGTGGGGGGGAATAGTGCCCCGTCATTGGTATCGGGGGGGATAGTGTCCCATCATTGGTGTCAGTGGGAGGAATAGTACCCCATCATTGGTGTCAGTGGTGGAAGGAATAGTGTTCCTTCATTGGTGTCAGTGGGGGGAGGAATAGTGCCCCATTGTTGGTGTCAGTGGGGAGAGGAATAGTGCCCCATCGTTGGTGTCAGTGGGGGGAGGAATAGTGCCCCATCGTTGGTGTCAGTGGGGGGAGGAATAGTACCCCATCGTTGGTGTCAGTGGGAGGAATAGTGTCACATCTTTGGTGTAAGTGGGGGGGAATAGTGCCCCGTCATTGGTGTCGGGGGGGATAGTGTCCCAACATTGGTGTCAGTGGGAGGAATAGTACCCCATCATTGGTGTCAGTGGTGGAAGGAATAGTGTTCCATCATTGGTGTCAGTGGGGGGAGGAATAGTGCCCCATTGTTGGTGTCAGTGGGGAGAGGAATAGTGCCCCATCGTTGGTGTCAGTGGGGGGAGGAATAGTACCCCATCGTTGGTGTCAGTGGGGAGAGTTATAGTGCCCCATCGTTGGTGTCAGTGGGGAGAGGAATAGTGCCCCATCGTTGGTGTCAGTGGGGAGAGGAATAGTGCCCCATCGTTGGTGTCAGTGGGGGGAGGAATAGTGCCCCATTGTTGGTGTCAGTGGGGAGAGGAATAGTGCCCCATCGTTGGTGTCAGTGGGGGGAGGAATAGTGCCCCATCGTTGGTGTCAGTGGGGGGAGGAATAGTACCCCATCGTTGGTGTCAGGGGAGGAATAGTGCTCCATCATTGGGGTCAGTGGGAGGAATAATGCCCCATCATTAGTTTCAGTGACACCAACGATGGGGCACTATTCCTCCCAATGACACTTACCTTGCTGACCCCTGCTCCAGCCTAGGTGCTACTGCAGCCAGCATGCCTGGTTGCAGCAACACCATCAGCACGGTACACTTACCGGGCGGTCAGCTGTCCTGCTTCATTCACTCCGGGTGCTCCCTCACTCGATGTTTGCGGGGCTGCTCGGCTCCACCTCCTCGCAGGTGACTGGCTGCCTGTGTGCCTTTCCTGAGCTACAGTTTTGGCGCCCAATCACCGGTGAGGAGGCGGAGCCGAGCGGCAGCGCGTACATCGAGTGATGGAGCGCCCGGAGAGAGAAGAGAAGGCTGCAGATACACAGGTACAACTTCTGTAGGAGGATTTGTTTCCTCTCTGTGTATCTCCTGAGGCCAGTCACTGCACTGGGTATAGGTAAGGGTTTACAACCCCTTTGAAGATTTAATCATGAGTCGGTTTTATGGCCCTTTTACCCGTCTGACTGCTGAACAGCAGAGATTATGCTGGATGGTTATTTACTGTTATAAATAAGTCATCTAGAAAGGTGAAAATATTTTATTCTGTAAAGTGGTTATAAGGGAAGGACATTCTGTACCTCAAAGCCGTATTAAACCCAAAGGGAAACATTTGTTATATTGCAGCTTACCAATTCTTAGATGTGACGGCTGCATTAGTTTTATTTTTTAGGCTTTCTTTCCTCTATTTTTATCTGGTGATCCTGCCAGTATGTCTGTTGTTTTTCAAAGGAACAAGCTCTCTTGCAGATATAGCGGTTATAGGGATGAGACAAACCATCTGCCAATGACAGGGGTGATTACAATACTCAACTTTTATTTATGTAAAAACTTTATCCTAAAAGGGAAAGCATGTTTGGTGTAACTGCTTGGAGTTTGGCTTCAATTTGTTAGTGTATTTAAATCTGCTAGTCCATTTAACACTCCCCTCCCCCCAGACAGATAATGCTACTGTCCAAAGCTGCCCCCTGTACTGCTTCCTCCAGAGTGGGGGCGATCTAATACAGGAGGAGTGTTACTGACCAGCAGTGCTGGGACAAGATCATCTAGAGCCCAGGGGGAACATGCTGAATTGTGCCCCCCCCCCCAAGATGTATGAGCATTATGTGTTAGCAAAAATCCCCTCCCCCACAAAAAAATGGACTAATCTGCCTGCTTATCCCCTAAGCATTCCCCCTCCTCCCAGTACAAGTCTGCTCTTTGCTGAAATCCCCTTCCCAGCACAAATGTGTGCTCCCCCAACCCCTCCCCCCCAGCTCAAATCCACTCATTCCTGAAAGAAATTCCCCACTGCTAGTACAAATCCTCTACCCCTCACCTCAAATTTCACTTCTAGGTACAAATCCTCTCCCCCCACTCTAAATCGCCCCTCCCAGCAAAAATTCTCCCCAATCCCCCATCCTAACACAAATCCCCCCAATCATTCCTGCTAGCACAACCCCCCCACCCCACAAAAAAAACCTCCCCTACTTGCACAAATACCACCCCCAACCTTCTTTTGGTGCCCCCCACCTCACATGATATCACAGTGCCCAGGGCATCCACCCCCCTACCCACCCCTTGTCCCAGCCCTGCTGACCAGATCACCAGGTGAAAACAGAGGGGAGAAAGCCTAAAAAAAGAAAACTAATGCAGTCAAGAGAAAAAAATGCATCGGGTGGTGAAAAAGCAAAATCCACCTGTTGGTTGTCTCTGTGGAATTCTACTGAGAAGTCATTTTACCTTTTATATGTGTTGTTTTATATATTCCATGCATTTTAAGGTTTTAGATTCCACTTTTATGCATTTTATCTTGTCTCTATTTTTGTGCCATTTTATGTTCTGGGATTTGATTATTGTGTGCTGACATTTTATTGTACATTTTATTGTCTAACTTTCATCTTTGATGGTTCAATAAAGTTTTGTTGAATCCTTGAAGTGTTCGGTTTAGTATTTTGAAGCGTTCATTTTCAGGCTTTGGTTACAATGTATCTAAAGCCTTCCTTTGTTTTAGTTTTGATAGAGTAGGGAAGGGTTAGAACCTCGCTCAGTTTTATTTTCACATATTTTCATTTCCTGTTCACAGAGACACAAGGAAATCTCTCCGAGGTCAGAGGAATCCCCCTCTTAGTCTAGGGTCACACCTATGCAGGTTGTGTTTGATGTGTTTCTGCATTGCGTTTTGCGTTGTTTTGCATTTTTGACGCGTTTTTTTTTTTTTCTTGTTGCTAGGCAGATTTAAAATGCAAAAACGCAATACATGCTTTTCTGCAGCTTTCCCATTGAAGCCTATAGAACCAAAAACGCAACGTTTTGCTTTCAAAAAAGTCCCTGACCCTTTCCAAAAAATGCACCGGGTGAAAAGAGATGTGAACCTGTCCCATAGGAAATCATGTTAAATGGACTGCTGTGCATTTCTAAAAAACTCTACAGAAACCGCTTGGGTGTGAACCTGGGGTTAGATAGGTGTCACTGGAACACATGGGGGGGGGGGTTATGAAAACTTGAATGCTCAGAATTTGGTGCAGCTGTGCATGGGAGCCAATCAGCTTCTAGCTTCTTCTTGCTCAATTGACCCCTTTGATCCTAAGGGTAAAACAAATGTTAATGCCTAAGCACAATTTTGTAACTTTGACATGTGTTAGTGAATCTGTACATATCATCACTACTACTGTGTGCATTCAGGGGGATTATACCGCAATTATTTCGGGAGAAATTGTACTTTCATTCATTTGATGGTAAATGATAATGGATATCTCTTGATTTTTATCAATAATAGTAAAATAAATCATTTTTTTTATTTAGCTGTATATTTCTTGCTTCTACCATAACCTATCACCAAAGAACAACCCAAAATAAATTCTCCTGCTCCTGACGATCGCAGCGATACCACATGTGTGTATGTTAGTTGTTTGTACCCGTAGTACAGCCTAGAATCAACAGTGCGCATTCTGATTTTTTTCTTTTTTTTTATCCTACATAAAACACACCGACACTAACTGACACTGACACTGATTTAGAAAAAAAAATCCTGATCAAAATAATACTGACCCTGACCTTGACCCAAACACTAACCCTGGCACTGACCGAGGTCTGACAAACCTCCATCTAGGTGTTTTTTTTTAATAATTATTTTTTTATAATATTTATTACACACAGTTGTTTTTTTTTCTCTCTGCAAGGAGAGAGGTAGATAAAATGTATCTCCTACATTCAGAGAGAGAAAACACGGGGGTGGGCTTCACAATGACTGATCTCTGTGATAGCCAATCAATGGCCATCACAGCAATCAGGTGACCTGGAATCATTCTGTGCTGGGAGCGTGCTGCATTTAGAGGACGGGCGGAGCTTCCCCCTCCAAGCCTGCTGGCAGTGCCCCGCCTCCTCCTGATGTAAGGTATTAGGGACTCTGGGGAGTGGACCCTGATGGAAGGAAAGGGAGGGCTCTGGGGAGTGGACCCTGATGGAAGGAAGGGGAGGGCTCTGGGGAGTGGACCCTGATGGAAGGAAGGGGAGGGCACTGGGGAGTGGACCCTGATGGAAGGAAGGGGGGGCTCTAGGGACCCTGATGTAAGCAGAGGGACTCTGGGGACCCTGACGTAAGGAGGTACCTTGATGTAAGGTGGGGGTGAATATAGGGACCTCGATGTAAGGAGCAATGTTCCAGGAACCCCGATGGGGAGTGGACCCTGATATAAGGAAGTAGGGGCTTTGGAGAGTGGACCCTGATGTAAAGAAGGGGGGGCTCTGGGGAGTGGACTCTGATTGAAGGAGAGGGGGCTCTGGAAAGCCTGATAGAAGGAAGGGGGGGATCTGGGGAGTCTGATGGAATGAAAGGGACCCTGGAGACCATGATGGAAGGGGGGATTGCACTGGGAACACTAATGTAAGGAGGGGACCCTGAGGACCCTGATGTAGGGAGGAGGGGGGACCCTGATTTAACAAGAAAAACTCTGTAGACTTAGGGACCTTGTTATTTTGGGTGGCTCTGGGGACCCTAAAGTAAAGGGGGTAACTCTAGGGACTCTGATATTAGGGGGGACCTTGTTTGAGGGGGAACACTGATGGGGATTCTTAATTTAAGGGGGGGATCATCCACTCCCACGAGTCCCTCCAACTGTTAGACAAAATTTGTCCACTGTGTCACTTACTACTGACCTCTGAACTCTGGGTCACTACTGACCTCTGAACTTTGCTTCCCTTACTACTGGCCCCTGTCCTTCACTCTGCTGACCCCTATCCTCTGCCCAGCAGACCCAGTACACTGCCTTTGGGATCCCTGTCTGTTGCAGAGCATACCCAGTACACTGCCCTTCTGACCCCTGTCCTCCGCCCAGCAGATCCAGTACACTGCCCTTCTGACCCCTGTCCTCTGCCCAGCAGATCCAGTACACTGCCCTTCTGACCCCTGTCCTCTGCCCAGCAGATCCAGTAAACTGCCTTTGGGATCCCTGTCTGTTGCAGAGCATACCCAGTACACTGCCCTTCTGACCCCTGTCCTCCGCCCAGCAGATCCAGTACACTGCCCTTCTGACCCCTGTCCTCTGCCCAGCAGACCCAGTACACTGCCCTTCTGACCCCTGTCCTCTGCCCAGCAGATCCAGTACACTGCCCTTCTGACCCCTGTCCTCCGCCCAGCAGATCCAGTACACTGCGCTTCTGACCCCTGTCCTTTGACAATGTGCTGGTGCACGAAACGTGTCAAGGGGAGCCCTCCGGAGTGACGTCACACCACGCACGGCCACGAGGAGGCCGGCGGCCATTTTTATATACTGTACCTTCACATGTGAGTTCTTTGACATCTATTTAAAATATTTGCCTTTACAATAAACATACTTCACTATTGGCACATATCTACTCTCTGGCTGGGTTATTCATGAGCCCTGCAAGGTGGAACCTTTTTCTGGATCTGGAGGGTCCCTGTATGCTGTGATCTTTGGAGCTGGATGGGTATATGAGCGGAGTGTGACCCCAGTGTGAGCAGTGTCATCCCATGTGTCCACATTGAGCTTGAGGACCCCCGCAGCCCTAGACCAGACCCAGGTGACCTTCCCCCTTTTTGGATGTCTTTTCTGCACATGAAATATGTGCTTCTGGTAAGTCCATAGTGTTACCGGTTCTTCTCACCTGGAGTCACGGAACACGGAGCACGGAGCACCTTAATATCTGGATTATTGATGCATTTGACTGTATGAACTTCCTAGAAGTTGTCACCTTGATTTTGGTGTTCATAACATAAACGTCATCATAAGACGGTGTCCTCACATTGTCACCTTTGCCCCCTAGCAGCGCTCACTCTATATACGTTTATCATTCATTATTGTCATTATATGTTTGTTGTGATTATCACTAGAGATGAGCGAAGTATTCAAAAATTCGATTCGACTGATTCGGCGAATTCGTGAAAAAAATTTGATTCGAGTCGAATATATTCGCTGCGATTTTAACTTATAAAAGGGTGTTTCTAGGCTTCAGAAAGCCTTTATATTACTGCAGAACACTGTACCTTTAATTTAAATGCCCTTGGAGTCTGCTGGTGAAGAGAAATAATACTGTCAGTCAGTATGACATGCAGATGAGTGCCGTCGATCTTAGAATCACCGCACACTTCACTCATTTGGCCAGTCACGGGGCCAAAACCAGAGTGTGGAGCCACAGTGTGGCGGTGGAGGCAGCAGCAATGGGAGGCCATACAGCACCCTATGACAAAATGGAACACAGCAGCAGTGTGAGGAGACCTGAAAGTGGCACATGGCAGAGTGTGGCAATGGAGACAGCAGCAATGGGAGGCCGTACAGGGACCCACGCTGCTGGTGGAGCTGCCACTGCTCCTACCACCCCACCCCTCCCCTGCTGCCATGGCAGCGGAACGCGAGCGCACAGGGCCCACAGTGTCTGAGGATGGACGTTGGCGCAGAAAGGCAGAGACCAACTGACTACATAGTTGGTTTTTATAGTACGTAATTTTGGCCTCCCTCTCAGCAGGTGTGAAAAAGGCCACCATTTTGGAACGGTAGCGAGGGTCCAACAAGGTGGACAGCCAAAAGTCATCCCTCTGTCTGATGGTTATTATTCGGCTGTCGCTACGCAAGCAACCGAGCATGCTATGGGCCATTTGTGCCAAGGAATGCGAGGGACTCCCTGCCTCCATCTCCACAGCATACTGCCACGGTGCGTCTGGGTCCTCTGTCTCCTCCTCCTCCTCCTCTACCAGATGCTCCTGCTCCTCCACTCCTGTCCGCTGAGTGGAAAAACCACCCATTTCACTCAATAATTCCTGAGCACAAATGTCCTCCTCTACCTCCTCCTCTTCTTCCTGTCCTGCCCCCACAGGGGTCATGTGGCGTTGAGATCTGTGCGCCACGTCTACCGCACCCTGACCAGCCATTGTTAACAGCATTTGTTCCAGGACGTGCAACAGAGGAATGACGTCGTTCATCCCATAGTCCTGCCGACTCACGAATAGCGTGGCCTCCTCAAAGGGCCTGAGCAAGCGGCAGGTGTCACGCATGAGCTGCCAATGGCTGACATCTAAGTTACACAGGGGAGTACCTTTATCCGCTTGTAACATCAGGAAATCGGTGATGGCCTTTCGCTGTTCGTAAAGGCGGTCTAACATATGTAGGGTTGAATTCCACCTTGTTGCAACGTCACAGCATGAGGAGTCGGTACAGGGGCCCATGGCAGATTAGGGGCCTGGCCGCAGCAATGTGAGGCCCGTAATCTGCCAGCACCCTATGACAAAATGGAACCCAGCAGCAGTGTGAGGACACCTGAAAGTGGAACATGGCAGAGTGTGGCGATGGAGACAGCAGCAATGGGAGGCCGAACAGGGACCCATGAGACACTGTGGACCTGGCAGCAGCGTGAGGAGGCGGTACAGGGGCCCATGGCAGATTAGGGGCCTGGCCGCAGCAATGTGAGGCCCGTAATCTGCCAGCACCCTATGACAAAATGGAACCCAGCAGCAGTGTGAGGACACCTGAAAGTGGCACATGGCATGACACACTGTGGACCTGGCAGCAGCATGAGGAGGCGGTACAGGGGCCCATGGCGGATTAGGGGCCTGGCCGCAGCAATGTGAGGCCCGTAATCTGCCAGCACCCTATGACAAAATGGAACCCAGCAGCAGTGTGAGGACACCTGAAAGTGGCACATGGCATGACACACTGTGGACCTGGCAGTAGCATGAGGAGGCGGTACAGGGGCCCATGGCAGATTAGGGGCCTGGCAGCAGCTATGGGAGGCCCGTAATCTGCCAGCACCCTATGACAAAATGGAACACACCAGCAGTGTGAGGAGACCTGAAAGTGGCACATGGCAGAGTGTGGCGATGGAGACAGCAGAAATGGGAGGCCGTACAGGGACCCATGAGACACTGTGGACCTGGCAGCAGCGTGAGGAGGTGGTACAGGGGCCCATGGCAGATTAGGGGCCTGGCAGCAGCTATGGGAGGCCCGTAATCTGCCAGCACCCTATGACAAAATGGAACACACCAGCAGTGTGAGGAGACCTGAAAGTGGCACATGGCAGAGTGTGGCGATGGAGACAGCAGCAATGGGAGGCCGTACAGGGACCCATGAGACACTGTGGACCTGGCAGCAGCGTGAGGAGGCGGTACAGGGGCCCATGGCAGATTAGGGGCCTGGCAGCAGCTATGGGAGGCCCGTAATCTGCCAGCATCCTATGACAAAATGGAACCCAGCAGGAGTGTGAGGAGACCTGAAAGTGGCACATGGCAGAGTGTGGCGATGGAGACAGCAGCAATGGGAGGCCGTACAGGGACCCATGACACACTGTGGACCTGGCAGCAGCGTGAGGAGGCGGTACAGGGGCCCATGGCAGATTAGGGGCCTGGCCGCAGCAATGTGAGGCCCGTAATCTGCCAGCATCCTATGACAAAATGGAACCCAGCAGCAGTGTGAGGACACCTGAAAGTGGCACATGGCATGACACACTGTGGACCTGGCAGCAGCATGAGGAGGCGGTACAGGGGCCCATGGCAGATTAGGGGCCTGGCCGCAGCAATGTGAGGCCCGTAATCTGCCAGCATCCTATGACAAAATGGAATCCAGCAGGAGTGTGAGGAGACCTGAAAGTGGCACATGGCAGAGTGTGGCGATGGAGACAGCAGCAATGGGAGGCGGTACAGGGACCCATGACACACTGTGGACCTGGCAGCAGCGTGAGGAGGCGGTACAGGGGCCCATGGCAGATTAGGGGCCTGGCCGCAGCAATGGGAGGCACGTAATCTGCCAGCATCCTATGACAAAATGGAACCCAGCAGGAGTGTGAGGAGACCTGAAAGTGGCACATGGCAGAGTGTGGCGATGGAGACAGCAGCAATGGGAGGCCGTACAGGGACCCATGACACACTGTGGACCTGGCAGCAGCGTGAGGAGGCGGTACAGGGGCCCATGGCACATTAGGGGCCTGGCCGCAGCAATGTGAGGCCCGTAATCTGCCAGCATCCTATGACAAAATGGAATCCAGCAGGAGTGTGAGGACACCTGAAAGTGGCACATGGCATGACACACTGTGGACCTGGCAGCAGCATGAGGAGGCGGTACAGGGGCCCATGGCACATTAGGGGCCTGGCCGCAGCAATGGGAGACGCCCGTAATCTGCCAGCATCCTATGACAAAATGGAATCCAGCAGGAGTGTGAGGACACCTGAAAGTGGCCCATGGCATGACACACTGTGGACCTGGCAGCAGCATGAGGAGGCGGTACAGGGGCCTGAAGGGGAATGTATGTCTTTTAGGTCTGTCATTTTGTTTTCCCCCCACTCCATTTTATATTTTGTACTAACATGTTAATTGTTTTGTATTATACCCAGAATGAGTTAATGAAAATATGCTGTGTCAGTTATGTGTTACAGAATTATACTCACAGTATTCTTCTTAAGCTTAGTCTTGGTAGAGGAGATAGTATCCAATTATTTCTTTGTACTAACAGCACCTGTTTCTGTTATGATATAATTAAAAGTCAACTACTTCTGTCCCATGGGAAAATAATTGTTGGATACTTGTAACTGATTTCAAGGCCTGAGAAAGTCATGTTCATAGCCTTGACAAGTATCTAGCGAGATTCTATTGTATGTAGTAGATAAGTGTTTTAAAACAATTTAGAAACTTTCTTTATTGTTGGGAAAATGAAACCCCGCTTCTC
This sequence comes from Staurois parvus, assembly GCF_062004578.1. Classification (NCBI taxonomy): domain Eukaryota; kingdom Metazoa; phylum Chordata; class Amphibia; order Anura; family Ranidae; genus Staurois; species Staurois parvus. Next base: position 3,097,173 of record NW_028318371.1, read on the forward strand.
ATCACATTTCAGAATTGACGTCAATGTTGTCTTATTTGTATTCAGCCAATCAAATACTGACAACTCAGCTTTTTGATACTCTGTGCCCCCCACCTTTCTTATTTCTGTTATATTAATTTTCTTCCCACTAATAAACTTGAGAGATTGATTTCAACTATCACTGTGTGTATGTGTATGTCTGTTGTCTTTTCTGAGATGAAGTCAATCTCCCCGACGCGTCCGTACCTGAAACCGACTATAAAGACTGATAGCCAGGGGCTATGGACAACCTTTCAGGGCCCATGGCACATTAGGGGCCTGGCCGCAGCAATGGGAGACGCCCGTAATCTGCCAGCATCCTATGACAAAATGGAATCCAGCAGGAGTGTGAGGACACCTGAAAGTGGCACATGGCATGACACACTGTGGACCTGGCAGCAGCATGAGGAGGCGGTACAGGGGCCCATGGCACATTAGGGGCCTGGCCGCAGCAATGGGAGGCGCCCGTAATCTGCCAGCATCCTATGACAAAATGGAACCCAGCAGGAGTGTGAGGAGACCTGAAAGTGGCACATGGCATGACACTGTGGACCTGGCAGTAGCGTGAGGAGGCGGTACGGGGGCCCATGGCAGATTAGGGGCCTGGCCGCAGCAATGTGAGGCCTGTAATCTGCCAGCATCCTATGACAAAATGGAACCCAGCAGGAGTGTGAGGACACCTGAAAGTGGCACATGGCAGAGTGTGGCGATGGAAACAGCAGCAATGGGAGGCGGTACAGGGACCCATGAGACACTGTGGACCTTGCAGCAGTGTGAGGAGGCGGTACAGGGGCCCATGGCAGATTAGGGGCCTGGCCGCAGCAATGTGAGGCCTGTAATCTGCCAGCATCCTATGACAAAATGGAACCCAGCAGGAGTGTGAGGAGACCTGAAAGTGGCACATGGTAGAGTGTGGCGTTGGAGACAGCAGCAATGGGAGGCCGTACAGGGACCCATGACACACTGTGGACCTTGCAGCAGCGTGAGGAGGCGGTACAGGGGCCCATGGCAGATTAGGGGCCTGGCAGCAGCTATGGGAGGCCTGTAATCTGCCAGCATCCTATGACAAAATGGAACACATCAGCAGTGTGAGGAGACCTGAAAGTGGCACATGGCATGACACACTGCGGACCTGGCAGTAGCGTGAGGAGGCGGTACAGGGGCCCATGGCAGATTAGGGGCCTGGCCGCAGCAATGTGAGGCACGTAATCTGCCAGCACTCTATGACAAAATGGAACACAGCAGCAGTGTGAGGAGACCTGAAAGTGGCACATGGCAGAGTGTGGCGATGGAGACAGCAGCAATGGGAGGCGGTACAGGGACCCATGACACACTGTGGACCTGGCAGCAGCGTGAGGAGGCGGTACAGGGGCCCATGGCACATTAGGGGCCTGGCCGCAGCAATGTGAGGCCTGTAATCTGCCAGCACTCTATGACAAAATGGAACACATCAGCAGTGTGAGGAGACCTGAAAGTGGCACATGGCATGACACACTGCGGACCTGGCAGTAGCGTGAGGAGGCGGTACAGGGGCCCATGGCAGATTAGGGGCCTGGCCGCAGCAATGTGAGGCACGTAATCTGCCAGCACTCTATGACAAAATGGAACACAGCAGCAGTGTGAGGAGACCTGAAAGTGGCACATGGCAGAGTGTGGCGATGGAGACAGCAGCAATGGGAGGCGGTACAGGGACCCATGACACACTGTGGACCTGGCAGCAGCGTGAGGAGGCGGTACAGGGGCCCATGGCAGATTAGGGGCCTGGCCGCAGCAATGTGAGGCCTGTAATCTGCCAGCACTCTATGACAAAATGGAACCCAGCAGCAGTGTGAGGAGACCTGAAAGTGGCACATGGCATGACACTGTGGACCTGGCAGTAGCGTGAGGAGGCGGTACGGGGGCCCATGGCAGATTAGGGGCCTGGCAGCAGCTATGGGAGGCCCGTAATCTGCCAGCATCCTATGACAAAATGGAACCCAGCAGGAGTGTGAGGAGACCTGACAGTGGCACATGGCAGAGTGTGGCGTTGGAGACAGCAGCAATGGGAGGCGGTACAGGGACCCATGAGACACTGTGGACCTGGCAGCAGTGTGAGGAGGCGGTACAGCGGCCCATGGCACATTAGGGGCCTGGCCGCAGCAATGTGAGGCACGTAATCTGCCAGCACTCTATGACAAAATGGAACACAGCAGCAGTGTGAGGAGACCTGAAAGTGGCACATGGCATGACACTGTGGACCTGGCAGTAGCGTGAGGAGGCGGTACGGGGGCCCATGGCAGATTAGGGGCCTGGCAGCAGCTATGGGAGGCCTGTAATCTGCCAGCATCCTATGACAAAATGGAACCCAGCAGGAGTGTGAGGAGACCTGAAAGTGGCACATGGCAGAGTGTGGCGTTGGAGACAGCAGCAATGGGAGGCGGTACAGGGACCCATGAGACACTGTGGACCTTGCAGCAGCGTGAGGAGGCGGTACAGGGGCCCATGGCAGATTAGGGGCCTGGCCGCAGCAATGTGAGGCCTGTAATCTGCCAGCATCCTATGACAAAATGGAACCCAGCAGGAGTGTGAGGAGACCTGAAAGTGGCACATGGCAGAGTGTGGCGTTGGAGACAGCAGCAATGGGAGGCCGTACAGGGACCCATGAGACACTGTGGACCTTGCAGCAGCGTGAGGAGGCGGTACAGGGGCCCATGGCAGATTAGGGGCCTGGCAGCAGCAATGTGAGGCCTGTAGTCTGCCAGCATCCTATGACAAAATGGAACCCAGCAGGAGTGTGAGGAGACCTGAAAGTGGCACATGGCAGAGTGTGGCGTTGGAGACAGCAGCAATGGAAGGCGGTACAGGGACCCATGAGACACTGTGGACCTTGCAGCAGCGTGAGGAGGCGGTACAGGGGCCCATGGCAGATTAGGGGCCTGGCAGCAGCTATGGGAGGCCCGTAATCTGCCAGCATCCTATGACAAAATGGAACCCAGCAGGAGTGTGAGGAGACCTGAAAGTGGCACATGGCAGAGTGTGGCGTTGGAGACAGCAGCAATGGGAGGCGGTACAGGGACCCATGAGACACTGTGGACCTTGCAGCAGCGTGAGGAGGCGGTACAGGGGCCCATGGCAGATTAGGGGCCTGGCCGCAGCAATGTGAGGCCTGTAATCTGCCAGCATCCTATGACAAAATGGAACCCAGCAGGAGTGTGAGGAGACCTGAAAGTGGCACATGGCAGAGTGTGGCGTTGGAGACAGCAGCAATGGGAGGCGGTACAGGGACCCATGAGACACTGTGGACCTTGCAGCAGCGTGAGGAGGCGGTACAGGGGCCCATGGCAGATTAGGGGCCTGGCCGCAGCAATGTGAGGCCTGTAATCTGCCAGCATCCTATGACAAAATGGAACCCAGCAGGAGTGTGAGGAGACCTGAAAGTGGCACATGGCAGAGTGTGGCGTTGGAGACAGCAGCAATGGGAGGCGGTACAGGGACTCATGAAACACTGTGGACCTTGCAGCAGCGTGAGGAGGCGGTACAGGGGCCCATGGCAGATTAGGGGCCTGGCCGCAGCAATGTGAGGCCTGTAATCTGCCAGCATCCTATGACAAAATGGAACCCAGCAGGAGTGTGAGGAGACCTGAAAGTGGCACATGGCAGAGTGTGGCGTTGGAGACAGCAGCAATGGGAGGCGGTACAGGGACCCATGAGACACTGTGGACCTTGCAGCAGCGTGAGGAGGCGGTACAGGGGCCCATGGCAGATTAGGGGCCTGGCCGCAGCAATGTGAGGCCTGTAATCTGCCAGCATCCTGTGACAAAATGGAACCCAGCAGGAGTGTGAGGAGACCTGAAAGTGGCACATGACATGACACACTGCGGACCTGGCAGTAGCGTGAGGAGGCGGTACGGGGGCCCATGGCAGATTAGGGGCCTGGCCGCAGCAATGTGAGGCACGTAATCTGCCAGCACTCTATGACAAAATGGAACACAGCAGCAGTGTGAGGAGACCTGAAAGTGGCACATGGCATGACACACTGCGGACCTGGCAGTAGCGTGAGGAGGCGGTACAGGGGCCCATGGCAGATTAGGGGCCTGGCCGCAGCAATGTGAGGCACGTAATCTGCCAGCACCCTATGACAAAATGGAACACAGCAGCAGTGTGAGGAGACCTGAAAGTGGCACATGGCATGACACACTGCGGACCTGGCAGTAGCGTGAGGAGGCGGTACGGGGGCCCATGGCAGATTAGGGGCCTGGCCGCAGCAATGTGAGGCACGTAATCTGCCAGCACTCTATGACAAAATGGAACACAGCAGCAGTGTGAGGAGACCTGAAAGTGGCACATGGCATGACACACTGCGGACCTGGCAGTAGCGTGAGGAGGCGGTACGGGGGCCCATGGCAGATTAGGGGCCTGGCCACAGCAATGTGAGGCACGTAATCTGCCAGCACCCTATGACAAAATGGAACACAGCAGCAGTGTGAGGAGACCTGAAAGTGGCACATGGCATGACACACTGCGGACCTGGCAGTAGCGTGAGGAGGCGGTACGGGGGCCCATGGCAGATTAGGGGCCTGGCCGCAGCAATGTGAGGCACGTAATCTGCCAGCACTCTATGACAAAATGGAACACAGCAGCAGTGTGAGGAGACCTGAAAGTGGCACATGGCATGACACACTGCGGACCTGGCAGTAGCGTGAGGAGGCGGTACGGGGGCCCATGGCAGATTAGGGGCCTGGCCACAGCAATGTGAGGCACGTAATCTGCCAGCACCCTATGACAAAATGGAACACAGCAGCAGTGTGAGGAGACCTGAAAGTGGCACATGGCATGACACACTGCGGACCTGGCAGTAGCGTGAGGAGGCGGTACGGGGGCCCATGGCAGATTAGGGGCCAGGCCGCAGCAATGTGAGGCACGTAATCTGCCAGCACTCTATGACAAAATGGAACACAGCAGCAGTGTGAGGAGACCTGAAAGTGGCACATGGCATGACACTGTGGACCTGGCAGTAGCGTGAGGAGGCGGTACGGGGGCCCATGGCAGATTAGGGGCCTGGCAGCAGCTATGGGAGGCCCGTAATCTGCCAGCACCCTATGACAAAATGGAACACACCAGCAGTGTGAGGAGACCTGAAAGTGGCACATGGCATGACACACTGTGGACCTGGCAGTAGCCTGAGGAGGCGGTACAGGGGCCCATGGCAGATTAGGGGCCTGGCAGCAGCTATGGGAGGCCCGTAATCTGCCAGCACCCTATGACAAAATGGAACACACCAGCAGTATGAGGAGACCTGAAAGTGGCACATGGCATGACACACTGTGGACCTGGCAGTAGCGTGAGGAGGCGGTACAGGGGCCCATGGCAGATTAGGGGCCTGGCAGCAGCTATGGGAGGCCCGTAATCTGCCAGCACCCTATGACAAAATGGAACACACCAGCAGTGTGAGGAGACCTGAAAGTGGCACATGGCATGACACACTGTGGACCTGGCAGTAGCGTGAGGAGGCGGTACGGGGGCCCATGGCAGATTAGGGGCCTGGCAGCAGCTATGGGAGGCCCTTAATCTGCCAGCACCCTATGACAAAATGGAACACAGCAGCAGTGTGAGGAGACCTGAAAGTGGCACATGGCAGGGGCATGATTCATGGCGGATTTAGTCAGTTGTGTCAGGAACTGGTGGTTTGAAATCCAGACTAATCCACGCCTGATTCATTTTCACAAACGTGAGTCTCTCCACACTTTGGGTGGACAGTCGTGTCCTCCGCGGAGTTACAATACCTCCTGCCGCACTAAACACGCGCTCCGATGCCACGCTACTGGCCGGGCATGACAGCCTTTCAAGGGCAATTTCAGCTAGTTGGGGCCAAAGGTCAAGTTTCGTTGCCCAGTAGTCAAGGGGATTGTCTACCTCGGTTGGCAGGGTGCTGTCCAAGTAGGCCCAAGCCTGTTGTTTGAGCTCCTGCTCCAGGTCCACCTGATGCTGCTGCTGCGGCTGGTTAGTAGTTTCCTCACTGCGCTGGTGAAGAAAGCTACTCATCATCGACTGCAGACTGAGGCAGCCGCTGCTGGTGGAGCTGCCACTGCTCCTACCACCCCACCCCTCCCCTGCTGCCATGGCAGCGGAACGCGAGCGCACAGGGCCCACAGTGTCTGAGGATGGACGTTGGTGCAGAAAGGCAGAGACCAACTGAATACATAGTTGGTTTTTATAGTACGTAATTTTGGCCTCCCTCTCAGCAGGTGTGAAAAAGGCCACCATTTTGGAACGGTAGCGAGGGTCCAACAAGGTGGACAGCCAAAAGTCATCCCTCTGTCTGATGGTTATTATTTGGCTGTCGCTACGCAAGCAACCGAGCATGCTATGGGCCATTTGTGCCAAGGAATGCGAGGGACTCCCTGCCTCCATCTCCACAGCATACTGCCACGGTGCGTCTGGGTCCTCTGTCTCCTCCTCCTCCTCCTCTACCAGATGCTCCTGCTCCTCCACTCCTGTCCGCTGAGTGGAAAAACCACCCATTTCACTCAATAATTCCTGAGCACAAATGTCCTCCTCTACCTCCTCCTCTTCTTCCTGTCCTGCCCCCACAGGGGTCATGTGGCGTTGAGATCTGTGCGCCACGTCTACCGCACCCTGACCAGCCATTGTTAACAGCATTTGTTCCAGGACGTGCAACAGAGGAATGACGTCGTTCATCCCATAGTCCTGCCGACTCACGAATAGCGTGGCCTCCTCAAAGGGCCTGAGCAAGCGGCAGGTGTCACGCATGAGCTGCCAATGGCTGACATCGAAGTTACACAGGGGAGTACCTTTATCCGCTTGTAACATCAGGAAATTGGTGATGGCCTTTCGCTGTTCGTAAAGGCGGTCTAACATGTGTAGGGTTGAATTCCACCTTGTTGCAACGTCGCAGATCAGGCGATGCTGTGGAATTCCGTTCTGCCGCTGCAGCTCAAGGAGGGTGTGCTTTGCGCTGTAGGAATGGCTGAAATGCATGCAAAGTTTACGTGACATTTTAAGGATGTCTTGCAGTGGGATGGTGGATTTTAGGAACCGCTTGACAACCAGATTGAACACGTGAGCCATGCATGGCGCATGGCACAACCTTCCTTGACGCAGAGCAGACACCATGTTCTTTCCGTTGTCGGTCAACATGGTTCCGATTTTCAGTTTGCGCGGAGACAGCCATCTGTCGATTTCTCTGTTCATTACACTCAGAAGTTCCTCCCCTGTGTGACTACGTTCGCCAAGGCATACCAGGTGCAGCACAGCGTAACACCGTTGCGCCCTGCACATGTGATATGCCGGTCGGGTAATGGGACTTGGCACGGGGGTGGCGGCTGAGGACACGGCGGAAGAAGAGGTGGTAGAGGCGGACATGTTTGCTGGACCAAGGACGTGCAAACGTGGAGGCAAAAGCGTCGTGACCTGTCCAAGTTGCTGGTGCGGCTGTGCCGGCACCACGTTCACCCAGTGTGCCGTAAATGACATGTACTGTCCCTGACCGTAGTTACAGCTCCACACGTCGGCGCTGCCGTGCACTTTGGCAGAGACCGACATGCTCAAAGACTGGCCCACCATCTCTTCTACATGTGAATGCAGGGCTGGCACTGCCTTTTTGGCGAAGAAATGACGGCTTGGCACTCTCCACCGCGGCGCGGCACAAACCATCATTTCTCGGAAAGGTGCTGAGTCCACCACTTGGAAAGGGAGGGACTGCAGCACCAGCAACTTGGACAGGAGGACGTTCAGCTTTTGCACCGTCGGGTGCGTGCTCGCAAACTGTTGTCTCTTGGAAACGGATTCCAAAAAAGACTGCTGACGGAATCCGTGAAGAGGAGTAGCAGGAGAAGGAGCATCTGAACGAGCGGAAGATGCCAACGAGCGACAACTCCCCTCAGCAGAGGTGTTGGAGCCTTGACTGGCTGATAGAGGGCGATTGACGTCGGGTGACAGAGCAAGTAACGGAGCGGGTGATGGAGCGGGGGCTGGGGCAGGCAGAACCGCCGTATCTTTATCACGGTTTTCCCAGGCCACCGAATGGCGACGCTGCATATGCTGACGCAACGCTGTAGTCCCAACATGGGCCCCCTGGCCACGCTTGACTTTCTGGCCACATAGTCGACATACGGCTACGTTTACTTCCTCGGGCGGCTTGACGAAAAATTGCCACACCGCCGAGTAGGAAACTTTGCCCCCGCTACTCCTCACTGGCTGACTGCTACTTCCTCCGTGCACACCGGCACCACTACTGGCCGTGGTGGTAGGCTGCAGTGGAGCTGGTGCTCTACTCCGTGGCCGTTTGCCTCCACTGACACTGCTGCGACCCTGTTGCCTCCTGGGCAACCCACCGACTGTTTTGCTCGCTGCCAAGCTGGCACCCTCTTCTCCTGATGATGCGGAAGAAATTGCCTGATGACGACGAGGCTGCCAAGTGCGATCAACCTCCTCATCATCAAGTATGGTCTCCGCCTCACTACTAGCCCCCTCGGCTGCGTCTGGGTCAGGAGACAGACCTGTCTCTAGACCGGCTACCGAGCCACTCTCCTCGCCAGTACTTCTTCGCCTGGCTGCTGAAGAGGCGGATGTCTCCCCCCGTTCCTGACCGCCCTCTGTTAGCTCTTCCTCACTGTACAGTGGGGCTGAGCCCACAGCATGCGATACTTCGCTTGGTGAGGGAACAGCAAAGGACAGGGGCAGGTAGAGGACACGTGATTTCAGTGGGCTTGCTCCCGGGCCATGCCAACTAACGGTTGCGTCTGACGTACACACCGACCGTTGGCTGTAGGTGTCAGAGGTGACCTGGGAAGAGGAAGACGACCGAGCCAACCAATCGATGACGGCAGGGTTGTCGGTGGAGACACGACCGCTGGATGACACCGGGAGCACTGGCCTCTGGCTGCGACTAGTGCTGCCTCGACCCCTTCCTCTGCTGCCACGTCTGCTCGCTCCTAAAACATTGCCTCCTCTGCCACTCCTCTGCATGTTGTCTGACATACTCTTTAATTCAACGATTATGTGTCCCTGAGTAACAATTCTGTGTCCCTGAGTAACAATTCTGTGTCCCTGAGTAACAATTCTGTGTCCCTCAGTAACAATTCTGTGTCCCTCAGTAACAATTCTGTGTCCCTCAGTAACAATTCTGTGTCTGTCCCTGAGTAACAATTCTGTGTCTGTCCCTGAGTAATAATTCTGTGTCCCTCAGTAACAATTCTGTGTCCCTGAGTAACAATTCTGTGTCCCTCAGTAACAATTCTGTGTCTGTCCCTGAGTAACAATTCTGTGTCCCTGAGTAACAATGCTGTGTCCCTCAGTAACAATTCTGTTTCCCTCAGTAACAATTCTGTGTCTGTCCCTGAGTAACAGTTCTGTGTCCCTGAGTAACAGTTCTGTGTCCCTGAGTAACAGTTCTGTGTCCCTCAGTAACAATTCTGTGTCTGTCCCTGAGTAACAATTCTGTGTCCCTCAGTAACAATTCTGTGTCCCTGAGTAACAATTCTGTGTCCCTCAGTAATTCTGTGTCCCTCAGTAACAATTCTGTGTCCCTCAGTAACAATTCTGTGTCCCTCAGTAACAATTCTGTGTCTGTCCCTGAGTAACAATTCTGTGTCCCTGAGTAACAATGCTGTGTCCCTCAGTAACAATTCTGTGTCCCTCAGTAACAATTCTGTGTCTGTCCCTGAGTAACAGTTCTGTGTCCCTGAGTAACAGTTCTGTGTCCCTGAGTAACAGTTCTGTGTCCCTCAGTAACAATTCTGTGTCCCTCAGTAACAATTCTGTGTCTGTCCCTGAGTAACAATTCTGTGTCCCTCAGTAACAATTCTGTGTCCCTGAGTAACAATTCTGTGTCCCTCAGTAATTCTGTGTTCCTGAGTAACAATTCTGTGTCCCTCAGTAACAATTCTGTGTCCCTCAGTAACAATTCTGTGTCTGTCCCTGAGTAACAATTTTGTGTCCCTGAGTAACAATTCTGTGTCCCTGAGTAACAATTATGTGTCCCTCAGTAACAATTCTGTGTCCCTGAGTAACAATTCTGTGTCTGTCCCTGAGTAACAATTCTGTGTCCCTCAGTAACAATTCTGTGTCCCTGAGTAACAATTCTGTGTCCCTCCGTAATTCTGTGTTCCTGAGTAACAATTCTGTGTCCCTCAGTAACAATTCTGTGTCCCTCAGTAACAATTCTGTGTCTGTCCCTGATTAACAATTCTGTGTCCCTGAGTAACAATTCTGTGTCCCTGAGTAACAATTCTGTGTCCCTCAGTAACAATTGTGTCCCTGAGTAACAATTCTGTGTCCCTGAGTAACAATTCTGTGTCCCTCAGTAACAATTCTGTGTCTGTCCCCGAGTAACAGTTCTGTGTCGCTGAGTAACAGTTATGTGTCCCTGAGTAACAGTTCTGTGTCCCTCAGTAACAATTCTGTGTCCCTCAGTAACAATTATGTGTCCCTCAGTAACAATTCTGTGTCTGTCCCTCAGTAACAATTCTGTGTCCCTGAGTAACAATTCTGAGTCCCTGAGTAACAATTCTGTGTCCCTCAGTAACAATTCTGTGTCCCTCAGTAACAATTCTGTGTCTGTCCCTGAGTAACAGTTCTGTGTCCCTGAGTAACAGTTCTGTGTCCCTGAGTAACAGTTCTGTGTCCCTCAGTAACAATTCTGTGTCCCTCAGTAACAATTCTGTGTCTGTCCCTGAGTAACAATTCTGTGTCCCTCAGTAACAATTTTGTGTCCCTGAGTAACAATTCTGTGTCCCTCAGTAATTCTGTGTCCCTGAGTAACAATTCTGTGTCCCTCAGTAACAATTCTGTGTCCCTCAGTAACAATTCTGTGTCCCTGAGTAACAATTATGTGTCCCTGAGTAACAATTATGTGTCCCTCAGTAACAATTCTGTGTCCCTGAGTAACAATTCTGTGTCCCTCAGTAACAATTCTGTGTCCCTCAGTAACAATTCTGTGACTGTCCCTGAGTAACAGTTCTGTGTCCCTGAGTAACAGTTCTGTGTCCCTCAGTAACAATTCTGTGTCCCTCAGTAACAATTCTGTGTCTGTCCCTGAGTAACAATTCTGTGTCTGTCCCTGAGTAACAATTCTGTGTCCCTCAGTAACAATTCTGTGTCCCTCAGTAACAATTCTGTGTCTGTCCCTGAGTAACAGTTCTGTGTCCCTGAGTAACAATTCTGTGTCCCTCAGTAACAATTCTGTGTCCCTCAGTAACAATTCTGTGTCTGTCCCTGAGTAACAGTTCTGTGTCCCTGAGTAACAATTCTGTGTCCCTCAGTAACAATTCTGTGTCCCTCAGTAACAATTCTGTGTCTGTCCCTGAGTAACAATTCTGTGTCTGTCTCTGAGTAACAATTCTGTGTCCCTCAGTAACAATTCTGTGTCCCTCAGTAACAATTCTGTGTCTGTCCCTGAGTAACAGTTCTGTGTCCCTCAGTAACAGTTCTGTGTCCCTCAGTAACAATTCTGTGTCTGTCCCTGAGTAACAATTCTGTGTCCCTCAGTAACAATTCTGTGTCTGTCCCTGAGTAACAGTTCTGTGTCCATGAGTAACAGTTCTGTGTCCCTGAGTAACAGTTCTGTGTCCCTCAGTAACAATTCTGTCTGTCCCTGAGTAACAATTCTGTGTCTGTCCCTGAGTAACAATTCTGTGTCCCTCAGTAACAATTCTGTGTCTGTCCCTGAGTAACAATTCTGTGTCTGTCTCTGAGTAACAATTCTGTGTCCCTCAGTAACAATTCTGTGTCTGTCCCTGAGTAACAGTTCTGTGTCCCTGAGTAACAGTTCTGTGTCCCTGAGTAACAGTTCTGTGTCCCTCAGTAACAGTTCTGTGTCCCTCAGTAACAATTCTGTGTCTGTCCCTGAGTAACAATTCTGTGTCCCTCAGTAACAATTCTGTGTCCCTCAGTAACAATTCTGTGTCTGTCCCTGAGTAACAGTTCTGTGTCCCTGAGTAACAGTTCTGTGTCCCTCAGTAACAGTTCTGTGTCCCTCAGTAACAATTCTGTCTGTCCCTGAGTAACAATTCTGTGTCTGTCCCTGAGTAACAATTCTGTGTCCCTCAGTAATAATTCTGTGTCCCTCAGTAACAATTCTGTGTCTGTCCCTGAGTAACAATTCTGTGTCTGTCCCTGAGTAACAATTCTGTGTCTGTCCCTCAGTAACAATTCTGTGTCCCTCAGTAACAATTCTGTGTCCCTCAGTAACAATTCTGTGTCTGTCCCTGAGTAACAGTTCTGTGTCCCTGAGTAACAGTTCTGTGTCCCTGAGTAACAATTCTGTGTCCCTCAGTAACAATTCTGTGTCCCTCAGTAACAATTCTGTCTGTCCCTGAGTAGCAAATTCTGTGTCTGTCCCTGAGTAACAATTCTGTGTCCCTCAGTAATAATTCTGTGTCCCTCAGTAACAATTCTGTGTCTGTCCCTGAGTAACAATTCTGTGTCTGTCCCTGAGTAACAATTCTGTGTCTGTCCCTGAGTAACAATTCTGTGTCCCTCAGTAACAATTCTGTGTCCCTCAGTAACAATTCTGTGTCTGTCCCTGAGTAACAGTTCTGTGTCCCTGAGTAACAGTTCTGTGTCCCTGAGTAACAATTCTGTGTCCCTCAGTAACAATTCTGTGTCCCTCAGTAACAATTCTGTGTCTGTCCCTGAGTAACAATTCTGTGTCTGTCTCTGAGTAACAATTCTGTGTCCCTCAGTAACAATTCTGTGTCTGTCCCTGAGTAACAGTTCTGTGTCCCTGAGTAACAGTTCTGTGTCCCTCAGTAACAATTCTGTGTCTGTCCCTGAGTAACAATTCTGTGTCCCTCAGTAACAATTCTGTGTCTGTCCCTGAGTAACAGTTCTGTGTCCATGAGTAACAGTTCTGTGTCCCTGAGTAACAGTTCTGTGTCCCTCAGTAACAATTCTGTGTCCCTCAGTAACAATTATGTCTGTCCCTGAGTAACAATTCTGTGCCTGTCCCTGAGTAACAATTCTGTGTCCCTCAGTAACAATTCTGTGTCCCTCAGTAACAATTCTGTGTCTGTCCCTGAGTAACAATTCTGTGTCTGTCCCTGAGTAACGTTTCTGTGGCCCTAAGTAACGGTTCTGTGGCCCTAAGTAACGTTTCTGTGGCCCTAAGTAACGTTTCTGTGGCCCTAAGTAACGTTTCTGTGGCCCTAAGTAACGATTCTGTGGCCCTAAGTAACGTTTCTGTGGCCCTAAGTAACGATTCTGTGGCCCTAAGTAACGTTTCTGTGGCCCTAAGTAACGTTTCTGTGGCCCTAAGTAACGGTTCTGTGGCCCTAAGTAACGTTTCTGTGGCCCTAAGTAACGTTTCTGTGGCCCTAAGTAACGGTTCTGTGGCCCTAAGTAACGTTTCTGTGGCCCTAAGTAACGTTTCTGTGTCCCTAAGTAACGTTTCTGTGGCCCTAAGTAACGTTTCTGTGGCCCTAAGTAACGTTTCTCTGTCCCTAAGTAACGTTTCTGTGGCCCTAAGTAACGTTTCTCTGTCCCTAAGTAACGTTTCTGTGGCCCTAAGTAACGTTTCTCTGTCCCTAAGTAACGTTTCTGTGGCCCTAAGTAACGTTTCTCTGTCGCTAAGTAACGTTTCTGTGGCCCTAACTCTGTCCCTAATACAGAGAGGTCTGCCTCTCTTGAATGACTGGAGGCAAATGGAGAATTCTAAAATGGCCGCCATTTATAGCTCGACCATTACACAGTGCTGGCTGGCTGGCTGCTGATTGGCTAATGCGATCACATGTCATTAATGAATGCATTATGGGTCAGCGCGCCTTGTCTGCGCGCCTTCCCAGACATCCCCGCTCCGTCGCCGCACATGTCGCCGCCATTTTAGGAAAAATTTCGATTTGCGCCGAATCCGAAAATTAGCATACTTTGGATGCGCGAAATTTTTCTATTATTCTAAACGAATTCCACTTCGCCTACTTCGATTCGCTCATCTCTAATTATCACAATTAGCGCCGTATATTCATTTATTATATATTGTCTTTTAGAGGTGCAGAGGTTTACCTTTTTATGCTGGCTGCTTGTTTTGCTTTATGCGCTCCCAACCACCCCTTTGTCTATGAATATACAGTATATAAAACAAAACATTGTGGACCGTAGGAGGGCACCCAAGTAGTGAGCAAAGCCAACAAAAGAGAAAAGATAAACAATGATTAACCGCTTAAGGACCGCCCTATAGCAGATATACTGCTACAGGGCGGCACCTGTGTACAAAATCACGTATGTATATGTGATTTTGCATTTCTGGGTAGGGGGCGCACTCGAGTCACGTGCCCCCTACCCACACCGCCATTCGCGGCTGTGGATGTCAATCACTGGGTCCCACCCAGTAATTACCCGCTGGCGCCCAGTGATTACTGCCAAGCATTGATGGGGAGGAAGACTGTTTTGTTTACTAACAGTCCTCCTCCCTGTCAGCTCGGGCACACTGCACAGCACAGCCATCCACAGCAGTGTGATTACAGTGAAGCACACAGACACCATCCCCTAGTAAAACACTCCTCCCTGCACACAGTTAACCCTTTGATTGCCCCTCATGTTAACCCCTTCCTGCCCAGCATCATTAGTACAGTGTTTGTTTTTTTTTTGCTCTGATCACTGTATTGGTGTCACTGGAGATGTCAGTGACACCAAGTTAGTTCCCCCCCAGTGTCAGAATTTCTACCACGAGCCCCCTAAAAGTCACGGATAGCCGCCATTAATAGTAGAAAATTTTTTTTACATGTATTGGGATTTTTTTTTAGCAAAGACATGGAGCAGAATACATTTTGGCCTAAATTTATGACGCAATTTGATTTTTTTATTTTTTTTACTGGACATGTTTAATAGCATAAAGTCCAAAATATTGTTTCCTGCAAGAACAGGTTGCTGGAAAAAAAATGTTCAATTCCCCCATTAACAGAGTCAGTGTTGATGGGGGAAATCCCTCCTGTGTAGCTGTTGTGATCTTCCGGTGGGGGGGGGGGTGCTAGCAATAATCGCATGTAAAATCCAGCAGGCTGGTTGTACCCAAGTTGGTTGATCAACTTGGGTGCATCTGCCTGCCCATACATGGTTCAAATCTCCTGCTGAACTGGCCGACATTCGAACTGTCTATGGTCAGCTTTACATTGATGGTTAAAATGTCACCTTTACAGTCAGGTTACAAGATAACTATGCCAAGTTGCTAGTTTTGCCAAGTAGCATTGGCTACAGGAAAATGCAGGAATCAAGAAATGAGGGATTAATCAGCTACAGCTCAAAGAACCTCTATCAACGTCTGGAGGAACCCAAGTGTTCCACAGAACCTTGGCTGAGAATGGTTGCTCTAGACTAGAGTTTACTCATAATGTCGAGAAATTCAAAAAACATCCAGCAGAGGCAGTTCTGCAGACAGAAACTCCTTGCCGATGACAGAGGTTGGAGAAGAACGGTCAGACTGGTTAACGCTGATTAAGGCTACAGTAACTCAGATAATCACTTTCATCTTTGGACTTTTTCAACTTTGGAGAACAGAAAAGCATCTCAGAATGGTCAACACATTAAGTTTGAAGTCGATGGGCTACAACAACAGAGGACCGCATTGGGTTCCACTCCTGTTAGTGAAGAAGAAGAATCCATCCAATACTGTGCCCATTGCACAGGCCCACCAAAACTGGACATAAGAAGACTGGAGAAATGTATCCTGGTCTAATGAACCTCAATTCCTGCTGAGGCACACAGATGGAAGGCCAGTCCATGAATGCACAGGTCATTATTTACTTTTGTCAAACTTTCTTAATTAGTATTTAATGGGTTCTGCCAGGTGTTTGTTTATGTTTGTGTTCATTTTGGGTATATTTCTTATCACTATTGCTTCAGGAAATAACAAGAATAATCACTCTTCCACAGCCAATTATTGATCTTACCCTGGACATCAGGATAGTGGGCCATGAAGGCCAGGCAGAATTTCAGGGTAGAATCTGTGGTCTCAGAACCCGCTGCCAACAGCCCCGCCAGGACATTCAGGAGACTCATCACAGAAATTTGGGTCCTCTTCATGCTCCTCCTGAGCAGGCACAGAGAGAACCATTGTCACATAACTGGAGCGAGCAAAATGCACAAACTAAATACTACTACTGCAAGGCAATTAAGGGCCCTTTCATACCATGCCTATGCAGTAACATGTTTTATTACACACAGGAGCTTAAGCACTTTTTTTCAAGTTTACACAGATTTTGTGCTTTGAATGTTCAATTTTTTTAGTTCATTTGTTGTAGGGAGGTGATGAGAGGGGAGGGAAAGACAACAAGAGAAGGGGAGAAGATGTGAGAGGACAAGAAGGTAAAGGAGGAGGAGAGGAAGGGAGAAGAGAGGAAAGGAGAAGAGAAGTAGAGAAAGAGGGAGAGGAGAAGGACAGAGAGAAGGAGAGGAAGGAGAGGGAGGAGAAGGACAGAGAGAGTGGAGAGGGAGAGGAGAAGGAGAGAGAAAGAGGAGAAGCAGAGGAGAGAAAGTGGAAAAGGATGGAGAGAGGAAAGGAAAGGGAGAGAAGGAAAGAAAGAGAAGAGGGAGAGGAGAAGGAGAGAGAGAGGAGAGGGAGAGAGAGGAGAGGGGAGGGAGAGAGAGGAGAGGAGAGAGGGAGAGGGAGAGAAGGACAGAGAGAGAGAGGAGAAGGAGGAGAAGCAGAGGAGGGCAGAAGGAGAGAGAGCGGAAAAGGATGGAGAGAGGAGAGGAGAGGGAGAGAAGAAGAGAAAGAGGAGAAGCAGAAGAGCAGAATGAGAGAAAGAGAGGAGAGGGAGAGGAGAAGCAGAGGAGAGCAGAAAGAGAGAGGGAGAGGAAGGAGAGGGAGAGTAGAAGGACAGAGAGGGAGAGAAGAAGAGAGAGAGGAGAAGCAAAGGAAAGCAGAAGGAGAGAGAGAGGGAGAGGAGAGGGAAAGGCAGGAGAGGGAGAGGAGAGAAGAGAAAATGAAACAGAATAGAGGAGAGGAAAGGAGCAGAATTGTACCTGGTTGGGGAGCCTGACGTGAAGAGAAGGCATCCTCTTACAACTCCCGCTTGGGGCCCCTGATAGTGGGAACAGAAGGCACAGAGCCAGGAGTGGCACGAGTGCCGGGTGGATCTAGAGCTGGCAGCAGGTAGCTGAAGACCCAGGAGATCCGGATGCAGGCCAGGTGCAGATGCAGGAGCATAGGTGCAGCAGCAGGCAGGTATGGCGGCAACCAGGATGCAGACTGGGACTGGACACTGGAGTGTGGATGCGGTAGCAGGCAGGTATGGCAGTGACCAGGATGCAGACCAGATGCAGGACCGTGGGTACAGTGGCAGGTAAGTATGACAGCCATCAGGATATGAGCCAGATGCAGGACCGTGGGTGCAGCGGCAGGTAAGTATGGCAGCCATCAGGATGTGAGCCAGGTGCTGGTGCAGGTACCTGGATGTAGCAGAGTCAAACAAGCCGGGTCAGTATCAAGCAGCCAGATCAAGTACAAGGGAGCAGGCAAGCGGATGGTCAGGGATAGCCGAGGTCGGTGCAGGCGGAGTTCTTTCTTAGTCAGGTCAGATCAGGATACAGGCAGCAGAATCAGGTAATAAGTTCAGGGACGTTTTAGACCAGAAGGCATTTATTGTACTTCATTGCAGGTTTAAATAGCCCGCCTGGCGGTGATGCGGACTCTACTGCACATGCGCGAACTTCCGCGCTTCTGCGCATGCATGCTCGCACTGCCGCGACCCGGAGGGATCTGTCGCCGTCGCACAGCTGTACGGTGACAGGGTCCCTGACAGTGCCCCCTCCCTAAGGGCAGCCTCCGGATGCCCAACTGGGCCATCTTGTCTTGATCCACCCGGCGGTATCTCTAGCAACCCACAGAATGGGATTCCCCAGGGCGCAGGGTCTAAGCCCCTAAGGGACCAGGGACCCTGATGGTGGGGATGGACTTGGAGCAGACTGAGACCCATGAGTGCACCCGACTGTGGTAGAGGGAACTGCCGGAGGTATGTATCAGAAGAGAGTCTGATGTGAAGAGGCTGGCAGACCGTGTAGCGTAGTCAGGCAGGCTGGGTCGGTAACAGTAGAGGCAGAACGGTACAGAGCAGCAGACAGAGAGTAGTCGGGTCACAAGCCAGGTTTCAGCAACAGGAGGTCAGGTAATCAGGAGTAAGCAAAAGAATAGTCAGACGAGCCAGGGATCAGAGCAGGAGATGGTCAGCAGAGGTCAGAATCAAGCAGGGTCGGCAACATGGTATCTCACGCAGGAACAGACAAGCAAGGAACAAGGAATGAAGACCATACAGCAATGTGAGCATTGCATGAGCTGGCTTAAATAGCCCGCCCAGTGCCGACAGGCGCGCCTGGGTCCTAGTGCCCACCTGCCTGTATGTCTTGTTGGGATCCTACGCCTGTGCAGATTTGTGCGCTGCGGTGATCTCTGGGATTCCTGACATTGCCCCCCCCCCCCCCTACGGGCAGCCTCCAGATTCCCAACTGATTTCTCCTCTGTGGGTGGTTGTGGAAAAACTCCCGAATCAACCTAGGGGCGTGGACGTTTTGGGCTGGCTCCCACGAATTCTCCTCAGGACCATAACCCTTCCACTTAATGAGAAACTGCGTTTGGCCTCCCCTCTTTCTACAATCCAAAATTGCCTCAACTTCAAACTCCTCTTCTTCGTCGATGGTCACGGCCTCTGGGGGTCTGGACCTCCGATCCGGGAAGGGATCTGGCGCTGCAGGTTCCAACAAAGACACATGAAAAACTGGGTGCATCTTAAATGAGTCAGGAAGTGTGAGCTCATAAGCTACTTCATTAATTTTCCGTTTCACTCGGAATGGCCCCATGAACTTCGGTCCCAATTCCCTTGATGGGCATGACATTTTTAGATTGGTCGTGGCTAACCAGACCTGGTCCCCTGGTTGCAGGATCAGTCCACCTCTTCTTTTTCTGTCAAACGCCCTTTTATTATCCTCCTGGGCCTTAGCAATTGCCTCTTGTAGCACCTTATTGTTGGAAGAAAAAAAATGTATCATATCTTTTGTAGCGGGCACCGAACTTTCTGGGATCAGGTCAGGCAGAAACGTGGGATGGAACCCATAATTCACAAAGAACGGAGATTGCTTGGTGGCAGAGTGACTTGCGTTATTGTACACGAATTCGGCTAAGGGCAGGAGCGTCAGCCAATCATCCTGTAGAAATGAGGTGTAGCACCTGAGTTACTGTTCCAATGTCTGATTTGTTCGTTCTGTCTGCCCATTTGTCTGTGGGTGGTATGCAGATGAAAAAGAAAGTTTAATTCCTAAGATCTCACATAGAGCCTTCCAGAACTTTGAGGTGAACTGGACCCCCTGTCCGAGACAATATCTTTTGGGATTCCATGGAGTCTTATAACCTCCTTCACAAAGATTTGTGCCGTCTCGGGAGCCGAAGGTGTGCTTTTTAATGGAAGGAAATGGGCCATCTTTGACAGGCGATCTACAACCACAAAGATTGCTGTGTGATCCTGAGAAGGTGGGAGCTCCACTACAAAGTCTATGGAGATCATTCTCCATGGCCTGTCAGGTATTGGTAAGGGTCGTAATAGACCCCAGGCCCTATTTCTGGTGGGCTTGTTTCTCTGACAAATGGCAGAAGTCTTCACATACGATTCACAGTCTTTGACCATACTCGTCCACCAGAATGTGCGTTGTAACAGCTCTAACGTTTTACATGTTCCAAAATGGCCTGCCAATGGGTGATCATGGCAGTAACCCATGGTACGGGCCTCCTCGGGTACCACGATCTGTCCCACTCTTCAGAAAAGTCCTTCCTTGTTCTGCAAGTAAACCCCGGGTGGGCTAGGCATCCCTACAGATGCCGTCTGTAATTTGGAACGTAGTTCAGATTGGAGGGCAAGAAAGTTTCCTGTAGGCAGAATGGTGTCTGGTTTGGGAACCTCTTCAGGGCCCTCGAACATGCGCGAGAGCGCGTCAGGTTTTGTGTTCTTAGATCCAGGTCTATATGTGATATGGAACACGAACCTTGAAAAGAATAGTGCCCATCTAGCCTGGCGTGGTCTCAGGCGCTTAGCCGTCCTCAAATACTCCAAGTTTTTGTGGTCCGTGAAAATTAAGATCGGATGCGTAGCCCCCTCCAGCAGGTACCTCCACTCCTCCAGAGCTGTCTTGATCGCTAAGAGTTCTCGGTCTCCAATATCATAATTCCTCTCTGCTGACGTTAGTTTTCTAGAGAAGAAGGCCACTGGGTGCATGAGTTCTTTGGTGCCCTTTCTCTGGGACAGGACTGTCCCCACTGCGTTTTCAGATGCATCCCCCTCCAGTACATAGGGTAAGGAGGAATCCGGGTGACTTAGAATAGGGGCTGTGGTAAACAATCCCTTCAGGGATTCGAATGCCACCTGTGCCTCAGGTGTCCACCAGAAGCGAACCCCCTGCTTGGTGAGCTGGGTAATGGGGGACACAAGACCTGAGAAGTTCTTGATGAACTTTCTATAGAAATTGGCGAAGCCAGTAAACCGCTGAACCCCTTTTTTTATCGATGGGTACTGGCCACTCCATGATTGCAGAGATTTTCTGGGGATCAATGGCAACTCCCGTGGTAGAGATAATCAATCCCAAGAAGGCAATGCTGTGCTGTTCAAAGCTACACTTGTCCGCCTTGGCATACAGCCCGTGTTGGCGAAGTCGCTCCAACACTCTCCGGACATGATCTCTATGTACCTCCAGGGATGAGGAGCAAATCAGGATGTCGTTTAAGTATACGACCACAAAGACATCTAAATAGTCTCGGAACACGTCATTTACAAAATGCTGGAATGTGGCTGGTGCATTGCATAGCCTGAAGGGCATGACCAGGTACTCGAAGTGCCCAAACCTGGTGCAAAATGCTGTCTTCCATTCATCTCCCTCCCTTATGCGGACTAAATTATACGCACCCCTCAAATCCAACTTGGTAAACACTGCTGCTGACCTTAGTCTTTGAAAAAGCTCAGGAACCAAGGGAAGCGGATAGCAATTTTTCACCATTATTTTGTTTAATTCCCGGTAGTCCACGCAGGGCCTTAGGGACTTGTCTTTTTTTTCTACAAAAAAGATTCCAGCTCCAGCTGGTGACATAGAGGGGCGAATGAAACCCTTTTGAAAATTTTCATCTATGTACTCTTTTAGTACCCCCAACTCCTGCTCAGATAAGGGGAATATTCGCCCAAAAGGAATCTCAGATCCCTGGAGAAGGTCGATGGGGCAGTCATAGGTTCAATGTGGAAGGAGAGTGTCTGCCCCCCCACTTACTAAACACATCGAGGTAGGTGTGGTAGGCTGGAGGAATGATTTGGGTCAGTTCTGCATCTACGTCCATACATAGCAGGGACTGTGGAACTGCGGGAACCCTGGAATAGCAATGCTCCTGACAGTAGGATGACCGAAACTGAATTGACCGTGTCTTCCAATTAATCTGGGGATCATGTGCTCGTAACCAAGGAAGCCCCAGGATAATTGGAAATAGAGGGGATGCAATGGCATCCAGGCGGAGAAATTCCTGATGGTGATCAGCCACCGTAGTGCAGATAGGTGGGGTCTCCCGGTCTACTAACCCTGATTTAATGCGAGATCCATCGGCTAGGAAGATATTTAACCCACATTCCTTTGTCTGTAGGGGGATCTGCTGTCGAGCTGCAAAGTCTAGGTCTATAAAGCAGCTACAAGCTCCTGAGTCAATGATTGCTGTCGCTGACACGGTCCTTCCAGGAAGCTGGAAGGAGATAGGCACGGCTAAGTAATTTGACTTATTAAGACAGGTGGGAGATACAGCAGAAAAAACAGAGGCACACTTACTCAGTTTTGCTGGGCAGGAGCATACCACATGACCTGGTCCCCCACAGTACAGACAGAGATGGTTTGCCCAACATCTCTGGCGTTCTACAACTGTTAATGACGGTTGCATCAATCCCAATTGCATGGGTTCGGGCATCTCGGTGGCTTCCGGGTTCCGATTCCCAACAGGAGAGGTAGACTGGTCCGGAACGCGAGGTAGTAACCATGTTGGTCTCTGACCCTGGCTGGACCTCTCTAGCTTACGTTCCCGCAATCTGCGGTCGATCTGGACGGCCAGAGTTATGAGGTCTTCTAAGGTATCGGGTATGCCCACTCTGGCTAGTTTGTCTTTAAGTGACTCGGATAAGCCCATGCAGGGCTGCATCATTCCAATGGGTGTCCCCCATCCAACGTCTGAACTCCAAGGCGTACTCTTCCGCTGCTTGGCGACCTTGTCTGAGTGTATGCAGGGCTGTTTCAGCCGATGCTGCCCGCTGCGGGTCGTCATATAACACCGCCATTGCTTTAAAAACGCTTTTACCGAATCCAGATGTGGATGGCGGGTCTCGAGTAGTCGGTGGGCCCAGCCCTGGGGTTCATCTTGCAGTAGGGATATAATGAACCCCATCTTCACAGATTCTGCAGAAAATGTCTGCGGCTGCAGCTCAAAGTATAGTTGGCATGCATTGCGGAAAGCCCTGAATTTTCCTCGATCCCCATTGAACCGTTCCGGCATCGGTACACGGGGTTCCGGTGGAGGCATTGAGACCATTGCTCTGACAAGAGGTTCCGAGGGGTTCCTGGTCGAAGATGGAGTAACCGGTTTCTGAGATGTGGATGCCGGCGAGGCTAGCGTCTGAATACGACCTCCCAGATGTGTGTAATCCTCCTGTAGCGTTTTAACCGCTTGGGTGAGCGCCGCCAGATGTTGGCATATATTGTCCAGCGGGGATGGTCCTCTTCCAGGCTCAGTCATGGCCGTATGGTTCTGTCATGAACCACCCGGCGGTATCTCTAGCCACCCACAGATTGGGATTCCCCAGGGTGCAGGGTCTAAGCCCCAGTCTGCTTATTCACCAGGGACCCTGATGGTGGGGATGGACTTGGAGCAGACTGAGACCAGGTCGTGACCCCTGAGTACACCCGACTGTGGTAGAGGGAACCGCCGGAGGTATGTATCGGAAGAGAGCCTGATGTGAAGAGGCTGGCAGACCTGGGCAGTGATGACCGGATCCGTGCAGGATGGTAGTCAGGCAGGCCGGGTCGGTAACAGCAGAGGCAGAACGGTACAGAGCAGCGGACAGAGAGTAGTCGGGTCGCAAGCCAGGTTTCAGCAACAGGAGGTCAGGTAATCAGGAGTAAGCAAAAGAATAGTCAGACGAGCCAGGGATCAGAGCAGGAGACGGTCAGCAGAGGTCAGGATCAAGCAGGGTCGGCAACAAGGTATCTCACGCAGGAACAGACGAGCAGGGAACAGGGAATGAAGACCATACGGCAATGTGAGCATTGCATGAGCTGATTTAAATAGCCCGCCCGGCGCCAACAGGCGCGCCTGGGTCTTAGTGCCTGCCCGGCCGTCATTGGTGACAGGCGCACCTGGGTCCTAGTGCCTGCCCGGCCGTCATTGGTGACAGGCGCACCTGGGTCCTAGTGCCTGCCAGGCAGTCATTGGTGACAGGCGCACCTGGGTCCTAGTGCCTGCCCGGCCGTCATTGGTGACAGGCGCGCCTGGGTCCTAGTGCCCACCTCCCTGTATGTCTTGTCGGGATCCTACATCTGTGCAGATTCGTGCGCCGTGGTGATCTCTGAGATTCCTCACAAGGGCCCTTGAACCCCTCGTGTATTTTATTGTATTGTTACTGTACTGTCCCATGTATTGTCTCCCATTGTAATGTACAGCGCTGAGCAAACTGTTGGCGCTATATAAATACTGTATAATAATAATAATAATAATAATAATAATAATGTCATCAGAACAGAATGCAAGAAGGTCACCAGTGGGATCCCACTTTATTGCGTTCACTTCATTTGTGTGTCCCTGGAATGTGTTTATTGGCCACTATTCAGTGCTCCTACTCCTCGACCTCTCTGCGGCTTTCGACACAGTTGACCACCCCCTCCTCCTCAAAAAACTCCACTCTCTTGGCCTCAGAGATCCCGCTCTCTCCTGGCTCTCATCCTACCTGTCACAACGCTCCTTCAGCGTTACCTATAATGCTACCACCTCCCCCTCACTCCCCCTCTCTGTTGGGGTCCCTCAAGGCTCCGTCCTCGGGCCCCTTCTCTTCTCCATCTACACCTCCTCCCTTGGCCAACTCATACACTCTCACGGCTTCAACTATCACCTCTATGCCAACGACACGCAAATCTATCTCTTGACCCCTCGCCTCACCCCCTCGGTCTCTGCCCGAATCACACACCTACTGAACGACATATCAGACTGGATGTCGCTCCACTTCCTTAAACTGAACCTCTCCAAAACCGAGCTCCTAGTCTTCCCCCCAGCCCGGACCCCACCCCTTACTGACTTCTCCATCACGTCCAACAATGCCACCATCAGGCCCGCCCCGCAGGCCAGAGTACTTGGTGTCATTCTTGACTCCAATCTATCCTTCCAGCCCCAAGTCCAATCACTAACAAACTCATGCAGACTCCACCTCCGCAACATCGCCAAAATCTGCACGTTCCTAACCCCAGAAACCACTAAACAGCTCATCCACTCCCTCATCATATCACGACTCGACTACTGCAACTCCCTCCTCACTGGCCTGCCTCGCCGCTGGCTATCCCCGCTTCAGTCTATCCTGAACTCTGCGGCCAGACTCATCCACCTTTGGAACCGCTCCGTTTCTGCCACCCCCCTCTGCCAATCCCTCCACTGGCTTCCGATTGCACAACGGATCAAATTCAAAATCCTAACACTGATGTACAAAGCCGTCCACCATACTGCCCCGAACTACATCACCAACCTAATATCCAAGTACCACCCAACACGCACACTCCGCTCCTCACAAGACCTCCTTCTCTCTAGTTCCCTGGTCTGCTCCTCCCATGCCCGCCTACAGGACTTCTCCAGGGCGTCACCCATCCTCTGGAACTCCC
Organism: Staurois parvus; assembly: GCF_062004578.1. Taxonomy (NCBI): domain Eukaryota; kingdom Metazoa; phylum Chordata; class Amphibia; order Anura; family Ranidae; genus Staurois; species Staurois parvus. The sequence continues at coordinate 3,122,046 of NW_028318371.1, forward strand.
TACCCCAAACCATCAGACTATCACCTACTCTCCTCTCCTTTAGATGCACCCTGAAAATCCACCTCTTCAGGGAAGCCTACCCCACCCCCTGCTATTTGCCGATCTCCTCCACTCTTCCTACCACTCCATCCCCCACAGCTATTTCCTCCTGTACCACTCTCCCCTCCCTCCTAGATTGTAAGCTCCAAGGAGCAGGGCCCTCAAACCCCTTGTGTATTGTATTGTTACTGTACTGCCCCATGTATTGTCTCCCATTGTAATGTACAGCGCTGAGCAAACTGTTGGCGCTATATAAATACTGTATAATAATAATAATTAGAGATGAGCGAATCGAACCAGGCGAAGTGGAATTCGTTTCGAATTTCGGGAAAAATTTGATTCGTGCCGAATCCGAATATTAGCCAACTTCGGGTGCACGAATCGGATTTTTCCCGATCAGCCGGCAAAAGTGTCCCTGCAGAGAGCTCCGCTATTTCTGACAGTTCTCTGACAGTTCCTTCACATGTACAGCGGTTGAAACATTGTATCTATTTGTTTCCATTTAGGATACAGATGTTTTTATTCGGAAACAGATACAATGTTTCAACCGCTGTAAATGTGAAGGAACTGTCAGAGAACTGTCAGAAATAGCGGAGCTCTCTGCAGGGACACTTTTTGCTTTACTGGAATACTTCTTATTTTCATTCTTCTTTTCATTCTTCTCATTCTTCTTCTCATTCTTCTTCTTCTTCTTCTTCTTTTCATTCTTCTCATTCTTCTTTTCATTCTTCTTCTTCTTCTTTTCATTCTTCTTCTTCTTTTCATTCTTCTTCTTCTTCTTTTCATTCTTCTTTTCATTCTTCTTCTTTTCATTCTTCTTCTTTTCATTCTTCTCATTCTTCTTTTCATTCTTCTTCTTCTTCTTTTCATTCTTCTTCTTCTTTTCATTCTTCTTTTCATTCTTCTTCTTTTCATTCTTTTTCTTCCTCTTTTCATTCTTCTTTTCATTCTTCTTCTTCTTCTTTTCATTCTTCTTCTTCTTTTCATTCTTCTCATTCTTCTTTTCATTCTTCTTTTCATTCTTCTTCTTCTTCTTTTCATTCTTCTTCTTCTTCTTCTTTTCATTCTTCTTCTTCTTCTTTTCATTCTTCTTTTCATTCTTCTTCTTCTTTTCATTCTTCTTCTTCTTCTTTTCATTCTTCTCATTCTTCTTTTCATTCTTCTCATTCTTCTTCTCATTCTTCTTTTCATTCTTCTTCTCATTCTTCTTCTTCTTTTCATTCTTCTTCTTCTTCTTTTCATTCTTCTTCTTCTTCTTTTCATTCTTCTTTTCATTCTTCTTCTTCTTCTTTTCATTCTTCTCATTCTTCTTCTTCTTCTTTTCATTCTTCTTCTTCTTCTTTTCATTCTTCTTCTTCTTCTTTTCATTCTTCTTTTCATTCTTCTTCTTCTTTTCATTCTTCTTCTTCTTCTTTTCATTCTTCTTTTCATTCTTCTTCTTCTTTTCATTCTTCTCATTCTTCTCATTCTTCTTTTCATTCTTCTCATTCTTCTTTTCATTCTTCTTCTTTTCATTCTTCTTCTTCTTTTCATTCTTCTTCTTTTCATTCTTCTCATTCTTCTTTTCATTCTTCTTCTTCTTCTTTTCATTCTTCTTTTCATTCTTCTTCTTCTTCTTTTCATTCTTCTTCTTCTTCTTTTCATTCTTCTTTTCATTCTTCTTCTTCTTTTCATTCTTCTTCTTCTTCTTTTCATTCTTCTCATTCTTCTTTTCATTCTTCTCATTCTTCTTTTCATTCTTCTCATTCTTCTTCTCATTCTTCTTCTCATTCTTCTGCTTCTTTTCATTCTTCTTTTCATTCTTCTCATTCTTCTTTTCATTCTTCTTTTCATTCTTCTGCTTCTTTTCATTCTTCTTTTCATTCTTCTCATTCTTCTTTTCATTCTTCTTTTCATTCTTCTTCTTCTTCTTTTCATTCTTCTTCTTCTTTTCATTCTTCATCTTCTTCTTCTTTTCATTCTTCTTTTCATTCTTCTTCTTCTTCTTTTCATTCTTCTTCTTTTCATTCTTCTTCTTCTTCTTTTCTTCTTCTTCTTCTTCTTCTGGCAACTCCACCACGCAGCTCATTTTTGTTCCAGTATTACTGTATTTTGCTCCTTCAAAATCCTGAAACTTTCTTTTGGCAGGTGTACAGACTCAGGTACTCAGTGCAGGAATGGTGGGAATCCCTCACAATGGACACAGCAGGTGTACATACAGACCCAGGAATTCAACACAGGGACAGTGGGAACCCCTAATAATGGGTAAAGCGGGTGGGCAGACCCGGAATCTCAGCACATGGATGGTAGGAACCCCTCATAATGGGCACAGCAGGTGTGCATACCCAGAACCTCAGCACAGGGATGGTGGGAACCCCTAGTAATGGGCGCAGCAGGTGTGCAGACCTGGGACCTCAGCACAGGGATGGTAGAAACCCCTCATAATGGGAACAGCAGGTGTACAGACCCAGGAATTTAGCACAGGGATGGTGGGAACTCCTCCTAATGGGCAGAGCAGGTGTACAGACCCAGGACCTCAGCACAGGAATGGTGGGAACTTCTCATAATGGGCGCAGCAGGTGTGCAGACCTGGAACCTCAGCACAGGGATGGTGGGAACCCCTCATAATGGGCACAGCAGGTGTTAGGATGTTTAACTCTCCAGCATCCATTAGAGACTGATATAGTAATATAGTTCATTCTTCTTTTCATTCTTCTTCTTCTTTTCATTCTTCTTCTTCTTTTCATTCTTCTTCTTTTCATTCTTCTTCTTCTTTTCATTCTTCTTCTTCTTTTCATTCTTCTTCTTCTTCTTTTCATTCTTCTCATTCTTCTTTTCATTCTTCTCATTCTTCTTTTCATTCTTCTTCTCATTCTTCTTTTCATTCTTCTTCTTCTTTTCATTCTTCTTTTCATTCTTCTTCTTCTTCTTTTCATTCTTCTTCTTCTTTTCATTCTTCTTTTCATTCTTCTCATTCTTCTTTTCATTCTTCTTCTTCTTTTCATTCTTCTTCTTCTTCTTTTCATTCTTCTTCTTCTTTTCATTCTTCTTCTTCTTTTCATTCTTCTTCTTCTTCTTTTCATTCTTCTTCTTCTTCTTCTTCTTTTCATTCTTCTTCTTCTTCTTCTTCGTCGTGCCCCGTGACTGCCCAAATGAGTGAAGTGTGCGGTGATTCTAAGATCGACGGCACTCATCTGCATGTCATACTGACTGACAGTATTATTTCTCTTCCCCAGCAGACTCCAAGGGCATTAAATTAAAGGTACAGTGTTCTGCACTAATATAAAGGCTCTCTGAAGCCTAGAAACCCTTTTAATTAGTTAAATTCGCAGCGAATAAATTCGCATCGAATCGAATTTCTCCCGCAAATTCGGCGAATCAGCCGAATCGAATTTTTGAATAATTCGCTCATCTCTAATAATAATAATAATGTCATCAGAACAGGATGCAAGAAGGTCACCAGTGGGATCCCACTTTATTGCGTTCACTTCATTTGTGTGTCCCTGGAATGTGTTTATTGGCCTGTCTTGTCCCAATTTGCAGACATGAATGCACATATCTGTACTGCATGATGCAAATGTGTTGTTACTTTGCCAGTCCACATCTAACGCTGGTGCCGTGTGAAAAGGAAACTGTTGTTTTGCCTCCCCTGTGTGTGCGTCCCAGATTATGGTCGTCTTGTCTACGCCTGCACTTTAAATAATATTTCCTTTCTTGTCCCATTTCAAGGCAAATATAGGTCCTTTGTGTTGCCCCAAGGTGCTTGCAAGGTTTCCATCTTCTGTCCAGATTCTGGCAAAGCCATCATAGGATCCAGTGTCTAGAAGTGTTCCTTCACTATTCCAATCTAAGGATCCTTGTTACTAGGACCATCTTGCCCCCCCCCCCTCATATACAGTGTCTAAGGACCAGCTGTGTTGAAGCACTGGTGCTGTTTTCACTGAGATTCCATATCCGTGCCGTCCAATCACCTGACCCTGATGCCAATAGATCACTAACTGGGTTCCAGGCACAAACCAACACTTCTGATTCCTGACCACGTAATACTACTGCTTTGCTAGATGGGATTTCTACATCTCCATCAACTTCCATCCTATCAGTGTGGTTATTTGCCAGTCCCTGTCCTCCATTCTCCTCCCCGTTTGCTGCATTTTCCCCATTCTTCGCAGATGGCTGCTGGTTGTTTGCCGTTGCAGCGGCTGCCTGTTGCTGCACAAGCTTGTCTCTGTATGCCTGCTGTCTTGTCTGTACCACATCAGGTATAACTGCATCAATCAGGGAGATTCCATCGTCCTCCCGTCACAAAGTGTGCCATCCTCATCAATGCTCACTTCTGCCTCCACATACTGCAATCCTTTGTGAATGATGGAAATGAAAGCAGCAGGTGGCACCAGGGCACCATTGATATCAGACCGGCTGATATGGCTCTCTATACCAAAAGTGAATGCTGAATGGGAGAATCCCGACTCCTGCAAGTATCGCTACACCACAAAGTATCCTCATCACGGCTTATACTCATCTTTATGCCACCTAAACCAGGACTTCCCAGCAAACTGAGAAAAGACACCTTTGCAACCTTTGACTTCAGATGTTATGGCAGTCCTTCCATGTGATGGCTGCATTAGTTTTCTTTCTTCAAGCCAATCACATCTTCTCGTCCGAAAGTCACACTCTAAAAGCCGGTATAGTACTGGAGCAAACAACAAGGGAATCTTGGCGCCGTGATGGAGGAACCGCGTGTGCACCCGGATTCACCTTCCTTGGTTACACGTCCATCACTCCCGGGGCAGCGGCAGCCGGTAAGCCGCTTATGTGGAGGAAGATCGGTAAGAGACGAGGGGGGGAGACAGGAAAGTGCGACCCCCCCTCAGAGTTCCACAACAATAGAAAGTGTTTAGTGTTTAACCCCTCGCCTGCAGAGCACTTCTACCCCCTTCTTTACCAGGACAATTTTCAGCTTTCAGCGCTGCCGCAATTTGATTGACAATTGCGCGGTCATGCAACATTGTACCCACATGAAATTTTTAGCATTAATAGTCTATTTCTGACAGTTCTGGGACATTCACTCCATACAGCTGTTTCAACCGCTGTATGGAGGGAATGTCATAGAACTGTCAGAAATAGACTATTAATGACAGTTCTGGGACTGTCCTTCCATACAGCGGTTGAAACATTGTATGTATTTGTTTCCATAAATGGATCCATTTATGGAAACAAATACATACAATGTTTCAACCGCTGTATGGAAGGACAGTCCCAGAACTGTCATTAATAGTCTATTTCTGACAGTTCCATGACATTCCCTCCATACAGCGGTTGAAACAGCTGTATGGAGTGATTGTCCCAGAACTGTCATAAATAGTCTATTTCTGACAGTTCTGGGACATTCACTCCATACAGCTGTTTCAACCGCTGTATGGAGGGAATGTCATGGAACTGTCAGAAATAGACTATTAATGACAGTTCTGGGACTGTCCTTCCATACAGCGGTTGAAACATTGTATGTATTTGTTTCCATAAATTTGTTTCCATAAATGGATCCAAATTGTATCTATTAGTTTCCATTTAGGATACAGATGTTTCAACCGCTGTACATGTGAAGAAGCTGTGAGAGAACTGTCAGAAATAGAGGAACTCTGCACATACACTTTTTGCCGGCTTGGAATTATTCTTCTTTTCATCCTACTTCTTCTTCTTCTTCTTCTTCTTCATCCTCATCCTCATCCTCTTCTTCTGAGGATGAGGATGAAGAAAGAAGAAGAAGTAGGATGAAAAGAAGAATAATTCCAAGCCGGCAAAAAGTGTATGTGCAGAGTTCCTCTATTTCTGACAGTTCTCTCACAGCTTCTTCACATGTACAGTGGTTGAAACATCTGTATCCTAAATGGAAACTAATAGATACAATGTTTCAACCGCTAAACATGTGTTCCTTCTGTCAGAGAACTGTCAGAAATAGCGGAGCTCACTGCAGGGACACTTTTGCCGGCTGATCTGGAAATGTTCGATTCGCGCACCCGAAGTAGGCAAAATTTCGGTTTCGACGCGAATCGAATATTTCCTGAAATTCGACTCGAATTCCGGTTCGCCTGGTTTGATTCGCTCATCTCTAGTGGTATTTATCGCCGCTGGGTGCTTTACTTTTTGCGCTATAAACAAAAAAACTGCAAAAATTAAAAAAAAAAAAAAAGTTTCTTTGTTTCTATTATAAAATTTTTCTCCTTCACTGATGTGCATTGATGAGGCAGCACTGATGGGCACTAATAGGCGGCACTGATAGGCAGCACTAAAGGGCACTGATAGGCAGTACTAATGAGGTGGCACGGATAGGTGGCACTGATAGGCAGCACTAATGAGGTGTCACGGATAGGCGGCACTGATAGGTGACACTGATGATGGGTACTGATAGATGGCACTGATAGGTGGCACTGACTGGCATCACTGCTGGGCACTGACTGGCACAACCGCTGGGCACTGACTGGCAGCACTGCTGGGCTGCACTGGTGGGGGGGCACAGGTAGGTGGCACTTATGGGCACAGGTGGGTGCACTGCTGGGCACAGGTGGGCAGAACTTGTGGGTGGCACTGCTGGGCACCGATCATCAGGGCACTGATCGTCAGTGCCCTGATGATCGGTGCCGATCCCCGCTCTGACAACTGCCGGTTCTCGGCAGTACTTTCCTCACGATCTGACAGCGTGAGGAAAGTGCAGCCGTGAACCGGCAATTGAATTTCCTGGTGATCAGCGTGTCATTGGACACGGCTGATCACGTGGTAAAAGGCCGCTGTGATTGGCCTTTTACCACATCACGTGATCAGCTGTGTCCGTAGGACACAGCGATCACGGAGATAGCTGGGTGTGCGCCGAGCGTGTTCTGGGAGGACGTCATATGACGCCCACCCAGAACTGGCCGGCCGCAGTGTAGCCGTCATCTGGCTATCTGCGGTCGGCAAGAAGTTAAAGAATTAAAAAAAAGTTAAGTGTTAAAAAATAAATAAAACAAAAAATAGTTTATGTGCTAAGAAATAAAAAAAAATGCTTTAGTGTTAAAAAAATAAAAACATTTATTATTGTTAAAAGATAAAAATAAAAAAATATTTCATCCCCGCCCCCCTTCTCTGTCCCCGCCCCCCTCTTCCTCACTCCTCCTCTGTCTATCCCTAACTCCCCACGTAGCTCTGCAGAGTCATTACCCCCACCGATCAAATTCTCTCTGATATGTTACTACCTCTTACTAATACAGGCAGTCCCCGGGTTACGTACAAGATAGGGACTGTAGGTTTGTTCATAAGTCGAATTTGTTCATAAGTTGAATCAGGCACTTTTATAAGCACTAACTACTAACCAAACGACAGGATATTAGATTACGTTTTTGTAATAAGGTTACAGAAAGCAGTAAAACCTCAAGAGGCTCTAAACTGGTGTTTTGCATAAGAACTGCAGCTTGGACACATGTTTGCCTTAACATATTTAACTTTTATGTGCATGTTTGTATTCACTGGACACCATCAGATATGCTGCATTGTTTTCTTGGCTCTTCCCCTCCCCCTCTATATACAGACATTGATACTCTGCATACTTACCCCTGAATCTTGTTGTCAATATAATGTCTAATGCCTCCTGCTAATGTCTCCATCCCCATGTTATAATGACAAGAACATTGTTTGAACAAGAAAAATAAAAAAATATTTTTGTGTTAATAAAAAAAAGTGTTAAAAAAATAAAAAAAAAAGTGTAGTATTAAAATTATATTTTTTTTAAGTGTTGGGGTAAAAATAAACAATTTTATTGTTAAAAACTAAATAAAAAATGTTTTTGTGTGAAAAAATAGAAAATGTTTTAATGTTATTTTTTTTTAAACTTGTAGTGTTAAAAAAAATTACAAAAAGTTTTAGTGTTAAAAAAAAAAGTAAAAAAGAAAGTTTTAGTGTTAAAAGAAATACAAATAAAAACGTTTTAGGGTAAAAAAAAAAAGTTTAGTGTGGCCTGTGTTGTGTATGGATTGGTGCAGGTCAGGACTACAATCCCCTCCCCCTCCATACGAGGACAGGTGTGTGCTGTGGGTGGGGAGTTGTAGTTCCAGCGCACGCCTGCAGTACCCATGTTCCCACACTAGATGTCTCCCCCGCTCAGCCCCGCTCCGCCGGCTCTCCATCCCCGGCTGTCCTCATTAACCCCTGTGTGTCCGGCGGGCGGGGTGCCGGTGGGGTGTCGGTCCCTCCTCCCCGGTGTGCTCAGTATGGAGGGATGGCGGTAGAAGGCGGGGTGGAGGTGCTGCTCCGGGACGGTTGGTACACAGTTGCGGGGAAGTTGTCGGAGGTCTCCCCGGTGCTGAGCGCGGACCGGTCCGGGGACAACGGGGTGACCAATGGATCATTCCGGGGCCCCTCCGAGCCCCCCCAGCCCGAGGCCATCGCCAACCAGAAGCGGACGGTGCGGGTGGTGGAGCCGGGCGGGCTGGGGATCCATGAAGGGGGGCCGGAAGAACAAGATGCCCGTCCTCATCGCCAACATCTTCCGCGGGCTGGCCGCCGACCTCACCCACTCCCTCTGTCGGGGGCGCCATCCTCTCCGTCACTGGCACCGACCTCCGGGATGCCACACGTGACGAGGGCGGGCAGGGAGGTCACCCTGGAGGGTAAGTACCACCTATGGGATGGGGGGGCATGTATGTGTAGGGGACATGGGGGGGTAAGTACCACCTGTAACATGGGATGGGGGGGCATGTATGTGTAGGGGACATGGGGGGGAGGTACCACCTGTGACATGGGATGGAGGGGCATGTATGTGTAGGGGACATGGGAGGGTAAGTACCACCTGTGACATGTGATGGGGGGGCATGTATGTGTAGGGGACATGGGAGGGAGGTACCACCTGTGACATGGGATGGGGGGGGCATGTATGTGTAGGGGACATGGGAGGGTAAGTACCACCTGTGACATGTGATGGGGGGCATGTATGTGTAGGGGACATGGGGGGTAAGTACCACCTGTGACATGGGATGGGGGGGGCATGTATGTGTAGGGGACATGGGGGGTAAGTACCACCTGTGACATGGGATGGGGGGGCATGTATGTGTAGGGGACATGGGGGGTAAGTACCACCTGTGACATGGGATGGGGGGGCATGTATGTGTAGGGGACATGGGGGGTAAGTACCACCTGTAACATGGGATGGGGGGCATGTATGTGTAGGGGACATGTGGGGCTAAGTACCACCTGTGGCATGGGATGGGGGTGGCATGTATGTGTAGGGGACATGGGGGGGGTAAGTACCACCTGTGGCATGGGATGGGGTGGCATGTATGTGTAGGGGACATGGGGGGGTTAAGTACCACCTGTGGGATGGGATGGGGGGGGCATGTATGTGTAGGGGACATGGGGGGGGGGCAAGTACCACCTGTGACATGGGATGAGGAGCATGTATGTGTAGGGGACATGTGGGGGTAAGTACCACCTGTGACATGGGATGGGGGGCATGTATGTGTAGGGGATATGTGGGGGTAAGTACCACCTGTGACATGGGATGGGGGGGCATGTATGTGTAGGGGACATGTGGGGGTAAGTACCACCTGTGACATGGGATGGGGGGGGCATGTATGTGTAGGGGACATGGGAGGGTAAGTACCACCGGTGAGATGGGATGGGGGGGTCATGTATGTGTAGGGGACATGTGGGGGTAAGTAGCACCTGTGACATGGGATGGGGGGGGCATGTATGTGTAGGGGACATGTGGGGGTAAGTACCACCTGTGACATGGGATGGGGGGGCATGTATGTGTAGGGGACATGGGGGGGTAAGTACCACCTGTGGCATGGGATGGGGGTGGGGCATGTATGTGTAGGGGACATGTGGGGGTAAGTACCACCTGTGGCATGGGATGGGGGGCGTGTATGTGTAGGGGACATGGGGGGGTAAGTACCACCTGTGACATGGGATGGGGGGGCATGTATGTGTAGGGGACATGGGGGGGTAAGTACCACCTGTGACATGGGATGGGGGGGCATGTATGTGTAGGGGACATGGGATAGGGGGTGCCATGTATGTGTAGGGGACATGGGGGGGGTAAGTACCACCTTTGACATGGGATGGGGGGGCATGTATGTGTAGGGGACATGGGGGAGTAAGTACCACCTGTGACATGGGATGGGGGGGCATGTATGTGTAGGGGACATGGGAGGGTAAGTACCACCTGTGACATGTGATGGGGGGGCATGTATGTGTAGGGGACATGGGGGGTAAGTACCACCTGTGACATGGGATGGGGGGCATGTATGTGTAGGGGACATGGGGGGTAAGTACCACCTGTGACATGGGATGGGGGGGCATGTATGTGTAGGGGACATGGGGGGTAAGTACCACCTGTGACATGGGATGTGGGGACATGTATGTGTAGGGGACATGGGGGGTAAGTACCACCTGTGACATGGGATGGGGGGGCATGTATGTGTAGGGGACATGGGGGGTAAGTACCACCTGTAACATGGGATGGGGGCATGTATGTGTAGGGGACATGTGGGGCTAAGTACCACCTGTGGCATGGGATGGGGGTGGCATGTATGTGTAGGGGACATGGGGGGTAAGTACCACCTGTGGCATGGGATGGGGTGGCATGTATGTGTAGGGGACATGGGGGGGTAAGTACCACCTGTGGGATGGGATGGGGGGGGCATGTATGTGTAGGGGACATGGGGGGGGGGCAAGTACCACCTGTGACATGGGATGAGGAGCATGTATGTGTAGGGGACATGTGGGGGTAAGTACCACCTGTGACATGGGATGGGGGGCATGTATGTGTAGGGGACATGTGGGGGTAAGTACCACCTGTGACATGGGATGGGGGGGCATGTATGTGTAGGGGACATGTGGGGGTAAGTACCACCTGTGACATGGGATGGGGGGGGCATGTATGTGTAGGGGACATGGGAGGGTAAGTACCACCGGTGGGATGGGATGGGGTGCATGTATGTGTAGGGGACATGTGGGGGTAAGTACCACCTGTGACATGGGATGGGGGGGGCATGTATGTGTAGGGGACATGTGGGGGTAAGTACCACCTGTGACATGGGATGGGGGGGCATGTATGTGTAGGGGACATGGGGGGGTAAGTACCACCTGTGGCATGGGATGGGGGTGGGGCATGTATGTGTAGGGGACATGTGGGGGTAAGTACCACCTGTGGCATGGGATGGGGGGCGTGTATGTGTAGGGGACATGGGGGGGTAAGTACCACCTGTGACATGGGATGGGGGGGCATGTATGTGTAGGGGACATGGGATAGGGGGTGCCATGTATGTGTAGGGGACATGGGGGGGGTAAGTACCACCTTTGACATGGGATGGGGGGGCATGTATGTGTAGGGGACATGGGGGAGTAAGTACCACCTGTGACATGGGATGGGGGGCATGTATGTGTGGGGGACAGGGGGGGTAAATACCACCTGTGACATGGGATGGAGGGGGCATGTATGTGTAGGGGACATGGTGGGGTAAGTAACACCGATGGGATGGGCGGTGTCATATATGCGTGGAGGACATGGGGGGTAAGTACCACCTGTGGCATGGGATGGGGGGGGCATGTATGCGTAGGGGTCATGGGGGGGTAAGTACCACCGATGGGATGGGCGGTGTCATATATGCGTGGAGGACATGGGGGGTAAGTACCACCTGTGGCATGGGATGGGGGGGTCATGTATGTGTAGGGGACATGGGGGGGGTAAGTACCACCTTTGACATGGGATGGGGGGGCATGTATGTGTAGGGGACATGGGGGGTAAGTACCACCTGTGACATGGGCTGGGGGGAATATATGTGTAGGGGACATGGAAATGGGGGGCATGGGGGTAAGTACCATGTATGATATGGGGGGTGCTATGGTATTGGGGGCTCTGCCATGGCAGAGTCCTATTCTGCTGCCATTGGAGGGGGGAGGGTTGCCATAGCAATGGAAAAGTTTTATGAGGGGGAGTGGCCCCTCAGTCTACTGTGGATACTGTATACCATGGGGGGGGGGGACCTGGCATGGCAGAATCGTTTTGGGGGTCTTGCCATGGCATTGGGGAAGTCTTACCCAGACGGTTCTGCCATGACACGTCTTGTTCTGTATGTGATTGGAGGATGGAAGGACCTACCATGGTAATAGGGGAGTCTTACTGGGAGGGGTCCTGCCCTGGGAAAGTCTACTTTGTTTACAATATTCCATTGGGGGACTCTGGACCTGCCATTGTAATGGGAGTCGTAGTAGGTGGTCCTGCCATGGGAACCATTACAAAGTCATCTTCTGGTACCAATGGGGGGGGGGGGACAAGTCTTATTCTGTATGTCATTGGAGGGTGGAAGGACCAGTCATGGTAATAGGAGAGTCTTACTGGGGGTCCTGCTATGGGAAAGGCTTGTTCTGTATACCTTTGGGGGGGCCGGGTACCTACCATGGCAATTGGAGAGTCTTATGTGGGGTCCTGCCATAGCAAAGTCTATTTTGAATACTGCACACCATGGGGGGGGAGGGGACCTGTCATGGTAAAACGGTCAACACATGTACAAAGGATTGCAGATGAACGTTTGACAATCTACTAGTGTATAGCCAGCTTTACTGCTCTCCAGCCAACCAGGTTGGATGGGTTGACTGCCTTCTTCCTCATCTCAAACAATGGTTCTTCCCACCACGCTGGCTATGATGTGGCTGCAGGATGCCTGGACCACCATTTCCAAATATATATATAAAACAATGCCTTCAGTTATGACTGCGATCTCTTCTACAGGAGGAGGGATGCCCGCCCCCCTCCCCCACCACCAATTCCTTTCCTGGGCTCTCTCATTCCATTGGGGATCCTGGGACCGCTCCAACCGGCAGCACCGACTTCAATACACACAGAGAAAGGAGCTGATGTAGTTCCTCCCTCTCTGTGGGATCACAAAATGGAAGCAACAAGGATTTTGTCACTTTTGGTTCTGGTTCTGTGTTTACTGGGCCGTTGGCGACCAGCTACTGTGCTGACCCATATGTGTCTGATCAGCTGCATTGGAGGCCAGAGGAGAGATCTGGGGTCTGATAGAGCCAGATGTCTCCATAAAGAGGACCTGTCATAGCCCATGCTGTCACAAGGGATGTTGTACATCCCTTGTCATAGCAATAAAGTTGATTTATAAAAAAGAAAAAAGGGACAGTTAAAAAGTTTAAAATAAAATAAATTATTAAAAACACATTTTAAAGTGTCTCCCCCCCCCCCCCCCGTGCTCATGTGCAAATACATACACATACGTGAATCCAGCACACATATGTAAATGGTGATCACACCATACATGTGAGGTATCGCCACGAACGTCAGAACAAGAACAATAATTCCAGCACCAGACCTCCTGCATCACTCTAAACTAGTAACCTGTAGAGGCTTTTAAAGTGTCACCTGTGGAGATTTGTAGGTCCCGTAGTTTGTAGATGTTCCACGAGTGTACTGCACAGTCTATTCCAAATCAAAACAAAAAGAAAAATGTTTCAAATTTGTTATTACTTTACAAAAAGTGAAGAAAAAGGAATATTTGGCTGTTCAAAAAAAAAACATGACCTCTTCAAGTATTTGGATGAGTTCAATCTGATCCATGATCCCTGGTATGCGATAAATAGGCCCAACACCGTAGTATGAGAAACATCCCCATATCATGATGCTTGCACCACCATGCTTCACTGTCTTCACAGTGTACTGTGGCTTGAATTCAGTGTTTGGGGGTCGTCTGACAAACTGTCTGCAGATCCAAAAAGAACAATCTTACTTTCATCAGTCCACAAAATGTTGCCCCATTTCTCTTTAGGCCAGTCAATGTGTTCTTTGGTAAATTGTAACCTCTTCAGCACATGTCGTTTTTCCAACAGTGGGACTTTGCGGGGGCTTCTTGCAGATAGCTTGGCTTCACATAGGCGTCTTCTAATTGTAACAGTCCTCACAGGGAACGTCACACCTTCTTTCATCACCCCGGAGCTGATCATTGGCTGTCTTTGCCATTTTGGCTATTCTTCTATCCATTCAAATGGCAGTTTTCTGTTTACTTTCACGTTTTGGTTTCCATTTTACAGCATTTGAGATCATTTTAGCTGAGCAGCCTATCAGTTTCTGCACTTCTTTATATATTTTCTCCTCTCCAATGAACTTTTTAATCAAAGTACGCTGTTTTTCTACACTTTGTCTGGAATGAGCCGTTCCTCAGATTTGTAGAGATATATTATATATAGAGGTATATTCCTTTCAGCAACACTGGCTATATCCATATGAACGTCCAACCTCCAGGAGCCACAATATACCGGGCAGAAAACAAACCTTCCTCACAAATTCACTATTCAGTGTCTCTCCAAAGAAAAGCCAAAGGGATCTGCAATAATGTTCTGCCATAAAAAATGTTCTTTATTAAAACCCGACCGGTACTTACATAATAGGAAGAAACAAGAGCGACAATCATACAAAACGCACTCATATCTACATCTCATTGGTTGGTTTGTATTCCCACAGATGGGGGGCCCAGTTTTTATTTCTGGGGCCTGTTTGTTGCCACCTTAGGCAGACTGTAATGGTTATTATATGGGATTTATTTTGTTATTATATACAGTACATGTTGTTCCTTAAAGCAGTTAGGGTGGATCCTGTCATCTCTAGGTGCATGGAGTACACTCACAGTCCTAGAAAGCTGGACTCTAAATACAGATATGAGAAATGTTTTGCCTGTCAAAAGATTTTTATATCTGTTCATCCATTTCTGGGATTTACACAGCTCTGCCAGACAGCACAGCCAAGCAGACAAGACTACTTACAGTTAGGAAATACAGTGGTGTCCTCTGTTCACCCCCAACCGTCTGATTGGATGGTGAAACAACAGCAGCAGACTGATTAGGTCATCTCTTTGCTCTCTTCTCCTATCAGTATGTTCTATGTTGGTACATGTACATGCAGCACACCTGATTGGCTCTCGGTTCTGCCCCTTCTTCTTCCAGTACTGCTGCATAGTAAGAGGCTGATACCAAATCAATTTCAGGCACTTCCACTAGTGGCATTAAAAACACACATTTCCAGATGTATTAACCCCTTCCTGTCGGATGTATGTATATATGTGGCAGCACAGAGATTGGCCGTATTCTGTGCCTCCACGTATACACATACCTGTTTTGTGTTGGCAGCATGCCCCCAGCACTTTGACAGTACCGTCACTGACAATTGGAAGCTGGTAGGATGGGCTTCCAATTATCTAATCATCCAATCACAGTGATCACATGGTGCGGAAGCTGAGCAAGCAGGTAACGATGCTCCGGTGTTGCGATCTCTTAAAAGGCTGGGAAGAAGGGGTTAATGAATACAGAGTTGCATTCATTTGTGTCTGTTATATCTGTCTGGAGATTAGTCCAAAGATGTACAGTTTTTATTCAACTGTGTGTGGCAAAATATCCTAAAAATCCAGAGCTATGAACAGGGGATTCTAAGAAGATCCTGGGATTTCCCGCTGTAAACGCATGTGTTCTGTATTGCAGATATCTAGAACTGCATTCACCTGATGCCAAGCATACTGCGGTGCTGCGAGCAAAAGATCCTGCGGCGGCCCAGACCTGGTTCAACGCAATTCACGGGGCGGTGACGGAACTACTTCCCAAGGTGATGGCCGAAGTCCAAACTCAGCTGGGAAAAAACAGAATCTCTGGAAGTCATGAAATTCGGCACATGGGCTGGCTAGCAGAAAAGGTCAGTTTGTTGTGTCTTTGGCTTTATATTGTTTATCTCACGAGCTAAATGACCACAAAAATGTCTCATCTGAAGTCCCTTTAACCCTTTTCCGCCTACTCCGGTGTCCTTGTACAAAGTTCTGAGTGCCTGGGGGGCGGGAAGATTTTCGATCATGTGACTACTGTGTTTGGCTGTCACAGTGGTCACATGATCAGGAGTCGTTCCACTGGCTATGGATTATTAGTGAGGGCCGAGAGCTGTCTGTGACAGCCCAGTGTCTGTGCTGGGAGCTTGCAGTGAGCTTGTTCTCAGCACAGAAACATTGGCTGCCCAACAACGCACATGTGTGGGTGTTAAAGCCTGCCCTTGTGGCTGCAAATATGTGTTATTTGGGTGACAACAGGTTAAAGTGGAACTTAACCCCCCCAGGTTTAATTTTACTCTAAACCCCCTCCTACCTTGTGTGCTGGGGTGAACTTAAATAACATACCCAGCCATCAACTGCAGCATTGCCCTGCAGTAATCTGCTGACAGCGGAACCCACAGGGCCTTGTGCCGCCATCATTGGAGCCAGCTTTCTCTTCCAGGTCCTAGCAAGCAGCTCCCGATGACACTCCACTGCGCATGCACAGCGTATTGTACATAGCCCCAAAGCCACCTGGGATACATGGTTTTGGTATCCTAGGGGGCTTCAGGTGGGGTGGGGAGGATGTCATTCTTACCTAAGCGAGGAAGGCAGAAGCATGGGGTGTGTTCTCCTAAAGAAAGAAAGAAAGAAGTACAGGAGTTGGACAAAAATATGGAAACACTACATGATTTGCAGGTGTGAAAGTGACGACATGGTTTGCGTTGAAAGCGGAAGTGACGTAACATTCTTTTGCTTCCGCTGTGTGATGAGACACCTAGCTAACAGGTGGAAAGCCTCACGTCCGTCATTTACTGCGTGCGCAGCTAGTAATAGGGAGTTGTGTCAGAGCTTACTGAGCTTCAAAGAGGGCAAATTGTTGGTGCCACTTAGCTGGAGCCTCTGTTACTGAAGTTGCCAATTTATTTGCCGTGTCACGAGGTACAATATCAAAGGTTATGGCGGCATATACAGTTTCTGGGAAAACAATGTCTGGGCAGCCATATCTTGGTATTCTGCAGGACCCATTGTCACCTTGAAAGATAGAGTCACTGCCAGTGACTATGTACACATTTTGGCCGACTATGTGCACCCCATGGTGCAGACATTGTTTCCCGAAGACCGCGCCATTTACCAAGCTGACAATGCTCTGAATTCACACAGCTGGCGTTGTCAAATCACGGTTTGTCGAGGATGCAGACAAAGTCTCACACCTTCCCTGGGCGCCACAGTCGCCGGACCTCCATATCATAGAGCCATTATGGTCAACGAGACTTGGGCTCGTTTTCGCCTCCGGCATCTCTGCGAGAACTGGAACGATTTGTGTTGAAGAGTAGTATCAGATTCCATTATCCACCTCCCAAGACTTATATTTGTCAATTCCCAGGAGAATTCTGACCATCTTGGATGCTAAAGGCAGTCCAACACTATAGGAGCTAATGATTTTGTTCTTTTACCTAGTGTTTCCATAATTTTGTCCAACCCCTGTAACTGGGACTGAAGGTTCGTGTTAAAATCTTAGTAGTTTGACGTCATCGTGTTCTTGCTGTATCTGTTTAATGTGCTTATTGTCTGCTTGTTATTTGGGTCCACTTTAAACTATGATCAGTTACTTAGGCGGAGACCTTTCTCTGCCACCTACTGGAATTTGTCATTTCTGTGCAATGTATGCGATTAAAGAGGGGACTCCGTATGCAGCTTTCATTGAATGTTGCCACTTAACAGCAAGCACTGAACACATCAAATATGCCCCAGTCTCCTGGGAAGTGTAATTAGTCGGTTTGTTTGAATTTGGGGTTTTACTGTTACACTTAGGAATCGGGGGAGGCTGAGGATAGGGCAGCTATGCTGTGTCTGAGGTCACTGTTAGTGACGCCCACTAATTGGGCATTCGTCGGGGAGGAGCAGAGAAGCTGGAAATTAGGGAACCAAAAAGAGATTTACTTCACATTTCAATACTGTTTCATTGGAGAAGTGAATACAGGCATTTAGACATGCAAGGATGGATCTGTATTTATGTTTTTAATTCCTTCAGGAGTTAATTTTTTAAGGCCCAACACTGGAAACCCTTTTTAGTCAGTTATTGTGTACCGAGAATACTATCTCTACAGTCACTGACCTTACATTTTCCAAAATACAATATTTTCCCCTAAAGCGGACCTTTAACGTCTTAAGGGGCCATGCACGGTGCTTACAAGAAGGTGTCCGTTCCGATATTGGGAGCACGTGTAAAGGTAAAGGTACTCTGGGCTCTGATTTGGGTCACGCCGTGTACATCGTTCTCTGGGGAGGTACAGTAGTAAGTGTAGATGGTGAGACGACTTGTTCAGCTGAGCCAATGCAGATTTAATGAGCATCACACTTGTTAGCGTTGGCGGTTGGATTGGCTGGATGTCCGTAAAGACAGATGCATCCAGTGAATGCTTCCTGTTAATATGGAGGATGGACAGTCTAGGTGTTGATAGACATCGTTTATGTATTTACTTTGTAGTTATTATTTGCTTTTTATGAACACGTCATTTCCAAAAGTTTTGCCCATTTATAACAGTCCCTGAGCGATTTCTCTGTTTTTTTGTTATGTTTCCACAGAAGTTGAAGCGTATCTAAACCCGAGAACAAAATCTTTTCCAGTTTAGCAATCTTTAGATTTGGTGGCTGCCATTGTTTTATGTTTATTAGGATTATCTAGTTTTTATGTTAAGCTGGTAATCATGTTCACTTCCTTTCCTAGGGTGACAACACTCAATGTACTATATCTATTGTAATGTTTGGGGGTTGTTTAGCTCAGGGTAGCGCTCACCAGCATGTAGAATCCACACCAGAAATTGTTGTTTTAGAGTTTCTTGGCCCACTTTTATTAAAGAAAAAAAAAGTCCATACAATGTATGTTTGCCACATCAACAGAAGACAACCAATCCAGCCTCCTGGCTTGCACTTGCAACAAATTAGTTCTTCAGCCTCCTGGCTTATGTACAGCAGTTCTGCTCAGGCCTTCCACTATAGACCCTCGTCAGTCCCCCATAGACCACTTCTTCACCAACACTGTCCACACAGCTGGCAGCCCCTTGCTGCCCTGATCCTCAGGCTCTGGACTCTGTCCTTTCCAATGCACATATGCACTCCTCTGGATTCTCCCTTGCACATACCTGGATTCCTCGGGAGGATAGAGCCCAGAACCCTGGTCCTGTCTCTACAAAAAGCCCAGAACCCACCTGCATAATCCGTGTTCTGGCTATTCCTAAAATCTAGTCCCAGGATTGCAGATTTCTTCCCGCCAAGATCACTTTGAAATTTCCAGGCTCCAGGTCCCAAAATGGACCTTTATGAAACAATGAAGAAACTGAAAAGCCAGTTTCCTCGGCATTACACAAACTCCCTGGAGCCCCTTAACCTGCCTTGTTGAGGATCCTGGGTAGCATAATATCCTTTTACCAACATGACAGATCACCGCACTGTCACACTATGGAGAGCAGCATTGTCACCCTAGGACAAGAAGTGTGTCAGGGCTACAGAACAAACACGTGTCGGCTTGTGAGCTGCTATGTGAGTAATAAATCTTACCAAGTGCTGATTGTGAATCGCCTGCACCTAACACATGCTCATACTAGTGTGTAAAAAAACAAAAAACCACAATGTGCCGCGCTTCACTTCAACAATAATATGTATCCAATCACTAATATTTCTAATGCATATCCAAATATATAAATGAATATAAATATATGTAATTGTGCATCCAGTTACTATTAGTTATATATCAAAATAAATGGAAAAGTGAATGAACCAATGATGATTGTCAACAACCGTGTCCATATGATTGTTATAAGCAGTCAAAAGAAAAATCCATATATGAGTTCCTTCAAACGTGCAAACTTTGCTTTACCGTATAATATCCCGTGCTTCTTAAAAAGTATTTGGTGCGAATAACTTGCATAAACGTGCTCCCCCCCCCGGTTGTGCTCTCACCTCCAATATATGAACAAACCGTTAAGTAAGGTCATATAGCGCTTGTGTCCCTTTAAATGGACCAAAGTGTGGATGGGACGATATCCTGCTGTTTGGGGTCCTTCTCCACTCAGACGATAAACTCCCCTTCCACGGTGGTTATTATAGAGGAATACATCAAATCATAGTGTATTACCCTTTAAAAATCATTTTTATTAATAAAGGTAATGCACTCACATTTACTCTGTTAAAACTGCTTTCTGCACAAAATGTGTCCTCCAGAACTTTTTCCCAGGTGAAAATCCTAAAAATTGCAAGCTGGTGTCAGTATGGTACCATCGATCATCCTGAGGGGCTTTGACGTCATGACGCTGGATGGAGCACGTTTATGCAAGTTATTCGCACCAAATACTTTTTAAGAAGCACGGGATATTATACGGTAAAGCAAAGTTTGCACGTTTGAAGGAACTCATATTTGGATTTTTCTTTTGACTGCTTATAACAATCATAGGACAGAGAGATGTTTCATAAGCTTGTTTTCATCACCTCGATGGAAGCTATATAGGTCGTTCTCTGATCGAAGGAGTTTTACACACAGGTT